>NC_064825.1:83421145-84870312 GCF_024166365.1 Elephas maximus indicus
AACAATTGGTATTTATTATTTTTGTAAGCTATGTCAAAATGGCATATTGATAACATTTAAATAGAGTTAAATGGCAGGATTGACATCCTTAACAAGGACAAGATCCTAAATCCTGTTTTTACTTAGCTATTCCTCTTTGCTAGGACCTAGAGGAAATATATGCATATAGAACAAGGCAATAATCATGTATAGTAACAGTGATAACAGCAACAACAGCACTTATTGAGTACTTGTCATATACCTGGCATTACCTTATTTAATCCTCATGAGCAACCCTGTTATATGTAGCTCCTTTTTATATGTGAACAAATTGAGGTACAGAACATAGGTAATTTACCCAAGATGACACAGTTAGTGAGTAGCAGAGCTGGGATATGAACTTCATCAGTCTGGTTTCAGAGCCAATGATCATATCTATTAAATATACTGCCTCCCTAATGAAACTCAAAGGCACACCACACTGATGCTGCACATTGAGTACTACAGAGATGAAATGCCCCAGTGAACAGTTAGCCTACATGACTTTCAATCCTGAACTGCTTCTTGTTTGGGGTTTCCACCTCTTTTGCTGCTTTTCTCCTCCCATTCTCCATTGTAATCTCTGCACAGTTCATCTAGTTGGATATTCCTTTTGGGGACTAACTCTTGGTTCTGCATCCTGGTTCTATCTCCCTTGGCTTCAAAACATCCCAGGCACCCTCACATAATGACCTAGAAAAACTACCTGCTGGCTCCCACCAACACACTCACTTCTTTTTCAGCAGAATTCTCCACCCTTCTTGTTGGGAATCCAGTAGTTCTGACCCGAGATATGAGAGACACAAAAGGTGAAATATGACTTGTTGATGTCAACCAGCATTTTCCCAAGATAGTTGACAAGGAGCTTCTAGCCAGTCTGTCAACCCACCCCAAGGTTTAATGGTCACGCCTGTTGCTGCTGGTCCTGCGCCCCTAGTGCTTTGTCTATTCATGAGTCTTAGTTATTGCTGACAGAGGCATTGATAGCTCAGTAGTAGAATTCTTGCCTTTCATGAGGGAGGCTTGGTTCAGTTCCTGGCTAATGCATCTCATGCGCAGCCACCACCTGTCTGTTAGTGGAGGCTTGTGTTTTGCTAGGATGCTGAACAGGTTTCAGCAAAGCTTCCAGACTAAGACAAACTGTGAAGAAAACCTGTTGATCTACTTCCAAAAATCAGCCAATGAAAATCATTTGGATAACAATTGTCTTACTGCCACTGATCATGGGGATGGCACAAGGCTGGGCAGCATTTCATTTCCTTGTGTATGGCATCCTAGAATCAAAAGAGGAGTTCCTTCCCTTACCCCCATCCACATACATACACCAAAGGTGCATAGCCGTCTCAGGCAATCTTATTTCAGTTGTTCGTTTAGCGGAAAATATGACTAGCTATGCCTACAGTTACTGAAAGCTAGAAAAGAAAAAAAAGTTTAATTATAATGTCAGGATGCTGGATAATAATAATGGCAATAACTACATTTACAGAGTTCACTACGTTCTACATTAAAAAAAAAAAAAAAAAACATTACCAGGGAAAAATTCATTAGTCAAGACCAAGCTCGATTTAGCACTGAGGAAAAAAAAAAAAAGCCAAGAAGTGGGAAGTTTAGAAATTTAGAATAGTTTTCAGGATGAGGATGGAACTATTCAGGTTAGGGGCAGAAGGAGAAAAGACAGGGATAGAGGAAGTTACATTTTTGGAAATTCTGACACATATTAAATATCTGAGAGAGAGGGCTATAGGGAGGAGGGATGGGAGATAATATAAAAGTCAAACTTGATGTGTACTAGATATTTCCTATACAAAATTTCATTTATTCTCCCCTGACAACACAATTAAAAGGGTATTCTTAATTTTAGTTTATAGGTAGGAAAATTAATGCTTAGAGGAAGTAGTAGGTTGTGCAGGGCCTCATAGATATGGTTTGTAAAGCATAGTTCAAACCCAGGACCTCTGACTCCAGAACCTTCCTCCATCTCAGGTCTTTTCTCACATGGCAGACTATGTGGAAAAGTCCATGGGAGGCCCCATGGGCCCTTGGGGACCAAGTTAGGCCTCCTGATCCTGGCTTCTATGTTAATCTTTCCCAGCTGGGCTTGGCTTCTCAGGCGATATCTCGGTTACTTAATGCTGCTGTAACAAAAATACCACAAGTGAGTGGTTTTCAAAACCAGAAATTTATTTCCTCACAGCTCTGGAGGCTAAAAGTCCAAACTAGGGTTTTGGTCATGTCAATTCTTTCCTTTTAGGTACTTCCAGACATTCTTTGGTTCCTTTACTTATAAAAGATCCTCACATGTTGTCTGCCTTCCTGTGTCTAATCTGTTCTTTTATAACTCAGAAGTGATTAGATTTAGTACCCACCCTACTTGGAGAGGAAACCCTGGTGGTATAGTGGTTAAGTGCTAGGACTGCTAACCAAATCAAGCAGTTCAAATGCACCAGGAACTCCTTGGAAACTCTGTGGGGCAGTTTTACTCTGTCCTGTAGGGTCGCTATGAGTCGGAATCGACTCGATGGCAAAGGGGCTACTTGGATATGATCTAATTAACATAACAAAGAAAACCCTATTTCTAAATAGGATCACATCCACAGGTACAGGGGTTAGGATTCCAACACATATTTTCAGGGGATACAGTTCAATCCATAACAAGTAAGGAACTTGGGAATATGGTTTTCCTCTCCTTTCTTTTCTCTGCCTCTCTTAGATTATTGCTTCAAGCAGATGTTGAGTCGCTATAGAGAAATTGGCCAGCCCTGAAGACACTGAGTGGACTTCTGTAACTTTCTCCTGTCTGTGCCAGTGAGAACAAGCCTTTGAATGTATCTCTTCAGCTTGATGCTGCCAGGATTGTTAATGAAGCCTGCTCCTCTCTGTTGGCAGTGGTGGCCATCTGCCCTCTAGGCCATCTATCTGGTTGACCGGAAGTAATCTGTCATTGTCTGTGGCAATAAATCCACACTGGGAGACTCTTTGGCAGAAAGAACTTTTACTATCTCAGCTGTCTTTTCCATAATGTATCTTCAGAGTATTGTTTTGCCATGCCAGGAATATTGTAGGGGACAACAACCTTTCTTTAGTCATTCAGCTTGAAAGCCTGCACATGGGCATTGTTCACCTTGTCGGGAAGAATCAGCTCTCGCACAAGAAAAGGCAGATGAGAAAGCACCTAGCTAGGTCAGCCAGGACTGCATGCCCCAGTGCTATGTGTAGACAAGCAGGCATAGAAAACTGAGAGCAGATCTCCTACAAATAGACCTTAAAAAAGGTACACACACAATGCAGGTTAAAAAAATAATGAATGGCCATTTTCCCTTTATCAGATTATCAAAGATTTTCTTAAAAGACAACAAAGTAGTCAGTTTTGATGAGATTATGGTGAGAAGCTCACTTTTGTGTAATGTGGTTGACCATGTACATTTGCATAGCCTTTCCAGAACACAATATGACATTTTGCTTCAAACATCTTCAAAAGGCATATACCCTTTGAAGCAAGTGAATATCTTTTCAGAAATGTATTCCAAGAAAATAATCAAGCATTTGTAAAAGATTTTGCTATGAAAATACATATTATAGCATTTATGGTAGTGGAAATTAGAAAAAAACTAAATGCCAGTAATAGAGTAATAGAACAGTTAAGTAGTTTATAGTATAATAAATGAAATACTATTGGATATTTGTTAACATAAAATGATACTTATGGTATATTTTAAATGAAAAATAGGTTATAAGTCAGTGTGTTTAGTATGACTTAACTATACATACACAGCCCTGGTGGAGCAGTGGTTAAGAGCTACGGCTGCTAACCAAAAGGTCATTAGTTCGAACCCATCAGCCAATCCTTGTAAACCTTATGGGGCAGTTCTACTCTGTCCTATAGGGTCACTTTGAGTTGGAATTGACTCAATGGCAATGGGTTTTTTTTTTTTTTTAATGTACATACACACACACACGCACACACACACATACATATATATTTATGTTTGGAAAGTTACATGCTTAAGTTGTCCAATACTGATATATATGTGTATGATTGCAGCTTTTTTTTTTGCAATCTCACATTTTTAATTTTTTCTACAACGAACAGCTCTATTTTTAATAGAAAAAACATTATTTTAAACATATAGAAAGAAACACTTGCTAGAAAGCAGATAGGACCACAGATGCAGGTATAGAATCCATCCCTACCTACTATCCCATCAACACCCACCCAGTTCTCTTCCTTTTGTCATATGTTGTTCGATCTCTTCCCTCATATTCTAGCTCCTTTATGTAGCTGCCTGTGGCCCTACGTAGTTGTACCGCATGGTATATTAGCAGAATTTTACATTTTGAAATTAAGAAGGAGGACACACTTACTAAGACAATTAGAACTACAAGATCTGTATCATAAAGAGCCAGAATTTTTAACTCCTTTGGGTACGATGGAATATCATAGCTAACGTCCGAACACTGGTTAGCACCTATATTGAGGAGAGAACAGTAAGCAATTTCATGAATTATCATTCTATTTTGACTGGTAGCCCTAAACTTACTGTTTACTTATACGCAGGTTTCCGACTTCACAATGAAAGCATGCTTATTTCACTGTATGTTTGAAATGAATGAAATGTGTTTCTCTTCAGGAGCTGGTCTTAAAATGTTTTGGGGTAACAATTCCAATTAAAGCAAAATGACTCTCTTTTAAATTTTTAGCTGTGAGTCTACTTTACAATGAAGCAGTTTTCATTAACTGACTTCTTGTCTTTATTCAAAATATTAAGTATTATAATTTCAAACCCAGTGATAGAAAGTTGTTCTAATTCTTAATTTTTAAAGGTTTCTTATTTTTTCTAATCTTACATGTATTTAAAAAATCTCTGTGTTCCTAAAGTATAACAGAAAATTCAGTTTTGCAGTAAGTATGCTGTGTTTTTTTTCTGCCACTTCTATTTTTTCATCAGAAATTAATTTAAATGAATATCAGGCTAACTTTCCATAGGATCTAATCTATTTGGCTCCCACTAAAGTTAACTGGACTAATTTCATTATGTCATCATTGACATTACATTGCCTATCCATGTAAGAAGCTGAATTCTCAGTTCTGAGATGGCCTCTGGAGTGTGCAATTCTAAGATGCAGAGGCTATGGTTGTGCTCTGCCAAGCTCAGCCATATTTTGCATTATAACGAAACTATGTGAATTTTCTCACGCAATGCCTGTCCATTCATTTCCAGTCCTGCAAATCAGACAGATATACCCAGATATCTCAACTGACGTTAAATAGCTCTGAACTTCACAAAGCTTTTTTTTTTTAAATTGTACTTAGACGAAGGTTTACAGAGCAAACTAGTTTCTCATTAAACAAGTAATGCACTTATTGCTTTGTGACATTGGTTGCTAACACCAGGACATGTCAACAGTCTCTCCTTCTTACAAATCTATTTTTACAGGTATTTCTAGACTTACTCTCCCTTTGTTTTTGTTGTTGGGTGCTTTCGAGTCAAGTGCAACTCATAGCAACACAATGTGACAGAGTACAGCTGCCCCATAAGGTTTTCTAGACTGTAATCTTTACAGAGCAGATGGCCAGGTCTTTCTCCTGCACAGCCACTGGGTAGGTTTAAACTGCTAGCCTTTCGGTTAGCAACCAAGCACTTAAAAACTGTACTCCCTAAACAAACAAACAAAAAAAAAAAACCCTGAAAAATTGTACTCCCTAAACAAAACAAAACAAAACAAAACCCATTGCTGTCAAGTTAATTCTGACTCATAGTGACTGTATTTGTCTTCTGTATCTTCATTCTAACCCCTTCCTCTGGATCTTAGGATTCAGCATTTGTATTTGGTAGAAAATCAAAAGCCAAGAGGACCTTGACTAAGGGACGTTAATTTGAACTAGTTTAGCAGAAACAAATATTTGGCACGGATGCAATTACCCTTTGCCTTCCTTCATCAGGTTATCCGTTGCCATTGAGGCTATTCCGACTCATAATGGCCCTATAAAACCAAAAAAACCAAACCCACTGCCATCGAGTCAACTCTGACTCATAGCGACCCTATAGGATAGAGTAGCACTGCCCCATAGAGTTTCCAAGGAGCGCCTGGTGGATTTGAACTGCTGACCTCTTGGTTAGCAGCCATAGCACTTAACCACTATGCCACCAGGGTTTCTAATGGCTGTATAAGACAGAGTAAAACTGCCCCATAAGGTTTACAAGGATTGGCTAGTGGGTTTGAACTGCTGACCTTTTGGTTAGCAGTCGTAGCTCTTAACCACTGTACCACCAGAGCTCCTTACTGAGGTAGACATTATTAATGAAACTCGACACTCTTTACTGCTGAGCCTGGATGCAGTCTCAGGTCATTCTCAGTGGAGTTCTTCAAGCAACCACTGCCAATCCAATGGATGAGATATATGACACAATACCAACTTTCCACTTTTGAAATAGTTCAGCAGTCTGTTCTTGCTTTGGACAGCAGCTAGTGTAACATCCTCCTCAAGTTTAGTCTTTAGAGCCCAGCCCTAGCACAGGCCACTTGCTTGGTACTCTAGCCCCCTCTTATGCCATAGATATCTTTGATTACTTGGATACAAACACAGAAGCTTCCAGATCTCAGATCCTTGGCCTTGATACTTCAGAGTATAACTTATTAAATGCAATTATGTGCTATTAAGGAATATACTCGTTCACTCCCAAATCCATTCGGCTTTCATCTGTTACTAACTGGACATGTCCCAAACCAAATATTGTGTTAGGCACAACAAAGGATTCAAGTGCCCTAGGTGAGTAAAGTTCCTTAGAAAAATGAGGCATGTGACTTAGAAAGGGAACTGAATGCTGCAGAAACCCAGCACGTTCTACCAATGGTTGGGACTGTTGACCATGGAGGAGGTAACAACTAAAGTGCATATTGGCTCTGCTGATTACTAGGTTATGTTATTTCACCTTTCAAGGCCTTAGGTTTCTCAACTGCAAGGTGAGGACAACACTGGTCATCCTACAGAGGATAGCAACAAGGATTAGATGAAGAGAAAATGAAGGGGAATTCAAGCTGGCACACAGTAAGTGCTCAATAAATGTTGACACTTATGAATGCCCCTAGAGTGAGACCATGAGGAGAAAGAAATTGAACTTTTTTTACTGGTCCCTCTGTGCAGCTGACCCTGTTCCTGCCTTTTCCTCTAACACTGCATGCGCTCTTTCAGAAACACTAGCATCGGTGTTAATAGTAGCAGTGGAAGAGGAAGAGGAGAAGGAAATGGAGTGGTAGTAAGAGGAGGGGAAGTTAAGAGACTTGCAATGGACAATGAGGGAGTGAGGAGGAAAACCAGTGTTTTTTGAAAAACCATACTTGTCCTTTCAGTAGCTGAGAAAGGGGCTTTTGAAATTGGATTATGCATTCTGGTCCACAGGAAGCTATAAAGGTGCTAAATTTGAGAAGGATGTCATACTAGCTGCTGTCCAAAGCAAGAACAGTTCCAAAAATGGCCAGCTGATACCAACTTTTTATCTTACATTCTCATTTTGGCATTGCCAGGCATGGTGGTTTTGGAGTTGTACTTTTCTTGAACCCCAAGAGGCTTCTCAGTGAAAGTTTATCTCCACTGGATGTTGGCTAAATGTCCACTGTGATCTTAGGCCCCAGAGTCACCTTTGCTTTTATTTTCTTCCCAAATCTATCCCTTCATAATGCTCCCAGGCTAAATAATCTGCTATTGGCTTCACATATCTTGCAAAGATAATTTAAAGATCTAATGCCGTGGAAAGAATTTTGCTGACTTAATTCAGTGGGTCACAATCCTGACGCCACAAGTCAGCGTCTTCTCCCAAGGGCCTTCGATTTATCTAGAGTGAGACCCTGCCATCATCATTTTGGGAAAGCTCCCTCAGGTGATTCTTAACGTACAGTTACGATTGAGTACCACTGGTTTAGTTGAAT
Source organism: Elephas maximus indicus (assembly GCF_024166365.1). NCBI lineage: Eukaryota > Metazoa > Chordata > Mammalia > Proboscidea > Elephantidae > Elephas > Elephas maximus. The sequence continues at coordinate 83,429,090 of NC_064825.1, forward strand.
ACATTTTGAGAGGAAAATCTCAGTCATAATTTGCCTAATAATTCTAACATATATATATAAAAAAAGAAATACTGGAGAAATTTACAGGACAAAAAATAACACTTATTTGTAAGAGGAAAATGTTTGTCTTTTAAAGTAACTAGGCTAAAAAGATAGCATTTATGACCAGAACTATGCATAAATAGTCAATTTTTGTTAGAAGGCTTGGCTTATTATTTGTGGCATTGTATAGAGAAACTTCAAGGATTTGAAACTGGTCCTAAATTTAGAAATTTGGAGGGATTTCTGTTGAATTATGAAATAAAAGCACAGTCTAACTTTAGCAAAAGTAATTTCCCAATGAGTTATTGCTCAATATCATCTTTACACATTAAATCCTGGCCTCCCTAAAAGGAAAATTGAACAGTTTTATGGATTTTTTAATACCTAGGGCTGGCCCTGAGAACACACATAGGCAAACAGCTTTGTATTGAGTTAAAAGGAGCTAGGGAGATGAATCATCTATCTATTTCAACCCTCTAATTTTATAGATGAGTAAATCTAGAGCCAGAGAGTGAAAGAAGTTGTGTAAGAACACAAAGCAGGGATCCAGTTTTTACCTTCTAGTCTATATGTTTATGTTGCTGAATTCAACATTTAATGTTTATTGAGTGTCTATTATGTGCCTGCTTCTGAAAGGAGCCTGTCTTAGGCTGGGTTCTCTAGAGAAGCAAAACCAGTGATGCATATAAATATATACATGTAATAGAGATTTATATTAAGGAAACAGCTCACGTGATTGTAGGGTTTGGAACTTCCCAAGTCCTTGGATTAGGATACAGTCCTTTCCCAATTCACGGAGCCACAGAAGCTGGTAAATCCAAGATGAGCAATTTGGAGATCAGGGATCCCGCTCAGAGGTTGTGTCAGTCAAAGAATCCCCGAGGTTGGCAGGCAAGACCACAAGGTTTCTCCTGAATCAGCTGCAAGGGCTGGCGAACCCCAGATAGGCAGGTTGGGGAGCAGGATTCTTGCTTGCAGGCCATGAAGACTTGCGAATCCCCAAATGGACAGGTAAGCTGCTAACTCAAGTCCCAAGAACCAGGGGTCAGATAAGAGACAGCTGCTGGATCCAGAACAAGCCAACAACCTTTGCAAGGTGAGCAGGAAAAAGAAGTAGTCGGCTGACGGTGGAGAGATGAAGGATGATGAGGGGGTGGTAAGCTGCCACAGGCCCCACCCCCACCAGTACCACTCAGCGGATTCCATCAAGGGGGTGATCACATACCAAATTTCAACAGGAAAGTGATCACAACATTATACAACTGCCAAAACACTGAGAATCATGGCCCAGCCAAGTTGACACACACTCTTAACCATCACAGAGCCCTCTTACTGAAACTATGGCTCTGGGTAGGAACTTGGGTACAGGAATTAGATAAAATCCCAGGTAGTAACTGGGACCCTCACTCATTCATCTATCCCACAAATTCTATTTTGGTCATGCCACGTTCATAGTTTACAGGGCCAACAGCAAGGTCAGTGATGTTAAGTCACCTGGACTATTAACTTCTCCAGTAAAGGACTGGATCCAAGCTGGGTGGGGATGAACCTGAAGGTCAGGATTAAATGGCATCAACAATGATATTGCAAAGATGGAAGAGTGGAGTCTGGAGGTCATTCCTGTGTATAGTCAGGAAGAACATCTAACCCATCCTTAATGAAATCAAGCCTGAAGGTAAAGGATTTCCAGCCTTTCCTAAAGTAAGACAGATAACCTCCACTGGAAATAAGATTGTTCAATATTAATATAAGATACCCAGTTAAATTTAAACTTCAGATGAACAATAGTTAAATTTTTAACAACAAATAATTTATTATAATTTTATAATTAATTATAAAAATCTTTATTTTAATATAGGTATGTTCCATTTTAGATATAATTATCCTAAAAAGTATTTTTTGTCTATCTGAAATTAAAATTTAACTAGGCATTCTCTATTTTTATTTTCTAAATCTAACAACCCTATCTGGAAAGCATCTCTGGACCCTCTTTCCTCTCATCTGGGTTCACAAATGATTTAGCACTTGGTACCACTATTGAGATGTTTCAAAAAACAGATACAGTGCTGGAAGTACTCACTCTTCTATGCCAAGAAATTTGGAAGACAGCTAGCTACCTGGCCAACTGACTGGAAGAGATCCACATTTATGCTTATTCCAAAGAAAAGTGATCCAACTGAATCTGAAAATTTTTGAACAATATCATTAATATCACACTCAAGTAAAATTTTGCTGAAGATCATTCAAAAGTGGCTACAGCCGTATATTGACAGGGAACTGCCAGAAATTCAAGCTGGTTTCAGAAGAAGACGTGGAACCAGGGATGTCATTGCTGATGGATCTTGGCCGAAAGCAGAGAATACCAGAAATATGTTTACCTGTGTTTTATGGACTATGCAAAGGCATTCAACTCTGTGGATCATAGCAAATTATGGGTAACATTGTAAAGAATCGGAATTCCAGAACACTTAATTGTGCTGGTAAGGAACCTATAAATAATAGATCAAGGGGCAGCCCTTTGAACAGAACACATGAATACTGCATGGCTTAAAGTCAGGAAAGGTGTGCATCAGGGTTGTATGCTTTCATTATACTTATTCAATCTATATTCTGAGCAAATAATACTAGAAGCTGTACTGTATGAAGAAGAACGGGGCATCAGGATTGGAGGAAGACTCATTAACAATCTGCATTATGCAGATGACACAACCTTGCTTGCTGAAAGTGACTTGAAGCACTTACTGGTGAAGATTAAAGACTATAGCCTTCAGTACCAATAAGCGACATCATGATAAATGGAGAAAAGATTGAAGTTGTCAAGAATTTCGTTTTATTTGAATCCACAGTCAATGCCCATGGAAGCAGCAGTCAAGAAATTAGATGACACACACATTGCATTGGGCAAATTTGCTGCAAAAGACCTCTTTAAAGTATTAAAAGCAAAGATGTCACTTTAAAAACTACGGTGCTCCTGACCCAAGCCCTGGTGTTTTCAATCACCTCATCTGCATATGAAAGCTGGATGATGAATAAGAAAGACCAAAGAAGAATTGACACCTTTGAATTACAATGTTGGTGAAGAATATCGAATATACCATGGACTGTCAAAAAGAATGAACAGATCTGTCTTGGAAGAAGTACAGCCAGAATGCTGCTTGGAAGCAAGAACGGCGAGACTTCGTCTCTTATACTTTGGACATGTTTTCAGGAGGGATCAGTTCCAGGAGGACATCATGCTTGGTAAGGTAGAAGGTCAGTGAAAAAGAAGAAGGCCTCAAGGAGATGGATTGACATATGTCTGCAACAATGGGCTCAAGCATAGCAAGGGTCATGAGAATAGCGCAGGACTGGGCAGTGTTTCATTCTGTTGTATATAGGGTTGCTATGAGTCGGAAGTGAATCAACGGTACCCAGCAAAAACAACAACCACTATTAACTATTAATATGTCTATTCTTCCCCACCCTGCCACCCATTGCACCGTATAGGGTATAGGCCTCCTGGAGCCTGGTACACAGTAGGCTGTCAGGAAATATTGATTGAATGGATGATACGTGCAACAAACGTGCCTGAGCACAAGAGTGGGGCTGGTTTAGTACAAAGTTATCTCTGCTTTTGCAATTCCAGGTGCAGCTGACATTGGTATTACAGGAAATTATTTCCGGGGCTGGTCTAAACTTTGTTATTCAGAACCACCCTGTCTATTCTGGTTTTCCAGAAGCACTATGAAGTAGATTTCAGTGCCTTCCCACCCCATGGTAAGTTGAGTTGTCAGACCAGCAGAGATAAGAAGCACATCTGGTGGCAGGTGCTTCTTTTGCTGCTGTTGAAATGTCCAAAGGCTCTGTCTGCCTGCTGTACCTCAAAGCTGCACACCATTGAACGAGATCCCATGGGGGGTGATGAGTACACAGGTTTCCTTTGACTTTATATTCTTGCTGTGTGAAAATGTCAAAAATTGATAAATTTTAGGAAAGGGAACTGGAGACAAAAAAAAAAAAAATTGAATGCTGACCTATTCCTATTGTCACGAGCAATCCATGATTCACCTGCATGTTGATACCTCCTGGAAAGCCTATGTCATGTCTCCATTTGTTATTTTCAGAAATCAGTTCTGGCTTTTCACTTTATGAGTACAAGTACAGAGTTCACGGAGTTGACTAGCATTATCTGGGGATAAAAATAACAATGTTAGGCCCTTATGTGAGTATAGAATGGAACGATTTAATGTATGTAAAGCACCTAACACAATGTTTGGTCTCAGTAAATTATAAGGGGAAAGTAAGAGTTTTTCAGGTACATCAGGTATATTGTAAGGTGGACAACCTACAAGATTGAGTAGCTCAAAAACATATACTTGGTATAAGGCAAAGCCAGGACTAGAACTCAGGCTTCCATAACCATCCCATGTCAACAGCGATGAATACTCAATCTCCCAGGTCATTCAGGAGTCTTTGCTGTGAGAGGAATCTGTTTGGAAACCATTCTTGTAAATTCATGAGAATAAACCTTCACGTGTGGCAGTGCCAAGGACATGGACCTGTCCTAGAACTTCTCTACTTCCCAGATCTGGCAACTCGTGCCTACCCTCCCCTTCTTAGCATGCAATGTGAAGGAATCTAGGGAATTAGCAGATATTTGGATTTTGAGGTTTTTGTTATAAGGGTATAAGTTTAGGAGTCTTGTGGACAGAATCAAGGATGAGCCTCCCCATGCTTACTTCATCATGTGGCCTCAGTCCTGTCACGTCGCATCGTAGCTGTTGGGCCTGAAGACTAAGAATGGAGCATCAATAATTAAAGGTACAATCACAGCTGAAGCTTCCGTTAGTTATTTTTCACCAACCCTGACATTTTATGAGTCAACAAAGCCAAAGCCATCAATATGAAGCAGATTATTTTTAGCAGTTTCTAACCAGTGTGCTCTAGCTTTAAATTAAACATTGACATTGGTTATTATTAAAATTCTCAAAATTCTGGACAGAGAGGAGCCCATGTTAGTACAGTAAACACTGGGCTTTCATTACCTTGTTTTGAAAAACAGACTCACTTGCCGCACCCACCAAATACAACTGTGTAAAACTAATGGATTGTGGATTTGCTGAGGATTAGTTGTTCAAGGTCAGAGTCTAAATGTGTGAGCGTAGTTTCCATGGCTGAATATTACTGTGGAACTCAACCTTTTCAGATTTTCAATATACTAGAATTAACATTATCTTATTATTTAATTTTATGACATTTGTCCTATTCTCTGATCACCGACACCAAAGATATGACATTACCTTTTTCTAAAGCAAATGTTTATTTTTGCTTTGAGAATTTTGCTACATCGTTTGCAACATGAGATACGTAGGACAGCCTCTGATAGCATGAAACTAGGGTTGGGAATCAATTCGGTGGTGTGGTATAGTGGAAAGAACACTGGTCTTGGAGCTAGAAGACCTGGTTTCTGCCATTTATTAGTTGGGTGTCCTTGGGCAAGTGATTTAGTGTCTCAGGATCTTAGCTGTCTCATAGTTTTAATTAAGGAATCTAGGCTAGAGCAGTTACATCCAAACTGAGTCCTACATGCCCACTGAGATGCTTCAGAGGCAGCTGTGGAGGTGGGGGAAGGCCAGCAGACAGCATCTTGATTGCACCGCTTCTAACCCACTTCAACTACAGAAAACCCACTGCCATTTGTTTCACCTCTTAAGTTTCTTCTAAAGATTTTGCTTGGGAAAAGAAAGGTCCCATTGCTAAGAAAAGTTTGAAAACACTGGAAAATATGTTTTACAATCTTTCTTTTGGTTCAAAAATGCTATCATTCTAGGTGTTAAATTAGTGTTAAAAGTATTTCATCAAAATATTCGCTGATAATTTTAAGTAACTCAGGGGGAGTTTATTTTGTAAAAAGACACTTGGGTCCCAGAGGGAACATGAGCCCTCTCATTCATTAAATGTAGTGCAGTGAGTAGGAGCTTAAGCTCTGGAGTCAAGTGGCCCAACTTCAATTTCTGCCTCACACTCTTACTGTGTGACTTGAACAATTCACTTTACCTCTCTGTACTTTAGTCATCAAATCATCTCTGTAGGTCCTATTGCCACCCCTCTTTTACAAATGAGGACACTGAGGTACAAAGAGGGAATTGAAATGGGAAGGATAATAGTTACTACTTCATAGGATTTTGTGAAGAGTAAATGAAATAATATGTGCGAATTAGTTTTTTAGCTGTTATAACTGAAATACCACAAGTGGGTGGTTTTAAAGAACAGGAATTTATCTTCTCACAGTTTAGGAGGCTAGAAGTCTGAATTCAGGTTACTGGCTCTAGGAGAAGGCTTTCTTTGTTTCTTGGCTCTGGAGGAAAATCTTTGCCTCGGCTTCTGTAACCCTAGCCTGGGTTCCTTGGTGATTTTCACATTGATCTTTCTTTCCCCCATTCATGCTTGGTTGCTTCTGCGCCTAATCTGCTAATTTTATATCTCAGAAGTGATTAGGCTTAAAATACATCCTATACTGATATGGCCTCATTATCATAACAAAGAAAACCCTATTCCCAAATGTGATTAGTACATCCATAGGTATAGGGGTCAGGTATCCAACACATAATTCAATCCACAACATTGTGTAAAATGCTTATTTCAGTACCTGGCACATAGTAAAAAACCAAAACCAAAACCCACTGCTGTCAAGGCGATTTGGACTCATAGCAATGCTACGGCTGCCAGCCAAAAGTCTGGCAGTTCAAATCCAGCAGCCTCTACTTGGAAGCATTATGGGACAATTCTACCCCCTCTTATAGGGTTGCTCTGAGTCAGAATTGACTCGATGGCAACAGGTTTTTTTTTTTTTTTGATGAGGCACGTAGTAAGAGCTGAACAAATATTAGTTATTATCATTTATGTGCTTATTTATCAAATATCTATTATGGGTATGGAAACCCTGGTGGCATAGTGGTTAAGTGCTACATCTGCTAACCAAAGGTTCTGCAGTTCAAATCCACCAGGCCCTCCTTGGAAACTCCATGGGGCAGTTCTACTCTGTCTGTCGCTATGAGTTGGAATCGACTCCACGGCATTGGGTTTTTTGGGGTTTTTTATTATGCATATATTATATGTTAATCATTGTGATAAATTCTAGGAATTCGGGGTGAATATAGCATGGTCCCAACCTCATGAACATCATAAGCTAGTAGGATCGAGAAACCAGAGTCAGCCAAGTAAAACAAAACTTGTAAACAGTGTGATAACTTGTGATGGGCTCTGAGGGAGGTATGTATAAAGGCAGAAGGAAGAACCAATGCAAAGGCTCCAACAACTCATGAAAGGTTTTTTAGGGTCTTTTAGTAGTTTGGAAGGGCTAGAGCATAGACTGTGGGGTAACAGCAACGAATAAAGGAGAAACAGGACAGACCAGATTAGGATCATCAATAAATTAAGTCCAGCTGTTCCCTAGATTTTGCCTGCTCTCCCTTAATGTAGATCCTGAGCCTACTAATAAGAAGAGTATCTACTCATCATCCCTACCCTCTCCCACACCATTCCTGGCTTGTCCTATCCAATCATGAGAAATTATACATCCTCTCACCAAGTTGGGGCCTGAAAGTTTATTTGCTTATGTGTTTCAGTTATTCACTGGAAACACAAGAATTTCAGATAATTTCTAAGCAAATTTTTGGGAGAAAAGAAAGGGTGGAAAGAAAGCTAACTGACCATAGTCTTTTTAAATAATATATAAAACCAAACAAGCTGAAAGCCAAGCAAAGCCCTCAGACCAGGATCTCTACTGTCTTTAGTTAGAGAAAAACTCAGGCACAATCAGGGCCTAAAGAGGAGACTATGCTAGAGACACAATGAAAAGGAAAATGCATTCATTCAGGAAAAGATCCACGTTGAGAAAAAGTCCACATATCACAATGCTTTTGCTCCTTAGGAATCTCCCCTTGTTTCTTCAGGGCTTATCAAACCTCACAAATATTTCCTTTCAAATTCTTGGGAGGCTTAATTTTTGTTTTATTTTGTCTTTTTGAGAAGCAATGGGATTTAATTCACACTTTCTGAATTCCTAAAGTCATGTTGTTTGAGTTATGCTATAGACTTTTCAATTTGGTAATAACAGTAATTACTATTATTATTTTGAAGAGATTACTTTTAGAGCAGTTTTATATATATATGTATAAAATGTACAGAAAGTACCAAGATTTCCCATATATACCATGTCCCCCTGCCCACTATTTCTCTTATTATTAACATCTTACGTTTTTACTGTACCTTTGTTATAACTGATGATCCAATACTGATATGTTATTATTAACTAAAGCCCATAGTTTACATTAGGGTTTACTCTTCGTGTTGTACAGTCCAGTGGATTTTGGGAAATGCATAATGTCATGTTCCCACCATTATAATAGCAGGCAGAATAGTTTTACTGCAGCTTCACATTTTTATTAACATTAGTCATGTGGCATAATTATTGATCATTGCACAAAGTAGGCTATTAATAGTATGATTAAAAAATTAATGATGAATGAACAAGTGAAAGATAGAAGCAAAAACAGGTGAATATCCCAGGGGCCATTTGGCCCACTACTAAGTCTGCAGGTTTCTTGTGGGCAGGGGTTGTGGCTTCTGCTGTCTTCTGTGATCACTAGAGAATTTTATGGTCACATGGTCTGTGCCCTGCTGAACACCTACAGGGTTCAGTGTATATTTAGTACCACTTCAATTTAATGGTTTGTTTTGTTCCTTGAATAATAGTTTCTACAGTGAAACAGCATTAAGGGAAGGTCAATATACTCTTTATGTACCAGTAGATAATCATGTAAGATGAAATTAAGGCTCAGCCAGTCACCTGCCTCGCTAGGCAGCCTTTAACTTTGTCGCTGTTGTGTGCCACCTGAATACTTCTCCCTGAAATTCAGGTATTTTCAAAATATGCATAGCGACCACTCTTCCTGTCAGTGGTTTCAGTGCAGCTTCCAAACTGACAGCCTAAGAAGAAAGACCTGGTGATCTACTTCCTAAAATTAGCTAATGAAAACCCTATGGAGCACAACAGTCTGATCTTACTGTGTATGGGGTCATCATGAGTTAGGGGCCTACTCAATGGCAGTTAACAGCAACAACGATCACTGAAATTTTGAAACCTATCCCAAACTTTCCTCTCCCAATACCTCTGAACCTTCCTCCTTGATGAAAAACGTTCCCATTTATGTCAGTTCAAAAGAGCCAATACCAGACACAACTTCTTTGGCCTTGAATTGGCTATCGAAGGTAGCACAAGGGATATTGAAGTCTCCATTTTTGTCCTTTGGGATTTTGTAACCTACTTCAGGGATAAAGGAGACCAACTTAACAACTGGGGAACAGTTAGCAGGTTCCATGATAAAGAATTGAATAATGTATTAGAGTTTGGAGAAAGGACACATGGTCAAGGAATGCAGTGAAATATTTCCTCACTTTCCTTTAGCTATGTGCCTCCCAGAAACCTTCTACTGGTGGCTCCAACTGAGATAAGTATTAGAGGTTTCTCCATACACTAAGATTCGTAAATCCAATAACATTTAGTCACACTACAAAAATTCCCAGTCTCCCTGAAAGCTGTCATATAAGGGTATGTGCTGGGAAGAAAGGAGGAGCTTGATTTAAACTAATGCCAATAAAAGGGAGGTAGGGGAGTGATTACATTCCTTCTGCTCACTTATTTTTTCACCATGCTTATTCAATCTGTATGCTGAGCAAATAATCAGAGAAACTGGAATTTATGAAGAAGAATGCAGCATCAGGATTAAAGGAAGAGTTATTAAAAATCTGCAACATGTAGATGACACAACCTTGCTTGCTGAAACTGAAGAGAACTTGAAGCACTTACTGATGAAAATTAAAGACTACAATTTTCAGTTTGGATTACATCTCAACATAAAGAAAACAAAAATCCTCACAACTGGACCAATAAACAACATCATGATAAATGGAGAGAATATTGATTTTACTTGGATCCACAACCAACGCCCATGGAAGCAGCAGTCAAGAAATCAAATGACATACTGCATGTATGTGCTGTAAAAGATTTCTTTAAAGTGTTAAAAAACAAAAATATCACCTTGAGGACTAAGGTGTGCCTGACCCAAGCCATGGTATTTTCAATTGCCTCATATGCATGTGAAAGATAGACAATGAATAAGGGAGTCCAAACAAGAATTGATGCCTTTGAGTTATGGTGTTGGCAAAGAATATTGAATATACCATGGACCTGCCAGAAGAATGAACAAAAACTGTCTTGGAAGACGTACAGCCAGAATGCTCCTTAGAAGTGAGGACGGTGAGACTACTTTGGACTTGTTATCAGGAAGGACCAGTTCCTGGAGAAGGGCAGCATGCTTAGTAAAGTAGACCATCAGCAAAAAAGAGGAAGACCCTCAACGAGGTGGATTGACATAGTGGCTGCAACAATGGGTTCAAGCAGCAATGATTGTGAGGATGACAGTGTTTCATTCTGTTGTACATAAGGTTGCTATAAGTCGGAGCTGACTTGATGAAACCTAACAACAACAAATCCACAATTTGAACAACTTTACGCGTGCCCGCTCTTTAAAGAAAAAAACAAATTTAACTGCTTTCTGTATGGTTATAAGCATCTCACGGGATTATAAACTCTTTGCTGGTAGGGGTCAATCATTTTTTATTAAAATTTTGCTCCAAATTCTTACACTCATGACTCTATCACAGGCACTTAATAATTGTTGAACTATCTATATATCTGGAAAATTGAGCAACTGTGTTTGGGATTACCGAGAAAATGACAATTTCTTGAATCCTTCAAATCTTCCTCTTGTCTCTATTTGTCTCTTCCTTTTGTATTGACCTCATTAAAATTTCCCCATTTCCCAGGTACCTCCATCATTTAGAGATTTATCATTTTGCATGAGCACTTCGTACCTCCCAGCATCATTTTCCTGAACTAATGACATATGATATCTCTCACATCCAATTATTGATGCATTTCAGATTCTTCATGACACAGCATGATACTCAGATACTGATCGTGGTCTACATTCTTCATCATTTTGTTTTGATAAAGTTTTATTCCACTTCCCACCCTTTTTTTTTATCTTAAAATTTTTTTTTTTATCTTAAAAAAAATTAAAAAGTTTTTTTTTTTTTTTTTTCTTAGCTACCTCTTATTCCTTGCCCTTTGTAATTTTGTATCCCAGGTTCTAGGAGGTGGAGGGGATATGTAGAGTGGTGGAATGAGAAGGGTCTGGAATCTACCTGCCTGCTTTTGCAACTTATCTCTGCTGTAGGACCATGGGCAAGTTATCTATTCCTGTCTCACAAGTTGGTATGAGGATTAAATGAGATTTCATTTCTTCCCTTGTTCTAAACTGACTTCTTCCCTTGCCTTGGTCATACCTCTCCAACAAGTTCTCAAGTAGATCTGCTTGATCTTGCCCTGACTCTTGGCCTTTCTCTATTACAGCTGGTGTTCTGTTTTTCTTATTCGCTATTGCTAGGTAATTTGGGGCAGCCTGGGAGTATCTTTCCCAAGGTCACAAAGGTTAATAATCCTTGGGGAGTGTTTCCAATGTTTATTGTGTCTGCATACACGCACACACATTGTCACAGGGTAATTGTCATTATAACCTCCAGATATGGCACTTTCATCCTGCCTTTTCTCTAATAAATAGAAGGCTTCAGTAACTATGGAAATGGCTTTGGTTTCTAATCTAAAGAAATAATAGAAATGGTTCACAAAAGCTAAAAAGCAGATATACTGTTCCCTTACTTTTCTTTATTCTTTACATTATACCAGTCATTTCAATTCCCATGTCAAGATGTGATGACAGTCAAAATTGTGACCAATCCCAGATACTCCTCATGTCCTGGAGTCTGTTAAGTAGTTAACTTCATCATCTCCTCCCAACTTGCCAGCACTTGACAATTTAATTCTTCTAATGATCAACAAATATGTGACTAGATGCCATTTTGAGTTGTGGGCTCTCAGTCTGCAGAAATTATAAAATAATCACGAAGAAAGACACTGTTGGAGTTTCAGGGTTTAGGAACTATAAATATAGGGGACACTTGAAAGCCTCAGTTTCAGAATTCTTTGAATGGCTAAAGTCCAGGAACTGGGGCTAAACCTTCAACAGTCATATGGGAAAGGTAAGAAGAGAGGGGTATTTGATGAGATTCTAACAGTCTGCCAAAGCCACCACAAAGTGGGATCTGACTTTGCTGATGCACGTGGTATTCCGGGTAGAGCAATTGCCCTTTTAGTTAAAAGTAATAAATATTTTTTTGTTGTTGTTTAAAGGCTAGGTGGTTGGGATGGCTATTTTTTGCCTGTGGCAAACCCATAATGTAAACCAATGTGGTCTAGATGGGAGGAAATAATCAAATATCAGGATGAGGTCCTAATCCCTTAGGAGTAGAAGTTCATGGTATAGAAAATCCTATAGTGGCTATGAATGGATACACACTGCTACTAAATAGCAGAGCCAGGATTCAAATCCAAAGCTATAAGACTCCAGAGACTGTCCTGTTTCTACTGTGCTACATTGTCTCATTCAGAATTTGATTCCAGAGCTAATGGTGACCTCAGTCAGATTCCATTCTAATCACTTTCTTTCAAAAGTGGGAAGACTTCGGTTAAGAAATGCCCGATTACCTGACTAAAAATCTTACCTCTTAAAGTGCCTACCTCATATCTGGTTGGGTGAATTCAACAATGTTGATTAAGAAGAGGTTTGAAGATGGATACTCTGCACTGGTAGGTGATGTTGTTGTTAGTTGAGTTGGTTCCGACTCCTGGTGTCCCCATGCACAACAAAACAAAACATTTCCCAGTCTTTTGCCATCTTTACAATCATTGGTACACTAGCAGCCATTGTTGTGGCTACTGTGTATTTTGAACGCCTTCCAACCTAGGAGGATCATTTCCCAGCTTTGTATTGGACAATATTCTGTTGTGATCCATAGGGTTCTCATTAGCCAATTTTTGGCAGTAGATCACCAGGCCTTTCTTTCTAGTCTGTAAGCTCCTGAAATCTGTCCACCATGGGTGACCCTGGTGGTATCTGAAATACCGGTGGCATAGCTTCCAGCATCGTAGCAACATGCAAGCCACTGCAGTATGAAACACAGACAGATGAGTGGTGGCACTGGTGGGTAGGTTTCCATATTTAATTTCTTATGTATTTTTTCACATATACCTAGTCCTTTCCAATGAATTTGATCCCGTGCATATATAATGTGAGCAACATTTTTTGAATGCTTTTCACGTTCTCTTCTCTTTTGGTTTTCAGTGTATGTAACTTTCTCCCTAGTCAGCCTAAAGGCTACATCTGTCACATGTTTCATCAGGAATGAAAAGAAGCATAATATTCAGCTTCTGACACCTCAACAATACAATAGTCTTTAAGCCTAAGTTTGCTGAGAGAAAATAATATGCAGTACTAATGTCTTTTATACCCACATTCCCCCTGCCCTGACATTTAATATACTAAGAGCCTGGACTGGCAGTCTTGATTAGAGTAATAGACATCCCGAATATACAGGAACAGCAAGGTAGAAATACTTACTCATTTATCAGCTAGAAGGATTTGGGGAGGGAGAAGCGAGGCAGAAGTAGAAGTAGCAGATGGTCAGCCATGTGTTCCACTCTCTCTCTTTAGAATGAAATATCAGACAGGGAAAGAATGTTAGATGAGTTGAAGGCAATGCTGAGGGCTGATAGATTTCTGCCCTCTTCTCTATTTAGGATTCTGGAGGGTGAGTTCTTTATAGGCTGCTTATTTCGCTTGGAACTAAGTATCACAGTATGGTTAAGCAGAGGAAAAGCCTGAGCATAGCCCTCCTGAACAACTCTTATTTGGATAGAACTCAGAATTTCCCACATGCCCCTCAGATGGGATGTGGAGGTTATTTGAGATTTTGTCTGGAGAGTTTGCCACAAGGAATGCCTGGGGTAAAGTAAAAGTGATCCTATAGTTGAGGACTACATGGGTGTTATTGCTGGTCCTCAGTAGAGGCTGTAGCACCATCTGGGCCAAGTCAGAGAGAAGATACCAGATCCTGACCAGTCAGAAAGAAAACAGACCATGAATTTCACCAGTTGAAAGCTTCAGCATCAAACGTTAACATCACACTCAGGAATAAGACCAGTCTCATGTCTGTCAGTCGTCACACGTCCGGAAAGCCATCCATACCAACCACTCCACAGGAGATATGAGCAAGAATCCAGAGGGTATTACATGGACCAAAGGACCTGGTCTCTCCCTTTACAGAAGCCATAGGAACCATATACTCTTTACGCTCAGAAATACCTTGGAGAGAAGTTGCATGAGGAGAAGGAAATTTGAAAGACTGAGAATTTTGTCTAAAAGAGATTGATCATTTACTTAAAGAGAAGGTTTATTAGGGGGCAGCAAACTTTTTCTATAATGGGATAGATAACAAATATTTTAGGCTTTGTAAACCGTATGGTCTCTGTTGCAACTACTCAACTCTACCCTTGTAGCCATAGACAATGTGGAAATAAATAGTTGTGGCTGTGTTCCAACAAAACTTTATTTACACAAACAGGTGGTGGGCTTGCAAGCCCTAGTTTGTTAACTTCTGGTTTGTATTACTGAATCAGACTAAGATTCCTGGATTGGTCTAGATGCAGTTTTCTCCTGCAACAAAATAGGGTAGGAGCGTTGGAGAAAGATGAAATAAGGTAGAAATACACATCTTTGTGAAATGTGAATAAAATTGTAACTCCTTTCACATTGAAACGGAGGTGGTGATCACAGTGTAAAAAGGAGTGATTTTTGGTTCTGTCCCAAACTTGTGATCACTGAGAGTGTTGGAGTCTGTGAGAAGGGGATGCTAGCAAGATGTGCTTGGAGTGGGTGATGGAATGGGGGTGGGAAGAACAGAGATTCTGGGTTCTCCTTGTTTCTGTACTATGAGCTCTGGAAATAAAGGCTAGGTAGACATGGCAAGGGCAATCACATATATAAGTCATAATTACAATGACAGTGATAAAACATAATAATTACCATTACTAGGTCAGTACAGGTTAAGTTACACTGTAGTAGCAAACAACTCAGAAATTGCAATGATTTAAAATGGGGGGGGGCTTTATTTTATCACTCATTCTTCATGTTTATCGTGAGTGAGCTAGCAGCTCTTTCCCACATTGTCTTTAAACTCATTCTCGAACTGTGATGGTTAATTTTATGTGTCAATGTGGGTAGGCTATTATGCCTAGTTGTTTGATCAAACACTAGTCCAGACTGTTATGAAGCAGTTACATGTGACTAAATCAGCTGGACTTAAGTAAGACAAATTACCCTCCATAATGTGAGTGGGCCTCATCCAATCAGTTGAAGGCCTTGAGAGCAAAAAGTATATATTCTCTAGGGTGTATTCTGCCTCCAGTCTATAAGTAGACATTTTGTCATAATTCCCTCTCTCGTTACTCTTCCTGTTGCTTGACTTAAAGATTTTAGGACACTAGATTGCAGGAATCGCCATGCTGTCACTAGCCCCCCACAATTGCATGAGCCAGCTCCTTAAAATAAAAACCTGTGTGTGTGTGTGTATTCCTGGTTCATTACAGTTATGTTTCTCTAGAGAACTCTCACGAAGGACCTGGGCCATTGAGTGGGTCACTATCTGGAGCACCAGCAGTTGCAGAGGTGCACACAGCAGAGGGGAGCATAAACTTGCTTTAAAGCCTTCCCTGGGAGTGACACACCTCACCTTGCTCACTTTTTATTAGCCAAACTAGTCACACATATAAGCCTGATTTCCATGGGACAGGAAAGTATGATCCATTTTCATGGATGAAAAGTGATTATTAATGAAAGGTAATGCAATACACCTCAACTATTATTACCGCAAATGTTTTTTTATGTATTATAATGACATGTGCAAAGAGCTGGAAATGGAAAACCAAAAGGGAAGAACATGCTCGGTGTTTCTCAAGCTGAAAGAACTGAAGAAAAAATTGAAGCCTCAAGTTGCAATAGTGAAGGATTCAATAGGGAAAATATTAAACGACACAGGAAGCATCAAAAGAAGATGGAAGGAATACACAGAGTCATTATACCAAAAAGAATTAGTCGACATTCAACCATTTCAAGAGGTGGCATATGATCAGGAACCGATGGTACTGAAGGAAGAAGTCCAAGCTGCTCTGAAGGCACTGGCAAAAAACAAGGCCCCAGGAATTGATGGAATATCAATTGAGATGTTTCAACAAACAGATGTAGCACTGGAGGTGCTCACTCATCTATGCCAAGAAATATGGAAGACAGCTTCCTGGGCAACTGATTGGAAGAGATCCATATTTATGCCTATTCCCAAGAAAGGTGATCCAACCAAAAGTGGAAATTATAGAACAATATCATTAATATCACATGCAAGCAAAATATTGCTGAAGATCATTCAAAAATGGCTACTACGGTATATCCACAGGGAACTGCCAGAAATTCAGGCTGGTTTCAGAAGAGGACATGGAACCAGTGATATCATTGCTGATGTCAGATGGATCCTGGCTGAAAGCAGAGAAAACCAGAAGGATGTTTACCTGTGTTTTATTGGGTATGCAAAGGCATTAGACTGTGTGGATCATAACGAATTATGGATAACATTGCAAAGAATGGGAGTTCCAGACACTTAATTGTGCTCATGAGAAGCCTTTACATAGAGCAAGAGGCAGTTGTTTGGACTGAACAAGGGGATACTGACTGGTTTAAAGTTATGAAAGATGTGTGTCAGGGTTGTATTCATTCACCATACCTATTCAATCTGTATGCTGAGCAAATAATACGAGAAGCTGGACTATATGAAGAATGGGGCATCAGGATTAGAGGAAGACTCATTAACAACCTGCATTATGCAGATGACACAACCTTGCTTGCTGAAAGTGAAGAGGACTTGAGGCACTTACTGATGAAGATCAAAGACCACAGCCTTCAGTATGGGTTGCAGCTCAACATAAAGAAAACAAAAATCCTTACAACTGGACCAATGAGCAACGTCATGATAAATGGAGAAAAGATTGAAATTGTCAAGGATTTCATTTTACTTGGATCTACAACCAACAGCCATGGAAGCAGCAGTCAAGAAATCAAAAGATGCAATTCATTGGGCTAATCTGCTGCAAAGGACCTCTTTAAAGTGTTGAAGAGGAAAGATGTCACCTTGAAGACTAAGGTGCGCCTGACCCAAGCCATGGTATTTCCAATTGCATCATATGCATGTGAAAGCTGGACGATGAATAAGGAAGACCGAAGAAGAATTGACACCTTCGAATTGCGGTGTTGGCGAAGAATGTTGAATATACCATGGACTGCCAAAAGAACGAACAAATCTGTCTTAGAAGAAGTACAACTAGAATGCTCCTTAGAAGCCAGGATGGTGAGACTGCGTCTTACATACTTTGGACATGTTGTCAGGAGGGATCAGTCCCCGGAGAAGGACATCATGCTTGGCAGAGTACAGGGTCAGTGGAAAAGAGGAAGACCCTCAACAAGGTGGATTGACACAGTGGCTGCAACAATGAGCTGAAGCATAACAACGATTGTAAGGATGGCTCAGGATGCTTCGCTCTGTTGTGCATAGGGTTGCTATGAGTAGGAACTGACTCGATGGCACCTAACAACAACAATGACAACGACAACAACATCAACAACATTATTACCATGTGATGACATACTGAGCTTGTCATTGTGGAAACATAAACTAATTTTATCCTTACTCAGCAACCCTGTAAAATAGGTATTATTATCATCATTTTACTGGTGAGGAAATTGAGGATCATGGATATTAATTCATTTTATCCAGCTAGTAGATGTTGGGAAACCCTGGTCGCATAGTGGTTAATGCTACGGCTGCTAGCCAAGAGGTTGGCAGTTCGAATCTACCAGGCGCTCCTTGGAAACTCTATGGGGCATTTCTACTCAGTCCTATAGAGTCAGTATGAGTCAGAATCGACTCGACGGCAGTGGGTTTTAGTAGATGTTAAGGATTCAAACCCAGATAAGTCTGTTTTTGTAGCTCATACTCCTAAAAACTAAAAAACCAAACACGTTGCCATCGAGTTGATTCTGACTCATAGTGATCCTATAGGAAAGAGTAGAACTGCCCCACAGGATTTCCAAAGAGCAGCTGGTGGATTTGAACTGCCAACCTTTTTGGTCAGCAGCCAAGCTCTTAATCACTGCACTACCAGGGCACCAAAGTACTGTATTATAAAACCAAACTCTCTGCCGTTGAGTTGATTCCAACTCACAGCAACCCTATAGGACAGAGTAAAACTGCCCCGTAGGGTTTCCTAGGGAGTAATCTTTACAAAAGCAGACTGCCACGTCTTTCTTCTGTGGAGCAGCTGGAAGGTTTGAACCTTTCGATTAGCAGCGAAGCATTTAAGCACTGTGTAACCAGGGCTCCTATATTATGCTGCCCTGATAATTTATGATGTGTTATCTAGATTAAGGAGTCCCTGGGTGGCAAAAATGGTTGACATGCTGTACTGCTAACAGAAAGAGGTGGGAGTCTACCCAGAGGTACCAGAGAAGAAAGGCTGGCAATGTACTTCTGAGAAATCAGCCATTGAGAACCCTATGGGCCTCAGTCCTACTCTGACACACATGGGGTTGCTAATAGTTGTCATTGACTCCATGGGAACTGGTTATCTAGATTAAGGATTGCAAACTCAACTCTCTTCAGGGACCAGGCAGGTAGTATAAACAAGTGAAACAGTTTGGATATAATCCAGATGGGACCGGTGGGGCTGTGGCAAACTGGAGAGCTCATGCCATGTCTGAAGAGAACAGTTATATTTCAAGTTGATTGTTGCCAAGTAGAAATGGGGACCCATTATTGTCAGATCTCCAGAGTTTTTGGTTCTCCAGACTTTTAAGAAAAGAACTAAAAAAAAATTAATATTATGTGTTTTCTTTTCGATTTCAAGGTGTTAAAGACAATTCATAATTAAAAAAATTATGGGCTAAGAAAAATAAATCAATGGACCTAATGTGCTTCATAGGTCAATGGTTTGCAATTTCTTAACCAGATGTTCTGGTGGATTCTGCCGTGCTGGGGAATGACTAAACTGGGAATAATCTGCTCAGATCATTAGTCAGGTAACACCCGTGTCTATGTGTGATCGCTGCTAAACTGCACAGCCAGTGTTGCAAAGGTTGAATTACTGAATTCAAAAGGCTGTCATTAAGGGGCATATATGTGTGTATATGTTGGGGGCATGGTTGTGTATACACATTTTGATTTCGAGCTCATTCAAATGCTTAAATAGCCGTGGAATTGTTTTCGTTTGCAAGAGGCTGCTATGTAGTACATACTAATTCTCTCTTTCCCCAGACAGTGCAGAGCTGTCGTCTTTCACCAGGAGGTCCTGTGTAAGGAGGGGGCAGCTTAGTGCCCTCCAGTTCAGTTCGTGCTGCATCACCAGACTAAGCCACCCTACAGTTTGACATAAGTTAATTACAACAGAACACATGGAAAGGCCATTTCCAGTTTCAGTTAAAACTGGTCACATTAGCTTCTGATATAAATAGTCAGGACTGGCAGGACATGGCTTGTCCTAGAAAGGTGATGTGCAGTGTTTTTGGAGCAAAGAGTCTAAACACTGGCTTCTTTCCTGAAATTTCAGGTATATTCATTGTTGGAGAAGACCTATATATAGCTTTCATCAAATTCTCAAATAGGTTTTTACCATTTCCAAAATGTCATCAAACCTTTCAACCTGGGAAATCATCAAGGGGGGTATGGAAATATCTGCCTATCCCTAGATCATCCTTCTACAAAAGAATTCAAGTTGGGAATTTATGACCAATAACATGAGCCATAATTATATATATATTTCACATATATATATTTCATATACAGACAGTCCCCAGGCTATGAACAAGATCTATTCCTATGTCTTTAAGTTTAATTCGGTAAGTCAAAACAGGTGCATACTGTTCTTATTTAGCCTTACTTTAGTTCAAGAAAGGAACTCTGGTGATGCAGTGGTTAAATCACTCTGCTGCTGAATTAAAGTTTGGCAGTTCAAACCCAGTAGCCGCTCTGAAGGAGAAAAATGTGGCAGTCTGCTTCCATAAAGATTTACAGCTTTGGAAACCCTATGGGGCGGTTCTACTCTGTCCCACAGGGTTGTTTTGAGTTGGAATCGACTCAACAGCAATGAGCGTTTTGGTTTTGTGCAAAAAAGGGGCTCAAAGACTTTTCAATGATTTAAAAGCTGCAGGTGCAGCAAGCAAAGGTGATTGTGATGAAGAATGTGTTGAGAGTAGCGTTGGTTCAATCTTTTCAGAGGGAGGGCAAATTTACAGAACATTAAACGGCAAGTACGAATTGTCCATAAGTCAGATGTTCATAACCCAGGGACTTACTGTATATATATTTCATATATATAGAGAGAGAGAGGGAGTCGCTATGACAGAATTCACATTAGGAAACCCTGGTGGCGTAGTGGTTAAGTGCTACGGCTGCTAACCGAGAGGTCGGCAGTTCAAATCCGCCAGGCGTTCCTTGGAAACTCTATGGGGCAGTTCTACTCTGTCCTATAGGGTCGCTATGAGTCCGAATTGACTCGATGGCACTGGGTACTGGGTTTTATGACAGAATTGACGCAATGGCAGTGGGTTTTATATATTTCATACACACACACGCGCACACACACACACACAGGCATACCTTGAGCTTTATTGCACTTTGCAGATACTGCATTTTTTACAAATCAAAGGTTTTTGGCAACTCTGTGTTGAGCAAGTCTGTCAGGACCATTTTTCCAACTCTCTTTGTGTTCTCTTTGTGTCTCTGTGTCACATTTTGGGAATTCTCACAATATTTTAAATTTTTCATTATTATTATATCTGCTATGGTGATCTGTGATCAGTGATCTTTGATGTTACTATTCTAATTGTTTCGAGCTGCTACAAACTACGCCCATATAAGATGATGAACTTAATTGATAAATATTGTGTATGTTCTGACTGTCCCACTGACCAGCTATTCCCCTGTCTCTCGCCCTCACTGTGCACGGGGACATGACAATATTGAAATCAAGACAATTAATAACCTTACAATGGCCTCTAAGTGTTCAAGTGAAAGGAAGAGTCACAGATTAAATCAAAAGTTAAAATGATTAAGCTCAGTGAGGAAGGCATGTCAAAAGCAAGACAGGCCGAAAGCTAGGCCTCTGGTGCCAAATAGTTAGCCAAGTTGTAAATGCAAAGGAAGAGTTCTTGAAGGAAATTTCAAGGGCTACTCCAGTGAGCACACAAATGCTAAGTGAAACAGCCTTATTACTGATATGGAGAAAGTTTTAGTGGCCTGGATAGAAGATCAAACCAGCCACAACATTCCCTTAAACCAAAACCTAATCCAGGGCAAGGCCCTAACTCTTTTCAATTTATGAAGGCTGAGACAGTTGAGGAAGCTGCAGAAGGAAAGTTTGAATTAGTGGAGGTTGGTTCATGAGGTTTAAGGAAAGAAGCCGCCTCCTTAACATAAAAGTGCGAGGTGAAGCTGCAAGTGCTGACGGAGAAGCTGCAGCGAGTCACCCAGACAGTCTGGCTGAGAGAACTGATGAAGGGGCCGCACTAAACAACAGATTTTCAGAGTAGACAGAACAGCCTCATACTGGAAGAAGATGCCGTCGAGGACTGTCATAGCTAGAGGGAAGCCAATGACCAGCTGCAAAGCTTCAAAGGACAGGCCGACCGTCTTGTTAGGGGCTAATGCAGCTGATGTGTTTAAGCTGAAGCCAGAGCTCATTTATCATTCTGAAAATCCTAGGGCCCTTAAGAATTATGCTAGACCTACTCCGCCTGTGCTGTATAAATGGAACGACAAAGCCTGGATGATAACACATCTGTTTATAACATCGTTCATTGAATATTTTAAGTCCACAGTTGAGACACACTGCTCAGACAAAAAGATTCCTTTCAAAACATTACTGTTCATTGACAATGCACCTGGTGACCCAAGAGCTCTGATGGAGATGTACAAGGAGGTTAATGTTGTTTTCATGCTGCTAACACAGCATCCATTCTGCAGCCCACAGATCAAGGAGTCATTTTGACTTCCAAGTCTTATTGTTTAAAAAAATACATTTTGTAAGGCTATAGCTGCCATAGATAGTGATTCCTCTGATGGATCTAGGCAAAATAAATTGAAAACCTTCTAGAAAGGATTTGCCATTCTAGGTGTCATTAAGACATTCATGACTCATGGGAAGAGATCAGAATATCAACATTAACAGGAGTTTGGATGACGTTGATTTTAACCCTCATGGATGACTTTGAGGGCTTCAAGACTTCAGTGGAGGAAGTTACTGCAGATGTGGCAGAAATAGCAATACAACTAGAATTAGAAGTGGAGCCTGAAGATCTGACTGAATTGCTGTAATCTCATGACAAAACTTTAATGGATGAGGAGTTGCTTCTTATGGATAAGCAACGGAAATGATTTCTTAAGGTGGAAACTACTCCTAGTGAAGATGCTGTGAACATGTTGAAATCACAACAAAGGATTTAGAATATTACATAACTTAATTGATAAAACAGCAGCAGGATTTGAGAGGATTGACTCCAATTTTGAAAGAAGTCCTACTGTGAATAAAATGCTATCGAACTGCATTGCATACTACAGAGAAATCTTTCATGAAAGGAAGAATCAATTGATGCATAAACTTCATTGTAGTCTTATTTTAACAAATTGCCACAGCCACTCCGACCTGCAGCAACCACCACCCTGACCAGTCAGCAGCCATCAATATCGAGGCAAGAGCCTTCACCAGCAAAAAGATTACAACTTGTTGAAGGCTCAGATGATGGTTAGCATTTTTTAGCAATATTTTTTAATGAAAGTATGTACATTGCTTTTTTTTTTTTAGCTATAATTCTATTGCACACTTAATAGACTACAGTATAGTGTAAATATAACTTTTATATGCACTGGGAAACCAAAAAATTTGTGTGACTTGCTTTATTGAGATATTCACTTCATTGCAGTGGTCTGGAACTAAGCCCACAATATCTCTGAGGTATGCCTGTATATATATAAAAAAAACCCAAACAGGGGCTATGTATGTGTGTGTGTGTGCATATATATATATATATATATATATTCTATAAAAGATTTTCTAATTTCCTCACGGGATTTTTTTTTAATTCCTCTGAGATCTGATAACACTTGTTTTGTTGCTCTTTAATGATATTTATATTTTGCCACTTATAAGTATTTTCTCATTTCCTTAAGAGGATAAAAAACTCCATGAGGATAGGAGGGATGTCTTATTCACCTGGGAATCACATGTCATTCTAACACCTTTTGGTGTCACGTTTGGTACTCAATTTAGTATTTGTCAACTCAAATTGAGATTTGCTCGCTGGTTGGATCAATAAAGTCAGTTGCTGTAGTCAATAAAATACTGTAGGTTCTTGTCCTATAAAAAGTTGACTGTGGAATAACAATGGATTGGTTGTTTTTGTGCTCCCAGTATTTCCTTGGAGAGAAAGTGAGAAGAAGGGACCATACCTCTTGTGCTCTGTGCCTAACCTATTCCAAGTTCCTGGGAGGAAAGCCAAGAGATGGTTAAGAAAATGACATCCTTTTATTGTGGGAGAAACTTCTTGACTGTAAATTTTTAAGAGTCATCACCTTGCTTCCTCATATCTAATTCCCTCTAACTCAGAGACTCAGTCTTGTTCTTGCCTCTGGGACCTACTGCAATTCTGAGTTTAATAATATTAGTGAAATTAATGAATGAAAACAAGTTCTCAGCAAGTACCATCCCCTTGCCTCTGTCATCTGAGTGACAAGGGGTCCCCCTCACTGGGTGGCCCCATTGCTTCTGATCTGTAGCCATTTCTGCTCAGCATGCTGGCCCAATCTCTATTTTGTCTTGGTCCCTGATATTCTGATATTTCCTATGATGTAGTGGAATGATCATGAATTTTGAAGTCAGAAAAACCTGAACTTGAATTTCAATGTCACCACTTACTAGCCTCGTAAACTTGGTTGGTGAAATTCTAATTAATCACCTGTAAAACAGGATAAGTGATAATTATTTTTCAGGCTGGACATAGAGATGAAATGAAACCAATGAACGACAGTTAATATTCATACTCTGCCTATAATCTATTCTCTTTTCAGTATTGATACCTGAACTGAACTGAGTCCTTTATATCTTGTTTGTATAAAACATCTTTCATGGGATTAGTGTGTTGCTGCATGACTTCCTAGTAGTAACTATGACCTGTTTTCTCTTCTGCTATATTCATACTGCCAGAATCTTGGGCTTCAATTGTACTTGAATTACTACCCAATATCAGAATTCTTGCCTACTGAACTTAAACATGACATTTTTTTCTTCATTTTTTATTTTTGGTCTCCTCTCAATACAATATAAGGGCTAAGGTCTTGTCATTTTTGCTGCTGTGATTCTAGTACCTAGAAGAGGATCTGGTAGGTACCCAATGGATATTTGTTCAATAAGTGAATAACTGACAGCATGAATGTACACATCTGTCATCTCTCATTTAGAATTTATCAACACTGTCACTTTTAACTGTGACTTAGCTATCATCCAAATACCCATCTATCCATCCATTATCCATCCATACAGCCAAAGAACATTTATTGACACATACTTTGTCCCAGCCTACAGTCTGATTATAGGAACAGAATTCATTTCAAAGTACCTTGGCAGGACCATGTTTTTACTTGTGATAGTCAGGTGATTCCATGTCTCTGTGGGGTCTCTTTCTCCCTTAGTCATTTCCCTTCATGGCTGCCTACAAATAAGCTCTCTCCAAAGTCTTTGAAGACCTGCTTAGTTTAAGTCTGAAAAATCATCAGAATACTCCTATTTCTTCTGCTATGAGTAGGAATCCAGGGGTTCTTTCTGGCCAAGGAAAAGTTCAACCAAAAAGGCAAGGGGCAGCCATCACTAACAGGTAAGACCAAGGCATCTAGTCCTGGCCTGGTAAATTAATTGGGTTGGCATTAGGCCAAAATGGGCATGGTACAGTGATGTTAATTTGCAGCCACATATTATGAATGTTGTACTTAAAGAAGCTGGTTCCCATGTTACTGTGCTACACTATGTCCTGTCTCTATTTCCAAGGTCTTCCTTTTTAAAATCAGCTTGTATCACCCTTTTCATCGATGATAACATTAAAAGTCCCCTCTTGCATTTGTTTTGCAATTTGAACCCTTTCATGGTATTGGTAGCATCATAGAGTTGAAATCAGGCTATAGCAATTGCTTGTTAGAACCGTAACTTTGCCGTATAGTCTAAGGTTTGTGAGGTTGATAATATATCTCTCGGAGCTGGATATTTTCAGACCCCCACCTCTCAGTGTAATCATAAAGGGGTTCTACTGCCTGAATTTAAAGACTATCTCAAGGAGAGATTTCACACGTTGATCACTAATGACTGAATGCTAGATGAGTTGTGGAATGACAGCAAGGATATCATAAATGAAGAAAGCAAGAGGTCATTAAAAAGACAGGAAAGAAAGAAAAGGCCAAAATGGATTTCAGAAGAGGCTTTGAAACTTGCTCTTGAACATCGAGTAGCTTAAGCAAAAGGAAGAAATGATGAAGTAAAAGAGTTGAACAGAAGATTTCAAAGGACAGATCAAGAAGAAAAAGTAAAGTATTATAATGACGTGTGTAAAGACCTGGAAGTAGAAAATCAAAAGGGAAGAACATGCTCCATATTTCTCAAGCTGAAAGAACTAAAGAAAAAATTCAAGCCTCGAGTTACAATATTGAAGGATTCTACAGGGAAAATATTATACGATGCAGGAAGTATCAAAAGAAGATGAAAGGAATACACCCAGTCACTTTACCAAAAACAATTGGCTGAAGTTCAACAATTTCAGGCGGTAGCATATGACCAGGACCGAGAAGTCCAAGCTGCATTGAAGGCATTGGAGAAAAGCAAGGCCCTGGGAACTGATGGAATACCAATTGAGATATTTCAACAAACAGATGCAGCACTGGAAGTGCTCACTTGTTTATCCCAAGAAATTTGCAAGACAGATACCTAGCCAACTGACTGGAAAAGATCTATATTTATGCCCATCCACAAGAAAGGTGATACAATGGAATGCAGAAATTATCAAACAATATCATTAATATCACAAGCAAGAAAAATTTTGTTGAAGAGCATTCAAAAATGGTTGCAGCAGTATATTGACAGGGAACTGACAGAAATTCAAGCTGGATTCAGAAGGTGATGTGGAACAATGGATATCATTGCTGATGTCAGATGGATCTTGGCTGAAAGCAGAGAATACCAGAAACATGTTTACCCGTGTTTTATTGACTATGCAAAAGCATTCCACTATGTGATCATAACAAAGTATGGATAACATTACGAAGAATGGGAATCCTGGAACACTTAATTGTGCTCATGAGGAAGCTTTACAGACCGAGAGGCAGTTGTTTGAACAGAATAGTAGGATATTGTGAAGTTCAAAGTCAGGAAAGGTGTGTGTCAGCATTGTATTCTTTCATCATAACTATTCAATCTGTATGCTGAGCAAATAATCTGAGAAGTTGGACTATATGAAGAAGAATGGGGCATCAGGATTGGAGGAGAACTCATTAACAACCTGCGTTATGCAGATGACACAACCTTGCTTGCTGAAAGTGAAGAGGACTTGAGGCACTTACTGATGAAGATCAAAGACCACAGCCTTCAGTATGGGTTGCAGCTCAACATAAAGAAAACAAAAATCCTCACAACTGGAACAATGAGCAACATCATGATAAACAGAGAAAAGACTGAAGTTGTCAAGGATTTCATTTTACTTGGGTGCACAATCAACACCCATGGAAGCAGCAGTCAAGAAATCGAAAGACGTATTGCATTGGCAAATTTGCTATGAAAGATCTCTTTAAAGTGTTGAAAAGCAAAGACTTCACCTTCAAGACTAAGGCTTGTCTTACCCAAGCTATGGTGTTTTCAATCGCCACATATGCATGAGAAAGCTGGACAATGAATAAGGAAGATGGAAGAATTGACACCTTTGAATTGTGATGTTGGAGAAGAAAACTGAATGTACCATGGACTGCCAAAAGTACCAACAAACCTTTCTTGGAAGAAATATGACCAGAATGCTCCTTAGAAGCAAGGATGGTGAGACTATGTCTCACATACTTTGAGCATGTTATCAGGAGGGGTCAGTCCTTGGAGAAGGACGTCATACTTGGTAAAGTAGAGGGTCAGGGAAAAAGAGGAAGACCCTCAAGGAGAAGGATTGACACAGTGGTTGCAACAATAGGCTTAAGCATAACAATGATTGTGAGGATGGCTCAGGACTGGGCAGTGTTTCTTTCCGTTGTACATAGGGTCTCTATGAGTCGGAACCAACTCAAGGGCACCTAACAACAACATTTATAAGAACTGAGAGTGACCTAAGAGCTTTGGCCTGGTCAGCTTTGTTCTCTGGGAGCCAGAATAATGCTAATACAAAGTCAGTGTGTAATTGACACACATTGAGTCCTTCCCAGCTTTTTTAAATAATTTCCAGCTCTGAAACCAGCTTAGGAATAACCTGTCTTCCTTTTGCTGCACAAATCCTTAATAATTTTTAAAAAATGAAATTAAAATAATACCAAAGACTCCAAAGCATCTTTTGGATGGTTCATTTATGCCTTTAACTTCCAGGGATAGAAGGTTAAGAAGAAAGAGCCTGGACAGGAAAGCAGGAGAACTTGTTTCTGCTTCAGCGTGGGGTGATAGCTGGGTGTGCGAAATTGTGCAACTTGTCTTACCTCTTTGGGGTTCTGTTTATTTGTAAATTGAGGAGCTCAAATTAGATTGCCTAAGAGCTCTCATATGTTACACATTCTGTGAGTATATTTTTTAGACACCTCCAACCTTATGTCTAAGTGTGCCAAGCGATAGCGTATTATGGTGAGTGCACTGCATTCAGGTGTTTTCCTCCATATTGAATTAAATCCTTCATTTGTCTTTGCCTCTGCTTCTCACAACTTTATTTTAGGTTGTAAAGTTTGCTGCCAAGTTGTTTTTTTTTTTTTCTATCCTTCTTGACCTAAGTAGTAAAAGAGTTACTATGACAATGGAGTAATTTTCCTGGATGACCATATTCAATTTGCTTAAGTAGATATGAGGATTGTCATAGGCCCTTGGGATGTAACACTGAAAGTGCTGGGCAGACCAGAGCTTCAGGTTAAACCCATTGAAACCTGGGTCTATTGACTGCATACCATTGCCGTCAAGTTGATTGTAACTCATAGCTACCCTATAGGACAGAGTAGAACTGCCCCATAGAGTTTCCAAGGAGCACCTGGTGGATTTGAACTGCCAACCTTTAGGTTAGCAGCCGTAGCACTTAACCACTGTATCACCAGGGTTTCCATTGACTGCATAAAGATGACATTTTCTTTACAGGCCTGCATCTTAGTTTCTTGGACTTGGTAAGAACGATAAGTAATTACTAAAGGAAATTGTAAGAAGATTCACTACTTTAGCTAACAGAATAAGAAATGGAAGAAAATCTTTAAGCACAGCACTGGATACCATAAATCAGAAAGTAAATAGATAAGATATTTAAAAAAAATGTGTTTTGTATCTTTTTATTTTCTTTTATAGGAAAGAGGAAAACAGAACTTTATCTAAATTAAAGCTTAGATTCCCAAAGGCAGTATATTAAGAAGATGGAAATTATATGCATTAATATCCAACAGTGATAAAAAAGAATAAATCTAGTTATTTGAATAAAATGTTAATTCTCATTAATAAAATGATAGAGTATAAAAATTAATATTAATAATAATAGCAGTAGCAGCTAATATTTTCGAGTGCTTTTTATATGCCAGACATTGTGTTCATGACACCCTATGGGTAGGTACTATTATTATTCCCATTTTACAGATAAGAGAAATGGAGTTTTAGGGAGGTTAATAAGCTGCCCAAAGTCATAGCTGGTAAGTGACTAAATTGAGTAGCAAATTTAGGATGATCTCACCCTTGCCCCTTGTATTTATCCCTATACTGCACCTACATACTTTGACATAGCATGCAACTGCCCAGACCATGGAGGGTGATAAAGACAAAAACTGGAGAAGAATTGAGGATGCACATCCTCAGGCTTCCTCAAGGTCTAAGCCTGTGTTAAGTGAAGATACGTTTGAGCACTGATTTGGAAATAACAAGTTGGGCAGGCTGAGGTGAGTGCTGTGTAACAACCCCAGAATGATTTTATGAGCCAGACTGGAGGGTTACTAGAGGAAGACTAACCATGTGCCACAGATTTGTGGAGTCTCCTGCCCCCCAATTAATGAAAACCCATGCCTACCACTTATTGTTACACTTTTAACAACGCTGGGAAATAGAACACACAAACACACACATATATTCAAATACACACACATTCCATTCAGTGTAAGGATTGACAGTGAGATACGAGAATTCAGAGTAGATTTTTTCCAGACTCAAACCGAAGGTTCTGTATTCACAGAAAACGCTGCATGTGATAGAGCAGAGCAGAGCCTACTCTTTAGATGGGGCTTCCTTATGACTGGGATTTCTCCTAACCTGGAAGGCCAGTCTGGGATGATAACATCTTCAACCTTTGGCTTGTTTTTATGTTAAGGTGGGAGACATCAGGGTGGGGCATGAGAACATGAGTTTGAATCAGGTGAAGCTATGTTCGCACCCTTGTTGTACCACTACCTGCGATGTCTTTGGAGAGTGATTTAACTCTCTGATTCCCAGTTCCCTGCTATGCCGTCTATGAGTAACTTCTTACTCACAGACATCATAGCAGGTTTTGATGAGCTGGTAGAGTAGCATGGAATCTACTTGTGTGAAGAGCTAAACATCTCCCTGGAGACATCTAGGGAAGGGACAAGATGTGTTGAGCTTGGCTTAGTGTCATGGACATTTTGGTTGCCTTTCCAGATTTACTCCACCCCTCTCCCACTTTGTGATCAGTAGGAAGATTGAGTAGGCCCTAATTAGCAAAAGACAATTAGGATTCTCTCATCCCATTTGATGCAGCAATTATGTCAGGGACAGGCAGTAACATATTCCTAAACCAAATAACACATACTATCTACCTGAGCAGATTAATCCAGTCAGAATAAAACATAGGTTTTTTTGTTTTAAATTTATTACTGGAGAAAGGATAAGACCCCTGTCTTGCTTTGAATAGTGGGTTGTATACTTTTGAGGCTTGTGGCTGCTGCAGCCACATGGAAGTCATCTTGAAGACAAAGCTGTCACACATAGGAGGACAGAGATAAGAGAATTATAAGGAAATGGAGCCAGAGCCCTGATCAAATCATTCCTAAATCCACCTTAACTTTTTTTTACTTATATGAGACAATAACTTCCCTTTGTTTTTTAAATATGTTTGATTTGGGGGAAGGGGAGTTGAATTTTATGTGCTTGCAACAGAACGCATGCTAAGAGATACACCTACCTACAATTCTTTAATTGTCACAGGGCAGGAAGGATTATGAATTTAGAGCAGGCCTATCCTTGAACTTGTTCCTAGCCAAACTTCCCCCTCCCAAACTATGAACACAAGTTTGATGCTTAGGCTTAAGATAGCTTTGTAATTATAAGTTAAACGAGTATTTTATTATACTCTCTGTGATACATTGGTTGCAAGCTGCATTTCTCTAATAAAGGATAACTAAAGAGGGGGTCAGGCCTTTTACTTTTCCACAGACCATCAAATAAGTTTGATCTTAGAAAATAGCAATGCATCTGTGAGTGTCACATAGTGGCTATTTTCCTCCACCAGGTTGTTTATTGCTAAGTTTAAAGAAATAATGATATCTTTGAACAGAATAAATCTAGCCAGTAGAGTTTTGTTTTGTTTTTTTCCTTTTTCGGCTTCCCCAGTATTGCCAGTTGTTGTTAGGTGCCGTTGAGTCGATTCTGACTCATAGCGACCCCATGCATAGCAGAACAAAACAATGCCCGGTCCTGCAACGTCCTCACAATTGTTGTTCTGCTTGAGCCCATTGTTGAAGCCACTGTGTCAATCCATCTTGTTGAGGGTCTCCCTCTTTTTCACTGACCCTCTACTTTACCAAGCATGATGTCCTTCTCTAGGCACCGATCACTCCTGACAGCATGTCCAAAGTATGTGGGAAGCAGTCTCGCCATCTTTGCTTCCAAGGAGCATTCTGGTTGTACTTCTTCCAAGACAGATTTGTTCATTCTTTAGGTAGTCCATGGTATGTTCAATGTTCTTTACCAACACCATAATTCAAAAGCATCATTTCTTCTTCAGTCTTCCTTATTTATTATCCAGCGATTGAAAATACCATGGCTTGGGTCAGGTGTACCTTAGTCTTCAAGGTGACACCTTTGTTTTAAACACTTTAAAGAGATCTTTTGCAGCCAATTTGCTCAATGCAATGCGTCATTTGATTTCTTGACTGCTGTTTCCATGGGCATCGATTGTGGATCCAAGTAAAATGAAATCCTTGACAACATTTATCTTTTCTGTGTTTATCATTGTATTGCTCATTGTTCCAGTTGTGAGGATTTTTGTTTTCTTTATGTAGAGGTGTAATCTATATTGAAGTCTGTGGTCTTTGATCTTCATCAGTAAGTGCTTCAAGTCCTCTTAACTTTCAACAAGCAAAGTTGTGTTATCTGCATAATGCAGGTTATTAATGAGTCTTCCTCCAATCCTGAAGCCGGATTCTTCTTCGTATATTCCAGTTTCTCAGATTATTTTTTATTGCCAGTAGAATTTTAAAATGGGCCTATGGAATAAAATTTATCATGTTTGATCTCTTTTCATTTATTTGTTAAAAATTTTTAAAATTGCACTTTAGATGAAGGTTTAGAGAGCAAACAAGTTTCTCATTAAACAGTTAATACACATATTGTTCTGTGACATTGGTTGCCAACCCCATGACATGTCAACACTTTCCCCTTCTCAACCTTGGGTTCCCCATTACTAGCTTTTCTGCCCCTTCCTACCTACTCACAACTTCTTTTTGATTTGACTACCTAATAAAGATATGAGAAAGGAGACAGAGAGTAGGTAAGGAAGAAAAGCGTGATAAAGAATAAGCTATTCTAGGAGCCAGAGTGGATCAGGGAACTGGTGAGCTGGAGAGCTAAATTGTATGGCTTTGACTTAAGCTCATCTTGGAGGCTCTTTTAACTTCACATATTCAATCCTCAATTATTTTATTCTGTTCTAGGATAACACATTAATAAAGGTAATGCTAACTTATTTAACAAATAAAATACAAAATTTCAGTGAACTAACAAAATAGAAATTTATTTAGCAATCATATAACAATTCAAGACAGTTTATCCTGGTCTGTGTGTCGTGTTTTCTCCATGTGGAATTCAGGGACTCAGGCTTTTTCCATTTCATGCTTTGCTATCCTCTAGGTCAGGGGTTGGCAACTTATGACCTGTGAGCTAAATCTGGCCTGCCACTTGTTTTTGTAAATAAAGTTTAATTGGAACACAGTCTTACCCCCTTATCTTTGTATTGTCCATGGCTGCTTTTGGGCTATGAAGGCAGAGTTGAGTAGTCGTGACAGAGATCATACGGCCTACAAAGCCTAAAATATTTACTATCTGATCCTTTATAGAAAAAGTTTGTCGACCTCTGCTTTAGGCCCTCTTTGTCATCTGCATTGAACCAGAAGCGGCGGGGGGGGGGGGGGGGGTAGAGCATGGAAACATTATAAGTGCTTTTTAAAAACTTTGAACCAGACAAAACACACGTTTTTTTCTAATTCCATTTCACTGGTAAAGACTAGTCACATGGCCACCCTATATGCAAATAGTGCTGAGAAATGTGCTTCCTGCCTATGAGCCTCTTTCCACAGTGATTGTACATTATGAAGGGCAGAGCACACATTTTGGTAGCAAATTATCCATCTCTGCTACAAACCATCCAATCAGATTTCAAAGAGACTAGAGAAGTCAATTAAGTCATTTTCATCACTTGTCTCCTATGTTTTAGATAATATACTGGGTTCTTAAAACAGAGAAATGAATAAGACCAACATGTACAGATTGATTTCATGGTTGCTAAAGGAAGTTCAAGTTTAAGACAATAATCTAGAATGTGGAAGGAATAATGGGTTGGTGGAGGAGGGGAGTGTGGGTTCTCTTTGGTTCCCTGCTTCAGTGCTTCTCTAGCTGTCAGCTGTTGGCTATCACCAGATGGGCAGGGAGACTGGAGAAAGAGCTAATTTAGCTGAGAAGACTTGGAGCTGACACTGTCATAATTGGGTTTCAGTGGGAGGCAGAAGCCAGGCTACAAGAACCACGCCATGAGTCTCAACAAGGAGCTAAGCTGGCAACTGGGGAAGATTTCATGTAAACAATAAAGTCCCTGCTGATGAGTTGAGGAAGAAAGACAGGCTTACCTATCAGGTCTTTATAATTCAAGTTTAGTGATTTTCTCACTACTCCATACTACTTTTTCCCTTCTTTTGATTAAATGTCTACTTTTGCTTGTCAGGAAAGATAGCAAGATGAATAAAATATCATCTTTGCCTATGAGTATATGATTTAGTAGAGATATAGATGCAGAAATAATTTAAATTAAATATGGTAGTTCTTCTGAGGATACCGTACCCAGGTGCCTAATTCCATGTGAGGGATTAGCTTAGGGTGTTAAGAATGACTTCCTAGATGTGATGAACACCACACCTAAGTTATGTCTTGGTAGATAAGTAGGATTAGGTAGAGGAAAAAGAATGAGAAAGGAGAAAGGGTCATCCAGGGAGACAGAATATCATAGAAAAATCCGTAAAGACCTAAAGCAGCACAGTGATTTGGAGGAGATTAAAGTTTCTGAAAGTGTTGGAACATAAAGTTCAAGAAGCAAAATATTAGGACTTGAAACTGGAACAGCTAGCAAGGATCAGCTTACAGCGTTCCACGTAGACCATGTTGAACGCCTGGGATTTTATCCTTGTGATAATGGGGAGCCATTGAGGCATTTTATCTTTGTATTGTCATTTTTTTGCCAAAAGGACAAAGTCAAAGCCTTTAGAGGCTGCTGATTTGTTATGCAAACAATAGTGCTAAGGAGAAGTATGGAAAGTTCTGTATATTTCACTAAACAAATTAGCCTAAATAAAATAACTCAGCATGTCCAATAAGCCCTTGATCAATAGCAGCATCCTTAGTTTGACCGTGGTGAGAACCGCTCCAATGGTATTTTTCATTGAGATTATGTAATGTGTGTTGTGTTATGAGTATCCTATTAAATTCTACTTCAATATTATGTATCCTAACCTTTACCTTCAAACACGCTTCTCCCCATTGTTCTGGACCCTGTTTTAACTACAAATAATTAAAAGGCAACATTGTCTTGGAAGGAGGGAGTGTGCTGGGAATCCACCCGAGAGTTCTGGATGAGTCTCTGCTTGACTTCTGATCTGTTTACCTTTAACAATAATGTTGCTCTAGGTCCAGCCTTGCTGGATGATGAAAGGTACTTTGAGCTCTTAGAGGAGGAGAGACTCCTTTCCCTTTTTAGCAACTCCTCTTGCTTATATCAACACCTTATTCCAATATTTCACTCCTTCTTGCCACTCTTTCCATTCTCAGCTGCCATTGCCATTTGCTTTGGCAATAAATAAGGAATGAAAGGCAAAACAAAACAGCCTGCCATGGTTGCTGACAATGATAAGTCTGTGCAGAAATTTTTCAAAACCTCAGAGAAGAGACTCCAGTGGTTTCTCAGCCCACAAGTTTCAGCTGCACTGGAAACAATGGCTCGTCTGCCTACCTCCAAAGGACAAGATGAGACATGGGCCTTGTTTTTTCTTTCTCTTTTTAAGCTTCAAACTTGAGCAAACAATCTTTACTTTACCCACATGGAAAACTTGCTAACACAAACACATTCCTCCTCTCCTATTAGTGCTGGGATGAAAAGCAAACTTCAAATTAGCTAATGTTCATGTAGTTAGGTGCTTCCCTATTGACTGGGAGTAAGTAGGTGGGGGAGCATCTTGGAGAGGGGCTTTTGCTGTTGAGCCAACAGCAGAAGAAAGCCAGAATCACTCAAACTGCAAGAGGAGGTTAAAAGAAAAAAGTGTGGGGAAATCAACTAGGTGGCACAGAACCTTGCTTCCACTGTATGCTAGAGTTCCCACTCCACATGGCACATCTGGATAGCACTGTGAAAAATGGAGGCAGGCTTTTGGGAATGGACCATCTTGTTCCCTGTCATGGTCCATGAATATTTATGGAGTAGCCCTTTATAGGGGTGCTTGGCGCCACCGCACAGTTTTATTGTTTTGCAGATTGGCGATCAGTTCCAATCTTATTCCTTGGTCCTCTGAGAAGAATGTCTGGGCTTCTAGAAAAGAATGGCTGCATCATTCCTGCTGGAAGACATGACCCTCTTGTTCTACCAGCAGGAATGTCTATGTCGATAATTTGAGAACCAAACCAGTTTGAGAACTGGATACTTCTTATAGCAAGAGTCTTTGGAAAGTGTCAGATGGTTTGGTGGGGTTTAGTCATTTCATCTTCATCTCTGTAGGAAGTAAGTATTTGAGCAAAATTCAGGATGGTGTTATCCTGTTAATTAAGAAACAAAAAGGTGCTAAATATTTGAACAAGTAGAAAATCAGGTTCCCATTGCCTATTGCTGTCGAGTCAATTCTGATTCATAAGACTCTATGGGACAGAGTAGAACTGCCCACAGGGTTTCCAAGGCTGTGATCTTTATGGAAGAGCGCTGGTGGTGCAGTGTTTGAGAGTACAGCTGCTACCAAAAGATCATCAGTTTGAATCCACCAGCTGCTCCTTGGAAACCCTATGGAGCAGTTCTACTCTGTACTATAGGATTGCTATAAGTCAGAATCGACTCAAGGGCAATGGCTTAATCTTTAAGCAAACAGGCTGTCACATCTTTCTCCTGCTGGAGTGGCTGGTGGATTCGAACCACCAACCTTTTGGTTAGCAGCTGAGCACTTTAAACACTGTACCACCAGAGCTCCTTAGAAAATTGAGCTAGAGGTAATAAGTTGGAGGCAAACATTGATTTAATATAATAATCAATAGCTAAGAAGGTGAGTGAGATTTAGTTCCAGAAGGGCTCCTTTTCTTATCATCCTTATCATGAAATACCACTGTTAGGTCATAGATACCATAGAGATTTTAACTATGGGCCTGTCGGAGGTCCATGGATGACCGTCAGTGGAGTGCATAACTGGGTCACAAGCTCCCTGAAAGTCTCGGTGCATTTCGTGTGTGCATGTGCGTGCGTGTATTTGCATTTTTCTTAAAGAGAGGATTCATTGTTTTTATCAGATCTAAAGTGTTGTTGTTTTTTTTTTTAAAGTGGAATTTTTGAAGTCTTTAATATTAAGAACTGTTATTATTGTATTATTTTTATAATAACTGTATAATTACAATATTAACAAATGTTACAGTGTTAGAGTAGAAAAGGACTACAGAAATATCTAGCCCAGTGCTTTTAACAATGCTTTGTTGTGCTCAAATTTTTGTGTACGTGAAATTTGCCTGTGATGCTTATTTCAATGCAGATTCCTGAGCCCCACCTCCAGAGAGGTGAATTTAGATTTAAAGGTAGAGCCCAGAGTTCTACTTTTTAATTAGCATTCAGAAATTACATGCAGCCCAGAAATCACACTTTGAATGCTGAGTGAATTTAGGAGGTATGGGGCAGTGGGATGGTCAAATGCGCAAGCTTGGAGAAATAACCTGCCCTTCAAACCAGAGCATCTCCACTTTTTTCAGCTTCACATATTGAGCACCACATAAGATTTCATTTGAACAAGCTAAAAAAAAAAAAAAAATTACATGGAAGCTGCTGACATAATCCAACACTTTCATGTTAGAGAAGAGGAAACTGAGAGCCAGAGAGGTTAAAGTGACTGTGTCAAGGTCACACTAGCTGTTAGTGGCAGGACCAGAACAAGAACTCAGACCCAGGCTTCCTGGCCCAGTTTTTTCCATCCTGACTAATTCTCCTCAAGACTACACACTGAATGCATATTATCCAGGAAGGAAGATAGGAAGAGTTGAAGTTTTTTTATCTAGCCCAATGAAGAAGTTCTGTTGACTTGGAGTATTTGAGCTAGAAGGTAACCGAATGATCAGGAAGAGCCTGGGTGAGGTTGCTCTGGGACCCTGATACAAGTAACAGAGGTGACTGGAGACTGTGTGATTTGAAAGAACTTCACCATTTTGTCTGATACCTATCTTGTCACCCAAGAGAGATAGTGCCTCCAAGATAGGCAGTGCCTCCAAGATAGGCCCCCGGCATTCTTTCTTTCTTTTTTTTTTTGAAGAAAATACCTTAGTGCTAGTCAGAACAACTAAATAAACCTGTAACAGAAGAAGAGATTGAAAAAAGTAATCAAAAAACCCCCAACAAAGAAAAGCCCTGGCCTTGACAGCTTCACTGGAGAATTCTACCAAACTTTCTGAGAAGAGTTAACACCACTACTACTAAAGTATTTCAGAGCATAGAAAAGGATGGAAGTCTCCCAAACTCATCCTATGAAGCCAGCATATCCCTGATACCAAAACTAGGTAAAGGCTCCACAAAAAAGAGAAAATTACAGACCAATATCCCTTATGAACTTACACGCAAAAATCCTCAACAAAATTCTAGCCAATAGAATTCAACAACATATCAAAAAAATAATTCACCATGACCAAGTGATTCATACCAGGTATGCACGGATGGTTCAACACTAGAAAAATAATCAATGTAATCCATCAGATAAATAAAACAAAAGACAAAAACCACATGATCTTATCAATTGATGCAGAAAGGCATTTGACAAAGTCCAACACCCATTCATGATAAAAACTCTCAGCAAAATAGGAATAGAAGGAAAATTCCTCAATATTATAAACGTCATTAATACAAAGCCAACAGCCAATATCATCCTAAATGGAGAGAAACTGAAACCATTCCCACTGAGAACGGGAACCAGACAAGGATGCCCTTTATCACCGCTCTTATTCAACATTGTGCTGGAGGTCCTAGCCAGAGCTATTAGGCTAGTTAAAGAAATAAAGTGTATCCAAATTGGCAAAGAAGAAGTAAAAGTATCTCTGTTTGCAGATGACACGATCTTATACACAGAAAACCTTAAAGAATCCTCCCTAAACTACTGAAACTAATGGAAGAGTTCAGCAGAGTATACAAGATAAACATACAAAAATCAGTTGGATTCCTCTACACCAACAGAGAGCGACAAAGAGGAAATCACCAAATCAATACCATTTACAATAGCCCCTAAGAAGGTAAAATACTTAGGAATAAATCTAACCAGAGAAGTAAAAGAACTACACAAAGAAAACTACAAGACACTGCTTCAAGAAACCAAAAGAGACCTACATAAGTGGAAAAACGTACCCTGCTCATGGATAGAATACTCAACATTGTAAAAATGTCTCTTCTGCCCTAAGTGATCTATAGATACAACGCAATCCTGACCCAAATGCCAATGACATTTTTTAATGAGATGGAGAAACAAATCACCAACTTCATATGGAAGGGAAAGAGGCCCCGGATAAGTAAAGCATTGCTGAAAAAGAACAAAGTGGGAGGCCTCACACTACCTGATTTTAGAATATAGTATACTGCCACGGTAGTCAAAACAGCCTGGTACTGGTATAACAACAGATACACAGACCAATGGAATAGAATTGAGAATCCAGACATAAATCCATCCACATATGTGCAGCTGATATTTGACAAAGGCCCAAAATATGTTAAATGGGGAAAAGACAGTCTCTTTAACAAATGGTGCTGGCATAACTGGATACCCATCTGCAAAAAAATGAAACAATCCTACATATCTCACACCATGCACAAAAACTAACTCAAAATATATCAAAGACCTAAATATAAAATCTAAAACAATAAAGATCAGGGAAGAAAAAATAGAGACAATACTAGGAGCCCTAATACATGGCATAAACAGTATATAAAACATTACTAGAACTGCACAAACAGCAAAACAGAAATTAGATACCTGGGAGCTCCTAAAAGTCAAACAGCTAGGCTAATCCAAAGAGTTCACCAAAAGAGTAAAAAGATTACCTACAGATTGAGAAAAAGTTTTTAGCTGTGACATATCCGATCAGCGTGTGGTCTCTAAATCTACATGTTACTGCAAAAACTCAACAACAAAAAGATAAATAACCCAATTAAAAAATGGGCAAAGGATATGAACAGGCGCTTCACTAAAGAAGACATTCAAGTAGGTAACAGATACATGAGAAAATGCTCACCATCATTAGCCCTTAGAGAAATGCAAATCAAAACTACAATGAGATTCCATCTCACTCCAACAAGGCTGGCATTAATCCAAAAATCACAAAAGAGTAAATGTTGGAGAGGTTGTGCTGGTGGGAATGTAAAATGATACAACCACTTTGAAAATTGATTTGGCCCTTCCTTAAAAAGCTAGAAACAGAATTACCATACAATCCAGCAATCCCACTCCTTGTACTATATCCTAGGGAAGTAAGAGCCATCACACGAACAGATATATGCACACCCATGATCATTGCAGTTCTGTTTACAATAGCAAAAAGATGGAAGCAACCAAGGTGCCCATCAACAGATAAATGGATAAATAAATTATGGTATATTCACACAATGGAATACTATGCATTGATAAAGAATAATGATGAATCTGTGAAACATTTTAAAATGTGGAGGAATCTAGAAGGCATTATGCTGAGTGAAATTAGTCAATTGCAAAAGGACAAATATTGTATAAGACCACTATTATAAGAACTCAAGAAATAGTTTAAACAGAGAAGAAAATATTCTTTGACGGTTATGAGAGGGAAGAAGGGGGGAGGGAGGGAGAGGAGGATTCACTAATTAGATAGTAGACAAGAACTAATTTAGGTGAAGGGAAGGACAGCACACAATACAGGAGAGGTCAGCACAACTGGACTAAAGCAAAAGCAAAGAAGTTCCCTGAATAAACTGAATGTTTTGAAGGCCAACATAGCAGGGGCGGGGGTTTGAGGACCATGGTTTCAGGATACATCTAGGTCAACTGGCATAATAAAATCTATTAAGAAAATATTCTGCATCCTATTTTTTTTATTTTGGAGACTGGTGTCTGGGGTCTTAAAAGCTAGCAAACGGCCATCTAAGATGCAACAATTGGTCTCAGCCCACATGGTGGAAAGGAGAATGAAGAACACCAAAGACAGAAGGTAAGTATGAGCCCAAGAGTAAGAATGGGCAGCATAAATCAGAGACTACATCAGCCTGAGACCAGAAGAACTAGATGGTGCCTGGCTACAACCAATGACTGCCCTGATAGGGAGCACAACAGTGAATCCTTGAAACACCAGGAGAGCAGTGGGATGCAGATCTCAAATTCTTGTAAAATACCAGACTTAATGGCCTGACTGAGACTGGAGGGTCCCCAGAGGTCATGATCTCCAGATCTTCTGTTACCCCAAGACAGAAACCATTCCCGAAGATAACTCTTCAGACTGGACTGGACTCTAAGACAGAAATGATACTGGTGAGGAGTGGGCTTCTTGGATCAAGTAGACACATGAGACTATGTATGCAGCTCCTGTCTGGAGGTGAGATGTGAAGGCTGAGGGGGAACAGAAGCTGGCCGGATGGCACAGAAATACAAGGTGGAGAGAATGAGTATGCTGTCTCATTAAGGGGAGAGCAGCTAGAAGTATATAGCAAGATGTATATAAGGTTTTGTATGAGAGTCTGACTTGATTTGTATACTTTCACTTAAGGCACATTAAAAATAAAAATAAATAATAATAATAAAAAAGAAAATATCTTAGTGCTAGCCCACCCTGTGAGTTCTTCTATACATCTATATGAGTCTTTTTTTTTTTTTTGGTTTGAATATTACCTGGTTATTAGTGGCTTTGAGGTGATTCTTCTGACTTGACTTTAAGATTTTCCAACATGGTATAAAATTCCAATTCCGTTTAATAGTAGGGGGAGGAACACTTAGCATTCTTCACGGAGTTTAGAAGTGTATTCATT
The DNA here is from genome assembly GCF_024166365.1 of Elephas maximus indicus. NCBI lineage: Eukaryota > Metazoa > Chordata > Mammalia > Proboscidea > Elephantidae > Elephas > Elephas maximus. The sequence continues at coordinate 83,470,168 of NC_064825.1, forward strand.
CAGGAAGATGAACTTCAAAAGTTTTCAAAGCCCAGTCAAGGTAAATTTGGGTGGTAACATCAATTAACTAGGCTAACAGAAGTTGTAAAACCAGTCTGAAAATGTTTTCCAACTGCTCTCACAATTTCTGATGCTGTGGGATTCTGACCTTTCTTTTCTTTGTTCTCAGTTTCCGTTTTGGGTCCTAGCCAGTTTTGAGAATTAGGAATTTCAAGGCTGGTTTACAAAACCATCAAATTTTTTTTTTTTTTGAACATCACAAGTTGTTAACATGGGACAGGCAGTGAGGTGTTATTTATCCAGGATGCAAATCATCAACCCCAAGAATTTTATTTCATACAGTTCTGTGCAATGATCATCGACATGCGGAATCCTAACCTGAGGCCCTTCAGGATCCTGAAGTGTCTAAATTATCAAAGGAAGGTTCCATTTTAATCAGTCTCTGTTTGGTGCCAAGTACATCTTACCACTTTTTATTGTGTCGTGGAAGTCCCAGCATGGGTATCTCCAGCCAATTCTGGCATGTCAGGGTCTGTCCTAAAGCCAGGAGAGATGGGCCCATTTCTTTGAGTAAACAAGAAGGTAGTTGGGAAAAGAAAAACCAAAATAGCACTGTACCAGATGCAAAAGATTTCAACTTGATGAGAAAGAGTTGGATAGACAGGTTTGTGAGATGGGTTGTTAGAGAAGACAGACTATTGGCTTTATCCTGGGGCAACCATATGAAATTAGTCTTTTCTGGAGCAGTACAAGAGGTTTAGGAAGGAGAGCAATGTGTTGGATATCTTACATTTGTTGCCCCTCCAGACTGACTCTCCCCCTTTTCCTCCCTTTTCTGAACCCCAGAAAGTTGACGTTGGGCTCTTTTGTTCTCTGGCTTCTTATAATCTGGACTTGGTTGATGCTTTAGCAGGAGACCAGTAGGAAGGAGCAGAATGAGGGAAGGGTATTATTTCCCTGTTTTTTCCCCACATCCTGTTATTCTTCTTCACACAGTGTTCTCTGTCTCTCCAGGTTCTCTCATGACTCCCTCACTTGTGCCTTCAGGCCTAGGGATGGTAATGGTGATCCTCTGTCAACTTGCCTTGGGGTAGTACGTTATCCCTTGTGGTTTCGCTACACAGTGTCCACAAATCTGGTAAGAATCCCTTTATTAAACTTGCCTTAATTTTCTCAATTTGAATGTGTCATCTGTTTCCTGCTGGGACTCTGACTGATACAGATGTGTAATAATGAGTCAGTGAAATGAACATTGTATCGTTAACAGCTTGGTCAAAAACTGAGAGGATATGAGGTAGAGAAGCTCTGGGCCCTAATAATCACAGGAGGAAGCATATTTTTTCTGGGGGCTGTGTAGGCTCTGGCATTGACATTGGCATGTGATTTCTCTGGACCCCAGACACCCCAGTTACATGTTGGAAGTGGTAGTTGCTGTCACTGTCCATTTACCTCTGGTCTCTTTAGATGAACTAGTTTGCTAAAAACAAAGAGTTGCCTTCAAATGGATTCCAACTCACGGCAGCCCCATATGTTTCAGAGTAAAACTGTGCTCTGTGGGGTTTTCAGTGGCTGATTTTTCAGAAACAGTTCACCAGGCCTTTCTACCAAGACACCTTTGGGTGTACTCAAACGTCCAACCTTTCAGTTAGCAGCTGAGCACAAGAGCAACACTCAGGGACCACAAGGGATCCTATATATAAATATAAAATCCCTTAGGCAACAACACTTTCCTTTCAGAACTCATTTAGACCAGCTTCCACTTGCCTGTTTCCATTAGCTCCCAATTTTCAAGGTTCCTCAGCTTACTTAACCTCTTCTTCTGACTTGTTGTTACAGTGCAGGATTTGTTCTTAGCCTACCTTTTCATTAAGGGCAATTTGGACCAATGTCTTTGCTCTGACTTTGACCCTGGGACCTCTCCAGGATACAATAATAGCTGTTAATAGTTAATATTTGTTGCACTCTCAATATAAAGTGTTTTGGTAAAAACTTTATAGGCACAATCTCTTTTAATCTACACTACAACACTATGATGTAGTTATTATCATTATTCCCATTTTACAGATGAAAAAGCTAAGTCTTGAAAAATCACATGGTAAATAAGTGACAGAACTAGAACTCAAATTCAAGTCAGTCACTGCTTCATTTGCTGATGTGGCAAGACTCAAAATGAGAAGAAACAGCTGCAAACATCCATTTATAATCAGAATGTGGAACGTACAAAGTATGAATCAAGGAAAATTGGAAGTTGTCAAAAATGGAATGCTTGAATATTGATATCCTTGGTATTAGTGAGCTGAAATGGACTAGTATTGGCCATTATGAATCAGACAGTCATATGGCTTACTATGCTGGGAATGACAAATTGAAGAGGAATGGCATCACATTCATTGTAAAAGAGAACATTTCAAGATCTATCCAGAAGTACAACACTGTCAGTGAAAGGATAATACCTATACGCCTACAAGGAACACCAGTTTAATACAATTATTATTCAAATTTAGGCACCAACCACTAATGCCAAAAACAAGGACTTTGAAGATTTCTACCAACTACTGCAGTCTGAAATTGATCAAAACATGCAATCAAGATGCACTGATAATTATAGGTGATTGGAATATGAAGGTTGGAAACAAGGAAGAGGGATCAGTAGTTGGAGAATATGGCCTTGGTGACAGAAATGATGCCAGAGATTGCATGATAGAATTCTGCAAGACTGACGACATATTCATTGGAAATTACTTTTTTCAACAACATAAATGAAAAATATACACATAGACCTCACAAAACAGGATACACAAGAATTGAATTGACTAGATTTGTGGAAAGAGATGATGGAGAAGCTCAATATCCTCAGTCAGGACAAGGTTGGGGCCAATCGCAGAACAGACTATTAATTGCTCATATGCAAGTTCAAGTCGAAGCTGAAGAAAATTAAAATAAGTTCACAAGAGAAAAATTACAACGTTGAGAATATTCCACCTACATTTAGAGACCATCTCAAGAATAGATTTGACACATTGAACACTAAAGACTGACAGAGGAGTTGTGGGATGACATCAAGCGCATCACACATGAAGAAAGCAAAAGATGATTAAACAGTCAGGAAAGAGAGAAAAGACCAAAGCAAATGTCAGAAGAGACTCCAGAACTTGCTCTTGAACATCAAACAGCTAAAGCAAAGGAAAGAAACGATGAAATAAAAGACCTGAACAGAAGATTTCGAAGGGAGGCTTGAGAAGACTAAGTAAAATATTATTATGACATGCACAAAGACCTGGAGTTAGAAAACCAAAGGGAAGAACACATTTGACACTTCTCAGGCTGAAAGAACTGAAGAAAAACTTCAAGCTTTGAGTTGTAATATTGAGGGATTCTATGGACAAAAAGTTGAATGTTGCAGGAAGCATCAAGAGAAGATGCAAAGAATACACAGAATCACTCTACCAAGAAGATTTGGTCAGCATTCAGCCACTTCAGGAGGTAGCATATGGTGGCAATTAAAGAAGTCAAAGCTGTACTAAAGGCATTGATGGAAAATGAGGCTCCAGGAATTGATGGAATAGCAATTAAGTTGTTTCGAAAAATGAATGCAATGCTGGAAGCGCTCACTCATCTATACCAAGAAATTTGGAAGACAGCTATCTGGTCAACTGATTAGAAGAGACCTATATACATACCCATGCCAAACAAAGATGATCCAATGCAATGTGGAAATTATCAAACAATATCACTCATGTCACATTCAAGTAAAATTTTGCTGAAGATAATTCAAAAATGGTTGCAGCAGTACACTGACAGGGAACTGCCAGAAATTCAAGCTGGATTCAGAAGATGACCTAAAACAAGGGATATCATTGCTATTGTCAGATGGATCATGACTGAAGGGAGAAAATACCAGAAAGATGTTTACATGTGTTTTAGTGACTACGAAATTGATCGAACATCTTGGTAAGAGGAGAAAACACTGAACTTGCTAAGAATTTCATTTCACATGGATACACAATTAATGCCCATGGAAGCAGCAGTTAAGAAATAAAAGATGTTTTGCATTGGGCAAATCTGCTGCAAAAGATCCCTTTAAAGAATTCAAAAGCAAAGATGTTATGTTGAGGATTAAGGTGCACCTGACCTAAGCTATGGTATTTTCAGTCGCCTCAAATGCTTTCAAAAGCTGGGCAATAAATAAGGAACACAGAAGAAGAATTGATGCCTTTGAATTATGGTGTTGGTGAAGAATATTGAATACATCATGAACTACCAGAAGAACAAGCAAATCTGTCTTGGAAGAAGTACAGTCAGAATGCTCCTTAGAAGTGAGGATGGTGAGACCTTGTCTCACATGCTTTGGACATTTAATCAGAAGGAACCAATTCCTGGAAAAGGATGTCATGCTTAGTAAAGTAGAGCGTCAGTGTAAAAGAAGAGGACCCTCAGTGAGATGAATTGACATAGTGGCTGCAACAATGGGCTCAAACATAGCAACGATTGTAAGGATGGCACAAGACTGGGCAACATTTCTTTCTGTTGTACTTGATGTCGATGTGCATTGTAACTGACTGGAGGGCACTTAACAACAACAATGCTAGTAAATGGGAATGGAGTACCCAATAAGCAAGGTATAAAACAGCCTTAATTGTGCTTGCTTGCTTACTTACTAATCAAAGAAGTGGTGAAACTCATGCGAAATTCTGAAGTACAGATTAGTAAGTAAACACAGGAAGCCCATGCGTATATTGCCTACTCGCTAATCTACCCCTGCTAGTAAATTCTATACTTTACCATTTGGCTCCACGTGGTGTTACTGTCAGAGAAAAACCCTATGTGTTTTTTTGTTTAGCTTCCAGACTAAGACAGACTATGAAGAAGGACCCGGCAGTCTACTTCTGAAAGGAATTAGTCAAGAAAACCTTATGAATAATAAAAAAAAAATAGCAGTGGAATATTGTCTGATATAGTGCCAGATTGGAAGGAGCTCAAAATATGACTGGCAAAAAACTGCCTCCTCAAAGTAAAGTCACTCTTAATGACGTGGATGGAGTCAAGCTTTCAGGACTTTTATTTGCTGATATGGCACAACTCAAAATGAGAAGAAACAGCTATAAATAGCCATTAATAATCTGAATGTGGGATATACAAAGTATGAATCTATGAAAATTGGAAGTCATCAAAAGTGAAATGGAACACATAAACATTCATATCCTAGGCATTAGTGAGCTGAAATGGACTGGTATTGGCCATTTTGAATCAATCACATGGTCTACTATGCCAGGAATGACAAATTGAAGAGGAATGGCATTGCATTCATCAGCAAAAAAAAAAAAAAAAAAATTTCTAGATCTATCCTGAAGTACAACCCTGTCAATGATAGGATAATAATCATACATCTACAAGAAAGATCAGTTAATATGACATTTCAAATTTTTGCACCAACTACTAAGGCCAAAGACCAAGAAATTGAAGATTTTTACCAACTTCTGCAGTCTGAAATTGATTGAACATGCAATCAGGATGCACTGATAATTACTGGTGATTGGAGTGCAAAAGTTGGAGACAAAGAAGGTGGATGGTAGTTGGAAAATATGGTCTTGGTGATGGAAATGATGCCAGAGATTACATGATTGGATTTTGCAAGACCAACAACTTCTTCATTGCAAATACCTTTGTTCATGAACATAGATGGCAAATATACATGTGGACCTCACCAGATGGAATACACAGGAATCAAATTGAGTATATTTGTGGAAAGAGATGATGGAAAAGCTCAATATCATCAGACAGAACAAGGCCAGGGGCCAACTGTGGAACAGACCATCAATTCCTCATAAGTAAGTTCAAGTTGAAACTGAAGAAAACTAGAACAAGTTCACGAGAGCCAAAGAACGACCTTGAGCATAGCACACCTGAATTTAGACACCATCGCAAGAATGTATTTGACACTCTGAATGCTAATGACTGAAGACCAAATGAGTTGTGAGATGACATCAAGGATATTATGCACAAAGAAAGCAAGAGGTCATTAAAAAGACAAGAAAGAAAGAAAAGACCAAAATGGATGTCAGAGGAGACTTTGAAACTTGCTCTTGAATATCAAGTAGCTAAAGCAAAAGGAAGAAATGATGAAGGAAAAGAGCTGAAGAGAAGATTTCAAAGGGTGGCTTGAGAAGACAAAGTAAAGTATTACAATGACATGTGCAAAGACCTGGAGGCAGAAAGCCAAAAGGGAGGAGCATGCTCAGCATTTCTCAAGCTGAAAGAACTGAAGGAAAAATTCAAGCCTCCAGTTGCAATACTGAAGGACTCTATGGAAAAAATATTGAACGATGCATGAGGCATCAAAAGAAGATGGAAGAAATACAGAGTAACTATGCCAAAAAGAATTGGTCGATGTTCAACCATTTTAGGAGGTAACACATGATCAGGAACCAATGATACTGAAGGAAGAAGTCCAAGCTGCACTGAAGGCATTAGCAAAAAAACAAGGCTCCAGGCATTGACAGAATACCCACTGAGATGTTCTGACAAATGGATACAGCACTGGAAGTGCTCAGTCATCTATGCCAAGAAATTTGGAAGACAGCTACCTGGCCAATAGACTGGAAGAGATCCATATTTATGCCTGTTCCCAAGAAAGGTGATCCAACCAAATGTGGAAATTACAGAACAGTATTAATATCACAGGCAAGTAAAATTTTGCTGAAGATCATTCAAAATTGGCTGCAGTAGTATATCCACAGGGAACTGCCAGAAATTCAGGCCAGTTTCAGAAGAGGACGTGGAACGAGGGATATCATTGCTGATGCCAGCTGGATCTTGGCTGAAAGCAGAGAATACCAGAAGGACATTTACCTGTGTTTTATTGACTATGCAAAGGCATTGACTGTGTGGACCATAACAAATTATGAATAACATTGCAAAGAATGGGAATTCCAGAATACTTAATTGTGCTCATGAGGAACCTTTACATAGACCAAGAGGCAGTCGTTTGAACAGAACATGTGGGTACTTATTCAATTTGTATGCTGACAAATAATCCAAGGAGCTGGACTATATGAAGAAGAATGGGGCACCAGGATTGGAAGATTCATTAATAACCTGCGTTATGCAGATGAAACAACCTTGCTTGTTGAAAGTGAAGAGAACTTGAAGCACTTACTGATGAAGATCAAAGCCTACAGCCTTCAGTATGGATTACACCTCAACATAAAGAAAACAAAAATCCTCACAACTGGACCAATAAGCAACATCATGATGAATGGAGAAAAGATTCAAGTTGTCAAGGATTTCATCTTACCTGGATCCACAATCAACACCCAGGAAGCCGCAGCCAAAAAATCAAAAGATGCATTTGGGCAAATCTGCTAAAGAAGACCTCTTTAAAGAGTTGAGAAGCAAAGATGTCACCTTGAAGACTAAGATGCACCTGACCCAAGCCATGGTGTTTTCAATTGTCTCATATGCATGTGAAAGCTGGACAATGAATAAGGAAGACTGAAGAATTAATGCCTTTGAATTATGGTATTGGCAAAGAATATTGAATATACCATGCACTGCCAACAGAATGAACAAATCTGTCTCGGAAGAAGTAAAACCAGAATGCTCCCTAGAAGCAAGAATGCCAAGACTATGTCTCACATATGTTGGACATGTGATAAGGAGGGATCAGTCCCTGGAGAAGGATATCATGCTTTGTAGAGGGCCAGCAAAAAAGAGGAAGGCCCTCAACAAGATGGATTGACATGGTGGGTGCAACAATGGGCTCAAGCATAACAACGATTGTGAACATGGAGCAGGACTGGGCAGTGTTTTGTTCTGTTGTACATAGGGTCCCTATGAATTGGAACCAACTTGACGGCACCTAACAACAAAAACGACTCCCCTGAGAGGGAACACCTGAAGACTTTTCTTCAAGCACAACAGACTGGAAGTCTTCAAGAATGAAATTGGATAAAGGTGATGATTTTTGGAGTCACACTGAGGCTTTTCTTGCTTTGAGCTAGTTGTGACGAATGATTAGGATGAAGTCCTACATTTTCACAGGTAGGCCTTGAACATTCATTTAATTCAAGACACATTTTTTGATCTGTTATGGGCTAGATGGCTTGTAGATGCTAGAGAGGCAAAGATGGATTTAATACTGTGTTTGCCTTCAAGGGGCTTAAAACTAAATAAAGTAAACATGGTTGTAGATAAGCGCAATTTAACTCCTACAGCATTAATGCATCCCAGACAGAAAAGTAACTCTGTGCAAATTATTTGAAAGTAGGTAAGGTACAAGGTACAAGGGCAATACTGTTACTTTAAGTGAAGCTTGAAATCAATTTATGTGTGTGAGCAGGCAGAAGGAGTTTCAGTAATCAACCCAATCAGGAAAAGCTGGGCCCTGGAGACTGGGTAGCGCTCTCATTTCCTCACCATGAGGAAGGAGAGTAGAACCAGCTGCAGTACGCTAATTAAGCAGGGTAATCATGAGATCATCAGATCAGGACAGAAAGATATAGGTTATTGCTTAATTTCTATTTTTTCTTGTTCTTATCCCAATCTTCACCCTCTCTCACTAGAATGTTCCATTCTTCTGTGAGGAGAGCAAGTTATTACCTCTTATTGACCAATGCCTGGCTCTGTGCTGGGAAAGAATAACTTATAAAGATCTACTAAACTGTGTCTGTATCAAAGATCATATCCTTCATTTATTCATTCAGTCATCCATCCATTTCTTATTTTATTCTTTTATTTAACAAATCTTTATTGAGAATATTCTAAATGCTAAGAAATATGCTGGGTTTGGGGGATACATTGTTCAAAACAGATGTAGGTCTGGCCATTACGGTGTATACTATCTTGCAGGTAAGATGGATAATAAACCAATAATTGCTCAAATAGATTGGAAGCAACTTGGGTCTCTGAATCACTGCACAGAAGACCACACGCCAAACATCAGCACTGGACTATTATATGTGAGAGATGAATTTATACTGAGTTAGCCACAGTAATGTTGTTATTTGTTTACTTTGCAGCTAGAATTAATATAATACAGAAACTGATTCTGCAGTTATGACTCTACATAAATTTGGAATGTGATGATACCAGTAATAAATACTTGAAATATGTAAGTGACCTTGACCTATAGGTAATGTGTAAGGCAGCCAAGAAACTTTTGGAGGTTGGAAAAATGGAGGCCCACGTTATATATTTGAGAAGATTTTTGATAAAAGTATTACCTGTGATAACTTAAATGCAGAAGATGAGCCTACTGAGCATGTGATTCTAGTTCTCAACTATGGGTGATTTTGTCTCCCAGGGATCATTTGGCAGTATCTGGAGACATTTCTGTTTGTCACAACTAGAGCTGTATATGTGAGGGGTATTACTGGCATCTCATGGATAGAGGCCAAGGATTCTGGTAAACATCCCACAATGCACAGGATGTCCCCCACAATAAAGAATTATCTGATCCAAAATATCACTGTTGCCAAGGTTGACTATGATATAGAGCCTGGTCCCTGGTGTTTCCAAAAAGGGTTTATTAAATGAATAAATCAATAGAATCCTCAGGGATGTCATGTGAGAGCCACTTAGTGTCTCTCAGTTCTCAGATATTCTCCCTACACTTGGTCTCTTTTAGCCTGACCTGAAGGCATCTCAGAAGTCTAGTGTGGCTCCTAGGGATTTCTGCAGTGCAATCACTGCACTCTACATCTGTAAGAAAACTTCTCGCCCCTAGGGAACTTTTTCTGTATGGCCCTAATTTATAAGGTGGGTAGGAAGAAGTCACAAGTGCTTGGAGATCCTTCTTAGGCCTTTGTGGCCTGTGCTCATTGCCTCCTTGACTACCAATGGCTGTTCAGAAGTATACTACGTACTAGACTTCTTGGTGAGAGAGGCCTCTGCCTCAGGGGTATCAGAGGAAGCTGATCCAGAAGCGACAATGAACTAGAGTAGCAAGGTTTAAGGTTCCTGTTATGTGAGCAAGTTGGGCCCTCAGTGGGTACAGTGTCAGCAGGTTCAGCATACCCTTGGGCTAAATGCATTTCTTTTGTTTTCTCTGGGACAAGGAAGTAAGTTCCTTCTTATAGCTTTCTGGAGGATAAGGAACCAAGTTTCCCCAGGCTTCAGGAAAATATCTGATTTTAGCTTTTGGATTAGAATATTAGAATTGGTTCCATGTGGTGAGATTGAGTAAAAATGTATATAAGTCCTGGAATTTCAGATTGGCTGAAGTTTGACCTTCCTATATCAATGAAGAATATGGCTCTGGGACTTATGAACTAAACTGAAACCACATTGAAAAAAATATCAGGGTCAGAGGAATCAGGTTTGGGTAGGGCCAGGGTTATAAAGTTTCAGAGAGGCCAAATATGTCCTTCTAAGATCTGGGAAAGAAGGATGCAGGATTGGCTGGATAGGGAACATGGTTAAGCTTTGATATGATCAGCTTTTGGATTCCTTTTGAGCTCCAACACACATTCAATGATTTCCCTCAGGGATTTGTAGCACTGGTTTCTACTCAGTCTAGAGGAGCACACATCATTCTCTCATACCTTCCTACCCCCAGTTGCCTTTGAGTTGATTCTGAGTCATGACAACCTAGAGTTGTGTCAGAGTAGAATGATACTCCATAGGGTTTTCAGTGGCTGATAGTTCAGAAGTAGATCGTCAGGCCTTTTTTCTGAGGTGCCTCTGGGTAGACTTGAGCCTCCTAACTTTTGGTTAGAAGCTGAGTGTGTTAACCATTTGCACTACCAGGGAATGTTACCTTCCTATACCTAGAAAAATGTTTATGACTTTTACTTTCTCATCAGGTTGGGTTTCCAGGCTTAGAATAGAAAAGAACTGGTCTAGGAGATGAACTAAGATTATAACTTTATGGAATTGTAATTAGATTGTGAATAAGATTGACTAGTTAGTAGGTTCTAGAGATTTAGAAGATATTTTACATATGTCTTTGTAAAATGTCCAACAAACCTCTATCTTGGAATCTCATCTTGCTTCCTTATGGATGATTTCAGTAAAAGATACGTTCTACTTTTTCTCTGAAGCAAACACTTCTGAGATTGCTCCTTGTCCCAGTCCTGAGGAATTCTGAAGGACTGTTATATAGTATACAGTTTTTCTTCCTTCTCTAAAAAAAAAAAAACCAAAACCAAACCCAGTGCCATCGAGTCGGTTCCGACTCATAGCGACCCTATAGGACAGAGTAGAACTGCCCAATAGAGTTTCTAAGGAGCGCCTGGCAGATTCAAACTGCCCACCCTTTGGTTTCCAGCCGTAGCGCTTAACCACTATGCCACCAGGGTTTCCTTTTCCTTTTCTAGTATATCCTAAATCTCACCTTCTCTATAAAGCCAAAACTTTTACCAAGGATTGTTTTAGTCTTCATCTTTTTTTTTTTTTTTTAATCCATATTCATCCTTCCTTTCTCCTAAAGGAAACCCTGGTGGCATAGTGGTTAAGAGTTCGGCTGCTAACCAAAAGCCCAGCAATTCAGATCTACCAGGTGCTCCTTCCAAACCCTATGGAGCTGTTCTACTCTGTCCTATAGGGTCGCTATCAGTTGGAATCGACTTGATGGCAACAGGTTGGTTTTTTGCTTTTTTTCTCCAAAACCTATAGTAAAACTTATTTCACCAAGGTATCCAATGACTTTTAAATCTTACTGTATTTTCCACCTAATCCTATTGACCAAATGCTTCTTCTTATAACTCTTTTCTCCTTTAGCTTCTGCAACTCTGAGATATCCTGCCCCTTCTCTCACCTCTCTGATTTCTCATTCTCTGTCTTTTCTTCCTCAGCCAGAGCTTGAACTGTGTATGTCTGCTACAGTTTATTCCTCGACTCTGCCTCATTCAAGACAACAAATGCCAACTCTGAGCAAATGGTTCCAAAAATCTTGATCTCTACTTACAATCTAATAGTTAAGTTCAGGTTCTCTATTTCCAGTGGTCTTGGGCTATTTTCCTCACATTATTTTCCTTAAGATCAAACTTAACCTCTTTTTTCCTGTCACCAGATTTCATATGCCCTCATGAGCCCGAATTCTGTTGATGGCTATACATTTTCTCAGTTCTCCAAGCTCAAAGATTCTCCTTTAGTCTTTACATCTAGTCAGTCACTGAAGAATGTCTAGTCATCCTTTAGAATTCTCCCCTCCCCATCAGTTCCTTCTGCTTTAAATCCTGCCTATCAACCTTAGTTTAGGACCTACCTCATCACTCTATGCTGTTGTATTATTATTACCTCCTCCCTGAGCTTCCTGGCTCTAGTTTCTCTTCTTCCCATCCTGCATATGCTATTCAGGTTCAGATTCTGAAAATATCATTTTAATCATGTAAATTTTCTGCTTGAAGAAATAAGCTTACATTTGAAGACTCCAAATCTACTTGTGGTATATATGAAATATCTTTCCCATTCCCTCAAAAGTGCTACTAGAAATAGTGTAGTGATATTTTTGACTCAATTAAGAAAATCTTCTTGAGCCTATATGTATTTTTGTCTCTACTAATTGAGCACTTTAATAAAGCCTATTCATAAGTATATCAAAATGTTAACAGTATTAATCTTTCAGGTAGAGGGGTTGTGTGTGATTTTTCTTGACAGCCTTTTTGCTAATATTTAAAACCTAATTATATAAAATAATGTGTTTTTTTTTTACAATTCATGCTTTTTGGTTTTACAACAGTCAAAAAATAACAATGACAACAATAAACTGGAAAGCCTTTATTGAATGCCTATTATTTTAAAGGTCCTGTTACAGATACATGGAGTCCCTGGGTGGTACAAATAGTTAACATGCTTGGCTGCCAACCGAAAGGTTGGAGGTTCAAGTCCACCCAGAGGTGCCTTGGAAGAAAGACCTGGTAATCTATTTCCCAAAAATCAGCCATTAAAAACCCTATGGAACATAGTTCTACTCTGACACACGTGGGGTCACCATGAGTTGGAATTGACTTGACAGCAGCTCACTGGTTTACAGCAGATACAAGAAAAATTTACACTTCACATTGAAAGCCATTAATTCAAAATATCGAGCAAATCTAAGACACCACGGGAAAAAGTTACAGCTCCACTTTAAAACAAGAAGACCTCATGTGATAATGCATTGTAGCTGAAAGAATATTAGGCTAGAAGCAAGTGTTCTTGCTGTGACGCAGGCTTTATACAATTTAATTTTCCTTTCTAGGTCATAATTTTCTCCTCTGTAAAATGCTCTAATGATCTATAATCAAAATTAAACATGTAGGTTATTGTTTAAAGAGCAGCAAAGAAAAGCAAAACCTCTGTTCTTATTAACTGATCTGCCTATTTTGGGGAAGTATCTGCTTTTACACCTACTTTTTTTTTTTAGGCAAATGCACACTTTCTTTGTAAAATATAATCTCTTCTCTCTTTAAAAAAAAAAAAACTCTGTTTTTGAAATATTTTAATTTGCTTGAATGGTAGTCAAACCCATCTTCCAAACAACCGGTCACCCAGAATGTTGTAAATGGCCATGTAAGTAGCAAAGAATGCCTGATTTATTTTACTACCCTGGTTGGAAAAGAAATTTGATTAATTAGTTTACACTTTTTGATGTATTTTTTTGATCCATTTTGATAAGTGTCCTTATGCTTTAGCTCATAGTTTTCTTGATAAGATGCACTGAAAAAGAAAGTAGGGCAAGAAGTTGAATTCCACTCAGTTCTAATACTAAATGACTATGCTATTCTAGATTAGCTAACCAGATTTCTGAGCCTGTTTACTACTTTGTAATATGGCATTTGTCTAATAGTTGCCTCATCTGGTCGTTCTTTTATAATTCAATAAAAAAAAAATAGGTATTGAGTACTTTCTGCATTCCTGTTCCCATATTAGATGCTGGTGGCTTGATGGTGATAAACCAGACACTGTCTGTCTGTGGGACTTACATGCTAGTGAGAAGATAGACATTTGTCAAAGAATTACAAAAATAAATGTGGAACTGCAACACTGCCAACTGCTACCAGAAGAGAGGCAGGGTGCTTTGAAACCACATTGTAGGGGGTTGACCTAATCAAGAAGGCATTTGAAGGCTTTCCCAAGGAAGTGATAACAGATCTGGCAGGAACAGGTACTAACTAGGTCATAAAACCAAAACGAAACCCATTGCCTTCAAGTTGATTCTGACTCATAGTGACCCTATAGGGCTGAATAGAACTGCCCCATAGGGTTTCCAAGGAATGGTTGGTGTGTTCAAACTGTTGACCTTTTGGTTAGCAGCCAAGCTCTTAACCACTATGCCACCAGAGCTCCAACTAGGTCATGTTGTTGTTGTTAGGTGCCATTGAGTCGGCTCTGACTCGTAGTGACCCTATGTACCACAGAGGGAAACACTGCCCCATCCTTTGCCATCATTACAATTGTTGTTATGCTTGAGCCCATTGTTGCAGCCACTGTGTCAATCTATTTTGTTGAGGGTCTTCCTCTTTCCTGCTTACCCTGTACTTTACCAAGCATGATGTGCTTCTCCAGGGATCTATCCCTCTTGACAACATGTCCAAAGTATGTAAGACGCAGTCTCGCCATCCTTGCTTCTAAGGAGCATTCTGGTTTTACTTCTTCCAAGACAGATTTGTTCATTGGCAGTACAGGGTATATGCAATATTCTTTGCCAACACCACATTTCAAAGGCGTCAATTCTTCTTCGGTCTTCCTTATTCATTGTCCAGCTTTTGCATGCATATGATGTGACTGAAAATACCATGGCTTGGGTCAGGCACACCTTAGTCTTCAGAGTTACATCTTTGCTTTTCAATACTATTTTTTTTTTTTATGTCATAAAAAAAAAATGTCATAGGGAGGATAAAAGAAGACAATGGATATTACTGCTACTAATTGAGGAAATAGATAACTACTTAGCTTTTTTTTCATCCAGTCAGTGAAATCACAGTTCATCTCATGATAATGCTTGTCTGGAATCAATCTTTCCAAACTTGAAGTTGACATATCCACAAAAAGGGTATCTGTAGATTCTTAAAGTAGTTAGCTATATTCATGAGAAGAATCAGTAAACAACAACTCAGTGTAAATCATGATTCTTTTACATTTTCCTTAATCTTGTAAGTATTTCTATCTTCTACCTACGTTAAATAAAGGGCTTTGGTGGTGCAGTGGTTAAGTGCTTGGCTGCTAACCAAAAGGTTAAGAGTTTGAACCCACCAGCTACTCAGCGGGAGAAAGATGGGGCAGTCTGCAAGATTCAGCCTTGAAAACACCATGGAGCAGTTCTACTCTGTCCTATAGGGCTGCTATGAGTCAGAATTGACTTGGCAGCAATGGGTTTTACCTATATTAAATAATGACTCTTATATCTACTGTATTTCTCATGTTAACCCTGAATTATGGAATTATTTCATTTTTTCTTATTTGTTAGAGAATTAATTCTCTTCAGCTGAATCCTATCTAGTTTAAAGCTTTGGTAATGACATACTTTGCTTTTGAAGTCCCCCGGCCAGTAAGCTGCATACATTGAAACGGGACCATGTAAGCTCAACAGGCACCATTCAGCATCAAACCATCCAATTCCCTAATACCAGACAATTCTGTAAGGACTGTCTGTGGATTACAAAACACCATTTCCTCCTCAGGGGAGGACTTAAAGGGATATTCATTTATATCTATTTCTTTCACTTAATAGAGCTACTTTCTCATCTGAACTGAAACCAAGTCAGCATGATGGGTTAAGCCCTCCTTACTGAAAACAAACTGAACCCAGATGTGACTTGGGGAAGGTGGGACAATTTTGCTTTTGGTCTTGGCAGTGTCAACATGCAAACTTTTTTTTTTTCAAAGCCTTCTAGTATCTGGCAACTTTTAGCCATGCTGTAAGCTCAAGTTTATGAATGTTCATTAGCAATTCTCTGATAACTACTTTGCTACTCATTTTCCAAATGGACAATAAACTTAAATTGTTTTATGTTTTATTTTTCCTCTTATGAAGTACTTGTGGTATGTGTATTTATACGACATATATACTCAATAGCTTGTTTTCAGACATTCTAAAGTAGTTTAATTGAGCACCTTTTAAAATAGAAAAGAAACTGAGACTTTTAATTGTTTAGCAATTCTGAAGTAGAAATAATAAGTCTTTTGATCTGTCTAATTTTGAAATGTGTGAATAAAATGCCCTTGTGGAGAAAAAAAAATAGCATGAGGTAGATGTCAGACACGGTAATAGAACTGGAATGAGGTGGAAGTCTTACCTCAGATTAGTGGCTTAAATTTAGCAATTACTGGGGTCTAACTGGTGGGCTCATAATGCTGGAATGTTTGGAAAAGATGCAGACATAGGTGAAGATCAACTTGCATAGCAGAGAGACTTTAAGATCAATAAATAGCACTTAGCTGAAACCGCTAATGAGCTACCCAACATGTGTCAGAAATCACAAGTTTCGTTTGCTTTTGTGCGAAGTTGGAATAACTTGTGGCTGAGGCTGTCGACACGCTAGACTGCAGTCTTGCGGTGGCCTCTGGTTTTCCTAGCTGCCTGAGAAGTGTAAAGTTACAAGAGAAGGGCGGAAGCCCTGTCATCTGAAGCATGCAGTTCATCAGCTTCATGATGGAAAACAACTTGAGATGCATCGTTTTAAAGCACCAAGGATGTAAGTTTATGAAAACCAATTTCTTGGGATTCTCCTGCACTCCCACATTTTAAAGAAAAACACAACACACCCTCTTGGAAGGTTGGTACTTTCAAAATGTGGGGCACAGAATATCACCCTGATCCCTTTTTTTTTCTTCTTTTTTATGAATTAACCAATATCCATAAGGAGGTTTGCCTGTGCGTACATGTTGGGACTCGCTATGAGTCGGAAACAACTCGACGGCACTGGGTTTGTTTTTTTGGCTTTTATGTGCTGGGAGTGAGGGGGATGAGAGTAATAAGATGGAAGAAAGGAAATTTATTTTTATTATTCTGCGTAGCCTTTAGTGAATACTTGAGTAGCCCTGGGGGCGGGGGGGGGGGGTTCTTTCATTTATCTGATTCTAAGATTTCTCTTCAAATCCCCATAATTCTTACCTCTATACTTGAAGCAATGTGAGTGCCCTCTGGTGGACAAAATGACATCTTTAAGTGTTGTGTGTATTGACGGAACGCAGCAAGTACGGAGAAAATAGGTCTTATGTTTCAAATGTCCTTATTGAACTGCTGAAATCCCTGGAAAATTAATTCCTGATGTTCTAGGGTGGTGACAGCAGAAAATAGTTCCATAAAATAAGAGGATAAAAGGCAAGCTGGGGTGGCACTTCGGGCCCTATTTGCCATCAAAATAATGTATTGAAATGACACTTAATTTGGAATCTCAACAGGGGACTCAAACATCTAAAGGGAAGGCCAATAACTCTACTTCTTGGCCATCCATGCAAAGATCAGAAATGCTTTCATTAAGAATGAGACACTAGTGAAACAATTTGGTCACAGACAAAGGCTCTAAAGATCTCTGACTGTTGGCATTTAGTGGTTAAAATAAGAAAAAGAAAGAAAACCGTAACTCATTGACATACTCAATTAATGCAAACAGTGTAGGCCAATGTAGACCTCAGCATTTAGGACTCATAAAGCACTTTTTCCCCTTGTTTATTCAGAAGCCCTTTACCTTCTCTGTTAGCTTAAGGTCGACTTTGTAGTTGTTAGTTGTCATTGAGTTGGTTTTGACTAAGGTAACCCCATGTGTAACAGAATGAAAGGTTGCCTGGTCCTGCACCATCTTCATGATCATTGCTATGTTCAAGTTCATTGTTTCTGCCACTGTATCAATCCATTTCATTGAGGGCCTCCCTTATCTTTGCTGACCCTCTTCTTTACCAACCAGACTACCTGGTTCTTATTTTGAATCTCCATTCATTTTTCATTTCCTGGAATGATAGCAATTCTGATTTAAAATTCACCAAATTGACAAAAGTCTAGAATTATGGACAGTGGTATCCTTGTAAATGTTTAACAACTGATTCTCCAGGGTTTGGGGAGAGGGGAGGTGCACAGGGAGGAAGTCCTGCTTTGTAACATTTGCTAATTTCCCCAGTGTTAATAATCTTACCAAGAATATATAATTGGGAAGAGATACACACAACTGACTTTCACAAACTGGTACAAGCCAGCTCCTGCACTGCACTAAGTAAGGGATTTTTAATTTTTTTCCTATGAAAAAAAATTTTTTTCCATTTTTTTTCCTATGAAAAAAAACTTTTTCCCATTTTGGACCATGAAGATATATTATTTTTTGTAATAAGAAAAGAAAACTCAAATGTATTTGAAAAGTTGATTCTAACTGAAGGAATTATTTATAATAAAGATTATCTCTCATATTGACTCATATGATACAATATTTAATAATCTCTAATATGTTTTCAAACCCAGTATGTCACTGGAATCTTGTAAAGACTCTGTAAAGTAGATAGGACAGATCTATGTACTACCATTTGACAAGGAAGGAATATGAAGACCAAGGGATTACAGAAGTTCATAGAAATGGTCCTAAAATTTTAGTTTTCTGTTATCCCAGTGGTTTATTTGTTTTACACAGATATTAAAAGGCAAACTCACAACTGAAACTGCTGATTTCTAACTACCTTACCAGTTTTCATTCAACCATGACGTTTACTCTGCTTTGTACGGAAAGAATTATCTGCAGCTATCTCTCCAAGAGGCTTCTGACATCACAAAACAATTCATGCCTGTATAATGCTGTGCTACCACTGCTAGACTTCAAAGTGATTACAAAAACCATCACCCCTCCCACCTCCCATGGACATGGGAAAGAAGAGTATACACTGATTATATTGTCCATGCCCCATGTTGGTAGAGTGCTTGAGAACTCTCATTTCTGCCAATGATTCTCACATCCTTGGGCTTAAGAAACTTAAGTGCCTAGTTTGAGTATCTCACAGGGTGTCCCCAGACCACTGAGCTATGTGAACATCAGAAGCTTAAGAGTGGAAAAAGAGCAGGCTTAGATATCAGGGAGATCTTCATTTGAACACTGTTTCTGATATTTACTGTGTGACCTCAGCAAGTCTTTCACTCTCTCTGATCCTCTGTCCTCTTTTATAAAAATAATGTCTACCTCACAGTAAATTTGAAACACTAAATGAGATGGTATTTATAGAGACCTTTTTTGAAATGCCTGGCATACTGTAACCATTTGGCAAATGATAGTAATAAAAATAAGAAATATGGAAGACAGCTTCCTGGCCAACTGACTGGAAGAGATCCATATTTATGCCTATTCCCAAGAAAGGTGATCCAACCGAAAGTGGAAAATATAGAACAATATCATTAATATCACATGCAAGCAAAATATTGCTGAAGACCATTCAAAAACGACTGCAGCAGTATATCGACAGGGAACTGCCAGAAATTCAGGCTGGTTTCAGAAGAGGACATGGAACCAGGGATATCACTGCTGATGTCAGATGGATCTTGGCTGAAAGCAGGGAATACCAGAAGGATGTTTACCTGTGTTTTATTGACTATGCAAAGGCATTTGACTGTGTGGATCATAACAAACTATGGATAACACTGACGAGAATGGGAATTCCAGAACACTTAATTGTGCTCATGAGGAACCTTTACATAGATCAAGAGGTGGTTGTTCAGACAGAACAAGGGGATACTGATTGGTTTAATGTCAGGAAAGGTGTGCGTCAGGGTTGTATTCTTTCACCATACCTATTCAATCTGTATGCTGAGCAAATAATCCGAGACGGTGGACTGTATGAGGAAGAACAGGGCATCAGGATTGGAGCAAGACTCACTAACAACCTGCGTTATGCAGATGACACAACCTTGCGTGCTGAAAGTGAAGAGGACTTGAAGCCCTTACTAATGAAGATTGAAGACCACAGCCTTCAGTATGGATTGCACCTCAACATAAAGAAAACACAAGTCCTCACAACTGGACCAATGAGCAACATCATGATAAATGGAGAAAAGATGGACATTGTCAAGGATTTCATTTTACTTGGATCCACAATCAACAGCCACGGAAGCAGCAGTCAAGAAATCAAAAGATGCATTGCATTGGGCAAATCTGCTGCAAAGAACCTCTTTAAATTGTTGAAGAGGAAAGATGTCACCTTGAAGACTAAGGTGCCCCTGACCCAAGCCATGGTATTTTCAATCGCATCATATGCATGTGAAAACTGGACAATGAATAAAGAAGAACGAAGAAGAATTGACTCCTTTGAATTGTGGTGTTGGCGAAGAATATTGAATATACCATGGACTGCCAAAAGAATGAACAAATCTGTCTTAGAAGAAGTACAACCAGAATGCTCCTTAAGAAGCAAGGATGGTGAGACTGCATCTTACATACTTTGGACATGTTGTCAGGAGGGATCAGTCCCTGGAGAAGAACATCATGCTTGGCAGAGTACAGGGTCAGCGGAAAAGAGGAAGACCCTCAACGAGGTGGATTGACACAGTGGCTGCAACGATGAGCTCCAGCATAACAATTGTAAAGATGGCCCAGGACTGGGCAGTGTTTCGTTCTGTTGTGCATAGGGTCACTATGAGTCGGAATCGACGGCACCTAACAACAAAAACATTAAATATTATATAATAATTATTATAAAATGCTTGGCTTAATATTTGACATTTCATAAAAAGTGCTCATTTAAGATTAGTGTCTAGGACAGCAATCAAATAGCAAATAGCAAAAGACACAGGGAATGATGTACATCTCCTCACCCAAAAAATTTGCATCAAGTGCAATCTACCTGCTTTTATATTCTGTCTATATATTAGCATTCATTTTTTCATTTCCATGGCTATTTTATCTCCCCTTTGCAAATGAAGAAAACCCCAGGTTAGGTGAATGCAGCACTGCCTCCATGAAGGAGAAGAAGTTTAAAAAAAAAAAAATTTCGGTTGTTATTTGAGTAAGCACTCCCAGAGCTGCATCTGTTTGTTGAAACATCTCAGTTGATATTCCGTCCATTCCTTGGGCCTTGTTTTTTGCCAGTGCCTTCGGTGCAGCTTGGACTTCTTCCTTCAGTACCATCAGTTCCTGATCATATGCTATCTCTTGAAATGGTTGGAAGTCAGCCAATTCTTTTTGGTGTAATGACTCTGTGTATTCCTTACATCTTCTTTTGATGCTTCCTGTGATGTTTAATATTTTCCCCATAGAATCCTTCACTGTTGCAATGTAAGCCTTCAATTTTCTCTTCAGTTCTTTCAGCTTGAGAAATGTTGAGCATGTTCTTCCCTTTTGTTTTCTCTACCTTCAGCTCTTTGCACATGTCATTATAATAATCTACTTTGTCTTCTTAAGCTGCCCTTTGAAATCTTCTGTTCTTTTATTTCATCATTTCTTTTTTTTGCTTTAGCTACTCAGTGTTCAAGAGCAAGTCTCTTCTGACACCCATTTTGGTCTTTTCTTTCAGTACCGATGGTACTGAAGGAAGAAGTCCAAGCTGCACTGAAGGCATTGGTGAAAAACAAGGCTCCAGGCATTCATGGAATACCAATTGAGATGTTTCAACAGACGGATGTAGTGCTGGAAGTGCTCACTTGCCAATGCCAAGAAATTTAGAAGACAGCTACCTGGCCAACTGACTGGAAGAGATCCATATTTATGCCCATTCCCAAGAAAGGTGATCCAATAGATGTGGGAATTATCTGATAATTTCATTAATATCACATGCAAGTAAAATTTTGCTAAAGATCATTCAAAAGCATCTGTAGCAATATATTGACAGGGAACTGCCGGAAATTCAGGCTGGCTTCTGAAGAGACATGGAACCGGGGATATCACTGCCAATGTCAGATAGATATTGGCTGAAAGCAGAGAATACCAGAAAGATGTTTACCTGTGTTTTATGGACTATGCAAAGGCATTTGACCGTGTGGATCATAACAAAGTTTAAATAACTTAGCGACGAATAGGATTTCCAGAACACTTAATTGTGCTCATGCGGAACCTGTACATAGATCAAGAGCCAGTTGTTCGGTCAGAACAATAGGATACTGTGTTTTAAAGTCAGGAAAGGTGCACAACAGGATTGTATCTTTTCACCAAACCTACTCAATATGTATGCTGACCAAATAATCTGAGAAACTGGACTATACGAAGAACAGGGCATCAGGATTGGTGAAAGACTCATTAAAAACATACTTGCTGAAAGTGAAGCAGACTGGAAGCACTTACTGATAAAGATCAAAGAAAGACCACAGCCTTCAGTATAGATTACACTTCAACACAAAGAAAACAAAAATTCTCACAACTGGACCAATAAACAACATCATGATAAATGGAGAAACGATTGAAGTTGTCAAGCATTTCATTTTACTTGGATCCACAATCAACACCCTTGGAAGCAGCAGTCAAGAAATCAAAAGACACATTGCGTTGGGCAAGTCTACTGCAGAAGACCTCTTTAAAGTGTTGAAAAGCAAAGCTGTCACCTTAAAAACTAAGGTGTGCCTGACCTTAGTTTTCAATTGCCTCATAAGCATGAGAAAGCTGGATGATAAATAAGGAAGACCGAAGAATTGAAGCCTTTGAATTGTGGTGTCGGTGAAGAATATTGAATATACCATGAACTGCCAAAAAAATGAACAAATCTGTCTTGGAAGAAGTACAACCAGAATGCTACTTAGAAGCAAGGATGGTGAGACTATGTCTTATATATTTTGAACAAGTTGTCAGAAGAGATCAGTCCCTAGAGAAGGACATCATGCTTGGTAAAGTGGAGGGTCAGTGATAAAGAGGAAGACCCTCAATGAGATGGACTGACACAGTGGCTGTAACAATGGGCTCAAGGCCATTGTGGGCATGGCGCAGGACAGGGCAGTATCTTCTTCTGTGCTACATAGGGTTGCTGTGAGTCAGAACTGACTCGACAGTACCTAAAAATAACATCATTTGCATGAAAATATGTTATTATATCTATCTGTCCATCCGTCCGTCCGTCCGTCCGCCCACCCGCCCCTCCGTCCGTCCGTCCGTCCATCCGTTAGCTGAAGACATCTCCATGCTGGCTGTACTCTCAAGGCTTATATTGTTGAATAACTCATAGTCTGAAACTGACCAATTAAAATAATTGATTCTAGTGGGTTGCTTTTTGCTCCCTTCTTTGATAAGATGAGTAACGCAGCTTTCAAAGCGAAGTAAGGGAGCATTTCCATTCCATAATCATACCAGGGACTGTGGTTTCTCCCAAATTTAGAAATTTCAGCTATACTCAATAATTTCTGTGCCTTTTAAAAGATGAGATTTTTCTTTCTAATTATGGAAAAAATCAAGTTTATTATAAAGAATTTGAAGACTTAAGACAAGGACAAGCAAGGTAGTACAAATCACTTATAATCCTACCACTCAGAGAAAACAACCATCCAGATTTTATTTTGATGTATAGTTGTGTGTGTGCACACCTGTGCGTATGCGTGTGTGTTAGCGGTTGTGCATGTGCGTCTGTGGGTATACAAATGTTTTAAACTAATATTTGTATTTACTGTCTTATAATAGCCTTTGTTTTAGCTTAATAATAAAAAAACTCAAACCGGCTGCCATCCGGTCGATTCTGACTCATAGCGACCCTATAGAACAGAGTAGAACTGCCCCATAGGGTTTTCAAGGAGCAGCTGGTAGATTCAAACTGCCAACCTTTTGGTTATCAGCCAGGCTTATAACCACTGTGCCACCAGGGCTTTATTTCTTCATGTCATTTAATATTCCTCTGGTGTGTCAGTCAGTAAATGTTGGGAGAGATCACGACTTATTTGACTAATTGACTTGTGTGGGATATTTAGAGTGTTTCCAATTTTTGCTATATGAAAATTCTAAGATTTCTATCCTTTTTATTTATTAGGTAGTACTTGGTTTTAAATTGATGACTTAGAGGTAGAAGTATTAGGAACCACCCCAAACTCGTGATATCTTCTTTCTGGCACAGGATTAAAATCTTACAACTAAGCTATTACTGAATTTAGTGATCTTAAAAGGTTGCTTGTCATTTCCTTTTTTAAAAGAGTCATCAGCAAAATAGGTAAAGGAGAAAGTGTTGATTTGAATCTTGGCTTCTTTTTTGTAACCAGGGGTGTTCTGCAGGGAAAAACAAGAAACACCATAGAAAAAGTTTTGCTTTATTCCTTGGGGATGGTGTTCCTCCCAGCATCCTTGGAGAAATCCATTTCTTTTCCTGCCTAAGTGGTGGGGTTTCCAGCAGGAAACAGAACTGCTCACTCAGATGGGAAGGATTTAGTCAAGGCAGCCATAACAGGTGCCGCTAGCACAAAGTGGGTGGTAGGAGCATATGTGAACTCAGTGTTAGAAAGAGCCACAGCAGTGAGTCAGAAGACTTTAATGGATCCAGACTGCAAGGCAAAAGAGCCAACTGTGCAATGTGGCCACCTCGGAGGCAGGACTAAAATCCTGAAATAATCATTCCTGAATTATCAACTCTTCAGGGATTAGTGGTCAAAACGAAGTGTATACCAATATGATATGCTTATAATTAATTTTTCATGTTTAGCACAACTTCTCAAATGTATTTGTTTAGTTACTTATTACTTGTATCATTCGATGTGTCATAGTGAGTAAAGGTTGTTGGTTGCCATCGAGTCGGCTCTGACTCATAGCGGCCTCATGTATATAACAAAATGAAATGTTGCTTCGTCCTGCACCATATTCACAATCTTTGGTATATTTGAGCCCATTGTTGCAGTTGCCACTGTGTCAATCCCTCTCATTGAGGGTCTTCCTCTTTTTCGCTCTCTTCTTTGCCAAACATGATGCCCTTCTTTTTTTTTCTTATGCAGGACTTCGAACTGGTTCCTTCCAGTTCGAATCCCTGCTGCAATTTGCATTTTTGACATTTAATTGTGCTTTAGGTGAAAGTTTATGGTGCATATTAGTTTCCCATACAAAAAATTTATACACGAATAGTTTCGTGACATTGGTTACAATCCCTGCAATGTTTCAGCACTTACCCACTTCCGCCCCTCCCCCCGGGTTCCCTGTTGCTATTCTTCCAGTTTTCCTGTCTCTTCGTGGCTTCCTTTGCCTTAGTCAAGTTGTGCTGAATTACCCTATCCCTTCACCATGATTTCCTTCTTCAGTGGTTGGTCCCTCCTGATGCCGCGCCCAATGAAATAAATAGTATTTTTTAAATAATTCCTTGCACTAAAGATTATAGACTGTATAACCTGATGCTGTTAAGGCAATTCCAACTCCCAGAGACTGCTTTTGTGTTACAGAGAAGAACTGGTTCATAGGGTTTTCCTGGTTGTAATCTTTATGCCGGGATCTCACCAGCTCTTTATTCTGCAGAGCCACTGGGTGGGTTTGAACTGCCAACCTTTAGGTTAGCAGCCAATTGCAAACTCTTTGCACCACCCAGGGAATAACCATGTATAAATGGAAACCCTGAAGGTGTAGTGGTTAAGCACTACCGCTGCTAACCAAGAGATTGGCAGTTCAAATCCACCAGGCGCTCCTTGGAAACTCTATGAGGCAGTTCTGCCCTGTCCTATAGGGTCACTATGAGTTGGAATCAACTCTACAGCAGTGGGTAATAAAGTAAAATATTTATTATTTATTAAATATTTGTGTGTCTGTAATATAAGGAAACCCTGGTGGCGTAGTGGTAAAGTGCTACGGCTGCTAACCAAAGGGTCGACAGTTTGAATCTGCCAGGCACTCCTTGAAAACTCTATGGGGCAGTTCTACTCTGTCCTATAGGGTCGCTATAAGTCGGAATCGACTCAACGGCACTGGGTTTGGGTTTTTGGCTTTATGTAACATATACATATACACAAACACAAATTTTAAAACTGAATTTCCCAGTGGCCAAATAAAAGAGAAACTTGATTGGTATATCAGTCTGGCTCCAATGAAGAGAGAGAAACCACACAGTTGGAAATATTAAACATGGAAAGTTTAATATTAAAAAAATGCACATAACTGGGAATTAAAAAAAAAGTAACAAAGAATTGGTTAGCAAGAAATAAAGAGAACTCTAAAAAAAAAAAATAGTATTATTTCTTACTAAGAAGCAGCCACTGCTGCAAGGGCTAAGATAGAGCACCCAAGGAAGAGATTTCCCCCACTCTGAACCCCACCCCAGGAGCTAATACCCAGACCCTGTTGGAGAGCGCATGGCTGTGACTCTCTGGATGATAGAGAAGTCCCTGTGGTACTAGAACTTTTCCCTCTTGAAATGGTCAGAAATCTGTCCTCTGGGGTGCAGAGGAAAGTTGTTCATGGGGACGTATCTCATTAGAAGCACTCTGAACAAAACTGCTCCAGTAAGATACTGGGGACGCTGCTGGCCCTTGCATGCTACTTGCTGTTGTGCATTGCAGGAGCCTGGCTCTGGAGAAGCTGACATGCTGCAGCAGTCTGGTGCCAAAGAAGTCACCTGAACTGCTGGACTTGCGCACTAAGGAAGCCATGTATGCTGCAGGAGCCTACTGATAGAACACATGGGAACCAGGAAGGAAAACTCCTTCCTCCTACAACATCTTTGCAATTCCCTCTACCAACAAAGCTTAACAGTAAGCCAGCTGGCAAAGGAAAAATACTTAAAGGACCCAGATCCATTTTTTTGTGTGATTTTTTTTTAAATTTTTATTGCGCTTTAAGTGAAAGTTTACAAATCAAGTCAGTCTCTCATACAAAAATTTACATACACCTTGCTGTTGTTGTCAGGTGCCATCGAGTTGGTTCCGACTCATAGAAACCCTACCTACAACAGAACAAAACACTGCCCGGTCCTGAGCCATCCTTACAATCGTTGTTATGCTTGAGCTCATTGTTGCAGCCACTGTGTCAATCCACCTCGTTCAGGGTCTTCCTCTTTTCCGCTGACCCTGTACTCTGCCAAGCATGATGTCCTTCTCCAGGGAACGATCCTTCCTGACAACAAGTCCAAAGTAACTAAGACCCAGTCTCGCCATCCTTGCTTCTAAGGGGCACTCTAGTTGTACTTCTAAGACGGATTTGTTTGTTCTTTCGCCAACACCACAATTCAAAGGCGTCAATTCTTCTTCAGTTTTCCTTATTCATTGTCCAGGTTTTGCATGCATATGATGCAATTGAAAATACCATGGCTTGGGTGAGGTGCACCTTCGTCTTCAAGGTGACATCTTTGCTCTTCAACACTTTAAAGAGGTCCTTTTCAGCAGATTTACCAAATACACCTTGCTATATACAACTAATTGCTCTCCCCCTAAAGAAAGAGCACACTTCTTTCCTCCGCTCTCTCTTTTCGTGTCCATTCGGCCAGCTTCTAACCTCCTCTGCCCTCTCATCTCTTCTCCAGACAGGAGATGCCAACAGAGTCTTACGTGTCTACTTGATCCAAGAAGCTCATTCTTCACCAGTGTCATTTGCTATCCCATTATCCAGTCCAATCTCTGTCTGGAGAGTTGGCTTCAGGAATGGTTCCTGTCTTGGGCTAACAGAAGGTCTGGGGACCATGACCACTGGGGTCCTTCTAGTCTCAGTCAGACCATTAAGTCTGGTCTTATGAGAATTTGGGGCCTGCATCCCACTGCTCTCCTGCTCCCTCAGGGGTTCTCTGTTGTGTTCCCTGTCAGGGCAGTCATCAGTTGTAGACGAACACCATCTAGTTCTTCTGGTCTCAGGCTGATGTAGTCTCTGGTTTATGTGGCCCTTTCTGTCTCTTGGGCTCATAATTCCCTTGTGTCTTTGGTGTTCTCCATTCTCCTTAGCTCCAGGTTGGTTGAGACCAATTGGTGCATCTTAGATGGCCATTTGCTAGCATTTAAGACCCCAGACACCACTCTCCAAAGTGGGATGCAGAATGATTTAATAGATTCTATTACGCCAATTGACTTAGATATCCTCTGAAACTATGGTCCCCAAATCCCCCCCCCTTTTTTTTTCTATGCTGGACTTCAAAGCGTTCAGTTTATTCAGGAAACTGCTTCGCTTTTGGTTTAGCCCAGTTGTGCTGACCTCGCCTGTACTGTGTTTTGTCTTTCCCGTCACTTAAAGTAGTTCTTATCTACTATCTAATTATGAATACCTCTCTTTCGCCCTCCCTCCCTCTGCCATCTCATAACCATCAAAAATATTTTCTTCTAGTGGCATCTGGGGTCTTAAAGGCAAGCAAGCAGCCATCTAAGATGCATCAATTGGTCTCGACCCACCTGGATCAAAGGAGAATGAAGAACACCTAGGACACAAGGTGATTACGAGCCCAGGAGACAGAAAGAGCCACATGAGCCAGTGACTAACATCATCCTGAGACTGGAAGAACTAGATGGTACCCGGCTACAACTGATGACTGCCATGACAGGGAACACAACAGAGAACCCCCAAGGGAGCAGGAGAGCAGGGGGACGCAGACCCCAAATTCTCATAAAACCAGACTTAATGGTCTGACTGAGACTGGAAGGACCCCAATGATCATGGTCCCCAGACCTTCTGTTGGCCCAGGACAGGAACCATTCCCAAAGCCAACTCTTCAGACATGGATTGGACTGGACAATGGGTTGGAGAGGGGTGCTGGTGAGGAGTGAGCTTCTTGGATCAGGTGGACACTTGAGACTATGTTGGCATCTACTGCCTGGAGGGGAGATGAGAGGGTGGAGAGGGTTAGAAGCTGGTGAAAAGGACACGAAAAGAGAGAGTGGAGGGAAAGTGTGGGCTGTCTCATTAGGGGGAGAGTAATAATTGGGAGTGTGTAGCAAGGTGTATATGGGTTTTTGTGTGAGAGACTGACTTGATTTGTAAACTTTCTCTTAAAGCACAATAAAAATTATTAAAAAATATTTTCTTCTCTGGTTAAACTATTTCTCAAGTTCTTATAATAGTGATCTTAAACAATATTTGTCCTTTTGCAACTGACTAATTTCACTCAGCATAATGTCTTTCAGATGCCTCCATGTTATGAAATGATTCATGGATTCATCATTGTCCTTTATCGATGCGTAGTATTCCATGGTGTGAATATACCATTATTTATTAATCTATTCATCCATCCAAAGTACCTTGGTTGCTTCAATTCTTTTTCTTTTTTTTATGTACTTCATAGTTTATTCGGAAGATCTGTTGGGTTTCTTCCATTATTATTCTTCCTGTGGCATATTGGAAACTTGCCTATGAAGCAATGAAGTTAATTTTTAGTTGCCCTTATATGGTATTCTCATTATTTTGTAGTCATATCTAGCACATTGTCTTTTTTTTTTTAATTAACTTTTATTGAGCTTCAAGTGAACGTTTACAAATCAAGTCAGACTTTCACATATAAGTTTATATACACCTTACTCCTTACTCCCACTTGCTCTCCCCCTAATGTGTCAGCCCTTCCAGTCTCTCCTCTCATGACAATTTTGCCAGCTTCCAACCCTCTCTACCCTCCCATCCCCCCTCCAGACAGGAGATGCCAACACAGTCTCAAGTGTCCACCTGATATAATTAGCTCACTCTTCATCAGCATCTCTCTCCTATCCATTGTCCAGTACCTTTCATGTCTGATGAGTTGTTTTCGGGAATGGTTCCTGTCCTGGGCCAACAGAAGGTTTGGGGACCATGACTGCCGGGATTCCTCTAGTCTCAGTCAGACCATTAAGTATGGTCTTTTTGTGAGAATTTGGAGTCTGCATCCCACTGATCTCCTGCTCCCTCAGGGGTTCTCTATTGTGCTCCCTGTCAGGGCAGTCATCGATTGTGGCCGGGCACCAACTAGTTCTTCTGGTCTCAGGATGATGTAGGTCTCTGGTTCATGTGGCCCTTTCTGTCTCTTGGGCTCTTAGTTGTCGTGTGACCTTGGTGTTCTTCATTTTCCTTTGCTCCAGGTGGGTTGAGACCAATTGATGCATCTTAGATGGCCGCTTGTTAGCATTTAAGACCCCAGACGCCACATTTCAAAGTGGGATGCAGAATGTTTCCGTAACAGAATTATTTTGCCAATTGACTTAGAAGTCCCCTTAAACCATGGTCCCCAGACCCCCACCCTTGCTCCGCTGACCTTTGAAGCATTCATTTTATCCCGGAAACTTTTTTGCTTTTGGTCCAGTCCAGTTGAGCTGACCTTCCATGTATTGAGTATTGTCCTTCCCTTCACGTAAAGCAGTTCTTATCTACTAATTAATCAGTAAAAAACCCTCTCCCACCCTCCCTCCCTCCCCGCCTCGTAACCACAAAAGTATGTGTTCTTTTCAGTTTATACCATTTCTCAAGATCTTATAATAGTGGTCTTATACAATATTTGTCCTTTTGCCTCTGACTAATTTCGCTCAGCATAATGCCTTCCAGGTTCCTCCATGTTATGAAATGTTTCACAGATTCGTCACTGTTCTTTATCGATGCGTAGTAGTCCATTGTGTGAATACACCACAATTTATTTAACCATTCATCCCTTGATGGACACCTTGGTTGCTTCCAGCTTTTTGCTATTGTAAACAGAGCTGCAATAAACATGGGTGTGCATATATCTGTTTGTGTGAAGGCTCTTATTTCTCTAGGGTATATTCCGAGGAGTAGGATTTCTGGGTTGTATGGTAGTTCTATTTCTAACAGTTTAAGATAACGCCAGATAGATTTCCAAAGTGGTTGTACCATTTTACATTCCCACCAGCAGTGAGTGTATAAGAGTTCCAATCTCTCCGCAGCCTCTCCAACATTTTTTATTTTGTGTTTTTTGGATTAATGTCAGCCTTGTTGGTGTGAGATGGAATCTCATCGTGGTTTTAATTTGCATTTCTCTAATGGCTAATGATCGAGAGCATTTTCTCATGTATCTGTTGGCTGCCTGGATATCTTCTTTAGTGAAGTGTGTGTTCATATCCTTTGCCCACTTCTTGATTGGGTTGTTTGACTTTTTGTGGTTGAGTTTTGACAGAATCATGTAGATTTTAGAGATCAGGCACTGGTCGGAGATGTCATAGCTGAAAATTCTTTCCCAGTCTGTAGGTGGTCTTTTTACTCTTTTGGTGAAGACTTTAGATGAGCATAAGTTTTTGATTTTTAGGAGCTCCCAGTTATCGGGTTTCTCTTCATCATTTTTGGTAATGCTTTGTATTCTGCTTATGCCTTGTGTTAGGGCTCCTAATGTTGTCCCTATTTTTTCTTCCATGATCTTTATCGTTTTAGTCTTTATGTTTAGGTCTTTGATCCACTTGGAGTTAGTTTTTGTGCATGGTGTGAGGTATGGGTCCTGTTTCATTTTTTCGCAAATGGATATCCAGTTATGCCAGCACCATTTGTTAAAAAGAATATCTTTTCCCCAATTAACTGACACTGGGCCTTTGTCAAATATCAACTGCTCATATGTGGATGGATTTATATCTGGGTTCTCAATTCTGTTCCACTGGTCTATGTGTCTGTTGTTGTACCAGTACCAGGCTGTTTTGACTACTGGGGCTGTATAATAGGTTCTGAAATCAGGTAGAGTGAGGCCTCCCACTTTCTTCTTCTTTTTCAGCAATGCTTTGCTTATCCGAGGCTTCTTTCCCTTCCATATGAAGTTGGTGATTTGTTTCTCCATCACATTAAAAAACGACATTGGAAATTGGATCGGAAGTGCATTGTATGTATAGATGGCTTTTGGTAGAATAGACATTTTTACTATGTTAAGTCTTCCTATCCATGAGCAAGGTACGTTTTTCCACTTAAGTATGTCCTTTTTAATTTCTTGTAGTAGTGCTTTGTAGTTTTCTTTGTATAGGTCTTTCACATCTTTGGTAAGATTTATTCCTAAGTATTTTATCTTCTTGGGGGCTACTGTGAATGGTATTGATTTGGTTATTTCCTCTTCGATGTTCTTTTTGTTGATGTAGAGGAATCCAAGTGATTTTTGTATGTTTATCTTACAACCTGAGAGTCTGCCAAACTCTTCTATTAGTTTCAGTAGTTTTCTGGAGGATTCCTTAGGGTTTTCTGTGTATAAGATCATGTCATCTGCAAATAGAGATAATTTTACTTCTTCCTTGCCAATCCGGATGCCCTTTATTTCTTTGTCTAGCCTAATTGCTCTGGCTAGGACTTCTAGCACAATGTTGAATAAGAGCGGTGATAAAGGACATCCTTGTCTGGTTCCCATTCTCAAGGGAAGTGCTTTCAGGCTCTCTCCATTTAGAGTGATGTTGTATAGATGCCCTTTATTATGTTGAGGAATTTTCCTTCAATTCCTATTTTGGTGAGAGTTTTTATCATAAATGGGTGTTGGACTTTGTCAAATGCCTTTTCTGCATCAATTGATAAGATCATGTGGTTTTTGTCTTTTGTTTTATTTATATGGTGGATTACATTAATGGTTTTTCTAATATTAAACCAGCCTTGCATACCTGGTATAAATCCCACTTGGTCGTGGTGAATTATTTTTTTGATATATTGTTGAATTCTATTGGCTAGAATTTTGTTGAGGATTTTTGCATCTATGTTCATGAGGGATATAGGTCTGTAATTTTCTTTTTTTGTAATGTCTTTACCTGGTTTTGGTATCAGGGAGATGGTGGCTTCATAAAATGAGTTAGGTAGTATTCCGTCATTTTCTATGCTTTGAAATACCTTTAGTAGTAGTGATGTTAACTCTTCTCTGAAAGTTTGGTAGAACTCTGCAGTATAGCCATCCGGGCCAGGGCTTTTTTTTGTTGGGAGTTTTTTGATTACCGTTTCAATCTCTTTTTTTGTTATGGGTCTATTTATTTGTTCTACTTCTGATTGTGTTAGTTTAGGTGGGTAATGTTTTTCTAGGAATTCATCCATTTCTTCCAGGTTTGCAAATTTGTTAGAATACAAGATTCTTTTAATTTCAGTTGGGTATGTTGTGATGTGGCCCATCTCGTTTCTTATTCATGTTATTTGTTTCCTTTCCTGTATTTCTTTAGTCAGTGTAGCCAGTGGTTTATCAATTTTGTTAATTTTTTCAAAGAACCAGCTTTTGGCTTTGTTAATTCTTTCAATTGTTTTTCTGTTCTCTAATTCATTTAGTTCAGCTCTAATTTTTATTATTTGTTTTCTTCTGGTGCCTGATGGATTCTTTTGTTGCTCACTTTCTATTTGTTCAAGTTGTAGGGTCAGTTCTCTGATTTTGGCTCTCTCTTCTTTTTGTATGTGTGCATTTATTGATATAAATTGGCCTCTGAGCACTGCTTTTGCTGTGTCCCAGAGGTTTTGGTAGGAAGTATTTTCATTCTTGTTGCATTCTATGAATTTCCTTATTCCCTCCTTAATGTCTTCTATAACCCAGTCTTTTTTCAGGGGGGTATTGTTCAGTTTCCAAGTATTTGATTTCTTTTCCCTAATTTTTCTGTTATTGATTTCCACTTTTATGGCCTTCTGGTCTGAGAAGATGCTTTGTAATATTTCAATGTTTTGGATTCTGCCAAGGTTTGTTTTGTGACCTAATATGTGGTCTATTCTAGAGAATGTTCCATGTGCGCTAGAAAAAAAAGTATACTTTGCAGCAGCTGGGTGAAGAGTTCTGTATAAGTCAATGAGGTCAAGTTGGTTGATTGTTGTAATTAGGTCTTCCGTGTCTCTGTTGAGCTTCTTACTGGATGTCCTGTCCTTCTCTGAAAGTGGTGTGTTGAAGTCTTCTACTATAATTGTGGAGGTGTCTATCTCACTTTTCAGTTCTGTTAAAATTTGATTTATGTATCTTGCAGCCCTGTCATTGGGTGCATAAATATTTAATAAGGGTATATCTTCCTGGTCAATTGTCCCTTTTTTTTATCATTATATGGTGTCCTTCTTTATCCTTTGTGGTGGATTTAAGTTTAAAGTCTATTTTGTCAGAAATTAATATTGCTACTCCTCTTCTTTTTGCTTATTGTTTGCTTGATATATTTTTTTCCTTCCTTTGAGTTTTAGTTTGTGTCTCTAAGTCTAAGGTGTGTCTCTTGTAGGCAGCATATAGACGGATTGTGTTTCTTTATCCAGTCTGAGACTCTCTGTCTCTTTATTGGTGCATTTAGTCCATTTACATTCAGCGTAATTATAGATAAGTAAGTGTTTAGTGTTGTCATTTTGATGCCTTTTTATGTGTGTTGTTGACAATTTCATTTTTCCACTTACTTTTTTGTGCTGAGACGTTTTTCTTTGTAAATTGTGAGATCCTCATTTTCATAGTATTTGACTTTATGTTTGCTGAGTCGTTACGTTTTTCTTGGTTTTTATTTTGAATTATGGAGTTGTTATACCTCTTTGTGGTTACCTTAATATTTACCCCTGTTTTTCTAAGTAAAAACCTAACTTGTATTGTTCTATATCGCCTTGTATCCCTCTCCATATGGCAGTTCTATGCCACCTGTATTTAGTCCCTCTTTTTGATTATTGTGATCTTTTACATACTGACTTCAATGATTCCCTGTTTTGAGCATTTTTTTTTTAATTAATCTAATTTGTTTTTGCGATTTCCCTATTTGAGTTGATATCAGGATGTTCTGTTCTGTGACCTTGTGTTGTGCTGGTATCTGATATTATTGGTTTTCTGACCAAACAATTTCTTTTAGTATTTCTTGTAGCTTTGGTTTGGTTTTTGCAAATTCTCTAAACTTGTGTTTGTCTGTAAATATCTTAATTTTGCCTTCATATTTCAGACAGAGTTTTGCTGGATATATGATCCTTGGCTGGCAGTTTTTCTCCTTCTGTGCTCTGTAAATGTCATCTCATTGCCTTCTTGCCTGCATGGTTTCTGCTGAGTAGTTTGAACTTATTCTTACTGATTCTCCCTTGAAGGAGACCTTTCTTTTCTCCCTGGCTGCTTTTAAAATTTTCTGTTTATCTTTGGTTTTGGCAAGTTTGACGATAATATGTCTTGGTGTTTTTCTTTTTGGATCAGTCTTAAATGGGGTTCGATGAGCATCTTGGATAGATATCCTTTCGTCTTTCATGATGTCAGGCATGTTTTGTGTCAGCAGATCTTCAACTATTCTCTCTGTGTTTTCTGTTATCCCTCCCTGTTCTGGGACTCCAATCACATGCAATTTATCCTTCTTGATAGATAGAGTCCCACATGATTCTTAGGGTTTCTTCATTTTTTTTTAATTCTTTTATCTGATTTTTTTCAGCTATGTTGGTGTTAATTCCCTGATCCTCCAGACTTCCCACTCTGCATTCTAATTGCTCGAGTCTGCTCCTCTGACTTCCTACTGAGTTGTCTAATTCTGTAATTTTATGGTTAATCTTTTGGATTTCTACATGCTGTCTCTCTATGGATTCTTGCAACTTATTAATTTTTCCACTATGTTCTTGAATAATCTTTTTGAGTTCTTCAACTGTTTTATCAGTGTGTTCCTTGGCTTTTTCTGCAGTTTGCCTTATTTCATTTCTGAGGTCATCCCTGATGTCTTGAAGCATTCTGTAAATTAGTTTTTTATATTCTGTATCTGATAATTCCAGGATTGTATCTTCATTTGGGAAAGATTTTGATTCTTTTGTTTGGGGGGTTGTAGAAGCTGTCATGGTCTGCTTCTTTATGCGGTTTGATATTGACTGCTGTCTCCGAGCCATCACTAAGATATAATTTATTCTATATTTGCTCACTCTTATCGTTTTGTTTTCTTTCAATATATGTGGATGGGCTACTAGATTGTGCTGTCTTGATTGTTGTAGCCCTTGACTTACTTATGACCTATTACCAGCTGGTTTGGGCTGTTGCCAGATATATATGCCTGAGTCTATTCACTATTCTTGAGTAGAATCTGATTTTGGGTCATCAAGTGTGTGCTGCACCCTAACACCTATCCACCTTGAGAAGTAGTGGTGATAGTTGTGTGCACCAGATTCTAGTAGCAGCTGGGGTTCCCACTCCAGGGGGAGCAGTATGCTGAAAGGCTTCCCCCAAGTGTCAGTGAGGTAGGTGTGTCTCTATTGCTAAAGCACCTTGGTGGGAGGGCTCTGCAGCTGTACCTTAGGCCCCCAATGCAAGTACCTCTACAGATTGGTAGGTGTCACCCTCCTTAGACCCTTAAGGCAAGAGGTTAGGTGGTCTGGGGGGAGCTTCAGCCCTCAGTTCCCTGTTGTGGGTCAGTTAGGGCTCTGTTGAATAAGCAGAGATATCAGACCTGGGAAACTTGTTTTTCCTGTAAATCCACTAAAAAAAAAAAATGCAGTCAGATCCCTATCAGAAATGCCTTTGCATTATAATAACCACCTTGTTCCCTGTAGGGACGAAAGCCTGAGATATGGATCATATGTGCTTGGCTGGAGCTGGTTCTGTATTTTTAGTCCAGTTAGGGAAGGATTTTTGGTCCCTGGGTTTTTTGTGGTTGCTTCTCTCAGGCCGGAAGAATGGGTTAGACAAAGACCAAAAAAAAAAAAAAAAAAGGGAAAAGAAAAGCCGCGGAGCCAGAGCTGTTCTCCCTCTGGCTCAGGAAATTCCAATGTTAATGAAGCCGCCTGGGAAGGGGAGTGGAGGGTTCGGAAAAACAGGACAGAGTAGCACCCTAGAATATAGCCAAAGTTGCTTATCTTGCTTGGGATGACTATTTTATCTGAGATTCCCGAGGGGCGTGTCGCCTATGTGTGCTGGCTGTATAGAGATTGCCACCGAGGGTCTGGCCAGCAGAAGCCGCGGTCAGTTCCTCCGCTGCCAGTCCAAAGCCCAGCATCAAGGTTCCCCGACTGGGACGTTGCACTCCCGGCTTGAAAATCAGTCACTGCCTCCTGGGGACTTCTCCTCCCGCCAGCTACATCACCACGCCGCCCGCGCGGACTGGCTGGGCCCTCTCCCGGGGTCAGTTCAGGGGGGTACGTCTGAGCCCTGTGTTTGCGCCGTGACAGGGCTCAGCTCCCGTGGGCCCAGTCCAAAGCCCGGTGCCAAGGTTCCCTGGCTGGGATGCTGCACTCCCAGCTCCAAAACCAGTCACTCTCTCCCGGGGACTTCTCCTCCCACCAGCTGCGTAGCCCAGGCGGACCGGCTGGGCACCCTCCCTGGGTCAGTTCAGGGGGGTAGGGCTGCGCCCCGTGTTTGCACCTTCACAGGATATCCTGCTCAGCTCCCCTGTGCCCAGTCCAAAGCCCCGCGCCAATGTTCCCCGGCTGGGTTGCTGCACTCCCAGCTCCAAAACCAATTGCTGGCTCCCGGGGACTTCTCCTCCCACCAGCTGTGTCGCTGCGCCACTTGTGTGGACTGGCTGGGCCCCCTCCCGGGGTCAGTTCAGGGGGTAGGGCTGCACCCAGTGTTTGCGCCTTCACAGGATGTTGTGTTCAGCCCTCCTGCGCCCAGTCCTAAGTCCAGCGCCAAGGTTACCTGACTGGGACGCTGGCTCCAGGCTCCAAAAACAGTCGCTGCTTCCCCGTAGTTGTTTGTTCTCTGTCTCTGTCACTCAGGTCAACTCTTTAAATCTGTGTTTGTTGTTCAGGGTTCGTAGATTGTCACGTATGTGATCGATTCACTTGTTTTTCCAAGTCTTTGTTGCAAGAGGGATCCGAGGTGGCGTCTACCTAGTCAGCCATCTTGGCCCCCTCCACCGCTTCCATTCTTTTGCTATTGTAAACAGTGCTGCAGTGAACATGGATGTGCATATATCTGTTCATGTAAAGGCTCTTATTTCTCTAGGATATATTCCAAGGAGTGGGATTGCTGGATCATATCGTAGTGCTATTTCTAGCTTTTTAAGGAAGCACCAAATCGATTTCCAGAGTGGTTGTACCATTTGACATTCCCACCAGCAGTGTATAAATGTTCCAGATTCTCCACAACCTCTCCAATATTTATTATTTTGTGTTTTTTGGATTAATGCCAGCCTTGCTGGAGTGAGATGGAAACTCTTTGTAGTTTTGATTTGCATTTCTCTAGTGGCTGGAACCTGGAATGTACAAAGTATGAATCTAGAAAAATTGGAAATTGTCAAAAATGGAATGGAAAGCATAAACATCGATATCCTAGGCATTAGTGAGCTGAAATGGACTGATATTGGCCATTTTGAATTGGACAATCATATAGTCTACTATGCTGGGAATGACAACTCGAAGTGGAATGGTATTGCATTCACCGTCAAAAGGAACATTTCAAGATCTACCCTGAAGTACAATGCTGTCAGTGATAGGATAATATCCATACGCCTACAAGGAAGACCAGTTAATACGACTATTATTCAAATTTATGCTCCGAACACTAGGGTCAAAGATGAAGAAATAGAAGATTTTTATCAGCTGCTACAGTCTGAAATTGATTGAACATGCAATCAAGATGCATTGATAATTACTGACAATTGGAATGTGAAAGTTGGAAATGAAGAAGGATCAGTAGTTGGAAAATATGGTCTTGGTGATAGAAACAATGCCAGAGATCCAGTGATAGACTTTTGCAAGAGCAAAGACCTCTTCATTGCGAATACCTTCTTTCACCAACATAAACGGCGACTATACACACGGACCTCACCAGATGGAACACACAGAAATCAAATTGACTACATCTGTGGAAAGAGAAGATGGAAAAGCTCAATAATCATCAGTCAGAAAAAGGCCAGGGGCCAGCTGTGGAACAGACCATCAATTGCTCATATGCAAGTTCAAGCTGAAACTGAAAAAAATCAGAGCAAGTCCACGAGAGCCAAAATATGACCTTGAGTATATCCCACCTGAATTTAGAGACCATCTGAAGAATAGATTTGACGTATTGAAAACTAGCGACTGAAGACCAGTCGAGTTGTGGAATGACATCAAGGACATCATCCATGAAGAAAGAGGTCACTGAAAAGACAGGAAACAAAGAAAAGACCAAGGTGGATGTCAGAGGAGACTCTGAAACTTGCTCTTGAGCATCAAGCAGCTAAAGCAAAAGGAAGAATTGATGAAGTAAAAGAACCGAACAGAAGATTTCAAAGGGAGTCTCCAGAAGACAAAGCAAAGTATTATTATGACATGTGCAAAGAGTTGGAGATGGAAAACCAAAAGGGAAGAACACACTCAGCGTTTCTCAAGCTGAAAGAACTGAAGAAAAAATTCAAGCCTTGAGTTGCAATAGTGAAGGATTCCATGGGGAAAATATTAAACGATGCAGGAAGCATCAAAAGAAGATGGGCCCACTTTGAAGAGTGGAGTCTGGGGTCTTAAACGCCAGCAAGCAACCATCTACGATGCATCAATTGGTCTCGACCCACCTGGATCAAAGGAGAATGAAGAATACCAAGGACACAAGGTGATTTCGAGCACAAGAGACAGAAAGGGCCACATGTACCAGAGACTACATCATCCTGAGGCCAGAAGAATTAGATGGTGCCTGGCTATAACCGATGACTGCCCTGACAGGCAACACAACAGAGAACCCCCAAGGGAGCAGGAGAGCAGTGGGATGCAGACCCCAAATTCTCATAAGACCAGATTTAATGCTCTGACTGAGATTAGAAGGGCCCCGGTGGTCATGGCCCCCAGACCTTCTGTTGGCCCAGGACAGGAACCATTCCCGAAGCCAACTCTTCAGACATGGATTGGACTGGACAATGGGTTGGAGAGGGATGCTGGTGATGAGTGAGCTTCTTGGATCAGGTGGACACTTGAGACTATGTTTGCATCTCCTGCCTGGAGGGGAGACGAGAGGGTGGAGGGGCTTAGAAGCTGGCGCAAAAGACACGAAAAGAGAGAGGGGAGGGAGAGTGCGAGCTGTCTTATTAGGGGGAGAGTAATAATTGGGAGTGTCAAGGTGTATATGGGTTTTTGTGTGAGAGACTGACTTGATTTGTAAACTTTCTCTTAAAGCACAATAAAAATTATTAAAAAAAAAAGATGGAAAGAGTCATTATATCAACAAGAATTAGATGATGTTCAACCATTTCAGGAGGTGGCATATGATCAGGAACCGATGGTACTAAAGGAAGAAGTCCAAGCCGCTCTGAAGGCATTGGCAAAAAACAAAGCTACAGGAATTGATGGAATATCAATTGAGATGTTTCAACAAACAGATGCAAGGCTGGAGGTGCTTGCTTGTCTATGCCAAGAAATATGGAAGACAGCTTCCCGGCCAACTGACTGGAAGAGATCTATATTTATGCCTATTCCCAAGAAAGGTGATCCAACCAAATATGGAAATTATAGAACAATATCATTAATATCACATGCAAGCAAAATTTTGCTGAGGATCATTCAAAAACAGCTGCAGCAGTATATCGAAAGGGAACTGCCAGAAATTCAGCCTGGTTTCAGAAAAGGATGTGGAACCAGGGATATCATTGCTGATGTCAGATGGACCCTGGCTGAAAGCAGAGAATACCAGAGGGATGTTTACCTGTGTTTTATTGACTATGCAAAAGCATTTGACTGTGTGGATCATAACAAACTATGGATAAAATTGCAAAGAATAGGAATTCCAGGACACTTAATTGTGCTCATGAGGAACCTTTACATAGATCAAGAGGTGGTTGTTCAGACAGAACAAGGGAATACTGATTGGTTTAAAGTCAGGAAAGGTGTGCGTCAGGGTTGTATTCTTTCACCATACCTATTTAATCTGTACACTGAGCAAATAATCCGAGAAGCTGGACTATATGAAGAAGAACAGCGCATCAGGATTGGAGGAAGACTCATTAACAACCTGTGTTATGCAGATGACACAACCTTGCTTGCTGAAAGTGAAGAGGACTTGAAGCCCTTACTAATGAAGATCGAAGACCACAGCCTTCAGTATGGATTACACCTCAACATAAAGAAAACAAAAATCCTCACGACTGGACCAATGAGCAACATCATGATAAATGGAGAAAAGACTGAAGTTGTCAAGGATTTCATTTTACTTGGATGCAGAATCAACAGCCAGGGAAGCAGCGGTCAAGGAATGAAAAGACGCATTGCACTGCGTAAATCTGCTGCAAAGGTCCTCTTCAAAGTATCGAAGAGCAAAGATGTCACCTTGAAGACTAAGGTGCGCCTGACCCAAGCCATGGTATTTTCAATTGCGTCATATGCATGTGAAAGCTGGACAATGAATAAGGAAGACCGAAGAAGAGTTGTCACCCTCGAACTGTGGTGTTGGTGAAGAATACTGAATATACCATGGACTGCCAAAGAACGAACAAATATGTCTTGGAAGAAGTGCAGCCAGAATGCTTCTTAGAGGCAGGGATGGTGAGACTGCATATTACATACTGTGGACATTTTGTCAGGAAGGATCAGTCCCTGGAGAAGTGCATCATGCTTGGCAGAGTACAGGGTCAGCGGAAAAGAGGAAGACCCTCAACGAGGTGGATTGATGCAGTGGCTGCAACGATGAGCTCAAGCATAACAACGATTGTAAGTATGGCTCAGGACCGGGCAGTGTTTTATTCTGTTGTGCACAGGGTCGCTATGAGTAGGAACCGACTCGATGGCACCTAACAACAAAAATAATGGCTAATGATTGTAAGTATTTCCTCATGTAGCTGTTAATTACCTGAATGTCTTCTTTAGTGAAGTGCCTGTTCTTATCCTTTGCCCATTTTTAAAATTGGGTTGTCTTTTTTTTGTTGAGTTTTTGCAGTATCATGTAGATTTTAGAGATTTGGTGCTAATTGGAAATGTCATAACTAAAAACATTTTCCCAATCTGTAGGTAATCTTTTTACTCTTTTGGTGAAGCCTTTGCATAAGCATAGGTGTTTGATTTTTAGGAGCTCCCAGTTATCTAATTTCTCCTCTGCATTGTTGGTAATGTTTTGTATATTGTTTATGCCATGTATTAAAGCTCCTAATGTTGTCCCTATTTTTTCTTCCATGGTCCTTATCCTTTTAGATTCTATGTTTAGGTCTTTGATCCATTTTGAGTTCGTTTTTGTACATGGTGTGAGGTAAGGGTCTTGTTTCATTTCTTTGAAGATGGATATCCAGTTATGCCAGCACCATTTGTTAAAATGACTGTCTTTTCCCCATTTAACTGACTTTGGGCCTTTGTCAAATATCAGCTGTTCATATGTGGATGGATTTATGTCTGGATTCTCAATTCTGTTCCATTGGTCTATGTATCTGTTGTTATACTGGTGCCAGGCTGTTTTGACTACTGTGGTGGTATAATAGGTTCTAAAATGAGGTAGAGTGAGGCCTCCCACTTTGTTCTTCTTTTTCGGTAATGCTTTACTTATCTTGGGTCCCTTTCCCTTCCACATGAAGTTGGTGATTTGTTTCTCCATCTTATTAAAAAATGTCATTGGAATTTGGATCAGAATTGCACTGAATCTATAGATTGCTAGTGGTAGAATAGACATTTTTACAATATTGTCTTCCTATCCATGATCAAGGTATGTTTTTCCACTTGTGTAGGTGTCTTTTGGTTTCTTGCTGTAGTGTCTTATAGTTTTCTTTGTACAGGTCTTTTACATCTCTGGTACGATTTATTCCTAAGTATTTTATCTTCTTTGGGCTACTGCAAATGGTACTGATTTAGTGGTTTCCTATTCAATGTTCTTTTTCTTGGTATAGAGGAATCCAACTGATTTTTCTATGTTTATCTTGTATCCTGATACTCTGTTGATCTCTTTTACTAGTCTTGGTAGTTTTCTTGAGGGTTCTTCAGGGCTTTCTGTGTATAAGATTGTGTCATCTGCAAATAGAGATACTTTTACTGCTTCCTTCCCAATATGATGTCCTTTATTTCTTTCTCTAGCCTAATTGCTCTGGCTAGGACCTCC
Source organism: Elephas maximus indicus (assembly GCF_024166365.1). Lineage (NCBI taxonomy): Eukaryota > Metazoa > Chordata > Mammalia > Proboscidea > Elephantidae > Elephas > Elephas maximus. Next base: position 83,512,699 of record NC_064825.1, read on the forward strand.
AACACAGTGTTGAATAAGAGCGGTGATAAAGGGCATCCTTGTCTGGTTCCTGATCTCAAGGGGAATGCTTTCAGACTCTCCATTTAGGATGATGCTGGCTGTTGGCTTTGTATAAATGCCTTTAATTATGTTGAGGAATTTTCCTTCTATTCCTGTTTTGCTGAGAGTTTGTGTCATGAATGCATGTTGAACTTTTTCAAATGCCTTTTCTGCACCAATTGATAAAATCATGTGATTCTTGTCTTTTGTTTTATTTATATGATGCATTACATTAATTGTTTTTCTAATGTTGAACCATCTCTGTATACCTGGTATGAATCCCACTTGGTCATGGTGAATTATTTTTTTGATATGTTGTTGAATTCTATTGGCTAGAATTTTGTTGAAGATTTTTGCATCTAAATTCATGAGGGATATAGGTCTGTAATTTTCTTTTTCTGTGGTGTCTTTACCTAAATTTTTTTTTTTTTTTTTTACCTGGTTTTGGTATCAGGGATATGCTGGCTTCATAGAATGAGCTTGGGAATATTCCATCCTTTTCTATGCTCTGAAATACTTTAGTAGTAGTGGTGTTAATTCTTCTCTGGTAATTTGGTAGAACTCTGGAGTGAAGCCGAGGCCAGGGCTTTTTTTTTGTTGTTGGGAGTTTTTTGATTACCTCTTCAATCTCTTTTGTTATGGGTCTATTTAGTTGTTCTACCTCTTTTTGTGTTAGTTTAGGTAGGCAGTTTTTTTTCTAGAAATTCATCCATTTCTTCTAGGTTTTCAAATTTGTTAGAGTAGAATTTTTCATAGTAATCTGATATGATTCTTTTCATTTCAGTTGGGTCTGTTGTAATATCACCCATCTCATTTCTTACTCAGATTATTTGCTTCCTCTCCTGTTTTTCTTTTTTCAGTTTGGCCAATGGTTTATCATTTTGTTAATTTTTTAGAGAACCAGTTTTTGGTCTTGTTAATTCTTTCAATTGTTTTTCTGTTTTCTATTTCATTTAATTCTGCTCTAATTTTTATTATTTGCTTTCTTATCATGCCTGAGGGTTTCTTTTCTTTCTCTCTTTCTATTTGTTCAAGTTATAGCGATAATTCTTTGATTTTGGCCCTTTCTTCTTTTTGGATGTGTGCATTTATTGATGTAAATTGATCTCTAAGCACTGCTTTCACTGCCCCAAAAGTTCTGATAGTGTTTTCATTCTCGTTGGATTCTATGAATTTCTTTATTCAATCCTTAATGACTTCTATAACCCAGTCTTTTTTGAGCAGGGTATTGTTCAGTTTCCAAGTGTTTGATTTCTTTTCCCTGCTTTTTCTGTTATTGATTTCTAGTTTTATGGCCTTATGATCAGACAAGATGCTTTGTAATAGTTCAATGTTTTGGATTCTGCTAAGGCTTGTTTTATGACTTAATATGTGGTCTATTCTAGAGGATGTTCCATATGCACTAGAAAAGAAAGTATGCTTGACTGCTCTTGGTTGGAGTGTTCTGTATATGTCTATGATGTCAAGTTGGTTGATTGTGGCATTTAGATCTTCCTCGTCTCTATTGAGCTCCTTTCTGGATGTACTGTCTTTCACCAAAAGTGGTGTGTTGAACTCTCCTAGTATAATTGTGGAGCTGTATATCTCACTTTTCAATGTTGTTAGAGTTTGTTTTATATATCTCGAAGCCCTGTCATTGTGCACATACATATTTAATATGGTTATGTCTTCCTGGTATATTGTCCCTTTAATCATTATATAGTGTCCTTCCTTATTCTTTGTGGTGGATTTAACTTTAAAATCTATTTTGTCAGAAATTAATATTGCCACTCCTGCTCTTTTTTGATTGTTGTTTGCTTGATATATTTTTTTAGTCCTCTGAGTTTTAGTTTGTTTGTGTCCTAAGTCTAAGGTGTGTCTCTTGTAGGTAACATATAGATGGATCATGTTTTTTTATCCGTTCCGCAACTCTCTGTCTCTTTATTGGTGTATTTAGTCCATTTACATTCAGTGTAATTATGCATAGGTATGAATTTAGTGCTATCATTTTGATATCTTTTTTGTTTGTTATTGACAGTTTTTTTCCCACTTAATTTTTTGTGCTGAGTAGTTTATATATTGTCTTTTCCTCATGTTTGTTGTTCTTGATTTTGTTTCTGCCGAGTCTCTATTTTTTTCTTGTATTTTATTTTCTTGTGTAGTATAGTTAGTCTCCTTTGTGGTTACCTTAATATATACCCCTATTTTTCTAAGTACAGTCCTAACTTTTATTTCTCTTTATCACCTTGTCTTTCTCTCCATATGAAAGATCTATGACTACATTTTTTAGCCCCTCTATTGTTCTAATGTTTTCTTCTTTTACATAATAACTTTGCTGTTTCCCTGTCGTGAGCGTTTTTTTTAAATCTTGATTTATTTTTGTGATTTCCCTTCCTGGGTTGGCATCTGATTGCTCTGTCCAGTGTTCTAGCCTTGGGTTGATACCTGATATTATTGATTTTCTAACCAAAGAACTCCCTTTAGTATTTCTTGTAGTTTCAGTTTGATTTTTATGAATTCCCTAAACTTCTGTTTATCTGGAAATGTCCTAATTTTGCCTTCATATTTGAGAGACAGTTTTTCTAGATATATGATTCTTCCCTGGCATTTTTTCTTTTCCTTCAATGCTTTATATAAGTCATCCCATTGCCTTCTTGCCTGTATAGTTTCTGCTGAGTAGTCCAAGCTTATTCTTACTGACTTTCATTTATAGGTGACTTTTCATTTATCCCTTGCTGCTCTTAACACCATGCTCTTAAAATTCTCTCTTTATCTTTGGTTTTGGCAAGTTTGATTGTAATATGTCTTGGTGACTTTCTTTTAAAATCTACCTTATGTGGAGTTCAGTGAGCATCTTGGATAGATAGCTTCTCATCTTTCACGATATCAGGGAAGTTTTCTGCCAACACATCTTCAACAATTCTTTCTGTATTTTCTGTTATCCCTCCCTGTTCTGGTACTCCAATCACTCATAGGTTATTTCTCTTGATAAAAAAGAGTCCCATATATTCTTAATGTTTCTTCATTTTTTAAAATTCTTTATCTGAGTTTTCTTCAAATATATTGTTGCCAAGTGCTTCATCTTCAAGGTCACCAAATCTGTCTTCCACTTGCTGAATTCTGCTCCTCTGACTTTCTATTGACTTGTCTAATTCTGTAATTTTATTGTTAATCTTCTGAGTTTCTGATTGCTGTCTCTCTGTGGATTCTTGCAGGTTATTAAATTTTTCATTATGGTCTTCAAGAACTTCTTTAATTTCTTCAGTTGCTTTATCTGTGTGTTCCTTGGTGTGTTCTGAGTATTGCCTGATCTCCTTCCTGATGTTTCGAATGGTTTTGTATATTAATCTTTTGTATTCTGCATCCGATAGTTCCAGGAAGGCACTTTCATCTAGAAGATCCCTTGATTCTTTGTTTTGAGAGTTTCTTGAGGTGATCATGGTCTGTTTCTTTATGTGACTTGATATTGACTGTTTTCTCTGAGCCATCTGTAAGTTATTATATTAGTTAATTTTATGTTTGCTTACTCTATCCCAACTTCTTGCTTTGTTTTGTTTTGATATGTCCAAATGGGTTGCTTGAGTGAGCTAGCTTGATTATTTTTGCCTTTGAAGCTTTGACGTCCTGTTGCCAGATGGCTAGAGCTGTTATCAGGCATATCAGTCTAGGAATCCATTCACTTTTCTTGTATGGATTCAGCTCAGGTGTCCAGGTAGCTGGTCATGAAGTGTGTGGTACAGGCTCATCACAGGCCCAGGGAAATCAACAGCCTCTGAAGCCACCTTGAGTGTGGGGGGCACAGTAAAATACATGCAAGTACTTAGCTTTTTCCAGGAGCGCTGTTCTTCTCTGGTTCCAGAGGTGTGAGTAGGCTGTATGGCTGGCTGATTCTCCCCGAGGAAATTGCAGCCAAATGATGCCACCAGCCTGCCATAGCCACTCCCGGGAATGGTGTGTGAGGGATCCTGGCAATTCAGGTCTGGCAACTCATCTCTGCTCCTGAACCATCTCTCCCTCCCCCTGCCATTCAATCCATTTTTTAACCTTGCCTTTGATGTTCAGGGCTCCTAGCTTGTCATAAATATAATCATTTCACTTGTTTTTTTGGGTCTTTGTTGTAAGAGGGATCACTGGAAACATCTTGGCTCTGCCTCCCCCCAGATCCATCTTGAAGAACAGGCAATGAGGGGTGAATTTATAGCTAAGAAGCAAGAATGATAAATGGAACAATCAGTAACCATAAATACATTGCCCACACATTAAAAACATGCCAGAGCTTTCCTTAGTATTAAATTCTAAGATGTTTTTCTTGAGTCCTCATAAAATCCCCTTAAGAAGACATTCAGTGATGTAATAATATGATGTAAATGACAATGTCCTCAACAAAGCCATGTACAAATGATTTTGTGTGTGTGCATGTGCACTTCTTACAGTACCTTTTTCGATATGTTCATACTAATTTTTCCATGTAGAGTTATTCAGCTCCTATTCACATAAAGTTTCAAACAAGAGACATTAACCAGTTATTGTCTGAAATAAAGTATCTAAGTCTTGTTGAATTTTGCCAATTATATGACCAACACCTTACTGTCTGTGTCAATTAGCATTAGGTCTTCACAATGACTTGTATTACCAGTAGTGAAGAATGGAGCAGCACGACGAAGCTCAAAACAACAGTAGTTAGAAGGACAAAACCATTAAGGGAAATATAGCCACCATGGCCAAAATGCTTTTTGAAAAGCATTATGTGTCCCTTAGTTCTTCTGAGGAGTCAGAATCTCCCCGTATAAAAAGGAACATCACATAACAAACAGCAAGAGTCTTGCTACTGTCGATTATTGCAGGGTTATCAAACTTTATTTTAAAGGGCAAATAGTAAATATTTTAGGCTTTCCAGGTCTGTAACAACTACTCAACTCTGCTGTTGTAGCTCTAGAGCAGTCATAGACAATACATAAGCAAGTGGACATGGTTGTGTCCCAATAAAGCTGTAATTAGCTTGCTGTATTTGGTTGACCCCTGCTTCATTGGGTAAAAGATACGAATGAACTACCTCAGTCTTTTGGGGGATTTCCTACATACTTTGCCAGTGTAGAAACATTCCAATACTTTCATTGATCACGAAGAGAGGTCAGGAAACATTTTCAGTAAAGGGCCAGATATTAAATATTTTCCCCTTTGTGGGCCACATATTGTATCTGTCTCCTCTGGCTCTTCTCCTTTTTCCTAACAACCCTATAAAAATATAAAAACTTTTCTTACAAAAACAGGCTGCAGGCATTGGTTTTCTGACTTCTGATCTAGAAGAATGGTTTCAAAACATTTTCTTTTAAATACATGAGATTTTAGTGAGACAATTAAAGGGATTAAATTGCATTTACAGTTCTGTGATTGCTCTTCAGCATGATGTGGCTGTTTGAGCAGTACTGTTGATTGCCCTGACCTCACCCACTTGCCATAATTCAAAGTTCTCGCATGTTCCAACAAATGCCCAATTTTTTTTGGATCCTGGTTTCGTAGTACATAATGTCATTTATCTTTTACTCCTGACAAATTATATACCATTCTATATTGCATTGCCTGGTTCGCTTAGTTTAACATTTTATAAGTAGATGTTTCCTTAATGATATTTAATTTCTGATGACGCAAAGCATTGTTTTAAATATTGTAAAAGTCTGGCAGCATGCCTTTGAAGGGTTTGTAGTACACAATTTTTTTTTTTCCTGTTAGGCTATGACAGTATTTGAGCTATGTGAACTACTTAATCATGTTGCCTTCACTGCACCTTTGAGAAGTTGAACCAGGAAAAATTTTGTATTGCCAGGTGTATCAGTTTTGTAAAGCTGCTGTAGCAAAGAACCAGAAATAACAGAAATTAAAATAACAGAAATTTATGCTCTCAGTCTGGAGGCTAGAAATCTGAAGTCAAAGTGTCAGCAAATTTGGTTCCTTCTGGAGGACTCTGAGTTGAAGTCTGTTCCATGTCTTGCTTTCGGTGGTTTCACATAATTCTTGATGTTTCTTACTTGTACATAGCTCACTCCAATCTCTCCCACCATTGTCACATGGCATTCTTTCCTGTGTGTCTTTCTGGCTTTGTGTCTCTTCTCCTCTTTTATAAGAACACCAGTCGTATTGGATAAGGGCCCACCCTACTTCAGTATGACCTTATGTTAACTAATTACATCTGCACAGGGGTTAGGACTTGAACATACCTTTTTTAGGAACACAAATCAATCTACAGGTATCCCTCAGCTTACGATGGGGCCCTTTTCTGACAACTCTGTTGTAAGTAGGTTCTGACCCTAAGTTGAGTACCTCATCTTTATTAGTTTTTATTATTATTGCATTTTATTATCAGTGTCTTTTTAAATCATAACTTTGAACATCTGCACGTGTATATCTGAGAATACTAACATCAGCAAATTACGTGCTGCACCATTGTATGTAATACATATTACTAATGATAAGATGTACACACACAAAAAAACCAGATGGTCGTTAAGTGCAGTTATCTTAAGTATGTCGTGAGTTGAGAACTACCTGTATAACACCAGTCGATGTTTAACAGGGTTCAGAAAGAGAAAACGGGTCCTGGAAGTTGTTTCTATGTCCATCCAGGTCTATTTCACAGGCTACAACTATGCTTTCATTTGGGTAAGTATGTGAAGATCGGATAAGACAGAGGGTTGAGGGGTTTTTAGAGAATCTTAAAATATCAGACTCAAGCTACATTCTCCTTGGAGCTGCAAAGAATTATTTTTTCTTGTATCAGGCTCAGTGTTAAGACTGAAATGAGACTAGACAATAACTCAAAAGTTAAGAATTTCTATTATAATTTGGTTTCTTACTGTCAGTGCAAACTTTGGACGACTCACCTTTCTGTATCGGTTTATTCATTTATGAAATTTCAATTAAAATCTTTTACTCATAGTTTTGTTATGATGATTAACAAAGATAACTCACACATAGTAAAAAATTATTTGTAATAACTGATACAGTATATTAAATACCTGCTTTGTGCCACACATTTTTATGTCACACCTATCCCCTATAAAAAAACTTACATTTCCCATCTCTCATTTCTTTAAGATTACGATGGAGACAGGAACAAATCTGCTAATCTATTGTGGAGGATGTACATATGTGAGGTAATATTTTAATATATTATCTTCAATATATTAAAATATTATCTAATCACATCTGCAAAGGGGTTAAGACCTGAACATACCTTTTTGGGGAACACAAATCAACCTACAGTTAGTCCCCCAGTTATTACAGGGTTCTATTCTGGTGACTCCCTTTTAAGTAGATTCTGACCTAAGTCAAATGCCTCATTTTTTTTAGTTTCTAACGACGGCAATGGGTTATGGGTTATTATTATTGCATTTTATTATCAGTATCTTTATAAATTGTAACTTTGAACATCTGTGAGTGATTTCTAGGTTCCCTTTCAAATTAAATAACATGTGATTTAAGAGACATAATATATTAAAATATTAAGTCTCTTAAATCACATATTTTTTAATTTGAAAGGAGACCTAGAAGTCTTTCTTAATGAACATCTGTTGAACAGAATTGAGTTGGCCATAATCTTCAGTACAGGGTACACTACCTTCAATATTTGTAAGGCCATATTTTTTATTTTGTTCTTTTTTATATGAATTCATATCTACTTTCTCCATATCTACTTGGGTTCTTCGGTCCCTCACTGAAGCTCATCCCAATCTAATGCATTTATTGTATTTCCTTGCAACTGACTTTCCATATGTTTATCTGGATATACATGTTTCCTTGAGAAATGTATCTTGTTTTGTGAATGCGTTTTTAAAAAGCACAAAAATTGAATTGTGTTATAACTTTAATTTCTGATTATTTTTTCCTTTGACATTTAGTATCTAGATGTATCTATCTTTGTTGATACATTGGAATGTATCATTGGTTCTGATGGCTGCGTGAAACCACAGATTGTTTTCCACATTTTATTTATTTGTTCCTCTTCTTGGTAGACACATAGATTAATTCGAACTCTTTACTACTGTAAACAATGCTGCAGTGAACAACCACTGTAGTAGACTATCACTGTCCATCCATATTAACCGATCTTTCTTGTGGAGGATTATACTTCTCTACTATGTTGAACTCATACTTAGCCATATAAGTTAATTTGGCTGATGGAATGTGAGCCGGAGTGACACATGTCACTTTCAGGTAAAAACATGTGTAGTTTGTATTTGCTCTTGTCTCTGTGACCACCAATGTTCCAGATAATTCCTGTACTGTTAGCCTGGGTCCTGGAGTAGGGTGAGTACTATTATCAGAGCCACCCTGCCAAAAGTGCTATAAAAATAATATGAGTGAGAAATAAACCATTGCTATTATAAGCCACTAAGATTTGGGAAATACTTGTTATAACAGCATAACCTATCCCATTCTGATTGATATAGAAATTGATGTCATGATTAGATGATACTTTTAAGTTGTCTCCCTTGAGGGAGTGTGGGAGATATTTTGTTTGCAGAAAGGGGAGTGAACCCAATCTTTGTGACCACAGATGTGCACTGTGGTGGTCATTAGTACTGTGAAAATGTCAGTTTCTCACTCTAGATATATGGTAGGATTATATGTATTCCTCCGTATCTTGGACATGCTTGTGGGTTGGTGTGAAAATTTCTCTGGCATATATTCTTGAGGGCTGGATTACTAGATTATAATCTACACAGTCCTATATAGTGGCTATAAAAATTTACCTTCTTTTTAGCAGAGCTAAATTCCAGAACACTTAATTGTGCTCATGAGGAACCTTTATATAGATCAAGAGGCAGTTGTTCGGACAGAACAAGGGGATACTGATTGGTTTAGAGTGAGGAAAGGTGTGCGTCAGGGCTCTATTCTTTCACCATACCTATTCAATCTGTATGCTGAGCAAATAATCCGAGAAGCTGAACTATATGAAGAAGAACGGGGCATCAGGATTGGAGGAAGACTCATTAACAACCTGTATTATGCAGATGACACAACCTTGCTTGCTGAAAGTGAAGAGGACTTGAAGCACTTACTAATGAAGATCAAAGACCACAGCCTTCAGTTTGGATTGCACCTCAACATAAAGAAAACAAAAATCCTCACGACTGGACCAATGAGCAACATCATGATAAACGGAGAAAAGACTGAAGTTGTCAAGGATTTCATTTTACTTGGATCCACAATCAACAGCCACGGAAGCAGCTGTCAAGAAATCAAAAGATGCATTGCATTGGGCTAATCTGCTGTAAAGGACCTCTTTAAAGGGTTGAATAGCAAAGATGTCACCTTGAAGACTAAGGTGCACCTGACCCAAGCCATGGTATTTTCAAACACATCATATGCACGTGAAAGCTGGGCAATGAATAAGGAAGACTGAAGAAGAGTTGTTGCCTTTGAATTGTGGTATTGGCAAAGAATATTGAATATACCATGGAGTGCCAAAAGAACCAATAAATCTGTCTTGGAAGAAGTGCGGCCAGAATGCTCCTTAGAGGCAAGGATGGTGAGACTGCGTCTTACATACTTTGGACATGTTGTCAGGAGGGATCAGTCCCTGGAGAAGGACATCATGCTTGGCAGAGTACAGGGTCAGTGGAAAAGAGGAAGACCCTGAATGAGGTGGATTGACACAGTGGCTGCAACAATGAGCTCAAGCATAACAACCATTGTAAAGATGGCACAGGACGGGGCAGTGTTTCGTTCTGTTGTGCATACGGTCGCTTTGAGTCGGAATGGACTCGACGGCATCTAACAATGACAGACAACAACACGGGGCTTCCCATTTGTGATGTTCTCAGCAATAGATACCCATCTTTCTAAATTTTGTCAATCTTTTGGGTAAAAATTGGTTCATCTTTATTGCTTTATCTGAGTTTCCTCTGATTGCTATGGAGATTGAGCGCCGTTCACTTAATCATCAGTCACTATGATTCACCTTCTATAAATTGTGTAGGTTTAACTTCTGGCCAATTAATCATTGTATTCCTTGTCCTTTTCTTGCTGATTTGCTGAATTCTTGTATATTTTGGATGTTAAACCCTTGTCAGATTTTGACATTGCAAATATCTTTTCCCAGTCTGCCACCCATCTGTTAATTTTGACAATGACGTTCATTAAACAGAAATCTTTAATTTTTATGTAAATTCATCAGTTTTTCTGCTTATAACCTGTGATTTTGGAATCTTTTTAAAGAACTACTTCCCCACTCTCAAGGTAACAAAAATGATCTCCTACCTCTACTTTTATCCTTCTCATTTAGGTCTTTAATCTATTTGGAGTTTAATTTTTTTGTATAATGTATAGTGGGAAATATGACAATTTTTCTCAACATCTTTTTAAAAATAATTCGTATGTACTTCAATGATTTGTAATACATCCTCTATCATATGCTAATTTCTCATATAAATGTACCTGTTTCTAGATTTTTATCATGCTCGATTGCTCTATTTGTAAACTCTGTGCCAGGACCACACTGTTGATTACTATGGCTTATTTATACTGAGCTATTCATGGATGTTTATTTTTTATTTAAAAAAAATTACAATAAATTAACTCCTCAGTGTTATTTAGAATGGAACTTCACTGAGTTTATAGTCATTTGGTGGAGAGTTGACGTGTTTCAATGCTGTCATCTCCACCACAAACAAAGCCTATTTCTCTATTCAGGTTTTTTTGGAAGGAGATGTCTTCTAATAAAGTGTAAATTTTTCCGTAAAGGTCTTGAGTATTTTCACTAGTTTAATTCATAGACATTTTTCTTTTTTCATTGGTATGTTATTTATTGGTTATTACTGATGAAGAGGGGTGTTAACTGATTTGAGGGAATTGATCTTATTTCTGGTTACTTTGGTCTACTCTTATTAGTTCTAATGGGTTGTCTCTTGATTTTCTTTCATTTTGTATGTAGATATCTCATTTATTACATTATTTAAAAATGGTAAAAACTTTGTGCCTTCCTTTCTACTGATAGTCTCTTTTTTTCTCTCTTTTTTCCTTTCTTCCTCTTTCCATTCCTCCCGCTCATGTATTGTGTTGGTCAGAACCTCCAATACCGTGTTAAACAACTGCAGCGATACCATGCACTCTTTTCTTCTTTCCAAACTGAAAAGAAATAAATTAAAAAATTTCACCACTAAGTATGAGGCTTGCTGTAGATTTTTGACAAAACCCAAAAAAACCAAACCCATTGCCACTGAGTCAATTCTGACTCACAGTGACCCTATAGGATGGAGTAGAACTGCCCTGTAGAGTTTCCAAGAAGCACCTGGTGGATTTGAACTGATGATCTTTTGGTTAGCAGATGTAGCTCTTAACCATTATGCCACCGGGGTTTCCAAAGATTTTTTACAGGTCATTTATTTATTTATTTTTAGTCAAGTTAACCATTTCTGTTTCTTCTTTCTAAAGATTTTTCTTTATCATAACAAAAGTATTAATTTTATCAAATGCTTTTTCCATATTTATTAAATTGGCCATATGAATTCTATACTTCAGCCAATTAATGTGGTCAATTTACATTGTTTGCTATTGAACCACCCAGGTTCAATATCTGCTGTTTCTAAATATGTGCTATTTCTGTAGTTATTTCCCCTCTTTTAATTGCTAATTTTCATTTTATTAGTCTTTTTAAAGAGCAGCTTTTGTTTTGGCTAATAATCTCTTTTATTTCATTTATTTCTAACAGTATTTCTTATTTCTTTGGTTTACTATTTTTATTAGTTTTTGAGTTGAATGCTTATACAGTTTGTCTTTAATAAAAACTAGTTTACTGAACAATTTGAATTCTGCAGGATACAAGCATGAAGCAGTTTTATTTTCATTTTTTTCAATTGCTTTTTTCAAACAAGCTCTGCTGTCTCCCTTTCCCATGCTTCAGTAATAGCTCAGCTCCCTTTGCTTCCTGGTCACTTTCGGCCATTAAAAAGCCTAGTCTCAACTGATCTGGTTTAAAAATTCAATCTCATATCAACCTGAGGTTCACTCTCTCCATGTCATTGATTTAGCCACAGCTCAGCCTGAGTGGGGAGGAGTGTCATTTGCTTTTTCATGTCTCATTATTTTACTTCTAGCTTTTCTACTGTTGACACAGGGAAGGAGAAGTTAGAGAAAAGGTTAGATACAAAAACAAATGCTTTATTTAAAAAAAAATCTTCCCTTGCCTAATGACTTCTTCTAGGAGGTAAGGGCCTGAATGCTGGGTCTCTCATGGGAGGGGCAATGACTTGGGTTGTGTTATCTAGAGGCAACATCACTAAATTATGCCCTTTTGGGCAAGATGGCTCATAGTGTCCACATGGCTTATAGGACACTCTTGCATGTTAGTTGTACAGCCCTGTCCATCAGCTGTGGTCCCCTCTCAAAACCAGGGACTCTCCCTTTTAACACCCTGGTTGTTTCATATTTCTTATTTCCTGATTAATGTATTTGGAGCTACAAAATTTCATTTACTGCTTTAGCTACATTTCACAAATATTAGCATGTAACTTTCCTTACCATTCTGTTCAAAATTTTTTGAAATTTGCTTCAAGACTTTTTCCTTTACAAAAGAGTAAGTTAGTAGTAATTATCAGGCATAGGGAAAAGGATGTAAAAGATGAGGTTGGAGAGGGAGGTAGAAGCCAGATCATAGTGTCGTATTCTGGAGGGCAGATTTTATTCTAAGTTCCATGGGATATCATTGGAGGGCTTCATGCAGGAGGATGTCATAGTCTGATTTGTGTTCTGTGTGGTGAACAGACAGTCAGTGGGCAAGAGTAGAAGCAAGGCACCGATTAGGAGGCAAAGTTTCAAGTAGGACACAACCTCTCAAAGAAATTCAAGCTTTTGTTTCAGTATACTCTTTCAGGAAGTGTAATGCATTGGTGGACAAAGGGCAAGAAAAATGAGCCTCAAAAACATTTTGGGAAACACATTTTTATAATTACTTAACACAGAAGTAAAAAAGTTAACAAAAAATGAAAACTTAGATACATAAAACAGAGAATAGCACACACACACAAAATCATAAACTGAATAGTCTTCTCTAGTCATAGATTGTAGATTGATAACATCTCAGGAAGGCCAATTCTGACCAGCTGTCTAACCTACCATATGCCATCCCACTTACCCTACTTCATTTTTCTTCATAGCAGTCATTTCCACCTAAGACAATATTATCTATTTTTTCACTCTTTTAATATCAGTTTCTCCAAACCCCACTTGAACATAACGTTCTTGAGGCAGGGAACTCTTCTTTTCATCACTGTATCTCCTGTATTTAAAACAGTGCTTGAGGGAGAGGAAGTAGTATTTGTGGAATAAATGAATGAATAAATAACTACTTGCACCATTGTGTTTTCTGGACAAAATATGTTAGAAACCTTGAATACTCAGGAGCAGCTAAAGAGTCATATGTAAGAATTATTCTTAAGTAAAGCAACCCCTGTATGGAGTAGTTGAAACAGCATGGACTTTGGAATCACACAGAACTGTATTCAGATCCTGGTTTCTTCAATTTTTACCTCTCTCAAAAAAAATTTTTTTTTTTTTTTTTTTTAGTACTGAGCATGGTAACTCATCTCTCTGAACTTCCGTCCCTCACCTGTAAAATGGTATATTATTATTACTACTTTGATCTAATGTATATAATGTATAATACCTGCATGATATCACCAATCTATTTTTTTAATCTTTAATTTGATGAAAGAAATATTTAAGATTTTCTAGAATTCTTATATTTCATACTTGTTAGACCTGACAATCTGGCTGTGACTGATTTGTATATTTGCCTTTGTTCCTTTTATCCCCACCCCATTAAAATAAATAACTGAATCCTTTTTCCCTTTGCCTTTCTCAAATCTTGCATCCTACCTACTGCACCACACTGAGCCTGTGAATACTTGTTTAACTGCACAGCGTTGCCTAGCAATGTCATGCTCCTCTCATGGTCTCACTCTGGGATACGATAACTGGACTTCTTTTACTAATTCTTCCGTCTTCATATTGCTATATATTCAGTCTTTTAATAACCATTAGAAAGGACATTCTGCTTTTATTAGCTGAAGGTCTTATAGAAGATTCGCTGTTGTTATTCATTCTAATAGGATTAGTATGAACTGTTCCTCTCTCTTTTCTCTAAATCATTCAGTTTCTGTGTTTAAAAGGTCAATTACATTTATTTCAAATTGGTAAGACAAACATTTCCTGTGCATCCTGAAAGTAAAATGGCCCAATGAAGTGTCTCTTGAGAACACTGCTTTTTGTTTTTTTTTTAATTTAAAATATGAATCTGGCACTGAAATGTTTCCTCCCCAACCTTAGGATTGTGCTGAAAGTGATAATGGGCATACTGTGCTACTCTGGTGTCTGAAATGGAATTCAGACCCCAGGAATCTGACACCAGCAGTGGTGTGAGTGAGGTGGCCTGGCCCTGTTGTTGTATCCTTCACCATGAAATGATCATCTTGGCCATGCTATGAGTTTGCAAGTATTAAACAGAAAAAGCAACAGCCTACTCACAGTGTTACATCATGGAACATCGGAGGTGGGCCAGATGTAATAAATATAATTGGAACGAGAAGACATTTCAAATCACTAATCTGTAGATGACAAGGGGAGCTCAAGGAACCAACTGATGGTCAGCTTGTTTTTAGAAATCCTCAGTGCAAAAATATGCAGATGCAATCAGATGCAATAAAAGAATTTGAAGAGTCTCCTACTGTGTGTAAACGGGATTTGTATCTTTTACCAGTGGTGAGCAGTGCCCTCAGACTCACAAGCTGTTATATACAGAGACAAGAATCAGACCCAGGCCTGCCAGACGCCATACATTTAACCACTACGTTATCCTGCATGGCTTACAAACTCAAATGTCTGCTGGGGTGGTCAGATAGTTGGGCCAAACTGGAGAGAGAGGTATCTGTTTAAAGGGTCAGGCACTATTTAGTTCTAGGAGCATGCTGCCTGTGGGAATGCAGGTCACTGAGGCCAGATCTGCTGATTGCTTTCAGCAGAGGCTGGTTATTTGGGTTTTCCTGGAAATCTCTTGATTTTTGAATATTGACATTTCAGTAAAGAAACACCACCAAACATGTCTCTGGGGCACATGCAACACAGAGTCCACCAGTCTGCGACTTCTGCATATAATCTCATGAGGTTTTCTGGCTCAGCTATTCATGAACACAGGCTGGGAAAGATAAAGCTGATTCATGGGGGCCCACAGGCTCTGCAGTGAAAATATGGATATGTCCTGGCTGAGTGGCTGCAGGTCAAAGGTCACATAACAAAATAGACTTTCAGATAGAGCAAGAAACCCATACCAAATATTCCCTTTAATATAGCTACTTCCTGCCCCTCAAGAGGATGGGGTAAGTTTCCAAAGAGAATTATGTAAGAGGAAGGAAGGAGAAGTGGCAGGAGAAGGGGAAAGGAAGTCAGAAGGAAGATACAGAGGCAGCCTCTGGTTAGGTTTCAGGCTTTTGTTCAGTCTGAGAGGATGGCCCGCTGTCTACAACTTGTTGTGTTAAGTGCCCTTCAGTTGGTTCTGACTCATAGTGACCCTATGAACAACAGAACAAAACACTGCCCCGTCCTATGCCATCCTCACAATTGTTGCTATTCTTGAGCCCATTGTTTCACCCACTGTGTCAATCTTATCTCCTTGAGGGTCTTCCTCTTTTTCGTTGACCCTCTACTTTACTGAGCATGATGTCCTTCTCCAGGGAATGGTCCCTCCTTATAACCTGTCCAAAGTATGTGAGACAAAGTCTTGCCATCCTCTCTTCTAACAGCATTCTGGATGTACTTCGTCCAAGACAGATATGTTCATGCTTCTGGCAGTCCATGGTATATTAAATATTCTTTGCCAACACTATATTTCAAAGGCATCAATTCCTCTTGGGTCTTTCTTATTCATTATCCAGCTTTCACATGCACATAAGATGTTTGAAAATACCATGGCTTGGGTCAAGCGCACCTTAGTCCTCAAAGTGACATCTTTGCTTTTGAACACTTTAAAGAGATCTTTTCCAGAAGATCTGTTTTCTTGACTGCTGCTTCCATGTGCATTGACTGTGGATCCAAGTAAAATGAAATTCTTAACAACTTCAATATTTTCTCCATTTATCATGACGTTGCTCATTGGTCCAGTTGTGAGGATTTTTGTTTTTTTTATATCGAGGTATAGTCCATACTGAAGGCTGTAGTCTTTGATCTTCATTAATAAGTGCTTCAAGTACTCTTGGGTTTCAGCAAGCAAGGTTGTGTCATCTGCATATCACAGGTTCGTAATAAGTCTTCCTCCAATCCTGATGTTGCATTCTTCTTTTTTTTTTATTGTGCTTCAGGTGAAAGTTTACAGAGCAAATTAGTTTCTTATTAAACAGTCAATACGTATATTGTTTCATGATATTGGTTGCCAGCCCTGCGATGTGTTAACACTCTACTCTTCTTGACCTTGGGTTCCCCATTTTCATTCATCCAGCCTTCCTGTTCCCCCCTGCCTTTTTGTCCTTGCCCCTGGGCTGATGTGCCCAAAACTACGTGTGTTATTGTTTGTTTTATACACCAGTCTAATCTTTGGCTGAAGGGAGTGACTTCAGTGCTGAGTTAAAAGCGTGTTGGGGAACCATACTCTTGGGATTTCGCCAGTCTTTGTCAGGCCAGTAAGTCTTGCCTCTTTTTGTGAGTTTCAATTTTGTTCTATATTTTTCTCTAATTCTGTCTGGATCCCTCTATTGTGATCCCTGTCAGAGAAGTGAGTCATGGTAGCCGGGTACCATCTAGTTGTGCTGGACACTTTCTTCTTCATATAGTCCAGATTCTTAGCTTATTTGCTCAGCAAACAGGACGAATAAGTATGGTGAGAGGATATAACCTTAATACATACTTTTCCTGATTTTAAACCATTTTAAGCCATCCCCTTGTCCCTTAAGCCATCCCCTTGTTCTGTTCAAATGACTGCCTCTTGGTCTATGTACAGGTTCCTAATGAGCACAGTTAACTGTTCTGAAATTCCTATTCTTTACAATGTTATCCATAATTTGTTATAATCTGTACAATCAAATGCCTTTGCATAGTCAATAAAACCCAGGTAAACTTCATTCTGGTATCATATGCTTTCAGCCAAGATCCATCTGACATCAGCAATGATATCCTCTGTTCCATGTCCTGTTCTGAATCCAGCTTGAATTTCTGACAATTCGCTGTTGATGTACTGCTGCAACCACTTTTGTATAATCTTCAGTAAATTTTTACTTGCGTGTAATATTAATGATAGTGTTTGACAATTTCCACATTCTGTTGGATCACCTTTCTTTGTAATGAGCACAAATATGGATCTCTTCCAGCTAGTTGGTCAGGCAGGTGTCCTCAAAATTTCTTGGGATATACAAATGAGCACCTCTGGTGCTGCTTCCGTCTGTTGAAACATCTCAATTGGTGTTCTGTCAATTCCTGGAGCCTTGTTTTTGCCAATTCCTTCAGTACAACTCGGACTTCTTCCTTCAGTACCATCGGTTTCTGATCATATCCTCCTGAAATGGCTGAATGTCGACCAATTCTTCTTGGTACAGTGACTGTGTATTCCTTCCATTTTCTTTTGATGCTTCTTGCGTCGTTCAATATTTTGTCAGTAGAATCCTTCAATATTGCAACTTGAGGCTTGATTTTTTTCTTCAGTTCTTTCAGCTTGAGAAATGCCAAGGGTGTTCTAGCCTTTTGGTTTTCTAACTCCAGGTGTTTGCATACGTCATTGTAATACTTTAATTTCTCTTCGCGAGCTGCCCTTTGAAATCTTCTGTTCAGCTCTTTTACTTCATCATTTCTCCCTTTCATTTTACCTACTCTTCACTAAACCAGAAAAAAAAAAAAAAAAACCTAAACCCACTGCCGCCGAGATGATTCTGACTCAAAGCAACCTCATGGGGTTTCTGAGGCTGTAAATCTCTGTGGAAGCAGACTGTCACATCTTTCTCCTGCTGAGCCCCTGGTGGCTTTGAACCACTGACCTTTAAGTTAGTCGTGGATTGCTTTAACCACTGCGCCACCAGGGCCGGGTTAAATTCTGCTGGCCTTGATCAGCTTTGGAAATCTAGAACTATAGAGCTACTTAAGTAAAACATGGTGGTTGGGCTTCATTTTGGTCAAATTATGTACCATGATGAAGAAGAACTTAAACCCAACATCAGCGATATCTGATTTCTTTCCTCTGCTCCTGCAGGAGTCTGGTTCTTGTTTCTTGTTGTTATTAGTTGTCACTGAGTTGGGTCGGACTCATGGTGACCTCATATATAACAGAATGAAGTGTTATGCAATTCTGCACCATCTTCATGATCTTTGGTATGTTGAGTCCATTGTTGTGCCTATTGTGTAATGCCTTCCAGTCTAGGAGGCTCATCTTCTGGCATTATATAAGACAGTATTTTTTTATGATCCATAAAATTTTTGTTGGCTAATTTTTAGAAGTAGATTGCCAGCTTTTCTTTCTAGTCTATCTTATTCTGGAATCTCCAACGAAACCTGTCCACCGTGGATGGCCTTGCTGGTATTTGAAATACCAGTGGCATAGCTTACAGCATTATAGCAACCCACAGAATGACACACTGACAGATGCTTAGCTACTACATTTTCCCATTTCCTCTGAGAGAAGGAGAAAGAAGGACATTGCTATAAACAGGGAGGTCAGAAGAAGATCCTTATCAGTTTGAAAAGATACATCACTTCACTGGAAAACATCATTGGAATACTTTCATTGTGACAACTGGCATCAAAATCTGCACCTGCCTAGTCAGTGTAGTAAAGAGAGAGAAATAGGTTTGTTTGAGCAGCTTTTAGAGTATCTCTTTCCTCTCTCCACATAACATGTGCTTGGGCCCAGAAACCCATCTTCGGTTCTTTTCTAGCTCTTAAATGATTGTTGATGAATGTTTGCAAATTAAAAAGGTATGGTCCTTCACAAGATGTTTGAAGATGAGCATGACTAGCTTCAGAACTAAAAAGAATGAAGCTGCAATTCCTAGGACAGGGATTTGCATAGTAGAGAGAACAGCAGACATGGCCTGATATGATTCAGGCAGTGTGGAAAAATCACAGTGATAAAAGTTTGAAGTTTGGGGAAAAGAGTTTGCCATCACTTAGCTCAATTTCAGACTATGCTTCAAAAATATTACTGTATGACCTTTAAATCTAGGCCATGTTGTAAGTACATGAAGGTGTATTGTTGACAACATTGGGAGCAAAGAACAGAGACATGATTATGGGTACTACTATACAGTTATTCAATACAGGGCACAAGAACAAGCTCAAAGCTAACATGGACCTGTGTCTCTGAACTCTTTAATTTTCTTAGACCAGTGATTGTAAAATGCCTCCCCAAAAATGTCCATATCCCTGAAACCTATAAATAAGTTAACTTATTCAAAGAGATTTTACAGATGTGATTAAGAATCTTGAGATGGGAAGATGATCTGTGTTTATCCAGTTAGTCTCAATGTAATCCCAGGAATCCTTTTAAGAAATTTGAAGATGCTATGCTTCTGGTTTTGGAAATGAAGTAAGAGTCCATGAGCTAGGAATGCAGGCTGCCCCTAGAAGCTGGCAAAGGCAAGGATATGTATTCCTTGTACAGCCTAGTGACACTCAAACTTTAAGATAATAAATTGTGTTTTAAGCCACTAGGCTTATGGTAATTTGTTACAGCAGCAAAGGGAAACTAATATAGTGGGCAAACATGTTTTGCTTTAAAAAAAAAAATTGACAATTAAAAAATGCTATTTCACTTAAAAATCTAGGTTTTTCACATCTTAAAAAGCAAACAAATTGTAAACTCTGTCAAGGTTGGCTCTGCATTGTCCTGTAAAGAGTCTGCTCATGCTGTATTGTGCTGTCTTCTATGTATGGACACGCAGTCTCAGGTTGACCACAGTTTCTGCTACTCTCTACTGTCATAGTTATTTTAATGTTATCTTCCATTTTTACATCTGATGCACCCCTTTGGGTTTTTGAGCTTAAGCTCCTTCCCTTGACCCTTGTACATCATCTTTTCTGACAAGCAACAAGATTGGTTTCAGAGCTTGGCACTAGGCTGAATTTGCAGGTTGTTGTATAGGGTTGCCATGAGTCAGAATTGACTCAAGGGCATCGGGTTTGGTTTTTTTGTCAGGAAAGCCAAGTTGTCTATGTTGGAAGAACAAAAGAACAGGGACCACAAATGGTCAGTACAATATCTATACAATGACAGTGTTATGAACTAAATTGTATCCCCCAAAATATGTGTTGAAATCCTAACCCCTATGCTTATGGATGTAATCCTGTTTGGAAATAGGATTTTCTTTTTTATGTTGATTAGATCATACCTGAATAGGGTGGTTCTAAATCTAATTACCTCTGAGTTATAAAAAGAGCAGATTAGACACAGAGACACACATACAAGGGAAGACAGACATCATGTGAGGATCACCTATAAGCAAGGAATGCCAAAGAACCATGGAAGAGCTGGAGCTATTGACATGGAAGGAGTCAACATGACCAAGGTTTTGTTTTGGACTTTCAGCCTCCAGAACTGTGAGAAAATAAATTTCTGTTCTTTAAAGCCACCGTTTTGTGGTGTTTGTGTTACAGCAACACTAGGGAACTAAAACAGGCAGATTACAGGATTTGGGCTTGGAATCTAAAAAAAGTCGGTCCAGGTAGGCAACTGAGAATTCTACTTTGTTGTCAGCTTGACCTCCTCAGTAGCTCATCAAGCCCAGTGAGCTGACATCACAGAACCAGCTTTGCCTGTGGAAGAAACCTACACACCCCACTCTCTGTGCAGTTGTGCTCACAGCTCTCCTTTGGGGGTGGGGGGGCAGAGGATCCCAGTCCTGGGAATCAGTAGCTCTGATGACAACTGTTTGGAGACAATGGGGTGATGGGCATAGATGCCGTAAGAAATGGTGGGTGGCGAGTCAGAATTGCTGTTGTCGTAGATGGTGGAGCAGGTTGTACTACCAAAGGGCCTTGTTTGCTATAGGTATAGAAGAAGCAGCTCTAAATGGCTTTGTTTTCATATTACCCAGAGTGGTAATACGTTGGGAGAATTTGCTCTGCTCTGCCTAAAGTAATGGTGTCATGTTGAGTTTCCCAGGATTTTATTGGTGCTGAGGCGAAATAGCTGTTTTTTTTCCCCCGACACTATAATTTTCCATGTTCTGATCCTGCAATCATAGTGCCATTTGGGTTAATTCAATTGCTTCGTCGCTTTGCTAAAGACAGCCCACACATAATAGCAATTTAAAAAATCATACAATTTTAATAATTGAGTGACTAAGACCCAAAGTGTCTGATACAGGAAGCTCATAATATTTTGTAATATGATTTTGAAAAGATAATAGAAGGTAGAGTAATGAATACGACAAGGAAATGACAACACTTTCTTAAAGTACTGCTATTAAGTGGGCATGACAAGCCCAGCTGGTTACCTACAACATTTAGCAAAGAACAAGACCCTTCAGAGCTGCTGCCAGTGTCAGCTTGTGCGCAGTGAGGGTAAAGTGTTTGCTTTCTTTCCTCTTTCCTGCTGTCATTGCTCCAAAGGATCACTCTTCTACCCCTTCCCATTCCCAAAAGACCTGGTGGAGCTAAGGGATGCTAGACCTAGATGCCATTTTAAGCCTTCTCTTTAATTTCTTCTGCATAGAGCAGTGGTTTTCAGATCTTTTTCCCTACTACAAGTCTTTCTTCAAAATAAATACTTCATGTAAGTCCAATATGTAACACATATACAAGCAGTATATTCTGGTTGAAGACTCAGAAAGACAGAATGGATTCTGATAATCCAGGGTTCCCTTCTCTCCCTAACTCCTGGGGACACAGGGGAAAACGTTTGAAATCCATTGGCTTGGAGCTTGCTCAAAACCCTAGAACATGCTTTGAAATATATTTCTAATCCGGGAGTTGATTCAAGTCAAGGCTATAGAACTTCTAATCTAAACGGACTTCTAAAAATTCTGAGATTTAAACCCTGCCCTGTGGATAAGGCTTGGGGGGCTTTATTTAGATTAAAAAGGGCATTTCTTTTATTATTTTCTTAGCTAAATGCTTTGTTTGTTTTGTAACCTTGAGGGAGGTCTTAGAATAGTAAGTGTTTCTTTCCATGGTCTGTAAATATCGTAATTTATATTAAGAAAACCCCTTTAGACTGAAGAAGTTCTTGGGAGAATTCCAGTGTCCTGGGCACTTGGTTTTCTCTCTATTATTGCTTTCTTATCCCTAGTGGCTTATATGAAATGCTTCCTACTTTTGCTTGGTTACTCAGAGATTCTGGCGGATTGAATGTTAGCTGTCCTTCCTCAAGTCAGCATGTGCTTCAGAGCCTTCTCTCTCAAGTAACCAAGGAGTAAACATGGATTGATTCACATAGCCTCTGGTCTCTCAGCTTGCCTGTTTCCGTAGAGGCTCCAAGATGCCAATAGGTTTTCTAATGATATACTTTATACTTTTTGTTGTTGTTGTGCCTAATGTGTCAAAATTAAAATATAACTAAGTTAGTGTGGAAACCCTAGTGGCGTAGCGGTTAAATGCTACAGCTACTAACCAAAGGGTTGGCAGTTTGAATCTGCCAGGTGCTCTTTGGAAACTCTATGGGGCAGTTCTTCTCTGCCCTATAGGGTCAGTTTGAGTTGAAATCAACTCCACGGCACTGGCTTTGTTTTTTTTTTGTTGTTGTTTTTAGTCAAGGATATTTGGGAAGCTCTAGGTAAGAGTACTGTCATATTGATAAAGGTGCTGTTAACACAGAAAGATAATTTGAAGATCATCCCAGCTCATGAGTCATCAGGTAGATAGCAGGACATATCCGATGTCAAAATCAAACCTCACTTTGCCCAGTATTTTCACTATTCTTACAAGATACTTCTGCATTGTATAGCTAGCTTAGATGATGTTTCCTGGGATGTGAGGCTCACTGTAAAATTAAAGAAAGTAGACCTGCTTTTATTATTGATCATATGATCAAACTCAGAAAGTAACCTTGAGGCACGCTCAACCCATTAGGGGCTCAGTTGCTTTTACTTCAGCTGTGTAGATTGCGTTAGAGAAAAACTGGTATTAATAGAATAAATATTTTTCTTAATGCTATGGATGGTGAGTGGCC
Organism: Elephas maximus indicus; assembly: GCF_024166365.1. NCBI lineage: Eukaryota > Metazoa > Chordata > Mammalia > Proboscidea > Elephantidae > Elephas > Elephas maximus. The sequence continues at coordinate 83,535,854 of NC_064825.1, forward strand.
AATTTGCTCAGACCTGAGAGCTGTGAGCTTAGGTGGCTATAGATGCCCAGCCTAGCTCAAAGTTGTGAGAGAAGATCAGAAACTAGAAGACTGTGTTTGGTGTCTAAGTTGTATAGATACTGTAGTCAGACACTTAGGCACACATAGTAAGGGAGGAGACATTTCCTGTTCTTGTGGAAGCCTGTCAGTCTCTTTTTCTCTTCTCACTCAGCTGTCGCTCTCTTAAGCAAACTGTGTCACATAAGCCTACAAATATTCCCAAATCATTCTCCCTTTCTGAACCTCTTAAATAATGCTCCATTTTGACTTAAAATCCTATTCTCTGTAAACGGTTTAGAGGTTACTTTTTATAGTGACTGAAGTCATTATTTCCCCCACTTAGAATATACTCATTTCCCTTGTGTAAATATTGCTACCTCTCCTCATGAGAGAATTCTACCTCTCTATCCCACTGAAAGCAGACTTGACCCTGTAAATTGCTTTAGCCAATGAAATGTTAATGAAAGTGACTTAATTAAGCCACTTCTGAGTAGCAGCTTTAAGATCCGTTACATGGTTCTTTTATTATTCTTTTCCACTGACAACAGACCAGTGTGTTCCACATAGGGAATGTTCTACCAACCTAGTCGCAGAATGAAAAAGATGTGCAGCTGGACCATAATGGACAAGCAATACAAAAAAAAAAAAAAATTGTTGCTGAGATTTTGGGATTATTGTTATCACAGTTTGGAGCCCTGGCAGTGCAGTGGTTAAGAGCTTGGCTGCTAACCAAAAGGCTGGCAGTTCAAATGCACCAGCTGCTCCTTGGAAAACCTAGGGGCAGTTCTATTCTGTCCTGTAGGGCTGCTTGGGTTGAAACTGACTCGATGGCAAAGGATTTTTTTTTTTCTTTTTTGGTTTTGTTATCACAGTTTATCCTAGCATAAACTGACAAATGACTTGCCTATCCTTCAAAGCCCAATTCAATGTCATCTCTTTTATAAAAAAAAGTGCTGTCTTCTATAGAGCCTCATATTTCTGTAATATAACATTCCTGGGTTTAAATACTGAGTTTGTTACTTTATAAGTAGTATTAGATTGGAAAAGTTGGGGTTTAAATACTGAGTTTGTTACTTCATAAGTAGTATTAGATTGGAAAAGTTACTTATTCTTTCTAAGCTTCAGTTTTTTTTTAACCTGTGAAATGAGGAGAATACTAATACCTCGAGGATTGTCACTAAGCTTAAAATAATTCACTTGAAGCTCTTAAAAAAAAAAAAAAAAACCTTAGCACACGGCAATTATTAAATATTATTATTTATTTTTGTAAGCTTTCCATTCCTCATTCTTAGTAGCTGGCACACTGCCTTGTGTTTGGCAGGTGCTCAGTAGTTCTTAAATAAATGGTTGAATAAATAAATGCCCATTGAAATTTATATTAGTTTCCTATGGCTGCTGTAACAAAACACCGCAAACTGGTTGGCATATAAGAATAGACATTTGTTATCTCATAGTTGTGGAGGTTAGTAGTCTGATTTCAAGGTGCCAGCAGGGACATGTTCTCTCCAAAGGTTCTTGGGGAGGATCCTTTCTTGCCTCTCTCAGCCTTTGGTAGCTCCAGGTGTTGATATGTAGATGCATCTTCACATGGCTGTATTTCCTCTGTATGTCTCTGTGTCTCTTTTCACCTTTTATAAGGACAACATTCAGATTCAATTAGGACCCACTCTACTCTGGTATGATCTCATGTTAACTTATCTGATAACATCTTCAAAGGCTCTATTTTCAAACAAGGTTATGTTCACAGGTATTGAGGATTAGGATTTCAACATATCTTTTTTGAGGCCACCATTCAATTCATAACAATATCCATACTCCTGCTTTTTTCATAAGAGTCGAGAATGAAGGCCATCACTGATCTATAAGAAACCTACCCTAGGATTTGTCTTGGTCCTGACAGCTTTATAAGAGAAGACCATAGTTCTTATCCCCAAGTCGCCACGAGTTCTTGAGGAGCTGGAGAAGAAATCAGAAAAGGATTTCCTAGTCTCTAATCTGGCAGAGAATACTACTTGAGATTCCCTTCCAGGTTGAATGAGGCATAATCCAGATATTTTTGCTCAGGTGTCTGTCACCTCTCTTGGCCAGAAAATCATATGAATGAGTTAAATAATGATTATAGATCATATTCTTATTATTAGCAAAGAGAAAAGATGATTGTGAAATAATAAAATGTAAGGATAGATTTTATTACTTCCTAAATCCTTTTATAAAATGTTCTCATTTCATATAAGGAACACTCATGCTGCTTTATGCTTATTCTTTAGCATAATTTTTTTTTTCTATTCAGAATTAGTGCTGCTTTTTTATGGCTCCCCAAAGTCTTCCTTTTCTAATGCTTGCCCACCTATTTATGCATTTGTGTGCCATTCTGTAATTCTGGTTCCTAAGCACAGAAAAAAAAAAGTCTCTAATGATACCAACTATACAGGAGATAATATAAATCAACTTCTTAATGATTTTCTCCCGAGTACTGGCACTGTGGATGACACAGTGCAGGAGATAAAAGAAATCATGAGAGAGATTTATAATTAAGAATTTAGTCATGTAACTGCAGATCAGTGTTTTTCCCTTCCAGGTAGATACTAACTTCTCTGTACACTTCCTTTGTAGGCTTCAAAAAAGTGAGCCAGAGGAAGGGAAATCGCTCCATCAATTTTATGTTGATTTATTGATTATGATTTTGCTCAAATGATGAGTCTTGCTCCTACAACAGTTCTATCAAGGAATATATGCAAAGCCAAGTGCTAATTTTATGGCATAGAATATGAGTATAGTAGAATTTAATTAAATGGTCTGAATAGTTACTATAGTGTCAAGTATGAGGGATATAGTTTTTACATTTAAGGAATTTGGCAGTTACAAGAAATCAAAACCATTTGCTGTGTAGTTTGATAAGGGCAATGGAGAAGTAGGCATAAGCTACAGAGGTAGCACAGAAGAGTGAGGGATTGATTACCTTGAATAGGTCATGGAAGGATCTGTGTAGGAGTTTTATTTAAGCTGCCTCTGGAAGGATTAGTAAAAATATGGCAAAAAGGCAATGAGAAATGGTAAAAGCCCTGAAATCAGAAGACATGGAGAATAAAACAGCAATACGTGTTTGGAAAATTATAGATAATTTAGAACTGTCAAGTATGAGAGTTGGATTGGGAGAGGGCTGAGAAACGGCCTCTGCATATATGGACTGAAAGGTATTTTGTAATTTTCAAGGTGGCAATTTGGATAGACTAGAAGATGTGGATGGCTGAAGAGAACTGGATGTTCCAGGAAGAAGGTTGAAGTTGGGAGGAGGGATGGAGTAACAGGAGTGAAGGGTGAAGGTAAAAGATAAGCATGGCATGTGAATTGGGTGGATTTATGGGTTTGCTTAAACCTCCTTAGACCAAACACAAGCTCATGTGTCCTAGTCTGGGCTCAATAGTAAATTCATGTAGATTTGAAAGATCTTTGAGGGCAGGCCCAGTAATTTATCTTCTTGATTCCCAGACTATCACATGCTTAGGCTCATGCTCAGTGAATATTTGGCAAAAGAACAAACTTTATAGATCTTTTTTTAAATTTTTTATGTTTTATTCATTCAATGTTCTTTATTAAATACCCTTGTCAGTTTTACTCCCTCATGCTTCAATTCATAATGATAAGAATCAACACTCATGGAGAGTCCGCTATGGGCCAGGTTCTGTTCTAAGTTCTGTATGTGTGTTACCTCATAACAATTCTGTGAGGGAAATAGTAGAGACAAAAAAAAAAAAGTTGAATCACGTCAAGAAACTTTCCCAACTGGGGGAAGTGGGATTTGAACTCAGGCAATTTGGATCCAAAGTCTGAGCATTTAACCATCATGCTCTATTAGTTTTCAAAGACAGAATATATGCTTGCTGATGAACCTAAAACAGTGCTAGTATTTGTGTAAAGTTTTTTTTTTTTTTTTTTATGACTCTTGGTAATGTGCTGTGCCGTTTCTGAAGAGACAGCATGGCAGAGCAGAAGGAAGACCTGCTTTGGAGTCAGCTGGACTCTGCATGTACCTGCTGTGTAGCGTTTGGTAAGATACTTACCTTGTTTGCATTTTTCCCACAGTGTCTCATTTGTAAAATGGGAATGGAAATTCCCACAATGTGGGGTTGATATGAAGATAATGACATCCACGTAAAATTTCTGGCATATAGTGAGTTCTCAATAAACAGGAGCCATTAGAATTAGTTGTTCTCATAAATGTGATGACCACCTGCTTCTTGTGCATCCCTAGGCTGGATACTTTTGAGAAGAGATTAGGTACTAAATAAAGGTTGACTGACTTGTTGACTGATATTTTTTGCCTTGCTTGGGGGAAGACATCCCAGAACAATATGTTACTATTAGTCATTTTTCTCTAATTTGTACACAGTCTCTTTGATAATGATTTGTACGTGCATAGTACTTTCTATTAACCTGTGTCGGTTTTACTAATATTAATGAGGCGTGCAAATACCTGTGTTATGGCAGGATTACGTTTTCCATTAAGGTTGTCAGGTTAAAAAACATTAGTGAGCAAACAAAAAATCTAAGACTAGAATATCATATTAACAGTTACTGATTGTCTTCACTTAGAAGGTCTACTGCTTGGACCTCCCAATACTTTCTCTTTCTCATAACAGCTTCCAACAGAAGGTCGTTTTCAACATCAACAGGAACTGATTCTGTGTAAATTATTTGTGTGTTCTTTATTCTTCTGCCTTTTTCTCAGAGTATGCTGATGCTTTGCACTAATTTGTTATTTTTCTACTTAAAATACTCTAGATCTGGTAGATGCATTTAAGTCTCAAACAGTACAGTTTTAAATAAACCCTGTTGCAAAAAGCAAGTTACACTACTAACATGAACCAATGGTGTACTATATTATGACATGAAATAAACCACCAATATTTGTTAAAATAATAGCTAGCTCTCTGGTTTGTCAGTATTTAATTTTACAACCTAAATACACGTAATTTTTGTCCCAAAGAGTAAAGGAATCCATTTATATAATGTGAGCAATTAATTCTTTTTTAACTCAGGCAACAGATAATAACAGTCACTAATCCCATGTGGCAAATCCTACTCAAAAAGTACTTTTTCTCCTCTTGCAGCCAATCTGTTATTTGTTATTGTATTTATTTATTTATTTAGTATTCTTTTTAAAAATTGGGCAGAGACCTCCTAGCCTTTTGGTCTGCAAGGCAGAAAAATACTTTGCTACTTGTTACTCCTTGAGATCATCATATATAGAACAGATTATCCAAAGCTGTTGCCCTAACGCTTATTTTTTTTCTCTCACTATCTTACAACATAGGTGTTCTCTCCAAGGCTTTCCCACCAACTAGACATGTACATTTTTGCTAGTTGCTTACTTCTTTGAGCCTCAATTTTCTTGTCTGTAATATGGGAGTGGAGTGACAGGGGTTATTAAAAAAAATTCTAGCTCTAAATTGTTTATTTTTTGTCACGATGAACTAAACAGTTAACTATTCATTTTTACTCAAAAAATATTTTTTGAGCTGAAGTCATTCAAGAAATGTATTGAGTTTCTATTGGTGAAGCGATATTCTCAATTATTGTGTTAGTTTCTTATTGCTGCTATAACAAATTGCTGCAAATTTAGCAGCTTGAACATCACATATTTGTTATTTTACAGCTCTGTAGGTTAGAAGTCCTTTATGGGTCTCACTGGCTAAAATGAAATTGCTGGCAGGGCTCATTCCTTTCTGGACGCTCTATGGGGGAATCTGCTTTTTTGCCTTTTTCTGCTTCTAGAGGCCACCTACATTCCTTGGCTTTCTGCACTCTTTTCCAACTTCAGTCGGCAACATTGCATCTCTCTGTGCCTTTTTTCCTTATTCACATCTTCCTCTGACTGACTATCCTTTTCTTCCTCCCTGTTTCATATCTGAAGAACTCTTGTGATTACATGGAGCCACCCGATAATCTTCCTATTTTAAGGTCAGTTGATAAGCAATCTTAATTCCATCTGTAACCTTAATTGCCCTTTGCCATGTAAACTAACATATTCATAGGTTCTGGGGATTAGGATGTGGACATCTGGGAGGGGAAGGTGTGGTGGCTGGTGAACATTATTTTGCCTACCACAGTTATACATGTATTTATTTAACAAATATATGTATTTAAAACATCAGGCACCCTGTTAGGTACTGGAAATGTACTACAGAACAAAAATAGACATGGTTTCTGCCATCCTGGAATTTACAAGGAGGTGTCAATGATTGGTTAAGAGCTTAGCTGCTAACTGAAAGGTCAGTAGTTTGAATCCACCAGCCTCTCCTTGGAAATCCTATGGGGCAGTTCTAGTCTGTCCTATAGGGTCACTATAGTTGTAATGAACTCAATAGCAACAGGTTTTGACACGACATTAATGAAATTATCACAGATTTAAGTTAAAATTGCAACTGTGGTAAGAAAGGATTAACAGCATGAGAACAAATAACAAGGGTTATTGACATGGTAAAATAGGTCTGAGGTTTCTCTCAGGAACTAATGACTATTGAGCTGAAATTTAAAGGATCAGTTAGAATTTACCAAGCACAGAAGTGAGGGAAGAGAATTCCAAGCAGGGAGAACAGCATATGCAAAGGCCCAGGAGCAGAAGTGAGCATAGCTAATAAGACAGACTGAAACAAGGACACTTTAGACTTAATAAATGGACTTAACAATCATACTATGTCATAGGGGACTTATGAGAGATTGTTGTTCCTTTCTTATGAAATTAGATTCTTTTCACTGTTTCCTGTCTCTTAGGAATTACTGGTACCGCCATGTATCCAGTTCTATCTTCCATAACATACACATCATTTTTAACATCTCTTCCTCATCCTCTCTATCTTCCCCATCCCTAGATCCTGTTAATGTCACCACCTAAATGTCTCTCAGAGCCATATCTACCTCTCTCCATCTTTTCCTTTTATCTCTACTATACTCTTCTCAATACAGACCCTTGAATCTTCCCTGGCTTACTGTAATATCCTTAACAAAGGACTTCACACTTGCACCTTGGTCTTCCTTCTCTTCATTTCTATATTGCAGTGGAAGTAATGGTTTTAAAAATGGAAATCTAATCAGATTCCCCCCTCCTTAGTTTTGGAACTTAAAACATTCTACTATTTCCTTTTTGTTCATAGATAAATATATTCAAATCTCTACACTACCCCACCTTATTTACCTGTCTTGTATTATTATGCATTCTTCTCCCCATCTCTCTTTCCCTTGTCCAACTTACTGGTTTCCTCTGAATTCTTCAGTATGCCATGCTCCCTACTGTCTCAGAGCTTTCATGTTCTCTTTGATCAGAATGATTTCCCCGCCACTCAACCTTAGTTATCTTTTTCTATTCATCCTTCATGACTCAGCCTTTCTTTACCTCACAGTCTATGTCAGGTTCATTTCTATGTGTTCTCTGAGCACCTTGTTATAGGTATCAATTTGTAATTATATATTATTACTGTTATCGTTTGATTAATTCTCCCGATGAGCCACATGCCATTTGAAGGTAGAAGACTTCTCTGTCTTTGCCGATCACTCTATCTCCAGTACTCAGCACTGTGTCTTCTACATGGCAGGTGCTCCTTTGATATTTGCAGAAGTAATAATTAAATAAGACTTTACACAATATTTTTCATATAGTAAGCTCTCAATCATGAGAGTTATTACCATTATTATCTTTTAGCTGCTTCAGCCTTAAAATCACCTCAGTATAGCCCCTGAGGAATATGATTTTGAGTGTAGCTCTATCCTAAAGGACTCCACCATTTTTCATGACAAGTCTGCAAATGTCCCCTGGACAGCTAGTCTTTCGTGTAGGGCAATTTAAGTCATCGTTTAAGTCTGCGTTTAAATATGAGAGAATGGATGCCAAATAAAACTCATTCCATTTCTATACATAGTATATGAAAAAAAAGTTTCTAGTAATTAACGAAAAGAATCGGTTCTTTTAAAAAAAAATTTTTATTGTGCTTTCGGTGAAAGTTTACAGTGCAAATTAGTTTCTCATTCAAAAACTTATACACAAGTTGCTTTCCCACGTTGGTTGCAGTCCCCACAATGTGTCAGCACTCTCCCCCTTTCTCTTTATACCCCAGTTCCCCATGTCCATTTGTCCAAGTTTCTTGTCTCTTTCTGTCTTCTTGTGTTTTCTTTTGGGCAGGCATTGCCCATTTGGTCCCATGTACTAGATTGAACTAAGAACCATATACCTTATATGTGTTACTGTTTGTTTTATAGGCTTGTCTAATCTTTGGCTGAAAGGTGGGCTTTGGGAGTCATTTCAGCTCTGATTTAGCAAGGTGTCTGGGTGCCATACTCTCAGGAGTTCCTCCAGTCTCTGTCAGACAAGTAAGTCTGGTCCTTTTCTATGAATCTGAATTTTGTTCTTTCTCTCCAGCTCTGTCCAGGACCCTCTATTGTGATTCTTGTGAAAGCCATCAGTGGTGGTAGCCAGGCACTGGCTAAGTTCTTCTGGGCTTAGGCTGGTGAAGGCTGTGTTTCATTAGCCCTTTGGACTAATATTTTCTTTGTGTCCTGGTTTTCTTCACTCTCCTTTGCTCTGAACAGGATGAGACCAATAGATATATTTTAGATGGCCACTCACAAGCTTTTAAGACTCCAGATGCTACTCATCAAAGTAGGATGTAGAACATTTCTTTATGAACTATGTTATGCCAATTACTTAGTTGTCCCCTGAGAAGGAAACAGTTTTCTTAAGGCTACTCTCAGTTTGTAAAAGTAAAACTGTCATAGGTATTGGATAAGATGCCTGGTTTTCTTTGGTAAGTGGGCAAGCTGTTCATTCTTCTAACAACTGAATCATATTCATGAAATCAAATAAGAAAGAAATGAGGTTATGACCCAACTTTCTCTTCCATTATGTGTAATTAAAATGTTATCTATAAAAAGATCAAGTCTACCTACTCTAATTTTAGATTTTGTCACTCAGAATTTATTTCCTGTTACATCCTTTTTATTACACTGTTTCATTAAAACAGAGCTGCTTGGTGTTTTCTGTCTATACTCTAAAACTTTCCCCTTCTCTACTTTTATTAATACTTACCTTGATGCCTAGAATGCCCTTTGTCTATCTCTGCAAGTAAAATTTTACCCATATTTCAAGGCCCATTCAAAGGCAATCTCTTCTATCACATTTCACTGATCTCCTACCTGGAATAAAAGTCCTTCCCTCTTAGGTCTTCCTGCAATTCTTATTTATCTATGTAATTTCTACAATTGCATTTGCCACTTTATCCTTTATAATCTAAGCCTCCATTGCTGTCCAGTCGATTCCAACTCATAGTGACCCTAACAACAGAGTAGAATTGCCCTATAGGGTTTCCAAGCCTGGAAATACTGAAGGAAGCAGATTGCCACATCTTACTTCCATGGAGTGGCTGGGGGGTTTGAAACACCGACTTTTTGGTTAGCAGCCAAGTCCTTTAACCACTGCACCACCAGGCCTCTTTTAATCTAACCTAACTTTGAAATCCTGTGTGTACATTTCTTATCTCTTTGGCTAGATATCAAAGTCCATGAGGAAAGGATTCATGTCTGATTCAATCAACTGGCATCTTACTTGTACATTAAGGGCCTTAAATAAATAAATGCTAAATGACTAAAGTAATAGATAAGTATTTAAATTGAAGGAGGATATACAGAGTTTAAAGAAACACTGTTAACCTAGAAGAACATAAAACCCAGTTAAAAAAAAAAAAAGGGTAAGTATTTAAATTGAAGGAGGATATACAGAGTTTGAAGAAACACTGTTAACCTAGAAGAACATAGAATTGATATTTATGGCCTATGTCCATACCACTAGATTGTACCTGTCTATGAAATGAAAAACTAAAGATAGATCAGTACATCATGAGACAAGTCTCATATTACGCCTAATGATTTTCTTGATATAGGAAACTAATTAAAGCTCAAAGCAGCTTTGTATACACATTTGAGCTTTAAATTTGCCTGCTCCCTCATATAGCAAACTAGAAAGAAAAACATTGTTGTTAGTAGGTGTCATCCAGTCAGTTCGGCTCACAGTGACCCTGTGTACAACAGAACGAAACACTGCTGGATATTTCTCCATCTGCACAACTGCTGTTACGCTTGAGCCCATGGTTGTAGCCACTGTGTCAATTCATCTTATTGAGGGTCTTCCTCTCTTTTGCTGACCCTCTACTTTACCATTCATGATGTCCTTCTCCAGGGACTGGTTCCTCCTCATAACATGTCCAAAGTATATGAAACCAAGTCCCACCATCTTACTTCTAATCAACATTCTGGCTTTACTTCTTCTGAGACAGAATTGTTCGTTCTTCTGGCAGTCCACGGTATATTCGATATTCTTCTCCACCACCATAATTTAAAGGCATTAATTCTTCTTCAGCCTTCATTATTCACTGTCCAGCTTTCACATGCATATGAGGTGATTGAAAACATCAGGGCTTGGGACAGGCACACCTTTGTCCTTAAAGTGACGTCTTTGCTTTTTAACACTTTAAAGAAGCCCTTTTTAGCAGATTTGCCCAATGCAATATATAGTTTGATTTCTTTACTGCTGCTTCCATGGGCATTGACTGTGAATCCAGGTAACATGAAATTCTTAACAACTTCAGTATTTCCTTCATTTATCATAGCATTACTTATTGGACCAGTTGTGAGGATTTTTTTTTTTATGTTGAGATATAATCCATACTGAAGGCTGTAGTCTTTGATCCTCATCATTAAGTGCTTCAAGTCCTCTTCACTTTCAGCAAGCAAGATTGTGTCATGTGCATACTGCAGGTTGTTAAAGAGTCTTCCTTCAATCCTGATGCCCCATTCTTCATATAGTCCTGCTTCTCAGATTATTTGCTCAGCATACAGACTGCATAATATGGCAAACATCTTTTTTTTTTATGATTTTTATTGTGCTTTAAGTGAAAGTTTACAAATCAAGTCAGTGTCTCACACAAAAACCCATATACACCTTGCTACATACTCCTAATTACTGTCCCCCTAATGAGACAGCCCACTCTCTTCCTCCACTCTCTCTTTTCGTGTCCATTTCACCAGCTTCTAATCCCCTCCACCCTCTCATCTCCCCTCCAGGCAGGAGATGCAAACATAGTCTCAAGTGTCCACCTGATCCAAGAAGCTCACTCCTCACCAGCATCCCTCTCCAACCCATTGTCCAGTCTAATCCATATCTGAAGAGTTGGCTTCGGGAATGGTTCCTGTCCTGGGCCAACAGAAGGTCTGGGGGCTGTGACCACTGGGATCCTTCTAGTCACAGTCAGACCATTAAATCTGGTCTTATGAGAATTTGGGGTCTGCATCCCACTGATCTCCTGCTCCCTCAGGGGTTCTCTGTTGTGTTCCCTGTCAGGGCAGTCATCGGTTGTAGCCAGGCACCATCTAGTTCTTCTAGTTTCAGGGTGATGTAGTCCCTGGTTCATGTGGCCCTTTCTGTCTCTTGGGCTCGTAATCACCTTGTGTCCTCGGTGTTCTTCATTCTCCCTTGATCCAGGTGGTTTGAGACCAATTGATGCATCTTAGATGGCTGCTTGCTAGCATTTAAGACCTGAGATGCCACTCTTCAAAGTGGGATGCAGAATGCTTTCTTAATAGATTTTATTAGGCCAGTTGACTTAGATGTCCCCTGAAACCATGGTACCCAGACCCTTGCCCCTGCTACCCTGGCCTTCAAAACATTCAGTTTATTCAGGAAACTTCTTTGCTTTTGGTTTAGTCCAATAGTGCTGACCTCCCCTGTATTGCGTGCTGTCTTTTCCTTCACTTAAAGTAGTTCTTATCTACTATCTAATTAATGAACGCCCCTCTCACACCCTCCCTTCCTCTCCCCTCTCGTAACCAGAAAAGAATGTTTTCTTCTCAGTTTAAACTATTTCTCAAGTTCTTATAATAGTGATCTTATACGATATTTGTCCTTTTGCAACTGACTAATTTCACTCAGCATAATGCCTTCCAGGTTCCTCCATGTTATGAAATATTTCACAGATCCCTCAGGTGTTCTTTATCGATGCATAGTATTCCATTGTGTGAATATACCATAATTTATTTATCTATTCATCCATTGATGGGCACCTTGGTTTCTTCCATCTTTTTGCTATTGTGAACAGTGCTGCAATAAACATGAGTGTGGATATATCTGTTTGTGTAAAGGCTCTTATTTCTCTAGGATATGTTCCAAGGAGTAAGATCGTTGGATCATATGGTAGTTCTATATCTAGCTTTTTAAGGAAGTGCCAAGTTGATTCCCAAAGCGGTTGTACCATTTGACATTCCCACCAGCAGTGTATAAGTGTTCCAATCTCTCCACAGCCTCTCCAACATTTATTGTTTTGTGTTTTTTGGATTAATGCCAGCCTTGTTGGAGTGAGATGAAATCTCATTGTAGTTTTGATTTGCATTTCTCTAATGGCTAATGATTGTGAACATTTCCTCATATATGTTAGCTACCTGAATGTCTTCTTTAGTGAAGTGTCTATTCATATCTTTTGCCCATTTTTTAATTGGGTTATTTGTCTTTTTGCAGTTGAATTTTTGCACTATCATGTAGATTTTAGAGATCAGGTGCTGATGAGAAATGTCACAGCTAAAAACTTTTTCCCAGTCTGTAGGTAGTCTTTTTACTCTTTTGGTGAAGTCTTTGGATGAGCATAGGCGTTCGATTTTTAGGAGCTCCCAGTTATCTAATTTTTCTTCTACATTCTTTATGTTTTGTATACTGTTTATGCCATGTATTAGGGCTTCTAACCTTGTCCCCATTTTTTCTTCCATTATCTTTATCGTTTTAGATTTTATATTTAGGCCTGACACACATTTTTCTTAACTTTAAACCGTGCAGTATCCTCTTATTCTGTTGAACGACTGCTTCTTGGTCTAAGTATAGGTTTCTCATGAGCACAGTTAAGTGTCGTGGAATTCTCATTCTTCTCAATGTTATCCATAATTTGTTATGATCCACACAGTCAAATGCCTTTGCTTAGTCAATAAAATGCAGCTAAATATCTTCTGGTATTCTCTGCTTCCAGCCATGAGCCATCTGACATCAGCAATGATATTCCTTGTTCTATATCCTCTTCTGAATCTGGCTTGAATTTCTGGCAGTTCCTTGCTGATGTACTGTTGCAATCACTTTTTTTGGAATGATCTTCAGCAAAATTTTACTTGTGTGTGATATTAATGATATTGTTCAATAATTTCCTCATTTTGTTGGATTCCTTTCTTTGGAATGGGCACACATATGGATCACTTGTAGTATGTTGGCCAGATATCTGTCTTCCAAATTTCTTGGTATTGGTGAGTGAGTACCTCAAGCGCTGCATTCCTTTGTTGAATCATCTCAATTGGTATTCTGTCAATTCCTGGAGCCTTGTTTTTAGCCAATGCCTTCAATGGTGCTTGGACCTCTTCCTTCAGTACCATTGGTTCTTGATCCTATGCTACCTCCTAAAATAGTTGAACATTTACCAATTCTTTTTGGTATAGTGACTCTGTGAATTCTTTCCATCTTCTTTTGATTTTTCCTGTGTCAAAACATAGTCCTGAATATTGTTGAATTGAAATATGTAAGATAAAATCTATAGTATTGAAGAGCAGGATGAACCTGGGCACAGCAAGTCCTGTGGAATTAACCAATCCAGGTAAATAAAAGGCACCACCACTAAAAATGGTGTCTGGATCATTCTTGATACTAGATATACATATACACACACACACACATATTTATGCGAATAATGCATGTTATATGTGTATATATACATATCTGCCCACTGCACCCTCCCCCCAGGTATTTTTGTAAGCATACTATGCTAAGTTTTTACACATTGCCATAAGATATTAGCATAGTACACTCATGAAAATAACTCGGGGAGGAAGTATGTGGTTGGCATAAAAATACAACACGTGTGTCTTAGTCATTTAGTGCTACTATAACAGAAATACCACAAGTGGATGGCTTTAACAAAGAAAAACTTATTCTCTCACAGCCTAAAATGTTATAAGTCCAAATTCAGGGTGTCAGCTCCAGGGCACAGCTTTCTCTCTCTGTCGGCTCTGGAGGAAGATTCCTTGACCTTGATCTTCCCCTGGTCATGGAGCTTCTTGGTCACAGGGACCCCACGTTCAAAAGATGCGCTCTCCTCCTGGCACCGCTTTCTTGTTGGTATAGGTCCCTCCTCTCTGCTGGCTTCCCTCTCCTTTTTATTTTTTGAGAGAGAAAAGGTGGTACATGCCACACCCCAGGGAAACTCCCTATACATTGGATCAGGGGTGTGACCTGGTAAGGGTGTTACAATCCCACCCTAATCCTCTTTGACATAAAATTGCAATCACAAAATGGAGAACAAACATGGGATTCTGGGAATCATGGCCCAGGCAAATTGATACACACATTTTTCGGGGGACATAATACGTGGGTAAAGCTATGGCACTTCTACTCCTCTATTTTATGGATAGAGTGTTGTTGTTGTGTGCCTTTGGGTCAATTCTGACTCATAGCAGCCCTATATGGAACTTCCCCTTATGGTTCCTGGGCTGTAATCTTTATGGGAGGGAATTGCCAGGTCTTTTCTACTGTGGAGTTGTTGATGGATTGGAACAACCAACCTTTCAGTTAGCAGCCGAATGTTTAACTTTGCACTACCAGGGCTCCTTACGGACAGAGTAGACATCCCTAATAAAACTTGACATTCTTTCACACTGATAACAAATGTGATCTCAGAACTTTTCTCAATGCTGTACTCCAGACTGCCATTGTCAATTGATCTGAGTTGACACTTGAATGATCCCAAATGATAGAGAAATGCTCCTAGGACTGTCTGTCTTTTTAATTTTCATGTGACTAAGAACATATTTTAAGTCATGTGAAACTTCTAGAACCCAGGTGTAGGATACGTACAGATAATTATTGCTCTGTATAGGTGAACAAAAAAACTTCTCTAGTGACCCCAAGATACTTGCTCTTCTGTGATGCCTCCTACAAAAGCCATGCTGTAGGCAGCCATGTTCCCTAAACTGTATTCATTAATGATTGTATCTGGTAGATATCAAAGCCTCCTAGGCAATCAAGTTAATACTCTTTTCTTTTTCTTACCCCGAATGAAATAAGTTGGTTGGGAAAAGTTTGAATGTCACAAGTTTATGAGTGATTTCATTTGAGTTCTGTTGAGATGTTGTGTCATAAACTTTTCCAGGAAGCCAAAAATAGCTGAGAAGCCTTTTTGAACTAGAAGAGTATGGCTAGCTCCACTGACAGCAGTTACTTATTGGTATGTAGGTCTAGATCATTGGTTCTCAGCCAGAGGCAATTTTACCCCATCCCTTTTTTCAGGGGACATTTGACTATGTTTGAAGGCATTTTTTTTTTTGTCAAAACTGGGAGGGGGGAGGTGCCACTTATATCTAATGGGTAGAGGCCAAGGGTTCTTCTAAATACCCTATATTACGTAGGACAGCCCCCACAACAAAGAATGATCCAGCTCAAAATGTCAATAGTACCATTTTGAGAAACCTTAATTTAAAGGGGGCGCTCTGCTCAATGAGGGATCTTCTTTTCCTAGGATCTCCAGTACAAAATCTTGGACATACCAAAACCAAACTTGTTGCCATTAAGTCATTCTGACTCATAGTGACCATATAGGACAGAGTAGAACTGCCCCATAGCATTTCCAAGGTTGTAATCTTTACGGATGCAAATTGCCACAGCTGGTGGACTAGCTGGTGGATTAGAACTGCTGATCTTTCAGCTACCGGCCAAGTCCTTAACCACTATGACACCAGGGAGCTGATGTTTGGAATGTAGAAGTTGCTTTTTATGTCTTAAATGAATGGAAGAATAAATTAACAGTAGGTTTTACATTTCAGGAACTTATATTACTTAGAAAAATGAAACGATTCTTACTTCATCTTCAATTTCATTTTCTATACCCTCTCTGTTTGACCAGTGAGCATGACTACACTTAAGACAGTAATGATGTGGGTTCCAGTCTATGTAAGAGGTAAATACTTTGCCTTCCCCAAAATATCAACCTCTAGAAGCCAAAAAAATCCAAACACTTTGCCATTCAGTCAGTTCCAACTCATAGCAACCCTATAGGACAGAGATCTGCCCCATATGGTTTCCAAGGAGCCTCCATTGGATTTGAACTGCTGACTTTTTGGATAGCAGCCGCGGCTCTTGACCACTATACCACCAGGGTTTCCATATATATATATATATATATATATATGTATATAAATATATAATATATGTGTATATATAAAAACTCAGGTTTTCTGCTGTCTTGCTGTTGCATTTTGGCTTAGAACTCAGCTAAGGTACAATTTGGTGTGGTTCTGGGACCCCTGGCAGTCACCGGATCCAAAAAAAGGATGCAGTAGGGAGGAGAATTAACCTTTGTTGACCAATAACCCTATACCAAGTTTTTTAAATATATTTTCCTTCACTTAATCCTTCCAGTCACTCCATGGATAAATACTATGATTTTGCCCATTTTATACATGAGAAGACTGATGATACTCAAAGAGATTGATAACCCCATTGTAAATGGCAATATTTAAATCTTGTCATTGCTGTTAGTTGCTGTCTAGTCAACTCTGACTCATGGTGAGTCCATGTACAACAGAGGGAAACGTTGCTGGTCCTGTGCCATCTTCATGATCACTGGTATGCTGGAGTCCATTGTTGTAGCCTTCCAACCTAGGGGGCTCACCGTCCGGCACTATATCAGAATATATTTTGTTGTGATCTGTAAGGTTTTCATTGGCTAATATTTCAAGTAGATTGTCAGGCCTTTCTCTCTGTCTTAGTTTGGAAAGTCTGCAGAAACCTGTCCACCATGGGTGACTCTGCTGATACTTGAAATATTGGTGACATAGTTCCCAGCACCAAAGCAACACACAAGCCACCACAGTATGACATGCTGACAAATGAGTGGTGGAGATAGAACCTGGTCTGCCTTATTCTAAAGCCTCAATTCTTTTTGGGTTCTCCATTATTTTCTTTAGGTGGAGCTCTGGCTAGCTACATGTATGTTTCCTTATCTGGGCACTTTCTCCTCCCTATTTAAAAGAATAGACATAAAATATGTAGAAAGTATGGCAAAGGGTAAAATAGATTGAAGATAAGTTGCAGTTTTTTTTTTTTAACAACAAAAAACAAAAAATCAAACCTGTTGCCCACGAGTCAATTCCAAGCAGCAAGCAAATTCCTTTCCTGAGCTAATGTATTTAAAATCTTTTAAAATGCCCTAGGCAACTACTGTAATAAGCCTGGTTTCTTTTCAAGAGAAACATTAGCAAGGGGCTAGGTTGCAGGCCAAGGTCTACCCAGAAAGTTCTATAAACAGGCTTTCCTCATTCATTTATACACACACCGACAAACATGTACACATACACTCCTCAAAGCAGGTTTGGAATGCTTAGGACATGTTGTTGTTGTTGTTGTTAGGTGCCGTCGAGTTGGTTCCAACTCATAGCAACCCTGTGCACAACAGAACGAAACACTGCCCGGTCCTGAGCCATCATGACAATCGTTGTTATGCCTGAGCTCATCGTTACAGCCACTTTGTCAATCTACCTCATTGAGGGTCTTCCTCTTTTCCACTGACCCTGCACTCTGAAGCATGATGTCTTTCTCCAGGGACTCATCCCTCCTAACAACATGTACAAAGTATGTAAGACACAGTCTTGCCATCCTTGGCTCTAAGGAGCGTTCTGGCTGTACTTCTTCCAAGACAGATTTGTTCGTTCTTTTGGCAGTCCATGGTATATTCAATATTCTTCGCCAACACCACAATTCAAAGGTGTCAACTCTTCGGTCTCCCTTGTTCATTGTCCAGCTTTCACATGCTTATGATGCAATTGAAACTACCATGGCTTGGGTCAGGTGCACCTTAGTTTTCAAGGTGACATCTTTGCTCTTCAACACTTTAAAGAGGTCCTTTGCAGCAGATTTACCCAATGCAATGTGTCTTTTGATTTCCTGACTGCTGGTTCCATGGCTGTTGATTGTGGATCCAAGTAAAATGAAATCCTTGACAATGTCAATCTTTTCTCTGTTTATCATGATGTTGCTTATTGGTCCAGTTGTGAGGATTTTTGTTTTCTTTACGCTGAGGTGCAATCCATGCTAAAGGCTGTGGTCTTTGATCTTCATCAGTAAGTGCTTCAAGTCTTCTTCACTTTCAGCGAGCAAGGTCATTTCATCTGCATAATGCAGGTTGTTAATGAGTCTTCCTCCAATCCTGATGCCTCATTCTTCTTCATATAGTCCAGCTTCTCGTATTATTTGCTCAGCATACAGATTGAATAGGTATAATGAAAGAATAGAACCCTGATGCACACCTCTTCTGGCTTTAAACCAATCAGTATCCGCTTGTTCTGTCCGAACAACTGCCTCTTGATCTATGTAAAGGTTCCTCATGAGCACAATTAAGTGTTCTGGAATTCCCATTCTTTGCAATGTTATCCATAATTCGTTATGATCCACACAGTCGAAGGCCTTTGCATAGCCAATAAAACACATGTAAATATTCTTCTGGTGTTCTCTGCTTTCAGCCAGGATCCATCTGACATCAGCAATGATATCTCTGCTTCCACGTCCTCTTCTGAAACCAGCCTGAATTTCTGGCAGTTCTCTGTCGATATACTGCTTCAGCCGTTTTTGAATGATCTTCAGCAATATTTTGCTTACATGTGATATTAATGATATTGTTCTATAATTTCCACATTTGGTTGGATCACCTTTCTTGGGAATAGGCATAAATATAGATCTCTTCCAGTCAGTTGGCCAGGAAGCTGTCTTCCATATTTCTTGGCATAGATGAGTGAGCGTCTCCAGTGCTGCATCTGTTTGTTGAAACATCTCAGTTGATATTCCATCAATTCCTCGAGCCTTATTTTTCGCCAATGTCTTCAGAGCAGCTTGGACTTCTTCCTTCAGTACCATCGGTTCCTGATCATATGCCAGCTCTTGAAATGGTTGACTATCGACTAATTCTTTTGGTATAATGACCCTGTGTCTTCCTTCCATCTTCTTTTGATGCTTCCTGGGTCGTTTAGTATTTTCCCCATGGAATTCCTCACTATTGCAACTTGAGGCTTGAATTTTTTCTTCAGTTCTATCAGCTTGAGAAAGATGCCGAGCGTGTTCTCCCCTTTTGGTTTTTCATCTCCAGCTCTTTGCGCATGTTATTATAATACTTTACTTTGTCTTCTTGAGAGGCCCTTTGAAACCTTCTGTTCAGTTCTTTTACTTCATCAATTCTTCCTTTTGCTTTAGCTGCTTGATGCTCAAGAGCAAGTTTCAGAGTCTCCTCTGACATCCATCTTGGTCTTTTTTTTCTTTCCTGTCTCTTCAGTGACCTCTTGCTTTCTTCATGGATGATGTCCTTGATGTCATTCCACAACTTGTCTGGTCGTTGGTCACTAGTGTGCAATGTGTCAAATCTATTCTTCAGATGGTCTCTAAATTCAGGTGGGATATACTCAAGGTCATATTTTGGCTCTCGTGGACTTGCTCTGATTTTCTTCAGTCAGCTTGAACTTGCATATGAGCAATTGATGGTCCTTTCCACAGTTGGCCCCTGGCCTTTTTCTGGCTGATGATATTGAGCTTTTCCATCTTCTCTTTGCACAGATGTAGTCGATTTGATTTCTGTGTGTTCCATCTGGTGAGGTCCATATGTATAATTGCCGTTTATGTTGGTAAAAGAAGGTATTTGCAATGAAGAAGTCGTTGGTCTTGCAAAATTCTATCATTCGATCTCCAGCATTTTTCTATCACCAAGGCCATATTTTTCCAACTACTGGTCCTTCTTCTTTGTTTCTAACTTTTGCATTCCAATCGTCCGTAATTATCAATGCATCTTGATTGCATGTTCGATCAGTTTCAGACTGTAGCAGCTGATAAAAATCTTCTATTTCTTCATCTTTGGCCCTAGTGGTTGGTGGGTGAATTTGAATAATAGTTGTATTAACTGGCCTTCCTTGTAGGCGTATGGATATTATTCTATCACTGACAGCATTGTACTTCAGGATAGATCTTGAAATGTTCTTTTTGACGATGAATGCAACACCATTCCTCTTCAAGCTGTCATTCCCAGCATAGTAGACCATGATTGTCTGATTCAAAATGGCCAATACCAGTCCATTTCAGCTCACTAATGCCTAGGATATCAATGTTTATGTGTTCCATTTCATTTTTGATGATTTCCAATTTTTCTAGATTCATACTTCGTACATTCCAGGTTCTGATTATTGATGGATATTTGCAGCTGTTTCTTCTCATTTTGAGTCATGCCACATCAGTGAATGAAGGTCCCGAATGCTTTACTTCGTCCACATCATCAAGGTCGACTCTACTTTGAGGAGGCAGCTCTTCCTCAGTCATCTTTTCAGTGCCTTCTAACCTGGGGAGCTCATCTTCCAGCACTATATCAGACAATGTTCCGCTGCTATTCATAAGGTTTTCACTGGCTAATGCTTTTCAGAAGTAGACTGCCGGGTCCTTCTTCCTAGTCTCTCTTAGTCTGGAAGCTCAGCTGAAACCTCTCCTCCATGGGTGACCCTGCTGTTATTTGAAATATGCGTGTCATAGCTTCCAGCATCACAACAACACGCAAGCCCCCACAGTCTGACAGACTGACAGACAAGTGGGGTCTCAGGATATATGACTTCTAAAATAGTTAAATGCTCTGAGTTCAAGAGTAATTTGGGAGGTTTATTGTTAAAACTGAGTAAGATTAGATAGATGATAGATAGATAGATGACAGATAGATATAGATTGATAGATGATAGATAGGTAGGTAGGTAGGTAGGTAGATTAGATAGATAGATAGATGCTAGATAGATAGATGCTAGATAGATAGATGATAGACAGATAGATGGATAGATAGACAAAAACATCTTCACATTGCACGTGGCAGACAAGGACACTGGGTTCCCCCTAGAGTTGCCTTGGCATCACATGGCAAGATAACTTTGATAATACTCAATTTTCCCATCTTCCTTAGTGGATTGCCAAGGAGCCTCTTGAGATAAGTTCATTGTTAATCAATGAATTGTTCAAGATGGCTCTCTCACCCCCCTTCAACCACTTGGATTTCATCCTCAAGTTGATTACAGAACATTTTGCATCTGCATACAACCAAGACTTTATTCTTAGTATCTATCAATCACTGGAGAAGAGAGAATGGAATATAAGTGGTAGTAACTGTCGTACATATCTCCAAAACACTGAAATTTACAATTTTGCTGTATATGTGTTTGTGTTTTTTAAAGAAACCTCAAGAACTAAAAACTGAGGTATATATTAAAAAATTAATACCCTGTGGGTCTCCAAAATATCAGATTCCCCTGATTCCTTAAATAAACTGATCATGTTCTCATGATCACAAAAAGAGTTTGATCCCAATATACCTTTGTAAAAGCTCATGTATACATCAAAATTTTATTTGTTCAAAAAGATAAGCCTTGTTTTCTCCATATGATGTCTCTCAAAGAAGATATTCTTTGGACCACATTTCAGGCAAATGTGTCTACTTTAAACCTGACTCTTATTTGAATAGAAACTGAGTACATTTTGCATTTGTTGGTTAGTCACCTTTAGGGTCTCTATGAGTCAGAAGTGACTTGATGGCAGCCAAGTCACCTTTTGAGTGAACAATGCAATTGACACTCCGAACTTCACTGTGAACTAGATAGTCAGAGTTTTGGTCTTTTTTCTTAACATTTTGATAACTGATCTTAATGATTCCACTGTAAGATTTTCTCCACTATCCAATACTTATTTTTACAGGTTTTGGTATTAGTTTAGGAAGCCAGTGGAGCCAAGAAATATCACCAACCAGTTTGCCCATATAATGAATAACTTTATTTTCTACCAATCAGGAAAATTATCTTTTAGGATAAAACCTGTGAGGAACCTTGAAGAGCTCAAACTTGTATAAATCATTGAGTTATTTTTAAGAAAGGATAAAAGTTGTCAGACAACAGATCATGGTTTTTTTTCAGGAAAAAATAATTCTGTAGTTGTTACCTGTTCCCCTCACCCCCAAATATTCCACCCTATCCTGCTTTTCAGATTTAATCTTTCCCACATCATTGCAGATAAATATAGTACTTTTTGGACTTGTCAAGTTGTGACTTCCTGAAAGTTGAGTATCTAAGTAGCACAGATATTGACAGAGTGACCAAAGCAGATCTGTGACTTTATTTCAGCAAGAAGTGCCTGGTGGGAAAACCAAACAATGTTTTATTCAAAGGATTTAGTTAAGGTAGCAGAAAATGTGGTGTCAGAAAATATTATACTTATATTTCCTAATCTTTTAGATGCTCCCATTATGGCAAGAATGAACACACAGCAAACAAACAAATGAAATTATAATAAATTCAACCAAGCAGCCACTCAAAGAATCCAAAAAAAGAAATGTGTGTATATATTCTAGAAACTGCAAGCTCTAAGGCTGATTAGTAATGTAACACCTGCGGAATTAAAATAACATCAGACAGTGTTCCAGAATAATAATAAACTTTCAAAAGTATCCTCAAGATTTTGCTTGTTCCCTGCGAAGAGTTTCCAACATATTCTGGAACAAAAAGAAAGTTCTCATTTGCAAAAGAACAGCTAAAGGAATAGATGAGAGGAAGGAAGAAAGCTCTGTCTTCCCTTCCTTCTTCACTGGGGTCTTGATGTAAAGCTCCAGGACTGCCTGTCCGTGACCTTAGTCCTTTGGAGCAGGTCAGGGAGGTGCAGGCCGGGCTCAAGCTTGCCTTTAGTCAGTGATCTGTGAATAGCTCTCTGTCCCTTAATGACGTGAGCGCAGGCTCCAAAGGGAGCGGGTGACTCAGAGCACAGGAGGCACGGAGATTGCCTGAACAGCCATTAGCACGTCACTGGTAATCCCAGCGACACCTTTCACATCCGCGGTATTTGTCTCCACGCTCTCCGCAGAAGGCTTCGAGAATGTTTTATTTAAGGGCTTTGGGCTGCCTTCTGCCTGACGGATTGCTTGTCTGCAGGGCTACTAATACTTGCAGATCTTCCAAGAGGAAGGGGGTGGGGTTGCAGAATTCCTAGTTTACTTACAGGCCATTTCCCTGAATGCAGACACCCTGCTTCTGCACTTTGGGAACTCTGCAAGGTGAAGTAAAGCTGCCACCCGAGTCCTTTCACTTCATGACAGAGAAGCAAAGACTCAATCGTTTAAGTTACTGTGGGAGTGAAATCTATTTAATTCCATAAATATCTATTAAGCATCTACTACAGAAGTAGTATAAAATAGTGGTGATGATAGTCTGATATGGTCTGATTTGAATACCAGCTCTGCTGCTTTCTAGCTGTGTAACTTTAGGTGAGACACTTACAGTCTCTGAGCCCTGATTTCTTCATCTGCAAAATGGAAATAACAATGCCCTTCTCCTAGGATTGTAGTAAACATTAAATGATTAAAAGCATGCATATCGGTACCTGGTAAATTGTGAGTACGTAATAAAAAAAAAAAAAACTCGTTGCCGTGGAGTCAATTCTTTCTCATATGAACCCTATAGGACAAAGTAGAGCTGCCTCATAGGATTTCTGAGTGGCTAGTGGATTCAAACTGCCAGCCTTTTGGTTAGCAGCTGAGCTCCTAACCACTGCGCTACCAGGGCTCCATGTGAGTGATAGCTATTATTAGTCTATTTACTGGGTACTGAGTTGAAATTGACTCCAAGGCAATGGGTTTGGTTTTTTTTTTTTTGGTTTGGGCTAGGTGTGGAGCCCTGGTTGCGCAGTGGTTAAGAGCTTGGCTGCTAACCACAAGACTGGCAGTTCGAATCTACCAGCTATGCCTTGGAAACCCTGTGAGGCAGTTCTACTCTGGTTCTATAGGGTTGCTATGAGTCAAAATCCATTCAGTGGCAATGAGTTTGGTTTTGGGGTTTAGGGCTAGGTGCTAGGGCTACAAGGGTGCATAAGACACTGTTTCTGCCTTGGAGGACCTCACATTGTATTGAGAGAGAGAAGAAACAAACTACTATAATGTGGTGTGATAAGTTTGTATTACTAAGTTGGTTTTGGAATTGAAATGTGCATAAGCACCACCTGGAGATCTAGTAAAAATGCAGAGTTTGATTCAGTAAGTGTAGGGTAGGAAAAAAAAAAAGGGTAGGGGCTACTGTTATTGTTAGTAGCTTTAAAGAGTCTGTTAAACTCATGGCAATCCATGTGTGCAGAGTAGAACTTCTCCACAATGTTTTCAAGCAGATCACCAGGCCTTACTTCTAAGGTACCTCTAGTTGAGTTTGAACTGCCAACCTTCTGGTTAGTAGTGGAGCACTTAACCCTTTGTGCTACCCAGGACTCACGGGTGTGGACCTAACAGTGCATTTCAAACGAACACCCAAATAATGATGATGATGCTAATTCAAGACCCTGCTTTGAGGAACAAGAGCCTAAAGCAATGCATACAGTAAGATGGGCGCAAATAAGGGGACAACAAAGTCTGCCTGTGTTCATGTCTGAGCTTCTGCCTGATGGTTACTGGGCACTCTCCTCCAATTCTTCCAACTTCCTCTGACCCTTCGCCCCTTGACCTCACTCACATCCAACACCAAACACAAATGCAGAGTGCTAAGCAAAGGAATCAAGACCTCAATGAGAGGCATGTTTAGCCAGAGACAACTTTTGGAAAAGGTAATTCTTGAGCCAGGCCTTCAAGGTGATGGTGGACGTGGGTTGCCACCTAGAAAAGTGAAAGAAAAAGGAGCAGGAGGGTGTGTCTTTTTTGTCAAATGCATGAAATTTTTGGTTTAATGTATTTCGAGAGCTAGGAAATATGCAAAAGGAGTTAAATATAGTTATTGAACATTTGCCACATTTATGAACTTC
The DNA here is from genome assembly GCF_024166365.1 of Elephas maximus indicus. Taxonomy (NCBI): domain Eukaryota; kingdom Metazoa; phylum Chordata; class Mammalia; order Proboscidea; family Elephantidae; genus Elephas; species Elephas maximus. The sequence goes on from NC_064825.1 coordinate 83,560,788, forward strand.
AAAAATGTTAAGAGAACATTTTTATTTTTTTCTTCTCACAAGGGAGGCTTTGGAAATGTGTACAATTAGCACGGATTATCAACCCCAGCGGGCGGGGAGTTCCATGTGCACCTCCCACGATTTCTTACGAGTGTAACTCCTGCAAGCAGCACCAAGCAAACACAGCTCTGACTGCTTCCTTTTTGACAACTAAAATTTCCTTCCAGAGTAAACCTAGGGGCTTATAGGGCATTTGAGATGTGGAGTGGTTAGGTCAGGTTAGCATTCAGCCAGTTCGCATATCTGTGTTTGGGGATCTGGCACTTTCTAACATGGCTTCTCTAAACCCTTTCTCCTATAGCCTATATCTTTCCTTCTGTTTATGTGTATCTCTTTTTTCTATCCATCCTGCACTTTTATAACTTTGCTGATGTTAATTGTCCTGCCTGGGGTACTCTCTCCACTTGTCCAGTTGAATAATAAAATCTAGTTTATGGTACATTGTTCTAGTCTAGACAATCTTCATACCACACTGAACATGTTCTTTTTCTTCCTTTCCTCCCTGGCCCCAACCATAGTGTCCAGCCACAGCTGGAACTCTGTAAAATCTTTGAAGGCAGAGTGTCTTTGTACCCTCTGTAGTCCCCAGCTCCCAAGGGAAGCACATTGTAGGGGGCCACAGAGCTATATACTAACAGTTATTAGGAGCCTTTGCTTTGGAGTTAGACAATCCCAGGTTTGAATCCTAGCCCTGCCACTCAATAGCTGCTTAACCTTAGACAAAGCATAATAGCAACAATATAACCACACTAATAGTGTTAATACCTAACCGTTTTCTGAGTTCTTACTCTGTGCCATGTCATTTTGCAGGCATTTTACATACACTTTTTCATTTAATCCTAGTAACAATCTTATGAAATTGATATTGTATTGGTTACCCCAAATCTTAAATTCTTCATTTATGAAATGAGAGTAATAGCTAGCTCAGTAATAGCTTTTTTCTGATGGATGCAAAAGAGTCAACAGTGTGCGACACTAGTGAATGTGCATATGCGAGCCTGTGTGTACACAGAATCACACATGCACATACATACACGTGCTGGATTTACCAGTTGGACGATCCAAGCACCTCATACTCATCATCATGAAATACTGTTCTTCTTTTTTTGATCCTTGGTATTCGTGTTACCACCTGTATCTGCTCGCTGAAACCAATGACCTAAGATGCATTCTATGTGCATCTCATTTCTACAGTACCTACTATGTGAGGGACACTGTTCTAAACACTGTATCGTAACAACCCTATGATTCCTGTATCATTATAATCCACGGTTTACATTTTAATATAACTTTAATACTCATACAACCTTATAAGGTATTATTAATGTCCTTAGTTTATAGATGAGTAAACTGAGGCACAGAGTGACTAAGTAATGGGCATGTGGCCCCATTAGGAGGAACTTGTATTTTAACTCACAATGCTAGTCTTGACGCCACAGATCACCATGTCCTATATACTCTATTTTTAAGTGGTTAGCTAATCCACATCCTTCTTTCAATCCCCCTTGCCATCTCTTGCAACTCTTGCAACAACCACCTAATTGACTTCCCTACCTTCAGTTTTTCAATCTCTTAAATCATCCTCTACCTGCATCCTCTGTGATGCTGAACTTTCCAGGGTACTCATTTAATCATGCCAATCTTTATAATCTTTCAGTGTTCCTAACTGCACTTAGAATAGAACCTGAATTCCAAGGCCCTCCATCATCTGGTCTCTATCTTTTGTCTTCTAACTTCCCCATTTGTACTCTATGAGATAGCTGAACGACTTGCAGTTGCCAGAATTTACCGTAGAATTTGCTGTGTAAATTTTGGAAATAATAACAATAGCTATAATAATAGATATCTAGGTACTCTTTTAAGTTCTTTACATATGCTAACTCATTTAATTGTCATAACAACCCTATGAGATCTGCACTGCTATAATTCCTATTTTACACACAGGCAAACTGAGGGATAGAGTGGTTTTTATGCTGAGACAGTAGGAATGTATTCAGAGGAAGACCAGTTCTCTATTCATCCAGGAGGGCGTAGTCTGGTCTATAGCCTTGCAGGTCCAAATGTTAGAGTGTGAATTTACTAAATTACAATGAGATCTCTGAGTTGGACTAGATAGACCACACAAAGACAGCACCCTTTTATAAGCATAGAATCAGAACAAGGGGAATAAATTATATGATTCTCATGTGATTCATAACTTCATGCTCTGAAATCCTGCTGCCTCTGACTCTATTATTAGGATATACCTTTGAGGTGGCTGTGGTACCTGTGTTAGCTTGACAGCACCTGTTTCCTCCCCATCTTTGGAAACAAAGCTTAGATGGGCACTGACTTACTACTGCCTTACACACCCTATGGGGACATCTTACGGGAATGTTACTCTAATGATGGTATGGGATTCATTCTTTCTCTTAAAGTTCATTTTGAATATCTTAAATCTAATTGATTATGCATAGACTTAATTGCTTAATGGTTAGAGAACAACCTTTTCTTCTCTTTCCACAATTGTGTTCATTCTTATAAATTCCCCTCAGCCAAGTTTACTCACAACTCTATATCTTTACATATGCTGATTCCCCTGCTTGACTAACTCCTATTCAGTTATCGAGACCCAACTCTTGCCTCTCTGTGAAGCATTCTCTAATTTTGCTAAACTGTGTTGGGTACCCCACTTCTGAGTGTACACTGCATTCCTTTCTCTATAATAATACTTTTTATACTGTATTTGTTTTTTTATTCACTCTTATAATTATCTATTCAGTGACTGCGTTTTTTCTGTATATCTGGCTCAGAGTTTTTCATGAGAATGCAGTCATGAGTCAGCCGGGGTTGCAGTCATCTAAAGGCTTGACTAGGTCTGAATGATGTGCTTCCAGGGTGGCTCACTCACATGCCTAGTCAATTTGCTGGTTGTTGGTGGAGGCCCAAGTTCCTTGCTGTGTGGCCTTCTCCATAGGGCTCCTTGAGTGTCTTCATGAATGACAGCTGACTTCCCCCAGAGCAAGTGATCCAAGACAGCAAGATAGATGCAATAATGACTTTCAAGATTTAGTCTTGGAAGTCATAAACTATCATTTCCACCGTTTCCTATTGGTTTCAATGATGAGCCCTGTAGTAGGATGAATACTAAACCCAAAAAACAAAAACTCATTCCGTCAGTCGAGTCAACCCTATAGGATGAATACTAGCCCCCCAAATATGTCCATGTCTTAATTCCCAGAATCTCTGATTGTGTTACCTTAAGTGGCAAAAGGGACTTTGCAGATGTGATTAAATTAAGAATCTTGAAATGGGTGTATAATCTTAGGTTATCTTGGTGGACCCAATGTAATAAGAGGGGTCTTTCCAAGATTGAAGCAGGAGGATGAGAGTCAGAAAAAAGAGATGTGACGATGGAAGCAGAGGTTGGTGTGATGTACTTTGAAGAGAGAGGAAGGGGATCAACAACTAAGGAATGCAGCTTACCTCTAAATGCTAGAAAAGGCAAGGAAATAGTTTCTATTGCAGAGCCTCCAGAAGGAACCAGCCCTGCTGACACCTTAACTTTAGCCCAGTGAGACTGATTTTGGACTTCTGACCTCCAGAACTGTAAGACAATAAATCTGTGTTGTTTTAAGGCACGAAATTTGTGATAATTTGTTACAGCAGCAATGGGACACTAATAAAAGCCCAATTCAATCTTTGTCCCTGGGTGATGTAAATGGTTTGCAATCACTTGCACTCACCCATTCATGGCACCATGGAAGAAAGGCATGGTGATCTGCTTTCATAAAGATTACAGCCAAGAAAACCCTATGGAGCAGCTCTACTCTGTAACACAGGGTCACCATGACTTGGAATCAATGGCAATGAGTTTTTGTTTTCGTTTTGGAAGGTATGACAAAAGGGTGTGAATGCCAGGAGGCAGGGATCATTGGGGAAATATTGGAGGCTGACTGCCACAGTCTACCCTCTGCCTTTGCCTTGATTACCAGTGCCGAACCCTGGGCCTGTCAAAAGTAGAGGCTCTAAAATATTAGCTGGATACAAAGAAGAAAGTAATAAAGATGAGAAGAAAGAAAAAAAAAAAAAAAAGAAAAAGGGAAGGAAAGAGAAAAGAAAGAACAATGAAGAAAAGAAGACATTATGGTGATCTCTTTACCTTTCTCCTTGACAAGATTAACAGGTGCTTTGGAATAAGGATAGAGACATTTTTTAAAAAATCAATTTAGCTGAAGCAGCTTGGTCTTAGCTTAGTACAGAGTAGAATCTTGATGATAGTTGGTTGAATGACTGAACATACGAGTGATGAATGCATGAATGAGTGCTGAATTAAAGTGAATTTGTCCCATCTTTCGACTTTGAGAAAAAAGCTCTTTAAGGACAAGAACAGAATCATTTCCTTTTTTACTTTTTTTTGTCAATTATGGTATTGAGCTCACATTAAGTTCCAAAAAAGTCCTTGTTGAATTAATGCATGGATAAATGAGCAGATCACAGAGATCACTGGCTAATGAAGTTTTATGAGTCTTGTTTTTACATTAACTTGTATGGTTCATGAATATCATATATCAGCACAGATGCCCAGTTTCTCTCTTCATTCTTCATCTCATTCTACACAGCAAAATGGTGGTAGAAGGACATCTTTTTGGTGGAGGGAAAGGGGGCAGGTGTTTCTGCTGTTTCCAGAGTAAATATGGTGCCCTTAAGGGGTCTACCAATTGATTCTCAAATATAAGTTTCTGAGTTCACTGGCATTACTGCTTGAGATAGCTCTGTTAGCCCAAATCTTTAAAGTATATTTGCAGTAAAGGAAATTATGGTTCCTTATTTCTGCATAGCACTGAACAGTTTACAGCACAATTCCATATTCATTCTCCCATTTACTCCTTATAGTAACATCAGGTGACAGGTAATATTAGCCTTGTTTTTAAGATTAAGAGGCTGATTTTTGCAAGGCTGTGATCACCCAAGCTTACATTATTTTAGATGCTGCAGGGCTGGAATTAGAACTAAAGCCATTCTCTTAAAATTCTCAAGATTTCCTCCTGAACAGGATAATTGCAGAGCATGTATATATGTGTTTTTTTGTATATCTTTTCTTTACATACCCTGAAAACTCTCTGAAGTTTCCATTTTATTTTGAAAATTAGCCCTAACTTTTGTCATCTATATCCTTGTTAAAGGGAGAGGTGAGACCAGTAGACAACAGTAATAAAATAAGAGCTGGGCAGTTTCTGTCAAAGAGGTCTTGGGACAGATGTGAACATCTTAGCTGGAGGACAGAAGCTGCCTTCTGAAGGAAACCGTTATAGGAAGGTGGGAATTGTAGTTGAGACAGTCTGAAAGGAGACACTCTACCCATCAAAGACTTTGATTGAAAGATGCAACAAAGAGTCCTTGAAGAAGCAGGAGAAAAGCATGGAGCAGAACTCAAATTCATATAAAAAAGATCAGACTTAATGGTCTGATGGAGACTGGAGGAATCCCTGAAGCCGTGGTCCCCGGATGCTCTGTTAACCCAAAACTAACACCATTCCCGAAGCCCACTCTTCAGACAAAGATTAGGCTGGACTATAATACCTAAAATAATCCTCATGAAGGTGTGTTTCTTAGTTCAAGCAGATACATGAGACCAAATGGGGGGCTCCTGTCTGGAGGCTAGATGAGAAGGCAAAAAGGGACAGGAGCTGGTTGGAGGGACACGGGAAACCTGGGGTGGAAAGGGGGAGCGTGCTATCACGTTGTAGGGATTGCAACTGGTGTCACATAACTATGTGTGTATAAATTTTTGTATGAGAAATTAACTTGAGTTGTAAACTTCCACCTAAAGCACAATAAAAAAAGAAAAAAACAAAACGAAAGATAGTATTGGGCATGTTTGGTTGGGAAAAAAAAAGAAGGAAAGAAATACACTCATGTAACTTAAGAACAAGGCACACATTCTACATAGGAAAATCCTCCATAAATAAATGCTTGAGTTACAGCCAAGCCTCAAGAGATCTGGAAAGTCATCAGCAATCCACTCTTTCTGCCCCTGCTCTGTTTTGGGAGGCACATGGACTCTCATCTCTCTTCTCAGCAGAATTTTTCTCTCTCTCTCAGTAGACTGGTCTTTCCTACTCACTCCTCTACTTTTTTTTTTTTTTAACATTTTTATTTATTGTGCTTTAAGTGAAAGTTTACAAATTGAGTCAGTCTCTCATACAAAAACTTATATACACCTTGCTATGTATTTTTTTATGTACTCCTAGCTGCTCTCCTCCTAATGAAACAGCACACTCCTCCTCTCTACCCTGTATTCCCTGTGTCCGTTCAGCCATCTCCTGTCCCCCTCTGCCTTCTCATCTCACCTCCAGACAGGAACTGCCCACATAGTCTCATGTGTCTGCTTGAGCCGAGAATCTCACTCCTCACCAGTATCATTTTCTGTCTTATAGTGTAGTCCAATCCTTATCTGAAGAGTTGGCTTTGGGAATGGTTCCAGTCTTGGGCTAACAGGAGGTCTGGGGACCACGAGACCTGGGGTCCCTCCAATGTCAGTCAGACCGATTAAGTCTGGTGTTTTTTTATGAGAATTTGAGGTCTGTATCCCACTATTCTCCTGTTCCAGCAGGGATTTTCTGTTGTGTTCCCTGTTAGGGCAGTCATGGGTGATAGCCGGGTACCACCTAGTTCTTCTGTTCTCAGTCTGATGTAGTCCCTGGTTTATGCAGCCCTTTCTGTCTCGCTCATCTACTCTTAATGGTTCATTTCTTCCTTAAACAGCAGTCTCTGCTCTGTATGACTTCCCTGCTTGGCTTGATACAAATACACAACCTCTTAATTTCCTTATGTCATGTCCAGATCCCAAATGAACGGGAGAGACAATGTGATTGGCCAGCACTGGTCAAGTCTTTGCAGCTGTTCAACAGCCACAATCAAAGAGGGAGATAATGTGATGTGAATATCTGTATTTCAAGGCTGTCGGCTGGGCAGATTCTCTAAGAAGGAAGTATGGATGTTGAGGAAATTAAGATCCTATGAAATCAAGGCACAGAAGACTAAAACCAGGACATAGTCGAAGGGTACTGGATCACTGCATGATCATTAGCAGGATGAATTAGAGTTAAACTTCTAAGCCTCTTATCTAGAGATACTTAAGATAACTCTATGGAAGGATAGAGTTAGCCCCTAGCTTAAGGTAGAACAGAACTGATAGAGGGAGGATTAAGTGATTTAGAGGAGAACAGAGTGCCGCAGGGGCAGAGAGTCAAGCAGATCTTTGGTTCTCTGAAGCCAGTAAAGCCAATTTCTTACCTGAGTTAAGGCTTTTTAGATTAAGTTTGGCTTTCTGGGTATGATCAACATGTAGGCCTGGTTTCCCAACAACAACAACAAAAACATAAAATCCCCAGGAAGCTGCTAGAGCAATACTTGTCATTGAGGAAGGCAGAAAAACAATATCTAATGAGCAACACCTATGTGCCAGGCACTTTTCTTATGTTATTTAATTCTCCATGGCAATCCCTTGAAGTAGTGATTAACACAACTTCCATTTTACAGAGGAGGAAATGGGTTAAGAAATAAACAAGCAGCTCTCTGCTTCTTAACCCACCAGCCATTATAAGGACTTTTTCGGTTCTCCTCTCCTCTCCTCCCTTCTCCTCTCGTCTTCTTTCTCCTCCCTTCTCTCCCCTCCTTCTTGCCCTGCCCCACCCCGTCTCACCTCACCTGTCTATTTCTTTTTTACTTTTGAGAACTTTAGATTAGACTGTGCTTCAGTGCCTATCAGGACTCCATATTTGCTATGAAAATGATTTATCTGATCTGTGAGTACTCTGTCCTGTTGATATTTGTGATGCTGGAGCCTAAGGTCCTACCCATATACCGATGATTGCCTGTTTTAAGTTTCTGCCTGTTCTTACATGGCTCTCTATTGCAGGGTACTTGAGAGCCCATTTTGGTCCAAACACCATTGTTCTGAGTGTTGTTCATTGCTATCACCATAATGGTCACCTTTCATCAATGTCATGTTATAAAACCCGTTTTATTTCTTAGTAGTCAGATGTTAGCATTTCTTTTTCAAACTAGACATGCCCAAAGCATTCCTCATTATTAGCAAAAGGGTCACAATACTCACACTTTCACTCTAGTCAGATTTGGATCCAAATGTGATTACAGTGAGAGCAATTGTGATGATATACCTGGCCAGCTCCTCTGTAACTCAATCAGCTGGACACTAACAAAGGCAATTGGAGGGGCTTTAGGGAAGAGCCAGGACAGCAATTAAGGACCTGCCCTTTAAAGGAGGTAATGGAAATACTTAAGTCTTTATGTTTGGGGCAGGTGGCAGAGCAGAATGGGTTACGATCACAAGCAGCATCCTAAAGAGAAATTTCTTATGTGTTTTTGGAGCCTGTGTATGTTTAGGATTGGAGGCTATATTGGCACTCTGTGTTAGAGGCTCTGTGAGGCGGAGGAGGGCCTTATGGGGATATAACTTTACAGTATAAGTGATTTCAATGCTATAGTCAGACACTGGCCAGTAATATAACCAGGTTGGCCTTTTCTTCAGTCCAGCTTTCTACAGCGACTTTTCCTTTGCTTCTCCCTTTATTGCCTATTAAAAAAAAAAAAAAAAAGTAACAATATTATTACTGTTGTTGTTAGTAAAAGGAGACAACAAACCAGAGTTCCCCCCTCATTCCATACCAGTCTTGCTCTTATGCCCTCTACTCTACCAACATCTCTGTAACATAAATGAAATGTGAATGTTCTAGTCCTCATCATCTGAGTCCTTAGCAATGTTTGACACTCTTATCAATTGCCTTTCCAGACTTCTCTTGACTTCCATTTTAGTTCACTCTCCTGATTTTCCTCCTACTTTTTTGGCTATTCTTTTTTAAGGTCCTTCGAAGAGTCTTTTCTATCTGATCTTCACATAGCCAAACCGTATATAGCACTTAATGTATCAGGAGCTCTTCTAAGCACCCTATGTATATTATCTCAGTCAGTCCTCATGACAGCCAATGAGATATTATACTAGCTTTACAGACAAGAGAACTGAGATGCAGAGAAATTAAGTAATTGGCCCAAGGCTGGAAATTTGAGTCTAGGAACTTTAACTCCAGAGTGCCTGCTCTTGAGAACTACACTAAACAGTTTTTGTTTGTTGGAATTCCTCAAGACCTTACTCCTAAGCCTTCTTAGCTTCTCACTCTATTGTTATGGCTTAAATTATCATCAAAAGACTAATAATTCCTAAAATTATAATGATAGCTCCATCTTTCCTTTGACCACTAGATACATTCGACTGTTTACTAGACATTTCCACTTGAATGTCCAACAGGGGCTTCAAGTGAAACATGTTCTTAAGACTTCTTGTACATCTTCATACCACTTGTCACAACTGTAATTAAATAATTAACTTTGTAATGACATGCTTCTATGAATCTTCTTTGTTAGAATGAAAGCTTGCTGAGGGCAGGAATCTGTGTTTTTCACCATGGTGGCCACAACTCCTGGCACAGTGCCTGACACACTGTAGGTGCTCAAAAACCATTTTTGAATGAATTATTGAATAAAAAGAAAATTTTAAAATAAAAAAAATGTCATTTTAGTCCTATCACACTATTTCAATGTATAACTCTGTCAATTCTTTACATATGTTTTAAATAACTGTATTCACAACAATTAAATAAAAATAGTATTCTGTTCTTATCACCTAATGCTAAATCTTTAAACACTGTCCGTATATATTTTATCATGTTAATGTGGCATGTGTGAAATAACCACTCCCTAGTATAAAAAAAAAAAAAAAATTTCTTTTTTTTTTCTTTTAGTGTGAGTTTTTTTTTTTTTTTTTTATTGTGAAATAGGAGCCCTGATGGTGCAGTGGCTAAGAGCTCAGGCTGCTAACCAAAAGGTCAGCAGTTCGAATCCACCAGCTGCTCCTTGGAAACCCTATGGTGCAGTTGTACTCTGTCCTATAGTGTCACTATGAGTCAAAATCGCCTTGATGGCAACTAGTTTGTTTTTTTCTTTTTTTAATTGTGGGGTAAAGATTTCCTCCCAACATTTACTTATTATTTACATATTAATAAGCATTTTATGTACATAGTTTTTTTCTTGCAAAATATTTTCTTAAAATAAATTCATAGCGTATTTCAAGTTTAAATGGCATGTAACTGCTATGGTTCCTGACATATATTGCAAAATTACTATAAAAATGAAGCATACTCCTAGCTAATCCTGGTCTAATTTTATTGTCTTTCTACCCACTCTCTTAAAAAAATGTTATGGCAAAGTACACATAACATTTACCACTTTAACAATTTTCAAGTCTATAATTCAGTGACATTAAGTACTTTCACAATGTTGTACAACCATCATTACTATCTAGTTCCAGAAACTTTCCAGTACCCTAAATGGAAACCTCATACCCATAAAGCAAACATTCTGGATTTCCCCATTCCCCCTGCCCCTGGCAACCACTAATTTGCTTTCTGCCTCTATGATTTCCCTATTCTGTATATTTTATATAAATGGAATCAGGTATTCAAATAAAAACTTATACATGAGTGTTCACAGCAGCTCTATTCACAGTAGCCAAAAGATGTAAACAATCCAAATGTCCACCAACAGATGAATGGATAAAAAATGGGGTATATCCATATAATGGAATACTATTCAGGTGTAAAAAAAGAATGAAGTACTCTTACAGGCTACAACATGGAAGAATCTTGAAAACATCATGCTAAGTGAAAGAAGCCAGATACTTATCTCTTTTTATACTTCACTAAACCATTTAAACAGTGTACATCAATACAAACAGTTTAGGGAGACAAAATGAGCAAAAGATGTAGCAAAAATTACAACCTGAAATAGCCATTTCACTGGACGAACTTTATGTTAATTAAATTCAACATGCATCTATTGAACATCAGCTGGGAATCAGGCACTGCTTTATGTACTAAAGCCACAAAATGAATCAAGAACAATCCCTGATTTAAAAAAAGTCTATGCCCTAAGTGGCAAACTTGGTGACGTAGTGGTTAAGAGCTACATCTGCTAACCAAAAGTTTGGCAGTTTAAATCCACCAGGTAAAAAAAACTCTGTGGAAACTCTACTCTGTCCTACAGGGTCATTATGAGTTGGAATCAACTCGATGAAAATGGGTTTGGTTTTTTGTTTGTTTGTTTGTTTACTCCCTATGTAGATGTATATACATGTAAATAAATCATGAATATAGTACATTATTTAGAAGTATGTATGTTGTGCTATGAAAGCCCGGATGAGGGCTTTATCTATCTGGAAAGGTCAAGGAAAGCTCTGGAAAAGAAATATCGTTTTTGTTTGGCCTAGAACTCTGAGTACAAGGTGCCAGACAGTGAATTGGGAGTAATAGTTTGTGGGGTGAGAATGGGGTAGAAAAAGGAAAATGTCTTTAACTTTTCCCCTTCCTTTGCATTGATCCCCCAACTGAGGTTTATAACTTCATCACCACTGTTTTAACATAAACTGAAGGGGGTATTATAAAGCTGGGCAAGATTGGAGCTTTGTGCATATTAATAATTTGAAAAAATGTTGCCAGTATCATATGGTAAACTTATGTGTCCATTGTTGCCTTTTTTAAGTTCATTCTTATTGATTTGTAAGAAAAAAGAGGGTTTAGGATTAGTGATCTTACACGGAAAAAAAAATCATTAACTGTTGTAACTATAATTATTTTAATTTAACAGCATCCTTGGCTTCGACACACAATGCCAGCAACACTACTCCAGTTGTGGCAACCAAAAATATCTCCAGACATTGTGATCTATCCCCTCGAGGCAGGGGGTTGTGGGGGGGAAGAAAGGGAGGGCAAATTGCCCAGTTGATAATTACTGCTCTAGTCTCATTCTTGCAAACTCTTTCACCCAAACTGACAGATTAATCCCCTATGAACAGCACTTTTGCAATGTCATTTCCTCACTTGAAGAACTGTCAATAGATTTCCATTTTCTAAGATACGAAAATTTTTGCCAAGATGTCAAGTTCATCAATTGGTCCTAGTCATCTTGCTTTGGACCAGGGCTTTTCAAACTTTAACGTGCCTATGAATTACTAAAAAATCATTTTAAAATGCAAATTTGACTTTAGTATGTCTGGGTGTGGCCTGAGATGCTGCTTTTCCAACAAGGTTCCAGGTGAAGCTGATGATGCTGGTTCACAGTGCTCTTTCAGTAGCAGAGCTTTGGGCAAAGAAATGACCTTTGATTTCAATCTGGAGAATGTGTAGCTGGTCTGTCACATAGACAGCAGGAAGGGAAGTGCCTTTCCAGGAAGTGGAAACAGCATGAACAAAAGCAAAGAGGTGTGAAAATGTGTAAGGTATTGCAAAAACTATGTTGAGTGTGGCTAGAGCCCAGGCTGTGACTAAGTAGGGTCTCAGTAAACTGCCTTGAGATCACGAAGGGAATTATCCTTCATACTAGGTATTTGAGATTTATCATGTAAAGAAGAGGAACATGCAGAAGGTTTTTAACTAGGAGAGCAACGTGATCAGATCTATGTGTTTGAAAGATGATGCTGATGGCAGTGAGGATAGGGTTACAATGAAGAGCATTCAGGAATTAAGCCAGGTTGTTAGAGGTGAGGATCTAACTAGGATAAAAGCAATGGTAGCCATGGGAGTTGGAGGTGACTCACACCAGCCTACAAGAGTAGACTGTGGACATCTCTTCCCAACTCCATGTGTTGTCATGTTAGTGGCTTGAAATCAACCATAGTGGGAATATTTACACCGTGAAAATCAGCAAACGCTACAATTTTTTTTTTTTTTTCCTGAGAGGCAGTTGTTAAACATTTACTAACACACCACTGAGTGGAAAAGAGAGGAGAAGACAGGTATCAGAGTCACATGGGGGTGATTTATTGATGCATTAAAATAAAGGACAAGAATGCATCAGATAACACACCCTTATTTGGGAAATGGTGTAGATTCGTTTATTGAGGGAATGGATATTTACTGAGAACCCACTATATGTCAGATGCTATATCCCTGCTGCCAAGCAGTTTATATTATCATGATATGGTGTCACTAACTGAGAGACAGGGAAGGTGGAGGCAGTGGAAGTTACTTATTTTAGCTGGGAATATGGAAGATATCCAGGTAGAGTTCTTCAGTCATAAAACTTCCAGCCATTTCATTTGCTATACTTTTAAAGCATTTCACATACAATTCTAACTATTTACAACAACTTTGTAAGGCAGATAGGAAAAACTGAAATTCAGATTTTAGAAGTGGATTGCTCATTGTCACTCACCAAGTTGGTGTCAGAGTCAGGGTTTGAATCTTGGGCTTTTGACCATGAGGCTAGTTCTTTTCCCACAGTGCCCACTATATCATCTGCTCAATCACCATCAGTATAAACGAGCACTACAAATGACACAGTGACAGTCATGGAAACTTACCCTTGCATGCTGATACCATTTTCACCCTCAAAGTGCTTCCCCAACTGTGATCTCAGTTACTCTTCACAGCCCTGGGTGCTACTACATGCTGTTCATTTGGGCTTGTTGCTAGGTGCAGATTAACTGAGGAGTCACATGGCCCCTGCCAACAGCTGCAAGCCAGGGTTGCTGTGATTATGCTAAGAGTGGATTTGCCTGCTGTTGCTATCAGAGAACAAGCAATCCCCTTCTTGCTTCTGTCCCCAATTTCTGCTCCTTTTTCTGATCATGATTCCTTCCTATATCACTCATTTCTGTCTCCAAATACCAATACCTCAGGGGTTTACTAAATAATAATGAAGATAAAAACAGTAAAAAAAAAAATTGTAGTAGAATAGCTATTTGTCAAATGCTGAGTACAGTATCTATAAAAACACCCTTAAACATTCTTATACCAAACTGGTCCAAAATCATATAAAACTACTATAAATATCATATTTATAATATGATATTGCAATATTAAAAACAAGGAAATATAAGACCTAAGACACTGGATTTAGGAAATGGAGGCTTCCATTGCTCAAGGGCCGGAGGTTAAGAAAACTAACTACTTTTCCTGTCTGAGCTTATTAAATGCTTCTCTACAGGTATTTAGGTGGACACACAGACAGAATGGGAATTATTTCTCAAATGGCGTATCACACTAACTTTCCAAAGTGGAGCTACTTTCACATAACTAGTTTTCCCTTTTTCTTTTGTAAAAGCATTTTTGCGTGCACATGAGTATATGTCTGAATATATATTTATATATGAGACTATATATATAGATATGAGTGTATCTAAAGCAGCTACAGTAGTGTTGCTTGGCTGAGTGGGAGGTGATACAGGACTGTGCTATTAGTGAGCGGGAGGTAGGAGGTGACTATGGCTGATGGGCAGGAGTGTGAGGTAATTGCAGGGTAATACTGTCTGCAGGTATTTTTAGATGACACCAGAATGAGAAGATGTTGGTTGGGGGTGATGGTCTTTCTTCTTCTAGAATACAGTGATGAAATATGCATAATAAGAACATAAGGATTGCCAATTTGGAGAAGACCTTTTACCCTTCGAGCCTAGAACTATTGATGACAAAGACATCAACAGCTGTGTTGTGGGAGAGGCCGTTTTTTATCTCCCTTGGCATCCACCATAAATGTTAGAGACCACGCCCTCAAAATCCGGGGTTTCCTTCGTAAGTCATGTAGATGTGTCATCTTTTAATCTATTTCAGCCTTTTAAATAAATGTTGGTCTGTGCTATTTCTTGGGAGAAACTATTTTTTGATTTGGCAAGTTTGCTATTCACTGCATCAAGTAGTATCTCTTTAATTTATTCTCAACTTACTTGTTTTTTCTAAGCTTTAAGGGTGCATGATCATTTCAGTGCTCCAGAATTCAGTACATATTATAGGATTTTAGCTTATCATCGTATCCTCCCTATGAGAAATATAACAAGTGTAGTCAAGTGAGTTTATGAAGGTGAAAATGTTCTGGACACTATATGTATCTAGAAAGTTTGTTAGTTTTATAATTTTCTATGTCATTTTTAACTCATGTACAAAACCTAGGAATCTTGCCCCCCTCCCCCTCGCCCGGCTCCCATTCCGGTCATTTCCCAGGTCCTGACCATTTTGTCAAATAGGTACCTGGTCATGTAACATGGTCTTAGGGTCTAAATGCTATATTACATGGAGAAGTCTCTTTGGGACCTACATCCTCAAGAGGAATGAGATAATTTAAAATGTTCGTTGGGCCAAACCAATCTTAGCTTTTCAACCATATCTGCCATTCTGTTCAGAGACAGGCAAGAATAAGCCTTTTTCATTTGGAAAGCTGGTACCTGAGCCACAGAGTTTAAAAGAACTTATTTTTTTAATCAGAGTGTTCTAAACTGTTCTACAGCAATTTAAGCAACTATTCATATGGGCAGTTCTACTCTGTCCTACAGGGTCGCTATGAGTCAGAATCAACTTTGAAGGCAACGGGGTTTTTTTAACCATATTAGAACAGCACTTCAAAACCCAAGTTACTCATAAATATTAGCTGTTAAAGTACCCTTAAAGTAGTTTGGTAATGTATTGATATACTTACTCCTTTTACGTTGGCATTCAAGTATTGAATCATTTTCCCAGTCCTGTACAGTTCACCAAATTTTCTCCATCTTCACTCCTATGACATCAGTCCAAACCACTGTAGTCTCTTGCATGGACTTCAGCAATAGCTTCCAATTGGTCTCCTGGTATTCATTCTTTTTTCTTTTCAATCCAGTTTCCATCCAGAGTAAGTCTTTAAAAACATAAGTCTGACGTTAGTTTCCTGCATAAAGGCATTCCTACTGCTTTTACCACCACTCATCTGTCAGTTTGTCATACGGTGGTGGCTTGCATTTGGAAGACAGCTTCCTGGCTAATCGACTTGAAGAGATCCATATTTGCACCCATTCCAAAGAAATGTGATCCAATAGAATGAGAAAATTATCAAACAATATCACTAATATCATGCACAAATAAAATTTTGCTTAAGATCATTCAAAATTGCTTGCAGCAGTAGTGCATTGACAGGGAGCTGCCAGAAATTCAAGCTGGAATGAGGGATATCATTGCTGATGTAAGATGGATCTTGGCTGAAAACAGAGAATACCAGAAATATGTTCACCTGTGTTTTATTGACCAGTCAAAAGCATTCAATTGCATGGATTATAACAAATTATAGATAACATAGTGAAAAATAGAAATTCCAGGACATTTACTTGTGGTTATGAGGAAGCTGTTCACAGACCAAGAGGCAGTTGTTTAAACAGAACAAGAGGATACCGCATGGTTTAATATCAGGAACAGTGAATGTCAGGGTTGCATCCTTTCACTTTATTTATTCAATCTGTATGCTGAGCAAATAATCTGAGAAACTGGATTATATTAGGATTGGAGGAAGACTCATTAACAGCTGCTGATATCTGTGATATGCAGGTGACACGACCTAGCTTGCTGAAAACAAAGACTCGAAGCACTTACTGATGAAAAACAAAAAGTACTGTCTTCCGTATGGATTGCACCTCAATATAAAGAAAACAAAAGTCTTCACAACTGAACCAATAAGCAACGTCACGATAAATGGAGAGAAGGCTGAAATTGTCAAGGATTTCATTTTACTTGGATCCTCAATCAATGCCCATGGAAACACAGTTAAGAAATCAAATGACATATTGGTTGAAGAATATTGAATATACCATGGACTGCCAGAAGAATGAACAAATCTGTCTTGGAAGAAGTACACCCAGAATGCTCCTTAAAAGCAAGGATGGTGAGACTCCGTCTCACATACTTTGGGCAGGTTATTAGGAGGGATCGGTTTCTGGAGAAGGACATCATGCTTGCTAAAGTAGTGGGTCAGTAAAAAAGAGGAAAACCCTCAACGGGATGGATTGATACAGTGGCTGCAACCATGTTCTTAAGTGTAACAAGGATTCTGAGGATGACTCTGGACTGGGCAGTATTTTGTGCTGTTGTACATAGGGTAGCTATCAGTTGGAACTACCCCAATGGCACCTAACAACAACACAACTGCTTTTAGATTGAGGTCTGTTAGTCTTGCAATAGACCATCAAGGCTGGTGGTATCTGATCCATATCCAGTTCCTCAGCTTGTGTCCCTTTAGTCACTAAGTCGCTACCCTTCAGTCTCATAACCTTTCTCTCTTTTCTCCTGTTGTTGTTGTCCTCTGTTCCTGGAATGTTCATCTCCTCTCTCCCCCATGTATGACCTGACAACATGAACACACACCCAACTCTGCAACCTTTACATACCTAACTCCTACTCACTGTTTTAGACCTCTCTTTATAAGGATCAGAGCTGTGATGGTGCAGTGGTTAAATTTTACAGCTGCTAACCAAAAGGTCAGCAGTTCGAATCTGCCAGGTGCTCCTTGGAAACTCTATGGGGCAGTTCTACTCTGTTCTATAGTGTCATTATGAGTCGGAATCGATTTGAGGGCAACGGGTTTGTTTTTTTTAATAGGGTTGTTATGAGTCGGAATTGACTCAGTGGCAGTGCGTTTGGCTTTTTTTTTGGTCTTATAAGGATCTTTTCAGGGAGGTCTTTGTTAACTATACAATTCTAAATTATGTCTTCCAAATTATATCTGCTAATAGCACCTTTCTAAATTTCCATTCCCCCATGTGTCTGTCAGTTTGCTGTACTGTGGGGGCTTGTGTGTTGCTGTGATGCTGGAAGCTATGCCACCGGTATTCAGATACCAGCAGGGTCACCCATGGAGGACAGGGTTCAGCTGAGCTTCCAGCCTAAGACAGACAAAGAAGAAGGACCTGGCAGTCTACTTCTGAAAAGCATTAGCCAGTGAAAACCTTATGAATAGCAGTGGAACATTGTCTGATATAGTGCCGGAAGATGAGCCCCCCAGGTTGGAAGGCACTCAAAAGATGACTGGGGAAGAGCTGCCTCCTCAAAGTAGAGTCGACCTTAATGACATGGTTGGAGAAAAGCTTTCAGGACCTTCGTTCACTGATGTGGTACGACTCAAAATGAGAAGAAACAGTGGCATATATCCATTAACAATCGGAACCTGGAATGCACGAAGTATGAATCTAGGAAAATTGGAAATCATCAAAAATGAAATGGAACACATAAACATTGATATCCTAGGCATTAGTGAGCTGAAATGGACTGGTATTTGTCATTTTGAATCAGACAATCACATAGTCTACTATGCTGGGAATGACAGCTTGAAGAGGAATGGTGTTGCATTCATTGTCAAAAAGAATGTTTCAAGATCTATGCTGAAGTACAATGCTGTCAGTGATAGGATAATATCCATACGCCTACAAGGAAGGCCAGTTAATACAACTATTGTTCAAATTCACCCACCAACCACTAGGGCCAAAGATGAAGAAATAGATTTTTATCAGCTGCTACAGTCTGAAATTGATCGAACATGCAATCAAGATGCATTGATAATTACTGGCGATTGGAATGTGAAAGTTGGAAACAAAGAAGAAGGACCAGAATTTGGAAAATATGGCCTTGGTGATAGAAACAATGCCAGAGATTGAATGATAGAATTTTGCAAGACCAACGACTTCTTCACTGCAAATACCTTCTTTCACCAACATAAACGGCAACTATACACATGGACCTCACCAGATAGAATGCACAGAAATCAAATTGACTACATCTGTGGAAAAAGACAATGGAAAAGCTCAGTATCATCAGTCAGAACAAGGCCAGGGGCCGACTGTGGAACAGACCATCAATTGCTCATAAGTAAGTTCAAGCTAAAACTGAAGAAAATCAGAGCAAGTTCACGAGAGCCAAAATATGACCTTGAGTATATCCCACCTGAATGTACAGACCATCTGAAGAACAGATTTGACGCACTGAACACTAATGACCAAAGACCAGACGAGTTGTGGAATGACATCAAGGACATCATCCATAAAGAAAGCAAGAGGTCACTGAAAAGACAGGAAAGAAAGAAAAGACCAAGATGGATGTCAGAGGAGACTCTGAAACTTGCTCTTGAGCATCAAGCAGCTAAAACAAAAGGAAGAATTGATGAAGTAAAAGAACTGAACAGAAGATTTCAAAGGGCCTCTCAAGAAGACAAATTAAAGTATTATAATGACATGTGCAAAGAGCTGGAGATGGAAAACCGAAAGGGAAGAACATGCTTGGCGCTTCTCAAGCTGAAAGAACCCAAGAAAAAATTCAAGCCTTGAGTTGCAATAGTGAAGGAGTCCATGGGGAAAATATTAAATGATACAGGGAGCATCAAAAGAAGGTGGAAGCAGTACACAGAGTCATTATATCAAAAAGAATTAGTCAACCATTTCAAGAGCTGGCATATGATCAGGAACCGATGGTACTGAAGGAAGAAGTCCAAACTGCTCTGAAGGCATTGGCGAAAAACAAGGCTCCAGGAATTGATGGACTATCAATTGAGATGTTCCAATAAACAGATGTAGCACTGGAGGTGCTCACCCATCTATGCCAAGAAATATGGAAGACAGCTTCCTGGCCAACTGATTGGAAGAGATCCATATTTATGCCTATTCCCAAGAAAGGTGATCCAACCGAATGTGGAAATTATAGAACAGTATCATTAATACTACACGCAAGCAAAATTCTGCTGAAGATCATTCAAAAATGGCTGAAGCAGTATATCGACAGGGAACTGCCAGAAATTCAGGCTGGTTTCAGAAGAGGACATGGAACCAGGGATATCATTGCTGATGTCAGATGGATCCTGGCTGAAAGCAGGGAATACCAGAAGGATGTTTACCTGTTTTATTGATTATGCAAAGGCATTTGACTGTGTGAATCATAACAAACTATGGATAACACTGTGAAGAATGGGAATTCCAGAACACTTAATTGTGCTCATGAGGAACTTTTAAATAGATCAAGAGGCAGTTGTTTGGACAGAACAAGGGGATGCTGATTGGTTTAATGTCAGGAAAGGTGTGCGTCAGGGTCGTATTCTTGCACCATACCTATTTAATCTGTAAGCTGAACAAATAATCCGAGAAGCTGGACTATATGAAGAAGAACGGGGCATCAGGATTGGAGGAAGACTCATTAACAACCTGTGTTATGCAGATGACACAACCTTGCTTGCGGAAGGTGAAGAGGACTTGAAGCCCTTACTAATGAAGATCAAAGACCACAGCCTTCAGTATGAATTGCACCTCCACATAAAGAAAACGAAAATCCTCATAAGTGGACCAATGAGCAACATCATAATAAACGGAGAAAAGACTGAAGTTGTCAAGGATTTCATTTTACTTGGATCCACAATCAACAGCCATGGAAGCAGCAGTCAAGAAATCAAAAGACACATTGGATTGGGCAAATGTGTTTCAAAGGACCTCTTCAAAGTGTTGAAGAGCAAAGATGTAACCCTGAAGTCTAAGGTGCGCCTGACCCAAGCCATGGTAGTTTCAATAACATCACATGCATGTGAAAGCTGGACAATGAATAAGGAAGACCGAAGAAGAGCTGACGCCTTTGAATTGTGGTGTTGGCGAAGAATATTGAATATACCACGGAGTGCCAAAAGAACCAACAAATCTGTCTTGGAGGAAGTGCAGCCAGAATGCTCCTTAGAGGCAAGGATGGTGAGACTGTGTCTGACATACTTTGGACATGTTGTCAGGAGGGATGAGTCCCTGGAGAAGGGCATCATGCTTGGCAGAGTACAGGGTCAGCAGAAAAGAGGAAGATCCTGAATGAGGTGGATTGACACAGTGGCTGCAACAATGAGCTCAAGCATAACAACAATTGTAAGGATGGTGCAGGACTGGGCAGTGTTTCGTTTTGTTGTGCATAGGGTTGCTATGACTCGACAGCACCTAACAACAACAACAACAATTTTCCATTAAAACTCTCAGCACATTTCTAAAGATATAACTTCTCTGTGATTCTTTTACATTTGTTTTCCCTACTAGATTGTAGACTCAGTAAGGACAGAGAACAAACACATCTGTCCGGAATACTGCCATATCCCTAGCACTGAAAATTGAACTTCATACGTTGTAGCTACCCATTCAATAAATATTTACAGAATTAATAAATGATTGCCTTGTAAATATTACAGTGGCCTCTTTGTTCTAATGCAGTATATTTGTAACTCTATTGTTAGGGCACTCAGTGGTATCAAGTTAATGAACTTCTGATGCGAAGTGTATGAAAGTAGTTTCTCTTCCAGGTATATATTAAAGTCATATGCCTAAGACCACACTATTAGTACATTGTGGGGAAAAAAATCCTAATATCACTAGTTTATTAGAAAATCTCAGTTATCCTAAATTTTTTTTTCCAAGCTTCCTCAGGAATACAAAAATACTAGGAATCTTTGAGTGATACAAATGGTTAATGTTGTTGGCTGCTAACCAAAAAGTTGGAGATTTGAGTCCATTCAGGGGCACCTTGGAAGAAAGGGCTGGCAATCTTCTTCCCAAAAATCGAGCACTGAAAAAGATATGGAGCACAGTTGTACTCTGACACACATGGGTTACCATGAATCAGAGTCAACTTAATGGCAACTAGTCTCTGGCACTCGATCAGGGAAACCAGGTCATTTGCCCTTCTCGTTTCTACTATTTGCTTTGTCAAAAAAAAAAAATCTGATTTTTCTATATATTGGTCTTCAAGGAGTTATGTTATTCAACATCCACGAATCAATCCTTAAATCTCTGGTACTTACAGCATTGAAGTATACACCCTCAATGTGCTCAGGATGTACATTCTTCCACAATGGCTAGGTCCTTAACACTAGTAATGTAGTATTTTTATTTATAGCAAAGACAGGCATTAAAGAACAGTTTATAGGTAGTTGATATCCCTTTAAGAGTAATCTATTTGATGCTGTCTTTTTTAGTTAACTCATTCTATCAGGCTAGCATCATAAAGGAGTGAAAGAATAAATGGAAGAATGTTAAATTTATAGGGAAAAAGGTAAATTAGAGTAGAATGACTATACTGTCTTCTGCAGCTAGGTTATAGAATTCCTATTAAGCCTTCACCTCTGAAAGTCTATTGGAGGAATAAATACCACTGGTTTCCTGGCCAGAGTTAGATTAGAAACACTGAGTGGAGAGTTTGTCACCTGGTGAAATGCCATTTTGCCCCCAACCCATGGAAGGGAGTTAGGGAATTGCATCAACCCCAAGAAGACCCTCTAGTAACTATGCTGAGAAGGGAGGTGGCAACAGAAATAAGAAGTATTATAGAATTAAAGAAGTGATGTTGAAGTTCTGAAGAAAACATTTACAGTTTTAGTATCTTTCCTAAGCAATTTTAGGAAACTATTTTTGGTCCATAATATTTGATGTCAATGTGTGACTTCTCAGCGATTAGTATGAATTATTGAGAAGAGGCCAATACTGTTTCTCAAAATAGTCTACAAGGGTGGTAGAATCTGGTCCACACCAAAATAATTTTTTTTTTCCGTTTTTGGGCCCCTCTTCCTCCCTTTCCCACTTTCCTCCACTCTATTGATCAAAGCTTACTGAAGTCAATAAGAATTTTATCTGGATTAGCCTGAGACTGGAAGAACTAGATGGTGCCTGGTTACCACCCATCACTGCCCTGACAGGGAACACAACAGAGAATCCTGATGGAGCAGGAGAACAGTGAGATCCGGACCTCAAATTCTTATAAAAAGACCAGGCTTAACAGTCTGAGACAAGAGGGAGGCCGTGTTCCCCAGACCCTTTGTTAGCCCAAGACTGGAACCATTCCTGAACCCAACTCTTCAGACAGGGATTGGACTGGTGTATTTTTTTTTATAAGATAGATAATGATACTGGTGAGGAGTGAGTTTCTTGGTTCAAGTAGACACATGAGACTACGTAGGCAACCCCTGCCTGGAGGCAAGATGAAAAGGCAGAAGGGGGACAGGAGCTGGCTGAATGGACATGGGGAATACAGGGAGAAGAGAAGGAATGTGCTATCTCATTAGGAGGAGAGCAGCTGGGAGTACATAGCAAAGTGGGTATAAATTTTTGTATGAGAGACTGACTTGATTTGTAAACATTCACTGAAAACACAATGAATAAGTTTAAATAAATAAAAAAAATTATCTGGTCCCAAACCAAATCTGTCTCTTTTACAAGAGAATTGTATTTGGGATTGAAGTTTAACTAGAGCTGACTGGAAAATATGTAATATAAGGGACATGAAATTTCAGGTCAGAAGACCTGGGTTTGAGTTCTGACCATCTGTTACCAGATATACCATCTTGGCATATTACTTAACAATTCTGAGCCTTTCATTCTTTGTCCCTTAAGGAAGGCTGATGTTGATACCTGCCTCACAGGGTTGTAAAAAAATTTAACCTGATGGACATAAAAAGTACCTGATAAACTGGAAAAGGCTCTACACTTGTTAGTTACTATTGTCATTAATTAGTAATATAGGCTTTTTATACTATTGGCAATACTAGAGAATGTGACCATAAATTTAGCCTCAGCCAAATGTTCCCTACAACATTTGATGTTTAAATAAACATGTCAGTTATCTAGAGAACTGGAGACTACATTCTATCCCTGTATTCAGTCAAGGAGGAGCCCTCGTGGCACACTGATTACGCCTCCAGCTACTAACCAATAGGGTCACTATGAGTCAAAATTGACGTGGTGGCAACGGGGGTTTTATTTTATTAAGTCAAGCAAAGTATTTGAGCTATATTATTTATATTATTCTGCAGAAGTATCCGCAACGAATTTTAGTTTATGATATACTCTGCCTTTGTATACCTACTTAATTATCCATTTAAACAGTTTTTTGCTGTATTCTGCAGAGTTGAGGTTAGAGATAGCATGCATGTTGTAGCTATTCAACATCCCTCTTGTAAGTTTTACAGGATAAATTCCTCTTTGATTCTAATTTCAAGAGAAGTTTTGACTCTGCCTAAATTTAAATCTTTTCCTTTGACATGAAATGGGACTGCTTACAATTCACTGTCTTTGCCTTTTTGCCTAATTTATCAGAATGTTCAGGGCCTACGTCTTTGCCAAACCTATTCATTTTTAGTACCCAGGAGTGTCTGTGCCTTGAGATTGCTCTTGGTTAAGGGGATCTCTGGTTTGGTTTATGTTACTTTGTGTGTTAACCAGTAAGATGCTTTAAGTCCTTTTGGAATTGATGAGGTATATGTATAAATAACTTGTACTCAGGGCAAGGATGTTATATGCTTCAAGTTCACCATGTCTTAGTGAGTGATCTACACTGTTGTGTATACTCAATTCTATATCCCTTCAGGACTCAACCTGACCCAGAGAAAATTGAACACATTGTTTAGTCAGTAGCTTTACGATAAAGCTTTACTACCTAAAAACATTTTCTCCACATTCCAGAGGAATTTCATAGTTGAGCCCTTTCATCTCTTTCAATCCCCCTCTTACCCCTGTCACTTTTAAAAATCACAAACATTTGGTTTTCTTCTCTACTTCCACAGAAAATCCACCCCTATGCCTCCAGATCTTCTCAGTTCTGCACAGGGGTCTCTTGGTGACACTGTGGCTGCAACAGTGGTTTTTCTGAAATTGGGGCACCCTACGGGAGACCTTCCATAGGAGGGAGACAGAGCAGGATTGTGCTTATTCTCCTTGTCCACTTAAGAGTCAACCTCTCGAGCTGGGCTTTCATGTCTTACTAACAATCTCCTGAGGCTATATTTTTTAAGCACTTGTGTTTTAAGTAAGATAAAGAGAATTTGATCCACCTGAATATGCCTTGAGGTTCGCATCTTATTGGGGCCCCCAATGTCAACATTTTATCTTTTCCTTTCTATGTCAAAGAATTGAGGGTTCAATTAAGACCCATCTAAAAAACAAGATGCATTTCAACTGACATTTAAAAACAATAAAAATTGTAACGAAGTATTTTAAAACTGAGAGTTTTTATTTTATTTTTATCTACTTCACTTAATCCATTCAACATTTCGTAGCAATATACCAGAAACTTGGGATACAAACGTTAAGTCAGACATAGTTCTTGCCCTAAAGGGGCTCAGAATCTAATGATAATCATAGCTATCAGTATTTAGCTCAATACTGTTCTCTTCCTTAAAATAATTAAATGTTTAGATTTGTATAAATTTTGGATTAACATTGCTATATTATTCTATAGAAAAGGAATAAAAAATTACATTCCTATGTTTATCCTATTAGAGAGTTTAGTAGTTCACTAAAACCTACATTCAGTTTTAGATTATGCTCCCTGTATCCCTCCAACAACAGCAACAAAATATTCATACCACCCCATCAGCACAAAGTTAGGAACCCTCTCCTTTCTTCTTCTTTTTTAGAATAGAGTGGATGGGATGAAATCATTTTGTAAGTTAGTCTCTTTTACAGCATGACAAAAATTCCTACAAAACTTTCAGCTGTTATCACAGATCCTTTTTAAATGGTCCTGTCTCTAGCAGTTAGAGTCAGGGAGTAGAAGACAACCCTTGAGAAGATTTTCTGAGAATGCATATTGGTCTCTGGTCCATCAGTCATAAGAATGGTATGACGCTCAAGGTCAGGGAAGGTATGCACAGAAGTACACTGTTAAGAATGTGCAAGGTATATTTAGAAGACCAGTCTCACTTGTGTGGAAGGTTTCTTTAGAGATATAGTAAATCAGAATCATAGAGTCATGAATTTAGGAGATAGTTCAAAAGAGTTTTGGAATTTGTGTGGACCTTTTTAGACTAACTCTAAACATTATGTCTAAACTAATGTTGCTAATGGAAATCATCAGCAAAAACAGGGTATTCTAAATGTGGTGTAAGCATGTTTAGTTAAAGGAACTGAGAGAGCTAAGCACTTTATTTTGGTTACCCCAGATTACATTGCATTGCTTTTACATTGTGAGACAAAACTAAGCCTTTTTGAAACAGCATCCTGTAAGGTTAGCTGTTTACTTTTTTTGCCCCATTTGGTGCCATGATCTTACTGTAATAGTTAAGTGGTAATTCAGACATAAAGATGAAAACAATACCTGGCGTGGTTTTGAACTCAGTATAAAGACAACTAACCAGACTGTGTATAAATGACTGAATTTATTTTTTAGTATGAAATCCATATCTGTCTGTAGTTACCCAGTGCATTTAAGCAAAACTTACATTCAGCAATAATGAAAACTATAACCACCAACCAATGAAAACTATAGGTAATGAAAACTTACCTTTATCTGTGTGTCCCATGCTGATCTGTGCCTTCTTACGTCAGAACTCTAATTTGTATTTATAAAAATATTTTTATTTGTAGTTACTCAAAGTTTACTTTCATTTTAGTAAGTATCTGGTGTGGGTAAGAGTGTGGGCTTAGGTTCAGTGTCCACCTTGGTCATTTCCTATCCGTGTGACATTGGACTAGTTATTTAACTTCTAAGCTTCTTCCTGTACACGCACTGGGAATCCTTATAGCACTTAGCTCATTGCATGATTGTGAAGATTTAGGAGTCAGTAAATGAGCTTAGTACACATTAAGCATTCAGTAAGTATTATTATTGTTATCTGTAGAAAATTAGTGGCCTTGAGGCCTGATATGCTCTACCACATGCCCACCGTTTGTTTCTATCAAACAAAAAAAAAACTAAACCCGTTGCTGTTGTGTCGATTCTGACTTATAGCAACACTATAGGATAGAGTAGAACTGTTCCATAGGGTTTCCAAGGAGCGGCTGGTGGATTCAAACTGCCAATCTTTTGGTTAGCAGCCAAATGCTTAACCACTGTGCCACCAGGGTGCCAAAAGATGGAAATAGTATGGATTAAATGTATGAGTTAAATGAGGGGCTTAACATATATATGAGTTAAATGATATATTTATAACACAGAGCCTGCTACATATTTCTCTTGGTAACAAATTCAAAGAAAAAATGCTACGTAACGATGATACTGGCATTAACTATTTCATTATGACTTTGCAACTGTTCTAGTTTTACTAAGATTTAACTGACATCTAATTTTTTGATTCTAATGACACTGAAGATGGACTCGGAAGCTCAGGGGTTTCCTGTTTCATGGTTTCACATCACGGCCATTGCTACATGAGCTTTTCTGGTCTCCATTATTATTTGATGTCATCATTACTCAATTTAAACCTCTGCCCAGTTTATTTAAAGACCCAGGGAGTTTCCTGAATTCAGTTCTAAGTACTTTCTCCTCGGAGAAGCTAGACCTGGTGTCTTAGGCTGGGTTCTTTAGAGAAGCAAAACCAGTAAAGTGTATAAATATATATATAGAGAGATTTGTATCAAGGAAATGGCACATCCAATTGTAGAAGCTGAAATGTCCCAAGTCCATGGATCAGAATAGAGGCTTCTCCCAATTCACTTAGCCTCAGGGGCTGGTGAACCCAAGATCAGCAGGTCAGAGAGCAGGGCTCTTGCTCACAGACCATGAAGATCTCAGGGCTCTTGCTCACAGCCTATGAAGGCTTTTTGCTTGCCGGGTCCAGAGTGAGCAAAAGGCCAGAATGTCTGCTTATATTCGGATGTAGGCCACACCCCAGAGGAAGCTCCCTCTCAACTGATTGGCTACTCACAGCAGATCCCATCATGGGAATGATCATATATAAACACTGAGAATCATGACCCAGCCAATCTGACGTACAATCTTAAGCGTCACTCTTGGTTAACTATGTTAACCATATTGGGAAATTCTTGTTTAATTCTATATCTAAAAGAGAGTCCTCCATATGAAACTAGGACTTCAAATTGCTGTTTTATTCAAGTAATAGGTTTTGACACTTGTTCTACTCTGATTCTTCAGATGAGGTAATTTTCTGACCATGCATGAAGTAGACTTCTCCTTTGGTATGTGAGGCAGGTTTAGTATTTTCTGCAATAATTTGCTAGGGCAATAGAGTGCTTCCCTACTGTTACTTCATATTCTGTAAGAACTGGTCTCTTGTGGTACTGAGTTTCCAAACTGCCTGGGATTATCTCATTCCTCTTGAATTAAAGCTGACTGATTCTTTCAGTGACTCCTTGTGGGTATAGGAGGGACTTTGGGAATGGGATGAGGATAGATTATATTTAAATTTCAAGGACCTCCCATCTTTTTTCTCCTTTCCTGTTCCCTCTTTATGCCACTGTCGCCAATCATTTCTGGAAATGTTGTGGTTGTTGGTTTATTTTTGTGTATAAATAAAACATTGTGGAGGTAAGGAGATGACCCTTTCCCATAATAATTGAATTCCTTTCTCCTAATGTGGTAACAGAGCCATTGCAGGAAGTAGGGCCAGTGGTTAAAAGAAAACCATCCTGAGGTAACTGTACATAGATCAAGAAGCAGTTGTTCAGAAAGAACAACACAATGTTGAGTGATTTAAAGTCAAGAAAGCTGAGCGTCAGGGTTGTATCCTTTCATTATACCTACTCAATCTGTATGCTGAGCAAATAATCCAAGAAGTTGGACTATATGAAGAAGAACAGGGCATCAGGATTAGAGGGAGACTCATTAACAACCTGCATTATGTAGATGACACAACCTTGCTTGCTGAAAGTGAAGAGGACTTGAAGCACTAATGAAGATCAAAGACTACAGCCTTCAGTATGGATTGCACCTCAACATAAAGAAAACAAAAATCCTCACAACTGGAACAGTAAGCAACATCATGATAAATGAAGACTGAAGTTGTCAAGGATTTCATTTTACTTGGATCCACAATCAATACCCATGGAAGCAGCAGTCAAGAAACAAAAGACGCATTTCGCTGGGCAAATCTGCAGCAAAAGACCTCTTTAAAGTGTTGAAAAGCAGAGATGCCACCTAGATGCCAGGTGTGCCTGGCCATCATACACATTTGAAAGCTGAACAATGAATAAGGAAGACCGAAGAAGAATTGATACCTTTGAATTGTGGTGTTGGCAAAGAATATTGAATATACCATGGACTGCCAAAAGAACAAACAAATCTGTCTTGTAAGGAGTACAACCAAAATATTCCTTAGAAGCAAGAATGAAGAGACTGTGTCTTACATGTTTTGGACATGTTGTCAGGAGGGATCAGTCCCTGGAGAAGGACATCATGCTTGGTAAAGTACAGGGTCAGTGGAAATGAGGGAGACCCTCAACAAGGTGGATCGACACAGTGGCTGCAACAATGGGCTCAAGTATAACAATGATTGTGGAGATGGCACAGGACCAGGCAGTGTTTCATTCTGTTGTGCATAGGGTCTCTATGAGTTGGAACCGGCTCCATGGCACCTAACAACAACAGCAAGTGAATTTATATTATCATAGCAGGCTAAGCATTCATTTCTGAAAGTATATGTGGGGAGAAAATTTACACTTATGGTACAATGATTTATCCTGGGCCAGATGCCCACTATAGTCACTTGAGGCATACAATGTTCAGTTGTCTTTGAGATGGAAGTCTTTTCAGGGATTGCAAAGTCTCCAAGCCAGATTGAAGCAGCATTTTAGTCAGGGTTGATATAAGCTTTATTACAGAACCAAGAAGCAAAGAACTTTTGTCTTATCTTTATGAGGTATTAAATAGACAAAAGCCACACTTATCTTTGAGATAAGGCTTTGTGTTCCTTGGGCTTCTGCTGAGATTGCTAAGGGACAGCATTCTTAAGGTCCTTACAAATTCTGTTATTTGACTGAATGGTTCTTTGAGGCACTGATACGGATCTTTGTGAGGTTATACTCTTGGTTTCATCTTTAGCTTATGTTTTCCTGAATGTGTGCTGGATTTGATGTTTGCCTAGAAGCCAGTTTTTAATTTTAGCATCATAGGTTGTCTGGAGAGCTTTAAAGCTGTCAAACCCAACAATTCTTCTGTCCCTTTCAAGAGTCTCTCCTTTAACTTTTCTCTCTCAGCTTGCATTTTACTACAAATGACAAGAAAAGACCAGGCAGCACCTTCAACACTCTGCTTGGAAATCTACTTGGCTAGATCAATCAGTTTATTAAGTATATTTTCTACTGCTCATGTTACCAAATGGAACAGTGTTGCTAAACCTTCTGCTGTTGCAGAACAAGGATCTCTTTTCTTCCAGGTTAAGGTACCATTTTCTTCACTTTACTGTAAGCCCTAACCTACAGCCTCCTCAAAGTCTTCGACTAATAGACTCTTCAAGACCCTTCAGGCTTTCACTAACACTGTCCACACCCACCCACTGCCCATTTTCAAAGCCAGTCTCACATTTGAGTCTTTTGTTCCCATGGTAGCACACCACTCTTGGTTCTAAAATATGAATTAATTATCTATGATTGCATGGTAAATTATCCTAGAACTTTGTTGCTTAAACTACAATAATAATTTATTATCTCATAGAGTTTCCGTGAGTCAGAAATTTGGGAGCAGCTTAGCTAGTTGTCTCTGTCTTGGAGTCTCTCAATGTTGTAGTCAAGTTGCCAGCCTGGGATTCAGTCATCTGAAAGCTTGGCGTGGTTGAAGGATCTGCTTCTAGAATGGCTTACTCACATGATTTTTATCAGGAGGCCTCAGTTTCTCACTACATGGTCCTATCTGTAGTTCTAAATGAGTCTTCTAATAACATAGCAGCTGACTACCCCAAGCAAAGAATTCAAGAGAGAACAAGGTAGAATCCACAATGCCTTTTATGACTTAGCCTTCAAAGTCAACCTTATCATTTCTGTAGTTATCTCATGGTTACTCAAATCAGCTCTATTCACTGTAGGAGGAGACTACATAAGGGTATAAATACCAAGAGACAATGATCTTTGGGGACTATCTTGAAGGCTGGATAAAACAGGAGACAACCCATAGATTAGCAATAATAGGAAGCCTGTATATTCCGAGCAGTGGTGTACTGATAAACCAGCTCTGAAAAAAAAAAAAAGTAAAGAAATCAAAACGACAATCACAGTGACAAAAACAGCTGATTTGTAGTGTTTGCCATGTGCGAATACTCTCACTGTGGCCAATTTTAAGCTTTTTTTTGATAGGGTCACTACAAGTCAGAATCGACCTGACGGCAATGGGTTTAGTGGTTTAACAACTGGCTTGGAAAATACTCATATACTTAATAATTGGCTCTCATGAGCTGGTAAGAGGCGGTTCCAGCATACCACTGTCCCTAATCTGGAAAGGCAAAATAGAAGGCTATGTTCTTGAGGCTGGGAGTTAGAATCACGTGAGAATAGCTAGAGCCTGAGTAGGGTTATCCAGTGGGAGTTAAAGTCTCATGGAGGAACCTCAATAGCTTCTGGAAAAGCTGCAGAAATGAGGGCCTTGAGAATGAAAACTGCAGAAGTCAGGCTTCTTTCGACTCAGAGTGGAGCAAGGGGAAGGATGCGGAATGGACTTCATGGCAAAAGGGTTTAGAACTGGTCCATTTGGTGATGAAAATGGAGGATCTGGGACAAATCTGCAGAGAATACATTAATGGTTACTTGGGGCTGGGGCTGGAGCAAGGATTGATTGAAAATGGGCATGAGGGATCTTTTAGGGTTGATGGAAATGTTTTAAAGCCAAATATTGATGATGGTTGTTTTTGTTATTAGGTGCCTTCAAGTCGGTTCTGACTCATAGCAGACCCTATGTACAACAGAACAAAACACTGCCCAGTCCTGCGCCATCCTCCCAATCATTGTTATGTTTGAGCCCATTGTCGCAGCCACTGTGTCAATCCATCTCGTTGAGGGTCCTCCTCTTTTTTGCTGACCTTCTATTTTACTAAGCATGATGTCCTCCAGGGACTGGTCCCTCCTGATAACATGTCCAAAGTATGTGAGATGAAGTGTCTCCATCCTTGCTCCTAAGGAGCATTCTGGCTATACTTCTTCCAAGACAGATGATGGTTACACAACTGTGAGTTTACTAAAAATAATTTTAAAAAAATGGAGGAGCTGAGATTCTATCCAGGTTTTCCTGACTCTATCGTGCTGTGGAGTATCAGAAAAAAAAGAGGCTGCCCTTTGTGCTGTGTTTAGAATTTTAGACTTCAAGGTGGCTCTAATGAGCTTCATCTTCTGGTGTTCAAGACCTTGTTTAATCACCTCCCCTTGAGTGTGAGCAGGATCTGTGACTTGCTTTTAACCAATAGAATGGGAAAGGTAATAAGATACAATTCCCATGATTTTTTTATGTTATACAAGACTCCATCTTACTAGCAGACTCTCTCTCCTTCCTTTCTGGTTTTGAAGAATTAAGTTGCATGAATTGTATAGCCACAAGGAAATGAAATCTGCTAACAACCTGAATAATTTTAGAAGTAGATTCTTCCACAGTTAAGCCTCTAGATGGTAACATAGACCAGCTGGCACCTTGATTGAAGCCCTATGAGATCCTGAACACAGGACCCAGCTAAGCTGTATCTGAAGTTCTGACTTACAAAAATGTGAGAAAATAAGTATACAATGTTTTAAGCCACTAATTTTGTGGGTTTTTTTTACAGTGATAGAAAAACAATAAGCCCTCCTTCTAATACAGTCATATCAAAATTTATGGTTACATTTCTGTTCAATGTTTATGCTATTACAATTTTATAAAAGCATTTTACAGCTGAGTCATGTGGTGTTCTAAAATTACGTTTCCCTTCTCTCAAATTCTTTTTATTTCCCAATATAAATAATTGTCTTATTTATTTATTTATTTTCTATATCCAAACCCATTGCCACTGAGTCGATTTTAACTCATAGCAACCCCAAAGGACAGAACAGAACTGCCCCATAGAGTTTCCAAGGCTGTAATCTTTACAGAAGCAGACTGCCACATCTTTCTTCCATGGAGTGGCTGGTGGGTCCCAACCACCGAACTTTCAGTTAGTAGCCAAGCACTTAACCACTGTGTAACCACGGCTGCTTTGTTTTCTATATAACTATAATTGATTAATTAATTTCCAGATCCTTTGTACAAGTTTAAATTTATTCTAAAGATGCTCAACCACAACCACATTAGACAAACTGTTAATTTAATCATTGCTATCGAGAAGTCTGATTCCATTCCGATTCTCTGCCCTACCTCCTGCCCTAAGGACCTTTTAGGTTCTTACCTTCATTCTCTGAAATTTGACATTTTATGATGCTGTACCATGGTAGAAGTTCTTTTTGCCATTTTGGAAGGTACCCAGTAGGAACTTTCAAACAGGAAACAAGTCAGTTCTGGAACATTTTATTATTATTATTTGAGGGGATTAGCATCCTTCCTGATTTTTCCTTATTAGGAAGAATTTTAATTCTTGTTTTTGCTCTAGATCTCGTTCTTGCTTGCCTTCTCAAGGATGTTTTTCCTGCAATTATACTCTGAGGTTCAGGAGAGCAGATTAAGTTACTTATCTGTTTCCCTTCTTTAGGTTTCAACATTTTAGGGTATGCTGAATCAGTTATCAGTCATCCAGCTTCCAAAATGTTGTTGCTGTTTTCTCTTCTTTTTTTTTTTTTTTTCATTTTGGTGAGCTTAGACCTTTTAAAAAGATCACTTTACTGTCATTTCAGTGTATTTGGGGGAAGAGAGAAGCCTAAAGTGTTTGTTCATTCTGATATCTTTAACCAGAATCTGACCTCTCTACATTTAACTTTCCTGTTATCTTCTAATAATAGTTGTATGAGGTGAGTAAGGCAGATATTATTATCCTCCTTTACTGATAAAATACTTGAGAATCAGAGTTCAAATGACTTGTTTGGGGTTACTAAACAGACCTTGGAACATTCAAGTCTCAGTAGTCATAACCACTCTTTCACTATTAGCACATTGCTTCCCAATTCTGCCCAATAGACTCATAAGTTAGTAAAATTGGAAGTGGCCTTCTATTGTAATATTTCCCAAAATATATGCCACAGAACATGAGTCCTGGAAGGAATTCTGTGAAAAAGAATTCCATAATCAACCACATTTGAGAAGTACTCTACACTCATGGATAGCCTTAATTCTATGACACCATTAATTGTAGGAAATAGTTACTAAGATATAATAATAGATTTTGGTGGAATTGTGGGTAGTGCAGGGAAGAAATATGTTAAGTGCTATATTACAAACAGCACATAGAATTTGAGAAACATAAAACTGTTTAAAAAAGTCTACCTTAGGATGGAGCAAATGCAGTATATTTCCTTTCCATAGTTTTAATGTATTTAAGTTCCAAAAGTTGTAATAAAGAAATCTGTTTGTTGTTAGCTACCTTTGAGAAGGCCTGACTCATGATGGCTGTGTGCACAATGCAAGAAAACACTGCCTGGTCCTGAGCCATCCCCATGATGGCTTGATCGGACTGCTGTCATTCATACAGTTTTCACTGTCTGACTTTCAGAAGTAGATCGCCAGGCCTTTCTTCCTAGTTGTCTTAGTTTGGAAGGTTTGCTGAAAACTGTTCAGCATCACAGCAACATATAAGCCTCCACTGACAGAAAGCGGTGGCTGTGCATGAGATGCAAACTGATAATGTATCATCCACCCACTGGCTGGCCTTTGTAATCTGTATGGAACAGGTTCTTGCCCTCTTCCATCAGAAAAGCCTTTAAATATTTGTAGACTCTCATCTTGGATCTCCAAGGCTGAAACATCTCCAGTGCTTTCAGTGTGTTACTCAGATGCTACAGTTTCCAGGTCCTTCATTCTCCTGTTTCATCTCATAATCTCCCTGGAAAACCCAGAGCTTTGCACTCCCTTGGGTCAATAAAACACCTCTGTCAATTCAGAGACATGATAACTTTCTATTTATTTGGATGCAGAGTCCTCACTGAACCACTTGAGACCTGTTTGACTTATTTCATCCTGACAGGGAATTTCCTCCTCTGTAGCTCTATTCTGTCATCACCTTCTACCTTCCAGTAGTACATTCCTTTCCTGAGTAGAGCAGGTTCTTTCGGCAAAAGAAAATTAGTTTTGTGTGTTACTCTGCAATCTTGGTATTCTGATGGAATATGTCTACTCCGAATATATTTCAGCCAGTCTGTTGTGCCCATGGTCCATACACATGTGAGCCTGTGAGTCACTGAAGCTCAGCCAAGGATGCTGGGAGATGGTTTTGGAAATTACTGAGGATTCCCCTCACTCAGGCTGTGTCTCTTCTTGTTTCTACTTGGCCCCATCCTGTTTCATACTTGATACTTCTGTGGTTTTCCCTTGGTTCTTCCAATATTCCTTTAAGTGCTTTGATTGGGTCTTATATCTCTGTCTTATACTCTTCCCACTCATCTAGCATATCCTGCCCTCATTTTGGCCTCTTGGAGCACAGTCTCTGCAGTGCCTATCTTGGATATCACACTGGCAAGGCCTATTTTGGCCATTAAAAAAAAAAAAATTACTGACCACAAAAATGTGCAGCATGAGAACATGGGAAAACCAGTCTCTCACTAATTCTATAGTTCTCCATCATACCTGAATTCCTGGGACATTTTTCACCGAAGACATATATTTGCTATACAGTATAAATAAAACTCCCCACATGTAAGGCTTCCGTAAGGGCTTGGAGAAGAAAGTCCACAAAGATCAAAGTCTCTATTTCTGAGTTCCCTGAGAAGTATCAGAGCCCTAAGAAATAGCCCATAAATATTTTGTGGTAATCCTTGTGGAAGAGTGGAAAATTACTCTCAATTCTTCACTTCTTTTGCCATATGTCTCCCACTAGAATGGGCAGAGTACATTACCTGGCCCTGTTGGATATATTGGGCTAGGTCATGTGAATGGCTTTGGCCAATGTAATGTTAGTGGATGTGATACAAGCAGAAATTTTAAATGTGCTTGCATGCATTAGCTTGGCCTCTTGCATTTTACCCAACCACCATGAAAAGAGCCACTGATCCCAGAAAAAAGGCATGGAGAAGACCTGAACCTGACCTGCAGCTTCGAGCAGAGCTGCCTTGCCCAATCCACAGACCCGTTAGCAAGAGCATTGCTGTAAGTCACTGAGATTTGGGGGTTATTTATTATGCAGCGTTATCATAGCAGAAATCTGACTGATACAATCTCCTTCTATATCAATTTCAGAATAATTGCCTTCAAAATGTTGCCTTTATTACCTCTCCTCGAAGACCCGATGACCCTGGATCCAAAAGTTCTTTCTGTCTCAAAAAAGCACTTCATCTTAGCACTTTTATCCCATTCTATGACAGTTATTTTCATCTGTCCTACTGGCTTGGACAGCCCTGAGAGGATGCAGAGTTATGACTGAGTCACAGCATATTGGCAGTGCCTGGTTTCATAGTAAGTACTCATGGGTTTGTGTTGAAAAGAGCACCAGATGTAGAGTGAGAGGATACAATTCCAAGGCCTGGATTTTTCTCTTAACCATTTGTGTGATCTCACATAATTTATTTAACCTCAGTAAGGTTCATTATCCTTGCTATAAAACAAGCATAAAATACTACCTCACAGGCTTGCCGTGAAGATTAAATGAGTTACTCTTTCTGGACAAGAAGCAAAATAGAGGATAGTTTGTTGGTACTTACGTAATCATTTAAAATGTACTCATTTAATCCATTTTCAGCTCTTGAGCTATAAAAAACAAGCAGGTGGCTGGATTTGGTCAGTGAATGGTAATTTGCTGACCACTGGTCTAGATCAGGGATCGTAAAACTACTGCCTATGGACAAATATGGCCAGCCACCTGTTTATTTTTCTTCAAATTTATTTTTTAAAATGCTACATAATTTACCCATTTAAAGTGTTGGAGCCAATAGTTTTTAGTGTATTCTCAAACATATGCAACTATCACTGCAGTCAGTTTTAGAATACTTTTATTATTCCAAAAGACAGCCACCTGTCTTTATAAATAAAGTTTTATTGGCATACAACCATACTCTTTTGTTTACATATTATCTATGACTGCTCTCCTGCTGCAATGGCAGAGTTGAGTAGTTCTGACAGAGACATATGTCCCAAGAGCCTAAAATATTTACTACTGGCCCTTTGGAGAAGAAGTTTGTCAGCTCCTGGTCTAGATAACAGTTCTGGAGCTTTCTTCTGTCCTGTGGAATTTTCATCACCTTCCTCAAGTTTTTTACAGAATCTCTGGAGACTTACATTCTCATGGTCCTCTCTAGATCTTAGTCCTTGTACTCACAAGTGCATTATCTCACCGTCTCACACATGCTCTTCCGCTTCAGCACTGCTAACACAAAGGGAGCATTCTGGCCCCATTCCTTGACATCCATACCCAGTCCCCACAACAAAACCCTGTGCAAAGCACTCCTCCAGTGATTTTGTGTGGAAATTAGGCTCCACTGAACTTTTGAGGAGATGGAAGGAGGTTATATCACAGCCATCCTCTGCACAGGTACTTGCTCTACAATCTTGCAGTGGTTATGACATTTCTATAATTGGAGACACTATTGATTCCCTATTATGTGTTACACAGTGCGCTAGATATGCAACCTATGACATAGTCTCTCATTTGACCCTCACACAACCTTGTTAGGGAAACCTTATCCACATTTAGCAGATAAGAAATTTGAGGTTCAGAGGTCCTTGTGTACAAAGTCACATGGATAATAAGTGGTATTTGAACGTATTTATTTCTGCTGCTAATTTCAAATGTTTTCACTGTACCACACAGCTTTTAATCTGACCAATCTTTTATGGAACACAAGATCCAAGCAGAGAAAATCTATCATTTTCTGGAGAACAAGAAAATAACGAAGTATTAGTTGATATTTTTAGACACTTTCAACTGTTCGGCCAGATTGTGGAGAAAGGAGAAATGGCAAATATCATATTTCTGTTCCAAAAAGGACAATAAACCACATTAGTAGTTCTCCTTAGGTTAGAGTACGAAGCAGGTGTGGGGGAAAATATAAGAAACAACCTTGTGGGCTTCAGTGAGGAAACACTTCAAAAAATACCATTTGATTAAGAGACAGCCTGCATGATTCAATGAGGAGGCGTAGGTATTGCCTTGGAAAAACATCAGATAAAGAAATACTAAATGCCTGTAGAAGTGTCGTGGGTATGGGGGCTAAAAACAGCTTGTGGAATGGCAAACTTTCTGAAAAACATGGCAACAGCAAGTGTCCGTAAATGGTAACTTCACTCTCTGTGGATGAGTGGGAAACAGCAGAGGGTAATTTTTAGATTGCTTGTGTTTTACGTTAGTGGAGTGAAGTGATGCCATTGGAAATATTAAGAAGGATGAAAATGTGTTGGTGACGAAAGAACACTTATGAAAATAGAATAGCACCAGGACGTGGTAACCTGATGGAGATAATTCAAAGACTAAAAAGTGAATATTGTTGATACCTGAAAAATAGTAGTGTTAGCCTATTAGCCAAAATAGACCCTTTGCAGCATATTGGTGTAAAAAAGTGTTCTTCACAATGGGAGACTTTTTGGAGTTTCAGTCATTATCTTCTGATAATAAAATCTCAGTTAACAGGAATGTTTGAAGATTGAGAGATTCTAGAAAGTTGCATTTTCAGATTATTCGTTTAATTGTTTATATTGTTTCATAAATGTCCAAATCTTCTTTTCTGCCTCAGTCCAATGGATGATTGAAAAATTTGGATGCTGGAGGATTTCCTTGGATTGATAAAGCCTCATTCATCTATTCGATAGATTTTCACTGAACACTTATCATATGCCAGGATTTATGGTGGGCAGGATGAATCAAAGATGACTAAGATGGGGAGCCTACCCTTGTAGTGTTCGTGGGTGGAAGAGTAAAGGTGACTATAGAAGGTGAAAGTGATAGGGATGACTACAGTTTGATAACAAAACATACCCTGGATTCTAACCTAAGAACTCTAAGACCGTATCTTTTGTTATCATAAGATTCTGTTTCCTAAATATGGAAG
This sequence comes from Elephas maximus indicus, assembly GCF_024166365.1. Classification (NCBI taxonomy): domain Eukaryota; kingdom Metazoa; phylum Chordata; class Mammalia; order Proboscidea; family Elephantidae; genus Elephas; species Elephas maximus. The sequence goes on from NC_064825.1 coordinate 83,599,474, forward strand.
GTAAAATATGCCAGAATGAAGGCTCTAGTTAGCTAGATTCTGATGGGTTGAGCTTACTGTGTATTAATATATAGTAAAGAAACTATCAAATTCAAGTGCAATCTCATCCTTTCTTGGATTAGTCTTTTTCATTATTTGCTTGGTTCCAGTGTTAAGAACTCACTCTCTTAGATTATTAGGATAGAATCAAATATTTACACTTTTTTTTTCCAAGAAAAAAACTTTTTTGGGGGGGAGGGCAAAGAAAATGGCCCAGGGAAACTTTCTGGGAGTCAAGCATATTTTGAGGTGAGGTGGGGGAAGTATTTGGAAATTAGAGATTAATATCTATTTAAGAAACATTGAGAATGTTTTCTCATGAGATCATAGAAGAAGTCATAGTTGATAATATAACATGGTGTTTATGTTGAAACAAGTGATTTTCTTAAATTATAAACACTTGGATTAGGACTTTTGAATTATGATCTATACATGAGACCATATTGGATGAGGAATATTTAGCACACCACAGTTTTAAAGGACTCCACTCTCCCTCCTCCCTTTAAAGTTTCTTAATAAAGCAAAATTACAGAGCTAGAGAAAGTCCTATTTCATGTTTTCTTCCCTGCCTCTTAACACTCTGTGCATTTGTTCTCCTTTCCAGGAGTCTTGGGTTTTCCTTCAGTTAGGCCAATATTTACACTTTGAACCCCTCTTTTCCTGCTATTTTATCAAAATCCATTCAGCTAATTGTCTTATTGGTAAGAAATAAATTTAAAAAAAGTTATACCAAAATAATTTATAGCAGGTTTTACTATATGTGAGACTTCAAAATATATTCACACCTACTCAAGGCATGGTATTTTAACCTAAAGAAATGGAAACCTTTTGAAAAAAGATTTACCATGAGCTTCTATTGAATAAGTACTCATTGAATACTAACTACTCTGTGAAGGATACGGCACTGGGTGGTAGTGGGAACAGGATGCAAAGATGGGTAAACACACAACTGAGAATGCAGCCAAGATGATAACGAAAACATTTCACACATGACTAGAAAACAATGTGGAAGAAGGTAGATGCTGTAAGAGGAGTGTCTTAGGCTGGGTTCTTATATATATATGAGAGAGAGAGGGTGAGAAGAGATTTATCTCAAGGAAACTGCTTACGCAGTTGTAGAGGCTGGCAAGCCCCAAAGTCCATGGGTCAGAAATCGGCTAGAGGCTTCTCCTGACTCACATGGTTGCAGAAGCTGACAAATCCAGAATCAGTAGGTCAGAGGGCAGGCTGCTGGCTCAAGTCCTAGGAATAAAGGTCTGATGATGATGAGCTGAAAACAGGATGCAGAACAAGCAAGTGAGCTTTGGCAGAATGTTCATATATGTATTTTGGGTGCAGGCCACATATCCAAGAAAACTTCCTTACAACTGATTGGTTGATCACAGCAGATCACATCCTGAAAGTGATTATATTACTTACAGGAGATCACAAAATGGAGGTTAATTACATCAGATCACAAAGTGGAGGATAATTACATCAGATCACAAATGGAGGATAATTACATAATACTGAAAATCACGGCCCAGACAAGATGACACATAACATTAACCACCACAAGGAGATTTAACAATTCACTTGAAAAGCAGAAGAAATCACGTACAATTGAAGAGCTATCAGGCATGATTTTGTGGAGGAAATGGTGTTCAATTTGAGGCTTCATGGTTAGATAATATTTTTGACAAGTTAAAATTAGATAAAGCATCCAGATGTAAACAACATTGTGAGCACAAATAAGGCATCAAGAAACTTCAGTCTGTGCCTGGGAATAGTTTATGGGTCAATTTAGCCAAAGCAGTGAGTTTATTAGTAGTAAAACTCTTTTTTTTTTTTTTTTGCATTCTCAGATGAAAGGTTATGCTGAACTCTAAAGTGCAAAATGCAACATAAACCTAAATATCCAAGTAGCTCTGGTGAAAGTGTGTGGGGGTGTGGTGGTGGTAGTAGTGGGGTGTGTGTGTGTAAATGTGTGAATGAAGAGGTGGTATGTGTGAATGTGTGTGTGTGAATGAAGGGGTAGTGTGTGTGTGTGTGTGCTGGAGTATGTGTGTGTGAGAGAGGGAGGATTCTTCAAATTCTGAGTTCTCCTTGCTGCTCCAACTATATTCCTTTTCCCCCAAGTGGATGTTGATGCACCTTAACTGAGCTTTAGGACTGCCACCAGGAACACTGAAAATCTCCTGGCTAGAGCCATGTTCCCATATTGCCTGATCAGGAGAGTCACCTAAGGTACTTCTTACATACAGAGTCTTTGAGCCTCACCCAGATCCAAATCTTAGAATATGTTTTTATCAAGCATTCCCAGGCAGTCTACAAATTCATGATAAACATTGAGTTGGAGCAGAAGGGCATTTCGGAAAATAGACTGGGAAGGCAGACTATGGAGAATCTTGATATCTGGGTGAGGAACAGTAACTTCAAGGAGAGAGAATCTGTGGTGAACACGTTCCTGACACTCATTCTATCACACTCCATTCAGGTCTCCCACTGTGTGTACGCCCAGGAAAAGCCCCAAGAGCAAGTTTCTGGGGATTTCCTCCTCACCAGGGAGGTGGCCCTGGTTCCTTTGGGCTCCAGAGCACAGCCTGGAGTTGATATGGCTCCAAATCTTCTGGAATGATGCCAGGGCACAGATGTGGGGCAGCCAGTGTCTAAGGGTTTGCCTGTAGGGCTGTGGGATGTGGGCAGGCCTTATAGGTGAGGCTGCTGCAGCCTTCGTTTTGCTGGCTGAGGAAGAAGCGCCTGCTGCAGCAGCTGCCTTGCATTTCCTCATTAGGGTTGCTTCCACCTTGAGCACACGTGTGGGAGCAAGTGAGGGAACTCAGCATAGGAGGAGAGCTGCCGGGCCTAATGTGTGGATGGGCTGCAAGCGGGGAGAAGGCATGCTGTTGGTGACTCAGAGTCAGCAAGGGGTGGATATCGCCAGCAGGAAGTTGGAGTCAGGAGGAACTGCCAGGTACTTTTCCATCTCCCCCCCGTCGATGATCTTGTGGTCAAGGATGCCAAAATGCACAGGCCCGTTTCCTAGGGCTGCACAAACTGGACTCACTTGAGCTGGTCAAAATAAAACAACCGAAGAATTTGTCAGAATCCAGTAAATATAATATAAAGCCCTGCTTTTGCAGATGGTTCTTTTAACTGTTGGATTAGACCAGGTGTTTTTGACCAATAAAACCACCCACTATTTCCCACCATCAATAATCCTCTGCTTCAATCAGGAAAAGAGAAACACAGATTTATCCCCGGTGCTCTTTAAAACATATAATTGTGTAGTCAAAACTTTACAACAAATGTTGGAACTAGTTATCCCATTTTATAGATGAGGAAGCAGAGGCTGGGGAACTCCTTCTCTCTCTGTCACATACAGTCAATACGCTGCAGAGCTATCATTTACATCCCACTCTGGCTGCAAAACCCGTAAACGCTCAACTTTTCCAGTCTCCCTCCCAATCAAATCTTCTGTGCTAACTCTGCTGTGCATCCTCCTGTACCCTATTTCTGCCACCCCTGTGCTTTTTGGCTCAGGTTGTTCTCCTTACTTAAAATGGCCTCTCCTCTCTTTAGAACTCTATGCAATAAGTGAACAAACGTGAGAAATCTGGAATCACACTGCTCAAATTCCAGCTCTGCTGTGATTTGGATGTGTTGTTTAACATCTGTAAGACTTCCATTTTAATATGGATGCAATAATAGTAATTACTTATTAGTTATGCATATCACACAAAAGAGTACTTGAAAAGTGCTTCATGAAAGGTAGCATACATGTATTATTATTCAAGTCAAACTGTTTCTTGAAGATTCTTTCTCTGTTAATTCTTGGCCTGTTTGACATCTTATTCCTTTTTTTTTTTTTTTTCTGTGCCTATATGGCATTGTAGAGTGGCTACCCAACTCTTCTCCATTTGTTTCATGTATGTGAACTTTGTCTTCCAGAAGAAGATTTAAGGTACTTACGGTCATTAGTCATTGCTTGTGCTTGACTTTTACTACATCTTCTGCTGGACACCCACTCAGATGCTCAATAACTGCATACTGAAGATCTTTTTTCAAAATAAAAACAAGGAGACTGTTTTCTATGTGTAGACTCAACCTCCATTAAGTAGATCATTGTCGTTAGTTTCACAGCATCTCAGATGAAAAAACAGGTTGTTTCCCTTACATTCTTTCTTTCCATCCCATTCCTCCTCTTTCATCCTTCCTCCTTTCCATAAACATTTATTGGATATCTTCTGAGTTATTAATGCTGGGCAAATGCTGTGTTGGCTACTGACAGCCACATCTACAGGGGATAGATAGGAGAAATGCTGGCACCCAGGGGCCTGAACACTTGTCCAGACACTTTCATAATCAAAACTAATTTCACAAATTTCCCTGGGAAGGTCTAGGACAAAGAAAGAGACCAGTTAAAGTCATGCTTAACTGCCTTAAGTTGCCTCTAGCTGGGCTGTAATGCTTGGAGTTCCAGGGAACTCTTTGGAATAGACCAAAATTTCTCAAAGGATGGTCCTCAGATCACCTTCATAAGAATGACATCAGGAAGATACCTCGAATTATATTTTATGCCTTAAAACAAAACCTATACCCCTTGCCATCATATGTAAGAGCCTAAAGACTTGCTTTCCAATAAAAATACTGGATGATTTTTTTTTTTTCTCTTGAAAAACTGAATAGTCCCCACAAAGCCCATGACATTTGGTGGTTCTTCCTATCAAATAAACAGGCAAAATCAAACAGCCTTCTGTTAACAATTTCTTTTTTTAAAGACCTTTGTTGAGGTATAACTGGCATACAACAAACCATACATAGTTGAAGAATTCAATTTGATAAATTTTGACGTATGTATGCCATCACCCTAATCAATTATTGAACATATTAATCACTCTCAAAAGCTTCCTCATACCCTTTTGTAATCCCTGCCTCCTATCCCTTCTTCCCACCCCAGGAAACCACTATCTGCTTTCTGTTACTATAGATTAGTTTACATTTTCTATAAATGGAATTATATAGTATATACTCTTTATTATATTTTCTGGCTGCTATAGCTAACCATAACCTCTTAGGGATTCATTCATGTTGTCACATGTATCCATAGTTCATTCTTTTTGATTGCTAAGTAGTATTCCATTATAAGGATATGCCATGATTTGTTCATCTGCTCTCTTATTGATGAATATTGAGGATATTTCCAGTTTGAAGCTATTACAAATAACGCTGCTCTAAAAATTTATGTTCAAGTCTTTGTATGACACATGTTTTCTTTTCTCTTGAGTAAATGCCTAATGGATAACATGGTAGGTGTATGTTTAAATTCTTAAGAACTAAACCCAACCAAACACCTTGCTGTAGAGTCAATTTTGACTCATAGCAACCCTGTAGGACAGAGTAAAACTGCTCCACAGGGTTTCCAAGGAAAGACTGGTGGATTCAAACTGCCAACCTTTTGGTTAACAACTGTAGCTCTTAACCACTACGTCAACAGAGCTCCTAAATTTTTAAGAAACTGCTAATTTTTTCCAAAGTGGTTGTAACATTTTAGATTACTACCAACAATGTATGAAAGTTCCAGTCCCTTCACATCTTCTCCAACATTTGTTATTGTCAGTCTTTTTAGCATTAGCCATTCTAATAGTGTGCTATGGTATCTCACTTTGGCTTTAGTTTACATTTCCTAATGACTAATAATGGAGCACTGGTAATGTAGTTGTTAAGAGCTCAGCTGCTAACCAACAGGTCGGCAGTTCAAATCCACCAGCTGCTCCTTGGAAACCCTATGGAGCAGTTTACTCTGTCCTGTAGGGTCTCTATGAGTCGAAACCAACTCCACTGCACCTAACAACAACAGCAACAACAACAATGACTAATAATGTTTATCATCTTTTCATGTGCTTTTTTGCCAGTTGTACATCTTCTTTGATGAAGTGTCTGTTCAAATATTTTGCCCATTTTTTATTGCATTGTTTTCTTATTATTGGGTTGTTTTCTTATTAGTAGCCTTGGTGGCACAGAGGTTAAGATCTTGGCTGCTAGCCAAAAGGTTAGCAGTTCAAATCTACCAGCCACTCCTTGGAAACCATGTGGGGCAGTTCTACTCTATCCTATAGGGTTGCTATTAGTCAAAATCAACTTGGTGGCAATGGATTAGTTTTTGTTTTTTAGGCCAAGCTGATCCTAGATATTGGTCTAGAGTTCAGTGTAGTCCATTGCACTATCTCATTTGAAAAATTAACTCATACTGCTGTGTGTATCTTCACCCATTTTTCACCTTCATTAAATACATAAAACATAGGGGCGCAAATTGTGATAATAAAATATATTTTAGAATCCAGTGGTTTCATACAAACTACTTGGAAAAGTATAAGGATTCTTCTAACTATACACAATAAGAGGCAGAGATATGTTAAAAAATAACCTAGCAATAAATTCTCTAAGTCGTCAGATATATTTCCTACTCCTCCTAAAGCAATGAGGAAGGTGAGGGCAAGACCTGAGGAAGACAAGCATCATCTTGCAAGAAGTCCGCCTCAGATGAGAGCTTTGCATGATTCCCAGGCCATGGTAGGCTGCTCTTTCCTGTTCGTGGGGAAGTGGCCTCTTCTTGCAGACCAGAGGGTTGAGAGGAATCTTGAGATTTGAGTTTTCTCAAGCATATTCACCAAAATATTCTCATTCTTGTTCTTGGGGTCCCATTCCTTCCCTTTAGGATGCTGGCCCTCACAAAGGAGACTTCTAGGAGCTATTAAAATTCTGTCATTCTTAGAATTAAATCTTGGGCCTGATCATCAGCATGATCTTCCTTCCAGCTGCAAGAAAAATCCTTTTAAATGCTTCCATGGAGATCTTTTGACTGTCACACCATGCCCTGAAATGATAATTGATTGATCTGTCATTTGTTTCTTTTAAGTCTTCTGTTGCCATTAAAAAAAAAAAAAAAAAAAAGACAAACAACCTTACAGTCTTTATAATTAATATTGCCTCTATATTTTTAAAATACTAGAGCTATTCTAAGCCTTCCATGTGTATCCCATTCCAATCCTCAAGAGGTAAATACCTCAGTATTGTGATGCTACACAATCTGTGGCTTTCACAAGCAACTTACCACCAGGAATGGGATCCTTGATTCTCTCTGTCTGGTGAAGGACACAATTTTAAAATCTGACTTGAGGGTCTGATTCTTAGAGTTACCTCTGGCACTGAGACAAAGATTTTAGTGCTAGTAATTTCTGTGGGAAGTGACCCGAGAAAGCAATGTTAGGCAAGTGGGGAAGTGAGACAGGAAAGGGAAGAAAGCTAATAGTTGCATTGATGAGCATGTTACCACAGAGGACCTTAGGGTACTATGTAGATACTGTCTCAGAGGCTGAGTTTGCTAGGGTATTTGTCAGCCAACTGCCATCCATCATTGATATATGACTGCTCCTGGTGGCTTTAATAACTCAATACTTCAGTCCATCCTGTGTGTAGACAGATAATAATCCTGAGAACAGAGAAAGCATTCAGGCACAGTCACAGGCTGGCAGAAAGAAGTAGGGGGCGCGTACAGGAATTGTGAGTGCAAAGAGGCTGTGGTTAGGGACCTGGCAGCAGAGGGTATAATGGTCTGCCCTCTGTCTTTCGTTCATCATCATCCTGCAGAACGTATGTTCCATTAAAGATTTGCAACTTCTTTCAACAAAACACTTGTTATTTGCCTCAACATCGTTGCTTATGCTATGTCTTTTGCCTTGAATGCTTTCTGTTCCCTGCGGCCCACCCCACTGCCCTAGTGAATTTCAACTCTTCTTTCAAATCTCAGTTCAGCTGTCACTTCCTCTTGGATGCTTTCCCAGCTTCCCTCAGGCAGAGTTACATCGTCCTCTAAGCCTACTTAATACCCTGTACGTATTTCTATTATAGCACGTTATTGTGCTGCACTGACTTTCCTTGTCTATGCCCCCAAAGGAACTCTGAGCAATTTGCAGGCAAGGGATTTCTCTTATTCATCTTTATTTCCTCAGAACATTGCATGGGGCCTGGCATAGTAAAAAAAAATCAAAACTGTAGAATGAATAAACAAAACAAATGAATATCATGTACTATACCTCAGATCTTTTTCAAGGTCTCATAGCCAGCTAGTAGCAAAACTAGGAGTAGGATTAATATATCTCAACACCCAGTCTTGAAGGAAGTGAATTTTTTCTTTAGAAACCAGAAGGAAAAAAAAAAAAAAAACAAGAAAAAAGAAGACAGGCCTGGATTTCATGGATTCCATTTGGAAAGAGTATAATAGATGTCGTTTCATTCACTTTGGTGTAGGAGGCCGTGTGGTTGTCTTGTTGGCCTGGAAAACTTTGGTTTTAGGACCATATATGGAGGGGGTGTTGGAGCTTGTAGGAAGTTCTGGAGCAGCTGGTCCGTTTAGATGCCCAGGCAAGAAAGACCTGGTTGAATGGAACTGTATTAACAGAGCAAATTGTTTACTTTTCGGAACCTTTGTTTGTACTTTGTTATTTAGAAGGCTCTTTCAATTCTTTCATGTGTGTGGTTCATTCATTGGCTGCATTTCACATATAAGCATACAAATTTCTTTCCAAATAAGCTCAGCAGAACCTCAAGTGATTGATTTAATTTGCTTCCACACAACTACCTTATTTATTACTTTTGTCATCACCCAAAGTGACGATTTGCATAGGTTCTTATTTGGGGCTTCTCAAAGAAATTCAGAGTCATCAAACCATCACATTTCCTTCAATATGACTTTCCTCATTTCCTGAGGTCAACCATCAGTTAAGCGGAGCTTTACACTTGTTGAGAGGTACATGGAAGCCCTCACAAGCCTGGTTCATAATTAAATGGTGATTTTCTGTTTAGCAGGCCAAAGATTTGAATGGATGGCAGAGTTGGACGTGGGAGATTTATCAGTGTAGGTTTGTTGGTGTACCACCAGTGGGCTACATGCTGGATATTCAACTTGGCCAAGTGGCTGAAGTCCAAGATCTGGCTCTCAGCTTCACTGCCTTAGAAACCTGATTCGTCAGCTCACTGAGGCAGTATTTATCTCTCAGGTGGGTCTCACAAAACCCAAACTCGAAGAGACTAATAGATAATATAGAATATGCATTTATTACTTTTTAATGACTCTCACATCTCTCATGTACACTGGAAAATGCGTGTCACGATCACTGTCAAATTCTAGAAAGTAAAATTGTAATCAGATAAAAATTCGATGATCATAGAATCAGAGAAAGTATGATTCAAATTCCTTATAGCAAGACAGAAAATGATAGTGGTGAGGAGTGAGCTTCTCGGCTCAAGTAGACACATGAGACTATGTGGGCAGCTCCTGTCTAGAGGTGAAATGAGAAGGCAGAGGGGGACAGGAGCTGGTTGAATGGACATGGGGAATCCAGGGAAGAGAAGAGGACTGTGCTGTATCAATAGGGGGAGAGCAGCTAGGAGTACATACCAAGGTGTGTATAAGTTTTTGTACGAGAGGCTGACTTGATTTGTAAACTTTCACTTAAAACACAATAAAAAAAAAATTCTATGACATCTTGCTGATAGCTCTGATCCACTTTTCAATAGGTGGCCAGAATGACATTTAAAAAATGCAAATCTGAACATGTCATTTCTTGGCTTAAAAATGTCAGTGGTTTTGAATTGGTCTTGGAATAAAAGAATAAAAAAAAAAACTTTTCCATAAAACTTAGCATGATTTTACCTAGCTCTTTGGCTTGCTTTTATTGCCCAAGGTCTTCTTACCTGCTTATTCTCTACCTGCAATGGCTTTTCTCTCTCTAAGCCTAGTTCTCTCCTAATTCTTTAAAAAAAAAAAATGTGTAATACATGCTCTCAGATCACCTCATAGTTTTTATTTATGCCTTTCATAAGCCTGTCATAGTGACCTTATAAAACCAAACCCATTGCTGTCAAGTTGATTCATAGTGACCCTATAAAAAAAAACAAACCAAACCCATTGCCTTCAAGTCGATTCCAACTCCTTGTTAGTTACAGAGGCCTTATAAACCCTCGTGGTGTAGTGCTTAAGAGCTACAGCTGCTAACCAAAAGGCTGGCAGCTTGAATCCACCAGGCATTCCTTGAAAACTCTGTGGGGTGTTCTAGTCTGTCCTATAGGGTCACTATGAGTCGGAATTGACTCGACGGCGACGGGTTTGGTTTTTTGCTTTATGGGTACTGGTCATATAGCAGTGAACAATATAAAGCCCTCATGTTTACATTCTAGCCTTCTATGAAGACAGACAACACAGAACAATAACCAAGAGGAAAAAAACATATATACATATATACACCACCACTGGTGGTACAGTGTTTAGGAGCTTGGCTGCTAACCAAAACACAGCAGTCTGGATCCATCAGCTGCTCCTTGGAAGTCCTATGGGGCAGTTTTGAGTTGAGTCAGAATCAACTTGATGGCAATGGATTTGGTTTGGTTTTTGATATACATATATATATATACAGACATGCAGATATATACACACACACACACATATATATACTACATATATATAATGTTTCTGAAATTAATAAATACGATGGAGAAAACATAGGCAACATAAGGGAGGTGGGTGAGGAGGGATTTGCTGTTCATATACAGAGTTGTCAGGGAAGGCCTCACCAACAGAATTATGTTTGAGCAGAGACCTGAAGGATGTGAGGGAGAGAGCTTTAAGTATACCTGGGGGAACATGTCCCAGGCAGGAGGAACAGAAAGTGCAAGGGGCCTGATGTGGGATTAGGCTTTGTGTACAGCTTTATAGAATTTACCGTACTTATTACTTATGGCAATTATGTATTTATATGCACAAGTATTTTATTTTCTTCCTGAAAGCAGAGGTCAATTTTTTTTCAACGTTATATCCTAGCCTCTAAAGCGTAGGACCTGATGTGGAATAAACAGCTCATCCGTATTTGTGGAAGGAAGAAAGGGAGAGAGAGAGAAGGGGAATGGGAGGCAGGGTGGGAGAGAGGGAAAGAGGAAGGAAGGAAAAAATTTCCAGAGAGAGAAAAGACAAGCTTCTTGAATTTTAGGAAAACTCTCTCCCCTGGTTTGGGCAAAGATAAGCACCAACAATACTAACCTCCCTTACCTTTTCCATCTATACCTTTTCTCCCATCTGCTGCCAGACACATTTTTTCCTTTAAATATGCTAATGATGTCCTTGAAAGAAGTTTAGCCAGAATGTTCTTTAGAAGCAAAGATGGCGAGACTTTCTCCCACATACTTTGGACATGTTATTAGGAGGGACCAGTCCCTGGAGAAAGACATCATTTTTGATAAAGTAGAAGGTCAGCAAAAAAGAGGAAGATCCTCAGCGAGGTGGATGGACAGAGCCTGCAACAACGGGCTCAAGCATAACAATTGTGAGTTTGGTGCAGGACTGGGCGGTGTTCTGTTCTGTTGTACATACGGTTGTTATTAGTCAGAACCAATATGACAGTACCTAAAAATGATTTTGTCTGGGTTAGTAACTAGCCTTATGGGCCTGGAGGAGCTCTTCTGAATCACTAATATAACTTTTCATATTTTTACTGATTCATTTTGTATTGATTTTATACCTTAATTCTCAGGAGGCCTCTGCTTTTCTTGTACCAAACCCTTAAGAACACCTTACTTTTGTCCCCTGTCCCTCCTTAACATGCCTCCTTCCTAACTGTTCTTGGAACTCCGTTATCTACCAATCATGGCCAATGCCAAAACTAGTAGGCTTTCCAGACAGATACCTCTCTTGGCTCCATTTAAATTCCCAAGCATTTGGGCAGGGGCTTTTGAACCTGTGTTTTTGAAGCTCTCATAATGCTATGATGGCAAATTTGTAGTAGACACTATCTGACCTGAAACAGGGATTCTCAAGAGAACTGGATTTTTTACTGAACAAATTGGGCTGAACCATGAAGTCTGGTTTGGATCTCAGGATGAGTGAGAACAACTACACATCTGCAACCTAAGGCTGCATGGGCTCATTCCTGAATCAGCAACGAGACATGCACACGTAATGCCTGAAATCAAGGATATAGATGCCTGGAAAGGACTTTGCACTTGCTGAGAGTTCCCTTAGCCCCCTTGGTTCTGATCTCCCAAGATTTCCCCGACCTTCCCGATTATGCTTTCCTAGGCAAATCCAGTCCTTCTCTCTAGAGAAATTGAGAGGGCTTTTTGCAGTGTCCTGGGCAGGACATTTGAATTTCAGGGTAGAAAGCTTATAGGGCAGCCCAGGTGCCTAAGTTCAGAGCCAGTGAGACTCTCAGAAGCCATGTCTTCAATCTTAAAGGCAGGGATCAACAAATATTTACTATAAAGTTTCTTATAGCAAATAGTTTAGGGTTTGAAGGCACATGGTCTCTGCAGCGCTTTTTTAGATATTTCATTGCAGTGCAAAAGCAACCACAGACAATGCATAATTGAATGGGTATTGCTATATTCCGATAAAAACAGAGGGTGGCCTGGATTTGGCCTGGGAGTAGTAGTTTGCTGACTTCTACACTGGGCTATAAAAGTCCTTCACTGTTGCTCTGACTGAACTATACATTTGACTGTGAGCTTCCTGGTGGCCATCGTGGGGGAAAAAGTTGAGAACGTAGTTATCATTTTTTTTGCATATTTTTAACTATAATCAACTTATACATATTTTACAAGAAATAATCTTTGCCCTCAGGATTCTATTTTCTAGTGTTTTTAATGAAAAATCTGTGATGATAAATAGGAGTTACACTGAAAAAGCAAAAGATGTTTTAACACTTTACTACTTACAGCATGGTCCATGGGCAGCATCTGTGTCTTGTAGGACCTAGTGTCATCTCAGATGGCAGGCCCCACCCCAGAGCTACAGAATTGGAATCTGCATATTCACAGGATCGCTAGGTGACCCATAGGTATATTAAAGTTTGGGAAGCACTGTTCTAGCACTCAGCAGTAACTGCTGTGTCTCACTAGCAGCTTCATGCTGGAAAACCTAAAAGATGGAGTACTGATTTCCAACAACTCCTTCAAAAACTCTAGTAATAGGTTTCATATTTTGTTAGTTAAAGAGACTCCTGTGGTGAAATTTTTGTTATGGGAATAGCCATTAATTTACATATCTGTTTTGCAAATGACTGATTTTAACAGTATTCCTTGAAGAGTTTGGCACATTGTTGCCTTTACACCTTGCCTTTCACAGTTTCCTGGCCTAGAATGACCTCACACTTCCTCTCTCACTAACTGAATGCCACTGATCCCACTGGGGCTTAATTCAAGTCCCTTTTCCTTTGATGTGTTTACTCCCTTTTTTGAACTTCTGTTGTCTGGTTGGAGCCCTGGTGGTGCAGTGGTTAAGAGTTAGGCTACTAAAGGTTAGTAATTTGTAATCTACAAGCCACTCCTTGGAAACCCTATGGGGCAGTTCTACTCTGTCCTGTACAGTCACTGTGAGTCTGAATTGACTCTACGGCAAGGGGTTTGGTTTGGTTTGTAAATGTTATACATTGATTCTCATATCACAGGAAAGTGGGTCTACTTATACTCGCAAAATGAACGAAGGCCAAATTCCTTCTCTAAAAAATGGACACCTCACTATGACTTAAGTCACCTATATCTTCATCCCATTCAAACCAGATAGGGACTGGTAGCAGTGTTCTTAACCGTAACCCCGGGAGCTCTGGGGATAGCATTGCAGGTTATGAACTAACTGCCAACATAAGAGGACATAGATAGCATATGATATAGATTCCATGGAGAAGCTCATATTTTCCAGTACCTGATCCAGCCTATCAAATGTCATTTAGTTAAGGGCAAAGCTGCGATCTGCCACTGATACCCTGATGTTTTGAGGTCAGGAGTAGCTGATTTCTGCAGGAAGCCTTGTCTGTGTCCACTGTGTAGAGCCCTTTAGAGTGAGCCTTTCCCTAAATGAAAAAACAGGCTTGATTTTTTCATTCATCTTTTGAGTGATTCTTAATATCTTTATCACAAACATAGCAGTGTGCTTAATGCTGAGAATATATAAAGAATTATAAAGAAGTACTTGATGTGGTCTTCATCCTTCCAATCCAATCGGTGAAGTAGGTTAAGACCTGCTTCCATGGTTAAATAGCAAAATGCATAACTCAGTCAGGACTATTAGTACCAATGGCTATGTGGTCAGTAAGTGCCATGTTAGTTGCTGGGAGAGTCAGATTATTGTATGCTGGAGAGCTAGGGAAGGTTTAATGGAAGTGGTGGGTTCTGGGTAGACCCTTAGAGAAGGGCATTCTGTGAACAGACGTGCATGGAAAGGCTTGTATTGCTCAGATCTGGAATGAGATCAACTTCCTAGTGAACCCATCCCCCCTCTATCTCCATGCGGTGGGTGGCCAGAGAAAGGCGGCTGCTCTGTCTTTCCTGGAAGCTGCACTGCACCACTGGCTGGAAGCTAGTCTCTTAGTCTTCATTCTCCTTCCCATCAGCCCAACAAATGCAGCCATTTGGCAGTCTGGCTGGACTGACGATGCTGTGAAAAACTCTCCTTTCTCATCAGAACGCAGTTCATTCACTTGGTGCCAAGTTGTCTTTTCTCTGGGCTCCCTGAGGAGGCAACGGAAAGTCTGCACAGCAGCCTGGGCCTACCTGAAAGCGAAAGTGAATTCTTGCTGCAGGAAAAGAGCAAGGAGCTGCATATGCCGCATCATCTGTTCCTGCTTAGTTTTTCCCTCTGCTGCAAATGAGACCTGCTCTCCAGCTCTGGGGGAGGCAGCAGCTAAGGTTGACTCCCATCTTTAGGAGAAAATATTTATCAACTTTCAGATAGATTTTTTTTTTTCTAGCTACTACACCACTTTTCATGCATTCAACCGATAATTTAATAGGCACCAGTTTTGCACCAAGCACTGTTTCAGATGCTGGGGATATGACACTGAATAAGACACAGCTCTTGCCTTTTGGGAGTTTCCTGTAGAAAACAGACAATTTAAGCCAGGCAATTATAATTCAGTGATGAGCGCTACTAGAGAGGTATGCAGAAGATTATACAAGGCCACTCCGGAGGGGTACCTCACACAAACATGGGAGAGATGCAACAGGAAAGGCTTCCAGCTACACTAATATCTAAGCAGAGTTGAAGAACAAATAGGAGATGTCAGGTGAAGTTCAGTGGGGAAATGGGAAATAGTAGGCAAATCATTCCAAATCCAGGAAGCCCCGTAACCAAAAGGTGAGAGTAGTTGCGTGTGGCTGCAGAGAAGAGGATGGTGAGGAGAGTGTTTAGCAATAAAGCTAGAGAAATAATTAGAGACTTGTATACTTGGAAACCCTGGTGGTGTAGTGATTAAGAGTTACTGCTGCTAACCAAAATGTCAGCAGTTTGAATCCACCAGGCACTCCTTGGAAACCCTATGGGGCAGTTCTACTCTGTCCTTTAGGGTTGCTATGAGTCAGCATCGACTCGCCAGCAATGGGTTTGGGTTTTTTTTTTATATATGGTGTAAGTTTTCGACGTTATACTGCAGGCAACAGGGAGGCACTGATGGGTATTAAGGCAGGCAGTAATATCATCACTTTATACATTTTAGAAAAATGGATACAGTATCAAGACTGAGTTGGAGAGGGGTAAGACCAGGGTAATAAGATTGAAGTGAAAGTCACAAAACTCTGCTAGAGTTGTTCATGGCAAAGTGGCCTGCACTCAGAAACAATGAATGGTAATTGATAAGAGAGTCGAATGGCGTTGCAGGTTGGAAGAGTTAGGGACTATTTAGTGAAGGTGGTAGGTTCAGAGCAGTAATAAGATCCTATTATGTATTTTAGAAAAATCATCATTTTTAAAAAATATTGTGTTCTTTCACTTTTTTCCATAAAAATTTTTGAAATATTAGTGTGTTCTAGGTGAAAGTTTAGTGCAAATTAGGTTTCCATTACTTGCAATCCCTGCAATGCGTCAGCACTTTCCCTTTCCACCCTGGGTTCTCCATGTCCATTCATCTCGTTTTCCTGTCCCTTCCTGCCATCTTGTCTTTGCTTTTGGGAAGGTGTTGCCTATTTGGTTTCATATACTTAATTGAACTAAGAAGCATGCTCCTCATGTGTGTTATTGTTTTTTAATAGGCCTGTCTAATCTTTGGATTAAAGGTAGGTTTCAGAAGTGCATTTTAACAAGCCCTACAGGTGATTTGGAGCCCTGGTGGTACAGCAGTTAAGAGCTTGGTTGCTAACCAAAAGGTCAACAGTTCAAATCCACCCCAGCCACTCCTTGGAAATCCTACAGAGCAATTATACTCTGTCCTATAGGGTCACTATGAGTCAGAATCAACTTGATGGCAACAGGTTTGGTTATTCATCCTTTAAAATCTTAAATTGTGAGGTGGAGCCCATATGGTGCTATAGACTGAAGCACCATGCCAACCCTCCACAGCAAATACCTGAAAAACTAAGTAAAACATATACAAACGTCAGTCCTGGAAACCTAAGCATCAAACGAAGATATAAAGAACTCAATCAAGCACTGCATGGAACAAGAAATTGACAGAGAACACAGAATGAGGAAAGCTACAGAGTGGAGGTCCCATATCAGCTAATGTGGCACAAATTTGCCATCTTGGACCACAGCCACCAAAAAATGCAGAAGGGAGTATGGGAAGGCAAATTCACAGAGCTCCCAACAGGAGACAGAGCACCTGGTAACCAGTGATACATGCTTTCCCATCCCCCACCCTTCTTCCCTGTATGTGGCTTCTGCCACTTTCCAACAGGCTAGCCACTCAACTGGAGAGACACCAGTTCACTGCCACCTGGTTTCACCATCTTGGATCTCAGCCACCAAGGACCATTGGCAGGGCGTACTGGAAGGCAATTTCAAGGAGCTCCCAACAGGAGACAGAGCACCTGGTAACCAGGGATACATGCTTTCCCACCCCCACACTTCTTCCTTCTATGCAGCCTCTGCCATCTTTCTAAGAGGTCATGGTTGCTAGACTGGAGAGACACTAGCTCACTGCCACCGGGTTCTGCCCCACCCCCACCATCTGGACCCTTCAATGCCTTTTTTTTTTTTAATTTTGTTGCTTCTCTCTTTCTTTCCCTTCCTTCCTTTCCTTTCTCTAGCCCACCCAGCCCTGTGCACTGCCCCCATTCCTTCCTGAGGGGCTGTTCTGTATATACCACTTGGCTGGAAAGTCACCACACGAGGCCTCCCTGGGTCTGTACTACCGTCATCGACTGACTCCTTTGGTGCCATTTTATTCAGTTATTTATTTTTTGTTTGTTTTTCTTTTGTTGTTATTGTTTCTTCTCTCTCTCCCTTCCTTTCCTTTTTTCCACCCACCAGGCCCTGTGTGCCACTGGGCCCCCTTATTGGCAGGCTGTGCTGTACTGCTATGCTGGAGAGCTCTGGCACACAGCCTCCTCAGGTCTGTGCTGCCCCCACAGGCTGGCTCCCTCAACACCATATTTCTTATTTTTCTTTATACTTCCCCTTCTCTCTTTTCCTTCTCCCTCCCATGTAGGCCCTGTGCTGCTTTCACCCCTTCCTGACAGGCCATGCCATACCACCCAGAAAGAAAGACATCAGCTCACCACCACCCCAATTCTGCCCTACCCCCAATGGTCAGCTCCCTCACCACCATGTTTATTTACTTATTTTTACTGTTCTTTTTTTAAAATTTGTATGTATTATTTTTCTTTGTTGATTTCTTCTCTTTCTTTCCCCTCTTTCTTTTTATTTTTCCCACCACCTAGTCCCATGCACCACCCACACCCTTCTCCACAGGCTGAGCCACACCACTTGGCTAGAGAGCCACTAGCACATGGCCTCGCTGGGTCTGCACCACCCCCACCCCCCAAATCCTACTACACTGGAATTTTATTTATTTATTTATTTTGCTTTTCTTTCTCTTCTTTCACTTACTAACTTAGTTCCACACATCAGGTCCTCCCCCTTGCCTCCTGCCTATCTGCACCATGAACCAAGCACCACAAACCTGAGCAGCACCAACACGGTCCCCTGAACCCTGCTCTGCACTACTCCCAGCCCCCTGTTGGCCCGTTTGTGCCACAAAATACCCATCTCCATCCCTCCACCCTCAGTGAACCTGCTGTGCTGCGACGCGGCTGAGCGAACAGCCCTGCCCACCTGGACAAGGTGGTGAGAACTATTATGCCCACAGGCAAGTAAGCAACAAAACATTCCCAGCCCACCTGCCCAGACACAACCAAATAAAACAAATCTCAATCAATAAGTGAAGAAAAGAATTCCTGAATGTCCCAGAGACAGCAGACAATATCAAAACATATTTTTTTTAAAAAAAGGACAGGATGGCTCCAGGAAGTGACCAAAATAAAACATCAGATGACCTTCCAGTAGAAGAAAAGGCACTGCAACTACCTGATAGGGAATTCAAAATACCAATATTCAGGGTTCCCTAAGAGATGAAGGAAAATGCAGACAAAAATAGGGAAAAAATAGACAAAATTGTGGAAAATATAGAAAAAATCAGAGAAAATACAGACAAAGCAATGGAAGAATTCAGGAAAATAATACAAGAAAAAATGTTAAAATAAATAAACAACTAGAAATCATGCAAAACAGCAACTAGAAATTCAAAAGATAAACAACAAGATTTCAAAAATGGACAGTGTAATAGAAGGTTTTACGAGCAAACTTGAAAAAACAGAAGATAGAATCAGTGAAATAAAAGACCAATCCTTGGATACCACGTTGTTTGAGGAAAAAAATCAGAGAAAAGAATGAAGAAAAACGAAAAATTCCTGAGAGTGACGTGGGATACGATCAAAAGCAAAAATTTGCATGTGATCAGAGTTCCAGAACGGGGGAGAAAACGGAAAACACAGAGATGATCATTGAAAATTTGCTGACAGAAAACTTGCTTACTATCATGAAAAATGAAAAGATGACCATCCAAGAAGCTCAATGAACATCTCATAGGATGGACCCAAAAAGAAATTCATCACGTCATATCATAATCACACTGACTAAAACCATTGATATTGAAAGAATCCTGAGGGCAGCTAGAGAAAAACAAAAAGTCACATTGAAAGGCAAAACGATAAGACTAAACTCTGATTACTCAGCTGAAATCATGCAGGCAAGAAGACAATGAAATGACATATGTAAAACATTGTTAGAAAAAAGTTGCCAACCAAGAATAAAATATCCTACAAAACTCTCCCTCAAAGGGATCAGGAGATCAGTGGGATGCAGACCCAAATTCTCATAAAAAGGCCATACTTAATGGTCTGACTGAGACTAGAGGAATCCCGGCAGCCATGGTCCCCAGACCTTCTGTCGGCACAGGACAGGAACCATCCCCGAAGACAACTCATCAGACATGAAAGGGACTGGTCAGCGGGTGGGAGAGAGATGCTGATGAAGAGTGAGCTAATTATATCAGGTGGACACTTGAGAGTGTGTTGGCAGCTCTTGTCTGGAGGGGGGATGGGAGGATAGAGAGAGAGGGAAGCTGGCAAAATTGTCACGAAAGGAGAGACTGAAAGGGCTGACTCAATAGGGGAAGAGCAGGTGGGAGTACGGAGTAAGATGTATGTAAACTTATATGTGACAGACTGACTGGATCTGTAAACGTTCGCTTGAAGCTTAATAAAAGTTAATGAAAAAAAAAAACTCTCCCTCAAATATGATAATGGAATTAGGACATTTCCAGATAAACAGAAATTAACGGAATATATAAAAACAAAACAAAAATTACAAGAATTATTAAAGGGAGTCCTTTGGTTTTTTTTTTTTTGGTTAGAAAACTAAGAAATCAGACAACAATCTGAATCTAGGACACAAGACAGCATCAGCCAAATACCAACCTAGGTAATGGACTCTCAAGGATAAAACAAAACTGAAAGATTTACAACAGGAACCAGTGAGGTCAATCTGTAAATGACAACAATGTCAGAACAGCAAAGGAAGGAATAAATGATGTAGATATAGAACTTTCAAATGGAGAGGAAGTCAAGTTGATATCAATTAATAAAAGACTGGTTTAAACTTAGGAAGATGGGGTAAATTGCAAGGTAAACACAAAGATAACAAACTTACTCATCAAAATACAGAAGAAAAACATAAAGTCTTAGCAAACACAAAATCCAGAAAAAAGAAAGAAATGGAAAAAAATCCACAAACAAAAGGAATTCAGCACAAGAGTGAGAGGAACAAAATGGCAGTACCACAAAAAAAAAAAAAACACTACAAAATAACAGCAATAAAATCATACCTATCAATAATCACACGGAACATAAATGGCTTTAATGCACCCATACAAGAGGGAAAAAAAATGACAGAATGGATACAAAAACAGGACCCATCAATATGCTGTCTACAAGAGAGACAGACCTTAGAAATAAAGACATAAATATATTAAAAACCAAAGGGTGGAAAAAAAATATAAAAGGCAAACAGCAACCAAAAAAAAAAAAAAAAAGAGCAGGAATATCAATACTAATCTTAGATAAAATAGACTTTAAAACAAAAGACAAGGAAGCATATTATATAATGATTAAAGGGACAATCCACCATGAGAACACAACCATAATAAATATCTATGCACCCAATGACAGGGCTCTAAAACACATAAATTAAACTGAAAAGAGAAACTGAGAGTTCCACAATAATAGTAGGAGACTTAAACACACCACTTTTGATAAAGGACGGAACATCTAGAAAGAAACTCAGCAAAGACACAGAAGATTTAAAGGACACAATCAGCCAACTTGATCCCATAAAGATACATAGAACACTCCACCCAACAGCAGAAAAGTATACATTCTTTTCTAATGCACGTGCAATGCTCTCCAGGATAGATCACATCTTAGGCCACAAAGCAGTTGTCAACAAAATCCAAAACATTGAGATAATACAAATCATCTTCTCTGATCACAATGCCATAAAAGTAGAAATTAATAACAGGAAGAGAAACGAAAAAAATCAAATACATGGAAACTAAATATCACTTTGCTTAAAAACCACTGGTCATAGAAGAAACCAAAGATGGGATCAAAAATTCCTAGAATCAAATGAGAATGAAATCATATCATACCAAAATCTTTGGGACACAATGAAGGCAGTGCTCAGAGCAATAGATGCACACATCAAAAAAGAAAGGACAAAATCAAAACATTAACTATACAACCCAAACAAACAGAAAGAGAATAGCAAAAGGTGCCCATGGCCATCAAGAGAAAGGAAATAATAAAGATCAGAGCAGAAATAAATGAAATAGAGAATAGACAAACAATATAAGCAACAAAACCAAAAGTTGGTTCTTTGAAAGGATCAACAAGATTGACAAACCATTGGCCAAAGTGACAAAAGAAAAACATGAAAGGATGCAAATAACCCAAATAAGAAATTTAATGGGGGACATTACAACAGACCAAAGTGAAATAAAAAGGATCATGACAGAGTACAATGAAACTCTATACCCAACAGATTTGAAAACCTAGAGGAAATGGACAAATTTCTAAAAACACACTATCTACCTAAACTAACACAAACTGAGGTCAAAAATATAAACAGACCCATAATAAGTGAAGAGATTAAAAAGGTAATAATAATAACTTAAAAGAAAAAAAAGTTGTAAACAAAAAAAAACTCTGGCCCAGACAGCTTCACCGGATAATTCTACCAAACATTCAGAGAAAAGCTTGTACCAGTATTACTCAAACTATTTGAATAATATGAAGGTATACTGCTGAATTCATTTTATGTACCCAGCACAACACTGTTAAAATCAGGCAAAGACACCACAAAAAAAGAAAATTATAGACCAATATCTCTCATGAATATAGATGGAAAAATTCTCAACAAAATTCTAGCCAATAGAATTCACCATCATATCAAAAAACAATACACCATGACAGAGTGGGATTCATAGTTCAACATCAGAAAATCAATCAACATAATCCACCACATAAATAAAAGAAACACATGACCATCTCGATCGATGCAGAAAAGTCATTCGATAAAGTCCAATATCCATTCCTGATAAAAACTCTCAGTAAAATAGGTATAGAAGGGAAATTCTTCAACATAATAAAGGGCATCCATACAAAACCTACAGCCAACATCGTTCTAAATGGAGACTGAAAACATTCGCCCTGAGAACCGGAACAAGACAAGGATTCCCTTTATCACTACTTCTATTTAACATTGTGCTAGAAGCCCTAGCTAGAGCAATAAGGCAAGAAAAAGAAATAAAGGGCATCCAGATTGGTAAGGAAGTAGTATAACTATCCCTATTTGCAGATGACATGATACAATACATAGACAACACAAAGGACTCCACAAGAAAACTACAGGAACTAATGGAAAGGTTCAGCAGAGTAGCAGCATACAAGATAAATGCACAAAAATCAGTTAGATTCTCATACACCAATAAAGAGAACTATGACAAGGAAATCAGGAAAGCAAAAATCATTTATAATAGCCCCTGAAAAAATAAAACACTTAGGAATAAATCTTACCAGGGATATAAAGACCTATACAAAGAAAACTACAAAACACTACTGCAAGAAACCAAAAGAGGCCTACATAAATGGAAAAACATACCATGCTCATAGATTGGTAGACTTAACATTGTGAAAATGCCAATTCTGCCCAAAACAATCTACAAATACAATGTAATCCCGATCCAAATACCAACAGCATTCTTCAATGAGATGGAAAAACTAATCATTAACTTTATATGGAAAGGAAAGAGGCCCCAGATAAGTAAAGCACTATTGAAGAAAAAGAATAATGTAGGAGAACTGGTACTACCTGACCTCAGAACCTACTATATACCTATGGCAGTCAAAACAACCTCGTACTGGTACAGCGACAGACATATTGACCAGTGGAACAGAATTGAGAACCCAAATGTAAATCCATCCACTATGGTCATGTAGTCAAAGGCCCAAAGTCCATTAAATGGGTAAAAAGACAGTCTTTTTAACAAATGGTGCTGGCAAAACTGGACGTCATTGTGTAAAAAATAAAATAAAGCAGGCCCCGTGCCTCGTGCCATACACAAAAACTAATTCAAAATAGATCAAAGAACTATATATAAAACCAACAACTATAGAGATCATAGAAGACAACATAGGGTAAATGCATAAATAGCATACAAACCATAACTAACAAGACACAAACACCAGAAGATAAACCACATAACTGGGATCTTCTAAAAATTAAAAACTTATGTTCATCAAAAGACTTTACCAAAAGAATAAAAAGAGAATGTATGACCGGGTAAAAAATTTTGGCTATGGCTAACCTGACAAAGGCCTAATCTCTAAAACCTATAGGAAAATCCAACATCTCTAAAACAAAAAGACGAATCATCCAATTAAAGAATAGGCAGAGGATATGACCAGACACTTCACCAAAGAAGAGATTCAGGTGGGTAACAGACAACGTGAGGAAATGCTCATGATCCCTAGTCATTAGAGAAATGCAAATCAAAACTGCAATGAGATACCATCTCACCCCGACATTGCTGGCATAATTAAAAAAACAAAACAGAAAATAACAAAGGTTGGAGAGGCTGCGAGGGGCTTGGAACTCTCATGCATTGCTGTTGGGAATGTAAAGTGATACAACCATTTTGGAAAATGATATGGTGCTTCCTTAAAAAGTTAGAAATAGAAATTTCAAAACAGCCAGCAATCCCACTCATAGGAATATATCCTAAAGAAAAAACAGCTGTCACACAAATAGACATATGCACACCCATATTCACTGCAGCATTATTCACAATAGCAAAAAGATGGAAACAACCTAGATGCCCATCGACAGATGAATGGATAAACTAGGGGACGTACACACAACGGGCTACTACACAATGATAAAGAAGAATGATGAATCTTCAAAACATCTCACAATATGGATAAATTTGGAGGGCATTATGCTGAATGAAATAAGTCAGTCACAAATGGACAAGTACTGTATGATACCACTATTTTTAAAAAATCCTGAAAAGGTTTACACACAGAAAGAAACAATCTTTGATGGTTACGAAGGACTGGAGGGGTAGGGAGGGAAAAACACTAGACAAAAGGTAAATAGTAACTTTGGTGAAGGGTAAGACAGTACACGTGTATAGCCACCATTTATGTTGGTAAAAAACAAAAAACTGTGGACCTCACCAGACAGAAATCATAGGAATCTAACGGACTACACCAGTGAAAAGAGATGATGGAAGAGCTCAATACCATCAGTCAGAACAAGGTCAGGGTACAACTGCAGAACAGACCATCAATTGCTCATATGTAAGTTCGAGTTGAAGCTGAAGAAAATTAGAACAAGTCCAAGAGAACTAAAGTATGACCTTGAGTATATCTCACCTGAATTTAGAGAACATCTCAAGAATAGGTTTGATGCATTGAACGCTAATGACCAAGAGCAGATGAGTTGTGGAATGACATCAAGGATATCACACATGAAGAAAGCAAGAAGTCATTAAAAAGAGAGGAAAGAAAGAGAAGGCTTAAATGGACGTCAGAAGAGACTGTGAAACTTGCTTTTGAAAGAGTAGCTAAAGGTAAAGGAAAAGATGATGAAGTAAAATCTGAACAGAAGGTTTCAAAGGGTGGCTCAAGATGACAAAGTATTATAACAACATGTGCAAAGACCTGGAGATAGAAAATCAAAAGAGAAGAACATGCTCGGCATTTCTTAAGCTGAAAGAACTCAAGAAAAAATTCAAGCCTCAAACTACAATATTGAAGGATTCTACAGGGAAAATATTAAATGAAGTGGGAAGCATCAAAAGAAGATGGAAGGAATACAGAGTTACTATTCCAAAAAGAATTGGTTGATGTTCAACCATTTCAGGAGATAGTTATGATCAGGAACCAGTGATACTAAAGGAAGAGCTCCAAATGGCACTGAAGCCACTGGCGAAAAAGAAGGCTCCAGGAATTGATGCTATACCAATTCAGATGTTTCAACAAACAGATGCAGCACTGGAAGTGCTCACTTATCTATGCCAAGAAATTTTGAAGACAAGCTACCTGGCCAACCGACTGAAAGAGATCTATATTTATGCCTATCCCAAAGAAACGTAATCCAACCAAATGTGGAAATTACTGAACAATACCATTAATATCACAAGCAAGTAAAATTTTGCTTAAGATCATTCAAATGTGGCTGCAGCAGTATATTGACAGGAAACTGCCAGAAAATCAAGCTGGATTCAGACGAGGATGTGGAACCAGTGATATCATAGCTGATGTCAGATGGATCCTGGCTGAAAGCAGAGAGTACCAGAAAGATAATGCCGCTGTAACAGAAATACCACGAGTAGACAGCTTTAACAAAGAGAAATTTATTCTGGTTACTGGGAAAGAAGGCTAGAAGTCCAAATTCAGGGCCTCAACTCCAGGGGAAGGCTTTCTCTCTCTGTGGGCTCTGGAGGAAGGTCCTTCTCATTAATCTTCCCCTGGACTAGGGGATGATTCCCAGTATTGTGTGATTGTCCACCATTTTATCATCTGATGTGATTTTTGTATGTGTAGTAAATCCTGCCTCTATGATGTTAATGAGGGGGGATAGGTGGCAGTTATGTTAAGGAGGCAGGACTCAATCTACAAGATTGGATTGTGCCTTGAGCCAATTTCTTTTGGGATATAAAAGAGAAGTGAGCACAGAGACAGGGGGAACTCATACCACCAAGAAAGCAGTGCTGGGAGAAGAGAGCATCCTTTGAACCTGGGGTTACTACAGACAGAAGCATCTGCATAGCCAGGAACACGTTTTCCTCCTGCAGGCCAAGTTTCCAAGGAGACAACTCTAGGAGTCCTGAGGTTGACTAGATGGATCTCCTTCTTCACTGGCACTGGCTGAGATCATGGTGGGCAGAGGGGTCATTTCCTTGCTCCTCCCATCCTTTGCCTCAGCATTGCTTCTGTCTCTTATTGGTAACACCTCCTATTTAAACTAAAGAAAGGAGCATTCTTTGCTCTCCGATGCCACATGCTTTTTAGTTGGTGCTATTCTGAATTTCTTCTTGGGTCCACAGGAGGTGATATTTTAAAAACTCAACAGGAAGCTCCATTTTGTGTCACCCACTGTCACAATTGATGCACATATTTTGGGGGGACACAATTCAGTCCATGACAGATGTTTATGTGTATTTTATTCACTCTGCAAATGCATTTGACTGTGTGGATTATAACAAATTATGGATAACATTGCAAAGAACGAAAATTCTGGAATGCTTAATTGTGCCCATGAGGAACCTGTACATCGATCAAGAGGCTGTCATTAGAACAGAACAAGGGAATACTGAGTGGTTTAAAGTCAGGAAAGGTGTGTGTCAGCATTGTATCCTTTCACCATACCTATTCAATCTGTGTGCTGAACAAATAATCTGAGAAGCTGGACTATGTGAAGAAGAATATGACATTAGGCTTGAAGGAAGGCTCATTAACAACCTGCAAGATGTAGATGATACAACCTTGCTTGCTGAAAGTGAAGAAGACTTGAAGCACTTCCTGATGAAGATCAAAAACCACAGCCGTCAGTATGGATTATACCTCAACATAAAGAAAACAAAAATCCTCACAACTGGACCAATAACAACATGATAAACAGAGAAAAGATTGAGGTTGTCAAGGATTTCATTTTACTTGTATCCATAATCAACACCCATGGAAGCAACAATGAAGAAATCAAAAGACACATTGCACTGGGAAAATCTGCTGCAAAAGACCTTTTTAAAGTGTTAGAAAGCAAAGATGCCACCTTGAAGACTAAGGTGCACCTGACCCAAGCCATGGTGTTTTCAACAACCTCATATGTATGCGAAAGTTGGATGATGAATAAGGAAGACCAAAGAAGAATTGGTGCCTTTGAATTGTGGTGTTGGCAAAGGATATTGAATATACCATGGACTACCAAAAGAAAGAACAAAATGTCTTGGAAGAATATGACCAGAATGCTCCTTAGGAGCAAGGGTGGCGAGACTACATCTCACATACTTCGGACATGTTATCAGGAGGGATCAGTCCCTGGAGAAGGATGTCATGCTTGGTAGAGTAGAGGGTCAGTGAAAAAGAGGAAAACCCTCAATGAGATAGATTGACATGTGTGGCTGTAATCATGGGCTCAAGCATAATGATTGTGAGAATGGCGCAGGACCGGGCAGTGTTTTGTTCTTTTGTACATAGGGTTGTTATGAGTTGGTTGTGACTCGATGGCACCTAACAACAACAATAAGACAGTATAGAATACTAGGCAAGTCAGCACAACTTGAGCAAGCAAGGTCATGAGAGGTACATAGACATTCAAACTCCCTGAGGAACCAAATTACTGGGCTGAGGGTTGGGGACCATGGTCCTGGGGGACATCTAGCTCAATTGGCATAACATAGTTTATAAGGCAAATGTTCTGCATCCTACTTTGGTGAGTAGTGTCTGAGGTCTTGAAAGCTTGTGAGTGGCCATATAAAATACTCCACTGGTCCCACCCTGTGTAGAGCAAGGGAGAATAAAGAAAACCGAAGACACAAGGAAAAGATTAGTCCAAAGGACTAATGGATTGCGACTACCACGGGCTCTGCCAGACTGAGTCCAGCACAACTAGATGGTACCCGGCTACCATCACTGACTGCTCTGACAGGGATCACGACAGAGGATCCTGGATGGACCGAGAGAAAAATGTAGAACAAAATTCTAACTCACAAAAAAAGACCAGACTTACTGGTCTGACAGAGACTGGAGAGTCATGCAGAACATGGCTCCCAGGTACCCTTTTAACTCAGTACTGAAGTCACTCCTGAGGTTTACCCTTCATCCAAAGATTAAACAGGCCCATAAAATAAAATTAACTAAATTGTCACACCAGCCTAGGGGCAAGAACAAGAAGGTATGAGGGGACAGGGAAAGCCGATAACGGGGAACCCAAAGTAGAGAAGAGGAGAATGTGACATGTTATGGGGCTGGCAACAATTGTCACAAAACAATATGTGTATTAATTGTTTAATGAGAAACTAATTTGCCATGTAAACCTTCATCTAAAGTAGGATAAAAAGGTTTTTAAAAAGATCTTAAGTTGCAGTACAGTATGCCAAGATATGAGCTAATGTTCCTTTTGCTCCAAGAGCAATTAATTTGTTCGTATTTTCCGCATTGTATTGCAACTTATCTATTCACATATCTGTCTTACCCATCAAACCTTAAACTCTACCTTGGGGGCAGGAAAGGAGTTTTATGTATCTTTGTAACTCAAGTGCCTAATATAAGTTGTGGCACGCTCAGACAGAAGTAAGTCTTTTAAAAGACATCATTCCATGAAGGGTGCTGCTTATCTCGTTTCACCAGCTTCCAGCTCCAGGAACAACTCTATAAAAAAGCAGTCCAGAAAAGTCCACCTACCTAGAAGGTTTGTTAAACACAGAACTTTCCAAAGATGACCAACATCTTGGTAGAGGATGACTGAATCTGGTCTGGGTTCTTTATCTCTCACATTCTCTCAGTTGTCCCATGATGTTTTGCTAGGGATGGTTATCTTCATGCTGAAGGACTTTAACTCCAGAAAGTTAATAATCTTTGTACAGACTGTTCAAATTTTACTATAAAATTTTATAATACCTTATTGTTTATTTTTCTTAGGTTTTTTTTAGGGAACATTCTCAAAATACAAAAGGGTGTTAAGTAAACAAATACATTCCCGCTACTCCCTCTTCCTTGCCTACCTAGCTCCCTGCTCACAGGTGACCACTGCATTCTTCCAGACTGCTTTCTATGCTTTCACATTTATTTTTGCATTCAACAAATAATTATTGCTTATCTCCTACGTGTCATACTGTTCAGACACTAGTGATACAGCTATGAATAGAGGGGCCAAAGTTTTTGCTTTCTTGGAGCCGGCATTCCAATGAGAGATAGAGGCAGGTAGGTGGATGGATGGGTGGATGGATGGATGGATGGATGGGCAGACAGGCAGATAGAAAAGAAACAAATTAAAAAAATGAAAATACAAGTGAAAAAATGCCATACAGAGAATTAAAATTTATATAATTGAATAATTATATGTGTATATTATTGTATATATATGTATGTTCATATATATACACAAATACATGTACACACATATATATGCACACACATGTGTGTACACACACAATACACACATACACATATATGTATATATATACATGCACACACAAAGTGGAATTCTTTGATAGATTTGGTATCAGCTTGATCTTTTTCACTTACTAATATATCGTAGGCCCCTTCTTCTGTCACTATGTATGGCTGTATCTCAATCTTTAACAGCTGTGTAAGATTTCCTGGTATGGATGTTGCATATGGGATGAAGGTGCCCCTGGGGTTGGCAATGTGTTAGCATTGTACAGAAATTCCCTTTAAATACAGTCTTACCAGATTTCTGTTGAGCTTTGGTCTCATGCCCTACACTGAGAAAAGTGCTAAACTGCCTCCTTCCCTCATTAGCTGGAGGATGGATGGCTCAGGATTGCCTCTCAGATGCTGTGTCTCTTTAACCTGAGCTTTAAGGGTTGTGTCTGTCTCTGTTCCATCCTGCAATCAGCACTGGGGGGTGGGATCTGCTCTTTTGGCAGACAGGCTGCATTCTCTGTTGTGCTTCTCTTAAGGGGGGGGTGGGGAGCTCTATTCATTCTAGTAGGAAGAATCTCTTGCTGAAATATCTTAAATTTTGAGAAATGGATATTGTTCATTGCAGAGTGCACATCATTTCCTAGGTGACACTGCTAAATTACCAACAGCATCAGTAGCTACGATAATGCCTTTTATCATGAAGCTTATGGTAGCACGATGTCT
Source organism: Elephas maximus indicus (assembly GCF_024166365.1). Lineage (NCBI taxonomy): Eukaryota > Metazoa > Chordata > Mammalia > Proboscidea > Elephantidae > Elephas > Elephas maximus. The sequence continues at coordinate 83,629,264 of NC_064825.1, forward strand.
GGCACACCGCAAGTGCTCACTAAGTAGGTGAATGAATAATTGGTCTGGGGCTACAAGGACGACCTCGTAGTCACCAGAGAGTAGCAAGGTTGTGAGTATCTTGTAAGGACGGGAGGAGCTCCTAAAGGAAAGCAGCATTCGTTCGTTGAGTGAATATTTATTGAGCACTCTCTAGGGGTCAACACTGTTCTAGGCAAGAGGCATGAGTAGACCCTGAAGTTAGAATTTATCTGCTTCATAGACTCACCAGGGACCGTCTCTGCAATTTGCCTTAGTCACTTGTTTAAAATTGAATGTCATGAATCTCACTTTGAAAGGGGGGTTGAGGAAGGGAACAACAACAACAAGAATTAGGGTTGTAACATTATTAAAGTGCCAAATATGATATATTTTAAATCATTTCAACTAGGCCACTCTAGAATAAGCCTTTCTGTTTCTGAAGGGCCTTAATCCTCCCAGATAATTTCCTCTAATGTGCCACTCCAAACACAGCCTTCCTTTTTTCTTTTTTTTTTCCAACTCCTTAAGCCTTGTCAGAGGCTGCTGAGAAATCTTTTTGAACACAAGAAAGCGGCTCATTATCATCATTATGCTGTTGCCCTTGAATAAAGTATGTAAAGAGGCTGACAGAGGATGGATAATTTAAGGAAACGTGGAAACTCAAGGTTGTATAAATAGTCTCTTGATTCCCCCAACTGCTAAATCTAATTGAAATCAAATATATGTATATATACACACACAAATGCTAATTATGGGGCATCGTTTTGATGTGTTCCACCAGACTACAAGCTTGGTGATAGTAGGGGCTGTTTCTACTTTATTCACCAGTTACAATCCAAGGTTTAACATAGGGCCTGGCACAAAGTAGATACTTAATAGATATCAGTTGAAGAGATGAGTAAGTAAACAGCATTTGCAATCCCTCTTCTCAGGTATTTCCTTTGCCTGTCTTTTGTATTTGCTGTAGTTTTTATATTCTGATGGTTTACTTTCACATGTTTCTTTCCTCTCCCCCTGTTTTCCTCATTAGTTTTTGGAACTCCTGTATTATTACATAATTAGCATATATAACCTCTGCTTCTACATGGTTCATGGGATTAGGGGAAGATCAGTTCTTAAATATTCCTACTCCCCCTTTCAGTTGTTTTTCAAACTTTTCTGTCCTCCCAGCCACTAGGTTGCCTACTCCACACTATTTTCTGGATACCCTTATACCTTGCCCAAACCAAAAACCAAAGCGGTTGCTATTAAGTCAATTCCGACTCATAGTGACCCTATAGGACAGAGTAGAACTACCCCATAGAGTTTTCAGGGAGCGCCTGGTGGATTCAAACTGCAAACCTTTTGGTTAGCAGCTGTAGCACTTAACTACTACATCACCAGGGTTTCCACTATATCTTGCAGAGCCCTCTTAAATATCCTGCAGTGCAACCACTGCCCAAGGGCCTCCTTTTTGTGTACTGATTGAGGGTTCAATATCCTCACCCCTGGAGTCCAACTGCAATTGTGGAACCAAATATGGGAGTCAGACTTGGGTTAGTGTTGGCATTAAACATGCACACACACACACACACATATATACACAAGAGGGAAAAAAAAGCCCTTTGCTGTTGAGTCAATTCTGACTCATGGAGACCCCACGTGTTACAGAGTAGAACTATGCCATAAGGTTTCTCTTGGCTGTAATCTTCACCAAAGAAGGTCAGTAGGCCTTTCTTCTGTGATGCCGCTGGATGGGTTTGAACCTCCAACTTTTAAGTTTGTAGTAGAGCACAAACCATTTGTGTCACCCAGGGACTGATGTTGCCATTACCGCTTACTAAGTGTTTAACCTTGGAAAAGTTATTTAAATTCAGAGCCTTGGTTTCCTCATCTGTACTATGAGATTAAGTATATTAACAAATGAGTTGGCAAATGCATGGGACACAGGCTACTACTTCCTGCCCTGGTTCAGTCATCTTTGCTGTTGGTGGTTGCTGTCACGTCGATTCTGACTTGCAACAACCTTATGCATGCAGAGTAGAATTGCTCCATAGGGTTTTCAAGGCTGTGACCCTTCGAAAGCAGACAGCCAGGCCTGTCATTTGATGCATCTCTGCTTGGGTTTGAACCACCAACCTTCTGGCTAGTGGTTGAGTAATTTTTCTTTTTTTGCTCAGTAAGCTATTACCTGCTATTTTATCCTGTCATTTTTCTTGCTAATCCCAAATATCAGTCACAAAATCTGCCTCAATGCAGCCCTTCAGATAGCACCAAGACAAAACTTATTTACTACCCCTGGCATAGAGGCAGAGAAGTGTGTTTAAATAACTGAATAGTTCATGTGGCTGGAACAAAAGGTCCATAGCGGGGCCAGTGGTGAGGTGGTCAATTCAGCTACAAATGTTTTTGTAAGAACCCAGATTTAGTCTCTTATTTTATTTTTGTCCTTGGATTTTATGAATTTCTACATCTTTACAATAACCGCCCCTCCCACCACCATTTTCTTTTTTCCTCAGTCTGGTTTGTTAAAGTTTTAGTTCCTTGAAATCAAATGAGCCCTGCTCAGGTAAGTCTTTGGGAAGCATATCAAATGGCCACAAACTTAGCAATTTAAAACAACACCTACTTATTATCTCCATTTCTGTAGGTCCGTAATCCGGGCATAACATGGCTGAACTTTCTGTTCAGTGTCTCACCAGGTTGATATCAAGGTGTTGGCCAGGGCTGCAGTTCTCATCTGGAGCTTGGGGTTTTCTTCCTAGCTCAGTGGTTGTTGGAATAATTTATTGCCTTGTCGTTGGTTATAGGACCAAGGTTCTCATTTTTCTACCAGCTGTTGGCGGGAAACTATGTTCAGCATCTAGCGGTCACCCACAGTTTCCTGCCATGTGGTCCCCATGGACAACATTCACAACATAGTTGTGTATTTTCTTTTAGGCCAGCCAGAATTTGTCTCTCTAACTTCCTTTTCTGTGACCAGCCAGAGAGACTGCATTTAAAGGGCTCATGTGATTAGGCCAGGCCCACCCAGGATATTCTCCCATTAACCATATAATGTAACATAATCATAGGGGTGATATCTCATCACATTCACAGATTCCATTCATAATCAAAGGGGAGCAGGTCACACAAGGATGAGAGTAACTGAGTTCATCTTAGAATTCTGCCCACCAGAGTATGTTCTTACTAGGGGTGTTCATTCCACAAGAGAGACTCATGGCTCCCTATAATCTTCAGTGATATGCTTTCACCACTCTGAGCTCCAATCTTTCTCACCTATAAAATGAAGGACCTATAGTTGATTGGAATCAACTCGATGGCACTGGGCTGGGTATAGTTGATAAGACTAAGGTCCCTGATTCTAAAATATTACGAGTCCTTAGGAAACAGATATTTGTGTCCATTTCCTCCAGGAAGCTCTTAGAGATTTTACTGGTCATGCTGACTGGAGGAACAATCTTGCCTTTTCTGTACCATATGAATTTCATCAAACCATTGGCTCCAGCTTCAGTGCGTACTTTGTTTGTTCCTAAGACTACTCTCAGAGACAGAGAGATGTATAAGGATCACTCTGTACATCTGTGGCTCTAGTTCCTCTAATCCCGACAACACCTGCCATGTCTGGGGGCCCTTGGGAGCCATTTTTTTTTAACGTGAAATTGATATGATCTGCAAGTAACCCTAATTTTCTCCCGGATTTCTGCCTCTTTCCAGCTTTTCCAAGGAAAAGGCTAAATGAATTAAATCGTAGTTAATATTCTAAACTTTCTGAACATTACCACTACCGCTGCTGGCAAGAATTGATAATCCACTGAGCTCCACATGACTCAGATTCCAAACAGTTTTATATTTGGTGCAGTGTGAATCACCCCATCTTTCTACAGCCTCTACATTTTAGAGGAGCTTTTTTGTACCTTTAATTACACTATAGATGTTTTCATTAGTATGGACTAATGTCAGGAATATCTATTTGATCTGTATGTCTTCACTGTAGCTGTTCATTTAATCAGAATAATTTATAGAAACAAATGCTCTCTCTTTTCTTCTGCCACATTTCATGCTGGTTATTGTCTGTGGTGGCCCTAGACTCTGCCAGATCAGATGGGTCATTTGATGAGTTATGCTTGAACATTCTACAAACAAGCTGGAAGGATAAATTCTGCGAGGGTGTACATTCCACTTATGAGGCATTCATAAACAGAGCCAGAATGTTGTATTCATCCATGCACCCACCCATTTACTGTTTCAAATCCTGTCCTTACATATTTTCCATGGAATGTACAAATGGATGGAGATGGCATGTAGAACACTGAATGGGGGAGGTAGAGAAGAGATGTTCCATTGTACTAATGACATCCTTTTCCTCCAATTCCTTTTTGCAGAGGCTGCTTAAGTCCCCACAAGGAGTCTGCTTCTATCATCCTTGCTGAGCAGACAGGGAATCACATGACTCTGTCCTCTGGCCTACTCGATTGCTTGATTGGACAATAGAATCATCCAATCAGCTCCTTGGAGTCTCTCTTCTTGGAACTTAAAATTGAAATTTAGAAACTTCGTACTTCTGCAGGCACTAGATTTAAAAAGGCATGGTGGTAACAAGGGCTGTTAGTTTGAGCTCTCTGCAAAAAGAATCAGGCAAAACCAATGGGAGAGAGAGTACTGGGTCTTTAAGGAACATGGAGGCCAGTAGAGAGACAAGTGAGTGAGGGGGAGACTAGTAGGAATGAGGTCGGACAGTTGATTATATTGCTTATCTACTCAAAAGCCTTAGGTGATTCCTTGGTAGTAAGGGGGAGAGAGAATGTGTAATGATGTAAAAAACATGGATTCTGGACTCAAGTAGTCCTGGATTTGAGTCCAAGTTCCACCGTTACTGAGTAGCCTTGTGACGTTGGACAAAATTACTTCAAATCTATGAGTTTCCATTTCCTTACTTACAAAATGAGTATAATAATGAATATTACAAAATATTAGACAAGATTTACAAACGTATAGCACAGTGCCTGATGCATGATAGCCTCTTTCTCATGCCTCCTCCCCTTGCATCATCTGACCTTACCTCATATGCTGGTTACAACCCCAAATCTCCAGCCCTGGGGGCATTTTCAGACACTTCTGTTGAATGCTTTTCCAGTAGCCCATATTCATCCATTCATTCAACCAATACAGAGCATCACAAATGTTATTACAGTTGGTAGTTATGGTTTTATTTTGGGGATGCTCTTAACTGTTTCCCTCACCCACTAGTCTGTAATCATCACAGGAGCAATTCCCCTGAGAGTTTTGTTCACCTTTGGATATCTAGATGCCAGCACAGTTTCTGGTACATGATGAACATTTAGTAAGTATTTAGTAGATGAAGGGAAGGAAAGAAGGGAGAGCATCTCATATTTTCAGTAAGATGTTATCCTCCTAAGGAATTACAATTCATTCAGTAAATACTAGTTTAATTGAAATGAACTACATGTATTTGTATACTTATATACATAGAATTATATGTAAGGCTTTGTATTATCTCTGCAGGCCATTTAAAGAAGAAAACTCTCTGAGAGCAGGAATCATTTCATCTCATTCATCTTTATATCATTATTGTTTAGCATCATGCCTGGCTCTTAGCATATACTTCATAAATGTGAATAACAGGACTTCAAATCTGGTGTGTATCTAAGTTTGTGTGGGGGAGAGGGAGATTACAAAATAGAATGATCTTAGGCATTTTTGTGAAAACCTGGTGAGATTTTTAAAAAACACTTCTCTTTTCCCCATCCAGCACACAAAAGAGGACTCTAGAAGAGGCTCTTTGGAAACCGTCTAGACGCGGTGTCACTTAGGAAGGGGCAACACTGTGAAAACATCATTTTCTTTTCTCTGTTTGGAAAAGTTTGACAGGAGGATGTGTAAAAGACAGAGATGAAGTGATTTGGTTGCTCTGGGGGCGCCTTTAAGTCACAGTGCCCTGGGGGGAAGGGCTCCGAGAGGATCCTTCCTGCCAGCTGGATCTGGTTGCTTAGAGAGAGCACATTCCACCAATGGACAGCATCTGACACGCTGCTGAGAACAAAGCCCCAAGGGCTTGGGACACATGGTTATGGTTATCTGGGAGACTGTGTCTTTTGGGGGCAATAATACCTCCCTTTTATATAAGCCTTATTTCAGAGGGGCTCTAGGCCCTTACTAGACGTGCCTTCTACGTAGGTGGCAGGTCTGCCTAGAAAACATAGACACAGACAGATGAGTCCCAGGGTCTAGGGGATACACCTCTATGTTAGGACCAGGATGGTTTCTAGAAGCCATGATTCTGCCGTGACTGCCAGAAAGCAGTGGGCAATGTGATGTTCACTGAAATTTTGTCTCATCTAAGTTCTGTTCTAACATCCCCTGCACAAAGCACTTACTCTCTATATCTATGAAGTTCTTCAAATGGCCTATGCCTGACAAAACCCCACAGCACGATGGACTTGGCAGATGCACTTGTATCAGTTGTAGCTGTGCCCTTGATATGGTATTGTCTCTGGATGAAGCCCAGACTAGGACGTTAACAAAATATTGAATGTCTTGTATTTATAGATCTGCAAAACCCAAGTTTCCCCAGGAAGCAAGAACAAACATGGCTTTCTGTCTCCTTTGCCCTATCTTTAAGGTATTTGGGCTTAAAATATGTCCCTGAGTAATTAGGATAATTGGGTCTCCTTTTGTATTGATAATGCCAAAGGATGCCATATTGATTTGACTTTGAAGAGTAGATATTCTGATGATTGGTAGCCCAGCACATTATCTCCTTCCTATGTAGGAAAAATTCACCTTTGTGTGAATCTTGGTTTAGGATAGGTTTTTACCTCCTACTTGCAGGCTCCTGGGGAGAGGGTTGCCAGAAAATGACACACAGTTAATTTTAATTTCAGATTCATAATGGGTACACTTTTTTGTTTGTTTGTATAAGTATGTACCAAATATTTCATGAGATATACTAAGAAAATGTTGTTGTTTACCTTAAATTCAAATTTAACTGGGCATTGTGTATTTTTTATTCGCTAAATCTGGCAACTATACCTAGTGGCCAGGGCATATAACTTAAGCTTGAATACTCCCTCCTTGGACTTTGAATATAAGTTAAGTGAAACAGAGGGGAAAGAGCAGCAATTTAGACTTTATTCAGCCAGCTGCAAAGCAGGCAGTGTATCCAGTTACGATCATACTGGTGCCAGCGGTGGTGTCCTCTGTGAAGTGAAAGCAATGGAACCTGGTGTCTAGTGGCAGCAGCAGCAGCATCCTGCTTGGGTTTCTTCTGAGGCATAACCTTGATTCTTATCCATTTCCTAAGCCTTTCTTTATCTTTCCCGTAAACCCTGAGAGCTACCAGATGCCCTTTCCATAAACTTCTTTTCTTGTTTAATTTAGATAAAGTTGACTTCTGTTGTTGTAACCCAGATCCCTGACTGCTTTAGTTGGGGATTTGTTTTGGCCGTGAAAATGCATTACTCAGATCTCCCACTACCAGGAGCATGCTTGCCTGATGGCTGTAGCAGGTGTATCTCTGTATTTACTGTTGTGTTAGCACCCAGACCACACTTATTGCGTGCTACTCCCAGCTATTCTGGTAGGATGTGAGACTCTTCCTGTGGACAATGTTGGCTCAAGGACTCCCATTGATTTAGACGAAACTTTCTTGGAACTGTGCTGTGGTCTTGAGACTCTTTCTATCCAATCCTCCTTCCTTCCCTCTCTCCGTATACATGTGTCAGATCTACATCTTGATCTAGTCCCTCCTAGATCATTTCTCCTGTTTGTTCCCCTAGTAATTCTCTTTCACATCTAATGTCATCTTTGAGTCTGCTTCTTGGCTGATCTGAACTAACACAGAGGTAGAGAAAAAGACCACCTGAGATAGCTAAATAGCTTTTCTTTACAAAATCTTCCCTGGTATTGTTTGAAAGACAGTATAAGAGATAGAAGTGGAAATATTAAAATGGATCACACCTTCCTCTTTGGCCCCTCTGCTGCTCTCCTGTAGTATAGGAAGATTTACTGTAGGCATTTTGGGAATGTGTTGCAAGACTGTATATTTAAATACTTGAAGGAATTCAGTTCCTTCTTTTCTCTTTGGCTCTCTGAATCAGAAGATTGCCATGAGCTTGGGTGCGATTAAATATTGGAAAAGAAATTCCCCTTACGTTTGTTTCAACCTAAGAATTAATTTCTTATAACCACTCTGAATCTGACATTGAACTTCCAGTCACATTGCATCTTTCAGACAAGCTCCACCACTGTTGTACCTGATCCTCACTTTTTCACAGGGGTGGCCATAGTGGGGTCCTACTTTTACTCTTACTGCCATTTAACCCATGGTGGTAGAAATCAATATCATGTTGCTGTGTTTTGTTATTCAGTGTAATGGGGAAGTGGAGCTATGACTGGATGTTCAACAGAGCAGAATTAGCTTTGAGGAGAATATTTCTAGGCAGTGGCTACAGCAGTAGCTTGCCCAACCATTTGCCCCAAGCAATGGCCTAAAATACCGCATCTTTAATATGGCTCTGATCTGGATACAAGGCAACCTGAGGAGTAGAGACAAAATAAATGAAGACTCAGGAGATGTGATTAGCATTGACTCTATCTGTACGTAGGTATACCCGGCTGGAGCCATTGAACTGTCTGGGAATCAGTCCATCCACTCAGATTATCAAGATTAGGAATCTAAGTAGTATCTACTTTATAGGTTTTGCAGTCTCAGCTATAAATTTAGCTTTCTTAGGAAATCTTGTCATTGGTGACCCCTTGTGAAGCTATCCCTGATTTTCCTGCTGACCCCCAGCTAGTGGCCTCAGACCACAGTCCTTTGATAGGTCTGCCTCTTTGCTCCATGTGGTGGCTGCCTCCAGCAAGTTTGCAGCCCCAGTCTGATATCCACCTTTGGAAGGACCTAGGGCGAAGGTAAGATCCGTCTTTTGTGCCTCTTGGAAACCTGATACCTTCAGAATGCTTCTGGCTCTGGCTCTGGCTCCGGCTCTGCCTGGCTGGACCACCACATCATCCCCCATGCTCTTTAAGCTATCCCAGTGACCCAGGATTAGGTTAGCAAAATCAGACACCAGCTGAACATCCCAACTGGAAATAAGGCGTCATCTCCTTTGACACACACTCTAACTTCTATGCACAGTTCTTTCAGGGCCTTTCTCCTGAAGTGGCTTCAGAAGGAAATCCAGTAAAGCACTCCTTTCTCATTCCAAAGGACAGGACATAGCATCTCCCCCCAAAGACTGCCATCTTCAGTGACAGCCTTCTGAGGTTCCTGTCTCCTCCATCTTATATCTCTTTGGAAAAGCCTATCAGACAGTTTAAGTCTCTTACTTAGGGTGGAGAAGAAGCAAAACTGGAAATTTGAAGCCTCCAAACCAGCTTATTCTGAATTGGAAAAATGGAGTAACTTGGATTTTAACAGAGTAATGAGCCACTGGAATCCCTGCCCTAATGGAGAACTACTGGAGAGAAAGATCTAAGTCAGTTCCTTACACCTTACATTACTCAATGCATATATTGTCCATGTAGAATCCCAGCCACTCTCACATCTTTCTATCCTCTCTTGAGACCTTAACCAGCTAATAGATCATGGATTTTCCTGATTTATCTTAGGCTTCCTGTTTCTTCTCTCTTATTTTTCTTCCTCCCTCTATTTCTTCTTCCTTTCCTTAATCTTTTCTTTTCTCTTTCAGTTCCTGGTCTATACTTCCCAGTTCTTCTGTATGGAGCAGTTTAACTATGGTTAAAAGCACAGATTCTGAATTTAGACTGTCTCAGTTTCTCTAGTGGTAAAATTGAGATAATAATAGCACCAGTATCATAGGATTATTGTGAAATTTTGTTTTTCATTTCTTTAACAAACCCCTGTGAGTCGGAATTGACTCGACAGCAGCGGGTTTGGTTTGGGGTTGGTTTATGTAACACTTACTTAATACCAAGTGTTGTTCTAAGCCCAGAAAAAATATTAACTCATTTATTCCTCATAACAACCCTATGAAATGGATACTATTATTATTCCCATTTTACCAATGATGAAATTGAGGCACAGAGAAGTTACATAACTTGGCCAAAGCCACATAACCAGTAAGTGGCACATCTAATAAACCCAGACAACTGGATCCCTAATCTCACAGAATCCAGTATACTGCCTTTCAAGAGCTTGTTTGCATGAATAACACTTAGCACAGTGCCTAACACACAATGTATGCCCAATAAATGCCAGGTTTATTACCTGTATTAAGTGATGTTTTTTATTCATTTACTTAGACTGGAAGTGTTTTAGGGAAGGCCTCAGAGAAAGGTAGGAATGGAGAGAAACCTTAGACCAATGGTTTTCAAGTCTAGCTCCAGTTTAGAATAACCTCAAGAGTTTTCAACAGATTCTGGCACCTGGGTCCTACTCCAGTCCTATTGAATCAGAATCTCTGGGTTTAAGCTCTGAAATCTGTATTTTTAAAATAGCTTTCCAGGTGACTCTAATGTGGAACCAGGGTGAGAATCACAGCCCCAAAAGGCATACATAGGGGGAAGGGCATTCTAGGTTGAGGAAACAGCATAAATAAAGGCACTAGGCAGGAAAGAGGGTGCAGTGGTTAAGTACTTTGCTTCCAGCCAAAAGGTTGGTGGTTCGAAGCCATCAGCTGCCTCACGGGATAAAGATATGGCAGTCTGTTTCCATAAAGATTTGCAGCCTTGGAAATCCTACTCTGTTCTGTGAGAGTCAGAATTGGCTTGATGCAATGAAGTTTTTTTTTTTTTTTTTGGCAGGAAAGAACAGGCATATTTCAGAAATGTTGACTAATCTAGTGCGACTGTAGCATTCGAGAACCTGTGGGGAAGCAGAAAAAGACAGGGTTGGAAACATAGGTGGGAGACTTTAGAGGTCCTTGCCGGTATTGGTGACTCAGTGTAGGTTGGTGCTTTAGGTCCATTACTCTCCTTTTTTCACCTTTATGTTTCTGGTTGAAGAGCCAGATAGGGGGAAGGATTCCTTTTAGATATGGCTTTTGGGAAATAACTTTATTAGAAAGAGTGAAACCTAAGTGTTGAGGCCACGTATTCCAGAGTTTCCTCCATCTGTTTCAAGGAGCTGGAACAGAAAAGTGGACTTCTGTCTGTCCTTGAGCCCTGGGTGCCCACAGACCTGATTATGATTATCACCAATTCCAATACTCCACCAGAGAAGGACAGGAAGTGTGCCTCCACTGTTATTACCTTTGGAAAATGGACTCCAAGTACCTCATGCTTCATATGGAAACCTCTGTAAAGGGGAATAAATATTGCCTCCTAATTATAAGGATTTGAGCATCCAGAGGTTGATTCAATAGGACGGGAGTGGGACCCAAGCACTGGGAGTGTGTTGAACGCTCTCCAGGTTATTCTAAGGTGGAGCTAGATTTGAAAACCATTGGTCTAAGACTTCTCTCAAATCCTAATATTACTGAGCAAGTATCTGAGAAGCTGGACTATATGAAGGACACAGCATCAGAACTGGTGGAAGACTCATTAACAATCTGCAAAATGCAGATGACACAACCTTACTTGTTGAAAACGAAGAGGACTTGAAGCACTTACTGGTGAAGATCAAGGACTACAGCCTTCAGTATGGATTATACTTCAACATAAAGCAAACAAAATTCCTCACAACTGGACCAAAAAACAACATTATGGGAAAAAAAAAAAAAGCCAAACCCGTTGCCATCGAGTCAATTCCGACTCATAGTAGCCCTATAGGTCAGAGTAGAACTGCCCCATTGAGTTTCCAAAGAGTGGCTGGTGGATTTGAACTGCCGAACTTTTAGTTAGCAGCTGTAGCACTTAACCACTATGCCACCAGGGTTTCCAACATCATGATACATGGAGAAAAGATTGACATTGTCAAGGATTTCATTTTACTTGGATCCACAATCAACACCCATGGAAGCAGCAGTCAGGAAATCAAATGACGTATTGCATTGGGCAAATCTGCTGCAAAAGACCTCTTGAAAGTGTTAAAAAGATGTCACTTTGAGGACTAAGGTGTGCCTGACCCAAGCCATTATATTTTCAATCACCTCATATGCATGCAAAAGCTGGGCAGTGAATACGGAAGACCAAAGAAGAATTAATGCCTTTGAACTATGGTGTTAGCAAAGAATGTTGAATATACCATGGACTACCGAAGAACGAACAAGAAACAGGGCTGGAGTGCTCCTTGGAAACAAAAATGATGAGACTTCATCTTACATACTTTGGACACATTATCAGGAGAGACCAGTCCCGGGAGAAGGACATCATACTTGGTAAAGTAGTGGGCCAGTGAAAAAGTAGAAGACCCTCAACAAGGTGAATTGACACAGTGGCTGCAACAATGGACTCAAACATGACAATGATTGTGAGGATGGTACAGGACCGGGCAGTGTTTTGTTCTGGTGCACGTAGGATTGTTATGAATGAGAACTGACTTGACAGCACCTAACAACAACAACAATGATAAGGAAGGAGACCTGGTGGCAATGTGGTTAAAGCAGTTTGCTGCTAACCAAAAGTTTGGTGGTTTGGACCCACCAGCTGCTCTGCAGGAGAAAGATGTGGGAGTTTGCTCCATAGAGATTTATACCCTTGGAAACCTTATGGGATAGCTCTAGTCTGTCCTATAGGGTCACAATGAGCTGCAATCAACTCAATGGCAGTGGATTTTTTGTGTGTTTTTTAAAGATAAAGAGTTAGTACTTAATTTTGTCAGATGTGAAGAGCATGTGAAGTTTTCGAGCGAGGGTATGAAATTATCGTGCATTATGATTCATATCACTCATACCATACCTCAGTACGGTATTTCAGTGTTCTCAAAGGATTTGTCAAATAAACGAGCTCATTTGATATGTACTTTAGCAAGTGAATGGATTAAATCTTGAACTACATATACAGGGCAGTGTCTTGCTGGCTCTAATTTATACTAGAATTCTCAAGATGGATGGTGTCTCCTCAGGTGAGGCAGGAAATGCCTGTGTTGAACTTGTAAGAAGAATGCTCTTTTTCTTTTTTTTTCCTGGTAAGGTGAACATGCATCCTGACAAATTGACCTTGAAGAAGTCAAACTGTCTTTTAGGCACTTGGTGTCTGAGAAATCATTCGGCTGTGAGCATTTGTGACGGAGGGTTATCTCAGTCTGGAATCAGATCTGTATACGTTATGTCAGCCTCAGCCAGTTGTCTAATGATGAATGTGGTGCCTACCTCAGTCCGCTTGGCATTCTAGTGGGCCCTCTGTCTTCCAGCTGATAGAAGGGTAATTAGTAAGCATGGCAAAGTATGGTGAAGGGACATTTGCATGGAGAATTCTAGTTGGCTTTACCCACATGTGTGACTGGTTGTTCTTACACCGTTGGAGGCAAATATTCTTGCCCAGCATGAACCATAAAAGCTGTAGTCTCTTAGTAGAAACCTTAGGTTACAGGTGAAGAGATGCCAGCTTGAAGCATAAACTTCTCAACCATGCCCTTTCGATGAAGGGCACTAATGCAAAGGCGTGGTGGCCTATCTTCTCTCCCTGAAAATTCAGCTGCGCTTCCTCCTCCCCAAACTCACTGGATAAATTACTAAATTTGGAGTTCAACATTTAGAAGAGAAGAAAGTCAATCTTTTCCACATCATTTCCATCTGGGGCACAGACATCCACTCTATTCCTTACCTACCCTTTGAATTTAGTACTTCATGACACACACACACCCCACAAGTTAATTTGTGGCATTTGTATGCATTAAAACAAATCAGTGAATAAGAATGATTTCTAAATAATGGTCAGTTAAAAGGCAATTTCTAAACAATGGTCAGTAACATTGGACAAGAATTTGAGGGTTTTAAAATATTTCGCAATTGTCTAATCTGCATGAAAGCAAGAACTTTATCTGCCTAGCTTTCTTTTCTTTTCTTTTTTTTTTTCCAGCTAGAAATGTTTTCTACTCTAAATACCAGAATACTAACAGTGGCTTAAACAAACAGACATGTTATGTTTCTCATAATGTAACAAAAGTTTGGAAGTAAGCAGCTGCTGACCAGGTCCAGTTACTTAGAAGTGATAACAAAACCAAAAAACCAAACCCATTGCCAATGAGTCAATTCTGACTCATAGCGACCCCATAGGACAGAATAGAACTACCCCATAGGATTCCCAAGGAGCAGGTGGTGGATTTGAACTGCCGAGCTTTTGGTTAGCAGGTAAGCTCTTAACCACTGTGGCACAAAGACCTGGCAATTTTCACACTTCTGCTCTGTATTCCTCAGGCTTTTCTTCCATAGTTTATCACTTCATGGTGCTACAAGAAGGCTACAACAGATCCAGAAGTCATGACTGCGTTCAAAGTCAGAGAGCACCACAATGGTGAGAGCCTTTCTCTTCACTTGCCATTTTCTTATCCAGAAGAGAAACATCTTTTCCAAAAAGCCTCCTTGGTGTTGTTCTCGTGATGACTCACAACCACCCCTAAAAGGAAGGCTGAGAAAGTATGTAATTGGCTTTTCCAACTTTATAAAAGGTTTAAAACCAGAGGACATTGTAAATTAGATGACCTAAGTTTATGCCATAAGGCTCTAACTCTTAGGCTCTGTCTCTCTCTTAGGCTCTATCTCTACCTGTGGAGTCACTGGGTAGATTCAAACCACCAACTTTTAGGTTAGTAGGCCAGTGGAAACCAGTTGCTCCACCAGGGCTGCCTTTTAGGCTTGATAATAAAAAAAAAATCAGTAAATAATTGTTGAAAGATTGAATGACTAAGTAAAATGATGGAATAAATTGATTGAACCCCTCAATAATTATTAATCCTACTGACTCCCTGCCCCCCTCCCCATCACCAGCAGTTACTGTAAAGTGGCTCAAAGAATGGAGATACTTTGTCTCTGGGTCCCAGGGTTCCTTCCAAATGAATGCCATTGTTTATACCTAAAGCTACTCTATTCTTCCAAGACAAGAGCCAAAGAGGTTTTTTTTTTTTTTTTTTCACTGAACGCATCACACAGTTTGAAATACTGTAGCCTTGTAATGTTTTGGAGCCCTGGTGATGCAGTGATTAAAGAGTTCAACTGCTAAGCAAAAGGTGAGCGGTTCAAATCCACCAGCCACTCCTTGGAAACCTTATGGGGCAGTTCTACTCTATCATATAGGTTCGCTATGAATTGGAATAGACTCAATGGCAAAGGGTTTGATTTTTGATTTTGGTTTATAGTATTTTTAATATCTCAGAATTGACTCGATGGCAATGCGTTTGGGTTTTTTTAATTTTTTTTAAGGCCATTCCCTTTCAGCACTCTTCTTTTAAAAAAAAAAAATTACTGGATGTTATATTTATTTCCTGTAAGATAGTAATTATTATTATTATTTTTACTTTTCCTCCTCCTCCAAATTTCTGTTTTTTTTTAATTTTTAATTTAAAAATATGTTAAGTTTATAGGTTAACTTAGGGAAACTGAAAAATTTGTGATACTGGATTTTCCTTCCAAGAACACAAATATTTGCATTTGTTTGTCTCCTACTTCTATGCCCACGATTAGCATTTTGAAGTTTTCTTCATGTAGTGCTTACATGTTTTGTAAAGTTTGGAATTTATTTTGTTGCAATGGAGATATTTTCTTTTTTTTTTCTAATGTTTTTTGTTGGTATGTATTAAGGTCATTGATTTCTGTATATAAATTTTGTATATCATGCTAAATTCTCTTTTACTTTCTAATAGTTTCGCATATATGCTCTGGGTTTTCTATAAGATCATATTTTTTGCACAAACAATAATGATTTTTCATCCACTTTTCAAATATCTACACCTTCTTCTTCTTTTCCTAATTGCAATAGTTAATTCCTTCACAAAAATGTTAACTACTAATGATGATAAAGACATGCTTATCTAGCTTTTTACTTTAATGGGAGTGTTCCTATTTTTCCCCATTAATTAAGATGCTGGCTCTGAGTCCTCTTCTATTCCTGTTTTATTAAGAGAAATTTTCAAGAATGGATATTAAATTTTATGAACTGCCTTTGCAACATCTATGAAAATAATTTTATGTATTTGCTTTTTTATCTATTAAAATAATGCTTAATCATAGATTTTCCTATATTGAACCATTATTATACTTATGTAATAAACTTTATTTAATCACAGTGGATTCTTTTTTAATATATTGCTGGAACCTGTCTTTAATATTTTTTTTTTTTTGGCATTGATTTTTATATACAAGATTGATAAGTAGGTTCGTTTTTTGGTTTCCTGTTTTTCAGTTTTATTGTATTTGTGATAACTACAAAGAGATTTTGAAACCTTTTTGACTCTGTCCCTTACGTGCTTGGTACAATTCCCTGTGAAACTGTCTGGGCCTTAAGCACTTAGCTGCTAACCAAAAGTTTGGTGATTTGAACCCACCAACCATTCCGAAGGAGAAAAGACCTGGCTATCTGTTCCTGCAAAGATTATGACCTAGGAAATCCTATGGGACAGTTCTACACTGTCATATAGGGCCACTGGGAGTCAGAACTGACTCAGTGGCACAAAAGAACATCAACAATGTGCTTTTAAAGGAAAGGGTAACTTTTTAATAATTTTCTCTTTTGTAATAATAAGTTTCTCTATTATGTTAAAATACATTTCTGTATTTTATCTATGCTAAGTTGTCTGTTTTCTCTGTCTTTCCTAAGATCAATTTTTAAAATGTTAATTTTGTTAGAAAATCAGCCATTCATCAAGCTTTTATTTGCAGTTAAATAATGGTTTCTTATGATTCTTTAATTTCTTCTGTATTTATGAAGATTTCTCCATTTCTACTTCTTTTGTATGCATTTCTGCTTCCCTTGACCAATAAAAGTTTATTGAAATTAATGATATTCTCCAATAAAATTTTTTTTTAACTTCTGTTGTTGTTCGTTTCCTTAAGTCGATTCCGACTCATGGAGACCCCATGTGTTACAGAGTGGAGCTGCTCCATAAGGTTTTCTTGGCTGTAATCTTTATGGAAGCAGAGCAATAGGGCTTTTCTTCCGTGGTAGAAGGGTTCGACAGCCCACTTTTAGGTTACCAGTCAAGGGCAAACTGTTGGTACCACCTAGGGATCTTAGTTTTGCCTTTTTAAAATAATTTTGTATTTCTTTATTGAGGTTTAGTTTGCACATAATGAAATCTACAGATCTTAAGTACACAGTTTCATGAGTTTTCAAACATGTATATGCCCAGGTAGCCATGGCCCCAATCAAGGTGGAGAACATTTCTAATACTGCAGAATCAAAGAAATGTCTTTATTTATTCTGCCCCTTTCTTGTGTAAGTCATTAATTTCTACATTTATTTTAATATCTTCCTCTACTTTAGTTTTTTTTTTCCATTGTTCTTTTATAGGTAATTCAGTCTTATTTGTGTGTGTGCTTAATTAATATATTTATTTCCTTCTTAGTCAATAACATAGGTTTTTAAGACTATGAACTTTTCTTTGAGCTCTGCTTTAACTCTGTTTCTTGAGTTCAGATATGTAGAGTGCAAATTATGGTTACTTTCGAATATTTTTAATATTTGATTTTGATTTCTCCTTTGGTTCAATAGTTGTTCAAGAGGGAAGTTTAGTATTTCTAGAAGGTGGGCTTTTATTGGTTTCTTTTGTTGCAAATTTCTATATATTTTTTTCTCTCTCCCTCTTTTTTCTTTTTGATCAGGGAATGTGATCTTAATTTCATTGTGTTTTTTGCATTTTGCAGTTCATAGAAGTTTCCTATTCCAATACATGATAAATTTTAATAAATTTTCAATTCATACTTGAAAAAAGATGTATTTTTTATTTGAACATATATAAATTATTATATATTATTAGTTTATTAGTTATATTTCTTAGGCCTTATGTATCCATAGTTATTTTTTAATTCACTTGATCTGTTGCGGTCTAAGAGAACTGAGTTAAAATTGCTTACATTTAGTATGTTTCTGGTTATTTCTCCTATTTCCTATAGTTTTTGATTTATCCATTTTGATGCTTTATTACTTCACAGGAATTTGTAATTCAGCATTGCCTAATATCACAATTATGACCTTTACATTGCTTTTGTTTATGTTTACATGGAGTGACTTTTGCCATCATTTATTTTTAAGTCTTCTTACTTTGTGATATTTTTTGTATATAGCACATAGTTAAGTTTTGATTCATGATCGAATTCCCAAGCTTTTTTTTTTTTTCTTTTAATAGACTAGTCAACTCATTTTTATTTGTTGATATGATATATATATTTGGCCTTGGTTCTGTTCTTATATTTTATGATATGCTTTCTGTTATTGATTTTTTTTCACTACATTAGTATGCACTTTCTGTTTGTGAATGTTGGGTATTTTTTCTGATAATTCATGAAGTTTTTATTTTATCCTAATGGCTGGCTTTGTAACTATAATTTTGTGTAATAAAACCAGTCCTATAATTTTTAGGCAACATCTCTTGAATTCTTTTAATACACAATGGCAATATCAGTATATGTCCATTACTTTCCCCACCCCATGTCCCATCCGCTAGCAAATTTTAATTTCTGTTATTTTTCTTAAAGGTTAAATCTTTAAATAAACAGAAACCTCACCTACTTCAGCTATTAGCTCATTAATTTTAAATGACGCCTTTTGATCTAGGTATAGAAGATGACAAAATCAGTGTTCTTACACTATTTTCCATCATCTCATTTCTCTCTTAGCTTTTAATTGATTTTTTAAAGATGTATTCTGTTCAGTATTATAAGTCTCACATTTATTTTAGTTATAGTACAACCAGTAAATACATGTCTTTTAACTGTAGTTTCTCCATTTATTTCTGTATGGCTTACATTTCTCTTTTAGTACTTTCTGAAAGCATTCATAGATAATAATCCTTCCAGCTTCAAAAATATTTTTATTCTGCTGTCTTTATACTTGAAATAGAATTTGACTGAATATAAAAATCTTCCTTGAAAATTGTTAAAGACATCAAATTCTTATATTCTGTTGTTGAATGTGCGTATGGAGAAGTGTGAGATCAGCCCATATTTTTTTCCCTTATAAATAACTTGATATTTCTTGTCAGATGTCCAAGGGAATATTTCATTGTTTTTTTCATCCAGTAATTTTACTAAGATGTATCTTAGCAGTAATAATTTGTGTCAAATTTCCCTGGGACATATTATTCCATTTCAATGAGTAATATCAAGTATTTTCTTTTTATTTCTGGAATTTTTTTTTTTTCAGTTAAAACTTTAAACATTTATTTTTCGTCTATTATTTCTATTCTCTTTTTTGGGACCACCATTCATGCATTTATTGCATCTCCACGCCTTTCATTCACATATATTACTTTTCCTTTTGATACTTTTTTTAAATTGACATGAAATTTACATAACATAAACCGTTTTGAAGTGTGCATTTAAGTACCATATAGTACATTCAAAACGTTGTGCAACCATCACCTCTATCTAGTTCCAAAACATTCTTATTACCCCCAAAGGAGACCCTGTGCCTATTAAGCAATCACTCCCCATTCTCGCCTGTCCATTCTATCTGATATTTTTGTCTTTTCTGTTCGTTTCCATCTTACTTCTTCTTTTTTCTCATTCCTGTGCTGTATGTCCCCATGTTCTCAATATTGTTTAAATAGTTTTTTGTGCTACTTTTATTCTGACTTTAATTTTTGTGGTCTTAATTTTTCTTCCACTTATTTCCTGAACTTCATTAACTATTCTTTTATCTTTTTCTGTTACCTTTTTATATCTTCTCTGAGCTCTCATATCTCTCCTTTGTGCCCTTGTTTTATATAAGTGGCTGCTGTATTAAATTTTAAAAATTCATAATGATACATTTTGCTACAATTTTTATCTGCTTCAATGTTTTTATTGTGTGATCTTTGTTTGCTGTTTTCCTATTTCGGTTCCCCTTTTTCCATATTATATCTTTAGATCTTTAAAGAACAGGCTAACGTAAGGGAGAGACAAAAGACCCAGTCCAGACCAAAAGTATAAGTGAAGTTTCTTAGCCTTAATTTGTACTATGATGCTGCTCATAATACAAAATATGTCTCTTTTCCTATACCTCACTGACAGACTGATTTCCATATAAGGTTCTGCCCTTAGCAGCTTCTCTCAACTTCATGCTTTACATGATTCAAGGAAGATCCTACCACCACCTGCATACTTTCCCAACTCTCTTTTTTTCAATGTGAGTTTTGTTTTCAGAGAGTGCCCCATATTTTAACCTATGCTGGCTTAAAGCTCTAAAGTTGTGATGTTCTTGTTTGATGACTTTTCATATCCAGTATGATTTTTACTGTATCTGGCTTTCCTAGATTACATACTATAGTTTATATTTCAGATAGCTATACTTTTATTGAACAAGGATTTTGTGTTTTTGTTTCTTTAGAGGTGCGTTCTGAAAGAAGGGAGAGGCAACTGCTGTGTGTTTTCCACCATTTTAAAGCTTGAAATCAGTTTTATTTTACATTTAAACACATTTAGATTATAATTGCAATTAAGTGCTCATTCTTAGGACAAAGACTATATTAAATATTGATTTCATTTGGCATTTTTTCAGCATAAAATTATGATAGTGTGATATTACAACCTTTGCTTCACATTTGACTTTTACAACTTGATAATTAAAAGGGTCACTTTTATAAAAATATCCTGGAGTGGCACTAATTTTCCATAGACTGCTCTTAATCCTTCGGTATTCAACTCCTCTTTTGGAATGCATATCTCACAATTCTTGCAGAATTTCTCTTCTGTATTAGTTAACTGGTCTAATTTTCCCAGATTCTTATGGGTCGATGGCTTTGGGAGGTTTTGAGAAGTTCTGTATTGAGAATGTAATGTATTTTATAAAACTTTTGCAAGATTTGTAATTTTATTTGTAGTTTATGTGCATTTGAATTGTATTCTTGTATGCTCAATATCTTATAAATAGCAGAAGGTGAACAACATAGATAATGTAAAGTATAGGAAAAGACACTGAAAGTAAGAAAGATGGTATGCTAAGGTGGAGAAGGTAGGGTTGTTATAAGCTTGCTATAAGTAGGAATCTAATTGATGACAATGGGTTTGTTTTTTAGTTTTTTTATGGTCAATTTATAAGAGAATATTTTAATTTTATGATGATTTTTCTTCCATATATAGTCTTGTAATTACAGGAGTTTGAATAATGCATGTTGGTACGAATAGGACCTCCTACACTACCTTGACAGACATCATGCAGATTCATGAAAATGTAGTTTAGCCAAGGAAAATAAAGCTTCACTTTAACTAAAAAAAACAAAACCTATTCTGTTGAGTCATTCTGACTCATAGCGATCCTACAGGACAGAATAGAACTGCCCCATAGGGTTTCCGAGGAGCAGCTGGAGGATTTAAACTGCTTACTATTTAGTTTGCAGCCAAGCTCTTAACCAATGCGCCACCAGGGCTCCTTAAAGTTAACTGTTACTCTATTCTGATGAGATCCTGAAAAATGCAAACTATTAAATTTTAGATGAAAGATTTGTTTATTTCTTCAAGGCTAGTTGAATACGATTATTAAGATTATTATCTTTTTCCTACTTAATCTTATCTCTGATATTTTAAAAGAATTACATTTAGCCACTTTTAGAAGTTTCAATTTCACATTTGCTCTTGACTAGATGATTCTTCAGTCCATATGTGTGATTGAAATCCATAGTGTTCTTCATCAGTGGAAAGAACATTAGGTTGGAAACTAGAAGACTTGAGCTGAAGTTCTTTTCTGACACCTGTGACCTTAGGCATATCACTTAGACTAAGTGAGTCTTATTTGAGGGTTATTTTGAGTTTAAACAAAATATTCATTGAAAACTTCAAAAATGCATAAAATATGAAAAATTCCCTATTTCTCAAATTATCATGCATGCTGTATTCACCAGTGAAATCATTAATGTGTTTGTCATGGCTCTTAAACTGTCCAAAGCTATGGAAACTGAGACTTGGTGCTCAACTCCTTAGTACTCTATGGGCCTATCACTGTTTTGGCTTACTAAGATATCATGTGGTAAATTACAATGTCCAAAAGATTATATGCACCTGCTCAATTGCTACCCAGAGAGTGAGTGTTCTATTTACCCAGAACATCTGGCCCACAAAAGATTAATCATGGAGTACGGATGCTCTGTAAAACATTCACTATTGCCCTTCATCCTAATGCTGTCCTCCTAAGATGGGTCAATCCATTCAAACCCATAGGCAAAGCTAGAAAACAGACTTCTTATCTTGAGCAGCCTTTAAAGAATCATTGTAGATTGAAGTAGAGGTGAAGGAGGGTGCAGGAACAGGGGCAGAGTGCTAATATGTGCCTATGTATTTTCCAACCACTTTACCTCTTCTACCAAACCCTGCCTCCAAATGGCATTTGGAGGAGGTTAGTTTTCATATTGCACAGTCCCACAAAATCGTCAAGGTAGGGATATATTCATAATCTGAGAGTAAATAATTATTTTCTTAGTTCTTACCATTAAATTTATACATCTTGGCCTATCTTTGTCAATTTTAGAGCACTCCAGCATGACTGTAAAAACATCTCTGGTTGGTAATAGGGTAAAGTGAGAAAATCAGGCAGATGAGAATCGGTTTGGTCATTTCAGTGCCAAAACAGTCACCTGTATAATCACTGCTTTGCTTTCACCCAACTAGGGTGGTTTTATGTTGATCAACCCTTATGGATTTGTTCCACTCATTTCCTAATCCTTCTTTACTATGTTTAATAGCTCAGTCACAGAAGCCATAACTCTTGATACAGTAAAATTAACCATAACCTGGCATAAACAGTATACAAAACATTATTAAGAATGCAGAAGAAACACTAGATAACTGGGAGCTCCTAAAAATCAAACACCTATGCTCATCCAAAGACTTCACCAAAAGAATAAAAAGACTACCTACAGACTGGGAAAAAGTTTTTAGCTATGACATTTCCAATCAGCATCTGATCTCTAAAATCTACATGATACTGCAAAAACTCAACTACGAAAAGACAAATAACCCTATTAAAAAATGGGCAAAAGATATGAATAGACACTTCACTAAAGAAGACATTCAGGTAGCTAACAGATACATGAGGAAAGGTTCACGATCATTAGCCATTAGAGAAATGCAGATCAAAACTACAATGAGATTTCGTCTCACTCCCACAAGGCTGGCATTAATTCAAAAAACACAAAATAGTAAATGTTGGAGAGGCTGTGGAGAGATTGGAACACTTATACACTGCTGGTGTGAATGAAAAATGGTGCAACCACTTTGGAAATCTATTTGGCACTTCCTTAAAAAGCTAGAAATAGAACTACCATACGATCCAGCAATCCCACTCCTTGGAATATATCCTAGAGAAATAAGAGCCTTTATACAGATATATGCACACCCATGTTTATTGCAGCAGTGTTTACAATAGCAAAAAGATGGAAGCAACCAAGGCGCCCATCAATGGATGAATGGATAAATTATGGTGTATTCACACAATGGGATATTATGCATTGATAAAGAACAGTGAGGAATCTGTGAAACATTTCGTAACATGGGGGAACCTGGAAGGCATTATGTTGAGTGAAATTGGTCAGTTGCAAAAGGACAAATATTGTATAAGACCACTATTATAAGAACTTGAGAAATAGTTTAAACTGAGAAGAAAACATTCTTTTGTGGTTACGAGGGGAGGGAGGGTGGGAGGGTGGGAGAGGGATATTCACTAATAAGTTGGTAGATAAGAACTACTTTAGGTGAAGGGAAAGACAGCACACAATACAGGGGAGGTCAGCACAATTGGACTAAATGAAAAGCAAAGAAGTTTCCTGAATAAACTGAATGCTTCGAAGGCCAGTGCAGCAGGAGCAGGGGTTTGGGGGCCATGATTTCAGGGGACATTTAAGTCAATTGGCATAATAAAATCTATTAAGAAAACATCCTGCATCCCACTTTGAAGAGTGGCATCTGGGGTCTTAAATGCTAGCAAGCAGCCATCTAAGATGCATCAATTGGTCTCAAACCACCTGGATCAAAGGAGAATGAAGAGCACCGAGGACACAAGGTGATTACAAGCCCAAGAGACAGAAAGGGCCACATGAACCAGAGACTACATCATCCTGAGACCAGAAGAACTAGATGGTACCCAGCTGCAACCAATGACTGCCCTGACAGGGAACACAACAGAGAACCCCTGAGAGAGCAGGAGAGCAGTGGGATGCAGACCCCAAATTCTCATAAAAAGACCAGACTTAATGGTCTGACTGAGACTGGAAGGACCCCGGTGGTCATGGCCCCCAGGCCTTCTTTTGGCCCAGGACAGGAACCATTCCCGAAGCTAACCCTTCAAACATGGATTGGACTGGACAGTGGGCTGGAGAGGGATGCTGGTGAGGAGTGAGCTTCTTGGATCAGGTGGATACTTGAGACTATGTTGGTATCTCCTGTATGGGGAGGAGATGAGAGGGTAGGGGGGTTAGAAGCTGGCGAAATGGACATGAAAAGAGAGAGTGGAGTGATGCCTTCCAGGACCATTCTATATAAAGTAGTTTCTATTAACCTGCTTTATTTTTCTTTTTGGAACTTATCGTTTGCTGATATTATATGTTCAGTTGTATTTGTTCTTATTGTTTTTCTCCCTCCATAACAAGGGACCTTGTTTTGATCACAACTTTATCCCCAACATTTTTGAAACAGACTCTGGCTCATAGAAGGCATTCATTAAATATTTTTTGCTTGATTAAATTATTGTGATACAAATAACACAAGATATTTTCTGTCTGACACTTGACCAAACCTTTATATTCATATACAATTTCATTTCACTCCCAAAATTGCCCATGAAATGGTCACTATTGTCCCCTTGTTAGCAATGAGGAATGTGACACGAGACAATTAATGTGACTTAACCCAAGGTTATGTTGAGGTACAGTAGAATAGATGATAAAGCCTAGTCTTCTGAGTCCATTTACAGGAATCTTTCTACTACACATAAACTGTCTTGTAACTAATAGATTAGGGGAAAGGTTGAATGCGTAAGCCCCGTCACTTGAAATTTTAGAAGAAAATGTTCTGATATTGCTTTTCCTGAAAAACTCTTTTCACAGGCCTAGAAAAATCTCATCAACATGGATTTTTCTTTAACATAGGTCACAGTGAAACCTTTGGTTGGTTCTTTTGGGTAGAGATTTTATAAGCCAGCTCATCTTTTCCATTTATCTCTGAATGGAATGACAGAATTTAAAATGTTGAAAGGGATTGTAAGAAGTCATACAACTTACTGTATCGGCCCGGTCTCTTTCAGTTCCCTATGAGAGAAACTTAAATCTGTAAGGGGATTGATTGGCTCATGTAACTGGGAAGACCAAATGGTAAATGTTCAAGGGTAGCTGGATTCAAGTATTCACTGGATGACCCCAAGACACACAGTCTCTGCCTCTCTCTCTCTCTCAACTCTCTTTGTCTTTATGTGCTGTGCTACTTATCTAGAGATTGGTTGTTCAAGTCTACCCAGAGGCACTTTGTAAGAAAAGCCTAGTGATCTGCTTCCAAAAAATCAGATATTGAAAATATCGAAATATTGAAAAAAAATCAGCTATGGGGCATAGTTCTATTCTCATACACATGGAATCACCATGAAACAGCAATGACTCCATGGCAACTGGTTTTGGGTTTGTTCTTGGATATTTGTATAATATATCAGATTCTTTTTCTCTCTTATTAGCAAAATGCCCTATGGCTGTTCCACACTACTTGGTCTTTACAGCATGCAAAGTCAGACTGACTATCCTGGTAAAATGTCAGGGAGAGCCTTGATTGGCCTGGCCTTATTACTTTTTGGCCAGGCCTTGTTCAGATGCACATCCCTGGGACCAGTGCAGGTGAGCGCTATCCCCATCTGAACCTTTTGAATTGAGAAGAATGATTATAGAATCAGAGAGAGGTGCTTCTCTGAAGGAAGGGATGCACAGCAGACAAAAACTATTCAACCATCTCACTGAACTCCTGCTACTGCCACAAGGCTTGTTCTTTCAGTAAGCAAATACTCGTGAGAAAGTTTTCTATGCCAAGCCCCGGCCTAGGCCCTGGGTATTAAGGGGGTAATTGACTAATCAATAATCCTTGCCCTTGAAGATACAGACATGAAAAGAAACAGCCAAAATACAGAGAGGTAAATATAATCACGAATGTAAAAATTGCTTTGAAAGCTTGGAAGAAGGGCTGAAAAAATATGGACTGGTTATCTGACTATCCCCTTCTACATCATACCTCGACCACTACCAATGATTTTCAGACAACAATCTCTTTGCAAACTCTACTATAACTTGAACATACTCCTTCCTGTGTCTTTTCTGTCATCAAACATCTTAAAGAGCTTCAATAGTTCCTTTCCAAAGTCATGGTTTTGCAATATTTTAGGATCTTATTGCTTTCTCTTCATTTCATTCAACTGGTTTCAGTGACATTTTGTTCTCGGACACCAGGGACAGTTATGGGGAGTGGAAAGGAATGTGGGGGGGCTGTGGGGGGGGAGGGCAAATCTTGCCAGAAAGTGCTGAAGAGGTTATCTTCGAATTAGATTTATTTATTAGCATGATGACTCACAGGATAATAATGCCAGTTTGCCAGTGGCCAGGATAGAAAGTGAGACTATAAAGGAATAACTGGCGGATACTTAGAGGCATCCAAGTTGTTATATCTTTAGGAAGTTAAAAAAGTACCTTCGTGTGTGCTTACTCATCCCTAGGCCGGATGTTCTAAGATGGGGAAAAAAAAAAAAAAAGAAAGAATAAGTTTTCCTTTCCTCTGATTCTGATTGTCAAGGACAAAAGGCCCAAGCTCTGCCACTGATTAGATTTGTGATCTTCTACTTCTTATCAAAGAAATGGTGAGTAAATTACATCTATTTTATGGGTTGATATCATGAATCTTATACCGCTATATATATATATATATATAGCGCTGTGAGTCAGAATTGACTTGAGGGCAATAGTTTTGGTTATCATGAATCTATCTACATATCTCACTATCATATGTCCTGGTATATAGAAACATATAACCCCATTGCCTTCAAGTAGATTTTGACTCATAGCAGCCTTATAGAACAGAATAGAACTTCCTCACAGGGTTTCCAAGTCTGTAATCTCTGCAGAAGCAGACTGCCACATCTTTCTCTTGTGGAGAAGCTGGTGGGTTCAAATCACCAATCTCTGTTAGCAGCTGAGCAAGAAACCGCTGTACCACCAGGGCTCACTCATGCTGTTTCTCTGTCTATTATATATACACACACACATACATACTACAGACAGATAGACAGAAGACAGATACAGAGAAATATTAAGGTCATGTTCAGGAATGTAACATAGTGGGTATTAAGTAACTTGACTCCCTTTTTGTTCCCCCTTACCCCTACTTAGTCTCATTTTCCACCTTTATAGAAGACTTTGTTGAATCAACTGATTGCTAAATACCTCTCTGCCTCTCATTTTCTGTTTTTCTGGGTACTTTTGAACATTTTGCAAGTGAGAAAAGTGTCATTTTTTTCCAGAAGTTATTTTCTCTGAAGTAATACATCCTCTGGTCAGAAGCATGCCTCTGCTCAGTGCTCTCACACCTTTTTTTTTTTTTCCTACCTTAAATACATTTAAAGACTCGTTATGGCTCAATCTTACCATAGGGCTTCCCAAGAAAAGCAGGGCAGAAAAGTCAGATAGAACCTTCTGGGAAGGCAGAAACAGCCGGCTGGGATGGAGCTCACCCTCCAGGCACTGCTTTCACCAAGAGGCTCCTTGGGAATCAACTCTTGGTTGGTTGCCAGGTGGACAGTCAGTGTAGAATCTCTTTATTCCTCATCTTTGCCCTCACTTTGAGAGGAAATGATTCAGAGGATGTTGGAACACAGCATTTCTTCCAAAGCCATCCTAACCGTCATTGCATCAGCCCTGAAGTCAGCTTTGTGTTTCCTGCCAAACTGGAAAAGCTTAATTTCCATATTAATTTCCATGTCATTTTCCAGTGCTCCAGAAGAAATTGTCAGGACCATAAACAGGTAGGATCATAGAAAGATGGAATGGAAATAATCCTAGAGTTCATTAGCCCCACACATCCCTTTATTTTGAGGATGAAAAACTTGAAGAACATTGGAGTTAAATGACTGGTTCAAGGTCTCATGATAATTAGTGATGGAGATAAATCCAAAATTCATCATTTATCCTCAATTAACCTTTATATGGAAACCCTGGTGGCGTAGTGGTTAAGTGCTATGGCTGCTAACCAAGAGGCTGGCAGTTCGAATCCACCAGGCACTCCTTGGAAACTCTGTGGTGCAGTTCTACTCTGTCCTATAGGGTCGCTGTGAGTAGGAATAGACTCGAGGGCAGTGGGTTTGGTTTTTTGGTTTTAACCTTTATGTAATGCTTTAAATTTATAGAAGTCCTCTTCCATACATGTCTCACATACATATCCCTCATTACATTTATCTGAATTATTTATTATTTTTATCCCCACTCCAAGGAAACCAATTTGAGGCTAAAAAAAAAAGATTAAGTAACTCTTGCTGAGACCATATATCTGGGAAGTAGCCGAATGGAGATCTGCGGTCCAGTTGTTTTTAATTATTTATTTGTGTATGTTTGTTCCCTCGGCTATCCATTCAATCAGAGAACAACCTGCTTTCCTTTATCAAATTTTATTAATGGAAGAGCCAATGAAAGGTATCTGTACACGAGATGCTGACAGTTTAAATAGAAATCTATTGTGAAACCGGTGGCTTTGTATTTAGCATAGACAGCCTTGTTGTATTTGATTTCTATAGGACCGTGGCTAGAAATAAGCATGTCCCAGTAAATGCTCTGTTATACATAAGGTCACAGCCTTATGTATACGGTTACAGCCAACTGTATGGCAAGTAACAATGACAGTCAATAAATGAAACATACTGATTTCTGATTTGGCCTTAATAGAAGAAAATCTTATGTAACTTCTATTAAGGAGGTTGGTGACTTTTTATTAAAAAAAGAAAAAAGAAGATAATTGTTAATTACAAATATTGACAAGAAAATGTTTCACATGGAGATAACATTTGGTATATAGGCTCTCCTATTTTGACATTGTCTTACAAACATTTACAATTCTTTAAACTGAAAATGGTTATACTATAGGGACTCTTTTTGAGCATCTTTAAAAAACCAAACAATAAATTATGAGCATTTTTATATGTGAATATAGATACATATGTATTCATTTTTAATCACTTAATATGGATTTTATGGCTACAAAAAGTACTTAATTCCCTTTTGCTGCACATTTCAGTTATTTTCAGTTTTACATTGTTATAAATCATGCTACAGATGAACATTCCTGTTTATAGATATTTATACATTTGCCTGATTATTTCCTTAGGATATATTTCTAGAAGTAGAACTGCCAAGTCACAGACTTTACATATTTTTACAACATCTTATATATCATGGAGAATTGCCTTCTAGGGTGGGGAGGGGGGTGGGACTCTTTCTATCACACCGCTCTGTCTTAATAATGTCTGCTTTCCTTCTCCGAATACAAATTTTTTGAATTTAAGGAAATGGGTTTGATTCACATTAGCAATATTTACCACCAATGACTTTAGGAAAAAAAAAAAAAAGCCTTCTTATATTTAAACTTAATTAAAATATTTTAGTTTCTGGAAAATTGTTAAAAGAAGCCCTAGCATTTAGATACTGGTACACTGTGAATGTGCGTAGTACAAGGATTAAAGCCATGGTTTCTGAGATATGATGGGTGGGGACTCTCCTGGTCTGCCCTTACTGTAGTGTGACCTTGGGCAGTATAGCATAGTTGTTAAGAGCCTAGATTCTAGAACCAGACTACCTGGATTCAAATGCGGCTCTATTACCTAGTAACTATATAGTATTTGGCAAATCACATAGTTACAGATTTCTCTGCACCTCTGTTTGGTTATCTTTAAATGTGGATATCAATAGCCCCTAATTTATAATGGTATATGAGGATTAAATGAGTTATACATGTAAAGTACTTGGAACAGTGCCTGACACACAAAAAGTACCAAATAGGTGTTAACCATTACTATTACTGTTGTTATTAGATTGTGGTGAATATTATTGAATACGTAGTACATAGTAGAAACTCAAAAATGTTTGCTGAAAGAATAATAAAGAGATAGCAAACGCATTTAGTAAGAGAAAGTTGTTGTTGTTAGGTGCCGTCGAGTCGGTTCCAGCTCATAGCGACCCTATGCACGACAGAACGAAACACTGCCTGGTCCTGCGCCATCCTTACTACCGTTATTATTCTTGAGCTCATTGTTGCAGCCACTGTGTCAATCCACCTCGTTGAGGGTCTTCCTCTTTTCCACTGACCTGTGCTCTGCCAAGCATGATGTCCTTCTCCAGGGACTCATCCCTCCTGACAACATGTCCGAAGTATGTAAGATGCAGTCTCGCCATCCTTGCTTCTAAGGAGCATTCTGGTTGTACTTCTTCTGAGACAGATTTGTTCATTCTTTTGGCAGTCCACAGTATATTCAATATTCTTTGCCAACACCACAATTCAAAGGCATCAACTCTTCTTCAGTCTTCCTCATTCATTGTCCAGCTATCACATACATACAACGCGATTGAAACTACCATGGCTTGGGTCAGGCGCACCTTAGTCTTCAAGGTGACATCTTTGCTCTTCAACACTTTGAAGAGATTCTTTGCAGCAGATTTGCCCGATGCAATGCATCTTTTGATTTCTTGACTGCTGCTTCCATGGCTGTTGATTGTGGATCCAAAAAAAATGAAATCCTTGACAACTTCCATCTTTTCTCCGTTTATCATGATGTTGCTCATTGGTCCAGTTGTGAGGATTTTTGCTTTCTTTATGTTGAGGTGTAACCCATACTGAAGGCTGTGGTCTTTGATCTTCATTAGTAAGTGCTTCAAGTCCTCTTCACTCTCAGCAAGCAAGGTTGTGTCATCTGCTTTGGCTAAAGACAAAGGTTTAGCAGAAATGGTAGTTGAAGGTGAGTACTGAGTGACAGAGAGAGACAAGGTCCTCAGTCTCTCAGGAAATACCTACTCACACTTACAAGCAGGAAGAAGAGAGACAGACAGTAAAAGAGATTGAGGTGGGGTAGTTGGGATGCTGATGAAGTAGTTGGAAAACCAGGACCAAAAACAGAGCAGCCTAGTCTGATTTGAGTAGTGGATTTGAAGTGGGTTTTACTCCTGGGAGATGAAGATTAAAAATATATATATTAGAGGGATTAAAGATTCAATCTTTCCCTATACCCGTCTGCCACCATGACTGTTGGATTAGAGGTAACCCAAAATACTAGCAATAAAAATATAAAATACTAGTAATAAAAAACACCTAAAAATCAGCAAAGAGTTAAGGTAGAACTCTTTCCAGGTAATATTTGAATTCTCTCTGAAGCTGCACTGTCCAACATGGTAGCTACTAGTCACACATGGCTGTATAAATTTAAATATAACTTCATTAAAATTACATGCAATTTAAAATTTAATTCCTCAGTTGGACTAACCACACATTTCAAGTGTTCAGTAGCCACATGTGGCTGTTGGCTACCTTACTGAAGAGCACAAAATAGAACATTTCTGTCATTGCAGAGAGTTCTGTTGGACAATGCTGCTCTAGCGCCTGCCTTTAATGACCCAAAGGAGCGAGCAGTGTGGGGACATCAGACACCACGGCGATAAAGAAGCTAGGATTTTAGAGTAAGGCATTTTCCTCCTGAGCCTCGTTTTATTCCTGAGATCCTGGTATCAGTCAGGTCTCTACAGGAAACAGATGGCACATACAAATTGGGCCATTTGAGGAGAGTTTAATAACAGGACATTTTTTAATGGTGAGGGCAGGAGTAAGGAAACCACAAGGGACAGTGTGTGCCCTCAAGCTGGCACAGAGAGCACAGCTACTACCCCAAGGCCTGAAGAAGAGAGGGGAGGGAGCGATTCATGAAAACAGGCAGAGGAGAGTGGTATGGAAAGGGTGTTTTATAGGAGCTGTGACCTTTGATGGGGATATTCAGCTACCCGGACCCCCTCCCACTCCCAGGGAGGAAGCTGGAGGAATGAACACCTTGAATTTATTTATCCTCTTCCTTCCCTTCAGTCTTCTGCTCAGCTTTCCTCTGGTTGGACCAAACAGGAAACCAGAGGATGAGAGGGCCTGTTAAGGTAATTTACCAAAGTCAGCTGCCCAGGTGGAGAAGGTCAAGTAGAAGGTCCTCAGTGCAGCCCAGTTTCATCCTCTCCAGGACCAAGTTACCTGCACCTACAAGTGACTTGTGTTCTTGGGCATGGAAGTTTTTGACCTCCTGAGGGAAGCATGCAAATGGAAACCATCTTGTTCTTCCCTCTGAGTAGTTCGATCTTTTCCTTCTGTCTTTTTGCAAAGAGGCTCTGGGAAGCCTTTTATCAATATTTTCCCCTTGCTGGAAATGCACTGTTTAAGTTGTGCCTGGATGGATTTTATTTTGTGCTTGTAGAGCCTGACCTTTTCTTATATTAGAGAATTATCCATCAGTTAGGCATTAAAATATACAAGACAAATCACAACCAGGCTTGGGCATAGCCCCAGGTAGCTAAGAGTGTGGGTGAGGGAGGAAGAGGGGAGAGATCCATTTGACCATGCAAGTGAGTTTGAAGTATGGAGACTTGCTTTCCTCAAGATGGAGAAAATGTGAGTTAAGTAGGGAAACATCTGTTTCTCTTTCGGTGTCTGGATAGAGTCACTAGGCAGGTTTGCTTTTTGAAAGTTAGATTGGGAAAGAAACATTAAACAATTTGTTATTGAACTTGGTCCCCTCACAGACAGTTTCTCACTACTGCTATTTTGATAAGTGACTCAAGGAAATTCAAGATGGAATTTTTATTCAGCATAAGGCTACCTCCTCACTTTCACCCAACTAAAAAATGTATAGCTCTTTACAATGTGTGTGGCAGGTATGGGTATTATTATTATTATCCCATTTTAGAGATGTGGAAACTGAGACTCAGAGAAGTTAGGCAACTGGGCTTGGGTCATCCAGCTAATTGGGACTGGGACTCTCAAAGCTTTCTGATAAAATGATGACCAAAAGGCTGAAGGTTTGAGTTCATCCAGAGGAGCCTTGAAAGAAAGGTCTGGCAATCTACTTCCAAAAAATCAGCTGTTGAAAACCCTGTGGAGCACAGTTCTACTTGGACATACACGGGGTTGCTATGTGTCAGGATCAACTTGACAGCAATTGGTTTGGTTTTGGTTTTTAACTCTTCCACTAAACATGTTCTTGGAGAAACAAAAAAGAGATACCAATTAGCTCTTGATTTTGACAAATTTAAATTTTAATTGATAAGATAAGATTTATACAAATGAAGCAATGGGAGTATTATAAACTTCAATATGTTCATAGTTATATTATTCCTTTTCACCAAACTCATTTTCTCTTTCTCCAGACCTGCTTCTCTTCCAATGGTTCCTGCCTTGGTTGACACCGTAACCTTTCAGTCACACAAGGCAGAAAACTGGGAGTCATCCTAGATTTTCCCCTCTTTCTCAACTTCTACTTCTGCTCCCTTATCCAAATGCTAAAATTATTAAAAATCTGTTCCCTCTTCTCCAACTCCACTCCTCTGCTCTGATTCAGATCTTCATCTCTCACTTGAACTGTTCTGGTAGCATCTTCACTGGTCTCCCTAACTTTTGGCTCACTTTATTATGGTCCCTTGGAGACATTCCTGAAACTTGCATCAGAGCATGCTATTCTTTTGAGTATACCAGTGATTTCTAAACTCCAGCCGCCATTGTAGTCTAGACTTCATGGTTTTAGTCACAGCTGCCAATTATCTATCTCCAGGGCTGATTCAGCAGGTGTGCAGCAATATGGCTGTAAACCAATAAAAAACAACAACAACAACAACAATAAAAAACACACCAAACCTGTTGCCGTCCAGTCGATTCCGACTCATAGCACCCCATAGGATGGAGTAGAACTGTCCCATAGGAAACCGCACCCCCACACATCTGCCAGTTTGTCATACTCTGAGGGCTTTTGTGCCACTGTGATGCTGGAAGCCATTTGGCTGGTATTCAAATACCAGCAGGGTTACCTATGGTGCGCAGATTTCAGCTGAGCTTCCAGACTAAGACACACTAGGAACAAGGACCTGGTGGTCTACTTCTGAAAAGAATTAGCCAGTGAAAACCATACGAATAGCAGTGGAACATTGATATAGTTCCAGAAGATGAGCCCCTCAAGTTGCAAGGCACTCAAAATACAACTGGGGAAGAGCTGCCTCCTCAAGGTAGAGTTGACCTAAATGAAGTGGATGGAGTAAAGCTTTTGGGATCTCCATTTGCTGATGTGGCATGACTCAAAATGAGAAGAAACAGCTGCAAACATCCGTTAATAATTGGAACCTGGAATGTATGAAGTATGAATCTGGGAAAATTGGAAATTGTCAAAAATGAAATGAAACACATAAACATCAATATCCTAGGCATTAATGACTGGTATTGGTCATTTTGAATCAGACAATCACATGATCTACTATGGAGGAATGACAGCTTGAGGAGGAATGGTGTTGCATTCATTGCCAAAAAGAACTTTCAAGGTATATACTGAAGTACAGTGTTGTCAGTGATAGGATAATATCCATACACCTACAAGGAAGACCAGTTAATACAACTATTAACTATTAAATTTATGCACCAGCCACTAAGGCCAAAGATGAAGAAATAGAAGATTTTTATCAGCTGCTGCAGTCTGAAATTGATCGAACGTGCAATCAAGGTGCATTGATAATTACTTGTGATTGGAATGTGAAAGTTGGAAACAGAGGGTCAGTAGTTGGAAAACATGGCCTTGGTGATAGAAACTATGCTGAAGATTGCATGATTGAATTTTACAAGACCAATGACTTCCTCATTGCAAATACTTTTTTTCACCAATATAAACAGCAACTATAAATGGAATGCACAAGAATCAAACTGACTACATCTGTGGAAAGAGATGATAGAAAAGCGCAATATCATTAGTCAGAAAAGGCCAGGGGAAGACTGCAGATCAGATCATCAATTACTAACATGCAAGTTCAAGTTGAAACTTAAGGTAATTAGAACAAGCCCACCAGAGCCAAACTACGACCTTAAGTATATCCCACCTGAATTTAGAGACCACCTTAAGAATAGATTTGATGCTTTGAGCACTAATGACTGAAGACCAGATGAGTTGCGGAATGACTTCAAGGATATCATACATGAAGAAAGCAAGAAGTCATTAAAAAGACAGGAGAAGACAAAAACCACATGATCTTGTTAATTGATGCAGAAAAGGCATTTGACAAAGTCCAACACCCATTCATGATAAAAACTCTTAGCAAAATAGGAACTGAAGGAAAATTCCTCAACATAATAAAGGGCATCTATACAAAGACAACAGCCAACATCATTCTAAAAGGAGAGAGCCTGAAAGCATTTCTTTAACAACGGGAACCAGACAAGGATGCCCTTTATCACCACTCTTATTCAACGTTGTGCTAGAGGTCCTAGCCAGAGTAATTAGGCTAGACAAAGAAATAAAGGGCATCCAGATTGGCAAGAAAGAAGTAAAATTATCTCTATTTGCAGATGACATGATCTTATACATAGAAAACCCTAAGGAATCTTCCAGAAAACTACTCAAACTAATAGAAGAGTTCAGCAGAGGATCGGGTTACAAGATAAACATACAAAAATCTCTTGGATTCCTCTATATGAACAAAAAGGACATCAAAAGGAAATCACCAAATCAATACCATTCACAGTAACCCCCATGAAGATAAAATACTTAGGAATAAATTTTACCAAAGATGTAAAAGACCGATACAAAGAAAACTACAAAGTACTAGTGCAAGAAACTAAAAGGGACTGACATAAGTGGAAAAACATACTTTGCTCGTGGATAGGAAGACGCAACATTGTAAAAATGTCTATTCTACCAAAAGCCATCTATACATACAATGCACTTCCGATCCAAATTCCAATGACATTTTTTAATGTGATGGAGAAACAAATCACCAACTTCATACGAAAGGGAAAGAAGCCCCAGATAAGTAAAGCATTACTGAAAAAAGAAGAAGAAAGTGGGAGGCCTCACTCTACCTGATTTTAGAACATATTATACAGCCACAGTAGTCAAAACAACCTGGTATTGGTACAGCAACAGGCACACAGACCAATGGGACAGAATTGAGAACCCAGATATAAATCCATGCGCATATGAGCAGCTGATATTTGACAAAGGCCCAGTGTCAGTTAATTGGGGAAAAGATAGTCTTTTTAACAAATAGTGCTGGCATAACTGGATATCCATTTGCAAAAAAAATGAAACAGGACCCATACCTCACACCATGCACGAAAACTAACTCAAGTGGATCAAAGACCTAAACATAAAGATTGAAACGATAAAGATCATGGAAGAAAAAATAGGGACAACATTAGGAGCCCTCATACAAGGCATAAACAGAATACAAAACATTACTAAAAATGACAAAGAGAAACCAGATAACTGGGAGCTCCTAAAAATCAAACACCTAATGTCATCTAAAGACTTCACCAAAAGAGTAAAAAGACCACTTACAGATTGGGAAAAAAAATTTAGCTATGACATCTCCGACCAGCGCCTGATCTCTAAAATCTGTATGATTCTGTTAAAACTCAACCACAAAAAGACAAACAACCCAATCAAAAAGTGGGCAAAGGATATGAACACGCACTTCACTAAAGAAGATATCCAAGCAGCTAACAGATACGTGAGAAAATGCTCTCGATCATTAGCCATTAGAGAAATGCAAATTAAAACCACAATGAGATTCCATCTCACTCCAACAAGGCTGGCATTAATCCAAAAAACACAAAATAATAAATGTTTTTAGAGAGGCTGTGGAGAGATTGGAGCTCTTATACACTGCTGGTGGGAATGTAAAATGGTACAACCACTTTGGAAATCTATCTGGCATCTTCTTAAAAAGTTAGAAATAGAACTACCATACAACCCAGAAATCCCACTCCTCAGAATATACCCTAGAGAAATAAGAGCCTTTACATGAACAGATATATGCACATCCGTGTTTATTGCAGCTCTGTTTACAATAGCAAAAAGCTGGAAGCAACCAAGGTGTCCATCAACAGATGAATGCTTAAATAAATTGTGGTATATTCACACAATGGACTACTACGCATCGATAAAGAACAGTGACGAATCTGTGAAACATTTCATAACATGGAGGAACCTGGAAGGCATTATGCTGAGTGAAATTAGTCAGATGCAAAAGGACAAATATTGTATTAGACCACTATTATAAGATCTTGATAAATAGTATAAACTGAGAAGAACACACTCTTTTGTGGTTATGAGAAGGGGGAGGGAGGGAGGGTGGGAGAGGTTTATTTACTGATTAGATAGTAGATAAGAACTACTTTAGGTGAAGGGAAGGGCAATACTCATTACAGGGAAGGTCAGCTCAACTGGACTGGACGAAAAGCAAAGAAGTTTCTGGGGTAAACTGAATGCTTCGAAGGTCATCGGAGCTTGGGGACTATGGCTTAAGGGGACTTCTAAGTCAATTGGCAAAATAAATTCTATTAAGAAAACATTCTGCATCCCACTTTGAAGTGTGACGCCTGGGGTCTTAAATGCTAACAAGCGGCCATCTAAGATGCATCAATTGGTCTCAACCCACCTGGATCAAAGGAGAATGAAGAACACCAAGGTCACACGATAACTATGAGACCAAGAGACAGAAAGGGCCACATGAACTAGAGACTTATATCATCCTGAGACCAGAAGAGCTAGATGGTGCCTGGCTGCAACCAATGACTGCCCTGACAAGGAGCACAGCAGAGAACCCCTGAGGGAGCAGGAGACCAGTGGGATGCAGACCCCAAATTCTCATAAAAAGACCAGACTTAATGGTCTGACTGAGACTAGAGGAATCCCGGCGGTCATGGTCCCCAAACCTTCTGTTGGCCCAGGACAGGAATCATTCCCGAAGACAACTCATCAGACATGGAAGGGACTGGACAATGGGTTGGAGATAGATGCTGATGAAGAGTGAGCTACTTGGATCAGGTGGACACTTGAGACTGTGTTGGCATCTCCTGTCTGGAGGGGAGATGGGAGGGTAGAGAAGGTTAGAAACTGGCAAAATGGTCATGAAAGGAGAGACTGGAAGGAGGGAGCAGGCTGACTCATTAGGGGGAGAGTAAATGGGAGTGTGTAGTAAGGTGTATATAAGTTTATATGTGACAGACTGACTTGATTTGTAAACTTTCACTTAAAGCACAATAAAAATTATTAAAAAAAAAAAAGGAGAGAAAGAAAAGACCTAAATGGATGTCAGAAGAAATTCTGAAACTTGCTTTTGAATGTTCAGTAGCTAAAGCAAAAGGAAAAAATGATGAAGTAAAAGAGCTGAACAGAAGATTTCCAAGGGCGGCTCGAGAAGACAAAGTACTACGATGACATGTGTGCAAAGAGTTGGAGATAGAAGATCAAAAGGGAAGAACACGCTCAGCTTTTCTCAGGCTGAAAGAACTGAATTAAAAACTCAAGCCTCGAGTTGCAATACTGAAGGATTCTATGGGGAAAATATTAAATGATGCAGGAGGCATCAAAAGAAGATGAAAGGAATATACAGAGTCACTATACCAAAAAGAATTGGTCAACGTTCAACTGTTTCAGAAGGTAACATGTAATTAGGAACCAATGGAGTTGAAGGAAGAAGTCCAAGCTGCACTGAAGGCATTAGTGAAAAACAATGCTCTGGGAATTGACAGAATACCAGTTGAGATGTTTCAACAAATGGATGCAATGTTGGAAGCGTTCACTCACCTTTGCCAAGAAATTTGGAAGACAGCTACCTGGCCAAACAACTGGAAGAGATCCATATTTGTGCCTATTCCCAAGAAAGGTGATCCCACCGAATACAGAAATTATTGAAAAATATCATTAATATCATATGCAAGCAAAATTTTGCTGAAGATCATTTAAACGTGGCTGCAGCAGTGTATTGACAGGAATTGCCAGAAATTCAAGCCAGATTTAGAAGGGGGCATGGAACCAGGGTTATCATTGCTGATGTCAGATGGATCCTGGCTGAAAGCAGGGAATACCAGAAAGATGTCCAGCTGTGTTTTATTGACTATGCCAAAGCATTCGACTGTGTGGATCATATCAAATTATGGATGACATTGAGCAAAACGGGAATTCCAGAAAACTTAATTGTACTCATGGGGAATCTGTACATGGATCAAGATATAGTTGTTCGAACAGAACGAGGGGATACTTTAGAGTCAGGAAAGGTGTGTGGCAGAGTTATATCCTTTCACCATGCTTATTCAATCTGTATGCTGAGCAAATAATCTGAGAAGCTGGAATATATGAATAAGAATGGGGTATTAATCGTGTTCTTCCCTTTTGGTTTTCTATCTCCAGCTCTTTGCACATGTCTTATAATACTTTACTTTGTCTTCTTGGGCCACCCTTTGAAATCTTCTGTTCAGTTCTTTTACTTCGTCTTTTCTTCCTTTTGCTTTAGTTGCTCAACATTCGTGAGCAAGCTTCAATGTCTTCTCTGACATCCATCTTGGTCTTTTCTTTGTCTTCTGTCTTTTCAATGACCTCTTGCTTTCTTCATGGATGATGTCCTTGATGTCATTCCACAACTCATCTGGTCTTTGGTCACTGGAGTTCAATAAGTCAAATCTGTTCTTGAGAGATGGTCTTGAAATTCAGGTGGGATGTGCTCAAGTTCATATTTTGGCTTTCATGGACTTGCTCAGATTTTTTTTCAGTTTCAGCTTGAACTTGCATATGAGCAACTGATGGTCTGCTCCACAGTCGGCCCCTGGCCTTGTTCCGACTGATGATATTGAGCTTTTCCATTGTCTTTTTCCACAGGTGTAGTCAATTTGATTCCTGTGCATTCTGTCTGGAGAGGTCCATGTGTATAGTTGCCATTTATGTTGGTGAAAGAAGGTATTTGCAATGAAGAAGTTGTTGGTCTTGCAAAATTCTACCGTTTGATCTCCATCATTGTTTCTATCACCAAGACCATTTTTCAGCTACTGATCCTTCTTCTTTGTTTCCAACATTCACATCCCAATCGCCAGTAATTATCAATGCATCTTGATTGCATGTTCAATCAATTTCAGACTGTAGCAGCTGATAAAAATCTTCTATTTCTTCATCTTTGGCCTTAGTGGTTGGTGCATAAATTTAATAGTTAATAGTTGTATTAACTGGTCTTCCTTGCAGGTGTATAGATATTATCCTACCACTGAAAGCATTGAACTTCAGGATAGATCTTGAAATGTTCTTTTTGACGATGAATGCAAAACCATTCCTCTTCAAGTTGTCATTGCTCAGCATAGTAGACTATATGATTGTCCAATTCAAAGTGGCCAATACCAGTCCATTTCAGGTGGGCCTGACCCATTTCATTTTTGAGGATTTCCAATTTTCCTAGATTCATACTTTGTACATTCCAGGTTCTGATTATTAATGGATGTTTGCAGCTCTCTCTTCTCATTATGAGTCGTGCTACATCAGCAAATGAAGGTCCCAAAAGCTTTACTCCATCTACATCATTAAGGTCGGCTCTACTTTGAAGAGGCAGTTCTTCCCCAGTTGTCTTTTATGTGCCTTCCTACCTGGGGGGCTCATCTTCCAGCACTATATCAAACAATGTTCTGCTGCTATTCATAAGGTTTTCACTGGCTGCTGCTTTTCAGAAGTAGACAAAGGACCTCTTTAAAGTGCTGAAAAGCAAAGATATCACCTTGAAGACTAGAGTTCACCTGACCCAAGCCATGGTATTTTCAATCGCATTGTACGCATGCGAAAGCTGGACAATGGATAAGGGAGACCAAAGAAGAATTGACGCCTTTGAATAGTGGTGTTGACAAAGAATATTGAATATACCATCGACTGCCAAAAGAACAAAAAAATCTGTCTTGGAAGAAGTACAACCAGAATGCGCCTTAGAAGCAAGAATGGTGAGACTGTGTCTTACATACTATTGGCATGTTATCAGGAAGGATGAATCCCTGGAGAAGGACATCATGTTCGGCAAAGTACAGGGTCAGAAGAAAAGAGGAAGACCCTCAACAAGGTGGATTGACACAGTCGCTGCCACAATGGTCAAGAAAAACAACCATTGTAAGGATGGAGCAGGACTGGGCAGTGTTTCATTCTGTTGTGCATAGGGTCGCTATGAGTTGGAACCAGCTCAATGGCATCTAACAACAACAACAGCCGGGCATCAGGATTGGAGGAAGACTCATTAACAACCTGTGTTATGCAGATGACACAATCCTGGTTGCTGAAAAGGAAGAGGACCTGAAACACTTACCTAAGAATATTAAAGACCACAGCCTTCAGTATGGATTATACCTCAACATAAAGAAAACAAAAAATCTGCATAACTGGACCAATAAGCAACATCATGACAAACAGAGAAAAGATTGAGGTTGTCAAGGACATCATTTTACTTGGATCCACAATCAACAGTCATAGGAGCAGCAGTCAAGAAATCAAATGACGTATTGCATTGGGCAAACTGGCTGCCAAAGACCTCTTTAAAGTGTTAAAAAGCAAAGATGATGCCTTGAAGACTAAAGTGTGCCTGACTCAAGCCACGGTATTTGCAATTGCATCTTATGCACGTGAAAGCTGGACAATGAATAAGGAAGACTGAAGAAGAATTGATGCCTTTGAATTGTGGTGTTGGTGAAGTTTATTGAATATACCATGAACTGCCAAAGAATGAACAAATTTTTCTTGGAAGAAGTTCAACCAGAATGCTCCTTACAGCAAGGATGGCAAGACCGTGTCTTATACACTTGGCCATGTTATCAGGAGGGATGAGTCCCTAGAGAAGGACATCATGCTTGGTAAAGCAGAGGGTCAGTGAAAAAGAGGAAGACCCTCAACAAGATGGATTGACAGAGTGGCTGCAACAATGGGCCCAAGCATAGCAACAATTGTGAAGATGACGCAGGACTGGGCCGTGTTTCACTGTGTATATAGGGTCGCTGTGAGTCAGAACCAGCTTGACGGCACCTAACAACAACAACAGGATTTCCAAGGAGCGGCTCGTGGATTTGAACTGCTGACCTTTTGCTTAGCAGCCAAGCTCTTAACCACTGCACCACCAGGGCTCCAATGTGGACATTAAAAAAAAAAAAAGTTCCACTGAGTTGATTCTGTCTCATAGAGATCTTATAAACCCTGGTGGCATAGTGGTTAAGAGCTACAGCCGCTAACCAAAAGGTTGGCAATTAGAATTCACCAGGTGCTCCTTGAAAACCATATGGGGCAGTTCTACTCTGTCCTATAGTGTTCCTATGAGGTCGGAGATTGACCCTATAATGGCTTTTAAATAATCTAAAATGACTCACTCTTTATAATTTGCCTTGTTCTAAGCAATAATAACAAATCATAAGTTGGAATATGATGGTCACATAATGTTTTTATATGAAAGTTACTAAAATAAATATATAATGATAATTTTACAAAGAATTATCCACACCATCTAAAATCATCTTAAGGTAAGTGTTTCACCGTACAGGAAATACGCGACCCTAGAATAAAATCTTAGCTCCTTAATGTGACACAAAGTCCAGTAGAACCTGATCCTGCTGTTCACATCCTGTCTCCTTGGGTTTTACTTTTTTTTTTCTTCTGTCAGTAACTCTAGATAAATTATGATAATTTCTGTTCTGGAACAGAGTAGATAGTTACTCAATAAATATTCATTGAATAAATGAATGAAAATAACCCCCCTACCTGACTTTTTTTTTTTTTTACCTGACTAGGTGTTAAAAAAATCCTTTGCCTTCAAGTAGACTCTGCCTCCTGGTGATCTTACACGTGTCAGTGTAGAACTGTCCTCCACTGGGTTCTTTATGCCTAATTTTTCGGAAGTAGATTGCCAGACTTTTCCTCTGAGCCACCTCTGAGTAGACTTGACCCTCCATACCTTTCAGTTAGCAGCCAAGAGCATTAACTTTACCACACAGGGACTTCTACTAGATATTAACAAACAAACAAACAAACCTGTTGCCATAGAGTCAATTCCAACTCATAGCGACCCTGTAGGACAGAGTAGAAATGCCCCATAGGTTTTTCAAGGAGTGGCTGGTGGATTCCAACTGCGGCCTTTTTATTTTAGCAGTGGGTAGCTTTTGTTGGTTAGCTCTCACCATAGCTCTTAACTACTGGGCCACCTTAAATCCAAGATCAATGTGTTGATCATTTCTCTCTCCTTTTTCCTCTAGAACACTTTACATATAAACGTTTGTTGAATTTTGGTTCTAGAAAGTATGTAGACATGGGCCACTGTGGTCAAGGAAGTTCGAATGGGGGGAGGTATGGTTTGAGATAGGCCTGGAATGAAAAGTTCACAGAGGAGGAGCTAAGGGAATTCCAGGCTAGAAAATGAATACAAGTGCAAGAGGGAACAGATCAGGACTGACTTGGCTAGTATAGATAGTGCACAATTGAGAGTAGTTTTCCAACTCTTTTTTAGCTCTAAAATTATTTTTAAAAAATGTTTATGGAGCTTCAATATATAAAGAAAAAAGGAGTTGTTGCTCTTGTTGCAGCAGGGCCCTTGGCCCAACATCTTTCTGGCTTCCCTTCCTCTCCTCTGCCATAGTAGCCCCTGAGGCCCTTCTGCAGAAAGCTAGGACTCTGCAGAGCCCCCTCAAAAAACCCCATCTTTGACTAGACACCCGTTCACAGGAAGGAAAGGGAAATGACATTTTTTGAACCTACTAAACAAGACCTTTGGAGCTGTTTCATAGCACTTCATTAAATACTGAAATCATCCTCCAAGGTAGGCATTTGTCCCTTTTAAATGTATAGAAGGTAGGCTTAGAACAATCAGCAATTAGCCCAAGGCCACAGAGATAGTGCACACAGAGCTGGGATTTGAAAGTCAGCAGAAGTCCAGCTTGATCCTTCACCAATTTGGAGATAACTTGGGGCCTGCAGCAGGGGAGAGATTTCACAAAGGAAACATTAGAAGAAAATTTGATGTCAGTGTAGGGCAGAGAAAGAGAAAATGGAGAGGCTAGGAAACAGTTACAAGGTGAACAGAGCTGTGGTTGGCTGTACTTCAAGGAGGCTGCTTAGAGATACAATGTAGCCATACTGTAACTTCACAGCCCTGGCCTTTTAGGTCAGCCATGAAAAAAAGAAACTCCTGCATCATTGCTCTCTGCCTCACCTCTTTAAATAGTGAAGAAAAGAAGCGTCCTTCTATATATATATATATTTTTAAGCTATTTCATTTTAAGTCACTCATGATTTCACCTGTCAAAGGACAGTCTTACTCAGAACTGGGGGAAAAATGAATAAAACCTACAGAAGATAACTAAAGAGCTCTAAAACATAAAAGTGTTTCAGTGGCATCAGTTAACAAAAAAAAAAAAAAAAAAGGAAAGAAAATCCTGACAACCTCCAAACCTGAGTCAAAACCCTCCTCACTTACTGAGATGATATTTTTTGGAGTATTTTACACATAAAGTAATAACTGGACAAACACTGTAGAAAATGGGGAGGCTGATCCAATGGTATCATAACTAATGGGTGTGAAGCACTCACTGTGTGCTAAGAGCCCAACGTGCCTTAGCTCATTTAATACCCACCCTAACCCTGTGAGTGAGGCAGGTGTGTTCAGTCCCACACAGCTGCTCCAGCACAATTGTAATTAAATCATTAATTTGTAATTTGGTGTTTAGTGCACATCTTCTTTTCTAGAAGGTAAGGACCGTAAGGACACTGAGAAAATCTGTTTTATTCACTGCTGAATTCCCTGATGCTGATAGTACCTCATACCTAATTGCTTCCTGACAAATATTTGGAAAGTAAACATTTAGTATCTATACTGCAAAGGTCTCTGGATGGTGCAAATGGTTTGCTTTTGGCTAGTAATAGAAAGGTTGGCAGTTCGAAGCCACCGAGAGGCACAGAGGAAGAA
Source organism: Elephas maximus indicus (assembly GCF_024166365.1). NCBI lineage: Eukaryota > Metazoa > Chordata > Mammalia > Proboscidea > Elephantidae > Elephas > Elephas maximus. The sequence goes on from NC_064825.1 coordinate 83,674,259, forward strand.
AAGGCCTGGTGATCTGTTTCCATAAAGAAGACAGCCAAGAAAACCTGATGGAGCAGATGGTAACATATGGGGTTGACATGAGCTGGAACTGACTTGAAGGCACAGGACAACAATATACATATTGCAGACTGAGATTCAAACCCAGGTTTGCTGATTCTCAAGTAAAATTTTAGACAATGCAATGGGGACTTGGGGTGATCATTGAGGCCCCTACTAACTGGCCCCTTTGCTTATTCTGCAAGTGATCTTGGCTGCTGCTTAGTTGCCCAACCACTCTGAACCTCAATTTCCCATCCATGAAATGAAGTGCTTGAAAATAATGACCCCTGAGGCCCTGCAACTCTTTGTGAAGCTGTGAATTCATGATTTCAGTAACTGGTATTTCAGTCCAACTTATCTGTAAGTGAACCATATTGTGAATGTGCCTCACTTAAAGTTGAAGTGATATTCATCTATAAGTGAAGTGGTATCGACGCTGCTGCAAACATGTTTCTTCTAATATGATGAGGGTTTTCCCTTGTTGGGCCAAGACATCCCAATGAATCCAGTAAAGTTAGGAGTCTGTTCTTATTGGTGAATTTTACTACAAACAAGAAGATCTGCCTTCATGTTTTGATTCTGTGATCATGAGAAGATACTGGGCATTTTTAGCTTTCAGGTTCTACATCTGTCAATAGTAATAATGGTAATTACAGAAAAACAAACAAACAACCATTGCCGTCGCGTTGATTCCAAGTCATAGTGACCCTATTGGACAAAGTAGAACCACACCACAGGGTTTCCAAGGATCAGCTGGTGGACTTGAACTGCTGACCTTTTGGTTAGCAGCTGCACTCTTAACCACTGCAGCACCAGGGCTTAATAATAATAGTAATAATAATAGTAATAATAATAATAATAAACAACTAACCCCCCTGCCATCAAGTCAGTTCCGACTTATAACAACAGAGTAGAACTGTTCCACAGGATTTCCAAGGAGCAGCTGGTAGATTTGAATTACCGACCTTTTGGTGAGCAGCCCATACTCTGCTATTAGCTACTGGTGGTCTGGAGCAAACAAGGGTTAGGGTTAGGGTTGATGTAATTAATGTCACTGAATTGTCCACTTAAAAATGGTTAAAATGCCAACCTTCTTATTATACATATTTTACCACAATAATTTTTTAACATAAAAAATATATAAAACGATAGTATTTGGCATTCCATAAATGTTAGCTGATTATCATTAAATGTTTATGGAGCCCTGGTGGTGTAGTGGTTAAGAGTTCAGCTGCTAATCAAAAGGTCAGGAGTTTGAATCCAGCAGGTGCTACTTGGAAACCTTATGGAGCAATTCTACTCTGTCCTATAGTGTTGCTATGAGTTGGAATCGACTTGACTTGATGGCAGTGGGCTTGGTTTGTGGCACAGTGGTTAAACACTTGGGTGCTAACTAAAAGGTCTGCAGTTTGAACCTACCAGCTGCTCCACAGGAGAAAGATGTGACAGTAGGCTTCTGTAAAGATTACAACCTTGGAAACCCTATGGGACAGTTCTACTCTGTTCTATAGGGTCATTATGAGTCGGAATTGACTCTACTTCAACATTTTATTTTTTTATTTTTGGTATATTAATTCTATGTTTAACTTTTTGAGGAACTGCCAAACTGTTTTCTATAGCAGCTGAGCCATTTTATATTCTTACCAGCAGTGCCTCAGGGTTCCAGTTTCTCCACATTCTTACCAACACTTGTTAGTTTTTTTTGATGATAGGCGTCCAAGTGGATGTGAGGTGGTATCTGGTTGTGGTTTTGATTTGTATTTCCCATGAGTCGGAATTGACTCCATGGCAACTATCAGCAATGACTAAAGTGACTATTAGCTGAAAGGTTGGTGGATGGAACCCACCCATAGGAGCTTTGGAAGACAGGCCTGGCAATCTGTTTCCAAAAGTTCACCACCTTGAAAACCCCATTGAGCAGTTCTACTCTGTATACACAGGGTAGTCATGGGTTGAAATTGACCCGGTGGCAATTAGCAACAAGGACAACAATGACTAAGGACACTGAGCAACTTTTTCTGTGCTCATTGACCATTTGTATCTCTTCTTTCGTGAAATGTCTATTCAAACCCTTTGCCAATTTTTTTAATTTTCTTGCTTGTCTTTTTGCTGTTCAGCTTTTATATTTTTAATTCATCTTAATTTGTCAGACAGTGCTGTGAACTAGATAATACTTTTATCACTACAAACAAATGTAGAAATGGAATTGGAAGTACAGGCAATCCCCAGGTTTCCTACTTACCAACTTATACTTAAGAAAAGACTGCCATAAAGCCTACTATATTAAAAATTTGAGTTAAGTACATACAATGGTTTATAATAACCATTGTAATAACCAAAGAATGCAGGCACTGCTTTGTAACATTGTGCAGTCTGGAAGTGTTTCTAAAGTGTTTTGTATTCATAGAAAGGTAATATATGTACTATATACTAAGACAAACATTTGACTGACACTAAATAAGAACCATATGTACCTGCTCTGACTTACCTACAAATCTGACTTAAAGACAGACTTAGGAACAGATCTGGTTCATAACCCTGGGACTGTCTGTAACTTGCCCAGTGTCTCACATCGTGTAAGTGGTGGCAAAAGGTATTGAAGTAGATCATCTGACCTATAGATTTAGACTTACACTTACATCCTTTGAAATGAATGATTTGGACTGAATTTTATGGTTTCTTTCTTTCTTTCTTTTTTTGATCTGCATAAGTCTTTGTGAAAATATGATGAAAGTTATCCTGTGCTCTCGGTATTTTGGAGGCAGTGCTAGAGATTTCATAAGCCTCCTAAAATGTAGCAATTGGATGATCAAGAAAGAAAACAATAGCAACAAAATCTAAACCCTGAACTGGATTCTCCCTAAGTGGGCTTCCCAGCACGAACTTTCAGAGGTCCATGAGAAAAATCCATAAGAAAAGCCACAAAGAGTGCATTTAACCCCCCTTTTTACCTTAAGTGTCCTCATACTATGGGTGAGGTTGTATGTGCCCAAAGAATCTCCTTGCCTGTGGGCTAGAGAATTTAGCCTGGTTGCTGACCATCACCATTATCACAAGTTCCTATGTTTGCTCCAGGTTCTCAGATTTCGGTTTTTCAAGTTTAGTTTGCCCGGGACATTGCAGGAAGAGAAACGTGGGGGCACAATTAAAAGCATATGGTGTATGAAGTGGGGAGGAGGGGCAGTGAGGGAGCCCAGCAGGAGGGAGGAGGGTTGCTAAACTGAGTGTTTCTAATAAAGGAGAGTGGGAGAGTACTTGCTGCATTTGCTTGGCCTAAACTGTGCTGTGTACTACCCCCTCTCTTGTCCTCCAGGCCTGGAGGGCAAGGTAGCAAGGTAGGTGTCTGGTTGTCACATCTGGCTGTCATTACAGAATATGCGAAAGCACTCCAGTGTGGAGTGGAATATGTGTATATATTATGCTAAAAAAAATGGAAGGACAGTAGTGGTTACCAAACCTGACCAGCATCAGAACACTTTCGGGAAGAATCTGAAAATACACATTCATGGGCCCAACCCAAAGTTATTAAATCAGATTTTCCAAAGGAGCCACCATTTGCCTTTAAGTATGTACTCCCTTCTATTGGTAATTACCTCCACTCAAGTATCTGTCAAGTCCAAATGAAATCCCAGGATGTAACTGCTGTAAGTGACCTTAACACCCGCTGAGGTGGGCACGGGTAGTGAATATTTGGCTGCCCAGAGTCTATCCTACCTTCTTGGTATATAGCAGCCATGTTGCATTTTTGGAAATGATCTCTCCCCCCATTATGTGTAGATTTGATTAGATTTATAGTGCACTAGCCTTGATCTCACCTACTCAGTGGACAGGTAGAATGATAAACTAAATCAATGTCACTTTATCCCTCAAGACTTTGTATGAAGTGATAGAAAGACAGCAAAAAGAAAAAGGAAAAAAAAAAAGATACTCATTGTCTCTGGCACTAACATCCTGGTTAGGCCATGCAGTAAGTCATTACGGTTACTGTGGTTGAGGTTCCTAGATCCTCTTCTGTTTCCATCCTTTCCTAACCTGTATCTCCAGGCCTTCTCTCAATTCTATGAGCAAACTCAGTCCTTTTAGACATAAGTCAGCCTTTGTCCACTCTTATCATTTATCCCAACATGCATCTTTCTAATCCAACACCTTTACTTTACACATGAGGTGACAGAGACCCAAAGACCCTATGTGACTTGCTTAAGAACCAAAAACCAAACCTCTTGTCATGAAGTTGATTCTGACTCATGGTGACCCCATGTGTTTTAAAGTAGAATTATGCTCCCTAGGGTTTTCAGTGACTGTGGACTTTCAGAAGTAGATTGCCAGGCCTTTCTTTTGAGGTGACTTTAGGTGAATATACCAGGTTAACAAATGGTAACATTGGGCCTAGAACCTAGATCTCTTGATTTCATGTCTGAGTGCAGAGTATTGCTTAACTTTGGTGGGCCTTCTAGATTCTTTTGAAAGTTAGACCAATAGGAATAAGAACACCTCTTTCTGTGCTAATATCACATTTGTAAACACATTTTGATAAATTCTCAAAATATTTCAAAGGCCAGCAGGCCTTGCACCCTGGTGCCCTGCCTCTGGGAGTGCCTATTTTAGACATTTCTAAAGATGAAACCCTCTTCTTTTCTGGTCCCTTGGCCCAATGTGCCAACCCTAAGGGGAAAAGAACTTTCTGCTCACAGCTAATGATTTTCCACATGCCTCAAGGTCCAGGTCTTCATTGATGAGGGTTGCACTGAAAAACTGAGTCAGTCATGTTATTTTAATCTTGACTTTTCCCCCAAAAGACACTACCATGAACATTATATAGCAACGTTTGTGGTAGTTAAGCCTCATCACTTGAGATGAAGTCTGAGCTTGTTGAAATCTGTTGGGTGGGGAGGTGATTAAAAGATGCAAGTAGTGGAGATCTTGAGAAATTCCTGAAAAAATTGTTTTCTCGTGATCATGATCATTTTCTCCTTTTATTTACATATCATTCAGAATATTGTGTTAATAATGGCTCTATTTTAACCCATTGTCTGTCATTCCACATAGCACTTTACCTTTATACAGTACATTGCATTTCACTTAGATTACATACTCTTAAATTTTTCCATCACCCTGGAAAGCAGACTCCTATGAGAGGAGACACTTTTATAAAGATTAACAACATATTTGTCTTAGTTACCTAGTGCTGCGGTGGCACAAATATCACAAGTGGTTGGCTTTAAAGAGCAGAAATTATTTTTTCACGGTTCTGGAAGCTAAAAGTCCAAACTAGGGTTTTAGCCATGTCAATTCCTTCTGTGAGTCTCTCTCTTAGTTTCCAGTGTCATTCTTTAGCTTGTAGACAGTCCTCACATGTCTGTCTTCCCTTGTGTGTGCCTCTGTCTATTACGGTTTTACTTATAACTCAGAAGTGATTAGGTTTAGGATCTACCCTACACTGATAAAAAAATGAATGATTTATTACATTACATTAGATCCCATTATTGAAGATGCCTTAGTCTGAATTCTCTAAAGGAGCAAAAACCAGTGAAACATATATATAGAGAGAGATTTACTTCAAGGAAATGGCTCATGCACTTGTAGGGGCTGGCAGGTCCCAAATCTGTGGGTCAGGCGGTAGGCTGGAGAACTCTGTTGGCTCACGGGGTTACAGGGGCTGGCAAATCCAAAATCTGCAGATCAGGCAGCAGGCTGCAGGCTTCTGCAGGCTTGTATTCCAAGAACTGGAGGTCAGGCAATGAGAAGAGTGAAGGTCGAGAAAGAGTGAGCTTTGCCAGAACAGCCATTTATATACTAGAGTCAGGCCATACCCTCAAGGAAACTGCCCTTTCAACTGACTGGCTGATCACATCATGGAAGCTGATTACATTATATTATACTATGGAAGAGCACACTCAGTCCAGTATCTACCAAACTACTGAGAATCATAGCCTGGCTATGTTGATGCTTAACATTAACCGTTGCAGAAGGTAATTATGTTATGTAGTATTATATTATGGAAGGTAATGTGCTCTGCCCAAGGTCAACTGATTTAATTGCATGTAACTACTCCCTGTCAGCAACTAGACTAGTGTTTGACCAAAAAACTGGGAACCGTAGTCTAGGCAAGTTGACAAAAAATTACTGATCACATGTCCAAAGTCATTTATGCCCTTAAATAACAATATGGGGTCAGAACCAGGTGTCCTGGCCTTATGCTCCTTCTGCCCTTTCTTCTATATTTATTGCTATGATCATGGTGGCAGTGTCTTTTGGGGATGAATAGAGGTCAGAAAATAAGAAAGGACTTCAAGTTCGATGTGACAGTTTTCTGAGAGTGAACTTGTGCCTCCACCACTTACTAGAGACTGAGTAAGTTGTTAATCAGTTCATTCATCAAAACTTTTATTAAGCTCCTGTGTGCCTCCAAGAGGAATAAAACACAGCACTCGCCCTCAAACAGCTTGCTGTCTAGTGGACTGGCCTAAGGATCAGATCAAGGAAAAGGGAAACCACATTTTGAGATGTTGCCTATGATGGTTCTATAAGAGTTATCCCTCCCACATTCCCCATATTCATAGTATATCTATAAAGTATTTCTTGCAGTGCCTGCCACTTAGTAAATTCTCAATAATAGTATCTGTTAATTAATTGGAAACCCTGGTGGTGTAGTGGTTAAGTGCTACAGCTGCTAAGCAAAGGGTCAGCAGTTCGAATCTGCCAGGGGTTCCTTGGAAACTCTACGGAACGGCTCTACTCTGTCCTATAGGGCTGCTATGAGTCAGGTTTTGGGTTTATTAATTAATTACTTAAATATATGTTTGATCACCTTACACACATAATTAAAAAAAAAATCCATCATTTCATTGCACCATGGCCTACAAGAAGGCATCTGAACTCCTGAGTGTGTCTTACACTGAGGGCATTCACAATTTGACCAAAACAACCTCCCCACCCTTGTCTACTGCCCTATTACCTATTTTCCAGTATGCTGACCTTCTTTTTATTTTATATTCTACTGTGTATAACTTTATGGAAATTATTTTTATTTGCTGGAATGCCATTCTCTGTTTCTTCTGGGTAAACACCAATTTATCACTCGGAAGCCAGCTCAAAACTTTTTTTTCTTGGGGAGGGCTTCTCTACTCTTCATTCCATTGGCAAATGGAATTTTGTTCTTCATTGTGTTTCATAGAGATATCTACCCTAGAATCTTAATTGATATTATAATTATTTATTTTTATAATTCTCTTTCTCGCTAAACACAGAATGCTCCAAGATGAGGGGATTTTTCTTAATCATTGCCTTTCAATTACAATGCCTGACACAGTACCTACTATGAGGTAGGGCTCAGCATATGTTTACAGATTAAATGATCAGTTTTCCACTTATTATGAATTGGTAAATTTGCAGATCTTACTATGTGTACATTTTTGTATGTAGGTACAAAAAATTTTACACTAGACAGGAACATTTTGAGAAAAATGAACATGGTGACTCTGTGGCTTTTTTTTTTTTTTTTTTTGCCAGAAAGGAGCTTTGTAATCATCTGGCCTCCATTTCATTCAAAGATGTTTCAAGTACATTAACTCCCAAGCTGAAGCGGCAGTTGTTAAGTATTTGCCAAATTTATCTCAAAATGATCACAATGGGTCTCTTCGATGAGATATTTCTGCCTAAGTGTTGAATGTTTCAATGGTTCGACAACATGTTTGCTAACATTGCTTAAGTTATACACTATTGCACTATTTGAGACATTTTAGGGTAAAATAGAGAGTGATGAAGTAGCCTTTCCCTGCCCTCAAGAAACTGGGGAGATGCAAACATTTATAGATACAGATGATACAGATATAACGATAGATAGGCAGATAGATAAACTACCCTGAAGGGATTCCAAGGCTGTAAATCTTTATGAAAGCAGACTGCCACATCTTTCTTCCAGGGAGCTGCTGGTGGTTTCAAACCACCAACCTTTTGATTAGCAGCCCAGTGCTTTAACAACTGTGCCACCAGGGCTCCTCCATTTTAGACATTTTCGGGTAAATAGAGATAGATAGAGTCTTTCCCTTCCCTCAGGAAACTGGGGAGACATCGACATTTACATAGACAGAAAGAAGGATAGATGGATTGATGGATAGGTGGATAGGTAGGTAGGTAGATAGATAGATACAGACATAGAGATAGGTAGAGAGAGAGAGACAGACAGATAGATGAAAGTAGATGCTTTTGGTTGCAAGCAACAGAAAACTTGGTTTCGCCTAGGTTAAAGAGAGGAAACTTCTTGGAAAGGTAAAGAAAAGATTGTCTTTCTGAGGTCAAAGTCAGAAATACAACTGGGACTAAAGAAGGGACTAGACACAAGGCCTCAGAAGTCATCAAGTATTTCCACCTTGTAGTCTGTTCCTCCCTACATGTCTGTGTCCCTTCTGTTCTTCCTGGACACAGACACCTGTGCTCCTCTGATACCCATGACAGAAAAGTGATGGCCACCGCGTGGCACTTTTACTTTCACATCACAGTCAAACTTCTTAAAGGACTTCTGAATCTCTGTCTCTCCATTCTCCTGTGCTCCAACTTCTCCATCTTTTAAATGCTTTCTCCCCCTTCTCCACCTTCTCTCTCTTGTTCCTAATTCTAAATTCCTAGGAAACTCTCTACTTAACCCAACTTGGCAGGGGGCAACCTTAAAGTCAAGCAGCTGTAGAAAAGAGTGGGTTAGATTGTAAAAAGTGAGTTTGTCAAATCTCACTGCTGTGATCAATTGTTTTCCAATTTAGTGATCATCAAAGTAGGAAGTTGGACAGATAACCCAATAAATGTCTTCCACAAAGGCATCATATATTGTGATAAGCACTAACATAGAAGCATGATAGAAGCAGAGGAGACAGCTTAATTCATGTTAATTTTGCTTTGAAGGTATATGGCAGGGGAGACGTTGATCATAAAATGAAGACTTCAGAGAGGGGCTTGATATTTGGTTTGGGTCTTTAAGATGAGTACGGTGCAGCAATCCCTGCATTTAAAACACTTTAAATCTATAATAGAGTAAGTAAAAATTAATAGCATGCAAGCAAATCACCTAAGTACTTGCAATTCTGAACAGAATTCTCTGGAGGGAATGTGCCCCACAAATCTCATAAAAACAAATGAAAAATAATGTTGGTTATCATAAACTAAGTGGGAGAGTATATTGTGTACCCAGGAGAGAGCATTCGTTTTTCTTCCTCCTTGCTCTGCTATGGAAAACGTTAAAACATATTATCAGCTAAGGCTCTTGATTTGGAAATGATCCATGAGCCATGAAATATTAGTGGGAGTGAGCGTACTGGTGCTATGACCATTCTGGGATATTAAAATGCCATTGACATCCATAACTACCAATGTATAAAAATAACAAATGCTAATGAAATGACCTGAGTGCGGAGAGCCTGCAGTTTGGCCCTTGTCAACGTTTTACTTGGTGAAATATAGGCCACTCGCTTCCCCTGCTTACGTCAGGCTGTCCAGGAGAATATGTACTTCATTACTCCTCTGCTATCCATCAAACCTTCCATGCCCAAAAAATATTAGGGGGAAACAGAGCTTTCTCCTTTTCCCTTTTTGCAGGCCTGAGAGCTTGTTAAATAATGGAGTTAAGATTTTAGACTGAGGAAATAGTCCCTGGACCAAGGTAGTCTGATTATACTGCCTGGATTTATTAATGAATGCTATTCTTCCCTGATCAAGCCTTAATAATGCACCGTTTGTAGTAAGCTGTGAGTTTGCCATTTCCACTAATAAAAGAGGCTATACTTGAGGGCTAAAAATTATATACTTGAATTTTGGAAAATTCTGGAAAACTATGGGTCAGAATGAAGAAAGATGACATTCTCTGTGTGGTTTTTAAAAAACAAAAAAAACAAACCCTTTGCCATCTAGTCTACTCCGACTCACTGCGACCCTATAGGACAGAATAGAACTGCCCTATAGGGTTTTCAAGGAGTGGCGGGTTGATTGGCACTGCCTAACTTTTAGGCAGTAGCTGTAGTGCTTAACCACTGCACCACCAGGGCTCCTTGGGTGATTTAGCAAGTATTTATTAAACACCTACTGTATACAGAATATGGGTTCAGGAACTAAGAATCGTTAGAAATGGCTGCTAAGGAATTATGAGATAAAGTTCTTGTTCACAGAGTAGAGGAAACACAAGGATTAAATGATGTGAGGATGGTTATACAGGAACATATCAATGCATGCTAAACATTATCCAAGTACAAACTGAATGTATAATGCTAGGAGAAAGCCGTGTTAAGGTGATCAAGACCTCAACAGATGCATAAGCAAGAATCATGAACCGATAATTCACAAAAGTAATGTTGCTCATTTTTAAACATGGGAGGACGTTTCTTTCATTAGTAAGCAAGGGAATGCACATTAAACCAACCACCGCGGTATACTAGTTCTCTACCAAGTTGACAACTTTCCTGTTTTCTTTTTCTTTTTGAGGGAGAAGATACCTTATGCGTTGCCCTTTAAGGAGTTGCTTTGGCAATATATAACAAGAATCTTCAAATATTCACACGCTTAACTCTGATAATTCTGATTCTGGGAACCTCTCTCCTAAAGAAATAGCTAATTCTAAATAACAAAAAGGCTTTGTACCCAAAGAGGTGCATAGCAGTGCTTCTTTTAATAGTGAAAAATTGAAAACAATATAAATTCCTGAAATTGGGGAATGATTAAATTATGGCAAATCAAATTAAGAGCTAAGTTTTATTGAGTGCTTACTCTTTGCCAGACACTGTTCGAGACACTTTTGGTGTTTTAATGAATTTAATTATCATAGAAACTTTTATTCCTATGCCTGTTTTACAGATGAGGAAACAGGCATAGAGAGGCTAAATAACTGCCCAAGGTTACCTAAGCAGCAAGTGGCAAGGCAAGGATTCAAATCCAGGTGACCCTATACTGATGGAACATTTTGAAGATATTTAATAATACATTTATGAGGCATTTATAATATATAAAAAATGCTTATCACAATGGCAAATTTAAATAGCCCAATGCAATGTGACTCTGATATGATTAAAAGCTATGTTCAAAACCAAACATATATGTATGTAAGTATGTATATATGTATGTAAGTAGATACAGAGAGAGAGGTATTCTTAATTTTGATGGCTCTAAAGGCCTTCCTTTTGGTTCCACATCACTCTCATATTTCCCACTGCTTCATTACATGACTATTTCTCAACAATCTAGGTTGCTTCCTTACTATTCCTCCATACCCTCTGCCCCTTTCCCTGTTCACAAATACCGTGTAAATTATAAATAACTTCTCTGCCTTGGCTTAGCCTTTTTCTCTGCTCTCACCCTCTGTAGACATCTTTCGAAGCCCAGCATCAGTTCCACCTTCTCCAAGATTCTAACTATGATTGTTCCAGCTCATGCTGGTCACTCAATTCATTGCTCTGATAGATGACAGCCCACAATTTACCACTTATCTGAATTGTCCCACTTACTAATTGCTTCATGTGTATTTGTGTGTTCTCTCAATTGGTCAGCAAGCTCCTGTGGACAGGAGTTCCTCTTATATCTCCAGTACCTCTTATCAGAGTATTGAGCTCAAAGAAGGCCCTAAATACACGTTGATTAATTGAAACAAGTTTCAAGTTCACTTTAACAAAATTTTTAAAAAAGGTTTCAAAGGTTCATTTTGCCATATGTATACATACATAACCCATGCTGCCACGTTGATTCCAACTCATAGTGACCCTATAGGACAGAGTAGAACTGCCCATAGAGTTTCCAAGGAATGCCTGGTGGATTCGAACTACTGATCTTTTGGTCAACAGCAGTAGCACTTAACCACTACACCGCTAGGGTTTCCAACATATATTGGATTCTTCCTATGGTTGCTCCAGCTATATATATATATATAGCAAAGTAGGGCTTTATGTCAAAAAGTAAGAATAACAGACAAGTTAGGCTTCATCCCTTAAAATAAATAATAAGATATTCCAATTGGAAAAGATCTTTAAGATCATGCAGTTCAACCCCTTATTTGACCAGGGAAGAAAACAAATCCTGAGAAATGCAGTACTTGGGCAAAGTCCTCCAGTGATGGAATTAGGATTAGAATCCAGGGTTGAAGTTTCCCAGCTGAGAGCTTCGAGGGACGGATGGCACCGCACTGTTCCTGGCCATATTTAGATGACTCATCGCCTTCCCTTGGGCTCTACCCCACACCTCTCCAGTTCTCCTTTTTTTTTTCTTTTTCCGTAGTCCAAAACCAAAACACAGACCTTGCAACCAAGACCTCTCCAAAGCGCAAAAGTTCTGAAATAACCTCCTCTCCCCCTGAGGAAGAAAGACAGAGAGAGTTTATTGAATATCTCTCTCTTTCCTGAGCTCTCTGGCCCCTCCTGATTTTCTGCACACCCTGGCACAGGCTGACCTGCGCAACTGTGGAGAGACAAACCCTGCCAGATTTTGCATTCAAAGTTTTAAATTTTATTAGAAAGAGCTGTAACATTTTGACCACAGTACATCAAGCCCTCTGACATGCAACCGCATGGCCAACTGAAAGCTTTTGAACCTATAATTCGACACTTGTTTTTATTTTTAAAAATTCATTAATCTTCATTAGGGACCCCACTCTCCACCCAGGTCAAAAAATGGCATTTCTGCACTGCCTTCTAACTTGGAAAAAAAAAAAAATCTTTTTCTTGATCACTTGGGTGAATGAATACTCACACTCATAACAGCATGGTCCTAAATCATGTTTATTATGTAACATGTGGTGGAAAATTAAAAATGCTCGCCACAGTCACTAAGGTGTACGGGCCAGCAGTACTTCACTGATGGTGCCGCCTGGCGGACCACCACAGCCAGAGGGTGGCCCGTGACAGCTCAGGTTACGTTGTAGCTCAGGACAGTATGCTCTGAGAACTGATTGAATGTGACTTTCCATGCTTCTCTGAAGCCTGCTGATGGAATCTCACATGATGATGCAGAAGGCAGCTTGCATTGCAACACACTGTAATCTGGCTGGAATTAAATGAGCTTAAATAACAAATGCTCAGATCGTGGTTACTAATTAAGAGTGATGCCAGAATGCCTGTAAATTTTACATATGTTCCTTGTTTGGCTGAAATTTTGACAATGAGTAATGCAACACAGACTTGGTCACCTGACCTCCAGGCAGCCAGGCTAGTTGGCTGGAAGCTAAGATACCAGGGAGGGCCTAGAGGCTGAGCTAGACTGTGCCCTAAAGACCACTGTATTGCCCAGGGTTGACCAGTCCAGGCATGAGTGTGTGTATGGGGAACAGGGCACTTTGCCTTGCAATTAGATCAGAGCAGATGTCAAGGCCGGACACTAGGATGGGCACAAATAATTAGTAAAGGCCTTTATCCACTAGCAGATAAATGTATTTATATGTGTCTTTCACATATTTTGTGTCCAATAAACAAGTGCAGACAGAATCCAAAGAGAAATCTCACACACTGTGTGTCCACCCCTCTGCAGTGAATGTCTTGGGGTATGTTCCTTAAAGGAAGACCGTGATGTGTGCAGCACAGTCCTATGGCTTCAAGTGCGGGCCCTATCCCATTCTAGCACTGCCCAAGGTCATTACTGGAGAGATGTATTCCCTTCACCAACTTCTCACCTGTTCTTGCCCTTCTACTTTGCATATCACCAGTCTTTTCTCTTATCCCTTGGTCTAAACTTTAGGCCCCAAATCCTGGTACTGATTTCAGACAGATAACAGATTTCTTTTACTTGGTTTTAGGACTTTGTCCTGGGATCTCCCTCAACAGATGGCAGGCCCTGGGGACAAGATCTAGCCTCGTAATACTTGCCCCACCTTCCCCAGTTCTAGCTTTATTACAGCCCCCACCACTCTCAGTTGCCTTCCTGATGTTAACAGAAAATTTCAGTAGTATTTAATCTTATTTCCTTTTAGAATCTAAGAAGAAAAAGAAATGGTTCTTATATCCATGTCTCTACCCTACTCTGAGCCTGCTTCTCAGATCTGTATTACCTGCACATAAGACCCTCCCCCCTAGAACTTTTTTGAGACTGTTGTCACAGTTTATTGGCAAGAGCACAGAATTTACAACAGACAAACTGACATTCTAATTTTGGGCTTTTCCAGCCAGATGACCTTTTCTGAGTCTCAGTTTCTTTACTGTAAATGAAGATCGTGATACCTATTCACAAAGTTACTGTGAAGATAAAGGAAATGATGTACACATCATATTTAGCAAAGAGCCTGGAGCAAGTAGGCAACTAAAAATGGTAACTAATATTATTAACATTTCTCTCCTTCTCTGGTTATTTTCCTTGTGATCTGAATTTTTGTTGTGAGTCATCAGTATTGAGAAGTGGGGAATGGAGATGAATGCTCGAATTTAGTGGATTGTTGAATATCCCAAAACTTTTCCAGGAATACACATTTGGGCCATGGTCATAATCAACAAAAATTCAGACCTTTGATAAAAATGAAACTAAAGAAAAAAATCTAAAGAGAGCCTGCTTCCCTCACATTGGGCCAACCTACTCAGTACCTCTCCCACATTACCAGAATCAGGTGATTGTGACAAATTTGACAAAAACTAAACACTGCTATTGGATTGAGGACTTGTGAATCCCAAGACCAAACAGCAATGGGAGTCACTGTACAGTGTGTAAGACAGATGGTAAAGTCCAACAATATGATTTCCCTCTGTGCTAAAGTTGCTGAACCACAGAAGGCAGCTTTAACTAAAGAGAAAAGGTCTCTCGCAGGGAGTTGTGTTATGTGAATGGAGTAAGTTTTAATTTTAGTCTGTAGATATGAGCTCTGTAACAGAGCACCACTGTCACCAGCAGACTCCAGCTTTGTCGTGATGGCTCTACTACTTTGTAACCCTAGCGGTTTGCAGTCAGAGTCTAGTGTTTCAGTGTATTAAATATTTACCAACAACCCATTGGCCATATGTCATTGGAGTATGTGTGGTGACAGACTCACTACTCGGCACCTTTTCAAGTGGATTCTGTAGGATCTGCAGGGTTCTGTGGGCCCCGAATCCTTTTTAATATCCAGGTCTTTTGTTCTTTCTGTCCTCCTGTTCCCTAAACTGGTGTCAATATCATATACAGGATTCTGAGGGAGTGATCCTGTCCCGTTGTCCCCCTTCTATACTCTTCTTCCTGGGGCTCCGTGAAAGATATCAGTATTCCCTCCTCACTGCTTCTTTATCCAACAGAATTTGCTTCACCTCTTTACAGGTACAGAAGAATTTTCCTTCAGAAGATGAAATTATTCTAAGGGTTGAATTCAGCTTATGTTACTTGCCAATAAGTTCTGGTTCATTTTGTGCTGTTTTGAGAAAGAGTTACCTGAAAACATAAACTTTGGATTTAGCGTTATCGGGTTTTTTAATCGGAAACCATTCCTTATAGGAAATGTAGCAGTTTATGACACTAACTACCACCTGAGAAATGTTTTGAAACAAAGTGCATGTCTGATTGGAATTGTCAAATCCCATGAGGAATCAGATATTCTCCATTATAATATTTCTGCTTCAGCTCAGATCTAATCAACAGGTGTTTAGTGAGGGCATACTGTGTGTCTTTCACTCTCCTAGGTCCTGGAGTTGAAAAGTTCAATAAGACAGGGTTTCTGTTTACGGGATATGGAACAGGTTCATCAATTGCATGAAACTGGCACCTCCTCTCCTAAACCTCAACTTATATAAAATTATAACTCTTTGTATTTCTAAAGAAACTCGCTAAACAAACATACTGTTTTGTGCTGTCAAGTTGAATCCAACTCACAGCAACCCTATAGGACAGAGCGGAACTGTCCAGTAGGGTTTCCTAGGCTGTAATCTTTATGGAGCAGATCGCCAAGTCTTTTCTTCCGCAGGGTGGCTGGTGGGTTTGAACCACCAGCCTTTCAGTTAGCAGCTGAGTGCTTTAACCATTGCATCACCAGTGTTGCTTAAACATAGTGTTAGTGGTGCATAAATTCATAGCTTTAGCAGTTATATATGGCTGACATAAGTTTTCGCTCTCTCACTCTCATTACTACAGTAAGGGATTTACATCTTAGCTACTCACTTATTGTTAGTATGTGAGACAGCATTGACTTTTGTAGGTTTATCTACAGGAGTGAAGGTAAGATAACTTCCATGCTTCAAATGTCATTCACTCTCCAAGAACGGCAAGAGAACTATCTAGAACCTTTTTGCCTAAATTTGTGAAAATAAAATCATGTTAAAACTACACACATGAAGAAGGCTCAGTTAGATGCTGAAGGATTCCCCGCAGCCATGCAGCTAGTAGGTGCTTGGTCAGGGTTTGAGTGTTTGTCCCGCTTGTTGCAAACTCTGTGTTCTAGCCCCAGTACCAAGTAGCTGCTACAATACAGCTGTTATCTCTGATGAATAGACGTTGTTTTCAGTCATGATCTTTATGATGTTATGGGAGACAGTATGGACTTGAGCCAGGCACTGTGGTCAGATTGGCTAGAATTCGAATCCCAGCCTTGCTATTTACGAGCGATATGACCTCAGGCAAGCTGCTTACCCTCTCAAACTCCATTGCCTTACCTGCGTAATGCTAATCATGCTTATCTGGCTGGCTTGTTGGGAGACTTGCATTAGATTAACACAACTGTTTGCGTTGAGTCAATTCCAACTCATAGTGGCCCTATAGGACAGGGTAGCACTGCCCCATTAGAAGCTGTGTCAAAATCACCTGTAACCAAAAACCAAGCCTGTTGCTGTTGAGTGGATTCCGACTCACAGTGACCATATAGGGCAGAGTGGAACTGCCCCATACAGTTTCCAAGGAGCAGCTAGTGGATTCAAACAGTCGACCTTTTGGTTAGTAGCCAAGCTCTTAACCACTGTGCCACCAGGGCTCCAAATCACTTGTTGACCTGACCCAACCCATTGCCCTGAAGGCAATTCCGACTCATAGCAACCCTATAGGACAGAGTAGAACTGCCCCACAGAGTTTCCAAGGATTGCCTTGTGAATTCAAACTGCTGACCTTTTTGTTAGCAGCCCTAGTTCTTAACCACTGCGTCACCAGGGTTTTCAAATCACTTGTAGAACTCGTTAAAATACAAAGCACTAACACTACTCCAGTTTCTGATTCTGTAGGACAGGGATGGGGCCTGAGAATTTGCATTTCTTCCAAGTTCCCAAGATATGCTGATGTTGTTGGCCCAGGGATCACACTTTGAGAGCCCTTTCTTTAGATAATGTCCATACAGTGGCTAACATGCTCGACTACTAACTGAAAGCTTGGAGGCTTGAGTCCACCCAGAGGCACCTCGAAGAAAGACCTGGTGGCCTACTTCCAAAAAAATCAGCCATTGAAAGCTTATGAAGCACAGCTCTACTTTGACACACATGGGGTCACCATGAGTTGGAACTGACTCAACAGCAGCTGGTATACACAGTACCTAGTTTACCAAGTACCTTACTTAGTATAGCTCACCCCTTCCTCCTCTCTTCAAAAGAACTTCTGAACAGTTTTGTTTTGATCTGGAAGGAAAAGGAGAAAGGGAAGCTGCTCACTCAATAAAGATGTCACCTAAGGCAAACCCAAGGGGGAAATCGTAGGCATGGAAGATCCTCAAAGCAGGGATGCCAAGATAAAAAGGGAGGATCAGAAGGAAAGGGCGGAAGGCCAAAATTAAAGCTCACCTACCCTTTCTATGTTTAAAGGTAGACCTGGATGTGACTTCAGACCTGTTTCTGGATGGTTTCTCAGGCAGTTGCCTAATTGGTTTCTTTGAATGCTGACCGTACTAACTGTGAACAGTTTCAAAGACCTCCAAATTTGCAAAGGTCATCCATGTGATTATCTCATTTGTTAAACTAAATAAGCCTGCACGGCAGGGGTCAGTATTTCCATTTTATAGATGTATAAACTGAGGCTCAGAGAAGATAAAGGATTTGCCCTAGGTCAAACAAATAAAGACTGATGATTCAGAATTTAGGTCCTACAAATTTCCTTTTCTTTCCTATTTACTTTGGCTCCTACGTCTTCCTTCTCAAAGTGGTATGTCTGGTCTCAGAATCAAGAAGCTGGCCCTAAGAACAAAGGCTCATGTGCTCAGAATGTGGTCCTAGCCCCATGCATCTCTAGTACCTTGAAGGGGTGAGAATGCTTGAGTTGACTCCTTTTTCTTCCAGGCCTGAGCTCTGGGCCCCTCTTATCTGCACAGCCCTCTGTCAGGGCAGAGCCCACACAGCCAGCCTGGGTGCATTCCAGAACACTGGGATTTTCCGGGATCTGCTCAGCCTGCTTTCTTGTCTTTTCATAACACTCACTCTTTGAGGATGTACGTGCAGCTTCCCCTTTGCATTATTTAAGAGATGGTTTCCAGTAAAGGAAACAGTTGAATTCTAAGCCTCACTGTGATGCTGGCTTTAGGATTTTCTAACTTAAAAATAAAATTGCTTTTTCCTCTTTCACTCATTTATTTGCTGATTGTCAGTAAGTGGTATCAGTGCTTTTCCCAAACTGGAGCTAGGGTTGTGAAACATCAACTCGATGGTCAAATTTTTTGTAGCACCCCCTGTGAGATAACACCAGCTCCAGGCTAGTCTGTGATCATTTGGATCACAAGCAGAGTTGGCCGTGGAAAATATCCCCTGATCGGTTCATGCATTCCTTAAGCACCTACTATAAAGATGAGCAGAAAACATCTCTACCCTTGGAGACAACATAGTCTTGAAGGGCAGGTTGGGCACCCCCTTTAAGTGTGTTATATACAATCTTAAAGAGGAACCCTTGACCATCAGTCTCTTAGTGTAGGAATCTTGGTGTCAGAGAAATAAATGTATCACCTGTCAGTGAAAGAGCTCTTACCAATTTCTGCAGGTTCCCTACATTCTCGTTATTTTTTTTCTCCTGAGACTTGTAGGATCCTAATAACCACCTCTTTTTTTTTTTTTTTTAAGAAATATGTCACTCTCCCTTGATTTTCTTATAGTTTATCAGAGTAGCTGGAATCCCTGGGTAGCGCAAACAGCTAAGTGCTTGGCTACTAGCTGAAAGATTGGCGATTCGAACCCACCCAGAGATGCCTGATAAGAAAAGACTGGCAATCTGCTTCCCAAAGGTCACAGCCTTGGAAACCCTATAGAGTAAGTCCTCCTCTCCGCACATGGCGTCACTGTGAGGTGGAGCTGATTTGACTCTGAGGCATAACAACAACAACAGAATAGCTACACATTTTGATGAAGTCTCAATATGCCCTCTATCTTTTTGTCTTAGAATACTGTTGGGAGATACCACAGATACCCTTTTCCTAATGTTTTCTTCCATGTTAATAGAGCTTCACTAATGTAGTCCTCATAGACTCCTTCCCAGGGTGGCACCAGTACCAGTTGCCATGAAGTCCATTCCAACTCATGGTGACAGAATAGAACTGTGCTCTTTAGGTTTTTCAGTGACTGATTTTTCTGGCATAAATTGCCAGGCTTTTCTTCTGAGGCACCTCTGGGTAGACTGGAATCTCAAACCTTTCAGTTAGCAATTGAGTGCTTTAACCTTTTGTACCACTCTCAGAGTGGAGAAGACACTTAATCTGATGGGTGAGTTTGAATAGCTCAGCCCCTTTCTCTCCGTGCTCCTCTGGGAAGCCCATCTGCTTGGGGAGGGACTTTAGTGAGAAAGGCTCTGTTGCTCTGTTCCTCTTTGCAGAAGCTTATAGCTTTCCAGAACTGTCTAGTACTGCATGGGATATCTGTCTAATTCTGGAGTTAGTATGAAGGAGCCTACTCACCAACAGGTACAAACTACATTCTCAAAAATTGGCTTTTTCAATTATAAAGATGATATTTTGGTATCCATCTGCCTTTTTATTTTGTCTTATTTCTCAAAATATTCAGAACTTAGGGGGTAAAGAGTGGTACTGTTTATTGAGCCCTTTCAAGTACCAACAAATCACAGACACTCTAGGCTTGTGTGTTTAAAGAGTTTATTGCTATTTAGTATGGGAAGTCACATGTTTTTATTTATTCAGTATACACCCGCTCCTCACTTATTGACATGGTTAGGTTCCAAAGACTAGGTCGTTATGCAAAAATCAGTGTTATGCAAAACTGGAGGATGATCACTTCAGATCACAAAATGGTAGATGGCTACATCATTACACTATTGCCAAATTACATCATTACGTAACTGTTAAATGACTGAGAATCACGGCTCAGCCAAGCTGGCACATAACCTTAGCCATTACAGCCAGTGTTACTTTCGGCTCACACCTCAGCATTTGTTACTGCCAGGCACAAGTCATTAATGTGCAAAACAGTCAGGAGATTTTTTACTATTGTTCTAAATGTGAAATGTCAGATAATGAGATAGCTGATAAGTGAGTGGTAGGCGTATGTTTTTTGAGTGCCAAATCTGCGCCAAGCATTATGCCAAGTTTTAGGAACACAAAGACAAGATTCCTTTTCTCAAGAACTTATGGCTCAATGGGAGGGTCACCATATAAAGAACACACTGTGATGTTTGCTATATCAGTAGAAGCTTATGCAAACTGCAAAAAAGGAAACTTAAAACAAAATAAAACCAGCAAAGGCTGGGAATTTATTCATGCTCCAAACACTTGTAGTACGTTAGAGTCAGGGTTTCCACCCTGCAATTTTCTTCTCCCAACTCATAATCGAATATTCTTTTGTTCTCTTCTTTTCCTAGCATGGCCAGTTTTTAGGCTCAGAAGTCTCACCTCCAAAGCTAGGAATACTTAGATTCCAATCCTGGTTCTGCATCCTTGTTTGTTAGCTTAGGCCAGTGGTGTCACTAGCAGGGCATGGGGGGTATGGACCATACTGGGTGACACTTTCTGAGGAAGTGACACCAAAATGACTGTCTATAAAATTCTTGTGCAGTGTTTTAGGAGAAACTTATTTTTTTTATAAAAATATTCCTGTAGTTAGTTATAACAACAAAAAGATATTTTGTAAGCCCAGCTTGCATGTATCAATAAACCTACAAAGCCAAAACTCTATGCTGACTCACTTCTTGAAAATTCTAATGCGCTACCCTGGTGGCGTAGTGGTTAAGTGCTACCGCTGCCAACCAAAGGGTCGGCAGTTCAAATCCTCCAGGCGCTCCTTGGAAACTCTGTGGGGCAGTTCTACTCTGTCCTATGGGATCGCTATGAGTCGGAATCGACTCAACGGCACTGGGTGAAGGCACTCCAGTCAGAGCTGTCATTATTATCTAGTTACAGTGATGTTTTGAATCACATGGCTTTTTCTGCATGTACTACAAGCATGCACTGTTGTTTTCCTTGCTGCCTGTGTTTTTTATAGTCACTGATTTTGTCAAATTTTCTGGTGTTTTAGGTACAATATTGTGGTAGTTAGTATTTGTGAACCTATACCAGTAAGTTTTTTGAAGATGAAGCAGTAATTAAAGGAAAAGAAAGAGTGATATACAGGAATTAGGGTTTTCATGTAACATGAGTACAAAAAACATTACTAAGGATTCTTTATGGCCTGGTACAGGAGGAGGTCCGTGGGGGGTGATGACACCATGATTTACTGCACTGGGTGACAGCAACCCTAGTGAATCCACAGGCTTAGGGTTTTCTAGCTTTGTCTTCAACTTAGTTTTGTCTTCTGTAAAATAGGAACTAAATAGTACCTACCTCTTTACCTCTTGAGGGGAAACCCTGGTGATGTAGTGGTTAAGTGCTACAGCTGCTAACCCAAGGGTCGGCAGTTCAAATCCGCCAGGCGCTCGTTGGAAACTCTACGGGGCAGTTCTAGTCTGTCCTATAGGGTCACTATGAGTCGGAATCGACTCGACCGCACTGGGTTTGGTTTGGTTGTACCTCTTGAGGAAGGAGCCCTGGTTGTGCAATGGTTAAGTGCTCGGCTGCTAACTGAATGGTTGGTGGTTAGAACCCACCAGCTGCTCTGCAGGAGAAAGATGTGGCAGTCTTCTTCTGTAATGATTACAGCCTTGAAAACCTATAGGGTAGTTCTGCTCATCGGAATTGATTCAATGGCAGTGTGTTTTATTTCTCAAGGTGGCTAGGTCAAGAAAATCCAATTATACATGTAAAAGTTTAGCCTGATACCCAGTACAGAGAAAGCACTCATTCAATCTTAGTATTAACTTTTATTACTATTATTATCTTATTGCTCATTCACCATTTATTAAACAAATCTTTATTGAGCAAATAAATCTTTATTGAGCAAATAATATAAGTCAGACACATAACCATGTGATTCAAAACATCACTGTAACTGGATAATAATGACAGCTCTGACTGGAGTGCCTTTACCCAGTGCCGTTGAGTCGATTCCGACTCATAGCGACCCTATAGGACAGAGTAGAACTGCCCCATAGAGTTTCCAACGAGCGCCTGGAGGATTTGAACTGCCGACCCTTTGGTTGGCAGCGGTAGCACTTAACCACTACGCCACCAGGGTAGCGCATTAGAAGTTTCAAGAAGTGAGTCAGCATAGAGTTTTGGCTTTGTAGGTTTATTGATACCTGCAAGCTGGGCTTACAAAATATCTTTTTGTTGTTATAACTAACTACAGGAATATTTTTATAAAAAAATAAGTTTCTGCTGAAACACTGCACAGAAATTTTATAGACAGTGATTTTGGTGTCACTTCCTCAGACACTGGGTATCAGCAGTGAATATAATGGATTCCATACCTTCCTGGTATTTAGGCCCATACATAGGAGACTTTTTTCCTCCATTAGTGGATCCTATTTCTAAAGGTTTTTAGGTAAATTTAGTCAGGGTTGTCATTGTTAGGTGCTGTCAAGTCAGTTCCAACTGGTGGGAACCCCACGTACAGCAGAATGAAACCCTGCCTAGTTCTGCACCATCCTCACAATCTGGAAGCCATTAAAATAGATTCTAATCACAAGTAGCTAAATTTCATATGGGAGGATTTCAGCCTGGAAAACTTCCATATCCATACATTCCTTGGTCCTTTCAGGATAAGTCTCATAACCATATATTCCAAATGTTAAGTCAGGACCTATTGCCTGACAATGATGAGAACTGAAACCATCCATGTCCACACACCTTACTGTTATGCATTAACGTGACTTTATTCTTTCACTGTCTTCTTCAATATTATTTTCTTACTCTAGAAAACTTTTGCCCAAGAAATTAAAAGTCCTAAAGAACCTTATTTCTTTCCTTTCAGGAACTTCTTCAAAACTCATTTAAAATCCACTTGTGAATAGAGAAGATCGCTGTTTACTCTCTATGGCTCTTTACCCTCCAAAACTTAAAAAAAAAAAAAATCCCTGCCCTAAAATCCTTACTTTCTTAAATTATTATGTTGTGATCATCATTCAATCAAATCAAAAAAGACTCACTTTAAATCAGACCCCCAAACCTCATAAGTATCCCAGCTTTGCCATCTTACCTTGACATACTGGGATGTCTCTGTTAAGGGACTGGTCTGTCCTGCAGGGGCAGCAATAAACTCAATTTTGCCTGTTCAGCAGGTTATTTTGCTGATATTTTAAAAGAATATTTATAATCTGACTTTATAGTCCTGACTTCTGGCTTCACCTCTCACTGTGTCAAATCCCTTAATTTTTCTCAGTCTGGATTTTCTAAAGAAAGATAATAAGAGTAGAACCAATTTATAGGGTGGTTGTGAAGCTTAAAAGCAATAAGCCATGAGAAGTTCATTAAGCTCTGAGCTATGAATAACACTAAACAATAGTGAGGAAATGAAGCTTCAGGATTTGTGGGTCATTGGGATTGGTAGTTCGATTATAAAAGCAGACTTCACTCTGGCTCCAAAAAGCTTATGAGTACACTGCAATTTGGGGTATGTTGTTTGAATCTCTAAGTGGAGATAAAATTCAACAGTGGGAGAGTTTCAACATTCCTCCCAGTGTTTTCCAAGCGTTTCCCAGCTCAGCAGATTTGGCCAGGCTGGCAAAATCTCAAGGAAATAAATTTTCAGGAGAAATATGCAGAGAAACCATTTTGACATGACAAAGCTGTTCATGCTGGTAGCGAAATGGGTTGCCACTTGGCTTCATTTAACTTAACTCTTGGTACCAGACAGAGAGGCTCCAAGAGCAGGGACTGGGATCACTCAGCAGCCTGAGAGTAACCCTGTGACTTGACAATACACATTTACATCTCAGGACAGACCTTGTGCCTCCTACTGTGAAGAGGCAATATACATAGACTGTAGCAAGTTGGATTCTTTATGTTGTTCAGAACTTGGTTGGGATTTCATAAGTGTTCAGTTAGGTGAACTCCCTAGTTCTTTTTTGGTTTATTGAATATTTTTTTTATATTTAAGGGGCACCAACTCCATATGCTGATCTTTGGAAACTCTAGGGGGTAGTTCTACTCTGTCCTATAGGGTCATTATGCATTGGAATTGACTCAACAGCAATGTTTTTTTTTTTTTTTTTCTTAACTCCATGTACCTAGTTAAATATTGTTAGCTGCCATCAAGTTGGCCCCCAACTCATGATAACCCCATGCACAACAGAACAAAACACTGCCCTGTCTTGTACCATCTTCATGGTTGGATGCAGATGAATTGTTGTGATCCATACGGTTTTCACTGGCTGATTACCAGAAATAGATCACCAGGCCTTTCTTCTTAGTTCTTCACCATCTAGAAGCTCTGCTGAAACCTGTTTAGTATCACAGCAACACACAAGCCTCCTTTGACAGGATGGCGGTGGGGTGGGGAGTGGCTGGATGAGGTACATTGATTGAGAATCAAGCCTGAATCTCCCTTATGGAAGGCAAGAATTCTATCACCAGACCACCACTGTCCCCATGCCTAGTTATACTAAAACAAACAAACAAACACATTGCCTTTGAGTCAATTCCAACTCATAGTGACTGTATGAGACAGAGAAGAACGAGGTCGCAGACCATAAGCTCTGTGGGAGAAGATTGCCATGTCTTTTCTCCCACAGAGCCACTGAGGGGTTCAAACCACTGACCTTTTGGTTAGCAGTGGAGCACTAAACCACGCACCACCTACTTATGTAAATAATATAATATTATTAAAATAAAATAATTAAAGTAAATGATATTATTAAATAAATTTATTATAAGTAAATAAAATTATTAAAATAAACCCAACCCAGTGCCATCGAGTTGATTCTGACTCATAGCGACCAGATAGGACAGAGTAGAACTGCCCCATAGAGTTTCCAAAGAGCGCCTGGTGGATTCGAACTGCCAACCCTTTGGTTAGCAGCCGTAGCACTTAACCAAAAGTAATTAAAATTATTTTATTTGTGAATAGAATTATAAAATTGTTAAAATTTGTTGTGCTAAAAGTTATGGAATGTAATTTCCAGGTAAGCCCAGAGGAGAGAAGCTAGCTTGAAAATGAAGACCTTTGTTGCTATTAGGTGCCCTTGAGTTGGTTCTAGCTCACAGCAACCCCATGTGTAGCAGAAGGAGACACTACCTGGTCCTGCACCATCCTCACCTCCCTCACAATTGTTTGAGCGCATTGTTGCAGCCACTGTGTCAATCCTTCTCAGTGAGGGTCTTTCACTTTTTCACTGACCATCTACTTTACCAAGCATGATATATTTTCTTATAACCTATGTACATCCTCCTGTATACTTTAAATCACCTTTAGATTACTTATAATACCTAACACTATGTAAATAGTTGTTATACTGTGTTGTTTAGGGAATAATAACAAGGATGGAGGTGAAAAATGCTCAAACAGTGAGTGCTGGTGGGAGACTGAGGATTTATGAAATGGTGGAAGGCTACCTCAGGGTATGCCTACAATCATTTCATTCGCATGGATTCAGCATAGTGCTTTGCATGCAGTGAATTTAGATTTGGCTTTTTTGAACTTTTTTTTTTTTCTCCGAATATTTTTGATTGGTGGTTGGTTGAATCTGGTTATGCAGAATCCGTGGATATGAAGGGCCGACTGTATCATAAGCAAAGTTTTACTTGTGTGTGATATTAATGATATTATTAAATAATTTCTGCATCCTGTTGGATCACCTTTCTTTGGAATGGACACAAATATGGATCTTTTCCAGTTGGTTGGCCAGGTAGCTATCTTCCAAATTTCTTGGCATAGATAAGCGAGCACCTCCAGCCCTGCATCTGTTTGTTGAAACATTTCAACTGATATCCCATCAACTCCTGGAGCCTTGTTTTTTGCCAATACCTTCAATGCATCTTGGACTTCTTCCTTCAATACCATTGATTGTTGGTTGTATGCTACCTCCTGAAATTGTTTAATGTCGACCATTTCTTTCTGGCATGGTGCCATGTTATTTTAGAACTTATTCTAACTCAACTAAATAAAACAAGCACATTTTGTGTATTATGTGGAACCAGTCTAAATGAAGGTAATTATCAGTGTGCAGCTAAACTGCATTTAACATGGTTTTTTACTGCATTTTGTCAAATATGCCGCAGCCAAATCATAGCCCCAAGGTATAACATTAGCACATGACAAAGGCCTGATTATGATAAAATAAGGCCTAGAATATGAATATTAGTCCTAGGGCTTGAGATAGGCATTACACAACGTTGCCACTACATTTTCTTGTTGGATTTGCATATGCCTTGATAACCTCAGATACCTTTACCATGGAAATTAGATTTCAGGATTCACGATGTCGTTACTGCCAGACATCCAAATTGGAGAACAACTTTGCCTGGAAGAAAGATCTGCGTTGGATAAGAATAGAAAGGAGCCAGGGAGTCTTAGTGTCTGAAATCTTTGTGCTGATGAATTTTACATAACTCTTTGTTACTCTAGACCTGTTGTTTCAAGTATAAATCACCTATAGTCTGCTTTTATGTGCTGTCAACATAATCACTGAAAAATTAATCAAAAAAAGTTTTTTTTTCTAAGCCTATAGGATGCCAAACAATGAACATAACTTGATTTTTTTCTGTTCGCATAAATTTATCCATTTGACTGAGATCCTAACTGACTAGCTGTTTTGATTATAGGTGATAGCTAAGTTTGGGTTCCCTTGAAAAGAGTAACAGTTGCTGTCAAGTTGATTCTGACTTATGGCGACCCCATGTGTCAGAGTAGAACCGTGCTCCACAGGTTTTTCAGTGGCTTATTTTTTGGAAGTAGACCACCAAGTTTTTCTTCTGGGCACCTCCAGGTGGACTTGAAATGCCAGCATTTAGTTCACCAGCCAGGTGCATTAACTGCACCACCCAAGGACTCTACCTTGAAACAACTTGAGGAACGGGCTCTGTACCTGAGAGGTGGTCCCAAGAAGCAGGGATGAGGAAGCTGGAAGAGTGAGACAGGGAAGGAGAAAAAGTCAATGTAAGGGTGAATTATGATAGTTGATGGTAGGACCTCCTGAGCAGTGTTCTTGGGTCTCCCAGAATCCTCCACCTGAAGGAGGGGGATGGGCCACTTGCCCACAATCTCCTGTCCACATTGGTTCAGTATTTCCCCCAGAGGCAATAATTTCTCTAAATTTCAGGGCCATATTTTTTTTATTTGCTAGCTGAATGGATTCCTATTGCC
This sequence comes from Elephas maximus indicus, assembly GCF_024166365.1. Classification (NCBI taxonomy): domain Eukaryota; kingdom Metazoa; phylum Chordata; class Mammalia; order Proboscidea; family Elephantidae; genus Elephas; species Elephas maximus. The sequence goes on from NC_064825.1 coordinate 83,701,786, forward strand.
TAAAAGAAGGCTCTCCTGAGATAATCCACTACAACTGCAGCTGAAATCAAGGGTGGGCAAAGAGGCTGGGAAGAAGGGCAGCAAAGGCATACTCTACAGGCGTATGTGTCATTTGCCCCTTTAGATGTCTTACTTATTCTCTTTTCCTCAAAGTGAGTGCCAAAGAGAACCAGATCTTTTAAAAAGAAAACATCATCATTGGCTTTCTATAAATAGCATTCTGCTGCTAACAAGAAGGTTGGCAGTTCGAACCCACCAGTCACTCCCTGGGAGAAAGATGTGGCAGTCAGCTTCTATAAAAAGTTATAGCCTTAGAAACCATACGTGGAAGTTCTCTTCTGTCCTATAGGGTCGCGGTGAGTTGGAATCAACTTAGTGGCAAAGGGTTCGGTTTTTTGGTTTAGTCTCAGAAGTGGATGGGAAGTCTCAAAGAAAATAATAACTGTTAAAATAATTCTTCAGAAGCATGTGTGATTCAATATGTCTGTATCAAGGGACATCTATATCAACCCAACTTCTCTAAAAATGGACCAAGAGAAAGAAGAAGTAAAAATTTTTGTATGTGATAGGGATAGGAAGTCTATTTTTATCACATGTTATGGCCACAAAAGGAGCTTGAAGGCTGTGCCCATAATAATTTAGCAAACCTAGACAGATTGGTTCCTTTTCTCTAGAGTAGGTTTGATTGGGGCCATAGGCAGCCACTGGCCATGGCTAATCCTCTTCTCCTCCTTTCTTCCCACTGAGGGCACCTGTGCACATGGTCCTGGTCTTTCCAGATCTGAAGGAATAGATAACCTCAGTGGTTACTTTAATGTCAGCAAGATCCCCCACAGTGAAGAGTTTCTTCCAGACAGAGTTCAATGCCAGCCCTCTGGTGGCTTCACCCTGGGATGTTATAGGGGGTGGAGAGCTTGGCTGAACCAAAGGCAAGGAGCAAAGCCTTCTCTTTACAATTTCATGGATATAAAAGCTTGAATTGTCTGAAATTCTTTTTTGCATATGGTTTCAAAGACTGCAGAGCCCAGGAAAAAACCATGCAGCAAATACTGACAATTCTGACATCTCCAAAGTTTTCTGAGGTGCTCCCTAGGCTAGTAGGAGAGGTGCTGTGACTCAGAGCCCAGGAAGGAAAAAACAGGATTTCCAGACATATATCTTCCTTAGAGCTGCTTTGCTGTTATGACATCAGAAACAGTCAGTAGGGGACAAAAGAGAAACCACAGGCAGAAAAACCTACAAAATGATAAACAACCTGAGTTGATGGGTTTCATTTCAGCTTCCTCTTGGATGCAGAGCTAGCAACAGTTTCACACAGATCCCAGCTTCGCCATCCTACCTGGAAAAGATAAAACCTTTCATCCCATCATTTCCAAGGTTTTTTTAATATTTAAATTTTTATGTTTTTTAAATCAGAGAAGAAGATTTTAATCCTTAAGGCTAAGACCGTCAACTTAAGGCAAAACATACCATCTGCCTAACACATAATGTTGATGTTGGTGCCACCCAGTCATTTCCGACCATAGAGACCCTATGTACAACAGAAGGAAACCCTGCCTGGTCCTGAACCATCCTCATAATTATTGCTATGCTTGAGCCCATTGTTGCAGCCACTGTGTCATCCATGTCATTAAGGGTTTTCCTCTTTTTCGCTGACCCTCCATTTACCAAGTATGATGTCCTTCTCCAAGGACTAGTCCCTGCTGATAACATATCCAACGTACTTGCAATAAAGTCTCACCTCCCTTCTAAGGAGCATTCTAGCTGTACTTCGTCCAGGACAGGTTTGTTTGTTCTTCTGGAAGTCCTTGTATTCGATATGCTTCACCAACACCATAATTCAAAGGCATCAATTCTCCTCTGGTGTTCCTTATTCATTGTCCATCTTTGCTTTTTAACACTTTAAAAAGGTCTTTTGCAGCAGATTTGCCCAGTGCACTATGTCTTATGATTTCCTGACTACTGTTTCCGTGGTTGTTGACTGTGGATTCAAGTAGAATGAAACACTTGACAACTTCAATATTTTCTCCATTTATCATGATGTTGCTTATTGGTCCAGTTGTGAGGTTTTTTTTCTTCTTTATGTTGAGGTGTAACCCATGCTGAAGGCTGTAGTCTTTGACCTTCATCAGTATGTGCTTAAAACCTCTTTGCTTTCAGCAAGTAAGGTTGTGTCATCTGCATATTGTAGGCTGTTGATGAGGCTTCCTCCAATCCCAATGCCATGTTCTTCTTCATATAGTCCAGCTGCTTGGATTATTTGCTCAGCATACAGATTGAATAAGTATGATGAAAGTATACAACCCTGATACACACTTTACCTGATTTTAACCCACACAATGTCCCCTTGTTATGTTCCAATAACTGCCTGTTGGTTTATGTACAGGTTCCACATGGCACAGTGATGTGTTTTGGAATTCCCATTCTTCACAATGTTATCCACAATTTGTTATGATCCACACAGTCAAATGACTTTGTACAGTCAATAAAACACAGACAAACATCTTTGTGGTATCTATGCCTTCAGCCAATGTCCATCTAACATCAGCAATGATATTCCTTGTTCCATGTCCTCTTCTGAATCTGTCTTGAATTGCATATAATGGGTGTTCAGTAAATAATTGTTGAATGATTGAGTGGTGTATCATAGAGTAGTGTAAAGACAAGTGAACTGAGAGTAGTGGAAAAAAGTAACATAATTCTTGCCCAGACTCTGTCACTAGTAACTTTCTTCCTCTCGATTTGTTTAGCTGTAAAAAGAAACGTTAATTGATCCCCTACAGTGGTCAAAGCTCAGTGGTACAAAGGATATAGTGAAGAAATAGAAGTTTAGAGAGTAGTTTTTGTCTTCAAAAAGGATAATAATGTTTTAGGAGATACATTTATGAATAGCATTGCAATTAGGATCCTAGATACTGGAGTCAGTTTGACCTGGATTCAAAACATAGATCCATTGTTCATCAGTAAAACTGAGATAATCACAGATAATAATAGACTATCCTCAGTGTTGTTGAGAAGATTAAATGAAATGATGCACATGAAACATTTAGCACATAGCTGTTGAACATTGTAAGCACTCGATAAAAATTAATATTTATTAATATTTTATTATAATAAAACCAGATGTGACTGACATGTTAGCGTGTTCCTCTGGAATGTTAGAGAGGATGGGAAGCTTTATACCGAGCATATGAATGGAGTGAGAGAGAATGTTAGCAGAAGGCTTCACGAAGAGAGTTGTTTTTTATTTGGCTCATGAAGCATAAACAGGATTTCAATGGAAAGTGTGAGGAAAAAAAGGCTTCTCAGGAGGGTTGGAAGACAATATTATGAGTGTTAAGATAAGGGAATGGCACCATTTAGTCATTCTGGTGTGAACAAAGGATTGGTGTTATTGGGGATCCTAGGGAAAATTCACGAGTACCACTAATGCTTGAACAATTATCCTCCCAACAGGAACAAAAGGATTATTATTGTCTTTTTTTACATATGACAGGTACCATTGGCTGCCTACCTAATTTCATTTCTCCCCTCTTCCTCTTGCTTTACCACCAGAACTGTTTTGGTAAAGGGCTGCAGTAAGCCCAGTGAAAAAGGTTTACCCTCCCTGATCTCTTGCAACTAGCGATAGCTATATGATCCTCTTCTGACCAATGAAATACAAGCAAAACTCTACTGGGGTAGGATGAGGTGCTTCTGGGAAAGCGTTTATTTTGTTTTGTTCTGTCATATATAAGGTTTCCATAAGTCAGAGTCAACTTGATGGGAGCCATCTCTCTATGTTTTAATGAACGATCTTATTGTACACTGAAGGCTTTCCAACAGGTAGATTAAGTTCTACCGGTAAATTTTAAAGCTTTGCAAGATAAATGTTCAGTGTGCTTGCCAAAGTCCCACTCACTGCCCTTTTGCTCAAAGATCATGATAACAATCTTTATTTCAATTTAAGGCATGTAAAGGAAGTGGTCAAGTCAACTAGGGAGAGGGCGGTCCAGGGTGACACAGCAGCATCATCTTATTAGATGGCTATGTTCAGGGTCACCTGTGCAAATGAGTTTCTACCCTACTTCTTTAGTGATATTCCTTATCCATGGCTAAGTTTTCTATCTTGGCTGGATGTGATCAACTCAGTCTTCTAAATACTAGAATCAAATAATCTACTTCTTAAGAACACAGCAGAATCTCTTTTGAGAGGCTGTTCAACACCTCGAGAGTGGCAATGATGTCTGCTGATAATACCAAGTACTAATTTCCATTATATTAAAAATACAGAATCTTACCAATATACTTGAAAATTACTGGTAGATGGAAGGTGTGCATTGTTAGACAGAGTAATTAATAGAACATTGCCAATTCATTAATTTTAAAAGTTGTTAAGAACCTGCTATATGCCAGATGATATGTGGCACTTGATATGTCCTGACAATGCTGGAATTCATGGGAGACTGCCTGACACCCAAGAGATCACAGTTAACCAGGGAGACAAACTATACTCAGGTAATTATGATAACCTATTTTTATGTTAGGTATTGTAATAGAGGTATATTCTTTGACAGTTCTATGATCATTTGTGCCTCTGAAAATTAAGGAATTCTTGCAGAAAAGGTGACATTTAATTTAGCCTTTGAAATATCAATAGCAGTTTCTGGCATTTGCCACAGAGAGCACTGTCTATGTGTTGGGGGTTGGGGAGACATTCTATATCCATGGAAGAAGAAAATCTGGAAGGCAGGAAAGTTTGTGATTGGCTGGGAACAAAAAGAAGAATTAGAATGCGTTTAGAATGTACAGTGCCTGGGCAAGTGGTGGGAAACAAGACTAAAAGGGCAAGTTGGGGATTTATTTCGAATGACTTCAAATTCCCTTTCACCTTTGCTCCTTTCCCATAACTCCCTAAATCTTTAATGACCAAGGCATTTCTGCTTTCATAATTTCAGGAAACAAAACAAAGGCAATTTATCACAGCAAATCCACAATGGACAGCCTTCCCTGAAATTATTTGTTTTTAATATCTCTGTCCTTTTCTTTTAGTAGCACTTTGGCCTTCCCAGAATAGCTGACACCCTAACCATGAAACTTCTCAGCAGAACTGACTTTAAAAAAGGTCCCCTCAACGCTGAGAACGTGTTCTATCCATGTGCAGAGCTCTCTAATTTTGAACTTTAATAATTGTAAAAGTATTTAATCATTGTTTCCTGAATATTTGGCATAGTTTTTCCCTTTTTTTTTTTTTTCCAGAAGAGCTAAGATCCTGCCAGCCTTGAACTTTCTAGCCTTGACTATTTGTTAAGTTAGAAGAGTAGTGAGAAAAAAATCATTGCAGGCTTTTTTTAGAATGGAAAATTTTATTTTATTCATCTTGCTGTAGCTGAAAAAGGAGCTGAATGGATTCACATCAAACTTTTTTTAAAGAAATTCACCTTAGAGTTCAGATGAAGTGTGGACACCTATAGGTTAAAAAGGACTCATTTTTAAGGAGAGTATGGCAAGGGAAAATTTGGAAAATAGGCTTGGGATAGATCTTTAATTTTAGCTGTGATATTTCCAGATGGATTCTCAGTCTCTCTTCTCTCTTTCTCTCTCTCCTACTCCCTCTTTGTCTCCCTCTCGCTCTCTTCTTCTTCCTGTTTCTCTCCTTTCCTCCCTTTATCCTTCTCCCTCCCTCCCTCTATCCTTCTCTCTCCTTCCTTCCCTTCTTCCCTCTCTCCCTCCCTCCCTCTCTACGTCTCCTCGCCTATCTCTTGCCCTCTTTCCTTCCCTCTCCCCCACACCCCATGTAGACACACACACACTTGCACAAATACATAGAGACGGATAGTTCAGTGAAACCTCACTTAAGTAGTAACCTTGACAATTGATGTATTCCTGAAAAGTGAGTTTTCCGGGTAACAGAAAGTCAGGTCTTCACAATCAATAACTTTCACACAATGATTAACTACTTTCAGTGAAAATGTTTCTAATGTGTTTGGCACACTTCTCTAACATAAATAAAATGTAATAAATGCAATTTAACATTTTAATCCAAGCCCTACCTAGGTTATGACTCATTGGCCACACCCTTAAACTCTCTGAGTTCCAGTTTTCTTCTTTTTTTCCATACCATCATTTGCCCTGAGATAACTGAAATGTTTTGGGCACCCCAAATCTCTACCCAGCTTTCAGTAGAGTATGTTGCAAATTCTCAGCCTCAACTGCTATTTGCTGCCCCCTGCTGACACCTAGGGACACTACCTTTCTACTTTTGCAGAGAACTGCCCTCCTTAACCCTTTATTGGCTGCACTTACCTCTGACATCCAATTTTTCTTAGTTCTCCCTACAGGACAGAAAATAGATTCTGTAAAGTAAATATTAAAGAATGTTACATTAATCTCCAGCTAAATTCCAAACTGGATTATTAAACGCTTGATTCGTTAGCACTTAAAGAGAACTAATTATCCTGAGAAGCGAGTAAGGGATAGCGAGACACCCGTGAAAACAAACTGACTTCAGTGGTTGGCTGCTAACCGAAAGGTCAGCAGGCGTACTAACTCACCGTAAGCTCCGCAGGTGAATGATGTGGCAGTCTTCTTCCTTAAAGATTACAGCCTTGGAAGCCCTATGGGGCAGTTCTACTTAGTCCCGTAGGGTTTACCGCATTCACTTTTAGGTTAGAATTACTAGTTGGGCTAATGAAACACTGCAGACGATTATCACATTTTTCAAGGAATTTAGACTTTTTTGATGTCTTTATCATTCCTTTTCTTCCTAGGTTTTCCCTTGCTTCATCGTTTATCCCTCCTTTATCCGTGTTGAAACAGAAATGTTAATCTGAGGACTGTATGGTACTATACACACTCAGCTGAACAAATCTGAGCCTCTTGAGGGCAAAGGTAGTATTTTAATTTTTAAATTATTTTGGGGCATGTCTCTCTATCACATTATCACATATTACATATGTGCTCAAAGTTTATATTGAATTTTGGTAACTAGTGGGGTGATGTTTGAAAATATATTTATTTTTCAGTCCTTAATTTTTATCACCTATATAATAGACTTATTAGTGGCCCAGTCTGTGTAACGGACTGGTTAGACCAGATCGTTAAGGTTCTAAAATTCACTGTACAAAGGCATAATTTTCTCAGATGTTCCCAAGTGTGCAGTTCTGAGTGATTTTTTTTTTTTTTAATACCAATAACTGTGTTTAGTATTTTTACTTCTGACTCCTACTTAGCTGTTGGCTCTCCATTTTCACTACTCCAATACTGATCACACCTTTCCCACCTCTTATTTGTTGATTCTAAACTTCTGTGTCTGAGAAACCAATAACCATGCTTATTTTTCATAACAGTAAGTAAAAAAGTTTAAAATCGTAAGGCTCTCTGGTCCTTTATGGTGGCCTGAGGTTGGGCCTACTTCACCCTGTGGCAGAAAGCACATGGTCTCATGGGAGTTATTTTCCTTTCACTTTCTCCCCATCCCCAAGTTCTGCTTTGTACCTATGTTTGAGATAGATGATGATGAGGTTGCCATAAATCTGATCTTTAAATAAGTAGGGGCATTTTTATTGTTGTCTGATCATGGATAGGCAACCTCTGTCTTTCTATTCAGGGCATGAGCTGGCTCCATATATGTTGACTGATTTGTAAATAGATCAGAAAATAAACGAGTAGATACATATTTAGTGGGAATTTTCCCTCACTGTGTGTAAGTTACATATCATGGAAGTCCAAAGGCATGAACGACAGAGCCCCAATCTCAGACAGACAGGACACAAATAATACTACAGTTAAGTAAAAATTACAAAATTTAGAAGTCATGGAAAGTATGTGTTTAGCAGTCAAGGGCATAGTACAGAGATTTAATGCCTTGATAACTTCAGAGGACTAAGATCACAGTGGCTCCCTTTGGCCAAGAAGCTTCTGGGGCAGGCTACTGGGTATGGAGTTTCTGACAGAGAGCCCTGCTGTTTTATTAACAGAGTTGTGTGCACTGGTTCCTTCAGAGACAGGTTTTAGCTGCCATTTTCAGTGTCACCTCTTTTCTGAGAGTACTTGACCCATCCGCTGCCTCTTCTTCTTGCATGTAGAAGCCTTTCTTTCCACACTGTAGCTCACCTAATCCTCCCTGTATGATGGGCTTACTTAAAAGTTATAGGTGCATTTCCCTTATCCCTTAACTTTAGCTGTAAAAATAGACTCCCTCATGTGCACCATTCCTCCAGCAATGCTGCCTGGTGATTTTGTGACCATTCAGGTTCAGGCTCCAAGCTGGGGATGGAGTGTGGGAGGAAAAGCCATGGACTCAAAGTCAGGTGGACCTGGATTTGAACTGTGCTCTACCATTTCTTGTTTGTGTGACTTTTGAAAATTTTCTTAAACTCTCTAAACTTCAACTTCTTCATCTGTAAATACAGGACAATCAGGAGCTATGCTTCAGAAGAATAAATTTGGCAGAAGTGAACATGATAAAATAGAGGGTTGAGAAAATAGCTGGCTGAGAGGCTGTTTGAGAAGATAACCAGTACCAGTTGCCATCTGGTCGATTCTGACTCATGGTGACCCCATGTGCGTCAGAGCAGAACTGTGCTTCACAGAGTTTTCAGTGGCTGATTTTTTGGAAGTAGATCATCAAGCCTTCTTTCTGAGGTGCATCTGAGTGGACTTGAACCACTAAGCTTAAGGTTAGCAGCCAAGTGTGAAAACTGCATTACCGAAGGACTCCCATTGAGAAACGATATTGGCTGAATGGTCTAATGAAGTAGTCAGATTTTGAAATAGAAAATGGCTTGAAAAATTCAGGGTATATGATTACTTTCAATAAAAAGACACATGGTCTAGGTGTTCATGCTAAAAGTATTTATGGTTCTGAAACTTTATGAGGACAGGGTCTAAGTCAACCTTCTTGCTCTATCACCTACCATGATGCTTGGTTTCTTATAGTCAATCAGTATTTGATGAATGAGAATATTAGGCCAGCTGTGCTACATCTTAGTTCATTGACACACCTGGAGCATAAATAAAGGCTGTGACAGTTGAGTGGAGTCCAGTGCAAATTATGCTACAGGTGGAATGAGGATGGCCTTAGTGCCTTTGCTTTATAGCATGCTTGGAAAAGAATGGACTTTGGAGTCAGATGGTCCTGGGTTAGTATCCTAGTGTTATTTGTTAGCTGTGTTGAACAAGTTGTTTAACTTCCTTGAGCCTCAGTTTCATCTTATGAAGATTATCGATAATTTTTTTTTTGATCACCATATTGCCTGGCATATAGTTAGGTAAACAATAATATTTAGCTACTTATTATTTTTATTTTTGTTATTGTTAGCATTGTTGTTCCCATCCCTCCCCAGCCATTTAACAACCACCAGCTTTTGTTTATAAGTCAGATCATATAAATGAATCCAACTGTCTTAATTTCCTAGTCCTGCTATAACAAATAGTACAAGTGGGTGGCTTTAAATAACAGAAATTTATTTTCTCACAGTTCAAGAGGCTAGATGTCTGAATTCAGGGCACAGCTTGTCTATTTTAGTATCTAGTAGCTGCCAGCAATCCTTGGAGTTTTTGGACTTGTAGATGCATCTGTCTCTATAATCTATTTTCCTCTTCCCCCTCAGGTGTGAGCGTGTCTCTGTGTCTCTGCTGTCGTTACATAGCTCAGAAATGATTAGGGTTAGGATCTATCCTGCACTGGTATGACTTCAACTTATTGATTGATTATAATATGTTAGGTTGCATTATGGAATGTTATTATGTTAGATTAAATTACGTCCATAGGTATAGGAGTCAGGATTCCAACACATATTTTGGGGAGACACAATTCAACCCATTACACCAACCCAATGCATAACTCCCATGGTTGGTCAGCAAAGCACCTGAATTACAAGAATCAGATTAATTATTAACACCCACATCTTGGTATTAATATTATTATGAGGGCTTGACATATCCAACGAAAAACCAAACCTGTTGCAGTCAAGTGGATTGTGACTCATAGTAACCCAGTAGGACAGAGTAGAACTTCCCCATAGCATTTCCAAGGAGCAGCAGGTGGATTCAAACTACTGACCTTTTGGTTGGCAGTCATAGCTCTTAACCACTGAGCCACTGGGGCTCTTAGTATATCCAGGTACCAAATATCTTACTCTTTGGTGGGCTGCCCTTTATCCTTTTATCAGAACAACTGGGGAGTACCGGAATGAAAAACCTGCCTTTCTGTTGTTGATGAAGGAAATTAACAAGCTTCAGGAACCCAGGTCAGTCTCCTCTACCCTTCCTCCCTCCAGAGCATCAGTCTTCCATGATGAGGAAAAACTATTGATACTGCACTTGGGGTATGATGTGTATATGCCTACCTCCCTCATCAGTAGTCTAATTGCATTATTCCATAGAAATGTTATGGAGGGGTTCAGCCATAATGAGATTTTATTAGTAGAACTGTTTTTATTTTTAATTAAGTAAGCTTTTGAGGGCTAACCTGGTAATTGTCACTCTCCCAGCTCCAGTCCCTTTAAATCCCCCATTGCTGCTCCCCAAACCACCAACACATACACCATGATTTCCATAGGAGCAATTCTTTAAGTTCCAATAACCAACATATAAATGATTTCCAGGCTCCGTCTGAATGGAAGCTGATGTTCTCATTGTTAGTCTAATTGATAAGAAAGGCAGTGAGGTACAGAAGATACATCCTGAGGATCTTGGCTCTGTATCAAATTCTGCCATTCACTTCCTTTCTGATCTTGGACCAGCCACATCCTCCTCTTGGATTCAGTTTCCTCATCTTTAAAATGGAATTTGGACTAGATATTCTCTAAAGCCCCTTCCAGCTTAAAAGGTCTCTGATTCAGCAAAATCCTTATTATTATAACTATTAGAAAAGCCCTGTTCCAGATGGATTGTGGAGGCCACTGCTTTTGGGGCCTGTCAGAGTCCTTATTTTTTCGTTTTCCCCTCATGTCCCTGTGGTATTTTGGCACAGGATGAGTCACTCTGCTGGCTGTGGCATACATCCGGAAATGGGCTGCCATCCTCTTTCCTGGCACAGGCGAGGAGGAATGTGACTTTTTATATCACCTCCTATTGATTAATGACATCTACTACATAAGAATTATGATTACTCTGGTCTCATCAAGCGACATCTATGAATACAAATCCTATGCATTACCGCAACCTCAGGATGAGTCTGACCTCGGAAAGGCTTTGGAAACACTTTAGAAAACATCTCTATTACTGAAAGGTTCACAACTATTGTTTTTCTCTTCTGACTCATCTTTGAATCAGTAAATTAAATATGTATAACTTGTGAAGATTTCATTTTTATTAAAGCAAGGTACTTTGCTGAGCAAAGTCAGGATTTAGAAGAAATCTTGTCTTTTCTCAATGACTGTATTTCCTTTAGTTGCAGAAGGGCTTTCAGAGAGCTGCTTCCTCTCTCTATTTCTCTGTGGCCCTGGCTCTTCTCTGTAGCAAGAAGAAGTTAGAAATGAGTTGACTATCATCTACTCTCCTAGGAGACAAGCAAGACTTGAAGACCTAGAGGCTGTTTCTCAAGTAAGTGCTGGTCATGGTGGCTTCTGGGAGATTGTGCCCTCTTTTGGAATTGGGGAAGAGTCATAATTTTACATTCTGTTTTTTGTGACATGTCCTGGGATATCCTTTCTTCATGCTCCTTTCATCTGGAAGTTTCTTATCCCCATTCCCACCTGCCATATTATCATTTCCTGTTCTCCATTTTTCTCCCCGAGGGAACTAGTTCATTATTTTTTTCTTATATGAATATTTATACAAGTTATTTTCTTTCTCACCTTTTTAATCATTTGATTGGGTAATGTATTATGTTTTTTAGTAGTTTCTCTAGCTTGCATATTTTTCCTTCTCAACCTGATTGGAGGTTTCTTGAGGGCAAGAAGCCACACACTTTTAAACTGATCAGTATGTATTTATTTAGACCTTTCTTATATTTATGGCATAGGTTATAATTTGTCTCCATCTTTTGTGCTGAAGTTAGCACAAGTTTTAGATGTTACCAAAACCCTTCGTTGACCATTAATTATCATATGACATCACCTGAAAAAATGTATCTCTTACCTGCTAAACCTCCTAAGTGGGAAGGATCATAGAGTTTTGAGTTAGTTGACTTTGATCTGATTCTTTACTCTCTCCATGCATTTTAGGCACAGTGAGCTTATCAAGCATGTATTAAGTGCTGTCTAAATGCCAGGCACTGTCCTAGATACTGAAAATACCAAGACAGTCATCAGGATACTTGTGCTCAAGGAGTGGGTACTGTATGTTGGAGCAAGTCATTTAGAATCCAGAACTACCTTCTTGTCAAAATAATGGGAGGGTAATTCTGTGTTGCAAAGTCATGTAAGGCTTTTTGAAACTAAGAAGTGATTTACTTTTCTTCTTCCTTAATTTGTCAAGAGGACATGCCTAATAAAAACAGATCTTTTTCTGAATATCGGAAGCTTTCTTCTCTTCATTTATGGCATTTTTATATTCAGAGAAGAGGATACCTATATGAATGGTGAGTTTGTGTGTCTACAGTAAGAAGTATGAGTGACAATGAGTTGCTAGTGTGACAGCCTCAATCTTTCTCCTTCTTCTTTTTGTCTTATTTCTAGCAGTCCACATAGTACTTCTGATTTTTTTCATTTCTCTTTCCTTTTGATTGTTTTTCCTTCCTTCCTTTCCAAACAACTGTTGTCAACATAGACCAACTTTTTACCAACTTACATAGTTTTTTTTTTTTTTTTTTCATTCATTCAGTAAATATTTATTGAGTTCTTACTATGGTCACTGTTCTAGATACTGAGATATAGCAGCAAACAAAACTGACATAACCTTACCCTCAAGATGATAACTTTCTAGTTTACAGCCAGAAAATATAACAAATAATTGAATATAAGAGTGTACTGGGTAGGCTAAGAGCCGTGGGACAAATAAAGCTGAGAGGGTAGATAGCAAATGCCGGAGGTGAGGGCTTCAATTTTAAGTAGGTAATAAGGAAAGGCATCACTGAGAAGACAACATTAGCATAAAGACTAGAAAAGGAGGAGGGAGCAAGCCATGTGATAAATTGTGGAAGAACATTCCAGGGAGAGTGAGCAATTTACAGCAAAAGCTCTGAGGTAAGAATGACTAAGGCAGAGAGGAAGTAGGACATGCAGAAGTGGGACCAAGGTAAGGGAAGGCTCTGAAAACCATTGCAAAGACTTTGGCTTTTACTCCAGGTGAGATGAGCAGCCATTGGAGCATTTTGAGAAGAAAGACATCATCTAACTTTTATTTTAACAGGATTACTCTGGTTGTTGCATTGAACTAGCCTACAAATGCACAGGGAAGAAGTAAGCAAAGCAGCTAAGAAGCTATTGCAGTAAACCGGGTGAGAGATGGTGGCTTGGATCAGAGTGGAGCCTTGGTGGCACTGTGGTTAAGAGCTCGGCTGCTAACCAAAATCAGAGTAATAGCGGTGGAGGTCGTGGGAAGTGTCGGGGTCTTGCATATATTTTGAACATAGAGACAAGGGGGTTTGCTGATGTATTGGACATGAGGCATGAGAAGAAAAGCATATTCGGATGACTGCAAGGTTTTTGACCTAAGAGGCTGGAAAAACGGAGTTGTCATTTTGTAAGAGGAGTAAGCATGAAGCATGTAAGTTTGAGATGCTTATTAGAAATGTTAAGTAAGCAGTTATTTATAAGAATATGGAGTTCAATACAGAGGTGCAGGTGAGAGATTTATGTCTGGGAATCATCAGCATATGGATGGTATTAAAAGTCACAAGACTAGATGAGATCATCAAGAGAGTTAATGTAGATGGAAGAACTAAGCAATGCAAGGTCCAAGTCCTAAGGCATTCTAAGGTCAAGACCTCTGAGAGATAAAAGGAAACAGAAGACCAGAATAACTTGTAAGGTAAGAGGAAAACCAAAAGACAATAGTGTCCTGTAAACTAAGTGAAGAAAGTGCATCAAGGTAGGGGGACTGATCAACTTTATCAAATGCTGCAAAGTAAATTGAGGATTATTAAAATGTTCCTTGAATAGAATCCTGGTTTCTCTATCCCAACTTTTTGAATACCAGTTGGTTTAGCTTCCTAAAACATGGTTTTCTTCATGTCCTACTCAAAATAACTTGCTGGTTTTTAAATATCACAAGCTAAAGCCCCAAATGTCTGAATTTATCATTGAAGACCTTACAACATGTCTCTACTCATCACTGCCCAATAGGAGCTAGCCTATTCTCTTAGAAGTTTTCCACCTGCCATGTTCTTTTTTCACTGTGCATATTTGCTTGTGTTATATTACTCACTTGAAATGATTTTCCAATTCCTGTCTAATAATCCCAATTCCCTGCCTTCCACACCCAGCTGAAGCTCCTGATTGTGTCAGGCCTTGAGGTGCTCTCCCACCCCTGAGTTCTAATACTTTACCACTGCGTCATTCACCTTGCATTGTCTCTAGATCTTTCAAGTTGCCTGGGCAAATGTCTCATCTACTCTATGGGGTTATGTGTTCCTTTAGAGGAGAAACCATGTTGTAAGCCCCATAGCTTCTGTTGCTTCCTGAAAAACTGAGTCTTCAGGGTTGAACACTTAATAAATCTCCAAGGAATATTTAGACTCACTGGAATTAGCGCAGAGATAGAATCTTGTTATTAGGTATTTAGCTGGTCCAGAGATTGTCTTTCTCACCTTATTTATTTATTAAGTCAACAGAATCATTTCTTTATCAAAAAATTCATAGGAAATCTCAATATGTATAAAGTAGATAAATGCAGAGCTGCCGTGGTTCAGGGTAGAGAGTATGGAGCCCAAAGCTTTGCCAATGCACCCATTCTTCTCCTTCAGACACTCTTCCCTTACCCCTAGGGTGGCCTCAGAAGCACTTCTACGTAATTAGTTTTACAGATGAAAAATTTGAAATTCAGAGGCAGCTTATGCAAGAAGGAAATGACAAAGCTACGATTCATCTTCCCTGGTATTGCTCTTTGCTTTGCATTATAGTAAATGAACAAACAAACAAACCAACAAATAAGCAAGCAAGCTAATGACTGAATGAAAAAAGACAGATACTCTTTCATTGCTGACTGTGGACTGGTGCTCCCATGACTTATCTGGATTCTTTCAACAAGGGGTAAAGATCACAATGGCCATTTTAGAGATGGGGCCATTAAACAGACTGCCATAAGGTTAAGAGATGAAGATGTGATTCAACCTCAGGTCTCTGTAATGCTAAAGCTTGTTTCATTCTTCCCACCCTACCAGATCCATTATGATATAGATTTAAAAGACTAAATAGAAATAGGAAAACACACCCAGAAGATTATATTGAATTTTTGGACTAAAAACTCTCACATCTCTTATATCTTCTATTCTCCACTCCCACTTCTGCCCACCCTTACTAGTGAAGAGGACTCTAAAGATATTTATTAGCAAATACCTACAGGCTACGCACAGGCCAGAAACTCATTTTTCATTGCAGGATTAATTTACATTGAAAGCATATTTCATAAACTTAAAAATCATATTGGGTGGGAACACAAGATGAACATCCACTATTTATCAGTTTTAGTTTATTCTGTAAATACCATCTCTCAGCCAGCAGAATTCTAGCATGTCCTGTGTAGGGTGGGAGATGTTTCCAACTAGAGTCATTTAGTGGTATTGAATGAAATCAGGCTGTGAACATTACTTTTAGGAAGGTCGTTGGGATATTTAGTGCACATTTGCAGAACATTTTATGACATACTACTTTTGTTGTAGTGCTGTTTAGATTTGCCTAGAAATGCTGCAGACTATTAAAAATTAAATGAAATGCCTTCTTCAATGGATTATAAAATACATCCTTTCTGGGAGCTGCTTAAGTGCTAATTATAAGAAGTTCTGTAGTCTAAATTCTCTACATTACAGAACTGGATATCCATGGAACACAGAAAGGATAATCAGGACTTATATCTGCATAATGCTTCTCAGTTTCACAACTTGCTTTTATATGTCCTGACTCATTTAATTTTCAAAACAATCCTGTAATGTAAGTAATATTATCATCTCTTTAAAGGTGAGGAGTTTAGGGACCATAGAGAAGTGACTTGTCCAAGGTCATAGAAACTTGAGCTGATATATCCTAAGTCTATATGTGATGGCAAACATGTTTATTATATTCTAATATTGTTTATTATAATAAAGACATATATGTTTTTCTCTCCCAGGTAGAACTTTCTCAAACCTTACAACCTTAGTATTTTCTTAGTAGCTTCTATTACTGAGCCAGTGGAAGCCATCATAGTTTTGCTAGGTATAGGTAATGAACTAATAGCCAAAATAAAACAATATACTCTGCATAGCAATCTGTGGTTGACGGAGGACTTTCACCTGCTGTATCTCATCCAAATCTTTCAACAGTCCTGGGAGGCAGGCGATGAGGTGTCTTTATCCAGATTTTACAGGTGAGCTGGCTAAGTAACCTGGTAATAATTCAAACAGCACAGGCTGTAAGATAAGTGATGTAAAGTCAGCCTTGGATGTCAAATCCAGAGATCCTCTGTGTAGAGCTGTACGTATTATTTGGCATATGGTCACGCTCAATACGTGGTAGTTGTATTTTGTTATTTTTAAATTGTTATATTATTTTGTATGTCAAGCTGATTTGTAAGTATACCTGAAAAACTTGGCTGATGTCCTCAAACCTAGCTAGTGAACCCATTCTCCAAACCTCCTGATTGACTGCAAACAATCAAACAAGAGTCTGGATGCTGGGAGCTGAATTTCAGTAGCCCAATTATTGAGTGGTCAGTTGGAAAGCTGTGCAGAAGTGAACTTTATTTTATAATGTGGTGAACTCTGTAGATATCATTTTATGCCTCCTAACCAAATTAGCTTTAGGTTTTGTTAATTTTCTCAAGGATGCAGGGGGTGGGACAAAGATGCCACATCGACCACTAATAATCAGTGAGTCTATAGGGTGCTATAAAATTAAAAGCTGCAGTCGTAAGGAGGCAATCTCAGGAAACCACTGAACTAAGTGATTGGGAAGTTATTCAGAGTTGCTGCTGCAGATAGAATGCTGTGTATCTTTAAATGAGAACTTATAGCACTTATTTAGAAACTGTAACTACTATTTATTGTGTGCTTACCATGTGCCAATCACTGAGCTAGATAAATTATATATAGGAAGACCATATATGCAAGTGTGCCTGGGAGAGTACCAATATAAACCTCATGACGTATAAATATTGTCAGTGTCTCCTTTTACTCTCAAAAGCTTCTTAGAAAAATACAAGATAGAGGAATGGATATGTGGATAGACATGTGATAAAGCAAATATAGCACATTGTTAATTGCAGAATCCAGTTAATGGATATATATGGTTATGAATAAAAGTCTTTCCAACTTTTCTGTGTGTTTGAAACATCATAATAAAATGTTGGAAAAAAGTGATGATTTTTTAGATAATAACTTATGTGGTTACCTAATACATAGGTTATCTCATTCAAACCTTAAAATCATCATATAAGATGCAATTATTATCTCCATTTTACAGATGACAAAACTGAGACACCAAGAGGTTAAGAAAGTTGGTCATAATTATACACCTAGTAAATGGGATGGACCCCCTGGCAAGGCAGGTCCAAAACCCATGCATTTGGAAACAATGCTACACTTCTCCTAAATACGTGATCACAGTAAACAGCTTTTCTCGTAACAGCTATTTAAACTCCACAGAATTAGTGTTTCCCAGAATACATTTTAGGAAACACTGCCATAGAGCTGAGCAGAGGAGGAAAAGAACTCACCCTTATTTATTTATTTTTTTACTACTAATAGCTACCGTTTATTGATCAACTTTCCACCAAGTGCTTTATATCTATAATTTCATTTATTCCTCACAGTGACATTGTGAATAGCTATTAATATTTTTATTTTATAGTAAAGAAATGAACACTTAGGGACTATTAAGTAACTTATCTAAAATCACCCATCTAGCAAGGTTCCAAGCTGAGTTCAAACCCAGGACTATCTAACCTCCAAAAGACTTTTTTTTTTTTAACTCATTCTCTCTGCCTGCCCTGGTGAACTTAATTTAAAAAAGGAATATGTACCCATGAAGAAGGGCCCTAAGTATTATGGGCAAAAATTAATGTGGATGTTAATAGAACAATTGGAATAATTTATAAAACATTTTTCTCTCAGCAATATATCATTTTTAAAGCACAATGAACGTCCAAAGTTAAAAATCTTTTAAGCTAAATCAGTAGATTCTATGATACTGCATTTATTAAAATCATTTCATCATTATTTACCGGACACTTCTTTAGGTGAAGGCACTGAAAACATACTCACATTTCCTTTCCTTAGGAGAGGCAGAGAGAAAAATTCTATTTATTGATTTTCTTCTTGAGTCAGCCAACATGCCCTTCTCTGTCTTAGTTCTCTTACTGAAAAATGGACATAACAATAATAGTCCCAGGTTTGTAGGGTGCTTGTATGGAAATCAAATATCTGCAAAGCACTTAGAATAGTGCCTGCCACATTTTAAGACTTCATTTATCCATATGTTAATTTTTTCAACAAATAGTTATTGGGCATGTAATACGTACCAGGCATCATTCTGTTTGCTGGGGATTTAGCACAGAACAAACTAGACAAAGGCCCTGCCCTCATGAAGCTTATGTTCTGGTTGGGAGAATTGGACAATGCATGAATAAACAAGTAAATATATATCAGGTGGTGGATTAGTCAAAATTGCCTACGTTGTGCTGCAGTAAAAAACAGCTCCAAAATCTCAGTGGCTTAAACTATTGTAAGCTTGTTTCTTACCTGGGCCACATGTTCAAAGGAGG
This sequence comes from Elephas maximus indicus, assembly GCF_024166365.1. Classification (NCBI taxonomy): domain Eukaryota; kingdom Metazoa; phylum Chordata; class Mammalia; order Proboscidea; family Elephantidae; genus Elephas; species Elephas maximus. Next base: position 83,720,611 of record NC_064825.1, read on the forward strand.
TCAACAGAGGGGCTCTAAAATTCAGTTATACAGGGACACAGGCTGGAGGCTCCATCTCGACCCATGTGCCATGATCATCAAAAAGGACATAGTGAATAGAGTACTGGCATTTAAAAGCCCCGGACACGTACTAGCAAAATCAAGTCATGTCTCTGTCAGTGCTGCACATCAATGAGGGTAGGGAAGTACAATGCTGTCATGCTCTTGGAAGTGGAGTAGAACAGCCCTGAAGATAATCACATACATTGACAGGAGGTCTGGAAGAGGGATAAAACAGGTTAACTAGGACTAGGGTGTGCTAGGGGAGACAGTGTTGTTTTCTATAGAGCAGTCAGAGAAGGTCTTAATGATAAGGTGACATTTGAGGGTAGATACAAAGAAGTAAGGGGGTAGGCCTTGCGGCTATCTCAGGGAAGAGTTTTCTAGTCCAAGAAGACATCCAGATCAAATGCCTTGGGGCAGAATTATTCTTGGCATGTTTGAAAAAACAGGAAGAAGGCCTGGATGATCAAAAGGGGGGAACAAGAGGAACGTGAAGGAGAGAATTTACAAAAGTTAGCAGGAGGCCAGGTCAGGTAGGACCTTGTAGGTCATTGTGAAGATTTTTGAATTTGCTGAGTGAAATGGGAAGACTTTGGAACATTTTTTAAAAAAGAGAGACATAATCTGACTTACATGTTAATAGGATCACTCTGGCTGCTGGTAGAGAGGGAGGTTACTGAGTTATCCAGGTGAGAGATCATGCTGGCTTGGACTAGAGTGGCAGTGATGATGGTGATGAGAAAGCATGAGATTATAGATACATTTTGAAAGTAGAGTCCGGAGATTTGCTCAAGTATCAGATATGGAGTATGAAAAAAACAGATATAAAAGAGTCAAGGGCAAACCAAAGTTTTTAATTTGAGCAACTGGAGAAGTGAAGTTGTAATTTACTAAGAGGTAGACATTTGAGAGGAAAGCTCACTAAATATTATGATAAACATTATAATTATTTAGTCTTTACAGTAGCTCTGTTAAGAACATACTAGTAGCCTTATTTAAAAAAAAATACAGAAATTGATGCTCAGTAATGTTAAGTGAAAGAAGTCCAAGCTGCACTGAAGGCATTGGCGAAAAACAACAACAAAAGAAATCAAACCCAGTGCCGCCGAGTTGATTCCGACTCATAGTGACCCTGTAGGACAGAGTAGAACTGCCCCATAGAGTCTCCGAGGAGCACCTGGTAGATTTGAACTGCCAACCCTTTCATTAGCAGCTGTAGCACTTAACCACTACGCCACCAGGATTTGCAAGAAACAAGGCTCCAGGAATTGATGGAATACCAATTGAGATGTTTAAAAAAATGATGCAATGCTGGAAGGGCTTACTTGCCTATGCCAAGAAATTTGGAAGATAGCCACCTGGACAACCAACTGGAAAAGATCTATATGTGTGCCCATTCCAAATAAAGGTGATGCAACAGAATGCAGAAATTATCAAAAAATGCCATTAACATCACATGCAAGTAAAATTATGCTGAAGATAATTAAAAAATGTTTGCAGCACTACCTCCACAGGGAACTGCCAGAAATTCGAGTCAGATTTAGAAAAGGGCATGAAACAGGAGATATCATTACTGATATCAGATGAATCCTGGCTGAAAGCAGAGAATATCTGAAAGAAGTTTGTGTTTTGTTGACTATGCAAAGGCATTCTACTGTGTGGATCATAACAAATTATGAGTAACATTGCTAAAAATGGGAATTCCAGAACACTTAATTGTGCTCACAAGGAGCCTATACTTAGATCAAAAGGCAGTCATTCAAACAGAACAAGGGGATACTGTATGGTTTAAAGTCAGGAAAGGTGTGTGTCAGGGTTGTAACCTTTCACCATACCTATTCAATCTATGCTGAGCAAATAATCTGAGAAGCTGACTATATGAAGAACGTGGTATCAGGATTGCAGGAAGGCTCATCAACAACCTGTGATATGCAGATGACACAACCTTGCTTGCTGAAAGTGAAGAGGACTTGAAGCACTTACTGATGAAGATCAAAGACCACAGCCTTCAGTATAGATTACATCTCAACATAAAGAAAACAAAAATTCTCACAACTGGACCAATAAACAGCATCATGATAAATAAAGAAAATTTTGAAGTTGTCAAGGATTTCATTTTACTCGGATCTTCAGTCAGCGCCAATGGAAGTAGCAAACAAGAGATCAAAGGACGCGCTGCATTGGGCAAATCTGCTGCAAAACACCTCCTGAAAGTGTTAAAAAACAAAGATGTTACTTTCAGGTCTAAGGTGCACGTGACCCAAGTCATGGTATTTCCAACCACCTCATGCATGTGGAAGCTGGGCATTGAATAAGGAAGACCAAAGAAGAATTGATGTCTTTGAATTATGCTGTTGGCAAAGAATATTGAATATACCATGGACTGCCAGAAGAACAAACAAACCTGTCTTGGAAGAAGTACTGCCAGAATGCTCTTTAGAAGCAAGGATGGCGAAACTTCGTCTCATGTACATTGGACATACTACCAGGAGGGACCAGTCCTTGGAGAAGAACATCATGCTTGGTAAAGTAGACTGTCAGTGTAAAAGAGGAAGACCCTCACTAAGATGGATTGACACTGGCTACAACAATGGGCTCAAATATAGCAACTATTCTGAGGATGGTGCAGGACTGGGTACTGTTTCGTTCTGTTGTACATTGGGTCATTGTGAGTCTGAACTGACTTGAGAGCCCTTAATGACAACAACACAGCATTAAATGGAGCAGCCACTGGTAGCTCAGTGGTTAAAGCACTTGGCTGCTATCGAAAGTTCAACTGTTCGAATCCCCTGGCAGGTCTTCAAAAGAAGGATGTGGCAGTCTGCTTCCATAAAGATTTACTGCCTTGGAAACTCTATGGTGAAGCTGTACTTATGAATTGGAATTCAATCAATGGTAGTGGGTTTGTTTGTTTGGTTTTTTTTTTTTTTTTTTGGTTTTAATATTTTGTGGCTTACCCAGGAAAATAGTTACAGGTCATTTGGTTCCTAACTCCAAGATAGAGAAGATAAGCTGATAATTAGAAAGCATATTTCTTCCATTCTGGTTTGGTTATTAACTGGATTCTGGCATATTTTAAAAATTTCTATCATGTAGGCTAAATGCTTTAGCAGCGAGTAACGATCCCAAAGTTTTATTTTTTTTTTTATTTTTCAGTATCTTAGATGGTCGCTCACAAGCTTTGAAGACTCCAGATATTACTCACCAAGCAGAAAGTAGAACATTTTCTTTATAAACTATGTTATGCCAATTGAACTAGATGTTCCCCAAGACCGTGGTCCCCACAGCCCTCAGCCCAGCAATTCGGTCCCTCAGAGAGTTTGGATATGTCTATGGAGCTTCCGTGACCTTGCCTGGTACAAGTTGTACTGGCTTCCCCAGTACTGTGAACTGTCTTACCCTTTGCCAAAGTTAACACTTATCTATTGTCTATTTAGTGTTTTTTCCTCCCCCCTCCCTCCCTCATAATCATCAAAGATTGTATCTTTTTTTTGTGTGTGTAAACTCTTTCATGAGTTTTTTTAGTAGTGGTCTCATACAATATTTGTCCTTTTCAGAGTAGCTGGGGCTGGGACCTGGGGACCATAGTTTCAGGGGACATCTAGGTCAGTTGGCATAACAAAGCTTATTAAGAAAATGTTCTGCTTCCCACTTTGGTGAGCGGTGTCTGGGGTCTTAAAAGCTTGCGAGCTTTAAAAAGAAAAAAAAAAAAATTATACTTTTGTGATTGACTTTTCCCCCGAGCATAGTGCCCTCCAGATTAATCCATGTTGTGTGATGCTTTGAAGATTCATCATTGTTATTTATCATTGTGTAGTACTCCATTGTGTGTGTGTACCATAGTTTGTTTACCCACTCATCTGTTGATGGGCACCTAGGTTGTTTCTATGTTTTTCCTCTTGTGAACAGTGCTGCACTGAACATGGGTGTGTATATGTCTAATTGTGTGACAGCTCTTATTTCTCTAGGGTATATTCCTAGGAATGGGATTGCCAGATTATATGGTATTTCTATTTCTAGCTCTTTAAGGAAGCACCATATTGTTTTCCAAATTGTTGTACCATTTTGCATTCCCACCAGCAGTGCATGACAGTTCAAATCTTCCTACAACCTCTCCAACATTTGTTATTTTCTGTTTTTTTGATTCATGCCAGTAATGCCAGGGTGAGATGGTATCTCATTGTGGTTTTGATTTGCATTTCTCTAATGACTAGTGATCGTGAGCATTTCCTCATGTGTCTGTTAGCCGCTTGGATGTCTTCTTCTGTGAAGTGTCTGTTCTTATCCTTTGCCCATTTTTTAACTGATTATTTGTCTTTTTGTTGTAGAGGTGTTGGATTTTCCTGTAGATTTTTCACAGCCAAATTTTTTTTCCCAGTCTGTAAGTTCTCTTTTTACTCTCTCAGTGAAGTATTTTCATGACCATAAATGTTTAATTTTTAGAAGACCTCACTTATCTAGCTTATCTTCTGGTGTTTGTGTATTGTTAGTTATGGTTTTAAAAAAAAAATCATGTTAATCCAATGTTGAATTTTTAATGCATTTTAAAATCGCTAATGAAGACTTGAAGCTACCATCAAGTGTTGTTAAGGCAAAATTACCACAGCCCTTGCAAAATATAATAATTACAGGTAGACCTGGCCATGTTTATATGAAAGTCCAGTCAGGGCATATAGCCAGATCAGTGGAATGAATTGGAGTTCCACTTTAATACTGTGAATCAATGTTAAGTTTATATATATAGTTATATGGAAACCCTGTTTTTTTAAAATATATTTATATATATATGTACATACGTATGTGTATATATAAAAAAATATATATACGTAGTTTTATATATATATATAAAAACCTGTTGCCGTTGAGTCGATCCCAACTCATAGCAACCCTATAGGACAGAGTAGAACTGCCCCATACAGTTTTCAAGGAGCATGGTGGATTCAAACTGCCAACCTTTTGGTTAGCAGCCATAGCTTTTAACCAGTAAGCCACCAGGGTTTCCAATATATAAACATATATATATAGTTATACATATATAGTTATATATATAGGGAACCCTGACAGTACAGCGGTTAAAGTGCTTGGCTGCTAGTCAAAAAGTCAGCAGTTCGAACCCACCAGCAGCTCTGTAGGAGAAAGATGTAGTAGTTTGCTTCTGTAAAGATTTACAGCCTTGGAAACTCTATGGGACAGGTCTACTCTGTCCTGTAGGGTCACTGTGAGTCAGAATTGATTCAGCAGTAGTGCGTTTGGTTTTGGTTTATATACATATGTAACTATACATATATAAATATATATACAATTCTGACTCACAGTGACCCTACAGGACAGAGTAGAACTGCTCCATAGAGTTTACAAGGAGTGACTGGTGGATTCAAACTGCTGACCTTTTGGTTAGCAGCTGAACGCTTAACCATTGCTCTAGGAGGGCTATAAAAAAAATATATATATATATAAAACCAAGAAAACCAAACCTCTTGCCATCAAGTCAATTCTGACTCATAGCGACCCAGTAGGACAGAGTAGGACTGCTCCACTGGGTTTCCAAGGAGCAGCTGGTGTATTTGAATTGCCAACCTTTTGGTTAGCAGCTCAGTTCTTAAACACTGCGCCATATAGTTACTGTTGTTGTGTGCTGTTGAGTTGATTCTGACTCATAGTGATGTTATATGACAGAGTAGAACTGCCCCATACTGTTTCCTAGGCTATAAATATTTACAGGAGCAGACTGCCAGGTCTTTTCTCCCACAGATGACTGGTGGGTTCAAACTCTAACTTTTTGCTTAGCAGCCTAGCACTTAACCATTGAACCTCTAGTCCTCTTTGTGTATCTCTCTCCATATATGGAGAGAGAGATTATATATATAAAATATATGTTAACTGTTACAACTATTAGTTATAACTATATATAATAAATATAACTATATATGACTGTTGTTGCTGTTGCCGTTGAGTCAATTCCAGCTCATGGGGATCCCATGTGTACAGAGTAGAACTACTCCATGGTGTTTTCAAAGCTGTGATCTTTCTGAACCAGATCACTCGGGCAATCTTCTGAGGTACTTCTGGATGTGTTCAAACCACCAGTCTTTCTGGTAGTACTGTAGTGCTTAAGCATTTGCGCCACCCAGGGACTTCATATATAATAACTAGGCATAACTATAGCCGTATATATGTTTTAAACCTGTTGCAAAGTTTTCTTAGTGGGTATAAAATCCTGGACACAACTGAAACTTTTTTTAAAGGAGCTCGTAGTCAATTAGTGTTGTCCTTTGCCACCACATAAAGTTTCTTTGACTTGAATTTCTCCTTCCTCTTTAGGTGGTGTGATGGTTAGGATTTGTGTCATCTTAGCTGGGTCAGGATACTCAGTGTTTTGGCAGTCGTATAATGTTGTGATCACTTTCCTGTTGAGATTTGATATGCGATCATGCCCATGATGGGATCTGCTGTGAGTAGCCAATCAGCTGAAGGCGAGTTTGCTTGGGCGTGTGGTCTGCATCAAATATAAGCGGACTTTCTGACACAGCTCGCGGGCTTTTGCTCGCTCTGGACTTGAGCTAGCAGCCTACCTGCAGTCATGCTTGCCAATCTTAGGATTCATCTGTCTTCACAACCGGTGAGCAAGATCAGTGTTCTCCAACCTACTGATCTTGGGTTCTCCAACCTACTGATCTTGGGCTCACCAGCCCCTGCAGCTCCATGAATCAGGGGAAGCCTCTATCCTGACCCATGGACTTGGGACATTTCAGCCTCTACAATCATTTGAGCTATTTCCTTGATATTAATCTCTCCTGATATATTTAGAGAGAACCCTGCCTAAGACAGCTGGCATGGACTGAATTGTGTCCACCCAAAAGACACATTGAAGTCCTAATGGCTGGACCTGTAAATATGATCTCATTTGGGGAAATAGGGTCTTCTTTTGAAGATATTATTGGATAAGTATTTCAGAGTAAGTTTCAACCTATTCCTGACCCTTCTGAGTGGTGTCTTATAATACAGGAGAACAACACGGAGAGAGTTTGCACAGGTGGAAGACATCATGTTAGGATTCATCTATAAGCAAAGGAATACCAAGGATTTCTGTTTATGAGCAAAGAAACTAAGAGAGAGGCATGAAGCATTTTCCCTCTCGAAGAACTCAGAAAGAATTGGCATGGCTGATAATCCTGATTTGGACTCCTAGCCTCCAGAACTAGGAAGAAATAAATTTCTGTTCTCTAAAGCCACCGACTTGTGGCATTTTGTTACGGCAGCACTAGGAAACAAAGACCTAGCTTTGTCTCATTGCCACTCCTCCTCCAAACTTATCAACTCCTTGCATCCTAGAATTTATTGTTCTGGTCTATAACTTCATAGATTCATAAATACTCTTCTCTTTCTGTAAAATGCATAGACTCCAACAACGGCAATATCTTTTAGGAAGCCTTACAAAACCATTTCTTCAAGAAGGCCTGGTATCTCTCCTGTGTCCTCACACCACCTTTAACATACTTTGCTCAGCACTTAGCACCCTGCACTGTAATTAGTAATTTATTGTCTGTCTCTCCCACTAGTCTAAGCTTTTTGAGGTCAACCTCATCCTAACCGCCTCTGTATCCCTGGTACCTCCATATCCCTAGTAGAGTGTTTACCTCATATAAGGGAAAAAAAAAAAGGAATTGAAAGAATGAGTAAATGAAGCTTTCTAAGCACTAGTCCTCATGGACAATGTTTGTGGATGCTGAAATAGAAGGTCTAGAATAAGGATGCATTTCATCCTTTGTGCCAGTTCTAGTCAGTTGGTAGTATTAGTCTCAGGCGATACTGTACTTGGTTGGAAGAGAGAGGCATTGGTGATACCTGCAATAGATTTAGGAGAGTGGAGTGGAGGCATTTATTTTAAGTTATTTGATTTCCCTTGACTAAAATAATGGGCTAAATTCATGTAACTCCAAGGACTTGTATGGAAAGTTTATTTTCTGATTAAATGCATACTATCACACATTTGCTACTGTGATTCAGCTGAGGACCTATTGCTAATTTCATTGCTGAGCAATTTTTCTGCTTGGCTTGTAATCCCTTGAAAGAGTATTTCTAAAGAAAATATAAATTTAACTCTTGCTTTGACATAAGTCCAAGGTCCCTTAAATAGTGGCAGACACACCTGGAAATATCATTTAATATCACTTTAGTCTCCTCACTCTGTGCTTTTGGGGTCCATTTAGAAGACTTCATAGACAACATGGAGGTTTATAAATTTGAAGGGGAAGAATATAAACAAAGCAAAAAGACAGGAAGGCAGGCAATTTTTTAAATTACACTCAACTTCTCATGTTAGTGTTATGCCTGGTAGTTCTTCCTCTTCTAAAAAGCTAACTGTGCAAAACCAAATTATAATAGCTACCATTTTATCAAAGCCTTCCTAGTGCCAGGTGCTGTGCTATTGTGTGTATGTGTGTGTGTGTATATGTGTATTTATATATTTAGAATCTACCTACCTATTTATCTACATGTATATATTCTCTGTCAATGTATGTATGTATGTATCTATCAATTGATCAATCTATCTATTGATAGGTCAGTCAATTGATTGTTTAATATCTAAACAGTATAAGGTTGTTAGCTGCCTCATTTTAGGAAAGACTGTCATTTATTTTGAGATTGTATCCTTTCCACTTTTTCCATCTGCCAAAATAGAAAGTTGGTAAATCTATATTTTTCTTTTCTACCATTCCATAATCTTCTGCTTACCATCATCATCATTATTACAGCTGTTATTACTACTTTTAGTCTTCGTTGACCATGAAATCTAGGAGTTAACTGATCACTATTTACAACTACCTGCAAACAAGACATTTTCAATCAATCAGCAAGATTGGGTAGTCTTGTGTTTTTTCCCTACATTTTTCTGTTAACCAGCATGAGTCAACATATTGGATTCGGATTCTCAGAAATTATTTTCTGGCTTTTGAAGTCTACATCAAAATCGGTTTTAAAAGGTGACAACGAGCATATCAGTAGAGATTATCTAAGGAAAAACCTTTGCTTACAGAGCTCTAGACCTTTGCCTGATTCTGTAATTCAGCATCTTGGGGGCTGAGGGAGACAAGATTTCTATGAACCATTTCCAAACTTAAATTATGAAATTCATTTACTTTGATGTTTTCCCGTCTATCTTACTATCTCATCTGGAAACTAAATGGAATATTGTGCTTCTTTACTATTATAGTGGAGTCCCTGGGTGACCCAATGGTCAAAGCACTTGATTGCTAACCAAAAAGTTCGAAGTTCGAGTCCACCCAGAGGTATCTCAGAAGAAAGTCTTGGCAAAGTACTTCTGAAAAATCAGGCACTGAAAACCCTATGTAGTACAATTCTACTCTGACATACATAGAGTCACCATGAGTTGGAATTGACTCTACAACAACAGGTGTGTGTGTGTGTGTGTGTGTATGTGTGTTACTGTGATAAGAATTTCATGTGGGAAAATAACTAAATGCAGTCAATACAGGAGCCTTAATGACAGAATTTCTTCTAAAACCTCTATTGCCAGGTTAATAAAAATGTTTCCTCCAAATGTTCTAAATGTTTGGAACCAACTGAAAATCAAATGTAGCCCCTTTGCTTCTAGTTCCAGACATCTGTGTAAACACCGGGTACATTTGTATATTTGGTGATAGATTAACACACAGAAATAGAATTATTATCAACAGCATTGTAAGGGAAAAGTCTTTTATGTGGATACTTATAAAGTAAATGCCTGGTAAAATAAGCATCGTGTTTATTTAAATTGAAGTCTTAATATGAGTTCTTCCCAGGCTCTTTTTTACAAATAAAAATTATTCATCAAACCACAGTTTTGTTTATTTATGTTTTACAACCTGTGGTAAAAACCTCACAGAACTTTTGTACTGGAAATAATTCCCAATATACGTAATGTTTCGAGTTCTTAAATGCCTTATTTTTTAATGCTAAGCCAGTTAAGAGATTAATATTTTTTTTCTTCAGTGGAACTTAATTGTGTGTAGAGATCTCTCTATTGCCTTAGTAGATTACGGCTGTGTTTTTCAAATGTTTTAGCTCAGGACCCCCTTACACTCTTAACAATTATTGAGGATCCCAAAGAGTTTTTCTTACATGGATCATATGTACCGATAACTTGCTATACTGTAACATAAAACTAAGAAATTAGAAAACTTACCTACTAATTTTAAAAATTATAATAAGAAGCTCATTACATGTTATTATAAAATAGTTTTTAAATGAAATACAGCTATATTTTTTTAATTTTTAAAAATTTTTATTGTGCTTTAAGTGAAAGTTTACAAATCAAGTCAGCCTCTCATACAAAAATTTACATACACCTTGCTATATACTCCTATTTACTCTCCCCCTAGTAAGACAGCACACTCCTTATCTCCACCCTGTATCCCTGTGTCCATTTAGCCAGCTCCTGTCCCCCTCTACCTTCTCATCTCCCCTCCAGACAGGAGCTGCCCACATAATCTCATGTGTCTACTTCACCCAAGAAGCTCACGCCTCACCAGAACCATTTTCTATCTTACAGTCTAGTCCAATCCCTCTCTGAAGAGTTGGCTTTGGGAATGGTTCCAGTCTTGGGCTAACAGAAGATCTGGGGACCATGAACTCTGGGGTCCTTCTAGTCTCAGTTAGACTATTAAGTCTGGTCTTTTTGCAAGAATTTGAGGTCTGCATCCCATTGCTCTTCTGCTCCATCAGGGATTCTCTGTTGTGCTCCCTGCAAGGGCAGTCATGGGTTGTAGTCAGACACCATCTCGTTCTTCTGGTCTCACGCTGATGTAGCCTCTGATTTATGTTGCCCTTCTGTCTCTTGGGCTAGTAATCAGCTTGCACCTTTGGTGTTTTTCATTCTCTGTCTTTTTTGTTCCAGGTGGGTTGAGACCAATTGATACATCTTAGATGGCTGCTTGCTAACATTTAAGACCCCAGATGTCACTCACCAAAGTGGGATGCAGAATGTTTTCTTAATAAATTTTATTATACCAATTGACTTAAATGTCCCCTGAAACCATGGTCCCCAAACCCCCACGCCTGCTACTCTGGCCTTTGAAGTGTTCAGTTTATTCAGGAAGCTTCTTTGCTTTTGGTTTAGTTCAGTTGTGCTGCCCTCTCCTGTACCATGTGCTGTCTTTCCCTTCACCAAAAATAGTTCTTGCCTACTATCTAATTAGTGAATACCTCTCTCTCTCCCTCCTCCCCCACTCTCGTAACCATCAAGGAGTATTTTCTTCTCTGTTTAACCTATTTCTTGAGTTCTTATAATAGTAGTCTCATACAATATTTGTACTTTTGCAACTAATTTCACTCAGCATAATGCCTTCCAGATTCCTTCTGTTACGAAATGCTTCACAGATTCATCATTGTTCTTTATCCATTGTGTGAATATTCCATAATTTATCTACCCATTCATCCATTGATGGGCACCTTAGTTGCTTCCATCTTTTTGCTATTGTAAATGGTGCTGCAATGAACATGGGTGTGCATATATCTGTTAGTATAAAGGCTCTTATTTCTCTAGAATATATTCCAAGGAGCGGGATTGCTGGATTGTATGGTAGTTCTATTTCTAGCTTTTTAAAGGAGCACCAAATTGGTTTCCAAAGTGGTCGTACCATTTTACATTTCCACCAGCAGTGTATAAGTGTTCCAGTCTCTCCACACCTCTCCAACATTTATTCTTTTGTGTTTTTTTGATTAATGCCAGCCTTGTTGGAGTGAGATGGAATCTCATTGTAGTTTTGATTTGCATTTCTCTAATGGCTAATGATCATGAATGAGCATTTCCTCAGTTATCTGTTAGCTACCTGAATGTCTTCTTTAGTGAAGTGCCTGTTCATAACCTTTGCCTGCCCATTTTTTGATTGGGTTATTTTTCTTTTTGTAGTTGAGTTTTTGCCGTATCATATAGATTTTAGAGATCAGAGGATGATCAGAAATGTCACAGCTAAAAAATTTTCCCAGGCTGTCGGTGATCGTTTTACTCTTTTAGTGAAGTCTTTGGATGAGTACAGGTGTTTGATTTTTAGGAGCTCCCGGTTACCTAGTTTCTCTTCTGGTGTTTGTGCATCATTAGTAATGTCTTGTATACTGTTTATACCATGTATTAAGGCTCCTAGCATTGTCCCTATTTTTTCTTCCCTGATCTTTTTTGTTTTAGATTTTATATTTAGGTCTCTGATCCATTTTGAGCTGGTTCTTGTGCATGGTGTGAGGTATGGGTCTTGTTTCATTTTTTTTTTTTTTTGTAGGTGGATATCCAGTTATGCCAGCACAACTTGTTAAACAGACTGTCTTTTCCCCATTTAACTGACTTGGGGCCTTTGTCAAATATCAGCTGGTCATATGTGGATGGATTTGTGTCTGTGTTCTCAATTCTGTTCCATTGGTCTATGTATCTGTTGTTGTACCAGTACCAAACTGTTTTGAATACTGTGGTGGTATAATATGTTCTAAAATCAGGTAGTGTGAGACCTCCCACTTTGTTCTTCTTTTTCAGTAATGCTTTACTTATCTGGTGCCTCTTTCCCTTCCATATGAAGTTCATGATTTGTTTCTCCATCTCATTAAAAAAATGCCGTCGGAATTTGAATTGGAATTGCAGTGTATCTATAGATAGCTCTTGGTAGAATAGATATTTTTACAATGTTGAGTCTTCCTATCCATGAGCAAGGTATGTTTTCCGACTTATGTAGGTCTCTTTTGGTTTCTTGCAGTAGTGTCTTGTAGTTTTCTTAGTATAAGTCTTTTACGTTATAGCTATATTTTTCAAAACAAACAAAATGTAGTGAGAAGAGTGGCATCATTTTATATCTTCCCAAATCATTAATGCCTGCTTAATAGAAGACAGCTGAGTCTTCATATCTGCTTCTGTTCTCGGTCAGTAGCAAAATTTGATTTTGGTTTCAGTAAAAGAAATTTCAGCATCACTCAGATATGTAGTTAGAGATGAAGGATTATTTTAATGGCCTTTTCAGATAATTGAGGATATTCGTATACAATGTCTAATGTTATTTTTAAGCTCTGTTCTCGTTGCGTTGTTCTTATGTTGTATTGGTGCAATAACTGGCTCTAAATATTTTACATATATAGTTGGAGATATTCTTTTTTGACACTATATCAAAACTTGACAAGTGATACTTTGTACACTAAAATCCATTGGTCTCTCTCGCACTTTGAATGAATCTTTCACTCATTCATGCTATTGTAACATCGTGTGATGGTGATTTGGATAGCATTAGTTCACTGAGTTATATAGCTCTTTCAAATGTCATCTTCCATTATACAGTATGAAAAAATTATATTTGTTAATATAACCACTGATCTTACCAGAAAGACTTTAATCTCTAAATGCTTTTAGGCTCTAAATGGGGGATAGAAGTTTTAAAATTCTGATATTTGCTTGCAAGTTCCAATTTTATCATTGGCAGTAAATACTGCCAAGTGTTTTCCTTGACCTGAGAAAACTGATTCATTCATTTTCAAAAAATGTCTGTTGGATACCCAAGTCTGAATAACCATATTTTGTCAGTCATCTTTTCAGGTAAAAATGATGCTCCATGAATAAAATTACCTTACAATTTATCTTGCAACTCAAACAATCGCACAAACACTTTTTTCTTGAAACAATTTCAATATTTAGCAGAAGTGCTTTATATGTACTTCTCATTTTGTCACACAGGATGTTAAAAAAAAAAAGCAGGGTTGAGATTTAACAAGGTTAATCATTTTTACTGCTTCATCAAAGATGTTCTTAAGTGAAACTGGCTTTTTAAAAAAATGAGTTAATTTTAGGAAGAATACAATGACTATGGGTATATTATCGAGGTAAAGTAAAAGCAGATTTACCCACCATTAGTGCAAATGGCAACACAGTGAAAAAGCAAATAACATTATAGTGTTGTTAAAAAATAATTTTGACCTTATGTCACAAAAGTTCTTTGGCACCCTCTGGGTCTGCCTACCACACTTTGAGAATCTCTGCATTTGAGGCATGACTGGTTCCCAATGGAATTTTACACACACAGAGATACACACACACACACACACACACACGTACACACATACAATCTGTGGAACAAAGAATCCTAAAATAAGGCTGCAAAATTAGATTCAAAACTCAATAATGACCTGTAGTACAATAGTGTACAAACCTTTGGAGTTGTATTTCTTACCAGCTAGAAATGATTTATATCACTACTGGACAAAAATAATTTCCAATTTATCTATCTTTTACAAGTTAACATTTAACTTTACAAACTCCAGGCCCTAACCAAAAAACCAAAGGTAAGTACAAAGTTAAACACATTTGCATTCCCCTAAGACATAAGTTGAACTTCTCCTTGGGCTTGTTCAACAATACTCCTGTATGGCTGTGAAAGACAAAGTGGTGATCTTTTTGCCTTATTTCCAAGTGTTGGGTAAACCCCAAACCAAACTAAACCCATTGGTGAGGAGTGGATTCCCACTCCTAGCAACCCTGAAGGATGGAGTAGAACTGCTCCATAGGGTTTCCAAGAAGCAGCTGGTAGATTGAAACTGCTGACCTTTTGGTTAGCAGCTGAGCTCTTAACCACACACAAAAAAATTTTTTTTTTTTATATCAGCAACAAAATTGTGGACAGAGAAGCTTTGGGGAAGATCTTCCAGGCTCTTAAAATGATGCAATATAGTTGAATGCAGAATATTTATTAAATGTTTGTTGAACATCTACTTTGTGACAAGCATTACATGAGGAGAGTCCATGTATTGTTTTAACTTTATAAGAACGTCAGGAGGTACAGCATATTTTTTTCTATTATACAGAGGAGGAAGCAGGGTCAGGGAAATTAGAAACTTGCCTAAGGTAACACAGCTAGTAAGTAGCAGAGCAAAGATTCCGATAGAAAGTCTGACTTGTAACCAATGTAGTATCCTGCTATCTGCAGTGCTCTGCTCACCTCAGATTGCTGCAGTCATCGTGGATTATGTCTTCAAATAATACCCTTTGGTCTCAGGCAAATACCTTTTATCAATCATTAATCCATTCATTTTATAAAATCAAATTTTTTTTCTGATTTTCAAAATATTACATTATCATTACAGAAGAGGTGACAAATAAAAAGAAAAATGAAACTCCCTCAAAATCCCACTACCCAAATATAAGCCCAGTTAACATTTTGTGAGATTTCCTAGCAATTCTTCTTATATGTATATGTTTATGAATATATGGCTGCAAATTATACTGTGTTTACAGGGTGCAAGCACTATTTTTATTGTAATATAATATTGCATGGATAAACTAATAGTGTGTTTGATAGCTTCCCTAGTATTGGACATTTGAGTTGTTCTAAGTATTTACTATTATAAATAATGCTGTGATAGGATCATTTTACAAAAGTGCCTTTTAATTTTCATGTCAGCTCAATGAGTAGGTACCACGATTATCTGTATTTTTTAGTTGAGGAAGGTTAAGTAACTGGCGCAAGGACACAGCTGGCAAGGGAGACAACTGAGATGAATCCATCAAAACTCATACCTAGATTTTCAACCATTGGTGGGGCAGGCGCTGGAATTTAGATTTTTTTCTCCACACTTTTTCCAGAGGCTCAGACTCAGGCCATTAGAGTCACTGCAACGTCTACACACACATTTAAAGTTGTGTGACTGCTGTGGTTTGTGAGATCTTGCTTTCTTGAGGCAAAATCCTTTCTATCCCTCCATATACGGGGTTAGTCACCACCTACTTTGCTCTTCTAAACCAATAAAATGTGCCCTGGAAGGTGGTACTTTGCACATATGCGTGCCATATGCTGCCACTCACATTCCACAGGTGTGTTTTATCAAATTATTAATACTTCTCAATATACACAAAGCTTCAGTCTGCCCAATTCTGTTTGTTTATTAGATCAAAAGAAAAATTATCTTCAGTTTTGACATATACAACATATGGAATTTCACAGCATCACTAGGCAAACAAGAACTCAACCACAGCTGTTAACACACCAAATTCCACCAAATGTTCTGGATTTGGGAGGTGTTCAAAACTTCTTCAGTGCAAATAAGATGTTAAAATGTACTAACTTCACCAGAGGGCTCCTAAGGTCTATATAATATTTTGTCCCCAGGCTATGGAGAACAGAGATAATCTATATCCTGGACCTAAAATACCTTTAATTATGTAAATACTTTTGTTTTCTGACATAAGGAGGGTTTTCTCTTTACTGTTTGTAATCCTGGAGAATGGAGTTTCAAATCTTGGACCTTCTTCTGAAATTATATTTCCTATGCTTTTGTCAATTTGACTCAATCTTGTTATTTTTTTTTTTTAACTTATTTGTTGATTTGCTTGTTTTTAAATATGTTTCCATGGCATTACTAGTGTTGAGTGGATTACTGAAAAAAGTAAACGGGGATGGTTTTGAAAAGGGCTGATGTGTCTGCTTTGGAAGGAATACGGAGCACTTCTAAGGGGCCTATTCAACAGTCTGGCTATCCCTCATCTTATGCTTATTAAAATCACAAAACAAAAAATGATCAACAACAACAAACTACCCTTCCAGCTAACCTCAATACAAATGTTCATAATTTTGAAAATGCCCTTCTTGCAGAAGCAATAGAAATTTTAAACGTGATTAGTGGCAAACTCTGACGTTCATCGTCAGGAGACTCATATAATTCTCAAAAGTATTTCAGCTGTTTACGGCATTTTATCCGGCTGAGTTTGAAAGGAAACCTTCCATTTTGCCCCCAGTTTGGGGGAGCTATTCAGGACTGGAAAAAAGCCACACGTGCATTTTTCAATGTACTTCTGAAGCTGCCTTCAGAATCAATGCTAAGAGGAACAATTTTATGGCCTCCATGATTGGAATAGGAAATTCCTACTGATATTGCTGTATTTGTGTAGTAACCAGAACCTCCCTATACCAGGCCAGAGAAGCTGATGACTGAGGGCTGAGTGTCTAGAGCATCTTTTGGCTCCAGTGAGTCCTAGCTTATTCCACTAAACTGGGGGATGAACCACCGGGAAGTTAGAAAGCCATGGCTGAAGACAATGAGGCAGGCTTTCCTCTGGCTTGAGTCTCCTGATCATGTGTCACCAGGCCTTGGGCCCATGAAGAAACACATAAAACAAACAGACAAAGAAAATGAGGGATTCTCCTGGCTATTCTCTCCAGAGTTTGACTTGGGCTACATTGACTTTGGCCCCCATAACACCAGAACTTGACAGCATCGCTGTACCCAAGGGCATAATTAAGTCTTAAAGGAGGATCTGTTTCCAAACAGTAAAAATAGGCTTGTCTTTGATTTACCTTGCCCTAATCACACCAACGTTTGTGGTGCAATGTCCCTATGTTTTCATGTTAATAGGCAAACACAGATTCACTCATGAAGCAAGGCTCTTTCAATGCTCCAGGTTCAGAGATTGGGATCTATGGCAGTATTTAGGTCCTAGATAGTATTTTTTTTTTTTTTTTAGATAGTATGGCTGGGGATGGTATTTTATTTGGGATAGGCAGTGAGGAGAAAAGGACTTTATACTTCTTTAGTCCTCTGCATCTCACTGAATAGTGCTGCCTTTCCTTCTATGGTCTGTGACCTCAGTCAGATTCTGTCAAGCAAGGAGCTCTAAGTTTTATAACTAGTTGGTGAGTACATCAGGAGACCTGGAACCAGTTCTAGCTTTGTCACTTTCTAGCTGTGTGGCCTTGGTTGGGAAAGGTCTTTCCCAACTTTGACCCTCAGTTTGCCCTTGTGTAGAATGAGAGGTTCAGATGAGATGGTGTTTGTAATCCTTCTGGATCTAGCACTCTACTACTAGTTGTGCTTGTGCATTTGGAGTTTTTCTCTGCTTTCCTTTTTGTTAATTACTGGACGCCAAGATATTAGAGAGGCTTCAGAAGAAGGATCCCTGAGACTGATTTCTGGCTCTGCAGGTTCCCAGCTATTGTACCTTCCAAAAGTCACTTGTTCTCCCTAAAAAGATAAAATAAACCCAACCAAACTGATTGCAGTTGAGTTGATTCCAATTCATAGTGACCCTATAGGACACAGTAGAAGTGCCCCATAGGGTTTCCAAGGAATGGCTGGTGGATAAAAAGATAAAATATTTAGGAATAAAATCTAACCAGGGGGGTAAAAGACCTACACTAAGAAAACTACAAAGCACTATTGTAAGAAACCAAGAAACCTGCATAAATGGAAAAACATAACATGCTTGTGAATAGGTAGATTCAACATTGTGAAAGTGTCAATTCTACCCAAAGCAATCTACAGATATAGTACAATCCTGATCCAGATACCAACAGATTCTTTAATAAGATGGAAAAAACTAATCACCACCTTTATATGGAAAGGAAAGAGGCCCCAGATAAGCAAAGCATTACTGAAGGAAAAGAACAAAGTAGGAGGCTTCACACTACCTGATCTCAGAACATACTATATAGCTACGGTAGTCAAAACAGTCTGGTACAATTATAGACACATAGACCAATGGAACAGGATGGAGGACCCAGATGTAAATCCACCCACCTATGGTCAGCTGATCTTTGACAAAGGACTAGAGTCCATTAAATGGGGGAAAAGACAGTCTTTTTAACAAATGGTGCCAGCAAAACTGGATGTCTATCTTTAAAAAAAAAAAAAAAAAGAAACAGGACCCATACCTCACACCATACACAAAAACAAACTCAAAACACCTAAGTATAAAACCTAAAACAGTAAAGATCATGGAAGAAAAAATAGGAACAACACTAGGGGCCCTAACACATGCCATAAAACAAATACAAATCATAACGCACAATACACAAACACCAGAAGAGAAACTAGATAACTGGGATCTTCTAAAAATTAAACACTTACGTTCATCAAAAGACTTCTCCAAAGGAATAAAAAGAGAACTTACAGACTGGGAAACAAACTTGGGTTATGACATATCTGACAAGGGTCTAAATCTCTAAAATCTATAGGATACTTAAGGCAAATAATCCAATTAAAAAATGGGCAAAGGATATGAACAGACACTTCACCAAAGGACAGTCAACAGGCACGTGAGGAAATGCTCACGATCATTAGCCATTAGAGAAATGCACATCAAAACTACAATAAAATACCATCTCATGCCGACACTACTGGCACTAATAAATAATAATAATAAATGTTGGAGAGGTTGTGGAGAAATTGGAACTGTTATGCACTGCTGGTGGGGATGTAAAATGGTACAATCACTATGGAAAATATGGCGCCTCCTTAAGAAGCTAGAAATAGAAATACATGATTCAACAATTGCACTCCTAGGAATATATTCCTAGAGAAATAAGAGCCATAATACTAACATATGCACACACATGTTCACTGCAGCATTATTCACAATAGCAAAAAGATGGAAACAACTTAAGTGCCCATTAACAGATGAATGGATAAACATACACAATGAAATACTATGCAACGGTAAAGAATAATGACGAACCTGTGAAACATCTCACAACATAGCTGAACTGGAGGGTATTATGCTAAGTGAAATAAGCTGATCACAAAAGGACACATATTGTATGAGACCACTATTATAAAAACACAAAAAAAGTTTATACACAGAAAAAAAAAAACAATATTTGGTAGTTACAAGGGAGGGGTGGGCTGGGGAGGGGAAATCACTAACTAGGAAGTAGACAAGTGTTGACTTTGGTGAAGAGAAAGATGATACACTATATAGGGGAAGTCAGTACAACTGGACCAAGGCAAAGCCATAGAACCTTCCTGGACACATCAAAACACTTTGAGGGACTGAGTTGCTGGGACTGAGGGGTGAGGACAATGGTCTTGGGGGACATCTCAGTCATGTGGCATAACACAGTTTTTAAAGAAAATGTTGTACATCCTACTTTGGCGAGTAGCTTCTAGGGCCTTAAAAGCTTGTAAGCAGCCATTTAAGATACATCTATCAGTCCCATTATGTTCGGAGCAAAGGAGAATGAAGAAAACCAAAGACACAAGGAAAATATTAGTCCAAAAGACTAATAGGCCACATAATCATAGCCTCCACCAGCCTGAGCCAGGGGAACTAGTTGATGTCCAGCTACTAGCACCGAGCACACTGACAGGAAACACAACAGAGAGTCCCTGACAGAGCGAGAGAAAAATGTAGAACAAAATTCAAATTCACAAAAGAAGACCAGACTTACTGGTCTGACAGAGATTGGAGGAACCCCTGAGACTATGGTCCCTGGACACCCTGCTAACTGAGAACTGAAGCCATTCCCGAAGTCCACCTTTCAGCCAAAGTTTAGGCAGGCCTATAACACAAACAATAACACATGTGAGGATTATGCTTCTTAATTCAATAAAGTATGTGAGAACAAATGGGCAACACCTGCCCAAAAGCGAAAAGTAGAAGGCAGGAAGGGAAAGGAAAATTGGATGGAAAGGAAAAGAGGGAGAGTGCTGACACATTGCGGGGAACGCAATCAATGTCACAAAACATTTTTTGTGTATTTTTTTGCATGAGAAACTGATTTGCATTGTAAACTTTCACATTTAGCCACTACTCTATAGTATTCTACTCAAGTAATTTACATATCATAAAAAGCAAGTAATAGGGAGGGGAATTATTGAATGCCTTCACTATATTCAACGTCATAGAAGGTGCTTTCACAGGTTCACCTGTTTACACCTCACAGCTCTGGAGATAGCTGTCCTCACACTTGTTAATCACTTATTGTTTCTCTAACTTCGGTATACTTCTTTACTTTGCCAATGTAAAAACTAGACTACTGACACAGTCACGCTACATACCACCACCCACCCATTGCTATCAAGTCAATTCTGATTCACCGCGACCCTACAGGACAGAGTAGAACTGCCCCATTGGGTTCCCAAGGCTGTAAATTTTTACAGAAGCAGACTGTTTATCTTTCTCCTGTGGAGCGGCTGGTGAGTTTGAACTGCTGACCTTTCAGTAAGGAGCCAAGGGTTCAATCGCTGTGACACCAGGGCTCCTTGCAATCACACTAGGTCAATAATATTAAATTACAATAACAAAAAATTGGAATTGCTCCACTGGATGTGAAAGAATGGGTTTTGAAGGGGATGATAATTCTTTGTAACGTCCTTGTTGAAAGCTCACTTGCAGGCCTTGAGGATTTTCTTTGGACATGGCAGTAAAGAGCAGACTAGAAGAAAGTAATCAAGGATCAGTATAACTTTTCTAAGTGATAAAAGTTATGATTGCAGGCATTTGTCCAATATCTTTTTTAATAAATTTGAGGTGAGATTGATGAGGAAGACCGACCATGCTGCTGTTTTATTTGAAGATGGGAATTTGCAAACTAAAAAAAAAAATACTTCAAAGATATTGATATGGTATTTGAGGGGATATCTTACTCTTGGAGAGCTGGTGGTGCAGTAGTTGAGAGCTATGACTGCTAACCAAAAAGCTGGCAGTTCAAATCCACCAGCCACTCCTTGGAAACTCTATGGGCAATTCTACTCTGCTCCATAGGGATCCTATGAGTGGGAATTGACTTCACAGAAACAAGTTTGATTTTACGGGTTTCTTGCTCATATAGTAGATTTTATAACCCGTTCTTTTGATAAAGACAAGTGGGCTAAGTGGAAGAATAAAAATATTATTGTGATCAATAGAATATTGTTACAGGTTTCTTTAAAAGGAGTGGTAGAAATATTGATATCATGTAATATCAAGTATAGAATGGTTTTCAGAGAAAATGTGAAAAACGGAATCAGAATGAAGACTATTCCTTTGGACAAAACATACATTACAAAAATCATATAAACATCAATTAATTAGTTCTTATGTTATAAATGTGTGCAAAGTTTTCAACATATTCTTTTTTTTGGATTTTTTTTCTCTAGCTTTAATCTTTTTTATTTTTTATTGTGTTTTAGATGTTTCCAGAACAAAATAGTTTCTTATGAAATGGTTAGTGCACATATTGTTCTATGACATTGGTTAACAACCCCACAACGTGTCAACACTCTCCCTTCTCAACCCTGGGTTCCCTATTACCAGCTTTCCTATCCCCTCCTGTCTTTTGGTCCTTGCTCCTGGGCTGACATGCCCCTTTAGTATTATTTTGTTTTATGGCCCTGCCCAATCTTTGGCTGAAGGGTGAACCTCAGGAGTGACTATATTACTAAGCTGAAAGGGTGTCCGGGGGCCATACTCTCAGAGTTTCTCCAGTCTCTGTCAGACTAGCAAGCCTGGTCTTTCTTTTTGAGTTAGAATTTTGTTCTACATTTTTCTCCAGCTCTCTCCGGCACCCTCTTTTGTGATCCCTGCCAGAGCAGTCAGTGGTGGTAGCCAAGCACCATCTAGCTTTACTGGACTCAGTCTGGTGGAGGCCATGGTAGATGTGGTCCATTAGTCCTTTGGACTAATCTTTTCATTGTGTCTTTAGTTTTCTTCATTCTTCCTTGTTTCTGAAGGGGTGAGACCAGTGGGGTATCCTAGATGGCCACTCACAGGCTTTTAAGACTCCAGGCACTACTCACCAAAGTAGAACGTAGAACATTTTCTTTATAAACAATGTTATGAAAATTGAACTAGATGTTCCTCAAGACTGTGGTCTCCACAGCCCTCAGCCCAGCAATTCGGTCCCTCAGGGAGTTTGGATGTGTCTATGGAGCTTCCATGACCTTCCTTTGTACAAGTCGTCCTGGCTTCCCCAGTATTGTGAACTGTCTTACCCTTCACCAAAGTTACCACTTATCTATTGTCTATTTAGTGTTTTTCTATCTCCACCCTGCCCCTGTAACCATCAAAGATTGTTTCTTTTTGTGTGTAAACCTTTTCATAGTTTTTATAGTAGTGGTCTCATACAATATTTGTCCTTACGTGATTGACTTATTTTACTCAGCACGATGCCCTCCAGATTCATCCATGTTGTTCTTTACCGTTGCGTCACAGTTGGTTTATCCATTCATCTGTTGATGAGCATCTAGGTTGTTTCCATCTTTTTTGCTATTGTGAACAATGCTGTAACAAACATGGGTGTGCATATGTCTATTCCTGTGACAACTGTTATTTCTCTAGGATATGTTTCTAGGAGTGGGATTGGTGTATAATATGATATTTCTAAGGAAGCACCATACCATTTTCCCAAATCGTTGTATCATTTTGCATTCCCACCAGCAGTGCATAAGAGTTCTGATCTCCCTGCAGCCTCTCCAACATTTGTTATTTCCTGTTTTTTTGATTCATGTCTGTAATGCTGGGTGAGTTGGTATCTCATTGTGATTTTGATTTGCATTTCTCTAATAGCTAGTGATTGGGAGCATTTCCTCAAGTGTGTGTTGGCTGCTTGAATGTCTTCTTTCGTGAAGAGTCTGTTCATTTCCTTTGCCCATTTTTTAATTGGATTATTTGTCTTTTTGTTGTAGAAGTGTTGGGTTTTCTTGTAGACTTTAGAGATTAGACCTTTGTCTAATTTGTAACAGCCAAAAATTTTTGCCCAGTCTGTAGGTTCTCTTTTGGTGAAATGTTTTGATGAGCATAAGTGTTTAATTTTAAGAAGATCCCAGCTATCTGGCTTATCTTCTGGAGTTTTTGTGTTGTTGGTTGTGCTTTATATCCTATTAATGCTGCATATTAGGGCCTTGAGCATTGATCCTATTTTTTCTTCTATGAACTTCTTAGTTTTTGGCTTTATATTTAGGTCTTTGATCCATTTTGAATTAGTTTTTGTATATGGTGTGAGGTACGGGTCCTGTTTCATTTTTTTGTTGATGGACATCTAGTTTTGCCAGCACCATTTGTTAAAAAGTCTGTCTTTTCCCCATTTGTTGGACTTTGGGCTCTGTGAAAGATCAGGTGACCATAGGTGGATGGATTTACATCTGGGTTCTCATTTCTGTTCCATTGGTCGGTGTATCTGTCACTGTATGAGTACCAGCCTGTTTTGACTACTGTAGCTGTATAGTAGGTTCTGAGATCAGTTAGTGTGAGTCCTCCTACTTTATTCTTCTTTTTCAATAGTGCTTTACTTATCTCGGGCTTCTTCCCTTTCCATATAAAGCTAATAATATGTTTTTCCATCTCTTTAAAGAATGTTGTTGGTATTTGGTTTGGGATTGCATTGTATTTGTAAATTGCTTTGGGTAGAATTGTCATTTTCACAATGTTGAGTCTACCTATCCATGAGCATGGTACGTTTTTCCATTTATGTAGATCTCTTCTGGTTTCTTGCAGTAGAGTTTTGTAGTTTTCTTTGTATAGGTGCTTTAGATTCCTGGTTAGATTTATTCCTAAGTATTTATTTTATTTTCTTAGGGTTTGTTATAAATGGTATTGTTTTCATGATTTCCTTTTCATCATTCTCCTTATTGCTGTATAGGAATCAAACTGATTTTTGTACATTTACCTTGTATTCTACTACCCTGCTGAGTCTATTAGTTCCAGTAGTTTGTAGTGGAGTCTTTTGGGTTTTCTATGTGTAGTATCATATCATCCACAAATAGGGACAGTTCAACTTCTTTATTATTGATATGGATGACCTTTATTTCTTTTTCTTGCCTTATTGCTCTAGCTAGGACTTCCACCACAGTGTTAAATAAGAGTGGTGATAAAAGTCATCTTTGTCTTGTTCCTGTTCTCAAGGGGAATGTTTTTGGCCTCTCTCCATTAAAAATGATATTCACCTTTGGTTTTGCATAGATGTACTTTATTATGTTGAGGAATTTCCCTTCTATACCAATCTTATGGAGAGTTTTTATCAGGAATAGGTGTCAGACTTTGTTGAATGCCTTTTCTGCATTGATTGACATGATCATGATTTTTTTTTTCCCTTTTATTTATGTGATGGACTATGTTGATTGATTTTCTAAACAGCATATTAATTCTTATTCTCCCTTTATTCTTCTATATTTCTCTTGTCAAATTAGCTTTTCCTTGAGAGAAATTGTTAATTCTAATTGATTTTGGCCAGACTGGCAAAATCTTTGAAAAGTTTTCAATCAGTGCCAAGTTTTTAGGCATTTTCTCATATTTGTGTGAGATTAAACCAGTTTCCAAGAAATAGTTCCAAATAGATGTCCTTTCTGAATGCTTCTCTATGCACTTCAGATCGTTGGTCTTTTGATGCCCTTACTGTCAAGTCAAACCCACTGCCATCCAGTAGATTCCAACTCATAACAACGCTATAGGACAGAGTAGAGCTGACCCATAAGGTTTTCAAGGCTGTAATCTTTACAGTAACAGACTGCATACCTTTGTCCCATGGAATAGCTGGTAGGTTCCAACCACTGACCTTTTGGTTAGCAACCAAGTGCTTAACCCCTGTGCCATTAGGGCTCCTATATTATCAAAAGCACCTGCCTTATTCATTTCCAGTCACTGTACAGTTTTCCGTAAACCCACTCCTAGCCTCTGCAGGCCTTCTCGGAGCCTTTTGCTTTCTAGTTTGAGCTCCAGGCTTAGTTCTCCTTATGGTATGCCTTTCATGTGGTTGGCTTCAGCTGCCACTGAATTCTCTTTATTTTTCTTGTTAGGCATTACTGACTGTGTTCTCTGACTATATTTTTCCAGTGGAAGCCATTGTGTTTTACTCACAAGATGAGATCTATCCAGTACAACCTGCTGGGGTTAAAGACATTAAACTGCCTTTAAGGTCTCAATGAAGTATGCCTTCCCCTGGAACGTGCACCTAGGCCCTGAGGGGGACTCAAAGGAGCTGGTAGGTGGAAGAAGTACCACCTTCTGTAGAACCACCTTGGATGCCAGTGGTGGAGCCAAGCTATGTAGCCTGAGAATGAATATCTCTTTAAGTGCTCATGTAAAAGCTGAGAAATACCCAACTCTGAATCAGCTTGACCAATCAGCATGACCAATAGAAAAGTATGAAAAGCCCCAATAACCTTTGGCTACAGTACATGAGAGCTCTGTAGTGAATATTTGATTTCCATCTAAACTTTTATATCGTTAATTATAAAAAGAAGTGGTTAAAAATATTTTTGACGTTTATTGTTCAATTCATTATATGGTGAACAAGAATGTGTTTTGTCAAACACATCTAGTGATTGTGTACGGTGGGTGAGCTATAGCTGTGACTTGATGTACACTGAGTTAGAAATGTTTGTTCTCCAAAACACATACAGACACACCATGTGCTGTATGTATATATATATATGTGTGTATATGTAGATGTGTGTAAACATACACATATATGTGTGTGTTGTGCATGCTGCATAATATACTAAGAAACATCAATCTATGGAGTACTTTTAAGGTGAAGAGCTAATTCCAAATGAGATTAAGGTTTTGGAGGAAGGTGGTATACTAAGTAGTCTGTGGTTTCATATTGTTACAAACATATAACTCTGGAACTTTGTGTTTATTAAGCAAGTTTAGAAAGCTTTACCCTGGGCTTCAGTGTATTGTGTAACAAGCAGAAATAATGTTATAGCATAGAGTCCCCAGCCTTTGTAGATTCTTGGTTCTTCATTATATAACATGGGACACCAGAGCCTATTCCATACATGGATCATCCTTCACCCTCTAACCCTCCAGCATAGCCATTGACTTCAGAATGGTATGAAGAACTGTAACTGCTGAGCAAAATTGGTAACTGAGCCTTGAACAGTAAGCAGACAAGATCTCTCAAGAAAAGAGAAGAATAGATGGTAGAGGAGGAGAGGGACATGTCAGAGGAGAGCCCATTCCAGAGAAGGAGATTTTAAGAGGGATAGCAGCGTTATAGACACAAGTTAAGGTAAATTCACAAAAACATCTCAGTATTAGAATGATGTATTGGAATATTGAGATGAGTGAGGGACGCTGACAGCTGCTTGCACAGAAGGGGATGAGCAAAGTGGGCGTGGAGACCTGAGTGTCTGCCAGGGATGCATGCATGGGAGATGGCGTGCTGTGATAGAAAACCAGTGTCAAATGCAGTGAACACTAACACACTGAGTTCTGAGTCTTAATTACTGATTTAGTATGTTCACGTAATCGTCTGCCAGGGAAATAACTGCCAATAAAAATCTGGTATCAGATATTAGAAAAAGATAAGTCATGCTTATTAAAAAAACAAACAAAAAACAAAAACATTATTTTAAAAAGATAGGGCTCCATAATCATATTTTGATCTGAATTTTCTCTATGCTCTGGCTAATGTCTCATTTGTAAGAGGACTCAGTATATATCCAATGCATATTAAAGGTTTATTCCCTTTTGATAATTCTCACTTTAAAAAATACCTTTTGTTGAATTTATGAGAAGTCCTCAGAACTTGGTTTTGAGCACCATTCCAGTGTAAAGGGTGAAAAGTTGCTAGAAAAGAGTGTTTATATTAACCAATTATTTTGGTTGCAAAAGTTATTTGCAAGACCCTAGGCAGTGCAAACGGTTAACGGCTTGGCTGCAAACCAAAGGGTTGGCAGTCTGAGCCCACCCAGAGATGCCATGAAAGAAAAGCCTGGTGATTTACTTCTGAAAAAATCAGCCATTGAAAACCCAATAGACACGGTTCTAGTCTGACACACTTGGGGTCACCATGAGTCATAATTGACTCAAGGATAACTGGTTTGGATTTGTGGTTTACATGCAAAAGGTATTGTATTTGTGGCTTTCTTAACTTCCAATCTTTGTTCCTTAGGTCATCCAACTTGGGGCCTGCTGCTAGACAATTTGACCAGGCTGTTGTGTAGATGCCTTCTCTGCTAGATGGTCCACAGTGTTTAAGTTTGAAGTCACCAGATCACTTGGGATAAAGTCATTTGATTCCTGATCGTTCAGCAGCATTCAAAAACTTCATTAGGGGCTGTCAAACCTCAGTTGGTCCAAAGTTTATAGTCTCGATACCCTGGTTTTTATGATTTCATTATGGCCCGACTTATCCGCCTGCTTTTTCTCCCTTTACAGTTATTCTTTCTAGAATTTCTTGATTGGGCCCCTGGCTCTTAACTCTGCTGTGAGATAAAAGTTTAGTCAACAATGCTAAATGGGTCTAATTAGGAAAGTTAGGACTTGAATAAACACCTGTCTTATGAAATTGAATATTTCCTACCAACCGATAAGAGTACATTTCATTACTCTTCTCACTTATCATTTGTTAGCCTCTGGGCATGTTTGAAAGAAGATCCCCACCAGTCCTGATAGATGCAGGTATTTGACTAGATCTACAACTTCAGAACAAAGTGGAGGAATGACTCAATTATCCCTGGTCCTGTCTGAGTTATCTGTGTAATTGGGACAGGGAAGTGTGGGCAAAGAATGCTGCCGATTGCTATCTTTAAGCTCTGCTCCTGCTGCTTTGTTCTCTTATGCTTCACTAGTGCTGTCACTGGCTTTAAATATTTTACATATTGTAGTTAATGATTTGGTTACACCCTGAGGCTTTTTTAGCAAAAGGCACAATTTTGCAAATTGAATAGCAAATAATTACGTAGGTGATATCATTTACGAATTGGAAATGAACAGCTACATCTGTGCGCCTTCGGTTCTGTGTATTTAAACAGAAGTTCTCAATTTGTTAGCAATAGTTATGAGAGGTTACTGTTGTCAAAAGCACAGGTATGTGTGGGAAGGAAATTAACATTAATAGGATGATAATTGATTTTTAACAATATTAAAAGCGAATAGTCTACTTGAGAGCCAGAGTGCTTGATGGCAAAGGGGAAACACAGTCAATCTGGTTTTGTTGTGTGAGTATGAGACTTTCTGGTCTTGTTTTTTTGCCATTTTAAATAGAAAGTGAAACCCTAACCCTTAAAAACAAAACAAAAGAGAAAGCCAATCACAGGCGGAACTTCCAGACAAATTGTAGAACTGTGTCTGCATGCCGTGTATTATGTAATTATAATTAGGAGGTATTTCCAAATTTCTTCTGCTCACTAAGGAATGGGTTATTTTCACTTAAACATCTTCCTTCAAAGGGAAAACCTCCTTTAATACCCAACCTAAAAAGCACTTCCATAACCAAAGACAACTTAGATATAAATAGACAGTCATGACGTTATTGCAGCTGAAGAGATTTCATCCCATTAGAAACTTCACTCAGAAATGTAGAGGAGTCCTTAATAATGAATGAATGTGATTTAAGTCCGCTTTATACTGATGACACTTTTCCTATAAATATTACAGAGACGTTTAAATTTTTATCTCCCGTAATTCTAATGAATGAATTTCCTTGACCCTTACTGAAAATTCTACCTGTAAAGTCTGCGATTTACTGATGATTGCTTAGGCTATTAAAGAGACTTGGGTTTCAAAACATTTTCATTTCATTCATAGATTCCTGTAATGCCTTTGGAACCAAAGTTTAAAGACACTGGGTTGGCTATGTTTCCAGCATTAACCATTGGGAGAATGATACCCTTTCAACAACTAACTTCATTAACACATTAAAAGCCCAACCTGAAGTACACGCATGAGGTCATGAATGAAGCCGCTCTACTGTGGATGTGTGCTCAGAAAAAACAGAACAGAATGGTGCTGCTGCTGTTATGTTTTGGAAGAGTGTGTCCAACCCACTTCCATTTATAATAAAAGTATTCCTACTCCTACATTCCAGTCTGATGAAGTATAGAGACTAAAAGACTGGGAGCCAGAAGGTCTTGCTATAATTATTTCCAGTCTTAACACTAAGCACTAAAAAAGAAAAAAAAAAAATTTTTTTTTTTTTTTTTTTTTTAAGCTCTACCAAATACAAGAGAGGGCACTGCTTCATTTAGCTAGAATTATCAAAATTTCCGGAAAACTGTAGTTTAACTTACCTATTATTCATTTAGTTTGTTTTTTTTTTTTTCCCCAATGGAAAATTGTCTAAATTGTCAAATGTTTGTAGCTTGGGTAGAAAGCATATATATATAAAAAAGTATATCACACATTAATTCATTCAATAAACATTTCTAAAGCATGGCAGTTAACAACAACTATGATTCAGTCACTGTGCTAAGGATAGGGCTGTGCTGTTGCAGCGAATGGATACACAAAGCACACTAGAATATGGGCATAAAAGTACTAAGGGAGGAGAGCAGGGAAGAGGTGAATTGAGAAGCTTTCCAGACATGATGTTAGACTGAATTTTGAAGAATGGGTTGAGCTCTTTCTTGTTCACGAGAGAAAACATATTTCAGGCAGAAAGCAAATATTCAAAGCATCTGTATTTAGGGAACATAAGTGCTACGGCTGCAAACCAAAGGGTTGGCAGTTTGAATCCGCCAGACGCTTCTTGGAAGCTCTATGGGGCAGTTCTACTCTGTCCTATAGGATCGCTATGAGTCGGAATCGACTCCATGGCACTGGGAAAATTTAACTTCTCTGACAACATATATGGTCTAGGTCCATCCCTTCCGCTCATGCCCACCCCTTCCGCTCATGCCCACCCCAAAATTTAATTAGTCACAGGTACTGTAAATTCCATCTCTCCAATATCTCCTGAAGTCCTGCCCTCCCTTTCCTATCCACTCTACTTCCACTGACTTAACTTAGGCCCTCACTCTTTCTTCCCTGGACTATCACAGTAGCCTCCATGCCTCCAGCCTTGCCTTCCTCTATCCCATTATCCACAGTGTTCACAAAATAAGTATTCTAAAATGCATAGCCAATCCCAGCGCTCCCTTCTTTTGACTCCACTAACTCCTAGATGAAAGCCAGACTCAAAACCCTGTACCGGACCTCTTGTCACATCCTCATATCTGCACTCAGGTTCCCGGCCAAACTGATTCATTCACAGTTCTTCAAACGCTTCCTGCTTTTTTGGTGTCTCCATACTTTTACATATGCTCTTTTCTATGTCTAGAATGCCCTTAATTCCTTGTCTACCCACTCGACTTTTGCATGTTTTTCAAGATGCATTTCAAGTATCCTTTTCCTCTTGAAAGCAGTTCATGATTTGTCCTGCTTCGGTTACATGTTCTTCCTTTTTTTCCCCATAATAAACATTCTTCTCTTCCAGCATGTATCATACTGTAATAGTCAATTCTCTGGGGGTGTGTGTGTCCTTTATTAGTATATAAATACCTTGAGGGCAGGGACTATGTTTCATCTGTTCCTATATGGCTCCTAACACAGTACTCCCACCATCTGTCCATCAAGTTTGTCGTACTGTGGTGGGTTTCATGTTGCTCTACCAGCAGAGTCACCCCTCATGGATAGGTTTCAGCAAAATTTCCAGATGAAGAACGACTAGGAAAAAAGGCCTGGTAATCTACTTCTGAAAAGTAGCCAATGAAAACTTTATGGAGCACAACAGAACATTGTCCAACTTGCTTGCTTTGGATACATCATCAGGAGGGATTAATCGCAGGGTGAAGTAAAGTGCCAGCAAGGGTATGGAGACCCCGGGTGAGATGGATTGGCACAATAGCTACCACAACAGACTTGAATATGCTGGCAATTTTGACAATGACACAGGAGAAGCAATTTTGACTCATAATGTACAGAAGGTCATCATGAGTTGGGGCCATCTCAATGGCAGCTAACAACAACAAAAACTCTGTGTGACAGAAATCGTCAATGAGTGAGTTAATGATTGAGCTAACTATTCTTGCCAGGAATATGGTGTGTTCATTATTCCTATAATAGATAGTGATATTACCATCTTAAAATTTAGTTATCCTGATATTTATCTTGTTAATCTTGGCACACCTATTTCCTAGGACTGTTCCTAGAGCATGCATTCTGATCCATAAATACTTGTAGCCTGAATGAAGGAAGGGACCTAGCAACAAAAATTTAGTGGTTTTTTTTTTTGTCTCGTCCAGGGGCTGTTATGGAGCATTGCAGTATCTATTAATAGACATTGTGGACATTATGGTGACAGAAGGTTAAGAATCGTTGTCTACCTTAGCTAACTAGAGAATTACCGTACATGTTAGGAAAAGGATGCAGATTTTTGTGGTAGGACTGTTGGGATAGTGTGTACCTTAGACTTCAGCATTAGATTCTCAGATTAGTGGTCCAGGCATGTGTATTTTTACAGAAAGCTCCTCAGGTGATTTGAGCATACACCCAAATTGGTAAGTCTGAAGGAATGGCCTTTTCTGTTCCCGCTGCAGGATCCCACGGGGTTGTGATGTTTCCCTCAGACTGCCTTCCTTCCCCAGTGTGCTTTCTGTTAATGGTCAGATTGCAGTGTGAAGGAGGTAGGTCTACTGGCTCATTTTCTGATGAGGCTCTGACCACTAATGACAAACCTATGTTGAATTTTACAGTTACACACTTTTCCCATTTCCCCTTTACCTTTCTTTTTGTTTTCCTAAGCCCACCTGTGATACATAGCCTGTGGTGGTTGTTAGGTGCCATTGAGTCAATTTTGACTCATAATGACCCCGTGTGATAGAATAGAACTATCTCATCAGACTTTCTAGGATGTAATATTTTAATCTTTACAGGAGCAGATCGCCAGCTCCTTCTTCTGAGGAGCCCCTGGGTGGGTTTGAACCGCTGAATGCTTAACCATTCATTGAATCACCAGGGCTCATATAGTCTTGATAAAACTCACCCTCCCGTTATTTTTATTTAATAAAATGAGACTTCTTCTCTTCTTTTTTTAATCTTAGGTCTCTTACTCTCTTTTTGTGTAGCTGGCTCTCGCACGTCGCTCCCTGTGTCAGAACTGCTGAACTCAAACACTGCCAAGAAGACTAGTTAAACATATGTCTTTCCAGGTTAACAATAGATTTATTATCTGATTGAATGTTTTGCCCTTTTGGGTTTAAAGTAAATCAAGATCTCAAGGGAATCATAGGGGAAGGATCTAGTGTTAAATGACTGTTTTACAAGGGTTCGAATAGGAAATACACTTCCAGAACCAGGCTGATGTGTACAGCTTATGAAGAAATCCAGAGATTAAATATTTTTTTTTCTTTTAAAAATATCAAAACAAAATGGAAGCAAGGAATTTGAATTTAGTGTACATAAACGAGTTTGTAGAACTTCCCTTGCATTTAAAGCAATCAACTAGAGCACAATGTAAGTGGAAATGGATATGTTTGAAAAAAATCTATAAGCTTGTTGCAGAATGGTATGTTTGAGAGACTTGCTAAGTGCTTACGTTAATATATCCTGAAGTACTTTCTAATCAAACACACTATTGCATTACTTTCTATACTGCTGGGAGCTGGGAAGTTTCCTCATATGTTAGTGGTTTTTAAAATCACATATTAAGTCCCCCTTGCAGATCCATTTCATCATCTTCCATTATTCTAAGATGTTGTGTTGGTTTTCACTAAGCTCTGTGGCTGGCTATTGTTATGTGTCGACATACTAGGCTGTCAGTCTGGAGATGGTGCATCTGTTATCCATGGTTTGCAAATCAAGGAGTGCTGTTTCTACAATTTGGCCTGTGGCTATTGGCATATGTGCTGGAGGGGAGGTTATTTGCAGTGATGACAAATAGAAATATTTTCTCTGTGGAAGCTCAAATCATTTTGGTGGAGCCAAGTTCAAGGCCCATCTGACATATGTCTATAGTGACTTGTGGCTGAAATTTTACACCTGCTTATATTATACATGAATGGAGCCTGGTATCATGTGCATTGTTGATGGTGAGACTTGAAACCACGTGAAAATTATCTCGTTTCAGGTTTGGTTTTCAAAGCGAGACTCAGACAATGGTTATAGGATGTTCGGGTGAACCTGGGCGAGCTTGTATAATTCTCCTGACTTAAACCTAGGGGAAATTTTGTGACCCTACCTACCTGTGACTTAAAGCTATGAAGCAAAGAATAAATGGTCATAAATATCTAGGGAAAAGTTTAACAGGGATTAGGGACAAATTAAAATGAAAGGAGTTGGTAAACATAGCATGGCAGAGAGAACATTTGGAGTGCTGGTTTGCCTTCCCACCACATCTCCTTTATACGTTACAGCTTTCCACTAATCCTTCCAAATCCAAATGTCACCTTTTCTGTGAAGCCTTCCTTGACTCCTCTAATCAGCACCAGATCATTCCCTCCTCTGTGCTCACAAAATACTTTCATCCCATCCATTCTAAAATTAAGTACGTTATGGCAATTTCGTTTATTTTTTTGCCATGTCCCACTAAACTCTGAGCTTTAGAAACAGAGGAATTTAATTTATTATTCATCTGTATTCCCAATACCTAGCACAGTGCCTGCCACACAAAAGACAGTCAATGTTTGTTACATGAATAAATGACAGAAATGGTTGACTATGTGTCATTATTTTTGCTTAGCTGCTTAAGAAGTGAATACATGCAGAATGCTGAGCCATGAAAAGAATGCAGGAGTTGCTAAGAAATTAGTTCTTGCCTCTCCTATTGGGCTCCAGAACTAGATAAATGTGGAGAAGACCTGAGGAGACCAAAGCGTAAGCTAAAGCAAATAGTGCTTAAGACCACAGCTTTAGAAAGCAGAGGCTGAGTTCAGGAGGGCCAAAGGAAGTTGAAGGGGGAACTGAGCAATGCGGTGGTGAGTTTTGATAAAAAGAGTCATGACCAGCTATTGGTTTTTCTCCACTGGGATAAAGCAAGAGGAAATGAGATGGGGGATTTAACAAGATATAAAAAAGCTATTACATCTTGTTATGAGTTACTAAAAGGCATCATAATATTTTCTTCCTCAAACTTCCTCTGATGAGTCCACACTGCCACCAAAGGAAGGACCCCAAATGCAGGGTCAATTATAGCTCTTCGCAGCTTAAAAACTCTCGCTGGATATTTGTTACTTTTCGGCATTATTTTCTAAACTTGCCTAAGGTAATAATTCCCTAGGACACTGGTAAACAATAGAAATTCCTGGCCATCTTTGAAGAAGAATCTTGGCATATGAAGCCTGGGAATCCACATATTTTAGTAAGACATTTAGTTTTTTTTTTTTTTATGGTCAGGCACATTTGAATTTACTTCTGGTTGAAGTTAAAGACCTTTAGAAAGACATTCTGGGCCCATTACCTGGCTCTGGCCTCATTTCCATGTTCTCCCATTATGTCCTAGTAATAGTTCCCTACTGCTTCAGATCTCTATTTCTTTCAAATGCTCTCGTCACTACTTAAATTCTCTTGATACTTCAAAACCAACTTCAAATAATACTTCCTCTAAAAAGCCTTTATGCGTCATTCCCAAAAAAGTACTACATTTTTATCTTGTTGTTAGGTTGTTGTTAAATGCCGTCGAGTTGGTTCCAACCCATAGTGACTTTATGTACAACAGAACAAAACATTGCCCGATCCTGTTCATCCTCACAATTGTTGCTATGTTTGAGCCCATCGTTGCAGCCACTGTGTCAATCCATCTCATTGAAGGTCTTCTTTTCTGCTAATCCTTTACTTTACCAAACATGGTGTCCTTCTCCTGGGACTGGTCCCCCTTGGTAACATGTCAAAGTACCTGTGACAGAGTCTCACCATCCCTCAACTGTAAAGAGCATTCTGGCTGTAGTTCTTCCAAGACAGATTTGTTCCTTCTATTTTCATCTTTCGCTATTTGTTTTTTATTTCTTTATGTGTTTTTCTGCTATAGCCAGAGGTTATTAAGACTAGCAAACACATCTAATGGATCTATGTTATATGTCCAAGACCTAGCATAGTTTGTGGCACATAATAGGTGCTCAAGAAATAAATTCATCTACCTAATCATTCATTCATTTAATCACTCATTCAACGTATATTGTTTAAGTTCACATTGTGTGTCAGATATCTCTTACCTGTACATCTTTTGCTCTTTGTTAAAAGCACAAATAAAAGTTCAGATGAAGCTTATTCCATGACAATTTCTTGGATGACTTCAGTTTTCCCAGTGATCTCTCTGGGAAGTATCAATCTTCCGTAATTATCACACCGTACTTGCTTCTTATTTTTTTTTCCTTTTCTTTTAAGTGTACCATGTCTATCTGACTAGAGTGCAAGTTTCTTGTGATCAGGGGCAATGTTTTAGATTTTATTTGCATAAAACACTCTAGAATGAAGTAGTGGGTTTGGTTGTGGCTGTATCCATAATGATATATTTAACAAAAGATCTGTAGTAGATATGACACAATGTTAACATTTTTAAAATCTGAGTGACTGGTACACAGGCATCTGCTACATAATTTTCTTGACTTTTCTGACTCTTGAAATAATTTATAACTTTAAAAGATTACAACATTCCAGGCTCAGAATTCTCAACCTAAGATCCATCTACCGCTCAGTTTCAGGAGTTTCATAAACTCCCCAGATGTATATAATTTTTTTAGTATGTGCATTTTTCCAGAGGAAGTGCTCCTACTTTGCATTTTCAAAGAGATGTCCAACCTCAAGTTACTTAAGAACAACTCTTCTGGGTTTGTAATACTAAGTGGTAAAAATAATCTATTTGTGCAGAATTTTACAATTTAGAAAGAACTTTCTCATGCATTAGGCTATTGGTTCCTTACAGCAACCTTGAGGTACTGTGATAGCAGACATTTGTATCTCAGTTCGTCAAATCAGGAAACCAATACTTAGAGAAGTTAACAGCAGGGATGAGTGCTTAAGTC
Source organism: Elephas maximus indicus (assembly GCF_024166365.1). Lineage (NCBI taxonomy): Eukaryota > Metazoa > Chordata > Mammalia > Proboscidea > Elephantidae > Elephas > Elephas maximus. The sequence continues at coordinate 83,757,088 of NC_064825.1, forward strand.
TCACGACTCCAGAGCTAGAGCTCTTCCCACTATCTACACCAAGTGGTTTCTTTCCATAAATACTGGTTTGCTTAATATTTGGACATTTGGAGTAGGTTAAGCTCCTGACAGCAGCAGACAAGCAGGTAAAACTTAAATGACCCTTTATACTTAATGAACGAGGTAAGTTGCTTTCCTTTCTCAGTCATTTGTCTTCAGTGTCCTACTTGTGTATAAAAGGAATTTCCTCCTCATATCTTCACCCTAAAAACAGATTAATTGGGAAAATCCCCAGATTCTCAACATCAGCATCTTTTTGTTCACCCTTGAGAAAGTTTGTTGAATGGATTTCATGTACAAGGCACTGTACTTAGTGCTGACAACTAAATACAAGAGCTGATACAAGCAGGCGACTGGACAATTTAATGCCAAAGTAAACCAGCTGATCCAGACAGCACCAGGGAATGACAACCATTGAATCACTATTTCAGTGATAGCAGGGATTGTGTATTGAGGGTCTTTAAGTGAACTATACCCTTTGAACTAGTAACCCCACTTCTAGAAATGAGTCTCAAATAATTACAAGTCCAGAAAATGCTTTAGGTGCAGGGTAACATTATTTAAAGTTATAAAAGATTGGAGACCGTAAATCTTTGGGGATAGGTCAATTGTATGTAAATTTTGATTAATTGCTTAATGGATGAACAGTTGATTCTTAATCTTTTTTACTACTCTGACGCTTTTGAAGGGTGCAACATCTTTATCTGTAGCATTGTATTGCCAATGCAGAGATCTACAGCTAAAGTGGTAAGAAGAGAGAAATCAAAATCTTTGAGGAAGGACAAATGTTATAACTTGAAAATGCATCTCGTGAAATTCAGCTACTCTCTCCCATTGTAGGATAGGGAATATTTTTCTTGTTGTTGTTAGCTGTTATTGAGTTAACCCCAACTCATGGCAACCTTATATATAACAGAACAAAACATTGCCCAGTCTTCTGTCGTCTTCATGATTATCGATAAGTTTGAGTCCATTATGTGACTATTGTATCAATTCATCTCATTTAGGGTTTCCCTCGTTTTCGCTGACTCTCTAGTTTGCCAAACATGTTGTCCTTTTCTACGATTGGTCTTTCCTGATACATGACCAAAGTAAGTGGGCTGAAGCCTTTCCAGGGAATATTCTTACTTCTTGGAAAACAAATGGTTTTTGATACCAGAAAATATTTATATCTTGTTTTTGACTGACTGCAATTCTTCCTAGCAGTTATTTCAGAAGCTGCACCTCTCGTTCCATTGGGAAACTGCTCTTCCTGAAATTGTTACAATTCTTAGGCGCCAACAATCAGAGTATTGTGCCCCAACATAGTGACTGATCCAGGGTCAACCAGAATTCTTTCCCGAGAGTTAAAAAGTCCCTCAATCCTCTGGGGTCCTAAGATGAAAGGATGTTAAAATACTTTCTTGCTTCTTGCCACATTGTGTGAACATTTCCTATTTAATAGATGAGAATAAGACCTGATCTACCCCTGTTATTCCAAGTTACATAAGTGAATAAGATTATCTTTTCTTTCTTCCTTTCCTTTTTTAAGTTCATTTGATTTTGGTTTTTGTCACTTACCACCAAAAGATTCCTGACTATAACAAGTTAGTATGGATCAGACCTATGTAAACACATTAAAAACAAAATAAACCAACAAAAAAAACCCAATACAGTAAAACTTCAGTATTTTATGCATAGGAAAAAATACTACATGGAATTTTTCCCAGTGATTATTTATTGCAGATTAATTTTTTTCTCTTCCTTTTTCTACTGTTCGGTATTTTTCTCCCAAATTTTCTGTAACAGGTACATACTTAATTTACATTGTAAAAAGCAGCGCTGACACCACAAGTACTTTGGCACCATGGCAACTGTCAGAGAAGAGGAAGGCGAAAAGGCAGGGAGAGAGAAAGGCAGCGAGGTCCAGATTGATTACTAAGAAATATATTGTTTCCTTCCAATTGCTTCTTGGGGAAATATGCTAAGCTTTGCTGAAATGTTTAAGTTACACGCTGTCAAACATCTATAGCTGTCATAAAGGTTATAGTGGAAAATGTTAAATCGACATTTGTTCCTGAGGAGTGCGTAGGTGCTTTATTGGGAGAGAATGTCAGGTAAATAGAGGGAAAGGTTAAAAATGAAGGCTTTTATTTTAATAGATAACAAAGAGTAAATATCTTGGTAAATCTTAATAGACTCATGTAATGTTCTGACACTACTGGAGTTAAGCTGCCAAAGGAGATACTGGCTGGGTCAGGGCTAAAATGGACCACCTAGGCAAGCTATCTACAGTTTAATCCTGGGAGCCTATTGTTAGATAATGTTTGACTGTTACCTCGGGGGAGCGCAATAGCTGTGATGATCTTTATATCCTCTTAGCTTTATCAGCAACTGACAGAGCCCTGAATACAGCCTACTTTAGGTTATATTTCTTTATCTGAGAGGAGCCCTGGGTTCTGGGGTCCTGTGGTGTGTAATCATCTACTCTAAACCAGGTGAAGATAACAGAGCCTCCGCAATAGAATGTAATAGGGTTAAACTGACATCGGTTTCTGAATCTTCGTGTAGGCAATTTGCTAGCAAAGGGTAGAGCATCTAAAATTGAGCTAAGGGTTGTGATATAATAGGATTCAATCTCACTGTCAAGAGATGAATGGAGTAGGACTCTCCAAGCTAAGGTAATAGTTAAACGGATTCTTAAAAAAAAAAAAAAAAATTACCTTCATATATTTCGAAGGTAAATTCAGACTTGTTATTGTTGTGTGGTATCCAGTCAATTTCAAATCATGGTGGCCCCATGTGACAGAGTAGAACTGCCTAATAGGGTTTTCTTGGCTGTCATCTTTAAAGATTTAAAGAAGGAGATCATCAGGTCTTTCTCCTACGGAGCCGCTGAGTGAGTTTGAGCTGCCAGCCTTTCAGTTAGCAGCCAAGCACTTAACTGTTTGTACCCCCAGGGTTCCTTAAATTCAGACAGCCTTCATTTAATCAAAGAATTGGGTCCTAATACCTGATCTCCCAAAGTAAAAAAAAAAAGTAGACAGGATTAAAACATGACATGGGAAGTTGGAGGAAATCTCCTTTATGGTCCCTCTCAGGCTTGTGTTTCTGAGACATGCATTTGTGACAGGTTATAGTGAATTTGATGGCTTCGCATAATTGATAAAACACTATTATTTAACACTGTGATAGAAAGATTCTTTAAACATGTATTTCCATCAGGTTTTTGTCATACCTCACCTGAAACTCTTCTGCAGTTAACTGTCTGATGTCTCAGCCTCTAGCTGCTAACTCTTCCAGTCCACATTCCTCACCACCACCAGTGATAATTTAAAAATAAATATAAGGAGACTTGCTCTGGTATATATGGGAAAAAAAAAAACCTGAAAAAAATTGAGCTCCTCTGGTAATTTCCCATTGCCTATAAAATTAAGTCCATTTCTTTATTTTGCTATTTAACCTCACCCCAAACCTACCTCTCCAGGCCATCCCCTGCTTTTCTTTACATGACTCCCACCTTCTTTAGTTACCTTGTTGTTGTCGGGTGCCATTGAGTCCATTTCAACTTGCAGTGACCCCACATGACAGGGTAGAATTGCTTCATAGGGTTTTCTAGGCTGTAATCTTTATGGGAGCAGATCGCCAGGTCTTTCTTTCATGGAGCTGCTGAATGGGTTCTAAACGCCAACCTTTAGATCAGCAGCTGAGTGCTTAATTGTTGCACCACCAGGGCTCCTTAAAATCTCAAATATTTCCTGATATGCAATGTTTTTTCATGTTGCTGAGACTTCATCATAAATATGCCCTTCCCCTGACTACAAAGCTTTTCATCTTTCTTTGTCTGGGGAGAGTAGCACATAGTAATAAGACAGGAGAGATACATGGAAAGGAATAGTGGACAGTTGTGAAATCATGGTAGGGAATTTAAACTTTATCCTAAGGGGAGAAGCTAGAGAGTTAGATGATGGTGAATCCTGAGGGGTGATAGCTGTTTGGGAATCCCCTTCTATTATCAGGGATCTGGGATCTCTGGAAGGAGGACTCCAAACACATCCATTAGCTTAATCCTATAATTTCCTATAAATCTCCACTTTACAAAGGAGAAGACCGAGACTCATAAATGTGAAGTGATAGCTTAGAGTCAGCTGGCTAATAAATCTATTATACCACTCTCTATCTAGACTACCTCACAGTTATCCCACCTAAATTGTTTCTTGGCACTTTTTACCTCTGCTTTAATATTGTGCTATAACTTCACCTCCCTGCGTATTTTTCTCCCTCTCTAAATTGAAATCTTTAAGAATATGTCATCCTTGTTCCTTGCCACAGTGCTTGGCACATTACATACATGAGCAAAGAAAAAAAATATTGTGGAATGATTTGTAGATAGAAGATAACTTGTTTTAAAAGCATGTTTTCAGATACGTCAAGTGTTCTTCCCTTAAAATTGGTACTTATGACAGCCCTATTTACAATTTTCATTTATAATTTGAATGACAGAATGGTGACTAGCAATATTGTTGCAGTCAGAGAGAAAGATTAATATTTAAAATGCCTTGGGAATTTGAGAGAAGTGCGGTCGTAATTTAATACTGTTGGTAATTCCTATCTAAAGAAAAGAAAAATAATCTCTGAATATATGTTAGAAAGGGCAGGCTTTAAGAAGATTCCCGAAAAGGATTCATAGGTGATGTTGTATCATAAGCAAGATATGAATATGAATTTATAGCTTTCATATTTTGTTGTTAATGAAATGTTTACATATGTGAATGTTTTTTAGATAATTCAACCTGTATCTGAACTCTAAGACTTAAACAACGGATAAAAAAACTTGGAAAAAAATCCACTGATAAGAAAAAATAGAGTGGATAAGTAGTGATATAAATTGTAAGCTAGTATGTATCAGCCACATTGTTAAGAGATTTTTATGCATTATCATTTTTTATCCTCACAACAATTCTTTGAGAAAGGAAGTGTAATCTCCATTTTTTAAATGAATAAACTAAGCCTCACAATTAATACGTAAGTGGCCCATAAAACTGGTCAGTGGTAGAATCAGGATTCTTGTCCAGAACTGATTCCCATTACTATAACAAGCTGCTTTCAGATGAAAATCAATTTACTTGACCTAGAGGAAGTAATATTGCAAGAGGCTATGTGTATATGCAAAGGTATATGCAAAATGAGATACCCTGCTTCCATTGAAGCCTGGACAAGATGGCATTGGATTATGCCTCAACAGCAGAAGTTTCAACTAGATTTTTGAAGAAGACACTAGAATATTTTGCTTTGGATGGTGATGAAGTCTTCTCTGGAGAGCACATAAAGAAACCATTAAAGGCCGGAAGCTTTCTCTCTGGAAATTAGGTGTCCACCATGATGAAGGTCTCATATGGTTTCCAACGTGTGACTTTGGTTTAAGAGTGTACTGTGTATTTAGCAAGCTGCTTTAGACACTCCAGAGAAGAGAACAATTAACTCTGCTCTGCTGTATAGGATAGCAGGACTTCTGTTGGAACAGCTGTTTGTTGATCCAGCTGACGTTCTCTTTCATCCACCCATCCATTGTTCTCCTTAAACAATAGCCAGATAATGTGAGTTTTACTCACTCTAATGAAAAGGGTAGAGTTTCTCTCCCTATAAATATTTTCAAAAGCCTTGATGATTCATGAGATTTGCACAAATACATTTAGAGCTGAAAGTAAGTGTATAAGGCGTTTGGAGAGTACTCTGCCCCTGGCATTACAGAAAGGGGAGGGTGCCTACATTAAAAATAACCCTGCTTATGCTTTTAAGGCAAACATGCTCTTCGTTACTCTCCTCTCTACCCCAACTTCCCCCCGGAAAAAATAAACATCACCCACAACAAAACCTGACATAAGAGAAGACTGCTCCTTGGGTGGGCATAAATGAAACCTTGCCTGAAGCAAGGGGTATACAGAAGATGACCTTTAAAAGTTCCTTTCAACTCCACTGTTCACTGTTCTAATCTAAACATTGTTTATGAAGGAGAATAAAATATGGAGGAGTTTTCAAATGAAGAAGGCAGCAAAGACTTAATGACTCTGTCTTGTTGCAAAAAAGGGAAATTGGATTTCTCATTTATTTCATTCAGGCATGCAGGAGCTATAACAAGCATCAAATTCACCTATGAAGCTCAACTTGTACAATCAAAACCTAGTGGCTTGTCTCTTCTCCCCTAAAGAAATCTGCATTTCCCTTTCAAGTTAGTAGTTGTTCTTGATGCTTTTGTGTTAAAGAGGATACCAAACTTTTAAGAATCTCCCTCTGGGCATTTTTCTTTTAGAAATGCTTTTGAAAAGAGGAACTCAAAGTACATACATAAAATTGGACACAAACGCCTGTAGTTTTCCCCAACAATTTCTAAGGTATCGGATCACAGAGCCGTTGCTTTGTCTCTATTCCCTGTCCTTTACCTAGACACTGAACCCTACTCACTCCAGTTGCTGTTTCTTATTATTCACGATGCAGCTTGAATGCCACCTCCTCAAAGATCTTTCCTGTCCATGATATAAAGTAGCTACCCAGTCACTATTGCATGCCACTGTTCTAAATCTCTGCCTAGATTTTGTTACTGTCTTGTTTAATTGTTTAATGTTCACATCTTTCAACTAGGAGGTACTCTCTATGAGAGCAGGGCCATGTCTGTTTGCCTTACTTCTACATACCAGCCAATTAGAACAGAACTTACCAAAGATTAGTATTTGTTGGATAAATGACTGTATGGTGCCACCCAACAGGGAATATACTGCAAATGTCCATGAATAATTTCATATTATACAAATAACACATGCATAGGGAGTTAGAGAAAAGTATCAATTGTTTGTCATGAAATATATATTGATAATTAAGGGTGAAAAAAGTTGAGGAAGCGTAAAATTTGAGTGGATTTTCTCAAAATAAAGCATATTGAAACAAAACTGAAGAGTTTATTCTGATACCACCTCTTTAAATCAGCCAAATGCTTTTCTTATAGAAAAATCCAATAAGAATTAGTTATTAGCATACTTGTAGGACTCAAGCATTCTTTTTTTTTAAATTGTGCTTTAAGTGAAAGTTTACAATTCAAGTCAATTTCTTATACAAAAGCTTATATGCACATTGTTATATGACCCTAGTTGCTTTCCCTACAATGTGACAGCACACTTCTTCTCTCAACCCTGTATTTCCCGTGTTCATTCAACCAGCTCCTTGTTCCCCTCTGCCTTCTCATCTCACCTCCGGACCGGAGTTGCCCACATAGTCTCATGTGTCTTCTTGGAGCACACTCCTCATTAGTATCATTTTAGGTCTTATGGTCCAGTCTAATCTTTGTCTGAAGAGTTGGCTTCGGGAATGGTTTAGGTTTTGGACTAACAGAGAGTCCAGGGGCCATGACCTCTGGGGTCCCTCCAGTCTCAGTCAGACCATTAAGTCTGGCCTTTTTACTAGAATTTGAGGCCTGCATCCCACTTTTCTCCTGATCCATCAGGGATTCTCTGTTGTATTCCCTGTCAGGGGAGTCATTGGTGGTAGCCGGGCACCATCTACTTCTTCCAGTCTCAGGCTGATGGAGTTTCTGGTTTATGTGGCCGTTTCTTTCTCCTGGGCTCATATTTTCCTTGTGTCTTTGGTATTCTTCATTCTCCTTTGCTCCAGATTGGTTGAGACAAACTGTTACATCTTAGATGACCACTTGTTAGCTTTTAAGGCCCTAGATGCCACTCACCAAAATGGGATGCAGAGAGTTTTCTTAATACACTTTGTTATGCCACTTGACTTAGGTGTCCCCTGAAACCATGGTCCTCAGAGGACTCAAGGGTTCTTGATGATCCATTTTATCTCCTCCTGACCTCACTACTCTGTTTTTCCATCTAGTCTAGATCTCTTTGGAGCTAGACCTTTTGATTTAAACTCTACTCATTGTGACCCTATAGGACACAGTAGGACTGACCCATAGGGTTTCCAAGGCTGTAATGTTTATGGAAGAAGATTGCCATGTTTTTCTCCTGTGGAATGGCTGGTAAGTTTGGACTGCTGACCTTTTGGTTAGCAGCTAAGTGCTTAATCACTACACCACCAGGGCTCCTTTCTAAGCCCATTAAGACTGTGCTTTTTGGAGAGAAAACTTTGTTCACCGTCACACGAGTATTTTGATTCTTCCTTTTCTTTCTTCAATCAGTATATACAATTGAATTGTCAAAATTTCACTTTTTCAAATCTCACGCCCATCCCTAATGGATGATTAAAAAAAAGAAAAAAGCCTGTTGCTGTCAAGTCGATTCTGACTCTTAGCGACCCTATAGGACAGAGTAGAACTGCCCCATAGGGTTTCCAAGGAGCACCTGGTGGATTCGAACTGCTGACCTTTTGGTTAGCAGCTATAGTCCTTATCCACTAAGCCACCAGGCTTTCCTAATGGATGATAGTCTTTAAAAATTACTAGCCATGCCTGGGTATTTTTTTCCTCACAATATTCTAGTGCCATGCATGTTGACAAGGTTTGAAAATATAGAATTTCCATGTATTTTTTTTTTTCCCTAACAGAAGAAGATAGTTGATGGGTAATTAGAGAAGAAGAAGAAAAAAGGGACAATGAAAACCATTTTCTGCGTGTAATGAGATCTGGGATGGGTGGGGAGGGTCATCATTAAAGAGTTTTTTTTTTTTTTTTTCCTCTCTTTAGGAGAATTCCTTCTCTTGTCTGCACCTCAGAGAGTCTCTTTGTCTTTTACTCATCCAGTCCTTATTATAGAAAGTCATTTCTAGAACACATCAAAAGTTATGTGGTGAAAAGACAATATTGCCTTTAGTCTTTCCATTTGAGAAGTCATATTGGATTCATTGTAAGGCTTTTAACTTTCAACAGTATGGAGGACAGAGGGCAGTTTAGAAATTACTTCTTAAATAAACTGAAGATAACAATTAGACAACGAGCGCTAGAGTTATTGTAACACAGACTATCTCAGTAAAAGTATGTGCTTTCAGAAAAGCATTTTCCATTTTTCTCTAACACTGTGGAAAGATCTAGGCTTTGAAATCAGAGAAGCCTAAGTGTAAATCCGATTGTCAAAGCTTTATGGATAAATTATATAAACTCTCTGACACTCAGTTGCTGAACCTATAAAATGTGGGTAATAACTGACCTTGAAAGATGAGTGTGAAAAGTAGAGAAAACATGTAGAAAGTTTTTCTCATTGCATGGAGCACACAGTAGGTGCTCCTTAAATGGTAATTTGTCATTGTGACAGCACTATTGTTGATAACAGTAATAAGATAATTAAAATATAGTTTATAGGATGAAAAACGTTCAGACTATTTCTTTTAACTTTTTAAGAATTTAAATTTTTCATCCAGGTACTATTTGTTTATATTCATTAGTATTCACCTTGAAGAATGTCTTGGCATAGTAGATTATTGATGACAATGCTTCCTGTCCTACTTTCTGTTTAGAAGCAAGATTAATTTATATGTTGATTAATTTGGGGGGTTGGTCACCTTGCTCCTCTGCCTTTGTCATAGATCTCATTTATTTATAATCAACTTTTCTTAACCTTTGTACACCCAAGGAGATGGTACATGAATACATTACTTATTTGCTTCACACTTTCCTTCATATTGCAAACAGCTAATGGGTAAAATGTAAAAAATTAAGTAAATCAGGACTGCAGTTGGAGTCAAGATAGTGCCAATCTTGTAAATTATTAATTTTATGAATTTTTTTACTTACTATTATATATGTGTGTTTGTTATGTGTTTATGAGAAATACGGAAATGATGTATAATCATGGATCGTCAAACAAGCATCTATGAAAACTAAAAGGATGGTATATCATAAAAAGTTTTTTTTTTTCTCTGCATAAGAAACATATGTTAACTTAAGATAAAAAGAGAACCCCTCAGACCGAAAGCATTTTTTTCCTAGCTCAGAACTACTACTCTAGAGAAAATCCAAGCCAAATTTTGGGGCTACATTTCTTTTATAATGTCTTTCAACCCTGAGCTTTTGCAATTCTAAGGCTGTTAGAATCTTCTCTTGAATAATAATTTTATTGCATTTGTGACCAAACAGTTGCCCTTGTGTAGTGATGTGGGGCTGTGGTATTATGAATAACTGATATCTTGGGTGCCTGTGATATTTTACAGTAGAAACTACAAATGGATGTAGCTCAATGTTGACCCCAATTCTGAGTGTTAAAATGAGACTGGACTATCACAATTTTTCCTAACTTGTCTTGTAGTTCTGTGAGTAATCACCAACAGTTCTCAGCTTTATTGGATTTTTCCTTCTTTTGCCATTAATACCATATTACTAGCTTTAATGGTGGACCACTCAGGGAAGTGGAAGGGTTAGTAGGTGATAATTGAGAAGAAAGGAAGGGAGGAAGAAGGAGAAGAAGAAAGAAAGGATGGAAGAAGTGACAAAAGAAGGAAGAAAGGAAGGGAGAGGAAAGAGAGAGGAAAAAAAGGACAGAAAGAAGAAAAGAAAGCAGGAAGGAAGAAAGAAAAAAGGAAAGACGTAGAAAAGGAAGAAAGAGGAAAGAAACTAACAACCATTACTAAAAATGACTTGGGCTAAAGGCTTACACATGACTTTGAATCCTCACACCATTCTGAGGTATGGCTTTTACTCATTTTATAGATTTATCTATCTGTGTGGTGCCCATAGAAGGAATGTTTGATTCCAACGCATCATTGATACTCTGAGCATGAAGTTGACCCAAGCCTCCATATCTCATTTCTTTCATTGGTTTGTGTTTTTGGCTCCATTTCCTGTCTCTGATCCATAACCATCACAAGCACACTGTGTGAGATAATTTTAGCCACAAGGATTTAATATCATTTTTAACTACAGATGGCTAGGTGATTAGGTAATTTTATTTCTCTAGTGGCAGCCTGTCAGGGTAGCACTGATAAAACCACTGTAGCTGGAGGTCAATCACTTGCCAAGGGCTGAAATCGTTTATCTTCATGGGTACAAGCTGCCTGAACTGAAAAAACAAAGAGCGGGGTGAGGCGCAGGATTAGGATCCAGACTGCCTGGATTTGAATGTCAGCTCTGTTGTTTACTGGATAGGATATCCTTGGCAAACTGCTTTACATTTCTATATCTCCAACTTTCTCATCTGTAAAATTAAGATAATAATAATAATAATAATGCTGTCATGGATTGAATTGTGTCCCTCCAAAATATGTGTCAACTTGGTTAGGCCATGGTTCCCAATATTGTATGACTGTCCACCATTTTGTCATTTGATGAGATTTTCCTATGTGTTGTAAATTCTATTACTATGATGTTAATACAATGGATTAGCAGCGGTTATTTTTTTTTATATTGGTGAGATCTGCAGGATTAGATAGTGTCGTAAGCCAAGCTCTTTTGAGATATAAAAGACAGAAGTAAGTAGAGAGACATGGAGACCTCATACCACCAAGAAAGCAGCACCAGGAGCAGAGCGTGTCCTTTGGATCTGTGATCCTTGCACTGAGATGCTCCCAGACCAAGGGAAGATTGATGACATGGATCTTCCTTCGGAGCCGACAGAGAAATCTTCCCCTGGAGCTGATGCCTTGAATTTGGACTTGTACCCTACTAGAAGAATTGATGCCTTTGAATTGTGGTGTTGGCGAAGAATATTAAATATACCATGGATTGCCAAAAGAATGCACAAATCTTTCTTAGAAGAAGTACAGCCAGAACGCTCCTTAGAGGCAAGGATGGCGAAACTGTGTCTTACATACTTTGGACTTGTTGTCAGGGGAGATCAGTCCCTGGAGAAGGACATCATGCTTGGCAGAGTACAGGGCCAGCGGAAAAGAGGAAGACCCTCAATGAGGTGGACTGACACAGTGGCTGCAACGATGAGCTTAAGCATAACAACGATTGTGGGGATGGCTCAGGACCGGTTGTTGTTTTGTTCTGTTGGTCGCTGTGAGTCAGAACCGACTCAAAGGCACCTAACAACAACAACAGACTGTGAGAGAATAAATTTCTCTTTGTTAAAGCCATCAACTTGTAGTGTTTCTGTTATAGCAGCACTAGATGACTAAGAGAAATACCTATATCATAGGATTTTTTTTCTGTGCACTAAATGAGTTAATATATAAAAGTGCTTACAATAGTCCCAGCATATAACAAATGGTATATAATTATTACTGTTATTATTACATTTATTATTATAGGTTAATGTCGTTTTAGCTTTGTAGTTCAGTAATTTCAGAAAATAATATCCCTCCCCCCATACTTCCTACCATTTTCCTGAAAATCAGAGAGAAAAAAAACATTAAAAAAGAAATAAAATTGAACTCAAATGCCATTTGGTTTAAAAAATACACTGAAAAACAAATTAATCTCAAGATAAAAATTGATAACTGCCATCAAATTTTTGAGAGTCATTATGGAACAGGCAGATTGTCACCTTTGAGATGCTAAGTATTTAGGTTTGAATGGAGTTCCTGCCTCTCTTTGCCACTTTTTTTTCTTGATAGGGAATTGTATCATAGATGCTGAACAACTGGAACTGGGTCCCCTAAGAGGCCCGACTTGACTGCTTTTCTGTGAAAATGGGTAGAAGGTGGTAAAGAATGTGAATGGATATCTTGGTGAGAATATTTTCCAAAAGTAGAATTTATGAGGCTATTGAAGTCCTTGTAAACAGATTAGAATTATTGCCTATGCGTTCCTAAACTGAGCAATTTCTATAGATTTAGACAATTATATAGATTAGCAAATTCTGTGATCAGAACTGCTAACAAGCAGACGTCCCACCAATAGGCAGTATATTATGTGGGCTTGGTGGGGAGGTAGCCAGCTTTTTCTGTGTAATAGGAAGTGGATCCACCCCTATTATTCCAAGTTACCACTCCTCTCCAAAGTTGTGTACTTTGTGTATACTATCAAATTTTTACTTGTTCCATTTCTGAAATTATATGGAGGGAAAGATTTTGTTTATTTGTTTTTCAGTTGCTGGGTAAAAGAGATTAAAGTCAGGTCAAGGCATCCTGATGACTTAGGAATTTTTCCTCCCTGATAGGGTCGCTGTAAATCGGAATTGACTCGACGGCACTGGGTTTTTTTTTTTTTTTTTTTTTTGATGCCCTGTATTTGTCATCTTACATGCTTCCGCCCCTGACTCTATGATGTGAAATGTTGACGACTTCAACATAGGAGAATCTCCATGGCTTTTCCACAGCTGGTGAAATTAGAGCTTGTTCCTCCAGAAAGCGGACAGGGGTGACTGAGCCTGTGCATTCAACATTTGGGATCAATAAACGCCCCTGTCCATTTATTTCTTTCTTCCAGTGATGGCATCTGCACGTGATCATGGTAACTTCTCCAGTTATGTTCCTCTCACAATTCAGGAGGGGAAAAATCTGAATTTCTTCCGTAAATAAGTCATTTTTATGAAACTCTCTCTTGAGATACTCCATTTCTTATCTTCAAACATAATACATTTCTTCATATCTGAATAGTCCCTGTTTTTACAATTTCGTGTGAAATTATTCAGATGTATAGATACATTCTCATAGAAAAAAATTTTCTGGTAATTTTTGTTTTCTTTTTCTTTTTAATCTTAATGTTAAGCCTTGCTTCATTTACTGATACTAATGGCAGATTCTATAAACTCAACATAATATATTGAGCACTATCAAAAATAGTCGCCTATCAAGCTGACCTTCCTGAAGAAGGTAAATTGTAACTCATTGCTTTAATCATTGCATTCCATTAAGGGGGATGTCACTTAACCGGCTTTTCTCAGTGCCAGGGAATCAGCTCAAAGTATTTTTCTTCAGATAAGTGAACATGCTTGCCATAGCTTACTTGTGCCTGTTAAATCTATGAAATATTTTACAAAGAAATATGTAAATATTTTGACTGCTCGTGCCATTCTTTTCAGAATGCTTTGCAGATTACGCTTGGATCTCTATGTGAAACAGGAAGGAAAAGCAAGCAGAAATTTCTTAATGTAGTATTTTTCATTAATGAAGACAGAAATACTAAAAACACTTTTTAAAATAAAAAAAATGGAGTTTTATGTAAATAGCGAAGAAGAATAATATATACCGCGTGGCCTGGCCTCAAAGTGATATCAGCACGATGGAAGTACATTATGAGTTTCCAGGATACCATGTCTTCTTACCTTTCCTTTCTCACAGCAGATAAGCAAGGGCTTAGGTGTAGAATATTGCCAAATATCCATTAGTGGAGACTGACTTTGTATGCAGCAAGACTTCTATAGGTTTGTTACATCTTACATGAACAGAGATCTATAAACTAGCTTTTAATCTTGGAAATATATGTTCTTCACAACCTATACTCAGCAGATGTGATATATTCTGAACTCTTACTAAATGTACAAAGTGAAGTCTTTGTTTCAATTCAAATACTTAATTTTTAATGATTGCGATTAAAAGAATATCATTTTGATGAAATTTGAAATGCTATTACGAGTACCAATATCACAGCATCATTGTTTTTGTCCCACCATTTGAGGTGACACAGTGGTAGATGTTTTTAATTGTCAAATGACCATATCTGCCATATTATTTTTATTTTAATTTTATTGTGGCACAACATATATATATATAACATTTTCCCATTTTTAAGTATACAATTCAATGACATTAATTACTTTCACCATGTTGCTCTAACATCACTATCACCCATTTTCAAAAGTTTTATATCACCCCAGATACTCACTCCCTCAGCAATATTTTTCATTTCCTCTTCATCCAGCCCCTGGTACCACTGATAAACTTTGTTTCTATGCATTTGCCTATACTATTTTGTACAACTAAGATCGTACAATATTTGTTCTTTTGTGTCTGATTTATTTCACTCAGCACAATGTTTTCAAGGTTCATCCGTGTCAGAGCATGTATCAGGGCTCTATTTCTTTTTTAAGGATGAATAATATTCCATTGTATGTACATACCACATTTTGTTTATCCATTCATCTGTTGATGGGCACTTGGGCAGTTCCCACCATTTGGTTATTGTGAATAATGCCACAATGAGCATTGGTGTACATGTATCTGTTTGATTCCTTCCTTTCAAGTTTATCGGGTATACAGCTAGGAGTTGAATTATCGGGCCATATGGTAATTCTAGTTTAACTTTTTGAAGTGCTCCAAAACTGTTTCCAGACCAGCTGCACCATTTTACCTTCCCACCAGCAAAAGAGGAAGGTTCCAGTTTCTACACATCTTCACCAACACTTGTTAGTTTCCATTTTTCTGATAATAGCATTCCTAAGACTACTCTGGTGGCATAGTGGTTAAGAGCTGTGGCTGCTAACCAAAAGGTTGACAGTTCTAACATACCAGGCACCCTTTGGAAACTCTATGGGGCAGTTCTACTCTGTCTATAGGGTCGCTATGAGTTGGAATCCTCTCAATGGCAATCTTTTTTTTTTTTTTTTTAATGGATGTGAGGTGGTATTCCATATATATATTTGTGTTTCATGTTTTCTAATGGAGCAACTTTTATTCAATAACGCTTGCTCAGAGTGACGGTGGAACTGAACAAAGTATCAGTCAAGGTTCATGATTTGAACCAACAGACACCAACAAACAGCCTTGGGAACCCTATGGAACAGTTCTACTCTATCCTATAGAGTTGTTATGAGTCAGGATTGACTCAATGGCAATGTGTTTTTTTTTGGCAGCAGCTACCAACTGATTCAAGCTTACAAATGAAATAAAACCTCACAGACATCTGGCCTTAATGAAAAAGGAGATGCATTGGAAAAATATCATGGATGTCCAGAATTGACAACTGGATGGTGGTCTAAGACTTAGAAAATGGAGAGTTGTAGAAGGCAGGCAGCGTGAAACACAAAGCCATGCTACAGCAACTGTCTGATTCACGGGCTATAGCGGTCCTTAGGATCACCTGGCCTCTCTGCATTTCCTCATTCTTTTCATTACCCATTCAAGATTCAGAATTCCAGAACAAATGCCTTATCAGCAAAGCCTAGCTCATTGGCCTGGGCCATGGTACAACCAGGAGTGTTAGAGAAAGGGTCCAGATCCTGTGTTCAGAGGTAGGAGTAGCAATAGGGAACAGGCACTGGGAATGATCTTCCTACCATGTTGGCACACAGTGAGGAATTAACCCCAAACCAACCTGGTGCTGTTGAGTCGATTCCGACTCATAGCAACCCTATAGGACAGAGTAGAACTGCCCCCACAGAGTTTTCAAGTTTTTTTTTTTTTTCCTGGTGGATTCATCTGCTGACTTCTTGGTTAGTGGCTGTGGTGCTTAACCACTAAGCCACCAGGGTTTCCAGTGAGGAATTTGGATGTTAATAAAAATAGCAAGAAGTGGATGACGGTTAATGAAAATATGACAAATATCTATCCCAAATGAATATTAGCTTGGAAGTCAGAATGTGTTTTTAGACTGGTCTTTATCATTAAATAACTATAAGGCCTTGGATAAGTCCCTTTTTTGTCTTTTCTCTGGTCTTTAAATTAACAAATTTGACTTAGAGTAGGGGTAGGAAGTAGATGCACTTACGCTGTTATTTTTAGGTTTCTACAGCAGACATTACTAATCAATCAGTGGATTCTTCCCTACTGAAAACAGACGTGGCCTCAGAACCCTTAATATAGTGCTCTGGTGGGAGAAAGATGTGGCAGTCTGCTTTTGTAAAGATTATAGCACTGGGAACACTATGGGACAGTTCTAGTCTGTCCTATAGGATTGCTATGGGTCAGAATTGACTTGATGGCAATGGTTTTTTTTGGCAACAACCACCAACTGATTAGAGTTGACAAAAGAAATAAAACCTCGCAGACATCTCTGGCCTAAAGGTTAATTACATTTCCATAAAGTGTCAATGTCCTTGGAAGTTCCAGGACTAAGAAGTATTATTAGTTGAATTGTTTTAGAAAATTATAAAGAACCCAGACCAGGTGGGAATAGACTCATAAAGTAGCTAATCCAGTAACATCTGATTGAAGTGAAAGAAAATATTTTCAGACTTGACTAGCTCTTGTTATGAATGTTGAGAAGTTGAAGGAACACTTTGTTCCTTTATGGAATGTGCTGTTGATCCTCTGCCATTAATCCAAGAGAGTTCTGAGCTCCTAAAGACTATTCTTTGAACAGAAGAAGAATAAGACATTGGTGTGAAATTTAAAACTATGAATTATATTGTTGATGGTAAATAATTACAGCATTATATTTTTCACAGTAAAGAGATGACCATTACCTATAAATTATATTGTTAATGGTAAAGAAACTACTATTTAAATAGTTTTAAAAAACTTATTTAATATAGGATCTGAAATGACTCAAAAATCTATCTTAGAAATCACTAGGTTCTAAGTTACTAAACCTAATGGCAGGTATAGCTATTGTGACCAGATAAACATATTTGTTTAGTACCTTTTTAAATTTATTTGCCCATATGAGTAGTGAGTCACACAGATTTCTTTTTTACCACCTTGAACCACTATTCAGACTGAACTGATCTGCAATGTAGGACACGTGATACCAAACGGAATGACTGCAGTGCCCAGGAATTGCTGGTCTTAAATGTCAGCAATATTCTTTCTCCTCCACCCAGTAGGTTTCCATCTTTTCTGAGTAACTTTTGAATGCGTTTGGTTCATCCACATTTCACAGTTTCCTTTTGGAATAATAACTTGTAATATATCCCTGAACCATACCAGGAAAATATCTTTCTAGTTCAAGGGAACTTTCTGATGCCGAGGAATCATAACAAGGCTTCCTTAAAATAATTTTTGGACACTAACCTTTTGTGGGGTACCTGGATCAAGGTTAGTTTCACAGGCAACCCTTCCTCTGAAGTACTTTTGGTAAATTGAAAAAAATGACCACAAATTCTTCCCACTGCTAAAAACATGCCCCTTAAAATGTAACTTTGCAGCTCCTCCCGTAAAGAAGTAGAGTCTATTTCTCTACCTCATGAATCTGGATTGGCCATATGACTTACTTCCATCAAAGAGTTGCTGGCAAATATGACGTAATTAGGGTATTGAAAAGTGATTGCACTTTGGGGTTTATCTTCTTGCCTATCTTGGGAATACTGAGACCACCACCATGAGTTTCTGGATGATAAGAGCACATGGCAAAATTATTTCCATCACTCTAGTTGACATGAGGAAACCCTGGTGGCGGTTAACCAAAAGGTCAGCAGTTCGAATCCACCAGGTGCTCCTTGGAAATCCTATGGGGCAGTTCTACTCTGTCATTTAGGGTCGCTAGGAGTCAGAATCGACTCGATGGCAGCAGATTTGGATTTTTTGGAAGCTGATGTGAGGAGTCTCTGGGTGATGTAAATGGTTAATATGCTCAGTTGCCAACTGAAAGGTTGGAAGTTTGAAGTCATGAAGTGGTGCCTTGGGAGAAGGACCTGGCAGTATACTTCTGAAAACTCAGCCATTGAAAACTCTGTGGAGCACATTTCTGCTTTGACATACATGAGGTTGCCATCAGTTGGAACAGACTTGACATCAACTGATTAGCTGGCATCAAGGCAATCATCAGTTATACTGGTGAAGCCTTTCAAGACCATCTAGTCCCAGTAGAGTTTGCCCACTATGAACTGCCCAGTTAACTCTCAGAATCTTGGGAAATAGTCTACCATCACTCATACAGGACACATTGGCCTATTCTCAGATGGGTGAAGCCTGGGTAATCTTTAGAAATTCCTTAGGTCTGCTCACTGATTGGCAATAACAGAATGTAGCCTTCTTCAGATGTATTGGAAATGACTAGTGATGTCATTTCCATAGAGTTTTTTTTTTTTTTTAATGACTTTGGACATTTTGTTTTCCATTATTTTAGCATATAACATTAATTTTTCAAATGAACACATCTGTCCTTTATGTCAGAGCTCATTTTTGGATCTAGCAATGATAGAGGTGTCAAACAATTTAAAGCATTTAAAGGAGGGGTCATAACTCCCGCTAATTCCAAACTACTGCAAAAAATATACAGTTTCTCAACTTGTTCAAGGCATATCTGCCATATGAATTTGGTGTGAAATTAAAGAGTAAAAAGGTAAAAGAGACTAAGATTGTCTAAAAGAGAAAGGAAAGGAGCCTCAACATTAAAGCTACACAGTACTTTCTTGATGGGAACCGGAGGATAAATTTATTTTTACTATTTATAAAGTTCTTTGTGTGAGACTTTTTTTATCTAGGTCCTAACATTCCAAACTGCATCTTATCCTAAGTACCAGAGTCCATTGACTCATGTCTCTTTTCCTCTATGCTTGGGCTATTTCTAACAACACAATATTCTAATTTCCTTAGGAATTTATCTGCACAGATAAAGTTCTTTCCAAAATTTTCCACTATTTTGACTGTGTGCCTTGGCCCCCTTTAAAAGTTAGTTACTTTATGTATTTATATATGGAGATATGTGTACATGCATGTATGTATGTGTTTTTTCCATATGTCTCTGTTTCTCTGTGTGCTTTGGAAATGGATTTCTAGTGGAAAATTGGCTACAGACATGTTTGGAGAAATGGCAAAGCATGGTAATCTATGGCCAGAGAGATCATGCCTAAATTATACATCATATTTGGACTTATAAAATGTTTTTTATCTATTTTTTATCATCATGTTTCAGTAATGTGATAGGGCTTTGGATAGGCAAATATGTCATGTATGCAGTTCTGGAGTTCTTCAGTCTGGTATTATGATGCCAATTATATTAAATGTTGCATCTTAGGAACCAAGGAGAAGTTTATAGAAAGTGCTAGTTTCATGTCTGGGTATGTAGTAATCTTTGTGTTGTATTCTTTAGAATTAAAGATCTGGGCTCAACATATAACCATAGTGTTCCCTGAAAAAACATAAATAGAGTCACAGTGATTCCTATGGCAGACCGGTTTTGATGAATTACTGGGAAGAATTCTCTTTGGATTGGATAATTCAAGTGATCAAGAATATGGTTTATGAAAACGTGTCAGCTTTGGTCCTTCCTTCAGTGTGATGGAGAAGATGTATTGTTTTCTTAGAAAGCTGCAAATTCTAAATGCTTTTTTTCCCGAACAATTCTGTTCAAATACTCTCAAAATTTCTCTGCAAATTTTCCCTTCAAAATAAGTATATGTAATAAGTCTTGAACATGGTACTGGCTATTAACTTTGGGCAAGGTCTTGTGAAATCAAGTCACTCTAAAATAGAGGCAGCAGGAAGCAGAGGTGTCTCACAGAAATATATTATCTTAACTTCTTCCCCTGTTGGGGCTGCCTCTATCAACAGGGGAAAACAGTCAAAGAAAGATATTCTGTGTTAACAGTGGATAGAGCAAATTGCGACCTATAAGTAGTTGTGTGGAATCGTTTCTGCTTTCTCAGAGGGACCTCAAACAAAAAAGAATGAGGCTTCTAAGACTTTGGAATGCGAAGAACTCCAGCTGACTATAATAAACTGGTGGGATCTGGGAGGAAAATAGCTCTTTTTCTACCTGCTGCTAAGAAGACAGTCAAAACCTGGGTTCTGGTGATGGACACTCTTTTTTCAGTATCAGTAAAAGCTGGTTAAAGCATCAAACGGGCAAAGAATAACCTTGACTGTGCCTGGTGTGGTAGCCCAGAATCAAATTCTCCTGTTCCCTAATTCTGCTTACACTCAGTGTGGCACTCTTGGCTTTGAACTTGTAACCCCTGGTGGGATATTTGCTTATAGGCATTTGTAGCGGTATGTGATCACAACGCTCTTATATATTCTCATTAGCCTCTCCAGTATTTGTTTGCAATTAGGAGAGCATAAGGTGGCCTCAAGGAATCTCTCAGCCAGGATCAAAGTTTAGAACTAACTTCTCTCCATCCCACGGTCCCACAGGCAATCTTTCTATTTCAGTATCTCCTAGAATTACAACAATGCCAAATAAGAATTGATAATTCTATATGTATTTTTTTTCCATAAGCATTTACTGAGCACAGTGTAGTAAAGTACTGTGCTGGTGCATTTGAGGACTCAAAAAGGAATAAGACCAAAGCTTTGACCTTAAAGTAGAATCAGGTGAAGGTATGGAGTAAAATTACCTTTTAGCTCTCCAGGTGTCAAACATTTCAAAGCATATGATGAAAACTTTGTAATTTCAGCTAATTCCAACTACATATTTTCAAGGAACTGGAAGTTTAAAATGGCTGGAGTGTGGAGTGGAGGAAAGAAAATAACATGAAATGAGTTTCCAGAAGTATGTAGTGGTCATGTCACAAAGGCAAGAAATGCCAGGTTAAGGAATTTAGGCTTTATCTTGAGAACAAAGGGAAGCCTTTACAAGAATTTAAGGGTATGGAAAAGACTTGAGGTTTCTTTCCAGGGACCTGGAGGGAGGCAGCATAACACTGTTCACCCAGCATCTTGATCCCAAACGGCCCCTTAACTCTGTTCTTTATCAGTGACCTACATATTTATTCATTCATTCATTTATTCATCAACAGATATTTAATTTTGGTAACTTATAGTCTGGTCAGGTGCAAATAAAACCTTTTAATTCAAATATCTTATAAGGTAAGTTTCTTCTAGAATCGAAGTAACTAAATGCGAGCTAAAAATTCTGACTAAACGGTACCAAGCCTAGGACTGCAGTTTTGAATTTAATTGTAGCTCACTCGAAGCAGTTCTTTTTGTCTTTGATTATCTGGTTTATATCTACAAAAGACAAACTAGGTGATAATTATTTCATAATCAGCTCTTTTAGGATATTAGATATTATTTATATTCCAAAATTACCATAGACATGTACCATTCTGAGGAACATTCAATAACATAGACATTAACTTTTAGAGTTGGAAAGGTCCATGGAAATGAAAATTAGTATAAAGAATAGGAAACTGACACCTTGAAAGAAAATGTTACTTAATTTATATTACTGGGCATTTACATACAGCATTATTACATTTATTTTATATGATTTTTAATATTTTAGTTTATATATTTTTTAAAAATAATATAAGTGTATGGTTTTCCTACACTCTCTTCGGTACAGTGCACTGTCAAAGGTTTTCATCTTTGCTAAAGACAAAAAATAATTCACTGTTATTTCAATTTACATTTATCTTTTTAAAGATAAAGATGAGCACCTTTACATATATTTAAGATTCATTTGTATATCCTTTTCTAAATGGTCTGTCTGTTAATAACAGCTGATTAGTTCCCCCCCATTGTACTTTTTTTTCTTTTTTTTAGTTGATTTGTAGGCACCTTTTATGTTTTTTTTTTTTTTTATGTATGAAGCAGTTGAGACCTTTGTGATATGAGCTGTGATTTGTTTTTTTTTCAGTTTGTGGTTTACCTTTAACATCGGTTAAGTTGTTTTTACTATGAGAAGCGCTATTTTCGTTATAATTATTTTGAGATATGACATGATTCAATTTTTAGCATCTCTTTGACCAGCATTGTTTAAGAAAGAGTGATAAAAATTCCAATTAATCTGGTATTTTTGTTGTTGTTTTTTGTCTTTTGTGATTGATTGTTTTTTAAGTTGTATGTATTATTTCTGTTCTAGTTTTTGGAGGTTTTTGTTGGCTACTAACATCTAAACGAATTTCTGTTTGTGTGTGTGAATATTCCATAAGCGCATAATGAAGGCTCTGTTATAATGAAGGTCATATGAAATTTCCACATCTACTTGTGAATTATATTATTTGTCTATTTTTTATTTATATTTTATCTCTTAGATCTATTTCAAACAAAGATCAATTTGCCTGCTTCCAAAGTTCATTTGGCCATTATGGTTTTAATTTTCTGATTTTTTATTTTACATACTTTGATGGTATGTTATTTGGCTTGTAGATATTCGAAACTATTTATTGGAAATAGTATTCCTTATTAGAGTACTATCACAGAATCTTTATTTGATTTGTTTATTAATTTTTACCTTGAATTCGAATTTGGCTGATATTAAAGACAACTCACCTTCTTTTGGTTTATATACTGTAGTAATTTTTTAAAAATATTTTTAGTCTTTTTGAGTTACTTTGTTTTAGGCATTTCTTATACACAAAGTAGGGTTATGTTTTGTGTTGAAATATTTATTTAAGAGGATTTACTTACTTATATTTACTGGTGGCGCAATGGTTAAGAACTCTGCTGCTAACCAAAAGGTTGGCAATTGGAATCCACCAACTGCTCCTTGGAAATCTTATGGAGCAGATCTACTTTTACCTATAGGGTCGCTGTGAGTCAGAATCGACTGTACAGCAATGAGTTTATTTATTGATATAACCTACTTTTTGAATTATTTCTTTCATATCATCTATGCTATGAGTATCTTTTGAGAACTACCTAAAAAAGGCTTTCACTGTATGTTCTGCTTCATTGCTTTGCAATGTGTATGTATTTGTAAGTGTGGCTTTTTCTTATTTATTACTTCAATAAAATTACTTTAAAAATTTAACTCTTTATTCTTAGATTTTATGTACATATACAGTTTCCCTACAATGAGTGGAAACCCTGGTGGTGTAGTGGTTAAGAGCTACAACTGCAAACCAAAATGTTGGCAGTTCATATCTACCAGTTTCTCCTTTGGAAACTCTGTAGAGCAGTTCTGCTCTGTCCTATAGGGTCGCTATGAGTTGGAATCAACTGGACAGCAATGGCTATGAAGAGCAATGAAAAAAAATCAAGATATTTCCACTTCCTAAACCATGTCTTTTCCTCTTCCACTACTTAATTTGAGTTGATAATATGTTTTCATCAGTATTTACTATTATATCTGAAAACGTAATTATTCTCTATTACTTGATTAATCATTAATGAATATCATTTGACTACCTCTGCCTATAAAAAATGTGAAATTCAGTATTCTTATATGGCCTCTCCCTGTCTCCTAATCCCAGATTTTGGGACTGTAGTTTACATATTTCTTTTAGTCTTAATCCCAGTTTGTAGCTTTAAATCGTCTATAATTTTTACAAAATTCTCTTGATTGTATCTTGACTTATGTTTTTCTAACACATTGTTTTGTTTTCTTCTTTGGGGACATCCATTATAAATATGTTAGTTATGATCTGATTTCGATAGTTATAATTTTTCTCTAATTATTTAATATTATTTACTCATTTTTAAAAAATTTGTTGTAATTTTCTGAATCTGTCCTTCATATTTACTGTGCTTGTCTGCGTTTGATCTCCTTCTTCATTCTAGTCATATTATTGTTGTTGTTAGATGCCATCAAGTTGATTCTGATTCATAGCTACCCTATGTACAACAGAACAAAACGCTGCCTGGTTTTTCCCATCCTCACAATCATTGCTATGTTTGAGCCCATTGTTATAGCCACCGTGTCAATCCAGCTCATTGAGGGTCTTCCTCTTTTTCACTGACCCTCTGCTTTACCAAGCATAATGTCTTTCTCCGAGGATTGGTCCTCCCTGAGACCATGTCTAAATTATGTGAGACAAAGTCTGACCATCCTCACTTCTAAGGAAAATCCTGGCTGTACTTCTTCCAAAATAGATTTGTTCATTCTTCTGGTAGTTCATGGTATATTCAATATCCTTCGCAAACACCATGATTCAAATGCATCAATTCTTCTTTGGCTTTCCTTATTTATTGTCCATCTTTTGGATACATATGAGGTAATTAAAAATACCTTGGCTTGGGTCAGGTGCACCTTAGTCCTCAAGGTGATATATTTGCTTTTTAATACGTTAAAGAGGTCTTTTGCAGCATATTTACTCAATGGAACCCGTCATTTAATTCTCTCACTGCTGCTTCCATGGGCATTGATTGTGGATCCAAGTAAAATGAAATCCTTGACAACTTCAATATTTTCTCCATTTATCATGATCTTGCTTATTGGTCCAGCTGTAAGATTTTTTTTTTTTTTTTCTGTTGGGGTGTAATCCATACTGAAGACTGTAGTCTTTGATCTTCATCAGTAAGTGCTTCAAGTCCCCTTCAGTTTCAGCAAGTAAGGTTGGTCATCTATCTGTATATTACAAATTGTTAATGAGTTTTCTTCCAATCCTGATGCCACATCTGCCTTCATATTATCTAGCTTCTCACATTATTTGCTCAGCATACAGATTGAATAAGAATGGTGAAAGGATACCACCCTGACACACAGCTTTCTTTATTTTAAACCCCACAGTATCTCTTTGTTCTGTTCCAACTGCTTCTTGGTCTATTTACAGGGTCCTCACAAACACAAGTGTTCTGAAATTCCCATTCTTCACAATGTTATCCATAATTTGTTGTAATCCACACAGTTGAATGCCTTTGCATAGTCAATAAAACACAGGTAAACACCCTTCTGGTATTCTCTGCTTTTGGTCAAGATCCATCTGACATCAACGATGATATCCCTCGTTCCATGTACTCTTTTGAATCCAACTTGAATTTCTGGTGGTTCCCTATTGATGTACTGCTACAACTGTTTTTCAGTTATTTTCAGCAAAATTTTACTTGTGTGTGATATTGATGATATGTTTGATAATTTTTGCATTCCATTGGATCATTTGTCCTTGGAATAGGCATGTATTGTTGCCATAAACCAAAAACCAAACTTGCTGCTCTTGAGTCGTTCGACTCACAGTGACCCTATAGGACAGAGTAGAACTGCCCTGTAGGGTTTCCAAAGAGTGCCTGGTGGATTCAAACTGCTGACCTTTTGGTTAGCAGCCATAGCTCTTAACCACTATGCCACCAGGGTTTCCATTGTTTCTATGCTATCCCTAAATTCTTCTATCTTTGCTTTGAGGTCTTGATAGAGGTGATTGCTTTATTAACTTTTTTGTATTCTTATTGATTTTTAGGTTTATAATTTTCATCTGTTCCATGGCAATCTATTTCAAGCAAGCATTTGTCAACTGCAATTTATTTACCTTCTTATTTCTTCCTTTTTTTTTTTTTTTTAATATTAGTAATATGTGAAAAGGCATGACTCTGGTTACTTTCTGATTATTACACATTTCTTTAATTAGCAAATTATGGTCTTAGTCCAACGGTTACAGAAAGTTCATGTTGTTTCAGGGCCACAACTCTATTCCATATGTTGTTGTTGGTAGGTCCTGCCAAGTCGATTTTGACACAGAGTGACCCCATGTGACACAGTAAAACTGCCCCACAGGGCTTTCTAGACTGTAATCTTTACAGAAGCAGATTGCTGGTCTTTAGCAAATATTTACACCTATGTTCTCAAAGGCAGAATTGAGTGCGAGTGAGTTCTTTAAGCCAGTATTTCTCCGTAGTCAAAAGGCATTGGCAGCTATGCACCTGCTCATGATGCAGTCTGTATCCTCCATTCTGTTGGCACTGTTTGGGGTAAATAGTGGGAGTCTGTGATTTTCCTTTCAGCCCATCTCCCTCTTCGTTGGTGCTGAATTGAGTTGTATGAGGATCCCACAGCTGCTTGGTAAATTTTATTCCTGCTGTATAACACAAAGGAGTGAGTTCTCCCCCCTCACCCCCAAGCCCTGCAGTGTGCCGTCTACTTTGGAGAATTATGTTCTGATGCCTCCACCACACCTCTCGCCATCTGAAGCTACAGGTACAGCTTTCGTATATTTTCCAGCTCCCCTGTTTGCCCTTCACTGCATTTGGCAACCTCTTCCTCATGTATTGTCATTGGGAGTTACAAATTTGTTTTACTTTCATTAAAGACAAAAATTGCATTTCTTTCTTGCTTTTATGTTGGTTTGGATGACTTCTTTAAGACTGTGCAGCATCATCTATATATCATAATTTAAAAACTAATATTTAATCATCACCGTTTGATAATGATAATCCGACTTAATTGAAACTATTGCCATATTGGCATGGATTTTGTTTTCAAAAGCTTTTCTCCCTCACTAATGTATTCCTCACTAATGTTGTCATTGAACATTAAAGGATAGGAAAATGTAAACTTGACTTTTTTTCCCACGTGAAATGAAGAGATCAGAAATGATTTTCTTTTATTCGTGTTTTGGTCATCACCTTTAGATTTAATTTAGTCATAATATAACTGATGTCAGCAATGTGACCTATCCAGGATTTACCACCTGGGAGTTCAAAGAAGAAACAGTCTTTCTCAAAAAGGATTGATTATGGTACAATATATTTGGAAAGGAAGAAAGAAAATAATGAGGAATATCCATGTCATGAAGTCCCATTTTAATAAAATACTAGTTTCTATATTAATGTATTTTTCTATAATAATATATGGAATACCATGTTGGAAGGTAATATAAGAATCAAGAAAATCCAATAGAAACTGAAGTATAAGTTAAAACAAGACATCTCATAGTTGTTCTTCATTTTTCAGAGGAGGTTAAGAAATAATTTGAGAAACAGGGGAATCAAGAGATGATTGTCTTGTTCTGTGGGAGGAACCTTAGCCTGGGCCACCTTTGCAGATATGTTTCATAATGTCATCTGAATTGGCCCAGAGAACCAAATATCCAAAAGTTCTTGCCATTTGGGGCTTATAAAGGGAAATTTTCATAAAATAAACGGGAAAAACTGTGGCAGGGGTTTACAGATAACTTTTAAGCATCCTATTCACCTTGGAAAATCAAGTGGGAGTCATTTGATTTCAAGGCAATATTTGGAGATGTTCTGATTTTTTTGGAAAGCATTTTTTTTTTTCAGTTTACAAAAGAAGTTACGTGTAACTAAACGGCTCAATTCTTACCTCTTTCAGTATTCTAATTAGACCATTACTGCACTAAGGAGATAGAAAAGACACTATCTCGCGTGGCACTTTTTTTTAAACACTCTGGCCCTCAAGGCCCAGCCTAAAACTTCACGTAAACAAAGCATCTGGTTAATACCTGGAAGCAAATAGTCTATTGTACAGTTGAGATAAAGTTGGAGTTTCAAGGCACGTAGAGCATCATTGAAACTCAAATTGGGGAGCCTGCATAAATGCTAGATTAAATGCTGTAAGTAGCCCTGGAAATCAAGGCTGCAAAAATGGAAAGCAATCGGGCCACTCATAATTACTATGCCTCTCGAATTCTAGTAATTTATGGGAAAGGAAAACAAATCTAGTTACTCATCCTCTCCGTGAATGAAATGTGCTCTGCACTACAAATGCAAATGATTATCCCTCATCTAAATCAGTGACTTAA
Organism: Elephas maximus indicus; assembly: GCF_024166365.1. NCBI lineage: Eukaryota > Metazoa > Chordata > Mammalia > Proboscidea > Elephantidae > Elephas > Elephas maximus. The sequence continues at coordinate 83,785,161 of NC_064825.1, forward strand.
TGATATTCTACCTCCCAATTTCATCTTCATGTCACTGACAATGAACAGGCTTAATCTGATGATAAAATGTGTTCTCTGTTCTATTTAAACTGGAGTTTATTTCAGAATTGTGTGTTTTAAAATAATGTAAAATAAGGATTTTATGTTTTTACATCTCTATAAAGGAATATTCAAAAGTAAACATTTCTATACTTGCTCCTCAAGAGTGTGATGTGAGAGGCAGGATATAAATTAATGGTTTCTTTTTCCTAAAGAAAGAGTCCCCTGGCAGTGTGGTGGAAAAGGCCCTCGGCTGCTAAACAGAAGGTTGACAGTTTGACCCACTAGCCTCTCCATTGAGAGAAAGATGTAGCAGTCTGCTTCCATAAAGATTTACAGCCTTGAAAACCCTATTGGGCATTTCTACTCTGCCCTGTAGGGTAGCTGTGAGTCAGAATTGACTTGATGGCAATTTTTTTTTTCTTTATTTGCTTCTTAGTGGACAAGATTCACATCTGTCAATAAACATGCTTTTCCTGACACCACTATGTGCCCAGATCTCAGCTAGGTGCTAGCTCTCACCCACGTATGAACATACTTCTTATCCCAGAGAAATCTCTTTGAAGAAGCCAAGATATAAATGGGGTAGTTAGATGACAAAACAGGGTAAATGTAAGTGAAAACTGAAAATGATATTATAAGATCCAAGGATATACATTAATACATCTTTTCTGGTAAAATTGGGGGATAATATTCTAATATTGTAAGTGATGCTTTTTATTTTAAGTACCGAGGGTCTTCATTTTAGAACGTTTTGATGGCAGTCTAGTTGAAGTGTTTTACACACACTCATTCTGTGACCATACCCATAATCATAAGTTAAGTTTTGCTCCATTATTCAAAATTATAGCTACATATAATTAAAGTTATTCAAAATTAAAGTTATGTCAACTGAGTTATAAAACAGAGATCTCCGGTAAGTTCTTTACATTTGTTGTTGTTAGATGCCATCAAATTGATTCCAACTCATACTGACAGCATGTGACAGAGTAGAACTACCCCACAGGGTTTTCTTGGAGCCCTGGTGGTGCAGTGGTTAAGTGTTCTGCTGCTAACCAAAAGATTGGCAGTTCGAATCCACCAGCTGCTCCTAGAAGCCCTGTGTGGCAGTACTACTCTGTCCTATAGGGTTGCTGTGAGTTGGAATCAAATCAATGGCAACAGGTTTGATTGTGTTTGTTTGTTTAGCCTTTATGGGACCAGATGTCCAGATCTTTTCTCCCATGGAGCATCTGGGCAGGTTCAAACTGACAGTCTTTTTTGCGAGCAGCCGAGTGCTTAACTGTAACGCCACCAGGGCTCCTTTCTTTACATTTAAGCAGTCCCTATTTTTTTAATATTTTTAGGTAGTTGTGCCTATTTTTCTTTTTAATTTTCTTCTATCTTCTCACGTAAAACTTAGGAATTTTCTACTCATTTTTCCGTGGACTAGGAAAGTAGGTATGGAGTAGGCATGTGTGTATATGTGCGCTTGTGTGTGAGTATGTATGAGTACATACGTGTGTATCCGTGTTGTATGTGTTGGGTTCCTTTAGTTTCAGGAGCAAAACTCTTGATATATTTAAAATGCTAGAGGGTTTTTTATTAGGATGCATATGGAAATAAAAACACAGAAATGTGTCCCAGGTGAGCACATCAAAGGGAATCTAGCAACAAAGAATTTAAGAAGACTGAAATGTAATCCGAGAACTAGAAAGACTTTTTGGATGCAAAGCAGTTCTCGGGACCGGACTATCATAACAACTTTCTCATCAACAAGATCCCTGCAAAGCAACTTGGCCAATTTGATCCCACGTACCTATACTTTTAATTTCTCCTGCTTTTATTTGTGTTGGTGTTTCTATCGACCACTTTTTTTTCTTTTTTTTTTTAAACGCTTTGATGTCAACAATCTCTAAGAGAAAATCAAATTAGTTAATTTAGTCCCTGTGACTTCAGTGGAACTTTTATACTCAACCATTTTAGAAGACTCTGGCCAGCCTGATGAGTTGACTGCTTTTGCTGCCCTGGTTCAATCACATAAAGCCAAATTTATTTGGTACCAACATAGCTACTCACTGAAGTGGAACCCCTTAGAAATGGATAGTATTTGAATATTGTTAGATATTACGAATTTTGGCCAATCCAAATACCAGATAGATTACTTATGACTGATGGAGCCCTGGTGACGCAGTGGTTGAGAGCTCCGCTGCTAATCAAAAGGTCAGCAGTTCAATCCACCAGCCACTCCTTGAAAACACTATGGGGCAGTTCAACTCTGTTCTATATTGTGGCTATGAGGCAGAATTGACTTGATGGCAATGAGTTTGGTTTGGTTTTGGTGTTTAAAATGATAACAAACAGGCTTGGACTAAGGCTCTCAAAAAATGTTTCAACAGCAAAGTGTTTTGTAAATAAATATTTTGACTTTTCAGCATCTTTTTTTTTTTCCTGTGAAGTTGAGAGCATCCTATTTTACATTTTATACCATACATCATAATCTATCTTATGTTAGGAAACCCTGGTAGTGTAGCGGTTAAGCGCTACGGCTGCTAACCAAAACGTTGGCAGTTTGAATCCACCAGGTGCTCCTTGGAAACTCTATGCAGCAGTTCTACTCTGTCCTATCGGGTCGCTGTGAGTCAGAGTTGACTCGACGGCACTGTTTTTTTTTTTTTTATCTTAAGTTAATTTTTAATAAATATGTCACCTTACTCCTTTGTTGGGATGAATACATTAGTCTGAATTAAACTGAAGTTTAATGCTACTAACTATGGTTTCCAATGGACAGTTATAAGCAAATCTGTGCTATGAATTCAGAGGACAGAGGTAACATGTGGAACTGGAGTGATCTAGCAAGTTTCACGGAAGAGGTGGAGTAGATGAGCAGGATCACATGATACAGTTCATAAGGTTTGATTTTAGAGATCATCATCATTGTCATTGCCATCATCAAACATAAAATTTCACCTATAAATATTAATTACCATGCAATCCTCATCCTTGGTTTCATTCAAAATATCTAAACTGGGTGGCAGATAAATAAATGCACACCCACAGGCAACTATGCAAAGGAGATAGCATATTAATCTGGCCATTTCCTCCTAGAATATGAGCCACTATAGTAAATGGGCTGAGGATGTATACACAAAGTTCACAGTGTATTTGAGATCCCCTGTCTTGTTACATTTTTGAGTGTATTTGCCTACAGAAACCAATAATGCAGTAGATCCAGTAAATACATTTGATACTGAGCTGGAAGAAATGAAAATAGTAGTAGTAGGCAAGTTTTAAATTCTTTATGTTTAGAACTGAGTAAAGGAAGTCTCTGCTCCCAAGAAGTTACAGGAGAGATAGATAAATAGGTGATGATAGATAGATTAGATAGATAGATAGGTAGGTAGGTAGGTAGGTAGGTAGGTAGGTAGGTAGGTAGGTAGGTAGATATTCATAAATGTCGTGGGTTGAATTGTATCCCCCCAAAATATGGGTCCCCTTGGTTAGGCCATGATGCCTGTTATTGTGTGGTTGCCCTCCATTTTGTGATTTCCTTATGTGTTATAAACCACGATCTCTGCCTGTGGCTAAAGAGGATTAGGGTACCATATAACACCCTTGCTCAGGTCACATCCCTGATCCAATGTAAAGGGAGTTTTCCTGGGGTGTGGTCTGCATCACTTTTATCTTACAAGAGGTAAAAGGGAAGGGAAGCAAGCAGAGAGTGGGAAGACCTCATACCACCAAGTGAGCAGCACTGGGAGCAGAGTGTGTTCTTTGGGCCAGGGCTCCCTGTGCCTGAGAAGCTCCTCAAACAGGGGAAGGTTGATGACAAAGACCTTCCTCCAGAGGTGACAGAGAGACAAAGCCTTCCCCGGAGCCAACGCCCCAAATTTGGACTTGTAGCCTATTAGACTGTGAGAAAATAAATTTCTCTTTGTTAAAGCCATCCTCTCGTGGGATTTCTGTTACAGCAGCACTAGATGACTAAGACAATAAATTACAAGTGCTTTTTCTCCTCTCAAACAGATATGTCCCCCAACCAACTTTTTATTTGTATTGGTGTGTGAACTTGATAGTCCCCCAAAACAGGTAAACAGAGATAGTAAATATAACTTTTCTGAGCTGTATCAATGTCACATAGAGAAATACGAGTTCCTTCAGAGTAATGGGTTATGCACAGTCATACACAAAACCCAGAGCTTACACACACACCCAACAACCATCAGTCAATAATACCGCTATTCCACTTTTTAGCATAAGATAAAGTGTTTTATCCATTGTGTTGTAGAGAGTATGTTTTACTTACATCTACATCCTCAACACCTAACATAAAGAAAAATGGCAGGTGTTCAGTAAATGTTTGTTGAAGAAACTTATGAATAAATCAGAGGCATACAAATAATCTGTAGCTTTTCATTGTAGTCAGTTACACAACACATCAAGAAGACTATCTATGGCTGTAATCAGCAGTCACAACATACAATTTTTTCATATGTAATATTCACCTTGTCTGTGTGGGGAATGGTCTAATGACATGAGTTTCATTGGTAGTCCATAATCCCCAGTATACTTTTTCCAGTGCTAATGATAAATATCATCAAGTTTCTTAATCTTTGTGTGAAAAATGTATTTGTGCTTGGTGTCAGTGCCTCAATTTTGATCCAATTTTGTTGTTCCAGCCTTTGCTATTACCTTATGGACTGAAAGGCTTTGAATGATATGAACCTGGTTTAAAAGGTGAGGGAGCTTCAATGAAGACAATCTCTGATCTTCTTGATTAATCGAAAGGGCTGCATGAAAATAGCTTCTTTGCCAACATTCTACATGTTATGTATCACAAGCACGGCCTTGTGATTTATTTTTGTGTTTGCTCATCTTCTGATGGTAATGGGTTTATTCCTGGTCATCTACAGTCTTTGTTTTGTGATCAATTGGTATATATGTGACATAGCTCAGCATTTGAATGGGGCAGTCTCAAACTATCTGGAAAATACTATGTTTCAATCCATGTTCACAGGTCCATCAATATCTGCATAGATTTAGGGATAACCAAAATCTTAGATGGTAGGAAAGAAAGGGACAGATGTTTACTTGAGGGCATATGTAAGAAACACATCTAAACAGAGGTTGTAAATTATGAATGAAGCAGGAAGCAAAAGGTCAAAGTTGTTGACAAATGATCGCATATATAAGATTGGAAAACAATCAGTGTTATGAACTGAATTGTGTTCCCCCAAAACTGTCTGTTGTAAATCCTTACCCTTATACCATGGATATAATCCCATTTGGGAACACGGATTTCTTTGTTATGTTAATGAGGCCATGTCACTGTAGGGTGTGTTTTAAACCAATCACTTTTGAGATTTAAAAGGAGCAGATTAGGCATAGATGAAAGCCAAGTATAGCTAGAGGTTATGAAACTTGAACCTGAAATGCTATGCTGTTTAAGGCAATAAAAAACAAACATTAGCAATGTGAAGCATTCCTAAATGGACTGTTTCAAAACAATGTTAAATAGAATAACTTCTGAAGAATCGAATACTTTTTGGTATATCTTCGTCATTATAAATTATCATAATTATATTGTTATATGGGTAATTCTGCTGCAAAGAGCTCTGTATTAAGACCTGGATATATTAAAAAAAAAAAAGAAAGGGGCTCAATCTGTAGTTTTAAGTGTAGATTTGACAAGAGAGATATAGAGGCAGGAGACAAAAATACAATTATGAGATGCTAAGGGCGCTGGTTTGAGTGATGACGATAGTGATTAAAGGGAGCAACAGCTTTGTGGGACATGTAATATGGAGAAATAGGCATAAGGCTCAGAGACGGATAATGTACAGTGAAAAGGAAGGGTATTTAGAGTTGAATGACTGAGAAAATGATAGCCTGGTTAGAAATAGGGATGTTTGGAATGGAAGTTGGCTTTGGTGTGAAAGATAATTAGCTAGATTTGAAAGTATGTTTGAGCATTCATATGGATGTTAAATTAGCATTTATTGGCTTATAGAACCTGAAAATAACAGAAAAACCTACTCTAGAGGTTTAAAGGGGTTATTTGCCTCACACAACAAAAATCTGGGGATAAACATTCTAGGCTGTATAGCAGCTCTCTGATGCTATCAGGTATCCAGGTGCCGTATGTCTTTCTGGTCCACCATTCTTAGTATGAAACCTTTGTCTCTGTGGCCAAAAGATTATATCGCTGCTTCTTCAGGCATCACAGCCATTTTCTGGAGCAAAAAGAAGAGGGAAGTTTGAAAGAACAAGCTGAAAGTTTGTGTCAGGAAAGATTGTCACTTCAGAAAACATTTTCAGTACATCCTAGTAGTGACTTCTGCTTATATAACCAGAATTGGACTCTACAAGATGAATATTTTAATAGTTCAACCTCTGTAATAGGGAATGGCAAAGTGATTATTGAGGAATGAGAATAAAGATATGGTAACAAGGAGATCATTGGTAAGCCTGGCTAGATAAGCATCATCCTCTATATTTAGTGCTTGGGATACAAAGGTGAATAAGGCACAGTGTTTCTCCTAAAGGAACTTATAGCCTAGAAGACAAGAGAGACAAATAAGCCAAACTGAGGTTTTAACTTCTGATTTCTGAAGTTTAAACCCTTAAAGGTCTTGGTAAAGGTGTGAGACACACAAAAGCTTTTAAGAAGGCCCTATCTCCTTTATATTAGAATTCTACTTCCAGCATTCTATTGCAAAGTAGTTTGGGAAAGACTGTTTTATATATCACAGACCACTGTGGATAAACACTGAGAAGGATGGCTGGAAAGTCCTTCTGAGCTTGGGAAGAGTTGTTGAAGCTTTAGGGTTCTTGGTGACGAACTCGGTCCGACGCATGTTTCATTAACAATCAGAGCATGTGCATCCTTCATCACCGAAGCCAACACCAGAAGCACAGCATCATTCCCAAGGTGCAGTGACTAATACTTTGAGTAAGGCCTTAAAGTTCCCTTTATAGATCAAACAGTGACATGCTTGCTCACAGTACTGAAAATTAATACAAACACAGTGCACTAAATAAAGTGCCGCTCTTAAATGCAAATGCTTTGGGTAGAATGGAAAACATTTTATGAATACCTTTAGAAATATACTTTCAATTCCTTTGAAGCTAAAAATAAAGTGCTAAAAATCTCATTAAAGACATTTTTAGGGGTTGTATTTTTCCTTCTCATCTTATACTGAAGTTCAACCATTGACTTGTATTGTAATAAACATATTCCCAGAAATGACCAGTTGGGATTAATTCATGACCAAGTATTTTTCCAGTAACAATAATTTTCATTCCTTGAAACAAAGATTTTTTTTCTCTCTCTTTTTTTTTTTAATAGTACTTTAGATGAAGGTTTACAGAACAAACTAGTTTCTCATCAGTTAGTACATACACTGTTCTGTGACATTGGTTAACAGCCTTACAACATGTCACCACTCTCCCTTCTCAACCCTGGGCTCCCTATTACCAGCTTTCCTTTTCCCTTCTGCCTTCCAGTTCCTGCCCCAGGGCTGGTGAGCCCCTTTAGTCTTGTTCTGTTCCATGGGCCTGTTCAGTGTTTGGCGGAAGGGTGAACTAAGGAGTGACCTCATTACTGAGCTGAAAGTATGCCCAGGGGCCATACTCTCAGGGTTTCTCCAGGCTCTATCAGATCAGCAAGTCTGGTCCTTATTTTTGAGTTAGAATTTTGTTCAATGTTTTTCTCCAGCTCTGTCTGGGACTCTTTAGTGTGATCCCTGTCAGAGCAGTCAGTGGTGGTAACTGGGCACCATCTAGTTGTATGGACTCAGTCTGGTGGAGGCCATGGTAGATTTGGCCCACTAGTCCTTTGGACTAATCTTTTCCTTGTATCTTTAGTTTTCTTCATTCTTCCTTGCTCCCGAAGGGGTAAGACCAGTGGAGTATCTTTGATTGCCACTCATAGGCTTTTAAGACCCCAGACGCTACTCACCAAAGTAGAATGTAGAACATATCTTTATAAACTATGTTATGCCATTGAGCGAGATGTTCCGTGAGATCATGGTCTCCACCGCCCTCAGCCAGAAATTCAGTCCTTCAGGGAGTTTGGATGTGTCTGTGGAGCTACCATGGCCTTGCCTTGTACAGGTTGTGCTGGCTTCCCCGGTATTGTGTACTGTCTTACCCTTCACCAAAGTGTCCACTTACCTATTGTCTATTAAGTGTTTTTCCATCCCCACCCCTCCTCTCTCTCATAACCATTAAAGGTTGTTTCTTTTAGTATGTAAACCTTTTCATGAGTTTTTACAGTAGTGGTCTCATACAATGTTTGTCCCTTTGTGATTGACTTATTTCACTCAGCATAACATCCTACAGGTTCATCCATGTAACGAGATGCTTCAGAGGTTCATCATTGTTCTTTATCATTGCGTGTATGTACCACAGTTTGTTAATCCATTCTTCTGTTGATGAGCATCTAGGTTGTTTCTATCTTTTTGCTGTTGTGAATAATGCTGCAATGAACATGGGTGTGTATATGTCTATTTGTGTGACGTCTCTTATTTCTTTAGGATATATTCCTAGGAGTGGGATTGCTGGATCATATGGTATTTCTATTTCTAGCTTCCTATGGAAGTGCCATATCATTTTCCAAAATGGTTTTATCATTTTGCATTCCCACCAGCAGTGCATAAGTGTTCCCATCTCCCCACAGCCTCTCCAACATTTATTATTTCCTGTTTTATTGATTCATGCCAGTAATGCTGGGGTGAGATGGTATCTTATTGTGGTTTTGACTTGCATTTCTCTAATGGATAGAGGTCGTGAGCATTTCCTCAAGTGTCTGTTGGTTGCTTGAATGTCTTCTTTAGTGAAGTGTCTGTTCATTTCCTTTGCCCATTTTTTTTATTGGGTTATTTGTCCTTTTGTTGTAGAGCTATTGGATTGCCTTGTAGATTTTAGAGATTAGACTTTGGTCTGGTTTGTAATAGCTAAAAATTTTTTCACAGTCTGAAAATTCTCTTTTTAGTTTTTTGGTGCAATCTTTTGGTGAGTATAAGTGTTTAAATTTTAGAAGATCTCAGTTATCTAGCTTACCCTCTGGAGCTTGTGTGTTGTTGGTTGTGGTTTGTATCCCGTTCATGCCATGTATTAGGGCCTTTAGGATTGATCCTGTTTTTTTTTTTTTCTATGAACATCATGGTTTTTGGCTTTATATTTAGGTCTTTGATCCATTTTGAGTTAGTTTTTGTATATGGTGTGAGGTATGGGTCCTGTTTCATTTTTTTTTTTTGCAGATGGACATCCAGTTTTGCCAGCATCATTTGTTAAAAACACTGTCTTTTCCCCATTTGATGGACTTTGGGCCCTTGTTGAAGATCAGGTGACCATTGGTGGATGGATCTATATCTGGGTTCTCAATTCTGTTCCATTGGTCAAATATCTGTCATTGTACCAGTACCAGGCTGTTTTGACTGCTGTCATTGTATAGTAGGTTCTGAGGTCAGGTAGTGAAAGTCCTCCTACTTTATGAAACAAGGATATTTTTAATGAAGTTTTTTTGTTTTGTTTCAATTGCTTCTCCTGAATGATTTTATTATAGACCGAATGAACTGGAAGGGATAGAAATGGTCATTTTGTCAATACATTTAGACTTAACAGGAGTTTGGTTTTATTCTCTTGGAGTAAGAACTTTGATCACTCAACACCTTTGGGGTCCAACAGTGACCATATCATACAGTTTTTGAGCTCGTAGGGACCTTAGAGATCAATCTAGCAGGGGTTATTTGAAGATCTCTGTAGCTTTGGAATAGGCTGAGCTTAAAAAAAAAAAAAAAAAGACAAAGGGCTCTTAAATTCAGAAACAAGAATCTTTAATAATATGATTAAATACACTCTTTCTATGGGCACTTGTCTAACTGTAATGCAGCAGTTAATAGCTCAGACTCCCTGGTTTAGAATCCCCATTCTGCCACTAGTTGTGTGAACTTGGACAAGTTACTAAATATCTCATTTCCCCTTCAATAAAATGGGAATAACAGTTACAATCAATTAAGTTTCACTAACTTTCAAAGACTGCAAAACTAAACACTTAATATCAAAGTGCAAATAAAAAGTCATAACTTTGGCTCATCTTACAGATGTTCTCTTGGTTAATAGGATCTCAATTAAGGGAAGTCTGCACTTCCAAGAATTCTGTACTAATATATGTGACAGGCAATAATCATAGGTATAAATGATTAGATATGTGACTGCTAACTAGAAAGGATGGCAGTTAAAAAGACAGGAAAGAAAGAAAAGACAAAAATGGATGTCAGAAGAGACTCTGAAACTTGCTCTTGAACATAGAGTAGCTAGAGCAAAAAGAAGAAATGACGAAGTAAAAGGAGCTGAATAGAAGATTTCAAAGCATGGATTGAGAAGACAAAGTAGCATGTGATTGGTAACCTGTGGCACTGAAGGAAGAAATCCAAGCTATACTGAAGGCATTGGCAAAAAAACAAGGCTCCAGGAATTGATGGAATACCTATTGAGATACTTCAGCAATCGGATGCAACCCTGGAAGTGCTCACTCAACTATGCCAAGAAATTTGGAAGACAGCTACCTAACTAACCAACTGGAAGAGATCTGTATTTATGCCTATTCCCAAGAAAGATGACCCAATTGAATGCAGAAATTATCGGACAATATCATTAATATCACACACAAGTAAAATTTTGCTGAAGATCATTTAAAAGCAGCTGCAGCAGTATGTTGACAGGGAACTGCCAGAAATTCAAGCTGGATTCAGAAGAGAATGTGGAACTAGGGATAACATTGCTGATGTCAGATGGATCCTGGCTGAAAGCTGAGAATACCGGAAAGATGTTTACCTGTGTTTTATTGACTATGCAAAGGCATTTGACTGTGTGGATCATAACAAATTATGGATAAAATTGCAAAGAATGGGAATTCTGGAACACTTAATTGTACTCATGAGGAGCCTGTACATAGAGCAAGAGGCAGTCCTTCTAACAGAACAAGGGGATATTGCATGGTTTAAAGTCAGGAAAGGTGTGTGCCAGGGTTATATCCTTTCACCATATCTATTAGATCTGTATGCTGAGCAAATAATTGGACTATATGAGGAACTCAGCATCAGTATTGAAGGAAGACTCATTAACAACCTGTGCTATGCAGATGACACAACCTCGCTTGCTGAAAGTGAAGAGGACTTGAAGCACTTACTCATGAAGTTCAAAGACCATAGCCTTCAGTATAGATTACACCTCAACATTAAAGAAAATAAAAATCCTCGTGACTGGACCAATCTGCAATATTGTAATAAATGGAGAAAAGATTGAGATTGTCAAGGATTTCATTTGACTTGGAATCATGATCAACACCCATAGAAACATCCATCGAGAAACCAACCGATGCACTGCATTGGGCAAATCAGCTGCAAAATACCTCTTTAAAGTGTTGAAAAGCAAAGATGTCAGCTTGAAGGCTAAGACGCACCTGATCCAAGCCTTAGTGTTTTCAATCACCTCATGCATGTGAAAGCTGGACAAAGACTGAGGAAGACTGAAGAAGAATTGATGCCCTTGAATTGTGGTGTTGGCAAGGAATACTGAATGCCAGAAGAGAGAAAAAATCTGCCTTGGAAGAAGTACAGCCAGAATGCTCCTTAGAAGCAAGATGGCGAGACTATGTCTCACATACGTTGGACATGGTATAAGGAAAGATCAGTCCCTGAAGAAGGGCACCATGCTTGGTAAAGTAGAGGGTCAGCAGAAAAGAGGAAGACCTCAACGAGATGAATTGACACAGTGGCTACTACAACAGGCTCAAGTGTAGTGATTGTGAGGATGGTGCAAGACCACACAATGTTTCATTCTGTTGTGTATAGGGTCATTATGAGTCAGATCTGATTTGAAGACACCTAACAACAACAACAACAGTCCCTCTATGCCTCCAGGAAGAGCCCATACCATAGTCAAATGTATATGGGATGGTATAGTTTTTCCAGGGAATTGTATTTTATATGGCCAGATGGCAGAGTGGCCGAATATTAAGTCGTGAATTTTGTTTGTGCTAATGTATTGATTTTGACTTCCATCCTCCATTCAGCAAATTAAAGCATGAGAAATGAAATACCCATATCTATGGTTTGAAATAATCACTCTGGTGGCGTGTGAAGGCTGGATTAGATGATGGAGAATCTGCATGCAGGAAAACAAACAACTGAAGTACTATCGCAGGAATCCAGTTTATAAATATTGAGGCTACTGCATGAGTAGGATTGGCAAGTTGAAGGTATGTTAGTAGAATCAACAAAATGTGAGGAATGAAGGAAAACTGAGGAATCAAGGATTCATTTTAGGTAGATGACAATGCAATCACTATGATGGGGTATATAAGAAATGGGCAGATTTTGTAAAAAATGGTAATGAAAATCTTTGCACCTGTTGGTAGTACCTTTAGGATATTCAAATGGAAATGCTGTCTACATAAATGCATATATTGGCCTGGAGATCAAAAGAGGTGTTCGAGATTGAGATACACATTAAAAAAGATATTCATAAAGAATTGAGGCTGCAGGTATGATTATATTTGTCCAGGGCAAGTGAGAAGAGTGTAATGAATGAGGATGGAGCCCTGAAGAACACTACTATTTAAGTGGGAAAAAAAAGAGAAAGATGCCACTAAGAGGTCTGAGAAATATCACAGGGTTAACCTGTCAGGCCTGTAAAATAAGAAGAAAGAGAAAAATATGTTCAGATATACATCAAACATTGTGGCAACTGCTACTCTTGTTTTATAACTCAAGGATAGTAAATTCAAATGCTTTTGGGAACTAGGCAGATAATTTCATGTGTAGAGACAGCTGGGTATAAGATAACAATGGGGGATTGTTGCATGCTGGAGAGAATCTTGTCATAAGGGGCAGCTGCTGTCCTGATCCTGCCTATTATTTTCCTGTGAGAATTTGGGTCAATGTTTCCAGATATTTGGCTTTTTCAATAAAAACTGGAACGCTGTATTTTAGTATAAGTTCTCAAAAGAAATATCTACAGGACTGTTTTGTTTTTTTTTTTTAGACCATAGGCAGCCAGTTTGCAATATCTGCCTTAGCTTCCATGACGAAAACAGCCCTGGGCCAGGAAGATCACTGGTTGAACCTACTATTATAACCTTCCATTTCCATATCCTTGAGTAGCTGCTGTGCATAGACTACCTTGATGAAAAATACTGGCATTCTAAGCTACTTCCTTTTAAGTACTGCACCGGAAAAATTAAGAAGTAGTTCATGAAAACAGAAATGTTCTAGTCAATGCCTAAGAATGTATTGTAATCTTTGCTAGCTGCTGCCATGTAAGACCTCTGACAACTATAAGTAGGGTGACCATATAATTTAGCATTCAACCATGGGCACATTTAGGGTGAAAACGAGTGCCCTTCACAGATGTTAAGTGAAATGTTTAATAATCCTATCTACGAATGCACATTTTTCAGTGTTGAACAGTCTATTTTTGACTTAAACCATCTGATTCAATTTTCTTAAGTTAAATGTGATTTATTTCCTCCGAATTATTTTGTCTTCTGTATTTACCTTGAGGACAGACAAAGAGCATTTTGATGTTTTTAAGTCTCACTTGCTAGTCACGTACTTTATTTGGAGGGAGAGTGGTTTTACTGTGTATCAATTAATTGTTTCTTTTGTTTAAAGGAATTTGCAACCTAGGTAACCTTAGAATAGAGAAAAGAAATTAGGTTGTGCCTCTCCACAGGTGGTACATGTAATTTTCTCATTAATAAATTGAGCAGCAAGAGGTGTTCTTCCTCTGTATGTCAAAGGTCATTCAATTAGTAGGACTAATTTTCTCTGGCTTTATGTCAAGTTCTGCTATTTGGCTCTTGGTTCTGAAGCAGATGACAAGTGCATAAACAAAACTGTTTCTTTTTTTAGGGGATGAAATAAAATCGTTTCTAATAAATTAACAAGAAGTCTTTTGAGCATCTTTACCTCTAAGGAGGCTGTTATGTACACCCACATTTTTATGTCCCCCAGTGAAGATGACAAGATATCACCCACTAACATGGGAACTGTTGATTGCGATCTGCTGGGAAATAACTCACTTGGAAAAATTTTAAAAGAGAAAATCTTTACTATGTTTTTACTGCAAGTCTGAGTAATGGAATTCGTCAAATAAGGAGCCTTTAAAATGCATGCGTGGGGACACCTTTTGAAGTCTCATAAATATTTACATATTTCAAAAGTTGATCTTCAAGTATTTCCAGGATAACTGCTGATGTGAAATATATCAGTGGCCTAAAGCATCGGCTTTTAGAGGAAAAACCGACCTTGGAGATTTTTCAAATTCAGCCCTTCTTCTTCACTTTTCAGAGGAGGAATTTGATAAAATCACATGGCTAGTTTGGTAAGAGTTGGAATTCATATACAAGGCTCCTTATTCCAAGTCCATTTTCAACTGTGTAATTTTATGTTTCAAACATGTTTAAAATACAATCATTCTAACAGCTAGGAAAGAAAGAGAATGAGTGTTTTCATTTTACAAATTGGCTTGGCACATCGTGCAGTTTATTAATTTTAGCAGAGTATCAAAATCCGTTGTAGTTCAGTTGATTCTGACTCATAGTGACCCTATAGGACGGAGCAGAACTGCGCCATAGGTCTTCCAAGGAGTGGCTGGTAGATTTGAACTGCTGACCTTTTGGTTAGCAGCCAAACGCTTAACCACTGTTCCACCAGGGCTCCTTAGCGTAATTATCTAGGTGGAATTAAGACCTTTTAATGCACACATATATGTATGCATACTTTATCTGATGTTGTTCCCCTTTAATATACACTCTCAACTGCAATAGTTGTTTAGGGACCACTTGGTGTTTGTTTCCATTTATAGTAATAACTGGAGGAATATTTTACTTGGTAGCCACCATGGTAGGAAGTTCCTGGGGACAAATACTTTTTAGTAGTTATGATTCTAAAATCCTGTATCCTGAGGAAATACCTGTCTTCTTAAAACTTGCTTTGTTTGATCATCAGACTTTCTCCTAAAGTATTTGAAGCTTCTGTACTTTAATATAACACCGGTATTTACAACTTAATTATCACACAGAGTTTGAGTTTAGGCAAAAATACTTCATTTGAAAGGCATGATTGAGACTAGCCTATTTTCAAAGGACTGTCTCAAGTTTCTTGTCTTTGGATGTTCCAACTGTAAAATGCCAGGCAACTTCTGAGCTATGCCTAATTGGCCCCCTTAAAGAGGAGCCTTACTGTCATTTTTTTCTGGAATATGAATCTGGTCTGTTTTCCTGACAAAAAATTCACTTATATTTAGGGGGGAAACTATCTGCCTATAACTCCACTCCTGAAACTAGAAAGTTAGAAAGTTTATCTTTAATTAAATTAATAAAATAATTATTCATTATAATTATAAATTTAAAAATATAATATAGATATAATTATAAATTAATATAGAATTTTATGAAGAAAATAATTAAATATTTTAATTTGAGCCTTAGGTGGGTAATTATTATGATTTATCCATCACACAAAGGAATGAAAACTACATACTGTTAACACCTAGATTAATGATTATTTGTACGAATACAAATACTATGTAATGAACTTGGAAGACTCTCAACTTGTTTGATTTTTAGTATCTCTACTTTGGCTTGGTTTAGCTCATTATCTTGGATTCTTTTGACCCCAGAGTCCTCTTCTTTGTCCGATGTTATTCCTTTCCCAAGAAGATTATTGCAGACAAATTCTAGGGTGGTCCCCATGACTCCTGCTTACTTGTATTCACACCCAGGTGTAATTTTCTCTTCTTGAGTGTGTCCAGGACCTGACTTGCCTCTAAGCAATAGAATATAGCAAAGCTGAAGGGATGTATGTGATTACGTTATACAAGCGTATAATGCCCTTTTTGTTGGAAGATTTTTTTGTTCCTTGCTGGCTTTAAAGAAGTAAGGTATCATGCTCTGAACTGATACATGGAGAGGGCTACATGGCAAGGGACTGAGGGCAGCCTCTAGCTGACATTCAGCAAGAAACTTGAAGCCCTCTAGCCAATAGTCTGCAACAACCATGTGATCTTAAAAGCAGATCCTTCTCCATTTGAGCCTCAGATGAAACCTCAGCCCTGGCTGACACCTTGGCTATAGCTTCATGAGGCACTATCTTAGCTATCTAGTACTGCTATAGCAGAAATATCACAAGTGGATGGCTTTAACAAAGCTACATTTATTTTCTCACAGTCTAGTAGGCTAGAAGTCCAAATTCAGGGCATCAGCTCCAGGGGAAGGCTTTCTCTCTCTGTTCACTCTGGAGGAATGTCCTTCTCATGGACTAGGAGCTACTTCATACAGGAACCCTGGATCCAAAGGATGCTCTCTGCTCCCAGAGCTATATTCTTGGTGGTATGAGGTCCTCAACTTACACTCTGCTCATTTCTCTTTCCTTTTATCTCTTTTAAGACAATAAGCAATGCGGCCACACCCCTGGGATACTCCCTTTACATTGGATCAGGGATGTGACCTGGTATTACATCCCACCCTAATCCTCTTTGATATAATCCAATTTTGCATCATTAACCACAGGCAGAGATTAGTGTTTACAACACATAGGAAAATTACATCGCTCACGAAATGGAGGACAGCCACACAATACTGGGAATCATGGCCTAATCAAATTGGCACATATTTTGGGGTGACACAATTCAATCCGTAACAGACACAGAAGTCAAGAGCTAACTGAGTTGTGTCTGCTCTCCTGATACACGGCAACATTGAGATAAGAAATATGTGTTGTTACTAGGTTTGTAGTAATTTTGCTACAAAGCAGTAGATCGCTAACACAGAGGCCTATATTTGAATGTTTGCTCTTTATATTAGGGCTCATTCATTTATTCATGCATTCAACAAATTTTTATCAAGCCTCTATGATGCATAAAGCTGCAAAGTGTCATCTAAAAGGTGAAATAAATACATCAATGTGTCATATGGGTATTATGAATGAAGTTTTGGTAGTGTCTAGTAGAAACACAAAGAAGGAAATGGTCTGTTCAGTTTGGCTAATTCCATAGAGAGAATAATTATATAAGTCGTGATAAATGCTATGAAGAATATAAATAGAATGTAGTGGTAAACAACAAACAATAATAATACTTAACAGTCATTAAGCACTGACAATATGTCAAACACTTGTCCAAAATATGTATTGAACTGTGCTCGGTTTCAGATAATTAAAGTGAATTTCTAAGTACTTTAAATTAATTTCTTTTTCCTTACAGTATTCCTATTAGTGTCTTCATCTTACAAATAAAGGTACAATGCAATCCGTAACAGTGTGATAAAACAGAGAAGCACCTCAGTGCCATGGAAACATGGAAAAGCTAGTCATTCACTCTGCCTTGTTTTCCAGGGGCAGTGTGGACTGAATATCATGAAAAGCTTCACTGAGGAGAAGGTATTTGAGCTGTACTTTAGAGATCAACAAAGTGAGGGAGGGGACAAAACAGGAAATCACCTAGCAAGGGCACTGAAGGATTTACCTAAACAACTTCTCTTATTTATTTGCCCTCCTTATAGTTCTACAGAGGGTTTAAAGTAGTTCACAGAACTACAAAATGCATAAAGTGTTTGGAGAGCAATAAATAGTCTGATGTGGTTAGAAAATTGTATGAGTGATAGGAAACGAGTTTGGAGGGGATAGTTCAAGATGCGATCATGAAGATTTGCGCTAGAAAGTTCATCTTTTTTCCTGCTAAGACTCATGCAATCATGTTGGAACATCTTAAGTGCAATGGGTTTAAAAGACTACTAAAATTCCAAAACAAAAATAGAAGCAACATACAACTTCCTTTGGTGCTACTTTGCAGAGGAACAAATTGTACTTGTAGCTATTCACTCAATAAATATTTAACAATGTATTGTCACTTTATTAGCCACAATGAGATGAACACAATTCTTGCACTTAGGGTACATAGGATCATGTAGGAAAGACAATTATTAAACTGATAATTCAACAACATAATTAGAGTTGTGTAAATTTCTAGAAAGGAAAGGAAAAGTACGGGTTGCTCTGACAATATTTAAAATGAGGAACTTAATCAGGGAGGCCAAGGAAGTGTAATTAAAATAATTAGGTCAAATGATGATGGATGCCCTGTGGCGTGTGAAAATGCTGGTTTTATAAAGAAGAGGTAAGTAGTATTTGTGTATGTGTGTTCATTCGCCTATCAAACATGCACTGAATTACTACTAGGTGTGAAGCATTGTGGGAGAAACAGCAATGAATCATGTTAATGCTCCCCCTATAAATTCATTTAGCGCGTAATAGTTTACAAAATATTTTTGTAAGATGCTAATTTACTCCACAAAATGGCACTCCAAAGATAGATATTCTTAAATGTATCTTACATTGATGGTAATACCAGGACCCTCTTTTTCGGAGCCATGGCCTTTTAGGAACCTAACCAAAAAAACCAAACCCGTTGCCGTTGAGCGGATTCCAACTCATAGCAACCTTATGGGACAGAGTAGAACTGCCCAATATGGTGTCCAAGGAGCGCCTGGGGGATTCAAACTGCCGACCTTTTTTGGTTAGCAGCCGTAGCTCTTAACCACTGTGCTACCAGGGTGTCCTAGAGAGCAAATAATAAAGCTAGAGACCTCTCTGGATCACAGAGGCTGTTGTTGCTAGGTGCAGTCAACTCAATTTTGACTCAGAGTGACAATATATGACAAAGTAGAACTTCCCCCAGAGGGTTTTCTTGACTATAATCTTTACGGGAGTGGATCGTCAGGTCTTTTTCCTGTGGAGTTGCTAGGTAGGTTTGAATTGCTTACCTTTCAGTTAATAGCTGAGCACTTAACTGCGCCACCAGGGCTCCATTCACAGAGGCTAAAAGGGTATTACTGACAGCCGACTGAGCCATAGGAACTAAGTTCAACTAAGTTAAAGATTCCTCTTGCCCAGCACAAAAGTCTCAGTTGTGAACAAATTAAAACAATCACAAAACACAAGGGCAATAACCGCCTCTCTCATTGTAACATTTTTTGTTCTTCTCTGAGTTTTAGCTCTTTCCCATCACCATAATGACCAGAGATACTAAGACCATAGGCCTATCACTGGGGTTCTGCTATTAATTCAGAGACATTTCCTCCAGATATCTCCTTTTATATTCTCTATTTGGGGGCTCTTGGCATCTGGTAACCATTAGCATAAACCCCAGAGTACTGAGGAATCCAAGTTTTAATTGATATCTCCCCATAAAGGTATAATTGGGGTTTCTTCCGTGTCCAGCAGCACTAGAAGAAATAAAGTTGATATCACAGACTACCTATGTTCTGCTGTTGTTGTTGGATGCCAGTGAGTCAATTCCAACTCATAGCGACCCCATGTGACAGAGTAGAATTACCTCCTGAGGTTTTCTTGGCTGTAATCTTTATGGAAGCAGATTGCCAGGTCTTTGTCTTATGGAGCCACTGGGTGAGTTTGAACTGCCGACTTTTTTGTTAGCAGCTGAGCACTTAACCATTTTGTCACCAGGGCTCCTTAGTTTATATATACCAACTACAAAAACGGTTAAGGCAAGATATTATAATGAAAAGTTAATGCAAATGATCATTGGGTGGTTAGGGAGACCAGAGTGCCTCCTCCAATTCTGACTAAAATGACCTGTAACAAAAATGGGATAAAGTGAGGCTCAGAGAGACACCATGATTTTCCAAAGGTCATGTAGCCAATACATTGTTCAGCAAACTCTTGAAAATGAGTCTCTTAAGCATAAGGCCAAAACTTATTTTTCCATCACTACCATTCACTTTAGGTGCCTGCCCCCAAAGGGAAAAGTGAAATTTAGCAGGGGGCGATGAGACGTGCATATAAATAACCATAAGATGCAGTGAGGGATATTCAGAGTGATATTAGAATGATAGAATGACTCCTTTTCCATAGATACTCATAAAGTTACAAGGGAAATGGAATTTGTGACATCGAGCTTCCATTCATGGTGAGGGAGCAATTTCTTTTGGCGAAAAGCATCTTTCAGTGTTTGAACCTCAGAGGAATTGGTACAAGCCAAATATGAGCCAAAGATGGCTTTGCTGTTTTTACTTTATTTTGAAAGATTTTATTGGCAGCTTAAGCTCAATTCTGAGACCTCTATTTGACAAAAGTACTAGTAACTTAGCTGCATCTGGGACAATTTACTATGTGATAAAAATTGTCATTTGTAGGTGTTTTTTGTGTCAACAGAGACTAAAGGTTTCATTACCACCAAAATGCCTGTCTCAGTGTAAAGGTCAGAGGCATATTGGAGAAAATCCTTATATATTCAACTGTCACAAAATTCTGTTCTCTTCCCACAAACTCCAGAACAGGTACTCTCTGAGGGTTGGCCGTTTATTGCACATAGAGTGAATATGGACGCTTAGTTATAGAAGATACTTAATGTTTTAAATTGGATGCATTTTTCACCGGCAGAAAGAGATGGAGAGAGAGTTGTAACTTGCACACTCTCAATGCTTATGGGCAAAAACAGTGGGCATGTGTGGGAAGTGAGAGGCAGGAATGGGACAAAATGTTTCTGCTCAGGTCATTTCCTGCCAACCTTTTTATTCAACCCAACTCGGGAGATGGCACTTTGTAGAAACTAAATGATTAATAAGGCTTCCCAACAGGACCACAAACCAACCTGAACCACTGCAGGATGTTACAGGTTACTGTCTAGAGTAAGAGTAAACATCCTCAGAAGGCTAAATGTAAAAGTAAACATCCTCAGAAGCAAGAAATATCATAGAGGGTTTGACAAGACAGCAGTAAGGTAGGGAAGAGAAGGAAACAAAAAATGAGTCAGCACGCTATTGTCAGGATATTCCCTTTGTGTTGTGATAGTCTGGGTTTTAGGTAATCAGAACAAATGGAAAATTTATTAAGTGCACAGATACTGCTGCAGAAGTAATGGAGCCCCTCCAACTCCCCCAGGGTTCCCTTTTCATGTATTATAGAAAACAATGGACCTAGCTCTGCACCTTCCCAGGCTGTGATACAGAGTACCATGAACCACTACATATGAGAGAAAACTCCTAATTCTGGCTGGGAGGTATGAAAATCTTCACTGTAAGTGAGAACCCTGAAGGTGATAGGGTGGGGAAGGCAGAGGATGGATCCCAGAAGGAAGAACAAGTGAAGATGGAGACCTCCATGTCTTTCTTGATCCCGTTTGTTCTTTCTGGAATGCTCCTCTCCCCTCCCCCCTCATCCGATCCTTCTCTTTTCCCCGTTCACAGTGCATCTGTTGAATCTCTATTCCTGTTTCCTTGAGAAAAAAAAGATGAGAAAAGAATAAAATCTTAATACTTTAACAGGGAACTTAAGCTTCTATGCCTTTCCTTGCTTAAAAACTGTTGCCACTCTCTCACATAAACACTAAGTTCCAAGTACCCTAGGCTTAATTTTGTATCTCTTTTTTCGGAATCTACTGTGTAACAGAAAATGTCTGGAAATCAGGGAGACAGTGTGAATCCCTGAGTGATCACTGACTACGCATGTGACCTTGAAAGAATCGTTTGTTTTTAACCCTACTCAGCAAAGATGTTGTAATGTTAAAATAAGATAGCATGTAGCTGGTATATTCAGTGAACAAACACTGTGTGGTTCATTCGGGAAACTATTTTATTTTTCTGAAACAACTGCTTTCAAGCATGCTCCGTTGGACTTCTCTTACACCAACAACATCTATGGAAAACCCTACAGCTTTAGGTTACTTTAAAAACAAAATTCCATTTTTTCCATCAAGATTCAATTTCAAGTATTTCAAAGGTTTGTTCTGCATTTCAGTTTAAAATCTAAACTTGAATCTGAATTTCATTCCACTTGTATTGGAGAGGGAGCACGGCTTCGCCTTTTGCTATTCTTCACTGTTTTATTTTTCTTCTAGCTCCCAAGCTTCTCCAGGGTGAAGAAGGACAGAAGGAAAAAATTCAAAGTTATTTTCACTCACTTTCTCCTGCTTTAAGTTCTCCCTTGGCTCATAAAAAAAAAAAAAAAAAAAAAAAAAAAATTTTTTTTTTTTTTAAATACTGTCTGTTATTTCCTCTGTTTTAGCATGTGTTAAAATGCTCCTGTTTTTGTGAAGCACATGTGTGAGTTTGTTGAAAGCCCATCATAGATTTCCACACTGGGCACTTGCTGATACAAATGATGTATTCTACACTTGGCCTGTTAAATCTACTAATGAGCTTACCTGTTGTCTCAGGAGTTCACCCCATGACCTCTTACTGCTCCTCTTTGCCTCAGTCTAAGACTCAAGCTGGTATCTCCTGTGGAATCTAGCTGGCCCACATAGACTCATTCCTTTTTTACTCTAACAAATGTGGACGTGCATAATCAGGCTATTGCTGCCCTCTCCTTGTCTTGTGCTCCCAGGCATCTCTACTCATCCTCCCACCTTCAGAATGTCCTGGTGGAAAGCAGGTGCTGATCTTGATTTAGAACAAAACTCTAGAGCATATGTGTCAAGGTACTAAGACATTTCTCCCCACACCATACTGTACTGGCAGCACTGAGGTGGGCCTGTGGATTTCTCTAGGTCAGCAAGCATCCACCCCAGTAGAGAGATATCCATCTTTTCTTCTTTCAGGCATTTCAGATGTCTGTGAGTTTATCTTGGTGTTCTGCCTCTCTTGGCTTAATGGCAGTAGAAAAACACCTGCCTCTTCTCTCCCACCAGTTGGGAGATGTGGATACACTCCTTCCTAGGCTGGTAAATCTCCTTCCTCTGACCTTATATGAATCGCATAGAGTGATGAGCTGAATGAAGCTTGAAGGGCCAGTGTGGCTGCTTCAAGCACACAGGATGGCCATCAAATATGCCTCCTTTAATCGTTGTCTTTAGAATGCAGAGCTACTTATTTTCCATTGTTTGCAGCTGTGTGAGTTCAACCAAGATGCTCGAATAATTTAAAGCATCTCTTTTTACTTTTGGCTCATACATAAATTTCATAGCACAGTGCCTGGCACATCATAGGACTCAGAAATTTTAGTGGGCTTTTATTTTGTTTGTTTTTATACTTGCAGAGGATCACTTGGTCATCTCTCTAATAATGCACACATACCCAGTGGTTAAACATTTGGCTGCTAACCCAAAGGCCAGCAGTTCAAATCTACTAGCCAATCCTTGGAAACCCCTTGGGGCAGTTTTACTCTGTCCTTTAGGCTCATGATGAGTCAGAATCGATTGGATGACAACGGCTTTGGTATTTCAATCTACTTGTATTTTGGCTTTTTTTTTTTTTTTTAATGATTAAGAAAGCTAAAAGAGAAAAAAAATCTAAATTTTAAGAATCGCTTAGGGGAATGGAGAAAAAGAACACCTTCTGCATTCAAAATATACTTTTTTTCCAGTTCAGGGGACTGTGGGCCTCATTTACACTTACCTTTTCCAGAAGCTAATTTGTAGCTCAGCTCACCTGCTTTTAGACTAGGTTGATTCATTTTACCTTAGCATCCAGCTAGCGCATTTGAAATTGCTGATGAAAGGTACTGTCAAATCCCTGGACTATTTTGATAATGATTTGTATTCGTAAGGCAATCTGCCTATTAGTGTAGAGAAGGAGAATTGGGCCAACACCTCACGAAATGATCTCTAAAAGCAAATACGGCGGCCCCGGAGTCCGCTGGGCAGGAATTTATATCCTTATAGCATTTTGACTCAGCACACAAACGTGGGGTGTATGGGGGTGTTTGCATTTGGTGCCAGATTGTTTGCCTACACCAGAGACTGCCCTAAGAGATTTGTTGTATCTGTCTTTGCTTAGGAATTGGAATTTAGTAAGCCTTTGTTTTAATGCTAAGTTATAGCACAGAGTTTCTTAGCATTTTATCTATGGCTGTGCAGGTATAACGACCCTCCAGTGATCATGTGTGTATCCAGGTGCCTGTCAATTAAGTTAAATATAATCCGTCACTAGTTTGCTCTCAGGAGCCCTGATGGCACAGTGGTTAAGAGCTCAGGTGCTATCTAAAAGGTCTGCAGTTCAAATTTACCAGCTGCTCCTTGGAAACCCTATGGGGCAGTTCTACCCTGTCCTATAGGGTCGCTATGAGTTGGAACTGACTGGACAGCGCCTAACAACAACAAAGACAAGCCTGTTCTTGTTAGTGTACCCACCAACTGTACTACTAAAGCAAAGACTATTTGTGTACCATAAATATGCTGTGAAATTCTTCTCCATCCATGCTGCAAACTTGGCTACTCTACCCCATCTTACATCAAAAAATTCAGCATATTAAATATATATTTAATAATATATTTGACTCAATGGCACTGGGTACTGGCTTTAAATACTTATAGTCATATATTATAAAATATTTTATATAAAAAAATTTATAGTTATATAAAAATATATAACTATAATTATAGTTTAATACATATAACTATAATCTGGTACAGCTTAGGCAGAAGTTTAAATTTTAGTTTCTATGAGTTTAAGTAAACATCTTATTTTTTATAATTCTTTTTCAAATAGCTACATTTTGGAATATTTACATCTGAGGTTGCAATAAGGAATACACGAGATAATCCATGCATGGTGTCTAGAACATTGCTTGGCATTTAGTAAGTGCTTAACCAGTTGCCACTGAGTCGATTCCGACTCATAGTGACCCTATAGGACAGAATAGAACTGCCCTATAGGGTTTCCAGGGAGAGGTTGGTGAATTTGAACTGCTGACCTTTTGGTTAGCAGCCAAGCTCTTAACCACTGTGCTACCAGGGCTTCAATGCTTCAAAACTATTAATTCTCTTTTACCTTTAATGGTAAGAACAGACTTACTTGCTACTCTCTTAGGTAGCACTGTCACTGGAGGATAGGAAAAAAAAAAAAAAAAACATGGCAATTATTCCACCTTTGCATTTTGAAGAACTGGTATTACCTTCACTGAGCAGTGCCTCAGGGAGAGAGTAGGAGGTGGCTCTGCTAGGTAGGAAATCACAGCAATGGTTTTCAGCTCTTCTGTAGTGTTCTTTTCAGATGTGTTGAAGGAAGCCCTTTTTTTCCTGTTTGGTTCTTTTCATCTTAGGAATTTGTGTTCATGAGGAAACAACATAAATTGCTGTTGTTTTTTTTTTACCTCTTTATATCTGATTTCGAAGGTGAAGATTTCTGTTGAGATTGAATGTCAAATACCTCATTATTTTTAGAAGGAAGATGCATTTGAGCACCCAGAGAGGTAGGACTATGGCCATTTTAAGCACTTTTCCTTACAGCTCTTTCACTTAGGAGCACACTGAGGGAAAAAGAGCATGACTGTGAGAGCCAAATAGGTTTGACTGTGACTTCCACGCTGGTGCTTATTGCATTGACTTCAGGCAAGTTACTCAGCCCATAGCCATCTTCTTCCAGTTCTTCGAACAGATTTTTTTTCTGTCTTAGTTCCCTCATGAGTTCATGAAGGTGGCACAGCACCGGACAACATTTTGTTCTGTTATACATAAGGTTACAATGAGTGGGAGTCAACTTGTTGCCAACTAACAACAACAACAATCCATTACAGATGAGGAAATTGAAGAATAGAGAAGTTAAGTAATTTGTTCTGAATGATAAATTTCATAAGTAACAGAGCCAGGATTTAAAACAGGAAGTATGCCTCCAAAGCTGGTACTCCTAACCACTATATTTATAATGTCAGCCGTAAGTGTGAATACCTGAGTTAGGTAGGTGGCTCCTGACGATTTATACCTCCTGATATTCAACTCTTGTGTGTTTTCCTCTATTTGTGTGTAGAATGGATCTAATGACTTGCTCCTAACAAATAGAATGCAGCAAAAGTGATGAGATATCACTTCTGTGATTAGGTTTTAAAAGCTTGTGACTTCCTTCTTGTTCTCTCTTTCTGTTCCTTGCTTTTGATGAAGCAAGTTGCCAAGTCTAAAGTTACCCTATGGAGAAGCCCACCTGGCAAAGAACTAAGGGTAGCCTCCAGCCAAAAACTAGTGAAGAACTGAGGTCTTCAGTTCAAGATCTCTAGGGGAACTGAATCCTGCCACCAACCATGTGAGTGTGTGAAAATAGAGCTCTTCCCGGCATAGCCCTGAGAAGACTGCAGGCCTGGCCGGTATCCTGATTCCAGCTTTGTGAGAGAACTGGAGCCAGGGGACCCAGCTAAGCTGCACTTGGATTCCTGACCACAGAAACTATGCAATAATAAATGTTTTGGAATGATTTGTTATACAGCAATAGATAACTGATACCACACTTCAGAAGTTTTGCCATTTATCCTTTCCTTCCTTCCTCACTGTCTTCTTCATCTTTCCTTCTTTCTTTGCTCAAAGAGTTGAAAACAATAAAGCAGTATACAGAGGTATTTTTTAAAACCAGGATTCAAACCAAATGGTAGTTAGAAGTTAAAATCATGAGGTAGTCAGAAAACTCTTTAATCTAACTCCCACATTTCAGTAAGTTGAGTAATTATTATATTTTATCTTGGAGGTTCTCATTGAATTGTTTGTAATTGCTTCATAAGAATGAATGTAATTTTTTAAATTATCATCTTGATTAATTCATCCATTTAGTTAAAACCAACATTTAATGGATGCTTACTTAGGCCAGACACTATTTTCATAAACATTAATAACACAGAAATAAATGAAACATGGTCTCTGTACCTGGGGTCTCTCAGTAGAGTGAAGAATGTAGATGTGGATTCAAATAGTTGCAGTATCATCTAAGTACAGAAGTAGGTATGTATGTTAAAAACACAGAAAAGGGAGTTTCTCATCTCCGTGGTGGAAGGATATTAAAATAATATGTCCTATGGGTATATAAAACTTTAAGCCATTCACACAATTTCCATATGTGCTTCCAAATTCTCTGGAATTTTCTTTAAATGAGGAAATATAAACATAGAAACTATCAAATAAAGACAGACATGTTGAAAAGCTTTAACTCTCCTTTAACAAATTCCCAGCTGCTAATGAGTCACCTAGAAATATGGAACATTCAATGTTATATCTCTGTGCACTAACATTAGCACAGAATCATGCTGGGAATCTTTGTTGTTGTTGTTGCTAGTTGCTACTGAGTCAGTTCTAACTCATAGTGGCCCAATGTACCACAGAACGAAACACTGCCTGGTCCTGCGCCATGCTACAACCATTATGCTTGAGCCCATTGTTGCAGATGTCAATCAATCCATCTCGTTGAGGGTCTTCCTCTCTTCTGCTGACCCTGTGCTTTACCAAGCATGATGTCCTTCTCCAAGGACTGATACTTCCTGACAACATGTCCAAAGTGTGTAAGACACAGTCTCACCATCCTTGCTTCTAAGGAGCATTCTGGTTGTACTTCTTCTGAGACAGATTTGTTCATTCTTTTGGCAGTCCATGGTATATTCAATATTCTGCGCCAACACCACAATTCAAAGGCATCAATTCTTCTTTTGTCTTGCTTATTCATTTGTCCAGATTTCGCATGCATATGATGTGGTTGAAAATACCATGGCTTGGGTCAGGCACACCTTAGTCTTCAAGGTGACATCTTTTCTTTTCAATGCTTTAAAGAGGTCCTTTGCAGCAGATTTGTCCAATGAAGTAAGTCTTTTAATTTCCCAGCTGTTGCTTCCATGGGTGTTGATTGTGGATCCAAGTAAAATGAAATCGTTGATAACTTCAATCTTTTCTCCATTTATCATGATGTTGCTTATTAGTCCTGTTGTGAGGATTTTTTTGTTTCCTTTCTTTTCAGGTGTAATCCATACCAAAGCCTGTGGTTTTTGATCTTTGTCAATAAGTGCTTCCAGTTCTCTTCACTTTCAGCAAGCAAGGTTGTGTCATCTGCATAATGCAGGCCGTTAATGAGTCTTCCTCCAATCCTGATGCCCCATTCTTCTTCATATAGCCCAAGTTCTCAGATTATTTGCTCAGTATATAGATTGCATAGATATGGTGAAAGGGTACAACCCTGACACACACATTTCCTGACTCTAAACCATGTCGTTTCCCTTTGTTCTGTCAAAACAGCTGCTTCTTGATCTATGTATAGTTTCCTCATGAGCACTATTAAGTGTTCTGAAATTCCCATTTCTTGCAATGTTATCCATAAGTTGTTATGATCCACACAGTCAAATGTCTTTGCATAGTCAACAAAACACAGGTAAATATCTTTCTGGTATTCTCTGCTTTCAGCCAGGTTCCATTTGACATCAGCAATGCTATCCCTGTTTTCACATCCTCTTCTGAATCCAGCATGAACTCCTGGCAGTTCCCTGTCGATATAGTGCTACAGCAGCTTTTAAATGATCTTCAGCAAAATTTTACTTGCGTGTTATGATATTAATGATACTGTTCAAGGATTTCCGCATTCGGTTGGGTCACCTTTCTTGGAAAAGGGGTAAATATGGATCTCTTCCAGTCTGCTGGCTAGGTAGCTGTCTTCCAAACTTCTTGGCATAGATGAGTGAGCACTTCCAGCACTGTATCTATTTGTTGAAACATCTCAATTGATATTCCATCAATTCCTGGAGCTTTGTTTTTCACTGATGCCTTCAATGCAGCTTGGACTTCTTCCTTCAGTACCATCGGTTTCTGATCATATGCTACTTCTTGAAATGGTTGATCATTGACCAATTCTTGTTGGTATAATGGCTCTGTGTATTTCTTCTCTTTTCTTTTGATGCTTCCTGCATCATTTAATATTTTCCCCATAGAATTTTTCACTGTTGCAACTTGAGGCTTCAATTTTTTCTTCAGTTCTTTCAGCTTGAGAAATGCCAAGCGAGTTCTTTGCACGTGTCATTATAGTACTAAGCATGTCTCAGCTTCAGAAACAACTGTGTTAAATAACTTTGCATATATGCACTATAAGGACTCAAAGATTTTATCTCTATTGGGGATATTCCATTGCCAGATATTTTTTATTAAGATTAGTTGGAAACCTGGCACCACACTAAGAAATATGAGATTTATGAAGCCCAAATAGAATGACCCTTATCCCTCAAGGAACTTCCAATCTAACAGGTTTATAAAACAGACAACTTACAGACTTACTGTTATTCAGAGAGATCCATTTATGTAGTAGAAATGTTATGTAAAAGTCACGTGGAGACTACATTTCTAGAAAAACAAAATAATAACATTTTCTATTAAATTTGTTATGTAGAAAAATGCTATAATAATTCTGTGAAATAACAGAATCATTTTGTCAAATGAAGCAATAGCACTTATATCTATCATACAGACTACAATTCCTTCTTCCTCTCTATTTTGAAACTTATAATATTTGACTGTACAACTCTTTCCCCCACATGTCTGTCATTTTGTCAGAAGAGACTCTGAAACTTGCTCTTGAACATTGAGTAGCGAAGGCAAATGGAAGAAATGATGGAGTGAAAGAGCTGAATGGAAGATTTCAAAGGGCAGATTGAGAAGACAAAGTAAAGTATTATGATGACATGTGCAAAGACCTGGAGTTAGAAAACCTAAAGGGAAGAACACAACTAACATTTATTAAGCTCAAAGAAATGAAGAAAAGAAATCAAGCCTTGAGTTGCAGTATTGAAGGATTCTACAGGGAAAATATTAAATGATGCCAGAAGCATCAAAAGAAGATGGAAGTAATATACAGAGCCACTGTATGAAAAAGAATTGGTCAATGTTCCACCATTTCAGGAGGTAGCACATGATTGTGAACTGATGGTATTGAAGGAAGAAGTCCGTCCAAGCTGCACTGAAGGCATTGGTGAAAAACAAGGCTCTGGGAATTGATAGAATACCAATTGAGATGTTTTGACAAGCAGATACAGCACTGGAAGTGCTCACTAGTCTATGCCAAGAAATTTGGAAGAGAGCTATCTGGCCAACCAACGGGAAGAAATCCATATTTTTGCCTATTCCCAAGAAAGATGATCCAACTGAATGCAGAAATTATTAAACAGCATCATTAATATCACACGAAACCAAATTTTGCTGAAGGTCATCCAAAAGCGTCTGCAGCAGTACATCAAAAGGGAATTGCCAGAAATTCAAGCCGGATTCAGAAGAGGACATGGAACCAGGAATATCATTGCTGATGTCAGGTGGATCCTGGCTAAAGGCAGAGAATACCAGAAAGATGTTCGCTTACCTGTGTTTTATTGACTATGCAAAGGCATTCAAAACAGATTATGGATAACATTAGGAAGAATGGGAATTCCAGAACACTTAATAATGCTCATGAGGAACTGTACATAGATCAAGTTGTTCGAACATAACAAGGCGATACTACGTGGTTTAGAGTCAGGAAAGGTGTGCATCCGGGTTGTATCCTCCCACCATACTTATTCAGTCTGTAGTCTGAGCAAATTATCCCAGAAGCTGGACTATATGAAGAAGAACAGGGCATCAGGATTGAAGGAAGTCTCATTAACAACCTGCGATATGCAGATGATACTACCTTGCTTGCTGAAAGTGAAGAAGACTTGAAGCACTTACTGATGTCAAAGACTACATCTTCAGTATGAATTACACCCTAACATAAAGAAAACAAAATCCTCACAACTGGACCAATAAGCAATATCATGATAAACAGAAAAAAAGATTGTTGTTGTCAAGGAGTTCATTTTACTTGGACCCACAATCAACACCCATGGAAGTAACAATCAAGAAATCAAAAGATGCAATTGCACTGGGCAAATCTGTTGCAAAGGACCTTTTTTAAGTGTTAAAAAGCATAGATTTCTCCTTGAAGACTAAGGTGCATCTGACACGTCATGGTGTTTTCAATTGCCTCGTATACATGTGAAAGCTGGACAATGAATAAGAAAGACAGACGAAGAATTGACGCTTTTGAATTGTCGTGTTGGCAAAGAATATTGAATATACCATGGTCTGGCAGAAGAATGAACAAATCTGTCTAAGAAGAAGTACAGCCAGAATGCTCCTTAGAAGCAAGAACGGCGAGGCTATGTCTCACATACTTTAGATATGTTATCAGGAGAGATCGGTCCCTGGAGATGGACATTAAACCCAAAACCAAACCCACTGCCGTCAAGTTGATTCCAACTCCTAGTGACCCTATAGGACAGAGTAGAACTGCCCGATAGAGTTTCTGAGAAGCACCTGGCAGATTTGAACTGCCGACCTCTTGGTTAGCAGCTGTAGCACTCAACTATGCTACCAGTGTTTCTGGAGAAGGACATTATGCTTGGTAAAGTAGAGCACCAGCAAAAAAGAGGAAGACCCTCAACCGGGTGGATTGACACAGTGGCTGCAACAATAGGCTCAGGCATAACAATGATTGTGAGAATGGTGCAGGATCAGAAAGAGTTTCGTTCTATTTTACATAGGGTCCCTGTGAGTTGGAATCGACTTGACGGCACCAACCAACAACAACAACACTATTCTTTATTCCTCATTATCACTGTCTTCTAGCCACTATTTTGTTGCTTGCCCTCTTTCTTTGAAGGCCTTTGTACTTGCATAATATTCTTATTCCAAGTACTGTTCCATTCTAGTTAATTTACACATCTACATGAATAATATATCTAATACTCTGAACTTGTTGAGAACCCGCTATTACTTCTGAAACATGCTATTTCTAAAATGCAACTCCAAACATGCTTCTGTTCCCTGTTCCACACATCAGTTTTCTCCCCATCCAAACTCCAATCTCTGTGGAGGAAATATTCATGGTTGACTTAGATTCCTCTTCTTTGCACTGACTTTATTCTGTTATCTGAGCCCTGGTGGCCCAGTAGTTAAGTGTTTGCCTGCTAACCAAAATGTCAGCAGTTCACCAGCTCCTCCTTGGAAACCCTATGGGGCAGTTCTGCTTTGTCCTATAGGGAGGCTATGAGTTGGAATAGACTTGACAGACAACGGTTTATTCTATTACCAATTTTTCACAGATGTTTCTCTTTTCTCACTTTTTCTCTTCCTCTTTTGTAGCTCTGGTCACAAAGCTGTGTTTTGCTGATCTTTTGTACTCTAGTTTCTCTGTCCTCAAACCCACCCCACATTCACACTTAGATGATCTTCCTGTGCCATTGTTTCTGTTCGTCATTCATTTTTGGCGAACACACACCATCAATCACAGTTGTGCGTCTCATTCAGCCTATTTTTCTTCAGTGTGCTTATTATCTTTCTGTTATTATAAAAATTATATCTACTCCTTATAGAAAAATTGGAAAATACTAAAATGTTAAAAAAGGGTAAAAATTCCATTTTCACTGTTTGCAATATTCAGTCTCACACCAATAATATGAAATAACTACATTCCATATTTAAATTTAAAATATTTTCTCTGTCTCTGAAAAGTTTTATAGCCTTCTTTATAAAGGTCTTACGTATTTCTTATTTTTGCTGTTTCCAAATTTTTTGTAGCTATTTTAACTCAAAAATTTTTTTCCATTATACTTTCTAACTGGTTATTACTGGTTTAAATGAAAGCTGTAGATATTTGTTAATTTTTAAATATTAATGCTTACTAAACTCTTACTGATCCTAGGAGTTTTCAGTTTATTTTCTTGGTATTTATGGGCACATAATATCACATTCTGCAAATAATGGTAATTTTTCCTACTTTTTTTTTTTTCAACATTTTGTTACATTTGGATACAACTTCCAGGAAAATGCTAAATAATGGAAATCGTCCACATCAGTGTCTTGCTCTTGATGTCATTGGGAATGACTCTAGTGCTTCATTATTAAGTATCACGTTAGATGTTTTATGACATTCTGTTGATAAGTGAGTATCCTATTTTTCTTTGCTTTCTAAAGGTTTTAACGAGGATCAGGTGTTTAACTTTTATCAAATGCCTTTTTGCATTGCGTAAGGGGAAAAAAAATGGGTTCTCTCCTTTAAATGCTTATGCAATGCAGTCTTTAAGATATTTTCTAAGTAAAATGAATGCTTCTCTTCTCCACCAGCCTGTGGGTATAGCTGAAGATGTGTTAATAGTGATAATCTAAAAATTGATAGATCATTGATCAGGAACACTGCTCCACTAATAGTTGTAAATTTAATATTACCCAAACCCTCCAATTTTAGCAATTTCTTTGAGTTTCCAGAAGGTATTCAATAGATGCTCAGAAAGAATAGATCTCTGCCTCCTGGTGATGTTCAAGCATTTTAAAGAAAGTCTGCAGCCACTCTCTCTCTGCTGGTGGTACCCTTTACCAGAAAGGTGCTTCCTTCTTGTGGATTCATGCCAGATTTTCCCACATATTAAGGCCCTCAGAAAACAAAATATCTCTGCGATTATTTCAAACCTCTCTGCACTACCAGTTCCTTACTGAGTTTCATGAAAAATAGGGGTCCTTCCCAACTCTCTTCCTGAGGTGCTATAGCAACATTGCATGTATTCTAACTATTTTAATTCATATCAAGTCCAATGGATGCCTGCAAGACACCATTATACCATCTGGTCATATTCTTAACCCTAACTTAGGTTCAGCTCTGTCACTGTGATATACTAATGATATTAATTAACTGGTAATAAACCATTTCGTCAAATGTATCAAGCTGTCAATCCTGTTTTCTATTTCATGAAGCACCTTCTAGCCTCCAGTCCTTTCTAACCTCCAGTTTCCCAGATCTCAAGTCTTCTAATTTATTGAATTTGTCCTTAATTTTCTAGGAGCATGTCCTCAAGTATTTCACAGACAGGAAGAAGTTCAAATTTCTGAACCTTAAACGCTTGAAAATGTCATAACTGGGTCTTCCTTAAAAAAACCCCCAAATCCAAACCCATTGCTGTCGAGTCGATTCCTATTCATAGTGAACGTATTGGGTGATAATTTGACTTAATAGAAAATCCTAGGTTTCAAATACATTTCTCTCAGTCCTCGAAGGCATTGCTTCATTGTCTTCTAGCATTCAGTTCAGCTGATTTCTACTACTTTATAAGTGACCGACATCCTGTACCCCCTCTGTAGACTTTTACAACCTTACTTTATTTTTGGAAATCTAAAGATGTGTCTAGTAGCTCATTCCCTGGGCACATTTGTTCTGGAGAATGGTACTTTAACACTTATAATTGTACTATTATCTTTGTTGTTGATGTTGTTTCCTCCCTTTTATTTTCTCTACTCTTTCTTGTTGGAATGACAAGCAGTAGGAAATTTGACTTCCTGAATGATCTTTTTTGTCTTTTATTTGCTTTATTGGCTCTATGATCAATATTATATTTTTAATTTTTTTCTAGACCTTTTTTTTTTTGCAATTATTCTATTTATTTCCAGAAGACCTTTTTCTTTTCTAAGTGATCATTTTTCTCAGTCTTGTGTTTATGTTTTATCAACGCCACAGTTTCCAAATCTCTTTTAGGACAATGATTAAAAATAATTCTTTTCAATTACATAAAATATCTATGTTTCCTCTCGGACCTATTGTTCTATGTATTTTTAAGTTTCTAGTATTCTTTCATGCTACCGGATTTTCTCATATGTTCCATGATCATGAGTGTTTTTTCATATTTAAGAATGAAAGCCTTGTTTATAATTTTCAGTAGGTAGCATGAGTTTCTTATGCTGCTGTTTATGGAAGTCAGTTTCCACAATAGGCTTCTCCCTGAAGTGGGAAGATAGACTGAAAGCCCTGCGTATGCGGGCAGGGTTTATTGACAAGAACTCCTAGATGGAGGCTATGTGGGTAGGAAACTGGCTACCAATGCTGGAATGACAAATTCTCATTCTGGTGGCCCAACCTCAAGTCTTAGCTATCACAGGGTCTGTCCACCTTCCCTTCTCTGTCTTGCTCTTTCAGCCCTTTGATTCGAGCAGTAGATACTTTGTTGATAGTCCCTTCTTTGGCTGTGTAGGCCATGAGGTATGGATAGAGAGCCAACAAGCACTGCAGTTTGGTTCTGAGAACTTCAACAAATCCTGTTGTTTGACTTCTCTGTTCTCATGTCTACTCCTCCTATCCACTGACTCTGTGACTAAAGTTTTGTAGTTCCCAACATTGAAAATATTCCCCTACGTGTTTACCCTGAAATGAAAATTCTTCAGCTATTTGTCAACTCACCTCAGTTACACTCTATTTTACAGAAATTTGTAGAAATCTCTCATATGCTATATATCTCCTTGACCTATTGATGACCCTGGCATGATTTTTTCTCTGTTTGAATTTATTCCTTTTCAGAGTTCTAGGCTTCCATTTACATGGAATCTTTGGAAGGAAAGGATCACATGGCTATGTTCAATATACCATTATTTTTTAAATAGAAACCTTATTGTTTTTGTACAAATGATACACAATGATTATAAAAAGTTTCATACAATGCAAAAAGTATATAAAAATATGCCAAAAATCACACAGAATTCCACAATCCAGAACATACCAGTGTTAATATTGGCTGAACCTGATTTCAGGTATTTTTTTTTATATATAGAAATTTAAAAATAGATGAGTTAAAGTTACACTGATTAAAAAAAAAATCAAAAGATTGGGTAGGAAGCTTGGGGGCAATGAGTTTATATTAATAGGTTAGGAATAATTAAGAAAAGGAGGGTGAGATTGATTGCACAACTTGAAGAATGTAAGCAATGTCACTAAATTTTACATGTAGAAATTATTGAATTATTGTATGTTCTGCTGTGTATATATTATCAACAACAAAAAATAAAATAAATTATTAAAAGTAATTATAGAGAAATAATAATTTTTTTTTAATTAGGAAAAAGGTATTTTATTTTTTTGGAACCCCAATCTGAACATGTATCTCCATGCTCAAATTAATTTCAGTGTTTTCAGCCAATAGTCTCTGGTTGTGAATGATGTCACATAAGCACTGATCCTATTCTGAAGTCACACATTGTCTCCAAGTTGCAGTTTATTCACAGCTGTGATCTCTAGCCCTTCCTGAATATTTCTGGGAATCACCAAGAGATCTTTCCTATCGTAACACATGATCCTGGCCTATCACTGGCCCCTGGCCTTGGCTGCTCGTGGCTCACCTGCTATGTATTACACAGGCATCTAACTCTATAAAAGAACACATTCCGTCAATTTTCCCTGGCCACTTTCACTTTCAAACTTCTGGTGTTGTAACAGTTTGGAAGTCCTGTGTGGACTGTCAGAACAGTGTGTTTCCTTCACATCACATTCAGCGGAGGACGCATGGAAACTAACTCAGAGATTTTATTGTTTTTTTGAAGGAGTTCCTTTAGTTCACACATACAATATTTTATTTTTCTCTTCAAAGCACATTCATATTCAAACAGCAGCAAACCTACTCTAAGTCAATACCAAACTTGTCTGTTTATAACAGAACCACAGAGCCTGATATTTTTACCCTTTACTTAGGGCCATATTGGTCACCATTAGACAAAACAATTTGATACCAATCAAGGAAAACAGATAACTGGTTACATCTGCCATTATATTCAAATTTATTTCCAGTTTGACCAGAACTTCTGCTACCTCTATAACCATTGCTGTCGAGTTGATTCCGACTCATAACGACCCTATGCTACCTCTATAAAAAAAAAAAATATTCCCTGAAAATCAGAAAACAGTGTAGTATACAATAGTTCTTTGTAAATTAAAAGCTATCTTTTATCTATAGTTATATCTTGTTCATTTTAAATGTTATTTTGTATTTTAATGCCTATGCTTAATTTAGGCATTTCTCTTATTTTAAGATAAACTTTTTAAATTATTGTTTTTTGTGCTTTTTTTAAATTCTATTATTTTATCTAGATTTTATTGTTCTTTTCATAACTTCTTGAGCTGTTAGTAATTTAGTGGTAGGACTTAGTTCAATAGTTAAGCTTTTCTCATACCTAAGATAGTTTTTAATTATTTAATTGAGTTTTAAATTATTTTCATTTACATTGTTAAATAATCTTAGCTTGTAGTTACAGTAGCTTTTTGTTTTTACAATATTTATTTATTTTGAATTTTCTTTTTTTAGACTAAAAAAAAAATTGTAATGGCATGGCCAAAGAATTTATTCTGTTCTATTTCTGATTTAAGTGATCCATTAAAATTTATTTGAGGCACATTTTATTTTTCAAATTTTCCCCAAATAATTGTTCTTTATATTTAAGTTACAAAATTTTGTATCTTTAATTAACTTCTAACTTATTAATTTATCATTCAAGTTTTCTGGTACCTGATTGATTTTTCAAATATTTCCTCTCAAAAACTCTAGATAATTGTGTTAAATTTTCTGACAGAAATCATGCTATTATTTTCTTCATGCATTTCAAGCAGTTTTTAATGTTATATTTTTTTCCTTATAAAAGGCCATGTACTTATATTTTTATTTATAAATATGATTGATTTATATTAAATTTCAATTTTGTCTTTTGCTCTATATTCTAATGAATTTTAATGTAGATTATAATCCCTTTTTAACTTAGATTCTACTTATTTAATGTAAATATTCCAACTCCTGATTGGCTTAATGTTTGTCAGAAAAGTATTTAGTCATTCTTTTATTTTTAACTTTTCTGTATCATATGGTTTAGCTGTGCCCCTTCCAGTTATTTATTGTTTTGACTTACCTAAAAGCCTTGGTCTTGGAGTTTAAGCCATTAATATCATAACAGTGTCTATCTTTTTAAAAAAATATTCTGGTAATTTAGAAAGTATATCTTATAGTAGTAAATATGTGTGTAGGTGGTTTCCTTCGTTTTCAAAAATTTTCTTAAATGCTATAGTCAAAAGTTATGCCCTATTTTATTCCTTCTTTACAGAAAGCAAAAAATTTAATAAAACTTTCTTTGCTCCATGTCTTACCTTTGTAAATATATTCTTAGTTTGCAGCCACATATTGTTATAATTGATTTTTAATATATGTTCCTTTTTTATCTTAATTTTATTACATTTAAATTCAATGTTTTATTAAATTAATAATTTCTTAGCCTCAACTCTGTACTTCACTAGTTTCTTGGCTCACTTGCATTTCCCTCATTCCACAATTTTCTGTTTTCTAATTCTTAATTTTGATTGATCTTTGGGTCATCTGAAGTCTATCCTCAAAGAGGGTAAATGTGGAGCATCTTGCCTATGCTTCGTATTTATGGATCACAAAATTTTTCTTTCATACTGTATTATGAAATAGAGATAAGTAGCTCAATTCTCATACATCAGAGAAAGATCTGAGAAAAATTCCCAATTTTATTATGTAGACATTCTCTTTATTTTTTGCCCTAATATTATTCAATTTTCTTTTCTTATGTTCTGTTTTTTTCTAAATCTGTGTATAGTAATTCAATTCTTTAATTTTCTCATTATTGTTCCTTATCTAACCAATTCTGTTTTCATTTCATGCTATTGTATTTTCTTCTCAGCATTTTCTACTTTCGTGACTTTCTGATGCCGTTTCAAAAGGTCGTGTTCTCTTGCCCCATATTGGTGGATCTATTATCTAGACCAAGTTTAGGCCAGCAACCAGATGTAGAAATTGTTCTTGGTTCACTCCACCCAGGTAATGGGTGACTCTCCTAAAGCTACAGTTCTTGTAGCGAGATGCTTGTGTGGCCCTAGACCACATCTGTCTTTCTTCTGCCCCATACTTTGATGTTCTGGAACTTTGAAAAAGATGAAGCATGTGAACAAAAAGATTAGAATTCTAAGTATACATGCTTCTCAGGGCTTCTTATTTAATCCTTTACTTGTAGCTTCCATACCTTCAAGAGTGCCATGTGCTATAAACTATTACTCCTCTATGTTGAGATCAATAGCTTTCTTGGAGTTGAAATCTCCATCTGTATGTAGAAAGTAAGGTACCGTGACAGATGGGCTATGGTGACTTTCCCTGATACACAGCTAATGTTTTGAGCCATTGGTGAAGAAGGTAGAGACAGAATGGGATTTTCTTGCCTATTTCTTGTAGGATGAGTGCACTATTGATTGTACTTTTCAGTACTAGTTTCCATTCTCAGAGTTTTTAGAAATTTTCTTAGACTTTGACAGTAGTTGAATGAGCAGTCTCCAGTTTTGCTATGAGGTTTGTCTTTATTTTACTGTGTGTGTGTATATATATATATATACAGTTTTGTTTTGTTTTAATGAGAAATTGAGAGTGATTCTGACATGGGGAACTAGTCACTTACTTTTACTCCTTTCTCACAATCCTATAATTGTTTTGAATTTCAAGGTCTTCCATATAGTAAACTCACTTGATCTTATCAAGTAATGTTTCTCATTGTTCCCCAGTAAAAATCTTAATGCACCAGTGAGGAGAAAAACTTATGGTGTGTTGTTTGCTATATTGCCTGTAGCCTTTTTTTTTTTTTTTAAATCTACATCCTACTAATCTATTGTGGGTCAAATAACATATCATCGTGATAGTTCCTTCGCTGAACTCTCAAAAATGTATTCTTGATACCATAAAATGAATATGCAAAGCTACTATTTTTTTGTCTTCTGACTGTTTCTTATGTCTAATATTAATCCCCTGATTAGAATTCTTTGGGAATAGAAGATGTGTATCATGCTATATCTACTTACCAAGTGTTATTTGAATACTTACAGTATGTTTTGCTAGACTCTGTGAGAATATTGAAGATGAAAAAGTCCCAGATCCAGAGGCTTTGAAATATCTAGCAAAGAAAACTCTTTGTTGATATGTCTAAAAATACTCAGACCACTGCTTTACTGAGTAAGAAATTACACATTCTGTATGAGGTTATAGAATCTAGAACTTAGACATGGGTTTATGCGATATTATTCTGGTAGCGGCCTTAATGATGTATAAGGGAGGCAAAAGGATTCAGAAGTATTTCTGTACTGATTAATCTGGTGAGAAAGCACCTTATTCAGTTGAATTCTAGGTGTGTGCATGGGTGAGTAAAAAGGAAATAAAAAAGGTCTCTGAAAATTATTAAAGAAAATATTAAAAAAATAAGTAGGATTTGGAAATTTACGAGATTTATGAAGGACAGAATTGATAGTGTTCCTTTGACTAATATATTTTTGATGTAAAGACAAGCCAATTGCTAGCAGCAATATATTCCCTTCAAAACTAGCTTTGCCTGCTTACTAAAACTGTATAATGACGCTGTCCTATTAAAGGAATCAAATGATGCTAAGTCACGTTCGAAACCTGCGTGTTGCTCAGCGGATATCAGAGTTTCACCCAAATTATAAATTTGTAACTGAATTCCATCTTTTCTTTCATTGCAGTCTGTTTCTTGCCTGCCTAAGCAACACATAACATTGTGATAAACTACCCTAATTTGTCTTCAGTAAATCTTAGTTTCATAGTTTCAGAAAGTATAGATCATCACCTTCTAGTAAAGAGACATCTAGATAATAAGCACATCTGACACATGGACATTGACTGGAACAGAATAATCCACGTGACGAGATTAAAGTGTAGCAAATTAATACCCATGTATTCAAATAGTAGTAGCAAACCCTAAGAATGGTGCTTATCTTTTAGAGTCCTTTGGACTGACAGCAATTGCGTTTTAACTGTTAGATAAAATGTCATCATCTCATTTATGTATTAATTCCATGGCTCTTTATAGTTCACTTATAGGTCTTATCTCTGTTTTCATTTTTGAGATAAGAATTAGATAAAATGTTGTTTAACAACACATTTAATGACACTAATAGAACCAGTATTTCCTTTTTTTTTCTGTCCTTGATGAACAGCATTTAGCAGCTTCACAGGCTTTGAGGGTTAGCATCTTGGAATGTTAGAGCTGGCATTCACTGCTGTACTTCCACCATTTTTCAGCCTGGGGAATCAAGTACAGAGTTGTTGAAAGATCTGTCCATATTCATGTTTGTGTTTCTTACAGATTCCATGTTGACACCCACATGTTCATGTTTAATGTTTTATTGATCGATTGATTGTGGTAAGCGTATAGGTAACAAAACATTTGCTACTTCAACGATCTTCACATGTATAGTTCGATGATATTAACTACGTTCGTCATACAGTTAAACCATCACCATGCCTTAATTTTTCCATCACTCTTAGCATTACATGTTTTTTCAGTGATGTGCTCCAGGGGGTTGCCAGGAGTCAATGATGTGTTGTCTGATAAGGTAGATTCTAACATTCACTATTGTTAGACACTAGGAAAAAATTTTCATGAACCCAATCATTTGGGTCTTGTAAATCTCTAATTGTGGCCTTGAAATAATTTATTTCCACATTTACCAGCCTGAAACATAATCTTTTCGGTCCAGGGCAGTGAGACTCATTGGGTTTCTTCTATCTTCCTATATAGTTTGGGCAACAGTTAACTTTTAATGTCTTTATTTTACTCTTTACAATCACAAGGTTCTGGATGGGGCGGGGGGGAATAGAAGCCAAATAAGCAGAAAGTTGTTTTGTCTCTCGTGGTTCAACTTCATTTTCTTATTGCAAGAATTGCTTGCTTATAGTTTCTTGTTGTCTCTTCTTTTGTGTGGGTATTTGTGGGTCTTTATTTGCTTGTCTGTTTCTTTTTGTTCAAGCTTTAGATCATTCTACCATTTTACTCTTCTGAAATTATTCTTAGAGGTAAATACGTGTTCTACTTATGTGGCTCTCCTGCCATTTTTGAATATTTTTGGAAATCTGAGCTTCTAAGGGAGATCTATTTACAATCACATAGTATGTTGTTGACGTATTGCCTGTTTATTTGTCTTCAGTTTAATCCCTTTAAGACTATTTGTGATACTTGAAAACTGTATTGTTAAAAAATTTTAGACTCTCATCCTTTAAACCACACTTCCTTTGAGCCTTGAGTTCATGCCTACCTTTTTTCAAACCCTTCGAAATCTATTTCCTTAAAATCTATGGCATATGACTAAATAGATCCCAGGTTGCTTTTCTTCAGTATTACAGAATCCTGATCAAAACAGTCAATGTTTTTCACTGCCAACATCTAGTAACAACAGGAGTTATTTTATTTATTATTTGTTTGTTTATTCTACTAATATCAGTAAAAAAATTTGAAGAATTTTGAAGATATTGATAAACAGACACTCTAATTTCATATTTGTGACATTAAAAATTGGTACAACTTTTTTGTTTAGATTTTGACAATGCTTATATTTATATAAATGTATGCCTCTGGGGCCAGAAATTTCATTTTCTAAGATTTTTCCTACAGAAGTACTTTTGAGGGTACATATGCTCTATTAGCAAGGATGTTCTTCCATCTTATAACGTGGAAAGTAAATAAATAAATAAATAAATGTCACTCAACAGGGAATTGCTTGAAAGATTAGGACACCGTCATATGCTAGAATACCATTGCACTGTTAGAAGGAATGATAACCCTGTACAAACTCAAAATAGTCAAAGCCACACAAATGTTTGTAACTTTAATCAAATAATTTCGCTAAGGAATATTTCCTGAGGAATTCATCAGAAAAACAAATAAAAATATGTGCAAATTTTGCTTGTACAAATCAACATAAAAGAACAGTAAGGAATTAGTTTAAATATCTGATAACTTGAAAAATATTGTTTACTATAATTTATCAATTAATGTGATATACTGTAGCTAATAAAATAATATAGATTATTAAATCAAAAAAGGAAAATATGTTTTAATTGTTAAATCAAGCAGAATGGAAAATTGCAAATATACTACAATAATCATGTATAACAAATATATAGTGTGGATAACTGCATGAAAGGGACACACAGAAAAATATAACACTAAATCAGCTAATGAGTTTTTTTCAGAAAGTTATTAAATATTATAAATATTTTTAAAAGACAAACACAGTAGGTGATAATATATAGAAACAATGTGTTAAAGAGAATTCCAGGACAGCCAAAGCTACCTATCACACCTTGTACCATCTTGTTAGTATACTATAGTTAGACTATTTCTCTCTCATCTCATCCATATCCAAATGTCTCTCTGCTTCTTATGTCTTATGCACTAATTTCCATATGAGCATATTTATTATTGACTTATTAGTCTCTTTTCCTTCTTTTAATGTCCAACATCAATTTTAAACATCAAATGCACACTTTAGTTATGAAAATCTTTCCTCACCAAGACTCAATGAAATGTATGTATCTGCTTTTAGCTTTTTAAGGTAATATTTCCTTTCAATTCCCAATTTTTGATTTTCAGTATATTAGCCAGTCCCTGGAGAAGGACATCATGCTTGATAAAGCAGAGGGTCAGCAAAAAAGAGGACAATCTTCAATGAGATGGGGCCCTGGTTGCCTAGTAGTTAAGAGCTCAGGCTGCTAACCAAAAGGTCAGCAGCTCGAATCACCAGCTATTTCTTGAAAACCATGTGGGTCAGTTCTACTCTGTCCTATATGGTCACTGAGTCGGAATCAACTCCATGGTGATGGGTTTGTTTTTGTTTTGTAAGAGCTAACTCATATTGAGAACTCACTGTAAATCAGTAAATTGTTCTAAGTTCTTTATGTACATTCAATTATTTAATCCTAACAATGGCCCTATGAAATAATTACTATCATTTTCTCCATTTAATAGATAAGGTATTTAAGTCAAAAAG
Organism: Elephas maximus indicus; assembly: GCF_024166365.1. NCBI lineage: Eukaryota > Metazoa > Chordata > Mammalia > Proboscidea > Elephantidae > Elephas > Elephas maximus. Next base: position 83,828,584 of record NC_064825.1, read on the forward strand.
AGGTTAAGCAACTTGCCAAAAGTCACAAAGTAAATAAGTAGTAGAGTAAGAATTCAACCTCAGGCGTCTAAGTCCACAGTGTGTGCTTTTTACCCTCACACTCTCCCATACTGCCTTAGTCCCTTGACAGTAAAATGAAGATAATAACTGATCCTATCTCATTGGATTGCCATAAAGATTGAATTAGATAGTACATGTTGCATTTATAGAAAAAAAAACTACGTACACACTCAATAATTATTGTCCTCCTTCTCTCCCCCTGCCCCTTCTTCCTTTTCTGCCTCTTTTATTCCTTCCCTTTATCATTTAGAATACTGGTTAGAGCTAAGTAAAACAGAAACAATCACAAGGTAATTGCTTAAAGTTGATGTAATTTTTGCTGTTGTTTTTGTTAGTACCTCATACATTACAAATTTAAGCAAGGTTCCTCTATAACTCTTCTCCCCTCATTAGATAATTTTCTAACTTTCCACGTGTAGGCATTCCCCATATGGCGTTAGGTACCGTCTGCGAAAGAACATAGGAAGCTGTCTTAGTTATCCAGTGCTGCTATAACAGAAATACCAAAAGCAGATGGCTTTAACAACCAAAAAAAAAAACAAAAATAAACCCAAACCCATGGCCATAGAGCCAATTGCGACTCATAAGACCCTATAAGACAGAGTAGAAACTGCCTCATAGGATTTTCAAGGAGCTCCTGGTGGATTTGAACTGCCAACCTTTTGGTTAGCAGCAGTAGCATTTAACCACTATGCCACCAGGGTTTCCAGCTTTAACAAAGAAGTTTATTTCCTCACTGTAAAGTAGGCTACAAGTCCAGATTCAGGGTGTCAGCTCCAGGGGAAGGCTTCCACTGTAGGCCTTCTCATCAATCTTCCCTGGACTAGGAACTTCTTTGCACAGGGACCCCAGGTCGAAAGGATGGGCTCTGCTCCTGGCACTGCTTTCTTGGTAGTATGAGTTCTACAGCTTTCTGCTTGCTTCCCTTTCCTTTAATCTAGAGATAAAAAGTGGTGCAGGCCATGGCCCAGGGAAAATCCCTTTACATTGGGTCAGGGATGTGAACTGATCAGGGTGTTACAATCCCACCCTAATCCTCTTGAACATAAAACTATGATCACAAAATGAAGGACAACCACAGAATACTGGGAATTGTGTCCTAACCAGGTTGATACACATATTTTGGGGGGACATAATTCAACCTATGACAGAGCTATCCTATTAGAATGTGAAAAGTGAAAAAAGAAATTGTAATGTTTATCCTTTTGTGGCCCATGAAACAAGAAAATAAAGTATGATATTACACTTTAGAATGAAAAAGCACATCATAGTGAAAGGACTGGGGTACAAAACTTGGTTTCTCAGCAGAAGTACAGCTTTGATTATTTGGTCTTGAAAATTATTAGGAAGACATGGTGAAGTTTTGATAAGATGACTAGCATCATCATACACATGTTTGTGAGATACCTACCGTTCAACACTATGATTCATTTTCTCGGAATGCATGGTAAGAGAAGACTATTGAAAATTCCTCTGAAATAAGTTGAAATACAGAGCAAAGATGATTTAGATTGTATTGATTGATGCCTTCTGGCTCTCTTGACTGATTTGTAAATAGCCACAAATTCTTGTTAATTCAATCAACATCTGCTCAATGAAATGAAAAAAAAAATCAAATATTTGGATCATGAAAACAGTTTCTGTGGGTGCAAAGTGGTCTGATTGATTTTTTTTTTCTACTTTTTAGCTAGATCAGTTGGCTGCCTAAGGAGAAGACTCTTGTGGCTCGGAGGTTGAGGTAGTTACCTGGTTATCAAGGGTTTAGACATTTCCTTCACAATATTTTAATAGAAAATGGGATCTGAATATGGTGGGAAATTAGAAATATAATGCCTGAATAGAATGTAATTTTAGCTTAGGATGGACTAAAAATAATCACCCACAACAAATTAAAAACATTTTGAAACACGAAATTTAAGAGAAATAAAACTGAACCCAGAAACCCGGAAGAGTCAAAGGCAATAAGCAATGGTGAGAAAATAAATAAATAAATCCATGGTTAGTATATGAAAGCATTGACTGCATAAAACTATCAAAATTAAAATGACAATTACTGTAATTATAAAATAGATAGTTACTAAAAGTATTAGAAAAAATCATTTATAAGATTGGAGGGTACCTGTACATGCACAGGTACCAGGGTCTAGGATGTCAACATACCTTTTTTGGGAATACAATACAATCCATAAGAGGGCCCAACTTCATTATTTACATGTGGCTAACCAGTTGCCCCAGTATAATTTGTTGAAAAGACTATCCTTTCCCCATTGAATGGTCTTGACACCCTTGTCGAAAATTAATTGAACATAGATGTAATGGGTTTATTTCCGTACTCTCAATTCTATTCCATTGATATATATGACTATTTTTATGTCAGTACCACATTGACATAACAACCTTCGATATTCAGATAGTACAATCTTGCTTGCTGAAAATGAAGAGAACTTTACGTACTTACTGATGAACATCTAAGGCTACAGCCTTCAGTATGTAGTACACCTCAACAGAGAGAAAACAAAAATCCTCGCAACTGAACCAATAAGCAATGTCATGATAAATGGGGAAAATATTAAACTTGTCAAGGATTTCATTTTACTTGGATCCACAATCAATGCCCATGGAAGCAGAAGTGAAGAAGTCAAATGAGGCATTGCATTGGGCCAATCTGTTGCAAAAGACCTCTTGAAAGTGTTAAAAAGCAAAGAGGACTCAAGTGAGCCTGACTGAACCCATGGTATTTTCAATTGCTTCATAAGCATGAGAAACCTGGACAATGAATAAAGAAGACCAAAGAAGAATTCATACCTTCGAATTGCGGAATTAGTGAAAAATATTAAATATACCATGGACTGCCAGAAGAATGAACAAAACTGTCTTCCGAGAAATACAGCCAGAATGTTCCTTATAAGCAAGAATGGCAAAACTTTGTCTCGCATACTTTGGACATGTCATCAGGAGGGACCAGTCCCTGGAGAAGAACATCATGCTTGATAAAGTAGGGGGGTCAGCAAAAAAGAGGAAGACAGTCAATTAGATAGATTGACACAGTGGCTGCAACAATGGGCTCAAGCATAGCAACGATTGTGAGGATGATGCAGGACCGGGCGATGTTTCATTCTGTTGTGCATAGGGTCGCTATGAGTCGGAACTGATTTTTTTTTTTTTAACAACCACAATGGGTTACTGCTTCTTCGTACATACAGATTTTAGGGATGCATTTGACAATTTCTTCAAACAAACCATCTGGGATAGTCCTCTATTTCATAATTAAAAACCTTCACAGGGAACTCCAGGTCTGGTTGGTTTAAGCAATGAATTCTCACAAACATGAAAGAACAAATGAATACTGTTCTTTCACAAATACTTTCAGACAATAGACTAAGAGAAATACCTTCCATATCATTTTTATTAGTCCAGCTAATCCTTGGTATCAAAATCTGAGAAAGGATATTATAGGAAGGATAAATTACAGACCAATCACTTTCATGTATATAAATGCAGAAAAAAAAATCCCTAACAAAATATTAGCAAATAAAGTTCAGTAATATATAAAGAAATTAATAATATTTATGTCAGGAAAATAATTCATCTCATTAAAAGAATAAAAGAGAAAGAAATCATGTGATCAACTCCTAAGTTGCAGAAATAGCAATTTATAAAATTCAGCACTCATTATTATAAAACTCTTAGAAAATTAGAAAACTTTATTAGTCTGTTAAGGGTATGTGCAAAACCTATACCACATATCAGAATTAACTTATAAATATTGAAAGATTTGCTCCTGAAATCAGAAAGGAGGTAAGAATACTCACTGTTATCACTTCTATTCAATTAAAAATGAAGCCCCAGCTGGTGCTATATGGTAGAAGAGAGAAATAAAATAATTTCTAATTGAAGACTACATAATTATACATATAGACAATCAAAAGGAATTGACACATAAAGCATTAAAATTATTAAGTGACTTTAGCAAGGTTCAAGCTACCAGTCAATATGCAAGCTTTTATTTCTAAATACTTGGAATAAACAATTAGAAAATAAAATTAAGAAAATACTATGTATATTAGCATAAAATCATTTCATACCTAGGAATACATTTTAAAAAATTAAAAACAACATGTGCAAGACCTCTAAGTAGAAAACTACGTGAAATTCCTGAGAGATATTATAGAAAACAAATAAATAATTGGAGAGATAAAACATATTCATAGTTTTATAGACTCTATTATAAAGATGGAAACCCTGGTAGCATCGTGGTTAAGAGCTACAGCTGCTAAGCAGACGAACGGCACTTCAAATCCACCAGCTGCTCTTTGGAAATCATATGGGGGAAGCTCTGATTTGTCTTATAGGGTCGACTCGACAGCAATGGGTTTGTTTTGGTTTATTATAAAGATGGCCAATTTCCTCAATTTGAATGATTCGTTCAATGAAACTTCAGTCAAAATCCCTGCAGGTTGTTTTGCTTGTTTGTTTATTTGATCAAAATTGTGTTCTAAAATTAAAATTTGTATGATACTGAAAGGGGCCAAGGACAGTGAAGAGAATTTGAAGAATAAAGCTGGAGAAATTATACCCCAAGATTTCTGTGTTCTAGAATGGAAACTGTGCAAGGATGGCAATCTTTGTCTATTTAGTTCACTGACTTATTCAAAATACCTAGAATAGTGCCTGAGACATAGTAGGCATTCATTGAATATTTCATTTTCTCAGCTAATAAATGAATGGAAGAATTTCAGATTTAGTTCTTGGTGATGGAGGAAAGGTGGCAAAATAAAGGATATGAAGGGTTGATGCTTTAGCTATAACTATACTTCTTCAAAAAAAGAATGTGATAAACCAGATATAATGAAATATTAACATATAGGCTATTCTTTGTGGTGTGTGAATATAGGGGTCTGTTATACTATCACTTGTACTTTAAACATTCTAAATTTTTTTTTTGTAATTAAAACTAAATATAAGAATATTGTTAAAGCCTACAATAAAGCTACAGACCCAAGGATAACAGGCATTCTTTAGTGTTGATAAAAAAAAAAATTAATGTGTAGGTCATACATTTGAGCATTTTGTCCCTTTGCCTTTCCCGTCGAGTCAATTCTGACTTATAGCAACCCTATAGGACAGAGTTTTTTTTTTTTTTTTATAGGACACAGTAGAACTGCCCCATAGGGTTTCCAAGGAGTGCCTGGTGGATTCAAACTGCCGACCTTTTGGTTAGCCACCAGGGTTTCCAAGGATGTTGTAGATTCAGGGATGTTTCTTCAATCTGACTAATGTTTAGAAGTATAAACATGAAGAAATGTGTTTAAAATCTTCAAATCATCCTTACTTCTTGCATTTCTGCTCCACTCTTCTCTCTCCCCTTATGGTCCCAGTTGTCCGTCCTGGAAATATCAATTTCCTTCAGTAACACCACTTGATTCTCCTGCACTGGGCTGAGTGTAAACTTCCTGAGGATGGGGACCATGCCTCTTTCTCATTACCTCTAGTGATGTAAAATGTTTCTATCATATAGCAACTAATAAATTCTTGCTGTGAGAAGAGATGAATAAACTTCAGCAAGATGCGCCTTCGTCCCTGTCATAGTCATAATACGTGATATATTGGGTCTGTAATAGGTAGACTTTGGAGGATATATAATCTTTCACCAGTAAAAAGAGCAACTCATAAAATGGTGAAAGTTTAGACATTGTGACAGGGAATAACACGGAGTTCAGGGATCTCAGGACCCTTTTGGTGATCTTGCACCACACAAATTAGGTGACTACCAACTTCACCTACTTACATGGTTGATTTTCCAGGCAAAGGCAGGGTCATAACCAGTAGATTTCAAACAACCATGGATTGTTTCACAAGCAGGTTAAGATGTTTACAGACTGAAGGTTGGTTTTTTGCTAGTTCATTTACTTTTCCTATAAATATAGATTTCCCATTCCTGAAAAAATTCAGGGTCCGCGAATCTGGATTTGATGCATTGCCATACTGTTTTAAGTAGAGTTTAGTGTGTCTGTAAAATACGTAGACACTAGTGGCATCTGGCAATGAGATTCATCTATCTGAGAACTGTTGATAAGTCTGTTTTCTTAGAAAATCACTGGAGGCTTTATAAGCTTTGCTCTTTAATTCAGATTTATAAAACCTACTCCCTTTAACATTTGACGTAAAAACTGAGATATAAAGACATTACTCTTTGAGCAGATATAATATAAACGAAGGTTAGTATTCCTCTCTTGCTTAGATTCCTTGAGCAAGAGGAATGAAGAATGACATCAGAATTATAAACTTAGGGTACTTTTGTGTGGTCCAGGCACATTTTTTATTTTAGAAATGGATTATACCCTTGGATATCTTACTGATGCAACTGGGGTAATTTAGAAGGGAATTTTACAGTGGTAGAAGTAATAACACTAACATTCCAACACATATGATGCTTGATAAGAATTCTCTCCCTGAAGTTTGCTACTTACCATTAATCAGCATTTGGTAGATACTAGGGACTGTGTGGTGTACTTTATATGCATAGCTTCAAATAATCCTTAAAAACAGAAAACATTCTAAAGGATTGTGCATGTGTTATTATCCTAATTCCATAGATGAAACCCAGGGAATTAAGTAACTTGCCGAAAATTTTATAACTAATAAATAATAAAGCTCTGATTCTAATTTTGTTTTCTTGACTTCAAAGCCTATACTCTCAAATACTACAAGATTCTGCCTCCTTTTATTTCCAGCTATTCTCATGATCTTGACAGTGAATTACAGAAAACTGGACCCATCCTGTTTTATGCATAGAGAAAGAGAAGACTTCTTTTCCCCCTGATATAAAATCTATGTTGACACATAACCTTTGGAAAGAAATTAACCTCAACTGGTTATAATGTCACCAGGAAAATTAGGGTGGTAGTGGAGGTGTGGGTGGTGACCACGATGTGGGTTGTGGCAGCAGCGAGGGTTGGTGACCATGATGTGAGTGGTGATGGTGGTGCAGGTGGTGACCATCACGGTGACCATGATGCGGATGGTCGTGGCGATATGGGTGGTGACTGATGATGACCATGTTGATGACACATTAGATCTTGATGACTGAATAGAATATGCACCTAGATAAAGAAGGAAAAGTTTTTTTTTTTTTTTGTGAAGTATAATTTTAAGAAAATTATTATCTCATTAATCAATTGTGTTTGTGGCCTCAGAAAAATGACTTTCTAGCAGTTTAGACAAAAAAAACAAAAATAAAAACAAAGTTATGTTTGAGGTATGATTCCTAAAATCACTATTCTTTTATTTTGAGTTTTCTAAATGCTTCCTGGTGGTCAAATACTCTGGACAATGGAATAATATCATTTTTATATTCTTTTACTGAGTAAGGGAATTCTTTTTATGATCACAGGAAGTGGACGTGATTGGCATTTTAAAATTTGTTGTTCTCAAGCGCCAGTAAAGTCTGTACAGCTTTAAAATATTTACCATAGGATCATATTGGATCACAGTATTACTGAGGGGGAAAAAAAATCCTCTTTAAGCCAAAAACGTGTTAAACAACCTACTGTATCCTAACTGCATTTCAATTGCAGATCATTATCTTTGACTCTGATGTTCTTATCTTGTACTAAACGCTTTCTAAAAGAAGAATAAAAGATTGTTTTATTACATGGATTAAATTGATCTGAACCAAAGAGATCCCTAAACAGACTGATTTTTATTAGAATGTAAAAAATACACGCTCAGTAGCATGATTTGAAGAGTGCCTAAAGGCCTCAAAGCCCGCATATGTTTCTAAACCTATTAAAATGTACAAAAGTCATCCTTTACATTATTCATTTGTGTTGGACTATTGAGAACAATTATATTAAAACTCATTAAATCAAATTAGGGTTACTCTCTTCTTATTTGTTGAGTACCTATACTGATAGTTTCAGGTAGCTTTTTTTTTTTTAATTCAATATTACTTTTTCAAAAAATTGAGGTAGCTCATAGTAAAGGACACACAAATCAAAAGGCTTCTTCCTGAGGGTAGTCACATGGACGCACAGTAAAAAAAAAAAAAAAAAAAAGTTGCCGTGAAGTCTATTCCGACTCCTAGCGACCCTATAGGACAGAGTAGAACTGCTCCGTAGAGTTTCCAAGGAGTGCCTCGTGGATTCAAACTGCCAGCCTTTTGATTAGCAGCCATATCCCTTAACTGCTATGCCACCAGGGTTTCCGTATGCACAGTAGTAGCCCCTTTAAAAAATAGACACGAGATAGCCAAAAAGAAGTAGTAGCTAAAAAGAATACTTACTTAATGGTAACAAAAGAAGAAAACCTAGAATTTATACTTCTCTTTGAGGGAGAAGGGACCTTTTTGGATATAACCCAAAATATAATCAGGATGTCACTATATCCACCAAAACCCATCTAACCACCACAGCATAGGTATGGCATAGAGGCTGGGAAAAGAGGCAAGTAACCGAGAGAGGTAAGTAAAAGAAAGAGAGATAATTCAAAGCTCTTAAGTGACAGCAGATAGTTTATAAGTCAGATTGAAGGAATTAATATCTCCTGTCAACATCATTGGTAAAGACTCTACTTAAAGGGCAATGTAAGTCATAGCATTTGCAAACATAGACAATGTTCTATAATTGGAATTCAGACACATAGATGATTGTAATAAGTGCGACAAGATAGCATAAATCATGCTGGATGCTGTGGTACATGAGAGACATACATAAACTAATCTGATGGAAGTGTGGGATCCCATTCAGAGAAAGATTTTTAGAAGAAATGACACCTGACTTAGACCTTGTTGACTGAATAGAATATGCACCTAAGAAGAAGGAATCCCCTAGACAAAAAGAACTTTATGTGTAAAGTTTGAGAAGAAGAAGGGAGCATGGAGCCTTCAGAAAAATGAAGATTGTTCAAAATGGTGGGAACATTTCTTAAATGGAGGGGCCTGGGAAGACATGAAGATAGAGAAATAGACAAGGTTCAGATTTAGAAGGGGATTGAATGCTACATTAATGAATTTCAGTTTTTCTTTCCCTGAGGATTATGGGGATACATTAAAAATTATTAAGCAAATGAATAGTATAATTACATTTTCCTTTTTAGAAAACATGTGCCAGAGCATTGAGAATAATGAATTAGACAACGTTTGGACAAATGTTGGGAAATATGAGTATCTTATAAAATTCAGACATAAGATGATGAGTGCCTGAAGATAAAACCTGAGGATTATGAGGACTTCAGGTGTGAGAGGATGAGGGCAAGACAGAAATAGAGATAGAAATGGAGAAAATGATTAAAATGGCAAGACATGAAACTTGATTGATTAGATTTTGAGGCTAAAAGGGGAAAAGAATCTTGGATGAATGGGAGGGTATTAGTGATGTTCACTGAAATCAGGAATGTGGGAAGACAGCTGGCTGTGGTGTAGGGGAAAATGGATGATTCAAGGGGTTGTCTTGAAATGCTTGTGGTACATCCAGATAGAGATGCCCAGTATGGTTGTTGCATTCTTGAGTGAGAACTACACTGAATATGTAGATTCAAGAGATGCTTCTTGGGTATGAATTAAATAACTCAGAGAGAATTAGAAGAAAACACAAAGGCCCATGGCAAAAAAATAGGAAAAATAGGAGTGGGCTGGAGAAAGAAAAGTTAGGGGGTGGTATCTCTAAAATGAAGTTTGATTGCACCAGACAGAGGCTGTTCCTATCTTCAGTATTCATATGTAATGCATTTTTAATTTGTCAGTTTCAAACTAAGGGAACAAGACCTGAAAATAAATTGATTGGTCATGAGTCACCAAGTGACTGAATGTTAGGAATTATATTAACAGTCTGAGTATATTAGCCAGCAAGCTTTTCAGGGCCAGCAGATGTTGCTGGGATTAAGGACATGAGGGATAGATGAGCACAAGGAAAAGGCCCATAAAAAGTACTTCAGTAATAATTTAAGGGACAAAGAAAAGGAAATAAAGGGTTGAAGTCTGAAGGCAGTGAAAAGTCTTGATTGTTCCCATTTCATTAGATCAGCTAAGAGAATTTGGGTGGTACAGGGCCACACACCGTCCCACTGGGAGCAAACTACAGCCAAGGACATCTGGAATTGTGGTTTGAAAAAAAAAATAGGGAGAGAAATTTTAACATATTACCCTAGGAAGCAGATTAGGGTAATACGTCTAATGTCTTAAATGTTTGGTATGTTATGAAATTGATGTGCTAACTAATATGGCTTCCAAGTAATAGAAAGATGAAAAGTTTAGGATTACAGCATAAACAAGATCAGCAGCAATATATCATTCTAATTATTGAGGCTCAGTAAATTTTGAAATAACACTGAAAAATATGGAATAATCCAAACCAACCTGGAATAATAAATAAGAAATAATAGAATAACCTTGTCATTGTTAGGTTCTGTCAAGTCCATTCTGACTCATAGCTACCGTATTTACAACAGAAGAAAACACTGCCCAGTCCTGCTCCATCCTCACAATCATTATTATGCTTAAGCCCATTGCTGCAGCCACTGTGTTAATCTATTTTATTGAGGGTCTTCCTCTTTTTCACTGGCCCCCTACCTTACCAAGCATGATGTCCTTCTCCAGGGACTGATCCCTCCCGATAACATGTCAAAAGTACTTGAAACATAGTCTCGCCATCCTTGCTTCTAAGGAGCATTTTGGTTGTATTTCTTCCAAGACAGACTTTTCGTTCTTTTGGCAGTCTATGGTATATTCAATATTCTTTACCAACACAACACTTCAAAAGCATCAATTCTTCTTTGGTCTTTCTTATTCATTGTCCAGCTTTTGCAGGCATATGGGTCAATTGAAAACACCTTGGCTTGGGCCAGGTGCATCTTAGTCTTCAAGGTGACATCTTTACTTTTCAACACTTTAAAGAGGTTTTTTTTTGTAGTAGATTTGCCCAATGCAATGCATCTCTTGATTTCTTGACTGCTGCTTCCATGGGTGTTGATTATGGATCCAAGTAAAATGAAATCTTTGACAACCTTAATCTTTTCTCCATTTAATAAAATAATGGATAGGACCAAATAATAAATATATAAGCCCCGAAGACACATTATCCTCTAGCTTTTCTGAATAATGTGGCTTTTTTTTTTTTTTATGAGGAAAGAGCCAGCACCTACACGAAAATTTTTGGCTGTGAGTCAGCAACGACTGACTTTCTTCCTCTAACAGAACCGTATCCTGGGCTTGGATTAATGAAGACACTGACATGCTCCCCATCTTGAAATAGTTAAACAGTAGACCCTCCACCTACCATCTCAGGAACTTCACATCATTAAAAACCATCCGTTATGTGTTGGGAGTTCCCAGAACGTATCTCAAATATGCTCAGGAGATTATCTCAGCCTGGCCAGTTACCCAGTGATGCTACTGATAGTCTTCTTGTCTCCTGCTCTGGAATCTCACGAGTGGGTGTCCCTACATTTTCCAGGGATTACCAGGAATCTCCGTGACTTCTGCAGAATTTTGCCATCTAATACCACTGGGCGTTGCCAGCTCTTGCCAGTCTCCTACTCTGATGATACCCAAAAATAATCATCAGGCTGCATGATTTTCTCCTGTGAAAGGAAGACTGTTTCTCATCTACTGGTGTTATGCCTATTTGAGGGTACTAATGCAACACACCTTAGGTACCAAGGCTCATTTATTCCTGTAGCAAATACTTACGGAGTACTGATTATTTCCAGGCACAGTGTTTTGTGCTGGATAAAAAAATAGTGAGCAAACAGAGAATCCCTGATGGAGCAGGAGAACAGTGGGATGCAGATCTCAAATTCTCTTAAAAAGACCAGACTTAATGATCTGATTGAGATTAGAGGGACTATGGAGGTCATGGTTAACCCAAGACTGGAACCATTCCCAAAGCCAACTCTTCAGACAGGGATTGGACTGGACTATAAGACAGAGAAGGATACTGGTGAGGAGTGAGTTTCTTGGCTCAGGCAGACACATGAGACTATGTGGGCAGCTCCTGTCTGGAGGTGAGATGAGAATAGCAGAGGGGGACAGGAGCTGGTTGAATAGACTGTGGGAATACAGGGTGGAGATGAGGAGTGTGCTGTCTCATTAGGGGGAGAGCAGCTAGGAGTACATAGCGAGGTATATATAAGTTTTCGTATGAGAGACAGACTTGATTTGTAAACTTTCATTTAAAGCACAATTTAAAAAAAAAAAAAGAAGGGAGATACCATCAAAAGAAAAAAAAAGATAGTGAGCAAAAACAACCACCTTAGTAGTGAAGTTAGACCTTACTCAAATTGTCATGAATTGAATTATGTCCCCCCCAAAATGTGTGTATCAACTTGGTTAGGCAATGATTCTCAGTATTGTGTGGTTGTTCTCCATTTTGTGATTGTAGTTTTATGGTAAGAAGATTAGGGTGGGACTGTAACACCAGTCTTACCCAGGTCACATTCCTGATCCAATATAAAGGGAGTTTCCTTGGGTTGTGGGCTGCACCACCTTTTATCTCTCAAGACATAAAAAGGAAAGGGAAGCAAGCAGAAAGTTAGGGACCTCATATCACCAAGAAAGCGGTGCCAGGGGCAGAGTGCATCCTTTGGACCGGGGGTCCTTATGCCTGAGAAGCTCCTTGACCCAGGGAAGACTGATGACAAGTAATCTTCCTCCAGAGTTGACAGAGAGAGAAAGCCATCCCCCCGGAGCTGACACCCTGAATTTGCACTTTTAGCCTACTTTACTGTGAGAAAATAAACTTCTCTTTGTTAAAACCATCTACTTGTAGTATTTCTGTTATAGCAGCACTAGATGCCTAGGACACAAATAAATTACAATAATGATACACACAGGTGTAAAACCACAATCATGGGAAGTGGTTTAAAGAAAAGGAAGAGGTTGTTGTGAGAATTGGAGATCTGTAAGAACTAACTAGGTAAAGTGAGGATGGGATAGAGTGGAAATGAGGGGTAGATTATTCCAGCAGAAAGAACAGTCCAAAGCCTCTGTGATAGGTAAAAGTGTAAAAGACTAGAAAAAATCCAGGTTGGATGAAGTGCAAAGAATAAGGTAGAGAATGGCACAACCTGATCCTAGAGAAGTCCATAAGAGCCATACTTAACGAGTTAAGGCCTGGTGTCTTCATCCCAAGAACAAAATATTATTAATGGAGTGAGCAGCATTCATGTCCTTACCAGAGTTGGATGCTTCTGTGGAGACTTGATTAGAGAGTGGAGGGACTTATTTTAAGTGATATAAGACTATCTCAGTTATCTAGTGCTGCTATAACAGAAATACCCCAAGAGGATGGCTTTAACAAAGAGAAATTTATTCTGTCACAGTCTAGGAGCCTTGAAGTTCGAATTCAGGGTGCCAGATCCAGGGGGAAAGCTTTCTCTCTCTGTCAGCTTTGAAGGAAGTTCGTTGTCGTCAATCTTCCCCTGAATGAGGAACTTCTGAGTGCAGAGACCCTGGCTCAAAAGGATGTGCTATATTCCTGGTGCTTCTTTCTTGGTGGTATGAGGTCCCCATGTCTCTCTGCTCTCTCCTCTCTTTTATATCTCAAAAGAGATTGGCTTAAAACACAACCTAATCTTGTAGATTGAGTCCTGACCCATTAACATAACTTCTGATAATCCCACCTCATTAACATCACAGACAGGGTTTACAACACATAGGAAAATCACTTCAGATGACAAGATGTTGGACAATCACACAATACTGGGAATTACGGCCTAGCCAAGTTGGCAGATATTTTGGGGGGACTCAATTCAATTCATGACAGATGCTTTTGTGTTTTATATAAAGTCCCCTCCTTTCCCCCCTCATTCCCACTCTTCCTGGGATTAAGTAGTGAGACTAAGTAGGCTTCTGATCTTGGAGAAAAATCTAAGGAATATGCATGTCATATTCAGATTTTTTCCTCTTCTCTGATGACTATGGCTTTCTGACTGGGTCCACTTTTTTTTCCTGGCTCTGTGGGAAGCACCTCATGGAAATTAACTTCTAATAGGCCTGTGTCAGCAATTAACCAAAGATGCCCAGCCATTCCTAAGTCTCAACAAATAAATTCCAGCTGAAATTCTCCCTTACATCGTACAGAGCAAACATACCTCCTTCAGCGCTCTGCACTCAGTTTCTTCTAAATTACTGTTCTGTATTAATCTATCGATATCTCTTGCTAGATAAGATTGTTACTCTGCTTTTATTACATTATAAATTCATCCCATAAAATGAGATCCATGATTTGAATAACGGAGTAGTTATCATTTTACTGAATCCACAACAGCTAGACAGATATATACATACATGTACATGTACATGTATATGTATATGTATATGCATATGCATATGTATGTATATGTATGCCCATTGCTGCCGAGTCAATTCCAACGCATAGCGACCTTATAGGACAGAGCAGAACTGCCCCACAGTGTTTCCAAGAAGCAACTCGCAGATTCGAACTGCTGACCTTTTGGTTAGTAGCCAAGTTCTTAGCCACTGTGCCACCAGGGTCCCTTGTATATATAAATATATATGTACAAGTATGTGCATGTATATCATGTGTGCATGTATGTGTATATATACACGTACAAGTATATGTTGTTGTGGTTTCAAATATATCTGGTTAACTAAACCAACTATAAAACTTAGTGATTTCAGTTGATGATAGACAGGTGCGAGTGTACATTCTAGTATAGGTGCTTACGAACCCTAAAACCTTGGACAAATTTTTTCAATAACTGCTATTCAGTCTTCTCATCCGAAAAAAGTTGTACTACAGTTGTGAATGGAAACCTTGGTGGCATTGCAGTTAAGAGTTTGGCTGCTAACCAAAAGGTCAGCAGTTGGAATCCACCAGGCACTCCTTGGAAACCCTATGGGGCAGTTCCACTTGTCCTATATGGTCGCTATGAGTCAGAATGGGCTCCACAGCAGTGGGTTTTTTTTGTATAATTGTGAGTATACAAAAAAGTAAATGTAATGTGCTTAAAACAGTGCCTGGCACATCATGTTCAAAAATTATGGATACGACTCTATCATTGCCCTAGTGGTGCAATAGTTAAGCATTTGGCCTCTAACTGAAAGGTTGGCTGCTAGCTGAACCCACGGCAGCTCCACGGGAGAAAAGACCTGCTGTTCTGCTCCCATAAGGATTCCAAAAACAAACTCACTGCCATGGTTGAGTTGATTTTGACTCACAGCAACCCTATAGGACAGAATAGAACTGTTCCCTAGGGTTTCTAAGGCTGTATATCTTTACAGAAGCAGACTGTCACATCTTTCTCCCCCGTAAAGACTACAGCCTAGGAAACCCTAAGGGGCAGTTCTACTCTCTTGTGTAGGGTCACTATGAGTCAGAATCAACTCGAAGGCACATTGCAACAACAATGGTGAATAGTACATTAAGATATAGATGACTTTCCACCCATTCCTTTTTCTCTTCTTCGTACTTAATAAAGACTTCATGCCTGTTGATATTAGTAATATCCTCCCTTAATAAGCAACACATGAGATTATTTTTTTACAAGGCTTCATATAAATGGAAAACTTAAGTTGTGCACTTTAGTCCAAAAGCATATGGGAAAAACAGTTTCAGGAGCTTTAAATATTAACAAGAGGAACACAGCATACTGATACAGGGATAAAGTGAGAGCATGAATGCTCAGAATTGCTTTTAGTGGGAAAAAGCAGCCAGCATTTGTTGAGAGCTAAAGTTTTTTTTTTTTTTTTAAATAGATCTGAGTTTAATTGTCAGGACTTGGCATCGTTTACAGGAAAATATGTTTTATTTATTTCAGTTTAAATATATTTCAAAACAGTATTTTAAAATACAGTTCTGCCAAGTGATGGGGCAGCTGTTAAGTGGTTCGGGATTTAATGCCCTAGTTAGCCTTTCACCTTTGAGGCCCTTGATCTTTAAGTCATTAAGCACATACATTAAATGAGTTTTATGAGATAAGAGAACTCCAAGTGGAATATGAACATTTTCTATGAGGAAGCTATTTTGTATAATTGGCAACCTCAGCTTAAAAACCACTTGGGTTGGGGAAGGATAGGTGTTGCAAATTTACATGGGCATCAGCAAGTTGAACTCTTCCTTCCTGCTTTAAATCACAGTCAACCTGAGGCAAAATTATAAAATAGATGAAGAACGTTGTCATTGGGGTTCCTTCTCTATCAATGTTTTTCCTCCCTCTTTCCTCTGTACTTTCAGGAAGAATGGATATGAACACATCTTTGAGATGTCTACATTTCCACTACCATTTCTCATCAGTGCTCCTCTACTGCAGACATAATGACACTCTGGGAAAAACTACTTGCAATTTTCTTTGTCATGCAAATTCACAGCTTTATGTTTTGCCTTGTGCTAGTACCTGCCTGTGCTTAGAATTGCTGTCCTTAGTCCCAAACTGCCCAGGGTTCCCTGTTGAACATAGCTATTTATCTTTCAAAACTGAGACAAGGATCTCCTTCTCTATAAACACTTTATAGACCCTGCAGTTAGAATTGGCCACTCCCTCATCTCTGTCCCTTCTGTACTTATATAGGTTTCTGTCACAGCATCAGGTTTAGAATAAAGAGTAGATTATGATATATAAGCCCTAAATCTAAGTGGCTTAGCATAACCAATTTTATTTCTCACTCTCTTGTATATCTGAAGTAGTTGGTGGGTATCTTAGTTATCTAGTGCTGCCATAACAGAAATACCACAAGTGGACAGCTTTAACAAAGAGGAATTTATTTCCTCACAGTAAAGTAGGCTAAAAGTCCAAATTCAAGGCCCCAGCTCTAGGGGAAGACTCTCTCTCTGTCAGCTCTGAAAGATGGTCCTTGTCCTCAATCTTCCCATGGCCGAGGAGCTTCTCAGGTGCAGGGACCCCAGGTCCAAAGGATGTGTGCTCTGCTCCTGGTGCTTTCTTGGTGGTATGAGGTTCCCAACTCTCTGCTCACTTCCCTTTCCCTTTATCTCATGAGAGATAAAAGGTGGTACAGGCCACACCCCAGGGAAACTCCCTTTACCTTGGATGAGGAAGGTGACTTGAATGAGGGTGGTGTTACAGTCCCACCCTAATTCTCCCAACATAAAATTACAATCACAAAATGGAGGACAACCATATAATACTGGGAATCATGGCCTAATCAAGTCGGCACACACATGTTTTGGAGGACATAATTCAGTCCATGACAGTGGGGAATGTTCCTCTGCAAGGTCAGCCACTCAGGCGCCCAGGCTGAAGAGTCTCTAACATCTTATGATACTGCCATATTTACAACGGGCTTCCAGGATTACCATAACAGGGAAAGAGAAAGAGTGGAAAACTCATACCCACTTCTAAGTACCCTGGACAAAGTCACTTCCACTCTTAACCTATTGGCCAGAATCTGTACATGAAGTGGACCTAAGGCTGAGATATGTAGGAGAGTAAACGGACTATTGGATGGGCATTGCTTTCTCAGGCATAACCTGTAGCACGTTAGTGGTTTTGTTTAAATTATTTTTTCCCCTATCACTCAGATTTTAGATCCGTAAAGACCAGATATTTGCCTTTGCTGAATGTTCAAAAATCACGCACAGAAAATGAATTCACTGGCTTAGCTTCCTAGTGCTGCTGTAACACAGATACCACAAAAAGGTGGGGTTAAAGAGCAGAAATTTATTTTTTTCACTCTCCTGGAGGCTTAACACCCAAATCAAGGTCTCAACTGTATCAATTTCTTCCTTGCCAGTAGCCCTGGGCAGTCCTTAATTCTTCGTGATCTTCACATGGTATCTGTCTTCCTCAGTATCTACGCACATGTCTGTGTCTGTGCTGTTCTTTATATCTTTGTATAACTCAGACATGATCAGGTTTTGGATCCTCTCTACACTGATACGGCCTTAACCTATCGATTATAATTTTAAATTGCATTATGAAAGATCATTACATTATATCCACAGGTTTAGGGGCTAGGATTCCAACACATATTTTGAGGCGACATAATTCAATCCATACGTTTACGTTAGGTAATTAATATATTAACCCATAGGTAAAGAGATCACGAGGGGAAGAAAACACTTTACACACAAATGGAGGGTAGTATTGCTGTCTTCGTTATACAAAGGATATAAAGACTCAGATCGTTTAAATGAATTATCACAAAGTTGGAATTCCAACTCAGACTGACTCTTAAGTATACGCTACATTTAAAATTTTGAAATGTCCTGTTTCAAAAAGAGATATATGGAAAGGCTAAACAACAAAATGAATTTCTCATATGAATTTCTCCTGGCTCAATTTAGTCTATAAAATCACTGTGATCCTACCCTGGATTTGAAAGTCCTAGTAGATTTCACTTCGAATGTTCTGAGATAATCTGACCTTTAGGTTCATCTGATAATGGATACAACCTCATGTGGTTTTGGAGAGGACAAAGGAAAATATAAGGCTTGTAAAGTGCTTGACATCATGCCTGGAGTAAAGTAAAAAAAAAAAAAAAAAAACCCATTGCCATCAAGGCAATTCCAGCTCTATAGGACAGGGTATAACTGCCCCATAGAGTTTCCAAGGAGCACCTGGTGGATTCAAACTGGCAGCCTTTTGGTTCACAGCCGTAGCATTTAAGCACTATGCCACCAGGGTTTCCTAGTGTTAAAGTAAGCACTCACAGTTGTTGGTTCTCCCTCCCGCTCCTCCTTGGTTGAGTAGACTCTTTGCTCATCTGCAGAGTAGGTGTTACTTTTAGAGTCACATTTAAGAAATGGTATCAGAGATGTGTGTTAGAATCCACTGGGAGTATTATTACAGAATTTTAGATCCAGAAGCTTATCTAGTTGAGACTTTTCAGTGTACAGTTAAGAAAATAAGAGTCCGGAAGCAAACAGCTTCCTCAAAGTCACAAGATAGCAGTACTTGGAGTACTCCTGACTTAATTCAGGGTGTTTCCTTTCCCCTAGCAGAGAGCAAGTGCTCAGTTATAAATACTTGCCAGTGACTGATTAAGAATACAAAATTTCTTACATGGAAGTGAGGGAGTTGAAGTGTGTCTATGAGGGGAGGAAGAACCTCACTGAAGCAGTTCCAGCCTATTGGATTCCTATCTTTAGAAAAACACTCCTCCAGGCATTGTTTTCCATAGAATAACTGCATCGTATTCCTCACCAGTTCCAACCCCTTTCAGCAGCTGTTTCTTTCCCATGTGAAAAGCATGGTGAGCGTTTCCATTCTATCTTGAAATAATATTTTCATTTCATGTCTAAACATAGTAACTAAGGTAAAGACTTAGTCTAAACTTAGACGTTAATAGCCTCAGCTGTTAGTTTTGTCATGAAAATGGTCCTTTTTCCTGAGTGCAAAACTGTTGCAGAATAAGATAAAACAGTCATTTACTAGCAAGCAAAGCCGTTGCTTTTAGCCATGCAATTTCCAGAAAGTAAAGAGGGGCAGTGCAGCATATTTTACCTCTTCTTAACAGATGCCACAGCTACAGTGTGTTGCATGATCATTTTCAGTGGAAAGAGAAGGTGGAGGGTAGAGTTGGCAAAATTCACATTTAGGTGATGGGGTCTATAACTGGGATCCTCTGCCCTTATTTTTAAGGAGATCAATTTCCTTGTGAGGAGGAGGGTGTGATATGGTGCCTTTGCTACCACACACCACCATATGGGACTGGCAGGAAAGTAAAAGCCTTATTTGATATTGTTCTCTGACTCACTCTGCCCTCTAAATGTGAGTCCAATTTCGTAATTAAATCATCTTCAAAACTAATGCCTTCTTCCTACTTCCTTTATCTGGTGCACATTTAAAAAAAAAAAATTAAAATAGAATCATAGACATACTCAGGAAATAAGGTCATTGATTTGTCCCCTTAATTTGTTGCAGGTTCACATTTAAACCACGCCAGGTAAATGACACTTTCCTTAATTTTAAATAGCTTTCTCCTCCTGTGATAAAGGAGCATTTAGACCTTCCCAAAGAGAACATTGTAACACTCAGAACATCGCTGTGGGGGTTAGAGAAACATGGGGGATGGATGTGAGAAAGAGGATTATAATATACAAAGGTAGGCCTGAGATCTAAGCTTGCTTCTGGATTAATTTACACACTTTGAGATGATTTCCAAACAACATCTTGATACATTTGGAATTGTTGGGTGGTGCAGTTACTGCACTCAGCTGCTAATCAAAAGGTTGAAGATTAGTCTACCCCAGAGGTGCCTCACAAGTAAGGCCTGGCAGTTTACTTCCAAAAAATCAGCTGTTAAAACCTATGGAGCACAGTTCTACTATGACATATGTGGAGTCACCAGGAGTCTGAATTGACTTGGTAGTAAATGGTTACTTGATACATTTACACTACCCCTTCATACCTTGGGTACATACCAAACCCTGTATAATACAAGGACAGAATCATCCTCTCATAGCCATCTTTCTCTTCCTACTGAGCTTAAATTCCTTGGTCTATCATTATAGTTACTCTCTCTCACCCATCTTCTCTGTGATAGATGTAGAGATGGGCTGCCCAGATCCTCCTTTAAGAAAGGGCTTGCTGCCCAGTGTGGGGCGTGCAGTCATCAGACTGCCTCCAGCCATCAGCCCCTTCAGAGTCTGCCCAGGCACAGAATCACTCCCTGAAGTCTCACCCTTCCTGGGCAGCCCATAGCTGGTTACTGAGCACAGAGCACTGAGCACTGACTCACAGCAATCCTGTGTGTGTTTGAGTGCAACTGGACCACATAGGGTTCTTAACAACTGATTTCTCAGAGGTAGATCACCAGGTCTTTCTTTCAAGTTGCCTCTGGGTGGACTCCAACCTCCAACCTTTCAGTTAGCAGCTGCAGTGTTAACCATTTGCACCACCCAGGGACTCCAATGTGGTTAGATGGGAAAAACTCTATGGGCAATATTTACTCCTGAGATCATTACCTGGTTGACCAAAGTATTTGTCATGTCTGCTTCCTGTATTGATTCCTCTCTCTGCCTTATCATACTTCCTCCCCATTGTTTTTATAGGTGCTGACCCCTACTAACCTTCTTGCACCTCAGACTCAAGCATCTGTTGCTTGAGAGCTTGTGACACTCGCAACTTAATTATCCCAGTGTCCCCTCAATCCTGCATGCCTGGCTAAACCTCTCCCCTGAAAAACTCAGTGGTGTTCTTACTTTGTGCCTACTCCCAAGCAGATAAATAGGTCTGGAGAAAAACATACAGCCATGCTGATTCACTTTAAATTCATGACCACCAATCTCAAAAGGGCACTCAACCATGCCAACGTATCCTTCTGGAATTCGAAATTTCATTCTCATCTATTACCCTCATATCTCTTTAATGAGGCTTTCCCAACTGCCTATTCTGATGCCCCTCTGCCCTGTTCACCAATATCAATTCCATCGCCCATTCAATTTTATATCTAATGTTTCCATTTGAGATAACCCTGTTTATTTGCTTTCTCATGTGTTGTCTGTTTTACCCATTAGAATGAAAGTTTTATGAAAACAGTGTCCCTGTCTGTTGTGTTCACCTGTTCATCCCTGGCATAGTGGTAAGGACTCAAAAGATAGTTTGGAATGAATAAGCTCTATCACTTCCATACCTTAGGTCTGATTCTCATTGCAGTTCTACTCATCTCTCTCAGTCTTAATATCATTGCTTCTTTCTGTAGCCATGACTTTTCCTTTGATATTTAATTTCTTTTTTCTGGATACAGTCTTAGCACCTCATGGTTCAGGGTCTGCCTTTTAACACATACGCATAAGCAGCTCTCCTACCACGCCCTAGTTTAGAACTTCTCTTGTAAGAACCTTTTCTTAGGCACCATTTCCCCAAGTTCGCCCTTTCCAGAACTGGGCACCAATCCTCATGGCTTGAGGTAATGGCTTTCATATTATGATTCCACAGAACACTATAGTATCAAGGAGAACCCAGGTGCTGAATGAGCTAATTAATGAAAGGGGGTGCTGTCCTATTTTTGTTTATTTGAAATCAAAACAGTGTTTATTTTGAATGTCTGTGAGTCTTAGTTTCCTAGTGCTGTCATAACAGAAATACCACAAGTGTGTGGCTTGAAAGAAGAGAAATTTGTTTTCTCAGTTCCAGAGGCTAAGAGCCTAAGTCAGGGTCTTGGCCATGTCAATTTCTTCCTTGACTGTAGCCCTGGGTGTTCTTGGTTCCTTGGCAATTCTCACATGGCATTGTTTTTCCTCCATTTGTGCTTGTCTCTGTGTCTAATCTACTCTTTTTGTAACTCAGAAGTGGTTAGGTTTTGGACACACTCTACACTGGGTATGACCTCATTAACATAACATTACATTGCATTATGGAAAGTGATTACATTTATTAATTATATTACCTCAACATTTTGCTTGGCTCCACAATCAATACCCATGGAAGCAACAGTCAGGAAATCAAACGACATATTGCATTGAGCTAATCTGCTGCAAAAAAACCTTTTTAAAGTGCTGAAAAGCAAAGATGTCACTTTGAGGACTAAGGTGTGCTTGATCCAAGCCATGGTATTTTTATTTGCCTCATATGCACATGAAAGCTGGACAATGAATAAGGAAGACTGAAGAAGAATTGATGATTTTGAATTCTAGTGTTGGTGAAGAAGATCGAATATACCATGGAATGGCAGAAAAATGAACCTATCTGTCTTGGAGGAAGTACAACCAGAATGATCCTCAGAAGTGAGAATGGTGGGATGTCATTTCATGTACGTTGGACAAGTTATTGGGGGGAGCAGTCCCTGGAGAAGGACATCATGCTTGGTAAAGTAGAGGGTCAGCAAAAAAAGGAAGACCCTCAACAAGATGGATTGACACAGTGGCTGCAACAAAGGACTTGAAACATAACAACAATTGTGAGAATAGCACAGGGTTGGGCAGCCTTTTGTCCTGGTTTTATTGTACATAGGGTCACTATGAGTTGGAATGGACTCAATAGCACCCAACAACAACAAACCACAAGTATAGGAGTTAGGATTTCAACATATATTTTGGAGGACACAATTCAATCCAAAATACTGTGTATTCATGTTAAAAAAAAAAAAAAAGAACTTTGATAACTGTATGTTTAGAAAAACACCAATCAGATGCATTCTTTTCAAAGTCCCTGTGATTGAAATGTTTACAGCGTATCGTAAAATGGCATTGTTCATTCTGAAACACTTTATTTCTTAGTGATAACTTTGTTATAGATTTGTCAAAAATTACCGTGTCAACTCAGTATTTGTCATTCAACAGTACTGTATTGATATCCGTCATTTGAATTTAAATCCAAATAAATCAGGTAAGGAAAAACTTCACCACCACATGATAATCATTAACCATTGCATCAGGTTGAGTCTCACACCTAAATGCATGTATATCAGACAGATGAAGTTCAGACTGTCTCTGCTCAAGGCTTTGAAGATGGTAATCCAACTTGGATGCACCAGGGAATCAGAGGTCCCAGAGAGCAGTCTTTCCTTTCCTATGGCTTCTATTTCCAATGTGCACAACTTCTTTTTTGAGTCCCTTGGAGGTTCTCGTTAATTGTAAAAGCTCTTAGCCCTTGGACGTGTTTACACACTGTCTAGTTGGGGCAGTCCCTTGTTCTCCATCCTTAATACACAAGCAGCACACTACTCTTTGCTTCTCCAAATGTGTTGCCATCCAGCCACTGTGGTTTTCTAAGTGGGGGGACAGTTCATCTCCCTATGGAAACTCAACCATTTTCCCTATTAATGGGACAGGTAATCCATTTCCCCTGTGCTTTTCTGGCAAAAAAAGATTAGCTCCTGGGGAAGAAACATGAAAACAGGCTTTCTGCGGAAAACCAAACAGATGCTTTTGGTTTCCTAGTCATCATTTTAAGTGACAGTTGGCTCAGGCAGACCCTCACTCGTAACCTCAGTTTTGCTGATAACAATAATTATTATTATCATAAAAATTAAAACCAATTATTGAGAACTCACAGCGTGCCAGGGAATATCCCATGTACGTTATATCCTTGATCTCATTTCATTCCCAAACAACCCTCTGAGTAGATTTTATTACTATGCATCCCACTTTGCAGATTAGGATCTTAGGCAAGGAGAGGTTAAATGACTTGGCCCCTGTCACACAACTGGTAATTTAGAGCCAAGAGTCTAATACAGATGGTGACTCCACAGTCCACACACTTAACCACTCCAATACTGTTGCTTGCAGTCCCATTCCTTTTAGCAATGCCTGGGGCTCTGCCCTCCTATAATAGAACTATGGCTGGTATGTCTTCAAGTGATATGTTTAAATTGTTTCCTGTATGTTCATTATGGGTTAACTTTTCATTGTTAACAGAGAATCCAGGTGATATGTGTTAGACAATGGTGATCAGAATATTAGAGAGAGTTGTTATGTTGGATCACAATATTAATCATAGAAAATATTTATTGACCATGTGCCAAACATTGTGCTAGGAATTCTACACAAATTTGCACAAATTCTTCCAACAATTGTGAAGAGTATGTGTTCTTATATGCATTTTGAAAATACAAAAATCGAGGGTTAGAGAGATTCAGTGACTCACCCAAAGCCACAAAGATAGTAAGTGGGTGCAAATGAAGTTTGTACAGAAATTTGTCAGCATCCTAAGTCCACACTCTTTATACTACATTAGAGGATTGTGTCTGGAAAAGATGGGAGTGAATGAAAATTTGAAATCATGGAACATTTAGTAGATGGAATCTGGGAAAAGTGATAATAATAACATCACTAATAGCATCTAAGGATACCACGGAAAGGAGAAAAAGTATCTATTCCCTTTCTGGCAAAGCTGATGGTCATCACTTTGTTGACTGCCATTGAACTGGTAATGGGTGGTGATGGTTAGTGAGGACACTTTGTCACATGTGATTGCTGTATATTTGCATGTCACTCATTTGCCTAATGTGATGTATCTTAGTCAATCCTTTTAAGGGTATTTACAATATGCAGGATATATAGCTCAATTCAACAGTTATATACTAGGCATAGTTCTAGAATTTTCACAGGATATAAAGCATGCCAAGAGTATCCAGGTTAACCATGGTCTTGAGGGGCATCTAGCTCAATTGGCATAATATAGTTTATAAAGAAAATATTCTACATCCTACTTTGGTGAGTAGTGTCTGTGGTCTTATAAGCTTGTGAGTGGCCATCTAGCATACTCCACTCGTCCCACCCCATCTGGAGCAAGGGAAAATGAAGAAAACCAAAGATGCTCTGCTCTGACAGGGATCACAACAGAGGGTCCTGGACAGAGCTGGAGAAAATATATAACAAAATTCTAACTCACAAAAAAAAGACTAGACTTATTGGTGTGACAGAGACTAGAGAATCCCCAAGAGCATGGCTACCATATACCCTTTTAATTCAGTACTGAAGTCACTCCTGAGGTTCACCTTTCAGCCAAAGATTAGATAGGTCCATAAAACAAAACTAGACTAAATGGATACACCAATCCAGGGGAAGGACTAGAAGGCCGGAGGGGACAGGAAAGCTGATAATGGGGAACCCAAGGTCGAGAAGGGGAGAGTGTTGACACATTGTGGGGTTAGACAATATGTGCATTAATTGTTTAATGAGAAACTAATTTGCTCTGTAAACCTTCATCTAAAGCAAAATTTTAAAAAAAGAGTATCCGGGTTAAAATTTTGTTCCTCCATTAATATGTAACTCAGGGCAGAGTATTTAATACCTTGGAGTCTCAGTTTCCTTGTTTGTAAAATAGGATAGTATCTACCTGACAGGGCTGTGTTGAGGATTAAAAGAATTAGCCTAGCATGACACATAGAATATAGTATAAATGAAATAAATTTCTTCCTTCTATTTCCTTCTTTTTACTGAGAATCCAATGATTCACAAGAACTGTATAAATAATAGCATAATTTTTTAATGAACTGAAGTAGTAGACAAATAAATGAAAAATTAAAATTACATAAAAGAGTAAATGAATTATGGTATATTCATACAATGGAAAACTACTCAACAATAAAAAGAAACAAATGGTTCCTACACCTGGTGTCTTAATCATCTAGTGCTGCTATAACAGAAATACCACAGGTGGAGAGCTTCAACAAAGAGAAATTTGTTTTCTCACAGTCTAGTAGGCTAGAAGTCCAAAGTCACAGCATCAGCTCCAGGGGAAGGCTTTCTCTGTCAGCTCTGGAGGAAAGTCCTTGTCATCAATCCTCCCCTGGACTAGGAGCTTCTCAGCACAGGAACTCCAGGTCCAAAGGACATACTCTACTCCCAGCACTGCTTTCTTGGTGGTATGAGGTCTCCACTCTCTGTTTGCTTCCCTTTCCTTTTATCTCTTGTAAGATAAAAGGCGGTGCAGGCTACACTCCTGGGAAACCCCCTTTATATTGGATCAGGGATGCGACCTCAGTTAAGATGTTACAATTCTATCCTAATCCTCTTTAACGTAAAATTATAATCACAAAATGGGAGACAACCACACAATACTGGGAATCATGGCCTAACCAAGCTGACACATATTTTTGGGGGGCATAATTCAACCCAGGACACCTGGCAACATAGATAAGTCTCAAAAACATTGTCGGACAGAACAAACAAACCAGACACAACAGAGTACATACTGAATGATTCCATTTAAATGAAATTCTAGAACAGACAAAACTATTGTGATAGAAGTCATAACAATGGCTGCCACCAAGGCAGAGGGGCTCTCTAGGAAGGGGTATGAGAAAATTTTCCAGAGTGGTAGAAATGTTTTATGCCTCAATGGCGCTGTTGGTTACCTGGGTTTATATCTTTGTCAAAAACTCATCAAGCTGAGCATTTAAAATTCATACATTTTATTGTAGATAAATTATAACTCAATTTAAAATACATGTGACTATGAAGTTTCAAAAGAAGAAAGTAGGTCTAGTTCAGTGGCTCAGGGAAAGTCCCTTTGAAGTGCTCATGTAGGCCTTGGAATGTTTGAGGGATAAACAGGAGTGGTCAACAGGGCGTTCCAGGTCAGACAGAAGAAAGGTGAGGGCTTGCCGGAGGAACAGTATGTGGAAAGGAAGATGTGGGAAGTCTTGTTGAAGTAATGATGGGGCTATATTATAAAAGGCCTTACATACTAGTCTGAGGGGTTTTTACTTGATCGATTAGGCAAAAAAGTGGCCACAGAAAACTTTCAATGTAGAAGATTGGTATGCTTGAAGCAATGCTTTAGAAAGATTATTCTGGCAATTACCTGCAAACTAAATAGAAGGCAAAGAAAACAGAAACTATTGCTTTGGGCTACTTGGAGGCGGTAAGTGGAAGAAAGACTGCTTAAGGGAACATATATCATGCTGTTTAGGAGGGAATAAAGTGATACTGATGGCTTCAAGGTAATTTTTTGGTAGGAAAAGCTATCAAGAGTTTTCTTTATGGGTTTTACCTCCTTTCTAATTTGTAAGATAGCAAGTGTGTCATGACTGTAGCTGGTCTCATTCCACAACACTGACAGCTGTCTATTTTTGATCTCTGAAAAAGGAAAAACATTATCCAGCATGTGATGATGCAGAGGTGTTACTAGTAATAGACTGGCTGACTGCCAAGAGGTCTCATAAGGTAGTATTTGTCCCTGTTGAAGTTGTTATATTCCAGGGTTTGGGCATTACATGCTCATGAACTCAATTTTGTTTGTATCTCAGAAATGATCAGCCTTGGGCATCCTGACTCGTGTTAACTAATCTCACAGGAAATTGATGTATAATCCAGAATGCCATTTTTAATTGCCATTGAAAATATAACTTATAACTAAGAATTTGACCATATGTTCACTTGAGTCTACCTAGTGCATTCCTTTCTTGCAGATAATCCAGATAGGTACTGAAATTTTATAAGTCTTCATGATGAGGATAGAATGAGAACCAAGATAGTTATCTCTATGGCTTAAAGGTTTAGTGGCATCCTTTTCTGATGTATTCATTTTCATAACATGGAGGTAATTATTCAGCTGACTAATGGCCATGCCAGCTTGTCAGTGTTCCTTCTTGTCTGGTCTGAGCTTAAATGGACACTGCCTCTTGTGGGCTTTCAGGATTCTCTTTTCTACCCTTTAACCAGGT
The DNA here is from genome assembly GCF_024166365.1 of Elephas maximus indicus. Classification (NCBI taxonomy): domain Eukaryota; kingdom Metazoa; phylum Chordata; class Mammalia; order Proboscidea; family Elephantidae; genus Elephas; species Elephas maximus. The sequence goes on from NC_064825.1 coordinate 83,856,674, forward strand.
CATTCCCTTGAGAAAGAGAAAACATAGTCTCCGACCGTTTTCAGGTGGAACTAGTCCGACAATCAGCTACGCCATAGTGTTCCTTGACTGAACATAAACAATTTCATAGAACACTAACATCAACTAAGAACATTCTGTGGTCATGATAGAAAAGGACAAAAACAAGACCTTCTATAATCATGTCTCAGGGGAGACAAAGTCAAGAATACTCTTCATACCAAAAAATGACCCAAATCTCTCTCTTTCCCAGCTAATTTGAGTGACTGCTAGTTCTTTACGTACTACAGCTTGACCCCACCTCCTAGACAAAAATTCAGATACCCAGTTTTAAAATTGTCCCTCTTTTCTAACATCATACAATCCAGGACAAAATTATATATTTTTCATCCCTTCTCAAAATCGTCTGAAATAGATCCTAATACTTTAGAAAGCCCTTCTTTACAACCTCTTACTGAGATGCTCCATGGTTGCACATGGCCACCTGTTTTTCTCATGGCAACAAACCAATAAACCCAACTTTGCATGAGTATATTACTGATGGTCTTTGGCTGGAGAGCAGTGACATTTATACGTCCTCATAGACTTGCTTGAAAAAAAAAAAAAAGCAACACATAATTCAATTGGTTATTTTTCTGCTTTATGAATTACAATAATGTTCTATTTCTGTCTCCCTGAACTTATTCTCAGTTCACCAGAATTTGAATTTCAATTGTTCCTTAACATTCTTTTATACATTTTCAAAAAATATTTTGGTTTATTCCACTTCATGGAAAATTACACACATGTGTTTTAGTTATCTAGTGCTGCTGTAACAGAAATATGAGTAGATGGCTTTAACAAAGAGAAATTCATACTCTTACAGTCTGGTCCAAGAGGCTAGAAGTCCTAATTCAGGGTGCCAGCCCCAGGGGAAGCCTTTCTTTCTCTGTTGCTGTGTCATCAGTCTTCCCCTGGTCCAGGAGCTCCTCAGCACAGGAACCTGCATTCTGCTCCCAGAGACGTTTTCTTGGTGGTATGCAGTCCTCATGTCTCTCTGCTCACTTCTCTATTTTATATCTCAAAAGAGATTAGTGTAAAATAATATCCAACCTTATAGATTGATTAACATAATTGTTAAGCCTCATTAACATAACTGCCACTAATCCCAGCTCATCAACATAATAGAGTATTTACAACACACAGGAAAACACATCAGATGACAAAATGGTGGGTAATCACACAATACTGGGAATCATGGCATAATCAAGCTGACAGACATTTTTGAGGGGCACAATTCAATCCATGACATTCCACACTTTGGACCCCCAAAATTCATGCCCTTGCCATGTATAAAAATATTCACCCTGTCATGTTATAGCAAAAGTTTTAAATCTGCTAAGTCAAAAATCCAAAAATTGCTCTTCATCTGTGAAATCCACAAGTTATCTGTTTCCAAAGTATAATGGTGGAAGAGGCACAAGTTAGACATTTCCATTACAAATGGGAGGAACTGGAGGGAAAGAAGGGATAACAGGCACTAAGCAAGTCAGTAGAACACATTACATTAGCCCTCAAGTCTTGAAAATAATCCTCTGCTCTCTGAGACCAGCTATGCAATGGCCCTGCCCTCCAGATTCAGGGCATTGGCCACATACTGCAGACTGTGACTGGAGAACCCTTGGCTCTGAGCTACAGCCCCACTGGAATGGCAACTCTGCTCCCCTGGCCTTGGGCAGCTCCATTCTTCTAGTCCATCTGTGTGTCAATTCCACCCTTTGAGACAGAAGCAGCTCGGCTTCCTGTGTTCCTTGTCTCCTCAGCTTCTGTTTCCTGGTTCCCTAGCCTCTTCGTCCCTTGGGCCTCACCATCCTGGTCTGCCCTGATGGGGCAAGTGTTCCAAAGCCCTTTAACTCCACCGATAAGTACCCAAAGGCACCCTACTCCACCAGAAAGCCTCCTGCACAAAGGTACTCAGCTCTTTCACACCATGGTTTGCCTCCAGAGCTGTCTCATGAAAGCCTCCTGGTTCTGCTGCTACTATTCCTCTTCTGCCGCCATTTCTTTGTTGCTACTGGTTCTCTGCTGCTGCTTTTCACCCTCTGCGCTGTTTCTGGTGTTACAGTTCTCACTTCCTTCTAAGTCCTCACCAGAATTGTCCTAGATGTCCATAATTCCACCAACAGTCTCCTCAAGGCAATCTAAGCTTCTACTACTAGGCACTTTAAAACTCTTCCAGCTTTTATCCATTCAGTTTCAGAACCACTTGCACATTTCCAGTATCTGTTAGAGCAGCACCCCACTCCCAGTACCAATTTCTGTCTTAGTCATACAGTGCTGCTATAACAGAAATACTACAAGTGGATGGCTTCAACAAAGAGAAATTCATTCTCTCACAGTCTGATAGGCTAGAAGTCCAAATTCAAGGTGCCAGCTCCAGAGGAAGTCTTTTTCTCTCTATTGACTCTGGGGGAAGGTCCTTGTCATCAATATTCCCCTGGTCCAGGAGTTTCTCAGTGCAGAAAACTCATCCAAAGGATGTGCTCTGCTCCCAGAGTTGCTTTCTTGGTGGTGTGAGGACCTCATGTCTCTCTGCTCAATTCTCTTTTTTATATCTCAAAAGAGATTGGCTTAAAACAAAAACCAATCTTATAGACTGAATCCTGCCTCATTAACATAACTGCCACTGATTCCAGCTTATCAACATCATAGAGATGGTGTTTACAACACAAAGGAAAAGCACATCAGATGAGAAAATGGTGGACAATCACACAATACTGGGATTCATGGCCTAGCCAAGCTGACAGACATTTTTGGGGGACACAATTCAATCCATGACAGCATGCTACAGATTTTTTTATTAGTTTACCACTCAAATGATAATTTTGTTTCCTCCATCTCCAAGTTCTTGGGGAATTGCACAATCCTCAGAACCAACATCTGTAACAGGATTAAAACTTTTGTATTAAAGCTGTTGAGAGCTTCAAGTCCAATTACTACAAACTATTTAACCCCTCCCCACCCCCCCCAAAAAAACCCCCAAAACCCAAACCCATTGCCGTAGAGTTGATTCCAACACATAGCGACCCTATAGGATAGAGTAGAACTGCCCCATAGAATTTCCAAGGAGCGCCTGATAGACTCAAACTGCCAACCTTTTGGTTAGCAGCTGTAGCACTTAACCACTTCACCACTAAGGTTTCCAAAACCAAACCCGTTGCCATTGAATGGATTCTGACTTAAAAGGGAGTGGTAAATTGTCTTTATTATCCAGTAACTGAAAAAGATAAGTTTGTTTATTATGTTAACCAGTCATCTAGGTAAACCTGAAGAGTGAAGTCCCAGGATAGTAAAGACTGATTTGGTGGGAGAAAGGGATAGAGAAGTTTTGAGATTTTCCCTGGTAATAAAAGCCTACCATGGGTGCATGGGCACTATTAATCTATGCTCCCCTATTAGATAGGTCTACCCTAACTTTGAATAAGAAGCTAGTAGTGGAGGAGAAGGACATATGCAAAATCCGCTCTAGAGTTTCAGCTTTGGTGGAAGCCACATTCAGTGTCCAAAGGCAACAGTTTTAACGTCAGTGTCTCATGTCCTGCACCAGTGATATGGACAGTGCAAACTGAACCTCTGCCCCTGAGGCAGTGGCAACGACACTGTCTTCACTTGACCAGTCTTGCAGTGAGATTTTACTTGTTATTCCTGCTCACAGAGCTGCCACCCAGCCATGAGACTGTCCATCTATAGGTGGTTATCCCTCTATATATGTTTATATAGGTGATAGTGAGCTGTAAGTATAGGAGCCCTGGCTGCACAGTGGTTAAAGCACTCCACTGCAGCTCAAAAAAGTCAGTGGTTCAAATCCACCAGCTGCTCTATAGGAGAAAGATGTGGCAGTGGTAGTCTGCTTCCGTAAAGATTACAGCCCTGGAAACATGTGGGGCAGTTCTACTCTGTACCCTGGGGTCACTATCAGTCAGTCAACTCAACGACAATGGATTTTTGTTTTTTGAGCTATAAGTTCATGAAGAGGTAAACAGTTTCTCTGAAATAGCCAGATTTTGTTTTGTACGTCCAGACAGATGAGGAACTCATGCAGCTGTAGAGCATGAGTAAATTTTAGAGGTAATCTTTTATAACTCTTACTACTCTTGCTAGGATGAGTTTCTCCAGGACAAGAAGTCATTCCTTATTTACTCGTATTTATCTTCCCCTATTTTTTTTTTTTATTTTATGTGGAACCCTGGTGGAGCAGTGTTTAAGAGTTTGGCTGCTAGCCCAAGCGTCAGCAGTTCATATCCACCAGCCACTCCTTAGATGCTCTGTAGGGCGGTTCTACTCTGTCCTATCAGGTCACTATGTATTGAAATTGACTTGATGGTAATGGATTTGGAATTTTTGGATTGTCCAATGCAGTGCCAAGCATGGGCACTTACTCAATAAATGGATTTTGAGAGAATAAACCTTCTAGGTGCAACATGGCAAATACTTGGTAAAATACCTTGCTAGAACTTACCCTCCAACATTCACAGTAGACCTTTCCAACACAGCTTATATATGACCTCAGAGTTCTTCTTGACATTCCGTCGACTGAAGTTGGCTTAAAGACAAAACCAATTTACCATTCTGAAATCCAATATTGTTCAAAGAGATGAGGAAATTGAGATCAAGGATGCTAAATATTTTGAGAAATGTCTCATAGCTAGTCACTATCAGAACCAGGAATAAAACTCAGGCTTTAGATTCCTAAACTAGTCGTTTTCCACTTTAAATGGGTCTGGTAGTCAAGGATGTTTTGTTTTTACAATGTGATCAAACTAAGGAGCTAATATGTTTTACAAAAGAACTAAGTGAAAGAGTAGTCTAGAAAGCCATATGTCTTATTTAATTAAACTAATGTGTTTAAGGGGCTTGAGTGCTCCACTGTGTTGTTTTCAAGTAGCTATGGAAATTTTCAAGAGATAAGCATTAAAGAAAATCTCATTAAGTTGGATCTCTAAAGTGTTTATCTTTGGTCAGCAATAATGGGAGAGTTAATTATAACACCAACCAAAATATTTTACTAATAGGTTTGAAAACCTAAACCAACATACCTGAATATCAAAGAGAACACATTATTTTCAAGTGCTTTTAGAATTAATTTTAAAATTGTACATAGTCCTTGGATTGTCTACCTGGTTTAAAATTCCCACTAACCTGGGAACTGCCCCCATTTTCCTAATAACCATGCTTGTACATGATTATTATTGATTGTAGCAGTGATAGACACCCGCTTTAAGCTGGACCATTCATTTTTTAGGATCTTGGAAGCTTGAACTCTGAAGATAAATTGGGCATTGAATTTTATAACTAGTAGAGTTTTAGAAGGTAAACTCTTAAACTCCTAGTGAATTCCCTGGAAGTGTATAGTTTTCTGTCTTTTCTGAGACCTAGTTGTGCAGCTTTTCCTGGAATTACATGAAATCCCTGTATCCTAATAATTTTTTTCTCTTAAAATTCTTTGAATAATTTCATTACTTATACTTCCCTCAAAACAACAAAAACTAATTCAAACGCTTGAAAAGAGTCTACTCTCTTGCATTTCATTTCATCCCACTGACTCCTCTCTTGTGGTTCTTACCCATTTATCTACCTTGCTTCTTAATGTGGATTGCTCTGGGTTTAATCTTTTGTCCCTTTCTCTTTTATATCTGAAACCACTTCCTTGGTAGTGTCATCCAGTCTCATGATTTTAAATACTGTCTATACTCAGGTGATTCCAAAATTTTTATCTGTACTCCCAACCTCTCGCCTGACCTCCAGACTCGTATATTCAATTTCTGATTCACCTTCTCCACTCAGACATCTAACAGATAAGTCAACTTTAACATGTCCAAAAATAATTCCCAGTCTACTTTCCATGGTCGTTCCCATATACTTAATAACAACTCCATCTGTTTGGAGTAACCTTCGATGATGCTGTCTCTCTGAAATTCCACATCCAATGTGTTGGGAAACTCTTTGCCCCTGCCTTCAAATTATGTCCAGAGTCTGACTACTTTAATGTCACTGCTTTTACCTGAGTCCATTTGGAATCATCTTTTGTCTGGATTTCTTCAGTAGTCTTTTTCCATCCTTGTTTCTGGGGATTTTGCTAAACAAAGCAGCTAGGATGATATTCTGTTAAAAGTGAAGTGACATCATGTTAAGTGAGTTTAAATCTAAAGTCTTCACAATGTTGTTTGCATCTCATTAACCTGTCTACCATCATCTCTCTGATCTGATCTTCTACTTCAGCTCCCCTTCCTACCTTTATTCCAGATATACTAGCTTCTTTGCTTTTCCGTAAACGTGTCCAGGCATGGTTCCACTTGGAAAAGCTGTAATGGCTATTTTCCCTCCTCGAAATACTCTTCTTCTAAACAGATGAATGGCTCACTCCCTTTCTTTTCAGGAAACCTTTTGTGACAATCCTATTTATATTCCAACACTCCCCCATACCCCTGGCGTTTCCTTTCTCACTTTCGTACTGTGTATTTCTTGGTAATATTTAACCACCTTCTATAATATTGTATATATATTTTTTCTGTTCTTCCATTAGAATGTAAGCTCCACAAGGGCAGAAATTTTTGTCTGTTTTGTTCACTGCTGTATCTCCCTTGCCTATAACAGTACCTGGCATATATTTGTTGAATGAATAAATGAATGAATCATTGGGCCCCATTATGTTAGCAATGACTGCAGGCAATTAGAAGTCATATCATGTGCTTTCTCGAAACAATTTTATACCTCAGTTTTATCTCACTAGCCCACCCCGATATTGCGTCAATTTAGCCTAGATGAGAAAGTTTATTTTATCTTTGAGACTTCTATTACATGAATAGTAGAACTGGGACTTTCAATGGAAAGGCCTATGTTCTTATTCTACCTCCACTTCGAAGGTGTGGCCTTCAGTGTGTCATTCAGCCTCTCTAAGCTTCAGATTTCCACTCTATAAAACAGGATTAAAACTATCCACATTTTTGTTTTTTAATTTTTTTTTGAGGACTACAGATGATTTTCAAGGTCTGGCATATTGCCTGGTACACTGTAGATGTTCACTTAATGAATGATGACAATAATAGTAGAAATATTAGTATTAAATCAGAAAAAAAGTATATGTATCCTAAGGTGGCAGAGTTTCTAAATTAGGGCCAAGGAGGAGTGAAGTAATCAAGGATGTGATTCTCTGGACCAATCTAACTTAGTTCAAATATTGGCTTTGCCATTTCCTAGATGTGTGATTTGGGGGAAATTATCTTTTCCTGGGCCTCAGTTTCCTTGGCTTTAAAATAAAGATAATAATAAGCACCTGTGTCATTGAGCTAGTTTGAAAAAAATGAGTTGTCACAAATAAAATATTTAGAACAGTGCCTGGCATATTGTAAGCATTAAGTAGATGTAAGCTATTAAAATCATGAAAGCTGTGTGTTAAGGTTGTGTCCTTTCACCATACTTATTCAATCTGTATGCTGAGCAAATAATTCTAGAAGCTGGACAGTATGGTGAAGAACAGGGCATCAGGATTGGAGGAAGACTCATTAACAGCCTGCAATATGCAGATAACATAATCTTGCTTGCTGCAAATAAAGAGGATTTGAAATACTCACTGATGAAGATCCAAGCCTACAGCCTATAGGATGGATTTCACCTCGACATAAAGAAAACAAAAATACTCACAAATGGACCAATAAGCAACATCATGATAAATGGAGAAAAGATTGAAGCTTTCAAGGATTTCATTTTATTTGGATTTTATTTTACACGGAAGCAGCAGTCAAGAAATCAAAAGACGCATTGCATTGGGCAAATCTGCTGTAAAGGACCTCTTTATAGTGTTGAAAAGATGTCACCTTGAAGACTAAGGTGAGCCTGACCCAAGCCATGGTATTTTCAATCACATCATATGCGTGTGAAAGCTGGGTTATGAATAAGGAAGATTGAAGAGGAATTGATGCCTTCGAATTATGGTATTGGTAAAGAATATTAAATATACCATGGACTGTCAAAAGAACGAACAAATCTGTCCTGGAAGAAGGGCAACCGGATGGTGAGACTGCATCTTACATACTTTGGAGATGTTATCAGGAGAGACCAGTCCCTGGAAAAGGACATCATGCTTGGTAAAGTAGAGGGTCAGTGAAAAACAGGAAGACCGTCAATGAAATGGTTTGACACAGTGGCTGCAACAATGGGCTTAATCATAATGATTGTGAGGATGGTGCACGACTGAGAAGTATTTTGTTCTGTTTTACATAGGGTCACTATGAGTCTGAACCAACTCCAGGGCACCCAACAACAACACCAACAATAGAATACAGAGATTACATCAGTTTTGAATGTGACAGGAAAACCAGTTTTTTAAACATATTTATAGGCCCTTGGGAGCCCTGGTGGTACAGTAGTTAGGAGTTCAGCTGCTAACCAAAAAGTTGGCAATTTGAATCTACCAGCTGCTTCTTGGAAACCCTATGGAGCAGTTCTACTCTGTTTTATAGGTTTGTTATGAGTCAGAATCCACTCCATGGCAATAGGTTTAGTTTTGGTTTGGTGTAGGTCCTTGATAGATATTAATTAGATAAACCTATTAATAAATATGAAGACTTTTAAGTAACCCCACATTTACAAACACACAAACACATTCTTTTGCCCCATTATACATACACTCTAGAACATATGCTGGGTAGTAACTTGGCTGACCCACTAGTAAATGACTTGCTTTTTCTCACCAGCTTTACAGAGCCAGTGATATAAATTTGTATCCTGGAAAATTTACCACCAATTATCTGCCAGGGATATTTAGGGTCACTTGAGGATAATAAACTTGTGGTATCTTAAAGGTCATCATGCCAAGGATTCGTTGTGTTATGGTTCTGTAAGAAATGGGTATTGCTCATATCACTGCTTGGTGTGACTTGAGATGTATGTGGTAACTGACTTTTTCTTTCTTTGCTTCTCCACCCTCATCAGTCCACTAGAAATAGTCTATTTTGAAAAGATGACCAGCAAGAGGCCTCGTAATATATCAGCATAAATAAATAAAACCAATATGTGATGAGTGTTAATATTAGGGCCCTGGTTGGATTTGACATTAGGTGAAGCAACATCCAGAATATGAAGGGATTAGGCTGGGGCATCTCTTCTATTTCTCAGAAATGAAGGCAGCTCATATCAGCCGTTTACTGGCACCACATACCTTCTTGCAGGAAAAAGTATCAAACGTAGCCAGCACATTCACACTTGTACTATTTCCTTATTAAAAAATCCATAGCCCTCTTAAGAAATAAAATTAATATTAAATATTCCGTTGGCTGAATCCCATGTAGACGCTAATGGGAATCTGAAAACAACCCTGCTTTTGGTAAGCAATCTTGAGTGATTTTTATTTTTTCTTTCATAATATGAAAAAATATCTGGTTCTTATCTCTTTCTCTATGAATTTATCCTACATTATTTGAATATGAGTGGGCATATTTGATTACTCGTGAAAAAGTGGACAACTGAGATCAATTTTCCCAAAAAACTCCTTGTTCAAATAAGTAGACAGCTTTCATATAAATGAAAGCAAGCATCAAATATGAACACCAATGTAATGGTATTGTCTGCCAACTTCATCTTTAATTTCTCCTAGTCTATAAGACAGCCTTATTACTTGCAGTTCCTCTCTTTTATTTATTTAATCACTATTATTACTCATCATTAATTATCCATTATATTCAATTAATAATTAATAATAATAAAGAAGCCACTAAACAGCACTGATTCCCTTTCAGCTTGTGATCCACCAAGATGCCCCATTTTTCATGCTGTGCTTAAGCCTAACCAACTTTCTGATTTTTCTTTCTCTGATGGCTTCAGGTCCTTCAAGACAAAAGCTAACAATTATCTCTAGTAAATTTTATCCTTTCTCTGATGGACTGTTTCTCTAATTAAGCAAATATTAATTTACATTATATTTTCTTGAGGTATGGGCAAACTGCCTTAATTTAATTAATGTTATCTATAGTTTTTTTTTTTATATAGTGTATGAAACCCTATGGGACAGTTCCACTCTGTCCTATAGAGTCTCTATGAGTTGGAATTGACTCGATGGCAACGGGTTTGGATTTGGAGAGCGTATGAACATATTTTAATACTTTTATCCAGATCTCTGGTAAAGATAAAATAATCATGTGTGTTCTAGGAGCACTTTCTCCCCAAAACACCCACAATTGACCAACAAAACCAAATTAACCAGTTTTCATCAAGTTTCGCCTAAGCTTCTTGTTAATGTGCTCACCATTTAAAAAAATAGCATGTTCCAATAGGAAAAATAACTGTTCTGTCTGTGTGTGTGCATTTAAATAGGTAATTAATTTTGCTATTAGAGCAAATTTGGCAATACATCGAAGTCCAAATCAGATGGGATGAGTACACTTAATGTTTTCTGAGAAACAACCAAAGGAACTAGGTAGAGTTTGGTTGAAGATGAGACATTTAGGAGATGGGTATTAGAGTTGTCTTCAAATATTTGCAGTGCTAACTTTCAAATGAGGGAATGACCTTCTTCTGTATTTCTGTAAATAACATAACTAATGTCTACTGGAACCCCTGGTGGTGTAATGGTTAAAAGCTATGGCTGCTAACCAAAAGATCGGCAGTTCAAACCCACCAAGAGCTCCTTGGAAACTCTGTGGGGTAGTTCTAATCTCTCCTATAGGGTTGTTATGACTCGGAATCGACTTGACGGCATATTTTTTTTTTTTTTTTTAATGCCTACTAGTAACTACTACACTTCAGTAAAATTATTTTTTATTCCCTGATTTGTTTGATAAATGATTTTTGAAACCACATATGAGGAAGGTAGAATTGTCAGAACAAAAGAGGTAGTGAGCAAGAATGGTGATAAGTTTCAATAGTTTCTGAGGCTACTGTAGAAAGAAATTAAGCTTCAGAATGGAAGTTTTACTAAATGACCCACATACTTCCTTCTAACCCTGGATATCTACGGTTATAGAATCCAGTGAAGTACACCATTTATATTCCTTGTTGCCAACTCCCTCCTCAACCTATTGTAATCTGGCTCTTTTATTACTCAACTTACTTCTCTCACCAAAGTTACTGTGTCAGATTGCATTATTGGCTCTGATTCTTCACCCATCTCTGTATCTACATTCTTTTCCGTGTAACTTTGCAGTTCCTTCCACGAAGAAGTAGTATATTTCCTTGTCCCTTGACTTTGGCTTTGGCTCTGTGGCCTGCTTTGGCTAATGAGATGTTAGAAAACATGATATGACAAAAACCTGAAAAAGTGCTTTGTGATTGAGTTTACCTTGTTGTGCCCCTGACAGTGCCATGAGAACAACATGGCTGGGCTAGCCTGCTGCTCTGAGGAGGAGGATAGAAGACATATGGAACAGATCCGAACCACCCCTGCTGAACCCAGCCTAGATCATTTGATTCACAGCAAAACTGCAGTCCCTGAAAATAAATTCTTGTGGTTTTAAGCCACTAAATTTTGGGATGGTTTGTTAAGCTTTTTGAGTCGGCGGCTGGTACAAAAATTATTACCTAAAAATGGGGTGCTACTTAGAATGTGTGGGATTATTTTAGGACCAGCAAGTCAGCGATGAGGAAACAATTGGAGAAGGCCAGGTAAATGGTGATCTGCATTATATAGTGATGAAATTAGTAAAATTGTCTCCTACAATAACTGAGATGACAAAGTCATACTTAATAAAGTTTTATACTTGCAAAGTAAACCTCTTGGTAAAATGTTGAAGATATGTTTTGTTTTCTTTCAGCTGTGTTGATATGTTACATTAAGAAAGGGGTGAGTTTAATAAAGTACTGAGAATATTGTAGACAAATTTTAGAAGGAATATACAGTCCACATCCTGTTGGGTTGTAAAATTCAAAAAGGTACTTATCTCCTATGTCTTCAACTCTGATAAATCCTGGAAGCAAAAATAAAATCTAGAGTAGTGCTGCTATGTACATGGACTTTGAATGAAGATAACCTAAAGTGTATGGCTATAAGTCCCTTATGAAAAGATTAGGGTGGTACCTCGTAGACACTCTAAGTTGGACAAAATGTCTTCTAGGAAGGTTAAGGTTTTGCTACCACAGTAGCCTAATGTACCCCCAAATACCATAATTAAGTCTTAGCTGCACTGTCCTCTAAATTTTAATTTTAATAGCTACGTGTGGCTAGTGGGCGCTATTGAACAGCATAGGTAAAGAATACTTCCATCATTGAAGAAAATGTTATTAGATAGCTCAGGGAGAGAGAGAGAGATCATTTAAAAATGAATCATAAGTGTGATTTTTGGCAAAAGGTATAGATTACTATCAAATCATGGAACATTCACTTTTTTTTTTTCTTCTTAACTAGAATTCTATTAGCAAATTTGCTGTTATTCTGGGCTAAAAGATGCTGAGACAATTCAAAATATAGGAATATTGGACCTCCAACTTTCTTCAGGCAGGAAGTTACTCAACCACCAGAGATGACATAATTTCCAGTGGCTTCCTCATAAGTGGCCAAGTAAGTGTTATGAAAAAGAAGAAGATCTCAGCGGTTACAGTCATGACCCATGGGGTACAATGTACTGGAGAGTCATTCACAGAGAGCAGAACTAATGGGTCGCCGTAAATCAGAATTCACTCAACAGCAATCAGTGCTAGTAATAAACATTCCTGCCCCAAGAACTCATAGGGTTGCTATGATTCGGAAACCACTCAACGGCAGTGGGTTTGGTTTGGTTATTTTTTTGACTCCAAGAATAGGAGAACAAGGCAACACTCTTACAGTGGGATCTGAGAATCACAATAATCATGTGGCTGCTATTCCATTTTTCTTCTTTTTGAATGGGGATATTTATGGCTGTTATCTTGCCTCTATTTCAACATTGTATATTGATTTGGGTGAAATAGGTAATAATCTTTTTGATAATGCCTTCAAATCAAAGGAAGTCATGTCTGTGCCTGATAGATCAGAAGATCCTGGTAGAGTCTAATGCATGACTGGATGAAAATATTAGGGTTCTTGAGATGTTAATTAGCATATTTTGCATATGAGAAGGATGCAAAAGATTGTGGCCCAGAAGACAGACTGTGATAGATTGTATTACTGGTCCTATTGCTTCACCTGTCCCTATGTCCAGCAATTTACCCTTTGAATTTACAGTTTCTCTACAGCACTGTTTTTTTTTTTTTTATCACTAAAGAGGTAGCATTATTTCCTCTCCCTTTGACTTTGGGTTCGGCCACATTCCTTGCTTTGGCCAATGGAGTATTACTGAGTGTGGCAAGACCAAATGCTTAAAAATGCTGTGTGATTAGGCATATCCTCCCGACCCTCTTATATTGCCAAGAAAAGAATATTTCTAGGCTAGCCTGCTGATCTCAGGAAGAGAATGAGCAATAATAAAGCAGGTCTGAAAGGCCTCAGCTGAATCCAGACTATATCAGGTAATTCTTAGGCAACCTGCAGGTCAGTAAGAATCAATGATTGTTGTTTTAAGCAGCTGATTTTTAGGGTCGTTTTTATGTTGCATTTTTGTGGTAAGCTAACTGATAGAGTCAGCAAAGATCTCTTCAATAGGCATTTCTTAACCTTTGTCCAAATCTCTCTGCAACCTTGACACTCTTGACCATTCATTTCTGTAACTTAGTTTCCTTGACCTACTTTCTCTTTGTTTTTCATCTGCCTGCTTTGATTATTGCTCTTTCTCAGCTTTCTTTTGTGGACTTATCTTCATCAAAACATTTTCTTCCTCAATTCTGCCTTTTCCTTAAATCCAGTGTTCTATCCATCCTTAACTACACCCTTTTCCATGTACTATGCCTGGCTACACACCTGTCTCCTTGGCTTTAATTCGCTTCTGCCAATTTATAATGCCCAGATCCGTATGTCTCACTTACCAAGTATTCCTGGACTTTAGAGTATTCAACCATCCATGGTACTTTGACATGCGTGCCTCACTTGATATGTTTAAATACAATTATTCTCATCTTTATACTTAGAAATTGTCTGAGTTATCTAGGGCTGCTATAACAGAAATACCACAAGTGGATGGCTTGAACAAAGAGAAATTTCTTCTCTCACAATTTAGGAAGCTAGAAGTCTGAATTCAGGGTGCCAGCTCTAGGGGAAGGCTTTCTCTGTCGCTCTGGAGGAAGGTCCTTGTCATCGATCTTCCCTTGCTGAAAGACCTTCTCAGTGCATGAACCCCAGGTCCAAAGAACGTGTGCTCTTGGCCCTACCTTCTTGGTGGTATGAGGTCCCCATGTCTCTCTGCTTGCTTTTCTCTCTTATATCTAAAAAGAGATTGGCTTAAGATACAACCTAATCTTGTAGAGTGAGTCCTGCCTCATTAATGTAACTGTCTCTAATCCTGCCTTATTAGCATCATAGAGGTAGGATTTACAACACATAGGAAAATCACATCAGGTCACAAAATGGTGGACAATTACACAATATTGAGAATCATGACCTAGCCAAATTGACTCATATTTTTTTAAAAAAAACACAATTCAATCCATAGCAAATATGTACTACTACCTGTGTTTCCTAGTTCAAAATGGCATTATCGCATACCTAGTTGCTTGGGTGGCTCAAACATAGCAACGATTATGAGGATGGTGCAGGACCTGGCAGTGTTTTTGTTTGTTGTACATAGGGTCACTATAAGTCGAAACTGATTCGATGGCACTCAACAACAATGATAGTTCTTCAGACCATGAACCTGGGCGATTTGAGTATTCCTTCTCCCTCACTTCCCATATCTAATTAAGTGCAAAGTGCTGTCAATTCTTCCCTTAAAATATTTGATATTCATTCACTTCATTCAAACCCCTTAGCTTCTAAGTTATTTCAGGTCCCTCTCATTATCTCTTGTCTAGATTCTCATAGCCTCCTTTTAAATTGTTTTCATACCTCCCATTTGATATTCCACCAAGTCATTCTTCTCACTGCTATCAGTCTTATTGTTTGTATTAATTAGAGTTCTTTAGTCACAAGCAAAAGAAACCATCTCTGGCTAACTAAAGCAAAAACAAGACATGTCAGAAAGAACTGGAAAGATACGTGAAAATGTAAAGGCAAAATGAAGCGCTGAAGAATTAGGCTAAGAATAGACATGAACCAATTCCAGTAGGAGAAGCTCAGTAGGTTTTCCTAGGTGCACCTGCTGGAAATGAAACACACACATACTCACACACATACACAAGTAGTTTTTTTTTCTTTAGATTGGCTGAGTTTAGGTTTTTATTATTATTATTATTATTATTATTGTGAGATTGATTATTAAAGAATAGTGAAAGAAAGGATATACAAGTTGGAGCCTCCAAAGACTCCATTGGTTTCTGAGGCAGAACAATTGCATTTACAACCTTACTAAAATTGTATACAGTGAGGTAGAAATCATTCCTAAGAGAAAATTGGAGTGCCGTTACGTAGGGGAAAATGGATGCTGGGTGGCCCCAAATAGATAAAATGATCAATACTTTTTTCTACACTTTCTTTGCATTGCTTAAGAACATTTTAGCATCTCTTCTTGCCCCTCAGGGTAAAGGCCATGTTTCTTGCCACTACAGGTACAAATTTTCCTGAGGTCTATTTATGTTCTTGACCTCATATAACACTGTATTATCAAAATCAGCAGAGAAGTCAGACAGAACTGCTTCTACCTTCCCTAACAAGTCATGCCGTTATCTGGTCCAAGGGCCTTTTCTATTGCTACTTCCCAGGCCTGCTCCCCTCTGTGCCTCGCTAAATCTATCTTGGACTTCAGGACTTGCTTTGAATTCATCTCTTCCAAAAGCTGAGATGGGATAGTATGTCTCCTACGAGTTTCTATAAGACTATATGTTTCCTTCTAACATGGGACTTATCACACAGAGTTTTAACTGTCCTTTAGAGAAGCTAGTCTAGTTCCTACTCACCTTTAAGTCACTGGTGGCTTGCAAAGTAGTTGGCACATAGTAGGCATTCAATAAATTTTTGGAAAGTTGAAAAATAGGTTCCTATTTCAGAGGTAGCTTATTTTCAAACACCATTAAAATGGTAGTAGCATTAACCGCATGACAAAGATGCACGATGGTAAGGCTTCAAATTAATGAAATCCACCCACTCCAGCCTCATAAATCACACTGCAACATCCTGTTCCAGATTCTACAGGTGCAATGCTTACATTTAATTGCACTGACCAAACTCTCCTTATGCTGAATTCCTGTGTATGTCATCCTCTGGGTAGGATCAACTGTGCAGTTTCAAATCTATTTGTTTCAAAATCCCAAGAGGTCTCTGTGTTCTTGTGTGACTTTGTGTTACTTCCTGATGACTCATGGAGTGTAAGAGCAATGAAAGTAGATGCTGCGTAATAGATTCTCCTGAGGAGAAAATTCCTCTTTAAATCAATTTAATTTTCCAAATTTTTGAAATGTGAGCTAACATGTTGTATCTTTCTTTTAAGGGGCTCAAACTTCTTTGCAAATATTTAGTTCCTTACTCTTAAAGTGTTTCTAAAGCCTAAGGTGATTGGCTTTGGCTTCTAGTCTGGGTAATTCTCTGTAGTTTAGTAGTTATATCAAAGGCTAGAATCATTTGTTCTGCTTTCACAGATAGATCAGTGGCATAGTAGGAAAATAATAACAGGTATACTATGAAGATGGGTTTCTATAGAGCATGATTTTGCTACAGAGCTGAAAATTATTTCTCATATACTATATTATCATATTTATTTGTTCTGTTATGAGATAGATGCAGAAACAAAATATCTTATGCAGAGGCATAAGAGAAATACTCTCTTCTGTCAGGACTCCCGGCTTGTCCTTCTGCTTAAACTCTAAAACATGTTGTTGTCCCACCCACATTTAAAATGTTAGCTAATTATCATTTGAATACCACAATGGGTATATTGGCAAAATTATTCTCAATTTTCCTCTGGCTCGGAAGCTTTAGAATAAGAATGACTCCCAATTGACCAATGCTATGTTTTGAATACACACTATAATGAATCAATTTACACAGGCAAACATTGGCTTCCCTTACTAATTTGATTTTCTGAAACCTACCGAATAAAAGAATTGAATTCATTATCTTGGCTCTCTTAGCCCTCAACTAACAGACCCCCTAAAAAAAAACCAAAAACCAAACCCATTGCCATCCAGTTCATTCCAACTCATGGCGACCCCACGTGATACAGAGTAGAACTGCTAGATAGGGTTTTCTTAGCTGCAATCTTTATAGAAACAGATTGCCAGGCCTGTCTTCCACAGTATTGCTGGGTTAGGTCGAATCACCAGCCTTTAGGTTAATGGTTGAGCAAAAACCATTTGCACCACTTGTTGTTGTTGTTAGGTGTTTTTGAGTCAGTTTCGACTCACAGCGAGCCTATGTACAACAGAACCAAAGTGCTCAGTCTTGCTCCATCCTCAGAGTTTTTGCTATGCTTGAGCCTATTGTTGTAGCCACTGTATCAATCCATTGTGTTGAGAATCTTCCTCTTTTTAGCTGGCCATCCACTTTACCAAGCATAATGCTTTTCTCCAGGGTCTGGCCCCCCTTGGTAATGTGTCCAAAGAACATGAGACAAAGACTCACTATCCTTGATTCTAAGGAACATTCTGGCTATACTTCTTCCAAGATAGATTTGTTCATTCTTCTGGAAGTCCATGGCATATTCAATATTCTTTGCCAACACCATAATTCAATTCTTCTTAGGTCTTCCTCCATTACCCAGCTTTCACATGCATATGAGGCAATTGAAAATATTATGGCTTAGGTCAGGTGCACCTTAGTCCTCAAAGTGACATCCTTGCTTTTCGACACTTTAGAGACGTCTTTTGTAGCAGATTTGCCCAATGCAACATACTATTTGATTTCTTGACCGCTGCTTCAAAGGGCATTGACTGTGGATCCAAGTAAAATGAAATCCTAGACAACTTCCATCTTTTCCTCAATTATCATGATGTTGCTTATCAGTCCAGTTGTGAGGAATTGTGTTTTCTTTGTGTTGAGGTATAATCCATACTGAAGGATATGGTCTTTGACCTTCTTCAGTAAATGCTTCAAACCCTCTTCACTTTCAGCAACCAAGTTTGTATCATCTGCATATCACAGATTCTTAATGCGTCTTCCTCCAAAACTGATGTACCTTTCTTCTTTATATAGTCCAGCTTCTTGAATTATTTGATCAACGTACAGATTGAATAAGTACAGTGAAAGGACACAACCCTGATGCATTCTTTTTCTGACTTTAAACCAAGCAGTATCCCGTCGTTCTGTTAGAAAAACTGCCTCTTGGTCTTATGTACAGATTCCTCATGAGCAAACTAAGTGTTCTGGAATTTCCATTTTCATAATGTTATCCATACTTTATTATGATCCACACAGTCAAATACCTTTGCAGAGTTAATAAAACAGAGGTAAACATCTTTCTGGTATTCTCTGCTTTCAACCAAGATCCG
Organism: Elephas maximus indicus; assembly: GCF_024166365.1. Classification (NCBI taxonomy): domain Eukaryota; kingdom Metazoa; phylum Chordata; class Mammalia; order Proboscidea; family Elephantidae; genus Elephas; species Elephas maximus. Next base: position 83,875,124 of record NC_064825.1, read on the forward strand.
TCTGACATCAGCAATGACATCTGTTGTTTCACATTCTCTTCTGATCTGGCTTGAATTTCTGGCAATTCCTTTTCAATGTACTGCTGCATCCCCTTTTGAATGATCTTCAGCAAAATTTTACTTGTGTGTGATATTAATGGTATTGTTTGATAATTTCTGCATTCTGTTGGATCAATTTTCTTTGGAATGGGCACAAATATGGATGCTGTTAGTTGGTTGGCCAGGTAGCTGTCTTTCGAATTCCTTGGCATAAAGGAGTGAGTGCTTCCACCACTACATCAGTTTGTTGAAACATCTCAGTTGGTATTCTGTCAATTCCTGGAACTTTGTTTTTCATCAATACCTTTAGTGCAGCTTGTACTTTTTCCTTCAGTAACATCGATTATTGATCATATGCTACCTCCTTAAATGGTTGGAGGCTGACCAATTTTTTTGGTACAATGACTCTGTGTGTTCCTTCCACCTTCTTCTGAAAGCTTCCTGTGTTGTTTAATATTTCCTCCATAGAAACCTTCAATATTGCAACTCTAGTCTTGAATTTTTTCTTCAGTTCTTGCAGCTTGAGAAATGCCAAGCATGCTTGGTTTTCTAACTCTAGGTCTTTGTATATTTCATTATAATTCTTTACTTTGTCTTCTGGAGCCACCCTTTGAAATCATCTATTAAGCTCTTTTACTTCATCATTTCTTTTGTTTGCTTTAGCTACTCTTTGTTCAAGAGCAAGTTTCAGAGTCTCTACTGACATCCATTTTGGTCTTTTTTTTTTTTTCTTTCCTGTCTTTTTAATGACCTCTTGCTTTCTTCTTGTATGACGTCCTTGATGTCATTCCACAACTCCCCTGGTCTTCAGTCATTGGTGTTCAATGGGCAAAATCTATTTTTGAGATGGTCTCTAAATTCAGGTGGGATATACTCAAGGTTGTACTTTGGGTCTTGTGGACTTGTTTTAATTTTCTTCAGCTTCAACTTCAATTTGCCTATGAACAATTGATGGTCTGTTCCACAGTTGGACCCTGGCTCTGTTCTGACTGATGATAGATATTGAGCTTCTTCATCATCTCTTTCCATAAATGTAGTCTATTTGATTTCTGTGTACTCCACCTGGAGAGGTTCATGTGTATAACTGCTGTTTACATTGTTGAAAAAAAGGTATTTGCAATGACGAAATCTTTGGTCCGCAAAATTCTATCATGCATTCTCTGGTGTCGTTTTTACCATCAAGGCCACAGTTTCCAACTATCAATCCTTCTTCTTTGTTACCAACTTTCACATTCCAATCATCAGTATTTATCAATGCATCTTGATTGCATGTTTGATCAGTTTCAGACTGCAGAAGTTGATAAAATCTTCAATTTCCTCATCTTTGGCATTAGTCACTGGTGCATAAATTTGAATAATAGTAGTATTAACTGGTCTTTCTTGTAGGAGTATGGATATTATCCTATTACTGATGGCATTGTTCTTCAGGATAAATCTTGAAATGTTCTTTTTGATTATGAATGCAACACCATTCCTCTTCAATTTGTCCTTCCTGGCAGGGTAGACCATATAATTGTCAGATTTAAAATGGCCAATAACAGTCTATTTCAGCTTACTAATACCTAGGGTATGGATTTTTATGCAGTCCATTTCATTTTTGATGACTTCCAATTTTCCGAGATTCATACTTCATACATGCCATGTTCCAATCTTTAATGAATGTTCGTGGCTGTTTCTTTTCATTTTGAGTCAGCAAATGAAGGTCCTGAAAGCTTTACTCCGTCCACGATTAAGGTCAACTCTACTTTGAGGAGGCAGCTCTTCTCCAGTCATACTTCGAGTGCCTTTCAACCTGAAAGGTGCATCTTCTGACACTATACCAGATAATGTTCCACTGCTACTCATAAAGTTTTTACTGGCCATACCTTTCAGAAATAGACCTCTAGATTCTTCTTCTTAATCTTAGACTGAAAGCTCAGCTGAAACCTGTCCACTATGGGTGACCCTGCTGATATCTGAAATACCACTGGCATAACTTCCAGCATCACAGCAACACCCTAGCTACCATAATACAACAAACTGAGACACTCCCTAAGGTTTTCACTTGACTACTAACCTAAAGTTTGGATGTTCGAATCCATCCCAAAAATCCTATGGAGTAGTTCTACTCTGAAAAACATAGGATTGCCATGAGTCAGAATTTACTCAGTGGCAATTAACAACAACAAAAACAAAAATCGTTGTCTATTTCTGTACTTTATCCAGCACTTGGCCAGCCTATATTCATTGAATATTAGTCCTTTTACCTACTCGGGGACAGTGGAGGGTGAATTCCAAATAAGATAAGTTTGTAAATGACTGTATACTACATTATCCTTTTAGAAATTTATAATACATGTTAGCATTATAAGCCCACTGATCCATTAAAAAAGAAGTGGTTCCGGTTTGTTTAACCCTGCATTTTCCTAACTAAGTTGACCATAAATTCCCTTTTCCACACACATTTTTAACTTCCTGAGGAAAGAGTTACATTACATGAAATCTGTTTTGGAAAGCTGTGTTCTGGTTGCCCAACAGTTTCCTATGTCCATCCATATTCTCTTACCCTGGAATAACTCATTCCCTGTTTTCGAATCTCTTTTGAAGCTATGACAGTGTGCCATCCATCCTTTTTCCAGATATTCCCAGGCAGATGTGTCCTGTCCCACTTCTGAACTCCCATTGCATTTCATCTATGTCTCCCATATGGCACTACTCATTGTCTATACCAAACCACAGAAACCAAACCTGTAGCCATTCATTTGATTCTAACTCATAGCGACCCTATAAGACAGAATAGAACTGCCCCACAGGGTTTCCAAGGAGTGGCTGGTGGATTCAAACTGCTGACCTTTTTGTTAGCAGTGGTAGGTCTTAACTACTGCACCACACCGGGCTCCATTCATTGTCTATATTGAATACTAATTCAACCCAATTTAATCACTTTTACTGGACTTGAGCTCCTTGAGGGCAGAGTCCTATTTTACTCATTGTTCTATCATTTACGAGATACTGTATAGATAAATATTATCTATACAGTACTCAGCCTACATTGTAAATGCTTGTAAAGCAAACAATAGAACAAATGAATGAATGAATGAACACGTGAATGATTATTTGTACATACATAATACATTTTTAATACATTAATGAAAACACTTGTCATGCTGTGACTATATTCAAATCTACAAAAATAATTTTGTTGAAGATATGCAAATTGACTACAATATAATTTAATGATATTAATACTTGATTGACAGTTTCATTGACATAGGGATCAGCTCTCAGTTAGCAGTCTTAACTCTCCATTTCAGGCCTAATATCGTTGGATGTCTCTTTCACGCACATATACCTTCAAGAACCAAACACCTCAGCCTGTTTTCAGGAGTTTCCTATTTTAAGCTCCTCTTACCCCAATCTTATCTCTGATTGTCCTCCCGTAGGAAATCTCTGTTCTAGGAAAACTTGTCTGTTCATAAAAATGAATGAACTGTCCATCCCTGCCCCCATGCTGTCTTCCAAGCTACACGCTTGCCTTGAAAACTTTTCATTTTCTCATTTAGTTATACCTACCCATATTTTAAGACCTAATTCCAGTCACAAATTCACAATTAAGCCTTGATCACTCTAATCTTTCGACCTTCTGGGACACATAACATACCTGATCCTGTATTATTGATTGGTTACCTTTTGCTCGGTCTCCCCCTACCCACAAACAGTATGAGGACAGGAACATTTTATTTGTTTTGTAGCCTCAGAGATGATCATTAGTATATGTAGTTGAAAATTAATAATAATATTAATAGATAGCATTTAGTGAACGCTTACTGTCAGTCGCTACGCTTAGCACTTGGTCTGTATTAATTCGGAAAATCCTTACCAATCTGAGACACAGAGAGCTTGTACCTCACCCAAAGTAACTCAGCTACTTAGTAATTTGAACTCAAGTGGTGCGGTTTAATGATTAACTGGTAGATGATTTTCATTTTGCAAGACATTATACATTGTGCATACCTATACCCATACCCATACAAATATTTGTTGTGTACATTATATTGATAGAATATGTACATTCTCAAGTATTATTTTTTAAAGATCTTACAAAAGAGAAGAATTTGTTTTTAACTGGAGAAGGTAAAATAAATATAACAAAAAGAATTGAAAACCAAGAGAGTTAAAAAAAAATTTTTTTAGTCACATGAAATAACTTTATATTCAAGCTGAGATATGTGAAACACGTAATACAAATATACATGATCACAACTATAAATCAATTATTAAGATAAAATTCTACAAGTATATTTAAAAAAAAAAACACACACACTAAATACTGATAACTTAGGAAAATAGCAGGCATTTCAGAATCCCAGAGAAAGTAACATGGCTTAGATTTTAAAAGAGGGAAAGGGTAAATTTCAAACAAACCAGAAATTACTAATTGCTATAATGCTGACAATAACCCCTAGAAAAGTCTGCCTCAGATTTATAAGCAGAAGTTTTGTGCTGTGAAAGGAGAGATTGAGTTAATCAAGGAGTTGGTGAGGGTATAGTCCCTCCATTTGTAGAGATTAGTCAACAGGACTTCTAGTCTCACTAAAATTAGGTTTTGCTGAGCTCGGGTGAATCCAATAGACACTGGAAGCATAAACAGATTTCAGAAGTTCAATAGGCAACACTGCTCATGGCAAAATCCTGGAAATATTGACAGATTTGGAGTGAATAAAGATAATGCTAGTCAATTTTAAGTATCATTTCTATAGTTGGTTTGAAATACATTTGCAAAAAATGTTGATAAATTATCGATTTGCCTGTGACTCCACAATGCTGAAGAATACCTGCCTGTACTTGAATAATCTGAGGTTTCTCCCCTAGTACCCTTCTGACTAAGAAACTATGCTAGGGATTTCTATTTTGTTAGGGCTTTCCTCTGGCTTTTTACACTCTTAGATGATTTTCTTTTAAAGAATCTCATTAAAATGTTAATGGTGTTTAATGTCATAATGTGTCATTTCTCTCCAAAGTATTTGTATGTAAAGGGCAGACTTCCTAAGGACATACTGCCTTGGTTCCTAGTGATCACTTTTTTAAAATAGGAATTCAGTCATCCGAGTAGGTCAAAAAATGACAGAATTTTGGCCCGATAATTAATATTAACATTTTTGGCTAAATTTGTGAAACATTGTGTGTATATGTGTGCATGCCTGTTTAATAGTCCCAGAATTCCGTTGTGCACTCTTTATTCTCTTGTGTTCTCTGCACCATCATCATCTGCAGAACTTGTCTTCCAGACTCTAATGCCAGTCATTCATAGACTAATGTAAATTCTAAGCACCAGTATTTCTCTTTAGTGGCATCTGAATTTTAAATCTAATTTCTAAAAAAGAGGTTCTGTCCACAATAAAATACATGTCAGTCACTTGAATGTTGAATGTATGGAAGAGTGAAGTCAAATGCTAGCTCCCTGAAATAACATTCAAACAACCTTTCAATAACATGAAGTTTAGTTTTTAGTTTATTGCTTACTGCAATAAGAGCGATGACTAGCCTGACAGAATTTTAGCAGCTTCTTAGAGAGAGGAGGGGAAAGTTGAGAAATTAATAGAGACTTTTAAAGGTGAGTATCTTAGTCTGGGTTCTCTAGAGGAGTAACACCAGTGACAATTACATAGGTATATATACAGAGAGAAATTTACTTCAAGGAAATAGCTCAAGCAATTGTGAGGAAATGGCTCATGCAGTTGTGGGGCTGGCAAGTCCTAAATCCATGGGTCAGGCAACAGGATGAAGACCTCTACTGGCTCTACTGATGAACCCCAAATCGGAAGGTCAGGTGGCAGGCTGGAGGCCTCTGCTGGCTCTGCAGGCCAAGTGACAGGCTAGAGACTTCTGAGGCTTATGTCCAAAGAACTGGGGGGCAGGCAATGAGAAGAGTGCAAGGTAGAAAAAGAGTGAATTTTGTCAGAACATTCATTCGACTACTGGAGGCAAACCATACCCCCAAAGAAACTTCCCCTTCAATTGATCGGCTGCTCACATCAGATCACAAAACAGGAGATGATTCCATATTGTCTGCCAAACCACTGAGAATCATAGCCTAGGCAAGTTGACACATAACACTAACTATCACAGTGGGTAGGCTTGATTAAGACTGCGTAAGTTTTGTGATAATAATCGTTTAAAATTGATGGTTACAGAAAGGAGAGAATGTTGATATGAGGGGATCAAAAAAAATCTTGGGATGTAAACTTTCATTTGAGCTTTATTAAAGAGTTGATGAAATATTCCAGAAGCTCCTTTAATGAGTAATGAAGTTATTTGCAATGATTATGTTCCTGGTTAAAAAGTTTTAGGAATAATAAATTATGGTGATGAAAATCTTGGCTTAATAGAGTCATGTTAATATAGACAGTAAGGTAGTTTATTTTTACATCATGTTATAATTAAAATATTATTTATGTGCTAGTATTTCCCAATGTTCTGTGAGCTCTTTGAGTATAAGGCCTACATCAATTTATAATTTAATACGATCAGAGATTAGCAGCAGAGTACCTGGTACATAGTAGTAGGTACCTAATAAATATTTATTGCATGATTGATTATAGTAGCGTTAAGATCACAAAAACTATTATTTGATGTTTTCTAGGTTATACAGAACTTAATGTCATATTTTCAAAATTCTTGCTGAAAAATAAATTTCACAAAGAACTCTCACTTTCATTTCTGTGCAATTCACCTATTAAATACATTCTGAAGCATAACTTAAGGAATTTTTTCTCTCAAGCTATCGCACTGCTATTATTTGAACTAGACCTGAGTGCATGCTGTTGTTATGGGGTTAATTTCCTCATTTAAGTTTTACTGGAAACTGTTTTACTGGCCACTATTAAGAGCAACATCAAACACTTTCAACTTGCTCCATTAAGCAAAGCAGCCATTGCTTTTAGAACTTCCCTTATGTTCTTGATACATTATGTTTTTTTTTCAAAAGGCTTGTTCCAGTAACACAAGTTTGCTCAGATGTTCACTTTAAATGAATGGCTTCGATCTACAAATACTGTCTAGAAATATTTATGTGGGAAAACATTCCATGTTTGAGGAAACCTATCTTAAACTTCTGAGGGGGTAGTGGTGATTCAATGGTAGAATTACTGCATCCCATGTGGGAGATCTGGGTTCAATTCTGGCCAATGCACCTCATGCTAGCCACCACCCGTCTATCATTGGAGACTTGAGTGTTGTTCTGTTGCTACATAGGTTTCAGTGGAGCTTTCAGGCTAAGATGGGTCAGGGAGAAAAAGTCTGGTGGTCTACTTCAGAACATCTGGTCCTCAGCGTATCATGGATGATGTAAAACTAGGCAGTGTTTCGTTCCGTTGTGCATTGGATCTCCATGAGTTGGGGACAAACTAAATGGAAGCTAACAACACCAACATATTAAGCCTCTGGTCAGGAATCTGAATTCCAATGAATTTTCAGATTTAAAAACATGCCAAGATAGTATGTATTTACCCTGAATTGTTTAATAATAAATAAATATATCTTGCATAATAATCATCAATAAACACTTATTCTATACCTATATACTTAATGGAAACCCTAGTGGCATAGTGATTAAGAGCTGCTGCTGTTAACCAAAAGCTCTGCAGTTCGAATCCACCAGGTGCTCCTTGAAAGCCCTATAGAGCAGTTCTACTCTGTCCTATAGGGTTGCTGTGAGTTGAAATCAACCTGACGGCAATGGGTTTAGTTTTTTTATATACTTAATACAAGAGCATAAACAGAAGAAAAGGGGGGTTTTCTTAGTTATCCAGTGCTACTGTAACAGAAATACCACGAGTGGACGGTTTTAACAAAGAGAAATTTACTCTCTCACAGTCTACTAAGCTGGAAGTCCAAATTCAGGGTGCCAGCTCCCGGGGAAGGCTTTCTCTCTCTGTAGGTTCTGCAGAAAACTCCGTTCCGTCAATCTTCCCCTGGCCTAGAAGCTTCTTGGCACAGGGACCCCAGGTGCAGAGGACACGCTCTTCTCCTGGCTCTTGTTTCTTGGTGGTATGAGGTCCCCGTGTCTCTCTGTTTCTTTCTTTTATATCTCAATAGAGATTGACTCGACACAACCCAATCTTGTAGATTGAGTCCTTTGCCATTAACATAACTGCCACTAATCCCATCTCATTAACATCATAGAGACAGGAATTACAACACATAGGAAAACCATATCAGATGACAAAACAGTGGACAATCACACAGTACTGGGAATCATGGCATAGCCAAGCAGACAGATATTTTTGGGAGACACAATTCAATCCATGACAGAGGTTAAGAGAACAAGGCTTTGAAGTTTGGAATCATTGGATTTAACTCTTAGTTTTGCCATTTTAGCTGTGTGACTTGGAAACCCTGGTGGTATAGCGGTTAAGTGCTATTGCTGCTAACCAAAAGGTTGGCAGCTCAAGTCCACCAGGTGCTCCTTGGAAACCCTGTGGGGCAGTTCTACTTTGTCCTATCAGGTCACTAAGAGTTGGAATCCATTAGACAGCAATGAGTTTGGTTTCTTTTTTGGACTTCAAACCTTAGCCATCGCTGGGCCTCAGTTCTCGTAAAATGGGGGTGAACATGGCACCTATTTCACAGTATGAGTATGAAAATCAAGAGCTAATGATTTTATGGAGCCTTAGTAGTGTGACAATTAGGCTCTTGACTGCTAACTAAAACCTACCAGTGTCTCTGCAGGAGAAAGACCTGGTGATTACAATCTAGAAAACCCTATAGGGCAGTTCTACCCTGTCACATGAGAAGTATAAGTCAAAAATTGACTCAACAGCATCTGACAACAACATTGATTTCATGCATGTGAACATACAGCACACATCAAGTGAGCACTAAATAAATAATAGCTTTAAAAGTTTTATAAGTAAATTTATTGAGCTCCTATCATGGTACAAGTAATATCTTAATACCCTGTGGACAATTATTAATTCCTTTAGTCCTATCAACAATCTTGAGGTAATAAGAATAAATGAGGAAGCTGGGGCTCTAGTAAGCGGTGACCTCGCAGCCTAGGACTCATTATACTACAGCTTCTGCTGTCCTTGCCCCCAAAGAGCTTACAACCCAACTGGAGAGGAAAAAAAAACAAAACAAATTATCACTCAGTGCACAATAAACTCAGTAGGATGATAGCTAGCAATTGAGTTCTTTCTATGACCATGTATTTTTCAAAATGCTTTTTATAATTTGTGATAGGTTCTATCATTATCTCCATTTACAGATGAGAAGTCATACGTGTTTTGTCTGAGGAGTCACAAGGCAATGATTAATGTGGATATTAATATAATGTAAGAGAAGTAAAACCCCAATACAACTATACCTATTACAACCTGAGTTACTATGAGCTTCTCCCACACAACTCAACATTTCATGGAAATTGACACATTTCATTGAACTAACTCAACTTTGAAAATAAGAACTACTTTAACTAACTTAAAAAGTGAATAATTATAGAAAATGTAAAAAAATAAAACCAAACAGTAAAAGTAATCACCTATTTCCAAAATAACTATTTTTAGCATTTCGGCATGTTTCTTCTATGTACAGTTTTTTTTTTTTTTTTTTTTGGCAATAATAAAAGTACCTTTCTCACGGGGCTGTTATAATTCTTAAGCAGTGCTTAGCATATTTCCTGGAACATAGTACGGGCTCAATAAGTTGTGGTTGCTCTTTCATTATTTATTATCTTCCCAGTTATAAATCTCATGAAAATTTGTATCATGTAAATGCATCATAATTTAACTTTCCTCTTATTTCATAGCATTTAGATTATTTGAAAAATTGATAAATCTTTTTGTGAATGCCAAACATACTACTGGATGAAGTTTATAAAGCAGCAGCTGTTTTATGGCTACTCCCAGAATAAAAGGGGTGAGGGCTTTTTCAGGGCTAGGCAATTAATCAGTGGAACAATATCTTCTTGCATTACCATCTGTTCACTCTCTTCCCAGCGTGACTTTATGGCAAAGGTAGGCATTAAAAAAGGAAGATATTTGTTGATTAAACTCAGTTAGTTTGAGCTGTGTATTCAAGCCTTCTGTTTGAAATGATCTCATCACCTTTAAAGTATTTGGACATTTTATACAGTTTTGGTTTAACTGTGGCAATCATGGGGGAACAAATGCAATGGTTGTTACCAAGTATATCTGACAAAAGAGTAAAATAAAAATAGCTCAAGGAGGTTTATTCACTCTGGAACTCTGTTAACATCTTCAGAGATCCAGGAAGTAAGATGTGAGATATTTTCTCCAACCCAAGAGTTTCTCGGTTCAGAGCTTTTGCTTATTAATGGTCATGGTTCTGGAAAGTTGTCTATTTGTCTAAATTAATGGCAAATATTCCCTTTAAATTGTTTTTTAAGGAGATTTGGGGTTAGGAATTGAGAGAATCAGAATAGTCCATTGTACTGGGCTGGTTCTACCCTGGGTCTCAGGGAATATGGGTCCTACACAAGCTCTGCAGTGAACTCATTCTGGGACATTAGCCAAGCCACTGCCTTGGCCTCTCTTTCTTAACAAGAGAGTGGAATCAGGTAACTTTTAAGTTCTCCTATCATCTTCTTATTTTGATTTCAAGTTTTATTTAACATGGTTGTTCAATTTCTTGCATGTAGATTGATAGAATGAGGTTATTAGTATGCAGTGTATTGAATCTGTCAGAAAAGGGATCAGAAAATATCCCTAGTAAAGATCACTCGGCTTCTAAAATAAGATTTGAGTGAGTCAAAGGATTTCAGTCTATGAGCTTGAAGAAAGGACTGGACAGCAATGATGGTCTACTTTGACGCACAGACACCAAATGCAGAAGTTACTTAATACAAAGTCTACAAATATACCCGACGATTGGAAAAAACTGATGATCTGAAGTCTCAAAAGCCTTTTTTGACATTGACTGTATTTTCAATTGAATTAATTTCAAGAATTGGAAATAGCAGAAATTACTGAAGCCAAATTCATCTACGTCTATAGTTTCTCAGAGAACACACCTTATTAGTAACAACAGACTTGTATCTTTAACCTTGGTTAAAAAAACAAACAAACACTTTACCATTGAGTAGATGGCAGAGTAGAACTGTCCCACAGGCTTTCCAAGGAGTACCTGGTGGATTCAAACTGCCTACTTTTTGGTTAGTAGCTGTAGCTCTTAACCACTATGACACCAGGGTTATTGCAAATATATGTTCAGCGTGCATATTATTAATGGAATACATTTAATGAAAAATTACTATTCCATTTACTTATGCTTTAAACATATCCATTGATACCTATTATTTGGCAAACACTTTGCTGGACATTTGGTGTGAGGTATGGGCCAGGGATCATTTTTGTATAAGATGGTCAATCGTTCAACCATGCTTTGATGAAAAGACTATGCTTTCTCTGTTGAACTGTTTTTGGATCTTTGTCAAAATTCAATTGACCACATATACCCACTGCCGTTGAGTTGATTCCGACTCATAGTAGAACTGCCCGATAGAGTTTCCAAGGAGCGCCTGGTGGATTCAAACCGCCAACCTCTTGTTTAGAAGCCGTAGCACTTAACCACTACACCACCAGGGTTTCCTGACCACATATATATTGTCTATATTTTTTTTTATTTGGCCTTGGAAACACTGGTGGTGCAGTGGTTAACTGCTACAGCTGCTAACCAAAAGGTTGGCAGTTCGAATCCACCAAGTGCTCCTTAGAAACCCCATGGGGCGGCTCTACTCTGTCCTATAGGGTCGCTGTGAGTTGGAGTCGACTCGACTGCAGTGGGCTTGGTTTGGTTTTTGGTTATATTTGGTCTTTCTCTTCTGTTCCATTTATCTATGTGTTTCTATTGTTGCCAGTACTACACTGTCTGAACTATTATAACTCTCTAGATTGCTTTAAAATCAAACATTGCAACTTAAAAGTTTGTACCTTTTCTTAAAATTGCCCTAGCTACTCTAAGTCATCTGTTTTTTCATATAAGTTTTATGATCACTGTCTTAGTCACCTAGTGCTGCTGTAACAGAAACTCCACAAGTGGATGGTTTTAACAAAGAAAAGTTGATTCTCTCACTGTCTAGTAGGCTAGAAGTCTGAATTCAGGGTGCCAGGTCCAGGGGAAGGCTTTCTCTTTCTGCTGGCTCTGGAGGAAGGTCCTTGTCATCAATCTTCCCAGGTCTAGGAGCTTTTCAATGCAGGGACCCTGGGTCCAAAGGACGCCGGCTCCTGGCTCTGCTCTCTTGGTGGTGTGAGGTCCTCATGTCTCTCCACTCTCTTCTCTTTTTTATATCTCAAAAGAGATTAACTCAAGACAAAATCTAATCTTATAGATAGAGTCCTGTCCCATTAGCATAACTGCCACTAATCCCATCTCATCAACAACATAGGGTTGGGATTTACAACACATAGGAAAATCACATAAGATGACAAAATGGTAGACGATCACTCAGTGCTGGGAATCATGGCCTAGCCAAATTGATACACATATTTTTGAGGGACACAATTCAGTCCATGACAATCACACTTTAAATTTATACAAAAAAGCTATTAGGATTTTTATGGGAATTATGTTGAATATATGGATAAATTTTGGACGATTTTATATCTTAATAATATTAAATATTTCAATCCATGAATATACTGTATCTTTCTATTTATTTATGTTACTAATAAACAAATGGGGCTTTTTAAAAATTGAACCTGATGATATGAAGCTTCAAAAGCTTCTTTGCACATTGACGGTATTTTATTGTAATGTTTTTCAGTTTTCAGGATAAAAATCTTATACCTGTTTTCTTAGATTTACTCATAATCATTTCATGATTTTTGAGGCTGTAATAAATGGTAATTGTATTTTTTATTTTAATTTGAAATTCTCCATTGCCAGTGTGTGGAGATACAACTGATTTTTGCTTCCTTATTATCTGAGAACATGCTAAACTCACTTACTAATTCCAGAAGCTTATCGTAGATTGTTTTGAATTTTCTACATAAGACAATCGGGTTTCCTGCAAATAAACATGCTTCCTTTTTTTTTTTTTTAAATAATTTGTGTGCCTTTCATTTATTCTTCTCTGATTTCACTGACAAGGACTTCTGCTTTGTTGAGTAGAAACGAGAATGAACATCTTTCCATCCTTTCCAATTTTAATGAGAGAGCATTCAAGCTTTACCATTACATGTGATATTTGCTGTAGGTATTTCATAGAATCACTTTACCAGATTGAGGAAGCTCTGAGAATTTTTACGGTTCCTAATGTTCTGAGAATTTTTTATAATAAATTGACATTGAATTTTGTCAATGGCTGTTTCTGCATCTACTGAGATATTCTTGTGGTGAATTGTATTTATTGATTTTTTTAAATGTTAAACCTGCCTTGCATTCCTATGATAAGCTCCACTTGGTAATGATGCATTATTCTGTTTATATATTTCTGGATTCAATTTACTAATATTTTTTAAATATGTTCACATCTATTTTTATGAACTTATTTGTCTAAAGTTTTCTTTTGTTCCAATATCTTTGGAATCAGGATAATGCTGATCTCATAAAAAGTGTTGCGAGGTATCTTCTCTTCTATTTTCTGGGAAAGTCTATGTAGAATTGATATTACTTTTTCCTAAATGTTTGGTAGAATTCACCAGTGAAGACACATGGTCCTGGAGTTTTCCATGTTGGAAGGTTTTTTTTTTTTTACACTATAAATTCAATTTATTCAATAAATGTAAAACTCTTAGGGTTATCTGTTTCTTCTTGAGAGAAATTGGCAGTTTTTGTCTTTCAAGGTATTTGTCATTTCATCTAAGTTTGAATTTTTTTTATATAAAGTTGTTCATGAGGTCCCTGTAAATTCCTATTACCGTCTTTAGTTTCTACAGTGATGACCACTCTTTCAAACCTGATTTTGTAATTTGTGCCTTGGCTCTATTTTCTTAGTCAGTCAGTATAGAGATTTAATAATTTTATTGACCTTTTCATAGAAAGGCTTTTGATTATACTAAATTTTATATAGTTTTCCTGTTTTTAATTTCATTGAATTCTGCTCTTACCTGTAGTGCTTCCTTCTGCTTGCTTTGGATTTAATTTTCTCATCTTATTCTAATTTCTTAAGATGGTCACCATGGGCTATTGATGTTAAATCTTTCTTGTTTTCTAATATAACCATATAATGCTATACATTTTCCTCTAAGCCCCATTTTAGCTGCATCCAACAATGTGGAACATGTTGTACTTTGATTTCATTCCATAGAATATATTTTCTATTCTCTCTTATGACTTCTTCTTTAACCTGTGGCTATAAGTTAGTGTGTGGTTTCATTTTTGTCTTTTTGATTTTGAGTTTAATTCCATTTTGGTCAGAGAATATACTATCATTTTAAATATATTTTTCATTTTTCGTTGTTTGTTATATGGCCTAGAAAATGGTATATCTCAGTGAAGATTCCTTGTGTACTTCAAAATAATGTGTCTTGTGCTGTTGTCAGGTGCTGAATTCTATATGTGTCAATTAGGTGAAGTTGGTGGAAAGCGTTGTTCAGTTCTTCTGTATCCTTTTTAATTTTCTGTCTACTTTTTCTATCAGTTACTGAAAGAGGAATTTTGAAGTCTCCAACTATAGCTGACTTTGTCTATTTCTACTATTAGTTCTATGGTTTTTGTTTCATATAATTTGAAGGTCTGTTTTTAGGTGCTTACTGATTTGCATTGTTAAGTCTTCTTGATGAATTAACTCCTTCATTAGTATATAATGTTCCTTTATATCGCTAGCAAAATATCTTGTTTTGAAGTCTGCGTTGACTGATGTTAACCACGTTTTCCAGCTTTTAAAAGATCACCAATAGCACATCATATCATTTTCATTTAGATTGCTTTTAACCTATCTATGCATTTACACTTAAAGTAAGTTTCTTATATAAAACCATAGAGTTCAATTTTTATCTATTCTGAGACTTTATGCCAATTAATTGGCATGTTTACACATTTTTCCTTTAATAGAGTTATTGATACGATTGAATTTAAATCACTGTCTTGCTAGTTATTTTCTACATGTCTCATCTGTTCTTTGTTCTCTTTTCCTTCCTTTTTTGCCTTCTTCTGTTTTAATTATTTTTTATGATTGAATTTTATCTCCAGTATTATTTTAGTAATTATACCAGTTTCTAGAGTTTTAATTGTTCAGAGGTTTACAATCTACATCTTTAACTATGTCTCTAACATTTCACTATCTTCAAATAATATACCAACTCACATACAATGTAGGATCTTTGTAACAGTACGGTTCCAATAATTCTTCCTCTACCATATAAACTATTTTCATATATTTTACTTGAAAATTTGTAAAACATATCTTTCATAGATAACTACCCAACAAGAGCTATAATAATAATGAAAGCCGTTGAAAATATGGAAAAAGTTGTCATTTATATTTACCTTTACTTTTAAATATTAAATGATGTTTTTTATTTCTTTGTTCAGAATAAATTTCTATCTAATGTTTCTTCTGCCTGAAGAACATCTTTTAATATCTCTTATAGTTCTGCTTGAGATTAATTCTCTCAGGTTTTGTTCTTTTGAAAAAGTCTTTGTTTTGTCATTTTGAAAATATATATACGTTTCTCCTGGTACAGAATTCTGGGTTGATTTTTTTCTTTTGCTATTTAAAAAATGTTACTCAATTATCTTCTGGCTTGTATAATTTCTATAAGAAGTCTGTTATAATACTTATTTTTTTGTGTGTGTATATAATAAATCTTCAAAAATTTATTTTTGCCTTTGAGATTTTTTCTTTATTTGTGGTGTTTAAAAATTTGACTACTGCTGTTACTTGCTTACTTAGTTCTAAGTTCATTGTGGGGACAAGGGTATATACTCTGTTTTCCTAGTCTAGCTTAAGTCTGAGCAGAATCTGTTTGCTTGGGTCTTGGGAGTGAGTGTTTCTCAACATTCCTTTCCCTTCTTTGGTTGGCAGCCAAAATTTGCCTTGCATCTGCTTTAGCCTTGGAGATTCCTGTTCTTACTCTTTGCAGATACAGACTTCTGCTTCATTTCAATGTAAGATCCTGAGTCCAAGATGGTTTCTTGCTCCTTCCCTAGGGGTAGAATTTTTTTTTTTTTTTTTCTGCTACTGTCCCCCTAGTTATAATGGATCTTTGCCTGTGTCCTGGGAATGAGAGATTCGTGGTTTTTCACCAAGTGGTTTAAAACTTTTGCTTTGAAGGAGAGAAGGGTCAGTGGAGTGAGCAGGGCTTCACATCTATTTACCAACAGGTGCCAACCAAATCCTGCATGCCTGCATCACTGAGGTTGTGCTCTCTTTGGTCTTCTATTCTGCCTTCAGTCTTCCTTGGGGGCACCTGGTAAGGCCCCTAGAAAAGATCTTGTGAGTACAGAGTTTCTTTGCATCTGGTTCTTCCAGGTCTTCCAAACTAGCATATTAGTCCACACTTGGCCTTTAACAGTTTATATTTTTTAACTGATGCCTTATTACCCGATTGAATATCTTCCTTGCTTTGCCAAAGGTATAACTCTTTCTGTGTTTTTGTCTCTTCCTGGAGGGGCTTGACCCTGTTTGGAATTTAAGTTTCCTGGTTGCTTTGCAACTTCAGCTCTCTAGAAAAGTTATGATTTTACAGATGGTTTACTTTTTTTCTCACTGTTAAGATATGAATGATGCTCTTTGGACATTTTGACATCCTAAATGGAAGCTTCTATTGCAGAGATTTTTACAGTAACTAATGAATGGTGACCACTTTGAAAAAAATTATAAATTACAACAATAAAAATTTTTTGAAAATGAAAACAACAGAAAAATACAGTATAAATTGAAATTCTGCCTATATAAGAGCAAGGTGCTAAGATGCTCCTAGTGAGTGAAGTTAAGATTCACGC
Organism: Elephas maximus indicus; assembly: GCF_024166365.1. Classification (NCBI taxonomy): domain Eukaryota; kingdom Metazoa; phylum Chordata; class Mammalia; order Proboscidea; family Elephantidae; genus Elephas; species Elephas maximus. The sequence goes on from NC_064825.1 coordinate 83,892,050, forward strand.
TTACCCAAAATAAATAGCTCTATTGGTTTTTAAGATTGGGAGGAAACAAAGCTCCATGTATCTATCTGCATCTGTAGATGTTCATAGGTATAGGAGATTTCTAAGGTGGGATTTAAAAATACAAAAGCATGTCTGATGGAAGCCCCTTAAAAAGAAGTTGTTTCTGGACTAGCACCTGGATATATCACACAGAACTCAATTATTGGAGGAGAGGAAGGAAGGGTATGTTGGATTTGAGAATCCGCCATCTAGCCATATCAGCACCAGGGGTATGCTCTGAGAAACATTGCCACATACGTAAGCAGCTGAGCTATTGAAGACTAGCAACCCTGGGAATTCAACCTTTTTGCTGTGGGGTCTGTATTGTTACAATAAGGGCATTAATTGGATTAATTGGCAGAAGTCTAGAAAGAGCCAGGTGGAATAAGCAGCTTAAATATGGTGGCCTTGAAGGAGGCTCCAAGAACAATGGGGACCTTGAGTTCAGTCAAAATGGCTTTACTATGAACTGTTTAGGACTTTTGGCACAGCTATTAGCAACTGTGGACATTTATTCCACCTGCCTGAAGCACTAGAAATGTTCAAAAAAGCGAACAGGGCTGTTCAAAGATCTTCATATGCAAAACCGAGCCCCAATCGGAATGCTTCAATCGGAATGCTTCAATCGGAATGCTTCAATCGGAATGCTTCAATCGGAATGCTTCAATCGGAATGCTTCAATCGGAATGCTTCAATCGGAATGCTTCAGAATCTGTTCTTTTACCAGGTAACTGAAGCTCAGCAGTGATACCAGCTGCTGTAGAGTCCACTCCGACTCACGATGACCCCGCGTACGTCTGAGTAGAACCGTGTCCCATAGGGTTTCCAATGGCTGATTTTTGGCGAATAGATCTCCAGGTCTTTCTTTTGGGTTACCTCTGGGTAGACTTGAACCGCCAACCTGAGCACATTAACTTTTTGCACCAACCAGGGGCTCCGTGTTCCTACAGCACATGGATTATATAACCATTTATTACCATCTTATCCATTTATTATCATCATTAACCAGTTAGTATTATTGCTTCTTCCTGAATCCTCTACTAGATTCTATGTTCTGTCAGGATAGGGGCTGTATTCTCCTCATTTCCTTATACTCAGAGCTTAAAATATTTTATACATTTGACACATTTTTTTTGCTCCAGGGAGTGATTTTATTAGTAGTGGGGTATGATTCTTGTGAAGAATAAGCTAAGATTGGGAATACAGTCAGCAATCAAGACGTAAGGTGACCATCTATTCTGGTCTGCCTGGGTCAATTCTGATTTTTATCTATTGCCCCAATATAATTACTAAGTTTTGCACTTTGAAAAAAAAAAAAAGGTCTCAGTTTGTATGCTAAATTATGTGACAACCTACATCTCAGGCCTATTTTTATGTGTGATGGGCATGAATGTTGAAGAGAAAGTTTTGTTCACGAAAGCCTGGGAAAATGGAAGACATTTTACTCCCATGTTGACTTAAGATACTAGATTTGAATCCCTAAAGAAACATGAGTTACATGTAGAAGACAAAGGAGCTATACGCAAAATGACATTGTGAGATTCTGGGGAAGATGATTTGGAGCCCCAAGTACGATCTATGTTATAGAGCTTGGGAGATAATACTATCCCAGTTTTGGTGAAGGGTCTGTGTTATCTCCAATTTTAAGTGAAGATGGAAGGAAATTGCACTGTTGAACAAGGATTTTGCACTTTTGTCTGTATTGAAAGGAGACACGGTAGACATCAATCAGCAATTTTATAGAAGGCACCACAACCATCAAAGAGCCAGGATGCCCCCTCAAGTGCAGAAGTCATACCCAATGGTGTGGTATTATGGATGCGATTTTTCCAAAGAACATAGAAGATATCCTCTGCATATGCCTAGAAGTAACTGAGATGGAATTTGCAGAGAGAGTTTTGGTGTCTGTACCCTATAAAGACACTTTGGATCTTATATGATCAGACTTGAGTTGACTAATTTGCAAACTTTGGTCTAAATGTTAACATGACCCAATAAGAACACACATGGTAATGCCTTGGGACATTCAGGTTGCATATGTGTAAATAAAGAAAGAGAATATCAAAGCATCTTATCATATCACAACAGATTCTGCCTCACAATGTGCTCTTTTAGAGAAATGTAACAGGATTATTTGTTGTTGCCATGAATAAAGGTTCAAGATGTTATCATGCATTTGATGAAATATTAATAAATGTGTTTGAAGAAAGTGAACTTCCACCAGCAAAATAGAAGGAAAATGTCATTTGGACCTGGCAGAGAAAGCAGGAAACATGCAGTAGAGATTGCTCCAAGAGGCAGATAAGACAGATTATTTTTCACAACTGTGGTAGAGTGAAATGAAAATGCCTAGCTCTGTCCCTCTGTGGCAAAGACTGAGGACCTATCAATGCTGTCAGCACGTGAATACTATTTTCCTGGAGGACTTTAACTACATAGGCTAGACAGCTTGCAAGGGAGAAAAAAAAAAAAACAAAAACAAAAGCAAAAACTTGAGAATCTCTATTCTGGGGTAAATTTTCCAAGCAGTGTTGTGAGAGGTGTACGCAAAAATCCTGTTGACAAAATATTTTGTACAAGTACCTCCCACACACAGCTTTAAAATGTTACCCCTATGCGTTTTCCATTCCTGCTGCTATTCAAATAACAAATGTCTGCAGCATCTTAATCTGTTTCTTTCTCTCCCTTGCCCCATGACTCCTCCAAGAAACATTAGCAACTATTACATTCATCTCCTTATGTCATTTCATGTAATTTTAAAATGATTTTAGAATTAAATTGCAGTCTTAGTTTTCCTAGGAAGCTATCTGGAAGGTAAGTTAAATGAAATGGACCGTTAACTACTATAATATATGTTTTAAGTTGTTGAATTCACATTATCGTTGAAAAAGTTACAGACTTTCTTTTAATACCTTCTGTGTGTTTTAAATGTTTTCAGGGTCCTTTGACAAAACAAGCTTGAGAGTTGTTAACAATGGAGTGACGGAAATGTTTCTATTGTAAAGGACTGAAACATTTTAATGATGTCAGCTCTCTGATTTCTCAGTGATTCCAGCATTTTTCTTGTCTTCCCCATTGAGTAGACCATCATCTTGGTCCAAGGACCTTCTCAGTTTCTGGAAGCCATCAGGAAATCGCCCATTGAGAAAGCGCTTGCTCCTAGTAGAAGCCTGTGAAAATGCAGTGGTAGGGAAATTCAGGTCATTCCTTCATTTACCATTCACCCAATAAACTTTTATTGAATGCATATGGTACACATGTTAGAAGTGTATGCTATGGAGGAACAAGTGTGCCTATGCTCCAGGTCCAGAAAGATGTAGAGTGGAATCCTGCCAGTGCCCTTGTTTCCTGTGTGACTTTGAGTACTACATTAACCTTGCTGAACTGAAGCTTCTTCACATTGAATCTTCATATGTATGGTTATGAAGATTAAGAACACCATCTCTATGGCACTTAAGATATGGTAGCTAGGCAAGTTACTTTCTTCTGTTCTTTTTGTGGAAAGAGTTAACATGAAATTTGGGAGAGAGAGACAATGCATAGCATGTAGTGCAATCTTGTATGAAGACATATATGGATTTGAATTTCTCTCTAGAACATTGAGTTTAGTGGATCTCAAAATCAGAAGTCCTAACTCTGGTGCAGGAGAAAAGTAGTTTTTATTTGCTCTGTAACCAGTCAAGTCTTTCTGATAGACAAGGGGGTCAGTGCCAACTGTCCAACACAGTTTAGCTATAAACCTAAGAGAGGTGCAATTTTTTTTTTTTATTGTGCTTTAGGTGAAAGTTTACAGAGCAAATCAGTTTCCCCTTAGACAATTAATGCTCAAATTGTTTTGTGACATTGGATCCCAACCCTGTGATGTGTCAACACTCCTCCCTTCCCTACCGTATATTGAGATCCCTGTCAGAGCAGTTGGTGGTGGGAGCCAGGCACCATCAAGTTGTTCTAGGCTCAGTCTGATGGAGACGATGGTAGTTGTGGTCTGCTTGTCCTTTGGACTAATCTTTCCCTTGTGTCTTTGGTTTTCTGCATTCTCCTTTGCTGCAGCTAGGATGGGGCTATTAGATGCATCTTAGATGGCTGCTCACAGGTTTTAAGACCCCACAATCAGATGTAGAACATTTTCTTTATAAACTGTATTATGCCAGTTGAGCTAGATGTCCCACAATACCATGGTCCTCAGCCCTCAGCCCAGTAACTCAGGCCCTCAGAGAGTTTAGATGTGTCTGTGAAGTTTCTACAGCTTTGCTTTGGTCAAGTCGTGCTGATTTCGCCAGTGTTGTGTACTGTCTTACCCTTTACCAAAGTTACCACTTATTTACTATCTAGTTAGTGTTTTTCCCTCCTTACCTCTTCCCTCCCTTGTAACCATCAAAGATTGTTTCTTGCTTTGTGTAAACCTTTTCTTAAGTTTTTATAATAGTGGTCTCATACAGTATTTGTCCTTTTGTGATTGACTTATTTCATTCAGCATAATGCCCTCCAGATTCATCCATGTTGTGAGATGTTTTGCAGATTCATCATTGTTCTTTATCATTGCATAGTATTCCATTGTGTGTATGTACCATTGTTTGTTTATCCATTCATCTGTTAACGGGCACTTGGGTTGTTTCCATCTTTTTACTATGGTAAATGATGCTGCAATGAACATGGGTGTGTATGTGTCCATGTGCGTGACAGCTTTTATTTCTGTAAGATATATTCCTATGAGTGGGGTTGCTGGATTGTATGGTATTTCTATTTTTAGCTTTTTAAGGAAGTGTCATATTGTTTTCCAAAGTGGTTGTACCATCTTACATTCCCACCAGCATGCTTACGAGTTCCAATCTTCCCGAAACCTCTCCAACATTTCTTATTTTCTGTTTTTTTTTTTTTTATTTGTGCCTGCAGGGTGAGATGGCATCTCATTGTAGTTTTGATTTGCATTTCTCTAGTGGCTAGTAGCACAGTGTTTAAGAGCTTGGGCACTACCCAAAAGTTTGGCAACTTGAATCCACCAGCTGCTTTTTGGAAATCCTATGGGACAATTCTACTCTGCCCTATAGGGTCGCTAGGAGTTGAAATTGACTTGACTTGGCAATGGGGTTTTTTAATAGCTAGTGATCACGAACATTTCCTTATGAGTCTGTTAGCCACCTGAATGTCTTCTTTGGCGAATGTCTATTTGCCCTTTTTTAAATGGATTATTTATCTTTTTGTCGTAGAGGTGTTGGATTTTCTTACAGATTTTAGACATTAGACCTTTGCCCCACTATAACACTGGTTCTTAAACTGTAATCTATATCAGAATCATCTGGGGGACTTTAAAAAACTTGGAGAGCAGAACCTCACCCCCAAAATTTCTGCTTTATAGGTCTGGAAAAGGCCCCAAGTTTACATTTTTAACAAATTTCCACATGATGCTGATACTGTAGGTTGAGGGATCACAATTTGAGAACTTTTGCTGTAAATAATGCTCAGTCTTTAAAGAAGTTTTCTCCTGCTTATTATTTATTTTTACTCTTTCAAATTTTTTGATACTCAATTCACTTTAATAAAACTTTAACCCCAGACCCAGTGCCATCGAGTCGATTCTGACTCGTAGCGACCCTACACCTGACAAAAGCAGAAGCATATTTTGGAACAGTTCTGATGACTATTTTGACGCCCCTCCACCTTGCTTGACATTTGTAATAGTCAACTTAGACACTGATCTGAAGAGGGAATTCATGTAGCTTGAGTTTATTAATGCAAACCATTAAAAAAAAAAAATACTGACAACTCCTAAGGATTTAAATTGTTTTTGTTACTTGCTGCTGAGTCGATTCTGACACCTGACAACCCCATGTGTGGAAAATAGAACTGATCCATAGTGTTTTCAAGAGTGTGACCTTTGGAAGCAGATCACTAGGCTTGTTTTCTGAGAAGCTTCTGGGTGGGTTCGAATCTCCAACCTTTCAGCTAAGTGCTTAACCATTTGTACCATGCAGGCATTTCAGATTTACCTGAGCTCACTTTATATTCTTTGCCCTTTTGAGTAATATTATGGACTCATGACTCATTAAAAGTTTTGCTTTCTCAGTACACTCCAATTATTATTTCCTTTTTATTCTTTTATTTGAGGTCCTTAGCCTCTTTAGCACTGTGTCATTAGCACACACACCTATGAAAACACTCTTGCAATTTAGCAAAAAGATATTTTAGGTACATTTTTATTTTCCCTATGCAAACCATGGATTCCACTAACGTTAGTGAGGAAGTGTTAGGGACTAAAAATTTGTTTACTAAGAGTGCATATTAAGTTTTGTAACAGAGCTGGGGCATTTATTGAGAACTATAAACTCATATTGCTCTAACTAATTTATTAAACTATTCTAACTTTGCTAAGTTATTTCTTAGCCTCTTCTAATAATTTAAAAACTTAATTATTTTTTGATCTCTTTAAAAGATACCATATTTTCCCTCTATCAGGAACATTTTATCTGCTTTAATATGCTGTGTTAATTTTTGTCATTACAAATCATATGGTCAATTTAGAATATCATCATATGCCATGGAATCTGAGATTCCACATTTTGTTTAATTGAGAAAGAAGCAGTTAAGAAAGAAACCTTAAGTCAGGATATCTGGAAGCCAAGAGTTTCTTGTCCAAGGTTTTTATTGGGAGAGTGCTCTCCAAACCCATAAAACCCAGTGCCATTGAGTTGATTCTGACTCATAGTGACCCTAAAGGACAGAGTAGAACTGTCATATAGGGTTCCCAAGGAATATCTGGTGGATTCAAACTGCTGACCTTTTTTAGTTAGCAGCTATAACTCTTAACCACTATACCACCAGGGTTTCCAGGGTACTCTCAGGAGATAGGAAATGAGGGAAGTGGGATAGGGTAAGGGGGATAACACTAAGCTAGAATGTGATCTTGGCAGATTGGAGACTAACTTCAATTTTGTCCCATGGAGAAACTATGGAAAAGGAGCTTCGCCACAGAGTTAAAGCTTACCTGAGCAAAGGAGACCAACTGTACTTCTACGTCAGTCAGGCATTGGCCTATTTTTGCTTCCCCCTACCTCTGGTGAAGGAGGTCTGTTGGCGCAATGATTAAGTGCTAGGCTGCTAATTGAACCCACCAGCTGGTCCCCAGGGGGAAAGACGTACTGATATGCTTCTGTAAAGATTACAGCCTAGGAAACACTATGGAGCAGTTCTACTCTGTCCATAGGGTTGCTATGAGTCGGAATCCACTGAATGACACACAACAACAATAACCTCTGTGTGTATGGAGGGGTGGATGGGGGGATATCACCTTCCAAGAATCAAATTAAAAGATTAAAACCACAATCAGATTCCCTAAACACCTATAGGAATGACTAAAGTCAAATTGACTGAAATGTCAAATACTGGTACAGATGTAGAGCTGCTGTAATTCTTACACAAGCACTTTGGAAATGTGTTTGGCAATACTGTTAAAAACGAACATGTATACTCTCTATGACCTAGCAATTCTACTGCTACGTATATACCTAATAAAAGCCATACATGTGTACACCAAATGCCATGCTCAAGGATATTTGTTCATAGCAGTATTATTCTTAATTGTCGACTGGAAAGAGCCTGACATACATCAGCAGTAGATTGGATAAATAAATTGTGGTACATTTGTATAATGGAATGTTAAACAATAATAAAAAAAAAAAATGGGTAAAATACTGCTGTATAAAACAACTAAATGAATTTGACAAATACAGTACTAAAAACTCCGGACACAAAAGAATGCATACTGTGTGATAACATTTCTATAAATTCAAAAACCGGAAAAACTAATCTATGGCAGCAGAAGTTAAGGTACTTGTTGCTTTTGGGGACGGCGAGGAGGGTAATGACTAGGAAGGGGCATGAGAGGCTACTCTGGGTTTCTGTCAGTGGTGTATTTCTTGACTTGGTTACAAGTCTGTGTTCACTTTGTAATGGGTCATCAAGCTATATCTTTCGATTTGTGTACTTTTTGATTTATACATGAATGAAAGCACTTTTATTTAAAAAAAAAAAAACACACAATGTGATGTGGGAACAGCAGAGACAAAAAGTGCCTATATCAGATCTGGGACATCAAGGAAATCATCTCGCAGGGAGGACTTCAAGTCAGACCTTACATCATGATACCTTCAAATGCAAGTACAGAGATCCCTTTCTTCACTAGCTTAAAGAAGTAAGGGTTTCATGTCCCTTTTAAGACAAATAATTTAGGAATATTATATAGCTCAATAACATTATCAAGAACAAAGGCTAACTCAATCCTTGATGTCGTTACTATGTGTTCCCCCCTCCCCCGCCTTTGGCTGAAAGATGACTGCTCTTCCAAAATTAGTCTAATTCATAGGCATGGACAAGGGAAGCATTACCCTGCGATCTCATGCCTATTTCTTGTTGACCAGATCTGCACCTTCCCTAGGTTTTGAGGAAGCCTGGGACAATAAAATAGAGGGATACAAAGAAGAGAGGATTTGGAATGGGTGTTGAGTGACCTATATGACCTACCATAGTCTTCAAAGGTACATCTGCCAGATACGTTTTGGGAGGATACTACGAGGCAAAAAAGGAAAAGCGTGTGCAAAAGTATGTTTTTGCCAACATCTGTTTCCTCTAGCTTAAGTAAGGTCTCATGCTTTCGGAAAATTTCCTGTCTTCTCATATGGAGAAGGATTTAAGGTACAGTGGCTATACTTAAATTTATGGTGAATCTCAAGGAATAAAGGCACATAAAGGTATTCACTGTTTAGGCACCTAATTAGAAACAGAAAAAGAAGTGCCTTGACTCATCTCAATATAGTAAGAGTGAGGTCATCTTATTTAATTATTTATTTAATTTTCATTGTTCTTTGGCATAGATAAAACAATGGGAGAAAATTTTAATTTTAATTTCAGTATCAGTTTTCGAAAATATTTAATAGACACCCCTCTGCAATAAATGTTTGTTACACTAAAGGCAAAGAAAAGAAGAAAAACCATAAGGCAGTAACTTCAGAAACAACAGAACTATCTTGTTGATTAGTTCATGTTCAGTGGAATAGAATGCAGATCTTGTCAGTTCTAGAGTTCCTGGATATTGGTCATTCCTTTATTCAACACTTATTTATTGTGCACTACTTCTCTGCTAGCCACTTTGCTACCTGCTTTAATATACATTATCACAATTACTCTCTATAATGGCCCTTTCTATTGTCCAAACAATAAAACTACCCCAGATAGGTTCAGGAATTTGCCAAGTATTATACATTTAATAAATTCTAGATTGGAAAAAAGGCCTTCTTGACTGTAACTCCAATTGTCTTTCTACTGTGCCAGCTGCTCTTAATGATCTTGATTCCTATAATGTTCTTGATGCTTGAGTGAACCCATCCATGTGCCCAATAGTCTAACTAAACATGGTCACAGTACACCACAGTGATATATGCAATACACTTCCACATTATTTCGTGTTAGCCTTAGTTGTTGCAGGGAGGCTCTAAGGTATTTACTATTAACTGACTTTGAAATGGAGATATGCTCATGAAGAAAGTTATCTGATATTCCCTTGGGAACAAACTGGACTGTAAAATTTAGGTGAGATTCTAGCCCAAGGTTCTGTCCAAAATAAGCTTTGAGATTAGGGGTCCTGGGTATACCTCATACAATCTGATATTTTGAAACACAACCATATTAGAAAAAAAATAAGGAAATGCTTATTTATTTCTTATGTCAAAAAAAAAAAAAAAAGTAAAAGGAAAGAAGGAAATTTCCAGAGATAACATATCAAAATAAAATACACTACTTAGTTTCCCACGCTAAGCTGATCTGAACCATGGTTGGTAAGAGCAACCTCTAAGAAGTGATGCCATGTAAGGAGGTGGAACCTTCATTTAGCTTCGTACATTAAATTCATTTTCTTGGCATTGTTGTATTATTTGAGGACTTTAACTTTTCTTAACAGTTCAGGCAAAAGTACTCCCACTGCCACTAAAACTGGAACTTAAATAAAATAAAGCACTATTTAGAATACTTAAAAGAGAATCATTTTGTTCTACAATGTTGATAACCTCATGGCAATGACTCAAAGCCAAATTAGGCAAAGAGTACATTGATGCCTATCTTTGCATAGAACCTGAGACAGAATGTACATCATCTATGAACATGTAGAAACACTGGAATTGGGTCATAGTTTGCATTGTGTCCTGTACAGAATCTTTACTCTTTTACTGCCCTTGAACAATTGATAAACATTTAATGACTACTGTCTTTGTCACCTAGTGCTGCTATAACAGAAATACCACAAGTGGATGGCTTTAACAAAGAGAAGTTTATTCTCTCACAGTCCAGTAGGTTAGAAGTCCGAATTCAGGCACCAGATCCAGGGAAAGGCTTTCTTTCTCTGTCAGTTCTGGAGGAAGGTCCTTGTCATCAGTCTTGCCTGGCTCTGGGAGCATCTCAATGCAGGAACCTCAGGTCCAAAGGACACACTCTGCTCCCAGCTCTGCTTTCTTGGTGGTATGAGGTTCCCACATCTCTCTGCTTGCTTCTCTCTTTTATATCTCAAAAGAGATTGGCTTAAGACACAGCCTAATCTTGCAGGCCTCATCAATATAGCTGCCGCTAATCCATCTTATTACATCACCATAATAGGATTTACAACATTTAGGGAAATCATATCAGAAGATAAAATGGTAGACAATCATACAGTCATAAAGGAAATCATGACCTAGCCAAGCTGACAGATATTTTTGGGGGACACAATTCAGTCCATGACAATTACATTTAGTATAGTATGTGGGATGGACTTTTTCTTTTAAGTTCAAGGCAAAATGCATGGCTTGTCTATCAGTCGTGAAATGGGTTCAGATGTGTGAGGGGGAAGTAAAGATACTGATTTTCCACATGGCTCTTTCGAGTATAACCCACCTTAAAAATAAGTATAAACCCTTGTCAGGGAAAGTAAAACTAATCTGTACAAACTTCTTGTCAGCGAGCCATTGCAGAGGATGGAAAATCCCTTCCAATGGCTCATGAAACTTGTCACAGGTAGGTGGTATTTGATGACTCAGAAAAGAGGAACTGTGGTGCAGATTAATTTTTTTAATTTTTTTGGCCATAAAGTGATGTTGGTTTATTTTGCACTAATAATGGGAAAGTTAATAAATGTCATTCAAGCCATTAAAACAGAAGTTTCTGATGCTGTTGGAAACAGTAATCCGCGAATGTTTTGAGAGAGTGAAAGTCTATGGTAATGCACCAAGTTTAAAGTAATTCCACTTTTGCCCACCAAGATTCCAGAGAAAAACCAACACACAGAAAAGGAAAAATTGCCAATATTCCTCAGTAACTGTATTCCTTATAAAACAATGGATAACTTGTCTTATTGTTTCACTGAAGTGGGGGAAAAAAATCTTTACGTTAACACTTAAAACTAGAATTTCCTTCCTACACATAGAATCTCCATAAAATAGTTTTAAAATATGCCATTAATCAGGCTTAGTGTGGGCGAGGGTGTAGGTAAATAGACATCTTCATATATTGCTTGTGGGAGTAAACTAGTACATTTCCAGAGGGCAATATGTAACAAAAGAGGACATACTCTTTGAATCAGAGTCTAATTCAAGAAGTCTGTCCCAAAGAACTAATCAGACAAATACTAAGGGTGCTCATCACAATATTATTTACAACAAAAACTTAAATAATTGAAATTTCCTATAAGAGCATTTTAAAGAGGTGTATAATAAAATATTATGTCAGAATCAACATTCTTATTTGAATTTATGACTTTGATATTAAAAAAGTTCATACAATGCTGTTTAGAGAGACAAGGAGGTGACAGAAAACTGTAGTATAATTTTACTTTTGTAAAAATAAGTATACTTATTTATAGAGTTAGATGTACATGATATAAAGACATGCAGTTAAAAGAGATAAACAAATATTATAACTATATTAGATGCAAATAAATAAAACCAAAAACCAAACGCAGTGCCACTGAGTCAATTCGGACTCATAGTGACCATATAGGACAGAGTAGAACTGTCCCGTAGAGTTTCTAAGGAGCACCTGGTGGATCTGAACTGCTGACCCTTTGGTTAGCAGCCATAGCACTTAACCACTACGCCACCAGGGTTTCCATGCAAATAAATGAACAGAAAAATGTTAAAATGGTTATCTCCATTTTTATGGGTGATTATAAAACTTATTTTTCTTTTGCTCTTGTTTTTACTTTATTTCTAAAATAAATATGGATACTTGTATAGTAAAAATTAAAATTCATAAAATGTATACTAGTTGTTGACTTTCCTTCTTTCCCTCTGGGATGGCTCTATGCCCCTGTGACACTGTAAGGGCAGAAACAGCAATCTAAGCAGCAAGATGCCTAGATCACATCTGCCATTTTCTACCACATATAAAGCACTAACAAAGTGAGCCCCCAATCTTATCACAATTTCTATTTATCCAACCCCACAAACAGACAATGCTACCTAATCAGGGGTCAGACTAGGGGGAGGGGGACAGGACATAGGCCTTTTATTGTTATCTTTGTTGTTAGCTGCCATCAGTTGACTCATGATGACCTTGTACGTAACAATAACGTTGCCCAGTCCTGAGCCAGCTTCATGATTGCTGGTAGCCCATTGCTGTGTGATAGTCCATTGTTGTGGCTTTTGGGTTAATCCATCTCATTGAGAGTTTTCCCTTATTTTCGATGACACCCTACCAGACATGATGTCCTTTTCTAGTAATTATTAACCCCCTAATTTCCCATTAATTTTCCACCTTCCATCAGCTACTTTAATTGTTCTCTCTTTTTCAGCTGCTTAAATTGTTCTTTCCTTTTGAGTTTGAAAGCTTCTCTTCTTTATTCCTACTTAAAAGTTTGATCTTGGGATGTTAGCAAGACAAATCCTTCAGTGGAGTTCCAGGATGTCATAAGAAACTTCTGCTTCACTCTATTCCCCACCTATATGGTAGTTTTAGAAAGGACTGGCCAGGCCCAAGGCTCTGATGGCTTCTGCCATCCAAGGTAGAAAGGCAAACCAGGGAGGGGCTAGACAAAGCCCTGGAAAGGATTTCCCCTCCAGGCCCTGATTCTGTACAAGTTGAAAACAGGATACAGGAGATGGGGAGTAGAAGAGACTGTCTAAGTGAGTGGTAATAACACAAATTATTGTGTGAGGCATATCTGGATTTGATTTCTAACTCTGCCATTTATCACTGGGGGGCTTTAGGGCAATTCTTTTAACTTCCATGAATCTCAGTTTCTCCTTGTGCAAAAACAGCAAAAGAATATCTATTCTATTCTTATTGTGAAGATAAAATAAACAGCATATGCAAAATAATTAGTGTAATGTCTTGTATATGGTAAACACAAAAAATGCTAGCTTATAATGATGTTAAAGATCATTCAAGCTGATGGGCATCGATTTCAGCATCAGTATCATCAGACAGAGTCCATCTGAAAAAAACAGAGGGGCCAGAGAAACTGGGTAGAAAAATGCCAACATCAGCAGCTATGGATAATCATATATATATAATCACAATAGTCACTTGCACCATATTTCCATGTATAAAATTTGCCAACCATCTTTTATAAATCTATTGATACTACACTTACAAATTTAATATTTGGTTCAGAACTGAAACAAAGCCAATAAAACAGAAATTTTTTATTAGTTTTTTAGGACAGCTGTAACAAAATACCATAAACAGGGTGGCTTAGCAAAATAGAAATTTATTGTCTCACAGTTATGGAGGCTGGGAGTTGAGATCAGGGTTTCAGCTGTGTTGATTCCCTCGGTGCCTTTGAAGGAGAATTTGTTCTGTGTGTCTCTCCAAGCTTCTATTGTTGTTATTATACACATACAGAGATAGTTTAAGTATCTTTGAGATTCCCTAAAAATGACACATTCTAAGTATGGGAGAGAGAATTTGCTGTAACATAATCAAGTATAGTTTTCCATCTCATTAAGAACTGAAATGGAAAACAAAAAAGAACTTTGTTAGCTTATGAAGAGAGCAGTAGGGAATGCTTTGACTAATCAGATGATTTATTGTTGATTTTTTGAAGATATTCATGGCTCTTACTGTGCATGTTGTTGTGTGTGTTAGGTGTCTTCAAGTCACTTCCGACTCATAGCAACCCTATGTATGACAGAACGAAACTTTGCCCAGTCGTGCTCCATCTTCACAATATTTGTTATGCTTGATCCCATTGTTGCAGCCACTGTGTCAATCCATCTCGTTAAGGGCTTTCCTCTTTTTCACTGACCCTCTGCTTAACAAGCATGATGTTTTCCTCCAGGGACTGGTCCCTCCTGATAATATGTCCAAAGTAGATGAGATGAAGTCTCACCATCCTTGCTTCTAATGAGCTTTCTGATTTTACTTCTTCCAAGACAGATTTGTTTATTCTCCTGTCAGTCCTTGGTATATTCAATATTCTTTACCAACACTATAATTCAAAGGCATCAATTCTTCTTTGCTCTTCCTTATTCATTGTCCACGTTTCAGATTTATGCGTTGTTGTTAGGTGCCATTGAGTGGGTTCTGACTCATAGTGAACCTACATACCACAGAACAAAACACTGCCCAGTCCTTTGCCATGATTACAGTCCTTGTTATGCTTGACCCCATTGTTGCAGCCACTGCGTCAATCCATCTCATTAAGGGTCTTCCTCTTTTTTGCTGACCCTCTACTTTACCAAGCATGATGTCCTTCTCCAGGGACCAATCTCTCCTGAAAATGTCCAAAGTATGTAAGAAGCATCCTTGCTTCTAAGGAGCATTCTGGTTGTACTTCTTCCAAGACAAATTTGTTTGTTCTTTTGGCAGTCCATGGTATACTCAGTGTTCTTCACCAACACCACAATTCAAAGGCATCAATTCTTTGGTCTTCCTTATTCATTGTCCAGCTTTCACATGCATAGGATGCGATTGAAAATACCATGGCTTGGATCATGCACATCTTAGTCTTCAAGGTGATATCTTTGCTTTTCAAGACTTTAAAGAAGTCTTTTGCAGCAGATTTGCCCAATGCAAATCTTTAGATTTCTTGACTGCTGTATTACAGCACTTAACCTGTCATTATATTAGGTGTTGTCTACTTCTCTTTCCTTTCCTCACCATCCCCCAATGCTCAATCCTCAAGGGCAAGGTCCATTTCTTTTTTTGTTTTTTCTTTTTTTATTAAAATAATTCAATTTTTGTTGTTACTAAGAATATATGCAGCAAAAGCATATACAAATTCAAGTTGCTACATGTAAAATTCAATGATACTGATTACACTCTTCGAGTTGTACAACCATTCTCGCCCTGCTTTCCTGAGTTGTTCCTCCCCCACTAACATTAACTCACTGCTCCCTAAGGTTCCTATCTAATCTTTCCAGTGGCTGTTGTCAATTTGACCCCATTTAAAACCAAAAGTTATTGCCATTGAGTGGATTCTGACTCACAGTGACCTTATAGGACAAAGCAGAACTGCCCTGCCATTTCTTATTTATTTATTTATTAAACTGCTTTTGCAGGTAACAGGAGCCCTGGTAGCATAGTGGTTAAGAGCTCAGCTGCTAACCTAAAAGTTGGCGGTTCAAATCCACCAGCCTCTCCTTGGAAACCCTATGGGACAGTTCTATGCTGTCCTACAGGGTTGCTGTGAATTGGAATTGACTTGACAGCAATGGGTTTTGCAGGTATCACATTGCCAAACGCATATCCTTAATGAAGTGATGGAAGGGAGAAAGCAAAGAATAACATGAATGTGAAAGAAGGAAGGAAGAATGGGTATACATCTGTGGTTCGCAAAACTTGCTGATCATGAGGGATACTTTGCAGCCTTTGAAAAGAGAAAGCCTGGTTCTCTCCTTTAGAAGCTCTGACTGAATAATTGTGGGACTCAGGAGATAATTCTCTATTTTGGTTAAGTAAAGAAAACACTCTATGCCTTTCAGTTATAGGAAAATACGAGGAGAACCATACAGGAAAGCAATCATCTGTTTCTCATGCCAGTGCAAACTATTTCATCATAGCAAGTCACTTATCCTGAAGTGTTTCTACACTGGTAGAATGAATGGCAATCACAACTAAAATCCTAACTTTCCTGTTCAAGGTCATTGTTTGTTTCTAAAAATGTGTGGATGTGGTTGTAAAATTTCTTCCTTTGATCTTTACAGAGGAGATAGTATGTTTGAAAGGATTTCTCAGTACTTTCTTGGCCTAACCTTTCCAAAATTCAAAGAAGTGTCGATGGTGGCTATTCTAGAGTGCTGGAATAATGGATAATTTCTTTCTACTACTTGTTCCTATATTTCTCATTTGTATAATGAGCATATATTATTTTTATAATATTGGTTACAAAAGTAATATATTTATAATTCCAAATTATGACTAATACATATTCCATTTTTTGTTTAACAAGCAAAGATTAAAGACAAAGAAAAGAAATTCAAAAATCAAATGCTGTGAAAAATCAGAGAGAAATGTAAGAGGCAAAAAGAAGGAAATATAAGTACATGTACAATTCAAAATAAGGGAGCAGAGTCCCTGTAAAAGTAGAAGGGTTATTAGGTTTTTTCAACGCTAATATTCTTTCTCTCTCTTCTGATTTTGTATCTTGCCTAACCTCTTTGATTTGAATTCTTTTGCTACAAATTGGTGTTTTCCTTTAAGATTTCTAAGTTAAAGTTTGTTTAAATTTAGAGTAGTTTGAAATCGTCCAGCCTACAGACTACAGAAAATAATGAAACTGTCATACTGGGGGTGACATTGTCAGCAGCACTGTCAGAAGGTGGGTGTTCTTAGATGAAGACACAGATGTAAGAAAACTGAGTAAATGGATTTGCCTTACACACCTTGATTTTTTGAAAGGAACACTTGGAAAATATTTATACATCAAGTTCACATTTATCTATGCATTTATGCACACATATGTATAAACCGATAGCTGAAAATCTTGCATTAAGAATTTAGCTTTTACTGACCCTGTTATTCATGCAATATAGTCCACTTATCTTGATTAGTTGGGTTTAATTAAGGATTCTGAGTTTGTAATGAGAAATCTAGCTATTGTAATGTCTCTCCCATGCCTACCCTCACTGAAGACAGACATAAAACTAGATGCTAATATTCACTGTATATCTGAAATGATTCATCTCTGGTCTCTGAAGTGCAGTAAAGATTTGAAGATGCAGCCATTCTCCTGCACAGAAAGGTGATACCTTTGAAAACAACATTGACATTTTTATTCAGAGAAACTATCACGCAATAGTAGCAGAGAAATGGTATGAGGAGGCTGGAGCAGAAAGAATGTATGTGGGATAGTTCATGAATATATATGACTTCTACCTCCTTCCCAATCCCCCTTTTGCTCTTTATCCTGTGCATCACCTTCTTTTGGAACATTTAAAAGCCTAAATAGGTGTCCTTTCTCATCCTCAACTAAATCAAGTATTATCACCTTATTGTGGTTGCATGGGATACAATAAAATACATAATTTTAAAAACCTCAAAAAAAAAAAAAAAAAGGAATTTAGCTTTGCTGTTTTGAATTCAAATTCCAAAAATTCTTTAGAAGAAATCAAACCCTGAAAAAGGACACTAGGGAATGGGTTGACAAGAAATCCAATTTGACAACTGGCAGCTTTATTATTTTCTCTGATAGTGTAAGAGGTTTTGTCTTGGGAGGAAAAGGCAAAGTAAGCAACTTCAAAACAAATGGAAGGAATCACCTTTCTGAATTTGTAGACAGTGCTTCAATATTGACATCATTCACACGAATATTGTTGAGGGTCTAATTTTGACTGTAGGAAAATAGATCATTCAAATGATTTGAATAATTGAGATCATGCCTTAAATTATTTGGAAGGGAGTATCAATTACTAATTATAAGCCTAAGCCAATTTAAATATTGGGGAAGTTACTTAATTTCTATTATTACCTGCTGTTTGTAAGTAGATTTTCATCTCACATCAGAACTCTTCATTATTTGCCAAAAAGGAATATAGAAAAACTGAGTATCTTTTCTATATATAACATATAAAGGATTTCAGGTCATGTTTGAATATGTACCCATTTGAAGAGGTTAGTGCACACGATCTATTTTCTAAAGATTCTGGGCTACTTTGCTGGGTTGCCTAGCAACTTGACATCCTCAGCATTCAAGGGTAGTCTTTGCCTGATGGAATGTCAGTCCCTTATGAATGATAAGTCTCATGTAATACCTTTCAAATTAGGGATCTTTTTCCCCCAGGGAGTGAAATAACTTCTACAGAAGTACACTTTACTCAAGGAAGAATGCAGAGACAAAAATTATAAATGGACACTACATACAAGGGGGAGGACTTCTGAAGGTTACCAAAGCAGCATTGTAATGAACCTGGACAAGCATAGTGATAGTTGGAGTCCTTGTAGGTTCGGAAATACCAATATTGAAGAATGTTTATCCACATTGCATGGTGCTTATCTTATTGGCACAAAAGCTGGAGAAGTTTCCATACCATAGCCTTAGTAGATATATATATTTTTTTCTTCAACTAACTTAACACCTTATAATATAGGAGCAAAAAAGTCCCTGGGTGGTGCATACAGCTAAGCACGCAGCTATTAACCAAAAGGTTGCTGGTTCAAATTCACTCAGAGATGCCTTGGAAGAAAGGCCTGATGATCTCACATGGGGTCCCCATGAGTCAGCATTGACTTGATGGCAACTGGTTTGACTTGGTTTTATAGGAGCAAAATCTATTTTTATGGTATCTACACATCCAACCCACTCCCAAATTCTGTTGATTTTCCCTCTACTTTTCCCACCTTCATCATCAATATTCAAGTCTGTAGAATAAGATCTCTCCTTTGGACTTCTAGAATAATTCTCTGACCAGTCTGTCTGCACCCAAACTTTCCTCCACCAATTCATTCTTCAGACTACACGTTTTTAAAATGCATATTTAATTAAATCAATCCTTCATTCTCATTTACTTAAAACCTTTCAATGGATTAAAATTACTTTTAGGATAAATAGGCTTTAGATAGTTTTAGGAATATCTATTTCTATCAAGCTACTTCTTATTCTCCCAGGAATCTCTGAGGCAGTCCCTCCCCCAGGTTTTTTTACTTCAGGATATTTCAATGTTTTCCCCTTAGCCTGGAAAATTCTCAAAGCAATGTGTAACTTTTCTTTCACAGCATGTTGCACACCTGCAGTTTTATGTTGATTTACATGATTACTTTATGAGTGCCATTCTCTGCCACTAAACCATAAGCTTGGTGAGAATAGAAGTCAAGTCTGCTTTCAGTCATCAATGACTCTATAATTCTTATCATATTGCCAAACACTTAGTAGGTACTCCATAAATATTTTGTTGACTTATAAAAGGATGACTAAGTAAATACTTTCTCTTTTTCACTTTTGAGGGGCAAGATGGTGGTGAATGTTATAATCCCCAATATCTTAGCATGCCCATAGGGTAATATTTTTCAACATTCTCAGCTCAATGTATTTCTTTTTAATTAAAGGAATTAAAAATAAATTAGAGTGAGTACCCACTCTAAAATATTCCTAACTCAAGGAACTCTGTAAACATGTGTCTCCTCAATAACCCAAAGGATATAAAATTGTGTTTATGTTTTATCTCCATCTCCCATCATACATGTAATATTATGAGCTCTCAGCAAAATACTATACAACTTTGGAAAGAAACCTGCTATGTAAAAGCTGCCCATATATTTTATATATCTCCATAACTTTACTTTTATTAACAAATAGCAGAAATAGACCTTATTTATTTTTTAAAAAGTGTATGTTGTTGTTGTTGTTGTTAGGTGCCATCTAGTCAGTTCTGGCTCATAGAGAGTCTATGTACAACAGAATGAAACACTGCCCCGTCCTGTGCTATCCTCACAATCATTGCTGTGTTTGTACCCATTGTTGCAGCCACTGTGTCAATCCATCTCCTGGAGGTCTTCCTCTTCTCCAGTGACCCTCTATCTTAGCATGATGTCCTTCTCCAGGGACTGGTCCCTCCTGATAACATGTCCGAAGTATGTGAGATGGAGCCTCGCCATACTTGCTTCCAAGGAGCACTCTGGCTGTATTTCTTCCAAGACAGAGTTTTTCATTCTTCTGGCAGTCCATGGTATATTCAATATTCTTTGCCAACACCATAATTCAAAGGCATCAATTCCTCTTAGAACTTCCTTATTCATTGTCCAGCATTCGTATACATATGAGATGATTGAAAACATCATGGCTCAGGTCAGGTGCACCTTAGTCCTCAAAGTGACATCTTTGCTTTTCAAAACTCAAAAAAGATCTTTTGCAGCAGATTTGCCCATTGTAATATGTCATTTGATTTCTTGACTACTGCTTCCATGGGTGTTGATTGTGGATCCAAGTAAAATGAAATCCTTGACAACTTCAACATTTTCTCCATTTATTATGATGTTGCCTATTGGTCCAGTCTTGAGGATTTTTGTTTTCTTTATGTTGAGGTGCAATCCATACTGAAGGCTGTAGTCTTTATCTTCAACAGTAAGCACTCCAAGTCCTCTTTGTTTTCAGCAAGCAAGGTTGTGTCATCTGCATGTCTAAGGTTGTTGATTAGTCTTCCATCAGTCATGGTGCCGAGTCCTTCATACAGTCCAGCTTCTTGGATTATTTAATATAAAAACTCATTGCAGTCGAGTCGACTCACAGTGACCCTATACTACACAGTACAACTGCCTCATAGGGTTTCTAAGGCAGTAAATCTTTACAGAAGCAGATTGCCACATCTTTTTCTCTCTGAAAAGTTGGTGGGTTTGAACTGCAGATCTCTGATTAGCAGCTGAACGCTTTAGCCACTGCAGCACAGGGGCTTATATACAGCATATAGGTATGTGATATTGAATAAATGATCATTTTAGCACATGAAGCTTTAGAGATATTTTTTTTTTAAAATCAACAAGCCACAGCCAAACTTAATCAGTGGTGTGGGAGGGATCACTTATTAAATTTCTAAAATTACCTTCTCTATTTATATTTAGAAATTCTCCTGTGAATTATGTTAGGTGGCATTACGTAAAATGAGACAACTGAAGTGCTAAACCGAAGTCCCAAATTAGCAGCAGGCTTTACTGGTATTTGGAACGTGTAAATTAAAAAATCACAAACATTAATTGCATCTTTGTAGTATACAAATTAATAGTATAATGATGACTCCATCTTCATGTTTAATCATTCCATAATAATTTTCTCACAAATCAAAATTATTTCTACAAAGTGTCAGTTCAGGTTGTAATTGTCTTTGGAACTATATTTTAGCAATTATTTTATAATTATAATAATATAAAATAATGGTACCTATACCAAAGGTAGCATATGTTGTTAATTAATTGATTAATTATAGGCTATCATAGAATTTATATGTGCACAATTTCCTTTTTTCTTAAAGATCTCTTCTTTGTTGATTAGCATAAAATTTTGTGATTTTGGAGCAACTTAGTTTATATAGTTATAAACTTACAAGTCTGTTTTATCCCAAATGTTCACATGATGAAAAGATTTCCTGTCACAGCTAATGGGATGCTTGCTTAGAGCAATATCCTATACAAAGTAAAGACATTTAAGGAAAATAAAATACAATTGTCTCAAGTTGGTTGTGAAAGGGATTTGGCCAGTAGTGTCAATATGATGCACTCAATCATTTTTCACCATCTTTACAGGTTAACACAATTGCTGAAGATATGATTCACACAGGACAAGTTTCCTGTCTTGCTGTGTTCTTATAAAGATCTGACTCAAGTGTGAGGATTCAATTTAAAACAAGTTCCTTGCTTAGATCAGGATTGAGAAGGGGGAGGAGGTGGTGGCAGTTTTTTGAGCTTTCTTAAGTACAAATGACTTTTCATGGGAAAAGTCATACCCTCTTTGGAAAGAGCTGAATGTAAGTCTGATTTAGGTAGGAGGTTTAAAATATAGATACAAATAGTTTATCCACAAGATAATAAAATCCTGCTGTGGGAAGAAGCTTGCAGTATTTGAGTCTAGGTTGTTATATTCTTTGTTTCTTCTACAGAAAGATGACCAAAATTTTCCATTATTTCAACTTGTCATACATGAAAGTTAAAGAGATTTGTATTTGGCCTTCTAAAATGCCTAATGATAATACTTGATTGGAAATATGAAAGCAGAATCCTCAAAAAAGTAGACTGATCTCAGTAAAGGATGCCCACTCAATGTTTAAGCTTGTAAATTTCAAGCTTACTGTCATGATTTTTTCATTAGAACTCAGAGAAACACATGATAACAGATTCTAATATATTAAATTAGTTCTTCTAACTTAACCTAAAGCACAATTAATATCTGTAAACCTTTTAGTTGATGCTGTATGTACCATTTGTAATTTCTTCTTCTAATGGAGTAGAGCTTTCTCCATAGTTTCAGAGTAAAGAATGAATAAGGTCTATATAGAGATTATTTCCTTCAAATTGGGAGACACTGTTAGTAGGAGAACTCCCTCTACTCCTGATCTTGGCATTGAGTATTCTAGCTGTGGCCTTTCTTCAGAAGGACCTGGGGCAAAAGCTAAGTCATGGTCCCAAGGCTCATTTTAGATTTTTGACTCTGGTCAGTCAATATCTGTCTGTTTTCAGCCTTGGAGTCAGTCATCCTTTGTGAATTAAGGAACACTTTAACAAGAATAGGTAGGAACTTTTAAGCAGAACTGAAAGCTATTTTTGTTGTTTCCCAAGCTTGCTAATAATAGCAGGCCAATTCATACAAAAAAATGAACTTCTTTCCAAATTCTGTATATATAGAAAATACACCTACTAAAATATCTAATGTAATCATAACCTCCATATTTTTCATTGATGATAATTAGTAGTAATGATAGTAGCCCCACTATATCATTAATCTTTAAGGTACTTCGTTTATAGGACCAGAATTGTCATACATTGCTTTATTTATGTGTGTAATCCCACTTTAGATCACAACTTGTTCTTTTTAATCTTCAAAGATGTTGCTTATTTCCCAAACATCATTCCTAAAACATCTAATATCCCCACAGCCTACTCACTCTACTTTTGCTGTCAGACTGTGGAATGTAATGAAAGAAAATGCACAACAGTGTGACAACTACGGATTAGTTCTACGGAGCTTCACCATGATTGTTCCTGCTATCACATCAACTCTTTAATTCACCTCTGAAATGCCACCAAACTATTCACTCAGGCATATTCTTTTCTCCTTAAAACACCCAACCTTCTCTCATTCTCCTCCCCCTCATTCTTAGTGAAAATATTGCCTCATACTACAAACTGAATTTTACAGAAACATTTTTCACGTTACCTCATCTTCAAATCAACATCCTCTTTTCCTTTAGGCTCTTTAAAGAAGAATCCATTGGACTGTGAGTTCCTCGAAGGTAGACATCATGATTTATTCATGCTGTATCTTTGATGCCCAACATTTTTTTTTTAATGTACAGTTTGCTTCCAAGCTTACTCAAGCTTACCCGTTATTAAAACACAACAAAACTTTCTTGATCATGATACTTCTTAACATTTCCATTTAATGCCAAATTTTTGAAGAAATGGTCTTCTCCAATACTCTTATCTATTTACTCCATTTTTATCTATGAAAAATGGGATTTCCCTTCCTTTCAACCCCATACATTCATGAAAATGCTATCAAAAGATTAGCAGGGACATTTTGGGCTTTACAGCCAATAACTGTACCATACTTTTATATTCCTTGAATGCACTTTGATATTTGATACTTGGGAATACCTTCTTGAATTTTTCTCCTGCTTTGGTTCATAATTGTATTAATTGTCCCATTCCATTGACCATGCCTTTTGTATCTCTTTGATAGACACCCTTTTCTTCTGCTCTTTACCTCAGAGGGCAGTCAAAATTCTTTCCTCAAACATACTCATGGTTTCATTTTTTTGCCTTTATACAGATACTTCCCAAATGATGTCTTCAGCCCTAGTCTCTCATTCCTCCTGTGCCTATTCTAGTGGTGTAGTGAATAAGAGCTTGTCTGCTAACCAAAATGTCCACAGTTCGAATCCACAAGCTATTCCATGGAAACCCTATCAGGGCAGTTCTACTCTGTGTTGTTATGAGTTGGAATTGACTCCATGGCAACAGGTTTGGTTTGGGTTTTTTTTTGGTGCCTATTCTCAGCTACCTATAGGATAGAGTCACTTGAATTGCAGGTGTCATATTAAATTCATTACATTCCAAATGAATTCAGAAGTTGACTCCCCAAACTGTTCTTTTCCAGACAAAATTTTTCACACTGGCTTGCTCATAATTCCAGGCCCCTGAACTGAAATAATATAACTGCCTTTCAGTCTTTTCTCTCTGTCATCTGCAGCACCCAATATATGTCACTATGTCATTTGATTCTTCTTTTGAAAAATCTCTGATTCCTTTTTCCCTTTTCATTGTTCACAAATGTGCAGAGTCCAGGCTTTAAATATCTCAATCTAGATATTGTTACATTGATTTCTCTGTCTATCCCACTGTTTTTCCTGTCATTGGATCATCACTGTATCACTAATCTTAACATAAATTTCAACATCACTTCCATGACTGACTTGTCTACGTCAAGTTCATACCTTCTGGTTGAGGTTAATATTCTGGATGATATCACCTTACTTTATCTAATTAATATTTTCTCTTTAAACATTAACTTCCAACTGCACCTCAGATAAATTTGTTTCCTTACATTTTCTTTCTGAACTTTTTCAATGTATATCACACTTTTTTCTCAATTTCTAGATCTTGCTGTTTCATCCTTTCCTACATAATTCTGCATTTCCACAAATCTCATTAAGTTTCAATTTTCTGTTTACTCATCAGACTTAGCAGATTCGTGGTGGATAGGGACTTTGTTATTATTTTCCCTGTTGTTTACTCAGTGCTTAACAGCCAGTCTGTATTTAGCAAATACTCAATATATATTTAAAAATAAATACTCTAGCTCTGAATCACCTACCAGATCTAATCAGCTGAGACCCATGTACTATGCAATCCATTCATTCAGTCTGTTTAACTAATATACAGACTTTCCTTCTTAATTCATAGTGAATGATATCTGTGATACCTATCACTTCACAGGATGTACTTATACTATACATACTGTCTTAGTCATCTTGTGCTGCTACAACAGAAATACCACAAGTGGATGGCTTTAACAAAGAGAAATGTATTTCCTTGCAGTAAAGTAGGCTAAAAGTCCAAATTCAGGGTGTCAGCTTCAGGGGACCACTTTCTCTCTCTGTCAGCTCTAGAGAAAGATTCCTTGTCCTCAAACTTCCTCTGGTCGAGGAGCTTCCCAGGCACAGGGACCTGGGGCCCAAAGGATGTGTTCTGCTCCTGGTGCTGCTTTTCTTGGTGGTATGAGGTCCCCTTGTCTCTCTGTTGCTTTTTTCTTTTATATCTCAGGAGATTGCCTTAAAACACAATCCAATCTTGTAGGTTGAGTCCTGCCTTACTAACACAACTGCCACCCAGCCTCCCTCATTAACATCATAGAGGTAGGATTTACAACATACAAGAAAATCACACACTACCAGAAATAATGGCCCAGCCAAATTAATACACACGTTTTCTGGGAGGGCATAATTCAATCCATGACACATGCCTACATCTAAATCTGATTTTTATTTCTTCTCAATATATTTGTAATATCATGACCATATAGCCAAATTGCAAAATAAATAAATAAGTTTAGTAGTACCTTGTTTATTAATAGTTTGCCTTCAAAAGTTTTATATGTAATAAACATATTATGATGACTATAAGAGGGGCAAAAATATTGTCCATTCATTTAATTACCCACTCCTGCCCTATGAGAAGAATGGAGAAACTATTTCACAATTGTATGTCTATATTTTAAAAATAATCTCAATCTCACTTTGACCTAGCATGCCATTCCATACTTCATTTGTTAATTTATGATTTTATGCCTGGAGACCAATAGAGCTTTTGTTCAATATAGTCACATTAAAAAATTAAGCAAGGTTTATTCTTTATTCTACTGCTACTACTACTATTACTACTACAAACAATAACAACCAAAAGCAAAAAACCAAACCATTGCCGTCAAGTAGATTCGACTCATATCAACCCTATAGGACAGAGTAGGACTGCCCCATAGGGTTTCCAAGGAGCAGCTGGTAGATTCAAACTGCCAACGTTTTGGTTAGCAGCTGAGCTCTTAACCAATATGCCATCAGGGTTCGTTCTGCTCCTCCTCCTCCTATTAAATATTCAGTCTCTGAACACTTTTAAAGTAGGCTATAAGGTTCACATATATTGTTGGGATAGTGTATGTGTATCTCTTAAATGTTTTTATACAATTTGTTTTTGTTATTGGGTGCCATCAAGTTGATTCTGACTCATAGAAATCCCATGAGACAGAGTAGAACTACCCCATAGGGTTTTCTTGGCTGTAATCTTTACAGAAGCAGATTGTCAGGTTTTTCTCCCACTGAGCCTCCAGGTGGGTTCCAACTGCCAACCTTTTGATTAGCAGCTGAGTACTTAACCATTCGCACCACAAGGGCTCCTTTTTATACAGTTTACAACAGTTAAATTAGAGATAAGAAGACAGCCAAGCACTTCTCTACTAAAATCATAGCCCAGAGAATTACTGCTCAGATATTAATATATTGAGGTATACATAATCCTGAGAAAAATGGAAGAAAACTATGGAAATCTTAGATTTAATAACGTGCAGGTTTAAAACTGTATTACTTGTTTGCTTTGTATGAATCCAAATTACCAAGGACAACCAACAAACATCTTAAAATTAAGACAAGATGACTATATCGTTTATAACAATCTTGGATAGTAAATTATAAAACTGATAAAGTTTCTGATATAGCAAAAAAAAAACTTATTGCTCTCGAGTTGATTCTGACTCATAGCGACCCTATAGGACAGAGTAGAACTGCCCCATAGAGTTTCCAAGGAGCAGCTGGTGGATTCGAACTGCCAACCTTTTGGTTAGTAGCTGTAGTTCTTAACCACTACACCACCAGGGTTTCCTGATAAAGCCAGAAGCAGCAAATTATGCTGCAGATGATTTACGGGGAAAAAGGAAAAAAAAAAAAAAAAAAGCCCAGAATCTCTAAACATAAATTTAAGAGTCTTAAAAAAATTTCATTTAACCTTCATTTTTTTTGGTATTGGGGGTGCTTGACAAGTTTTCTTTTCAGAAATTATCTAAACCTAATAACTTTCCTGGTGGAAGTGCGGGAAAGTGTGACTTATGCATCAACCACAGATTAAAATAACAGAAGAAATAATACCTCACAGCATTCTGAAAGGGAAACTGGTACTAAGAGTCTGTTTTCCGCCTGAGGCCTTCCCCTCTGTCACCTGCCACCCACTTGTGACCTATGAGTCACTGACTATTCCAACTTCATTTAAAATCTTTATTAAATTAGTTTGAATCCTAAGCCTTCTGTATTAAGAGAAACTGTACTGGATTTTATACTTTTAAAATGAAGAAATACAGTAGAGGTTGCAGAATCATTGGTTTATTTGTATTTTTGGGAAACTTGGTGTATGTGTATGCATGCATTTGTATGTATGCCTGGGTATTTACACATATGAAAGCAACAAAGTTGATCCTTCTTTTTCTTTATTCTATGATGGCATGCTCTATTCTTATGAGAAGTAATAATAACACTAATGCTGACTAACATTTATCGAGTGCTTATTATGTATAAAGTGCTATGCTAAGTGTTTCATCACACACGTTAGCTAATAAAATCTCCTCTTAATGGTAAGTTTTGTGTAGTAGCCTGTGTGTTCACTCTTAGATAATGCCTGCTATATAAGAGACACAAAGTAAATATCAGTCTAGTGAAGAAATGGACTCCCACTATGTCTTTACAAGATAGACATCATTGCCTTTATTATGCAAATAAGAAAAATGAGGCTTAGAGAGATTGAGAGCTTCTAAAATTCACCCTACTCCAAAGCCTATGGGTTTAATTATAATTAGATGGAAATATTCACCAGAGGCAAACTTTTTTTGGACAGGATTTTCTATTTAACTTACTAATTCCTTTGTGGAAAAAGAGGTTTTGCTATTAACATACAATTCTTCATTCTTTTATGAAACAGTAACCTACCATAAAATTTTCCTTAGGAAACAGAATCTAGAATGCTTTGCAGCTGTTCCAGATTAATTCTGTTAATAAATGGTTTAAATGACTGTGGTTTCTTGGTATTTTTATTTACATCTTTATGTTGCTTTACGTTATTGTTAGGGTATGGAGCTCAATATGACTATACATGTTTATAGAAGTTTATACAAAAAAAATTTTTTTTATATCACAATTTAATTTTAGAAATATTTATTCAATTGTTGAATTATCTCTTGAACAAAGCTCTCTGGAAAATGTCTATTCTTTTCTGGCATGAATGGAAAGAAGAGAAATGCCAATAAACTAATTTTCTTTGCCCCTTGAAAAAATTAAGAACAAAAATCTTAAGAATTCAAAGGAATTTGTTTTTTAGAGACTTCTGCAACCAATCTATGGGTTTCTCTACATGTCCTTATACAAACAGTCATCAGTTCTAGGCTTGGTCACTCCAAGTGCACTGGGTCATGTGTTCCTAATAAGACTTGTTGAATTCTATTTTAACAATAGCCTATAACAGCATAGCTAAGAAGTAAAACGTTCTCCAAAAATATATGATGCATCTAAAAAAGAAATATTTTTATATGACGTATGCTTATTGTCTTTTCCTTGCTAAGGTTCCTTTTCATTCAAGTAGCTGTTCAAGAGTTTATTTTAGTTGAACAAACAAAAGAAAATTTATGGAGTGTTTCATAAACTGGCAGTCCCTGGATTATGAACGAGTTCTGTTCCTGTGGCTGTATTTCAGTCAAATGTGTACATAAATTGGAACACTTAGGTAAGGTTTATATCTAACGTCAGTTTGTCAACTGTTCGTCTTAGTATACAGTATTTAGTGTACCTTTCTATACATAGAAAACATTTAAAAGAAATACTTCCAGATACTCTAAAACACCTTTCACATAATAATACCGTAATAATAAAAATAATGATGTTTTGATGCATGTTGCAAAGTAGTACTCATTTGTTATTACAAACCATTGTATGTACCTCATATGTTTAACATAATAGGCTTTATATGGGGGTTGGTTCGTAACTACAGTTTGTATGTAAGTGGAACGTTTGTAATTAGGGGACGGGCTATATTTGTGCTAGGCATTTTGCCCTTAGAAAATGGGACTATCAGAATGAACGAGATGATATGGCCCCCAACTTCAGTGACTTCATGGTCTAGTTGGGGGAAACACGGACAATTTAAATTATGATTAGAATATAATAAGTTAAGTAGCAGGGGAAGTTTAAGGTACTCTCAAAACACCTAAGAAGGGCATCTGATTCATGCTTAGGTGATAATGGATGCATTCCATGTGCTTTCCAGTTTAAGTTGAAAGTGCAAAGTTTTGTGGAAGAAGAAAGCTTGCAGCCATGGAAGAATTGGGAAAACTAAAGCAATGAAGAAGACTCTAAGAAAGCTGCAACAGCGAGTGAGTGTGAAAGGCATAAGAGATAGGACTGAAGAGAGAAGTAAGATCTGACCCTGTTAAACCTTGTAGGCTACCTTAAGAATTTTACTTTCATAGCTGCATCATTTTAATGGTTCTAAGCAGGAAAGGAGGGAGTGGCAACTACATTGGCATCTTTAAAAGAGCAGGTACACACCCATACAAGGGAGTATGTCCAGTAGACATTGGAGAGACAGGTTGAAATCTATGCTGGGCTTATGGATTTGGGAGTTATCAGCATGTAAATCATAACAGAAAAAAGCAGAATTCATGAGATCACACAGGAAGAGTGCATGAAGTAATAAGATGAGAAAGACCAAAGAAACCCTAACAGTAATATTATCTGTTGTGGTTTAGAAAGAAAATACAATTCTCATCTCAAAAACTGATAAGCTTACAACCAGGACTTATGGTTCACCAGGAAATTGCCTAATTTTCTGAATTATTTAAGAAAAGTCCACTTTACTATTATAAAAATAATACATGATCACTTTGGAAAATCAAGAAAGTAAAGCAAAGCAAAGAAGGACATAAAAATTAACTAGATTTTCATCACTCAGATATAAGAGATGTTAGCCAGTTTGCTACCCATTCTTTAATGTGTTCATTCCTCACTGTATGTGAGGAATCTGTACTTGGCCTCGTGACCTGTTTATCTGAAGAAAAGGTGGGAAATGTGGCACAAGCAGAGGTTTGAAAAGTCCTCGTTCTTTGGGACTTGTTCATTTGCTGATCTTTGGCTCTCTGAGACTAACAAAAAAACCAAACCCAAATCCATTGCCAATGAGTTGTTTCCAACTTATAGCTACCCTATAGGACACAGTAGAACTACCCTATAGGATTTTCAAGGTTGTAGTCTTTACCCTGGTGGAGTAGTGGTTAAGAGCTACAGCTGTTAACCAAAAGGTCGGCAGTTCAAATCCACCAGGTGCTCCTTGGAAGCTCTATGGGGTAGTTCTACTCTGTCCTATAGGGTCACTATGAGTCGGAATCGACACGACAGCAGTGGGTTTTTAGTCTTTACAGAAGCAGACTGCCCCATCTTTCTCTCATGGAGTGGCTGGTAGATTTGAAATACCAGTCTTTTGGTTAGCAGCCAAGCACTTAACCACTGACCCACCAGGGCTCCTGAGACTAACTACCATATGAAAAAGCCCATGCTGGTCTGCTGAAAAATAAAGCAGAGATGAACCACCTCCTCTGAGACCTCCTAGACCAGCCAGCCTTCCAACATGTGAGTCAGGCCTCTTACATCATCCAGCTCTAGTCAAGATAGCCCAGACCAGAAGAACCTCATAACCAACCCACAATCTAAGTTTTGGGATGATTTGTTGCAGAGCAAAAGTCAAGTGTGGTAAAAGGACTGCCAGACGAATTATCGGGTAACGTGTACGACACCTGTCCTAAGAAGATTGGGTTTCATCCAATATCTACCACATCCTGGCTCTTTGGCCTTGGATAAATAACTTTGCCCATCTAAATTTCAATTTTCTCATCTTTCCTGTATAATGTTTCTCCAGATAAATTATAATAATGAATATGAAGTCATTTTATAAGCTCTGAAACATTAGCTATTATTTTAATGCTTTTATGACATTAAAACATACTCTTGTTTTTTTTCTATTTCTATAGAAAAGTTCCCCATTAAACAACGATATCATTTTCACATGATTAAGCTCTTATCAGCTTTATATTACTATAACGTCCAAAACAATGCAGTAAGGCTATTCCCATACATGACCTAGAGTCCAAACCAAAAACCAAACTTGTTGCCATCAAGCCGATTCCAACTCATAGCAACCCAGTACTGACTTTTTGGTTAGCAGTCAAGCTCTTTAACCACTACACCACCAGTGCTCTGACCCAGAGTCCAGTGAACTCAAATATCATTATTTCTATTATTGTAAATAAGAATAAACATTAACACTCATATTTATTGGGATGCCACTACACTCTATGTATTCACATATAACTCTTTGCATGGTGACTCTGGATTCTCAAACCTACCCTACATAGTATGACTGGGACAATTCTAGATGCTTTCTCCATTGCTTAATACAAGCATATCTTGTTTTGTTACACTTCATTTTATTGCAATTCACAGATACTGCTTTTTTTTTTCTTTTCTTTTTTACAAATTGAAGGTTTGTGGCAACCCTGCCTTGAACAAGTCTATCAGTACCATTTTTTCAACACCTTGTCCTCACTTCATGTCTCTGTATCACATTTTGGTAATTCTTACAATATTTCAAACTTGTTCATTATTATTGTAAATGTTATGATGATTTGTGATCAGTGATCTTTGATGTAATTGCTTCGATGCGCCATGAACCACGCCCATATAAGACAGCAAACTTAATCGATAAATATGTTTTCTGACTGCTCCAATGACCAGCCGTTCCTCCCTCTCTCTCTCCCCCTTTTCTCAGGCATCCTTATTCCCTGAGATGGGACAATATTGAAATTAGGACAGTTAATAACCCTACAATTGCCTCTAAGTGTTCAAATGAAAGGAAGAGTCTCACTTTAAATCAAAAGCTAGAAATGATTAAGCTTAGACAGCAAGACATGTCATAAGCCGAGACAGGCTGAAAGCCAGGCCTCTGCACCAAATAGCAAGTTGTGAATGCAAAGGAAAAGTTCTTGATGGAAATTAAAAGTGTTACTCCAGTGAACACACAAATGATAATAAAGTGAAACAGCCTTATTACTGATATGGAGAAAATTTTAGTAATATGGCTAGAAGATCAAAGCAGCCACAACATTCCCTTAAGCCAAAGCCTAATCAAGAGTAAGGCCCTAATTCTCTTCAATTCTATGAAGGCTGAGAGAGGGGAGGAGGCTGCAGAAGAAAAGTTTAAAGCCAGTAGATGTGGGTTCACGAGGTTTAAGAAAGAAGCTCTCTCCATAACATAAAATTGCAAGATGAAGCAGCAGGTGATGACGTAGGAGCTGCAGCGAGTCATCCGGAAGATCTAGCTAAGATCATCGATGAAGGCGGCTCCACTAAACAACAGATTTTCAATGCAGCCAAACAACCTTATATTGGAAAATGATGCTTTTATGGATTGAATTGTGTCCCCCCAAAATGTGTGTCAACCTGGTTAGGCCATGATTCCCAGTATTGTGTAACTGTCCC
The DNA here is from genome assembly GCF_024166365.1 of Elephas maximus indicus. NCBI lineage: Eukaryota > Metazoa > Chordata > Mammalia > Proboscidea > Elephantidae > Elephas > Elephas maximus. The sequence continues at coordinate 83,924,806 of NC_064825.1, forward strand.
CCATTTTGATTTTTTGTAATTTTCCTATGTGTTGTAAATCCTAACCTGTATGATGTTAATGAAGCAGGATTGGAAGCAGTTACATTAATGAGCCAGGACACAATCTACAAGATTAGACTGTATCATGAGTCAATCTCTTTTGAGATATGAAAGAGAGAGGGGAGTAGAGAGGACAGGAAACTCTGACCACGAAGAAAGAACTGGGAGAGGTGTGCATTCTTTGGACCTGGGGTTCCTGTGCTAAGAATCTCCTAAACAATGGGTAAGGTTGATGACAAGGACTTTCCCCCAGAACCAACAGAAAGTGAAAGAATTCTCCTGGATCTAGCATGCTGAATTTGGACTTCTAGCCTCCTAGGCTGTGGGGGGATAAATTTCTGTATGTTAAAGCCACCCATTTGTATTATTTCTGTTATATTAGCATTAGATAACTAAAACAGATGCCATCTAGGACTTTCATAGCTAAAGAGAAGTCAGTGCCTGACTTCAAAGCTTAAAAGGACAGGCTGACTCTCTTGTTAGGGGCTAATGCAGCTAGTGACTTTAATTGAAGCCACTGTTCATTTACCATTCTGAAAATCCTAGGATCCTTAAGAATTATGCTAAATCTCCTCTGCCTGTGCTCTATAAATGGAACATGAAAGCCTGTATGATAGCACGTCAGTTTACAACATGATTTACTGAATATTTTAAGCCCGCTGTTGAGGCCTATTGTTGCTATAATGTGCCTTCCATTAGCTTTCAACTCATAGAGACACTTTATACAACAGAACCAAACACTGTCTGGTCTTGCACCTTCCTCATGATTGTTGTTATGCTTGAGAGCATTGTCGCAACCACTGTGTCAATTCATCTTATTGAAGATCTTTCTCTTTTTTGATGACCCTTTACTTTACCTAGTATGATGTCCTTCTCCAGGGACTGATCCCTTCTGATAACATGTCCAAAGTATTGGTGAGATGTAGTCTCACCATCTTTGTGTCTAAGGAGAATTCTGGCTGTACTTCTTCCAAGACAGATTTGTTCATTCTTTTGGCAGTCCATGGTATATTCAACACTCTTTGCCTATACCATAATTCAAAGGCATCAATTCTTCTTAGGTCTTCTTTATTCATTGCCCAGCTTTTGTATGCATATGAAGTAATTCAAAACATCATGGCTTGGGTCAGGTGCACCTTAGTCCTTAAAGTGACACCTTTGCTATTTAACACTTTAAAAAGTTCTTTTGCGGCAGATTTGCCCAATGCAATGTGTTATTTAAGTTTTTGACTGCTGCTTCTATGGGTGTTGATTGTGGATTCAAGTAAAATGAAGTCCTTAACAACCTCAGTCTTTTCCCTGTTTATCATGATGTTGATAACTGGTCCACTTGTGAGGATTTTTGTTTTCTTTATGTTGAGCTGCAATCCATACTGAAGGCTGTAGTCTTTCATCTTCATCAGTAAGTGCTTCAAGTACTCTTCACTTTCTGCAAGAGGAATGGTGTTGCATTCACTATCAAAAAGAACATTTTAAGATTTGTCTTGAAGTACAACCCTGTTATTGATAGGACAATATTCATACGCCTAAAAGGAAGACCAGTTAATACAACTATTATTCAAATTTATGCACCAATCACTAAGGCCAAAGATTAAGAAATTGAAGATTTTTACCAATGTCTGCCTTCTGGATTTGATCAGACAGGAAAGAAAGAAAAGACCAAAATGGATGTCAGGAGAGACTCTGTAACTTGCTCTTGAATGTCAGGTAGCTAATTCAAATGGAAAAAAATGACGAAGTAAAAGAGCTGAACAGAAGATTTCAAAGGGCAGCATGAGAAGACAAAGGCAAGTATTATAATGACATGTGTAAGGACTTGGAGTTAGAAAACCAAAAGGGAAGAACATATTCGGCATTTCTCAAGCTGAAAGAACTGAAGAAAAAGTTCAAGCCTCAAGTTGCAATATTGAAGGATTCTATGGGGAAAATATTAAATGATGTAGGAAGCATCAAAAGAAGATGGAAAGAATACACAGAGTCACCGTATCAAGAAGAATTTGCCAACATTCAACCATTTCAGGAGGTAGCACATGATCAGGAACCAATAGTACTGAAGGTAGAGGTCCAAGCTTCCCTGAAGACACTGGCGAAAAACAAGGCTCCAGGAACTGACAGAATATTAATTGAGATGTTTCAATAAACAGATGCAGTGCTGAAAGTGCTCACTCCTGTATGCCAAGAAATTTGGGAGATAGTTACCTGGCCAACTGACTGAAAGAGATTCTTATTTATGGCTATTCTAAAGAAAGGTGATCCAACCAAATTTGCAAATTATCAAACAATATCAATATCACATGCAAAGTAAAATTTTGCTAAAGATCATTCAAAAGGAGTTGCTGCAGTACATTGACAGGGAACTTCTAGAAATTCAAGCTGGATTCAGAAGAGGATGTGGTACCAGGGATATCATTGCTGATGTCAGATGGATCATGGCTAAAAGTAAAGAGTACCAGAGATGTTTTCCTGTGTTTTATTGACTATGAAAATAGCATCACATGCTACAGAGAAATCTTTTATGTGGATCATAACAAAGTATGGGTAACATAGCAAGGAATGGGAATTCTAGAACACTTAATTTTCCTTATGAAGAGCCTGTTCATACATCAAGAGGTAGTTGTTTGAACAGACCAAAGGGATACTACATGGTTTAAGGTCCAGAAAGGTGTGCATCAGGTTCGTATCCTTTCACCATACTTATTCAGCCTTTATACTGAGCAAATAAACTAGAAGCCGGATTATATGAAGAAGAATGGGGCATCAGAATTGGTGGAAGACTCATTAACAACCTGTTTTATGCAGATGACACAAACTTGTTGAGACCTACGGCTCAGAGAAACAGATTCCTTTCAAAATATTACTGCTGATCGACTATGTGGCTGGTCGCCCAAGAGCTCTGATGGAGGTATATAAAGAGATTAATGTTGTTTTCATGTGTGCTAATACAACATCCATTCTGCATCTTGCAAGTCAAAGAGTAATTTTGACTTTCAAGTCTTATTATTAGGAAATACATTTCATAAGGCTATAGCTGCCATATTTAGTGATTCCTCTGATGGAGCTCTCCAAAGAAAATTGAAAACCTTCTGGAAAGGATTCACCATTTCAGATGCCATTAAGAACATTCGTGATTCATGACAGGAGGTCAAAATAATAATATTAACAGGCATTTGGAAGAAGTTAATGTTGGATGACTTTCAGGGGTTCAAGACTTCGATGGATGAAGTAACTGCAGATGTGGTAGAAATAGCAAGAGAACTAGAATTAGAATTGGAGCCTGAAGATGTGACTGGATTTCTGTAATCTCATGATAAAACTTTAATGGTTGAAGAGTTGCTTCTTATGGATAAACAAAGAAAGTGGTTCCTTGAGATTCTGGTGAAGATGCTGTACATTGCTGAAATGACAGGAAAGGATTTAGAATATTACATAAATTCAGTTGCTAAAGCAATGGCAGAATTTGAGAGGATTGACTCCAATTTTGAAAGAAGTTCTACCGTTGTTAAAATACCATTAAACAGCGCCACATGCTACAGACAAATCTTTCACGAAAGGAGGAGTCAATCGAACTTCATTGTTGTATTTTCAGAAATTGCCACAGCCACCCCAACCTTCAGCACCCACTGCCCTGATCTCTCAGCAGCCATCAACATCGAAGCAAGATTCTCCACCAGCAAAAAGATTACAACTCACTGAAAGCTCAGTAGATTGTTAGTATTTTTAGCAATAAAGTATTTTTTAATTAAAGGATGTACATTTTTTAACATAATGTTACTGCACAATTAGTAGACTACAGCGCAGTAACTTTTATATGGACTGGGAAACCAAAAAATTCCTGTGACTCACTTTATTGCTATATTCGCTTCAGTGATCTGGAACTGAGCCCTCAATATCTCCAAGGCATGCCTTTAACTTGCAGTTGTTGTTTGGGTTTGAGTTGATTCCAACTCATAGATAACCTATAGGGCAGAGTAGAACTGCCACATTGGGTTTCCGAAACTGTAATCTTTATGGGAGCAGATTGGCAAGTCTTTTCTCCTGCAGAGTGGCTGGTGGGTTCCAACAGCCAACCTTTTGGTTTGCACCCCAGCAGTTAACCATTGTGCCATCAGTGCTCCTTGGGCCATTATTTAACCAGTTGCCATCAAGTTGATTTTGACTCATAGCAACCCTATAGGACAGAGTAGAACTGCCTCATTTTGTTTCCACATCTTTACCCCAGACTGCCACATCTTTCTCCCACAGAGTGATTGGTGAGTTCCAACCACAGACCTTTTGGTTAGCAGCCGAGCACTTGATCACTACACTATCAGGGCTTCTCTGGCCCATAACTTAGAGCCTATGAAGTATATCAAAACAGTCTTAATCTTCTGCAATTAATCAACACAACTTTTTGGAAAATGCATCTCTTCCTGCCTGAATTCATCATTTTCTCATAAACTCTTTACTCTTCTAATCTCATAACAGGTGGTTTGCACCACTGTTAAAATTTAAACCTTAAAAAACTCTGATTCATGTCAGTGCAAATTCCTATTTTCCTTTTTATAGAATATTCTCCTTTTAGAGGGAGACCTCAGTCCTGACCCTTGCTTTAAATACAGATGCTGCTTGAGTCTCTTGATAAGAGGTCAAAAATGTAAATATGACATTGGCTAAAGGGTTATTTGAGCCTGTGTTGAGAAATCAATTTTCATAGGTTTTTCTCCTTTCCAAAATAAATACTTTTGATCTTAATGTTTTCAGTTCAAGCCAAAATAAGATAACATGACTCCTGATAAACCACAGCCAGAAGCTGCCAGAGGCTTATTTCTATTACCCCTTTCCCTTTCCTCACCACAGGGGAAAAATTACTAGGGACATTCAAACCTTAAAATGGTTCTAAATGATTTTTTCTTATAGTTTAGGTTGTGGTGTTAGATATGTCATACGTACTGAATAATATATCCTTTCTTACTTCATAACTTTACAACAGATTAGTGCTCATTGCAAGTTACTTTTTCTCTCTAAAGTGCAGCCTGGAAAACAATGGATCATCACTGGTTCTTGCTTGTGACAGATGTTACTGGACATAACCCACAAATCCCACAACAAGGCATCGTTGTAAAACCTGATAATTAAATAATATTTGGATGCTTTTCAGGCTTACATTTAAAAATAAATTCTAGTTAAAAGAAGTCTTGGCTTTGATTTATTGCCTGTTTGCATCTTTTCACAAGCTAAAAGTGAAAGCTTCTACAATACCTATTGAAAACCATAAACTTGTCATACTATGATCCACAGATCTTCAAATTTTATATTTCTTGAACTTGTTTAAGTAACTTAAGTTTTTTAGTCATTTTATTCTTTTGTTTGTTTGTTTTACATCCTATTCCTCTTAAAAATTGCCTCTTGCTATTTATACCTTGGTCCTATGTCATGTATTGTTATGATCTGTTATCCTATCTTTCTTACCTTCTAGAGTTTGAGGTGCTCAGGGGTGGGGATTTTAATTTACTTTCTATCACAAGTACCTAAAATAGGGACTTACACATAGTAGATCTTCAAAAAATCTGTTGAGTCGGCACATCATTTTATGAAGTCTCTGCCTCTTCTTCATATTTCTCTCTCCCTTTTCCTTTCTCTCTTCACATGTCACTCTTCAGTTTCTAAATCTGCCTGCTATCATTACAGCCTACTACTGTGTCTGAGGCCCAATCCTTGGCCCTCATGTAAGAGGCCTAATATCTCCATCTGCAAGGTTTTGTGCAGATTCACTACCATTTTCTCAGATCCCTGCACGATAGCATAACTATCACATATCCCTCTTTTCCAGTCAGTACTTCCAGATCTTTAAATAGCTCTATTGGAGCCCTGGTGATGCAGTAGTTAAGAGCTTGGCTGGTAACCAAAAGACTGGCAGTTCAAATCCACCAACTGCTCCTTGAAAACCCTATGGGGCAGTTCTATTCTGTCCTACAGGGTCACTATAAGTCAGAATTGACTTGATGGCAATGGGTTTTTGTTGTTGTTGTTATTCTCTTATTTTTCCATCATGTCTCCAAAACATAAACCGTATGAAACAGATGGACCAAAGCTCAAGTGAAGCAACCTGGTGGACATCACAGGAGAGAAATTTCCTTGTTCTCCAACACTTCTTTCTTCTCCAACACTTTAAAAAGTGGAGGAAAATTCACAGTCCAAAGGTAGCTTCTCTGTGATGGATCTAGCTTTTGGTTTTGAGCCCAAGAAACAGTCAACAGGGAAAATGTGCATTGGCTGTTAGTTACTCTTTGCTTTTTATGTTTTCAGTCTTTCCGTTTTTTTTGTTTTTCCTATATGGCCAGCTGCTGGACTACTACTTGGCAGGCTCACACCAACCAATGTGGTGTTAACCAATTGGATTCCCCGTCATCTGATTCTGGAAATTAGTCCCTGCATATCGGATTCATTACTTCAAACAAACCACTGATCAAGATGCTTGAGAGCCACGGGTGGCCACTTCAACTGGGGGAAGAAAAGGTCCCCATGATTTTTTTAGAATCAACAAACCCTATTTTTATAGCACTTTCATCTGATTTCTTGCATATAGCAAGTGTTGATTCATATTTTTACTGTGTTCAGATTTACTATTGCTCTCAAATGAACTTGATATAATGAGATAAAACTTTATATTTCTTTCTACACTTGGGAAAATCACAGTATCTAGTGCATTTTTTTTCTTTTTTAGTCCCGGCTACACATCTGAGCCCTATTATTCCAACCCTCAAATCAACTCTAATAAAACAAGAGTGATCAGATTCTAGGAAAAGGGACCATATCTTCAGTTATTGATGAAAAGGCATAATATCCATATCACTTGGACATAAATAGAAGGGGATATATTTTTATTATTATTACAAAATATTTAGTTATTAATATGTGCCTGACATTGTGCTAAACATTTTCTTATTTCATTTTCAGATAATCTTATGAGAAAAAGATATATATGTGTGTGTGTATATATATATATATACACACACTATCTCGATGGCACCTAACAACAACAACGATAAGTGGATTATATATAATATAATCATAGCACCCCCGTGTACAACACAGAAGGAAACACTGCCCAGTCCTGCACCATTCTCACAAGCCCCTTGTTGCAGCCACCGTGTCAGTCCATCTCATCAAGAGTCTTCCTCTTTTTCATTGACCCTCTACTTTACCAAGTATGATGTCCTTCTCCAGGGACTGACCCCTCCTGACAACATGTCAAAAGTACATGAGACATAGTCTCGCCATCCATGACTTCAAAGAGCATTCTGGCTGTACTTCTTCCAAGACAGATTTGTTTGTTCTTTTGGCAGTCCATAGTATATTCAATATTTTTCTCCAACACCACAATTCAAAGGCGTCAATTCTTCTTCAGTGTTCTGTATTCTTCTTCCAGCTTTCACATATATAGGAGGCGACTGAAAAATCCCCATGTAAGACTATGTAAAGTTAAGACTTGTTGGCTAAGTAACACAGTTAAATTGTAGAACTGAGATTATAACCAGTTTTATTTAGTGCTCAAGTCTATACTTCTTTTAACCCTATGCTATTGTGTCTGTGGAGACCAAGAAAACTGGTTAGTGGTACATGGGGTATTGTGAAAACAGTTCCAGATTTGTAACTAGAAATTACATTTTATTTTAGCTCCTACTTAGTTGGTTATTTTTACCTCGAACAAGTCACTTAATCTCCCTGGAATTCTGCCGTACACCCTTTTGGAGCTTTTTATAAAATGAAATCTGGATGCAATTCAGTTTTTACATTTTAAAATGAACCGTAGTTGCTATGACAAATTCTGATTTGGATTAACTGACTACATCTGTATGTTTTTATTGAACAGAAATCGAGGCAAGAGTTGTCATTAGCATGGCATATGGAATTGTGTGCAATCAATCTGCGGCATAGCATTTCATCCTCAGCTCTGCCTCTTGCCCCTCAGTAACCACTCTGTTGAAAACACTCTGAGGTGGTCACTGTTCCTTAAATACATTATTATCTTTTATATCTCTGAGATTTTTTACATACTGTTACTTAATATATATAAATTACTTGAATAAGTGAAATAATTCCTGGCACAAAACAAGAGCTAACACAGCGTTATTACAATTAATACTATTATTTTCCCTCTAGCAAACTGTTCTTCAACTTTTAAGAACCAGTTCAAAAGTCACCTCATCTGTTGATTCCATCATGTGACAGAAATTCCATTGCATGTGGCAGAAAGCCCAGCTCAAACTGATTTACTGCAATTAACAATCAAAGAAACAAACAACTGCATATATAAGAGAGAGAATTTATTGGCTCACATACTTGAAATATTCAGGACAGATCAAGCCAGCACATCAGTACTTGAGGGCTCAAATGATCTCTCCCTGGTTTTCAGTTCTGTTCGTCATTTGCTTTATTCCTCTGGTCTTATTAGGGGGCAAGAGGGCTACCTAGAGCGCTAGGACTGCCAAGTTAATGACCAGCACAAACAGAAAGAGTTCCTTCCTTGCAGATTTTACACGGGCTCTGGGATTTACTCTGATCAGAGCAAATTGCTACACATGTTAATTTCTGAATCAATCACTATAGCCTATGAAATAAAATAATGGACACTGAACAGGCTTAGGTCAATACCTTAATGTCTTGGAGAAATCATTTTAGCGAAGCAGTTTTTGTTTGCATGCTCATTCATACCCTCTCCTACCCAGTCTGGGAGTTTCTTTCAGTACCAGGGCTGTGTCTCATATTCATGTGTATCCTTGGACATTATGATGAGCCAGGGGCATAGCAGATTTTTCAATAAATGCTGACAAGGCGGATGGATAAATGGATGAGTTCATAGACATATGAAGGCCAAGTGCCTGGTTGAAAGAAGTTTACAGCATAGTGAAACAGTGCATTTTTTATATGTTTATTTATTTAACTAATATTTCTAAACCACTTATAATCAGGCAGGCGATACACTAACCACTAAAAAAACAACAGAAAATTAAAAGGAAAAATCATCTGTGTTCTCATGGAATTTATGTTGTTGTCATGTGCCATCCCGTCTATAGTCTGGTGGAAAAAGAAGACTGTAAACAATTTAAAATGGATAGTGTAACAATAGAGAATGAATGAAACTTTGGGAACTTGGGAACCAATTGGCCAAATCTGGTTTATGGATCAAAGGAGACTTCTTGTCAGAATGACCTTTAAGCTGAGACCTATGAGGATGAGTAAACTTTAAGGGAAGAGAGAGTTGAAAATCAGCAGAGCACATTTACAGAACTGAAAGAAATCCCAACTAGGTGGTCAGAAAGAGGATGGTTCAGATTGCAGAGGTGGTTAAAAATCATTTCAGGCATTGTGTGGCTGATCTGGGAGAAATGGAAAGTCTTTGAAGTGTAATCATATCTGAAATATATGGTAACAAGTATTTCAAAGTTAGATACATGCAAAATGGTATGCTGCCTGGAGAGCCACTGAGAGTTCACGAAAGAAGCTATGTCTCTTGCATTTTGAAGAATGAATATAAAAAAAAAAAAGAAAATTTTTTTTTTTTTTTATCACAAAATAGGTAATAGTAAGATATTGATGGTCTTAAAGAAGGTCTTAGTCATGTTCTGGGTTAGTGGATTTTGGGGGGTGTGTTTGGAGCATCCTAAGTTGAGCGATGTGTTGAGAGTGCTGGCTGTTAGGCTGAAAAGGTAGGTAGCTGCCTGATTGTGAAAGTCTTTATTTGCCACACTAAGAAATCTGAGTTTTATACTATAGTCACTAAAAAAAAAAGGGAATCCTAAATACTGAAGGCCATACTTTTAGATCCTCTCAGTTGTGTCCTTTACTCAACTCATAAGACTTAGGGTAGATCACATTCTGGAAGTTTCAAAGATGATGAGTAATAAATATGGCCCTAAACATTTTTTTTTTTAATTTTAGTTGTAAAGGTCAACAAAATAATTTATATAAAAATTATTCATATTAAGGTATTGCACTATCCCTTGAAATTTCTAATAACATCGATCATGAAATTGCCGACCTTCAAAAGACCATATTTGACGTCACGCAGTACTCCTGAAATAACTCCTTGCTTCATATATTTATTGCACAATACATTTTCTTTTGCTCACACCTTATAAGATCACTGTTGTTTTGTAGGCAGCTGCCCTTTCCCTTTACAAGGGAAGTAGCATTTTATCACCTACCAAAGACCATTGTTGAGAAAATAAGTATTGTCGCTCTGTCAATGGGCTATTTTAACTACCTTCCTTAAGTCGTGATCAGAAACAGGCTGAATAAAAAGGACTCAAAGTATTTCAAACAAAGAGGAAGCCAGATAAGTCAGAGTTCTGAATCTTTACTGGTTTATCATTATACAGTAGGATACTCTGCTCTTGAAAATTATATAAGATTAAGGCATGGATTTCAAATATCATTTGCTAAATCATCCAGGAACATAGAAACCGTATTGGAATGATTTAAAATTTTTTTTTTTTTAATCTGTAGCATTTGTTAGGCATCTTTAAAATCCCATTTCTTAGAGACAGCTGTAGAGTAAAAGTTTGCCTTTCTGCATCAGCGTCCTTCCATCTGAAGTCCTAGTTGCCTAGACCTGATTGTTTCCTGGTATCTTCATCAAGGCATTCCTCCTCAGATAGCCTCCTTCTTTTTTACGATCATAAAACTTCATCTTTCTGCATGGTTTCTCAAGGTTTTTGGTTCCTGGATGGGGAATTTATACAATAAATGAAAAAACGCCAACACATGAAGCAACAATTTTAAGCAGAAGTTTATGTGATAATGCTTTGCTTTTAGAAAGACAGTCCCCTAAAAGTGGGTTAAATACATTGATTAGTGTGACTAGTGGATTGCTGTAATAGTCCAGGTGACAGATGATAAAGGTGTTATCCAGGAGAGACACAGTAAGAAATACACACACACACACACACACACACACACACACACACGTCAGTCCCTGAGTGATGCAAACAGTTAATAAGTTAGACTGCTAACAAAATGTTGGAAGTTTGATTTGACCCAAAGTTGCTATGGAAGAAAGAACTTGTAATCTACTTCTAAAAAAATCAACTATTGAAAACCCTATGGAGTACAGTTCTACTGTGACACACATGACACATGGTATCACCTTGAGTTGGAATCAACTCCAAGGCAACTGGTTTGGTTTTATATACATATATATGTGTGTATACATATATATGTGTGTGTGTGTATATATATGTCGTTGTTAAATGCCATCAACTCAGTTCTGACTCATAGTGACCCTGTGTACAACAGAACAAAACACTGCCTGGTCCTGCTCTATCCTCATAATTATTGTTATGCTTGAGCCTGTTGTTATAGCCACTGTGTCAATTCATCTCCTTGAGGGTATTCCTCTTTTTCACTGACCCTCTACTTCACCAAGCATGGTGGCCTGCTCCAGGGACACCAAAGTACATGAAACAAAGTATCACCCTCCTCTCTTCTAAGGAGCATTCTGGCTGTACTTCCAAGACAGATTTGTTTGTTCTTCTGGAAGTCCATGGTGTATTCAATATTCTTCACTAACACTACAAATCAAAGGCATCAATTCTTCTTTGGTCTTCCTTATTCATTGTCCAATATTAACATGCATATGAGACAATTCGAAATACCATGCCTTAGGCCAGGTGCACCTTAGTCCTCAGAGTGACATCATTGCTTTTAAACACATGAAAGAGATCTTCTACAGCTGATTTGCCCAATATAGTGCATCGTTTGGTTTCTTGACTGCTGCTTCCACAGATGTCGATTGTGAATCCAAGTAAAATGAAATCCTTTACAATTTTAATCTTTTATCTGTTTGTCATGATGCTGCTTCTTGGTCCAGTTGTGAGAATTTTTGTTTTCTTTATGTTTATGTTTTCTTCAATCCATACTGAAGGCTGTAGTCTTGGATCTTCATCAGTAAGTGCTTCAAATTCTCTTCACTTTCAGCAAGCATGATTGTGTCATCTGCACACAGCAGGTTGTTAGTGAGTCTTCTTCCAATACTGATGCTGAGTTCTTCTTCGTATAGTGCAATGTCTCAGATTATTTGCTCAGAATACTGATTAAATAAGTATGGTGAAAGGATACAACCCAGACACACATCTTTCCTGACATTAAACCACCTGTATCCCCTTGTTCAGGGAACCCTGGTGATGCAGTGGTTAAGTGCTACAGCTGCTAACCAAGAGGTCGGCAGTTCAAATCCGCCAGGTGCTCCTTGGAAACTCTATGGGGCAGTTCTGCTCTGTCTTATAGGGTCACTATGAGTCAGAATCAACTCGACGGTAGTGGGTTTGGTTTGGTGGGTTTTGATCCTGTTGTTCTCTTTGAACTACTGCCTCTTGGCCTATATACAAGTTTTGCATGAACACAATTACGTCTTTTGCCATTTCCATCCATAATCTGTTATGATCCACACAGTCAAATGCCTTTGCATAGTCAATAAAACACAAACATCTTTTTGGCATTATGTGCTTTCAGCCACGATCCATCTCACACCAGCAATGATACCCCTCATTTCATGTCCTCTTCTGAACCTGGCTTGAGTTTCTGGCAATTTCCTATTGCTGTATCAATGCACTGCTGCAACTGCTTTTGAATGATCTTCAGCAAAATTTTACTTGATGTGATAGTAATGATATTATTGGATAATTTCTGCATTCTGTTCGACCATCTTTCTTTGGAATGGGCCCAAATATGGATCTCTTACAGTTGGTTGGCCAGGAAGCTGTCCTCCAAATTTCTTGACATAGATGAATGAGGACCTCCAGTGCTGCATCTGTTTGTTGAAACATCTCAGTTGATATTTTGTCAATTCCTGGAGCCTTGTTTTTGCCTGTGCCTTCAGTGCAGCTTGGACTTCTTCCTTCAATACCATCAGTTCTTGGTCATGTGCTTACTCCTGAAATGGTTGAACGTCGACCAATTCTTTTTGGTTCACTGACTCTGTATATTCTTTCCATCTTCTTTTAATGCTTCCTGTGTTGTTCAATATTTTTCCTGTAACCAACCAAACCCAACCCATTGCCATTGAGCCAATTCCGACTCATAGCGAACCTATAGGACAGAGTAGAACTGCCCCATAGGGTTTTGAAGGAATGCCTGGTGGATTGAACTGCCAACCTTTTGGTTAGCAGCTGTAGCCCTTAACCACTACACAACCAAGGTTTCCAATTTCCCTGTAGCATCCTTCAATATAGCAACTTGAGGGTTGAATTTTTTCTTTAGTTCTTTCAGCTTAGAAATGCTGAATGTATTCTTCCCTTTTGGTTTTCTAACTCCAGGTATTTGCACATTTCATTATAATACTTTCCTTTGTTTTCCTGGGTCACTTTTTGAAATCTTCTGTTCAGCTCTTTTACTTCATCATTTCTTCTGTTTGCATTAGTCACTCTACGTTCAAAAGCAAGTTTCAGTCTCTTCTGATATCCATTTTGGTCTTTTTTCTTTCCTCTCACTTAATGGCGTTTTGCTTTCTTCATGTATGATGTCCTTGATGTCATCCTACAACTCGTCTGGTCTTTCATTGTTAGAGTTCAATGTTGAAATCTATTCTTGAGATGGTCAGTAAATTAAGGTGGGATATACTAAAAGTCATATTTTTTGCTCTCATGGACTTGTTCTAATTTTCTTCAGCTTCATCTTGAACTTGCTCATAAGTAACTGACGGTCTGTTCCACAGGAGACCCCTGGCCTTGCTCTAACTGATAATATTGAGCTTTTCCATCATTTCTTTCCACAGATGTAGTGGATTTGATTCTTGTGTATTCCATCTAGTGGGGTCCATGTGTATAATTGCTATTTATGTTGGTGAAAAAGGTATTTACAATGAAGAAATCCTTGGTCTTGCAAAATCTTGTCATGCTATCTTCAACATCATTTCTACCACCAAGGCCATATTTTCCAACTACTGTTACTTCTTTTTTGTTTCCAACTTTTACATTCGAAACACCAGTAATTATCAATGCATCTTGATTTCATGTTTGTTCAATTTCAGACTGCAGAAGTTGGTAAAAATCTTCAATTTCTTCATCTTCAACCTTAGAGGTTGGTGCATAAATTTTGAATAAGAGTATTAGCTGGTCTTTCTTGCAGGCCTATGGATATCATCCTATCACTGACAGGATAGATTCTGAAATGTTCGTATATCGTGTATGAGGAGCCCTGGTGGTTCAGTGGTTATATGCTTAGCTGCTAATCGAAAGGTTGGTAGTTTAATCTACCAGCCACTCCATGGAAGAAAGATGCAGCAGTCTGCTTCTGTAAAGATTACAACTTTGGGAACCCTATTGGGCAGTTCTACTCTGTCTTATAGGGTCACTATAAGTTGGAGTCAACTCAATGGCCATGGGTTTGTTTAATTTTTTTATATCATATGTATTTTATGTATACATATATATACTTTATGTGTAATGCATAATTTGTAGAGCTCATTTCTACAGAAAAAAACCAAGAATGGCAAGAATAGATGAGAATGTGGGGGATGGAAGAACATTAACTCCGAAAACATACGTAGAAGGATGAATGCACTTAAAGCAAGAAACCATAATAGATATAGTTATAGTCATGCATTCCTAAGGAGACTTTGGGGATATCTAAGTGGCTCCACAAATAAGTGAAAAAATGTATCTGTAATTCAAGAGAGACATAAACTAGAAAAGTAGAATTGGTAGTCATCAATGTATAATGGGTAAATGTGAAGCCTATAAGAGTGGATATGATATAGGAGGAGTTCATGGAATAGGAGTGAAAGCAGATGCAAGGATTCCTGAGCTTAAAGGGAAGACTGGGAGTTGAAAAAGAGATGTCTGTAAGTAGGAACAGAGTCATGAATATACTGTGAGAAAGGTCAAGGTAAGAAAATTTTATAGAAGATGAGGATCGCTAAGATCAAACCCTGCAAAAATGACAAGATAAGAGCAAAAATAGTTTATTGGAATTATCAATTAGGAGTTCATCTTTGGATTCCTGTAAGCCAAATCCCAAAACAAAGACTTGAGCTACAGGTAGATTATTGGGAAGCAATCCCAGGAAGCCAAAGAGAAAGTTTAAAGAGCATGAGAAAAGGAAAGAAGGAAAGCAAATAAAGGATTGTTACTGCTCTGTGCTTCTGGTACCTTCACCCCACTGGGGACCCTCTGAGGAAATACATAGCAAGCACCTCAAAATGGTTATAGCCAAGAAGTAGAAGTTGAGGACTACCACTGCTAGTGATTGAAAGTAGCTCCAAGAGCACTAGTCACCAGGAACTTCTGAATAAAAGAGGAGCAGCTTCCATAGCTTCAGAGAAAGCATTGAGACATAAAGCTTGGCAGGCACTTGAGGTGGAAGGCCATCAGTCTGCTTAGAAACTCTACATCCCAGGGGCAGCTTAAGTCAAAAGTGCACCAAGGGAAGATGATGAGGGGCACAAGTGTCTGCTATGGAGTTCACAGGTAATCTCAGAGAACAGGGTTTAGAAACAGGACATAAAACTAAGACTTCAGTGCTGAGAAATAAGGAAGCATGATATTGTGGGGCAGCAGTGTAGTTTGCTAAAGTGAAACTGGACTAGGCATATCCAAGGAATGTATTTCATAACTGGTAAACATTAGAGGAAGGAAGTATAGGCATCAAAGTGACCTCATTCATACCCACGGATGTCTGCGTTGTAATTATTTCCAGACTACAAGAAGTGGAGAAAAAAAAAAAAAAAAGACTTAGCAACAGTTTGAGGATGAAGTTAGGTTAAAGGAGTTTTTAGGAGCATTCCTGTAGAAATTCATTTTTTTTATTTAAAAGAAAAAAAACTTTTCAAGTGTTTATTATTGGTCATTTCTGTGCTAAGCTCTAATAATGCCATGGTGAACACAGCAGGTATAGTTCCTGTCCTTTTGGAGCTTAATATTTAGTCAGGGGTGTAAACCAGTTACCAAAATTTCATTCTTCATAAAACGTAATTTTGATCACAACTACAAAGGAAACATGCAGTGTCCTATGTGAGCAGGTGGCTGGGTAACCTCACCTAGTGAGAAGAGAGTAAGAGGTCAAATATAAGAGCCGGAGGCCTGTCTATCCTAGCACAGTGCCTGCTACTCCTTTTCTGATTTGGACCCATTGCTTTTTGGCCCCTCATAGTTCACTTTCTTGCCTTTCATTTTAGTTTGCTGGAATATATCTTTTTTGTGTGTGTGCTTTAGGTGAGTTTTACAGAGCAAATTAATTTCTCATTAAGTAATTAATAAACAAATTGTTTTGTTACATTGGTTTGCCATCCTTTGATGTGTCAACATCTCCCCTTCTCCACCCCAGTTTCCATTCATACAGTTTTCCTGTCCCTTCCTGCCGTCTCATCTTTACTTTTGGGCTGGCTTGCCCATTAGTCTTATATAAATGATTGAACTACAAAGAACATTCCTCACATGTGTTACTGTTTGCCCTATAGACCTGTCTAATCTTTGGCTGAAAGGCAAACCTCAGGAATGACTTCAGTACTGAGTTAAAAGGGTGTCTGGGATCCATATTCTTGGGATTTCTCCAGTCTCTGTAAGACTAGCAAGTCTGCTCTATTTAGGACCCTTCATTGTGATTCCTGTTAGAGAAGTCAGTGGTGGTAGCTGGGCATCATTTAGTTGTTCTGGGCTCAGTCTGGTGAAGGTCGTGGTAGTTGTGGTCCATTAGTCCCGTGGACTAATCTTTCCCTTATGTCTATGGTTTTCTTCATTCTTCTTTGCTCCGGCCAGGATGGGAACAGTGGATGTATGTTAGCTGGTTGCTCACAGGCTTTTGAAACCACAGACGCTACTTACCACAGTCAGATGTAGAACATTTTCTTTATAAACTATGTTACGCTAAATGAGCTAAATGTCCCCCAAGACCATAGTTCCCAGCCCTTAGCCCAGTAACTCCGCCCCTCAGGGAGTTTGAATGTGTCCATGAAACTTCTATGACTTTGCCTTGGTCAAGTTGTGCTGTTTTCCAAACTATCTTACCCTTCATTAAAGTTATCACTTATTTACTATCTAGTTAACATTTTTCCCTCCTCATCCCTCCCCTCCCTCGTAGCCACCAAAGATTGTTTCCTTTTGTGTTTAAACTTTTTCTTGAGTTTTTATAATAGTAGTGCCATACAGTATTTGTCCTTTTGTGATTGACTCATTTCACTCAGCATAATGCCCTCCAGATTTATCCATGTTGGTGAGATGTTTTGCAGATTCAGCATTGTTCTTTATCATTGCATAGTATTCCATTGTGTCTATGTACCTTAGCTTATTTATCCATTCATCTGTTGATGGGCACTTAGGTTGTTTTCGTCTCTTTGCTATCGTGCACAATGCTGCAGTGAACATGGGTGTACATATGTCTATCTGTATGGTAGCGCTTATTTCTCTAGGATATATTCCTAGGAATGGAATTGCTGGATCATATGGTATTTCAACTTCTAGCTTTTTAAGGAAGTGTCATATCGTTTTTCAAACTAGTTGTGCCATTTTGCATTCCCACCAATCTCCCCACAACCTCTCCAACATTTGTTATTTTCTGTTTTTTAACTCATTCCCATGGAGTGAGATGGCATCTCATTGTAGTCTTGATTTGCATTTCTCTAATGGCTAGTGATCACAAGCATTTCCTCACATGTCTGTTTGCTGCTTGAATGTCTTCTTTAGTGAAGTGTCTGTTCATATCTTTTGCCCAGTTTTTATTTGGGTTATTTGTCTTTTTGTTGTAGAGGTTTTGGATTTTCCTACAGATTTTAGAGTTTAGACCTTTATCTGATATGTCATAGCCAAAATTTTTTATTCCCAGTCTGCAGGTTCTCTTTTTACTCTTTTGGTGAGGTCTTTTGATGAAAATAAGTGTTTAATTTTTAGAAGATCCCAGTTACCTAGCTTATCTTCTGGAGTTTTTGTATTGTTAGTTATGGTCTGTGGAATACATCTTTAAGTTAAAATAAAATAAGTGTGAATTGTAATTTTGTTTTTCCCACCAACCAGATTGAAAGTCTGGCTGAGTACAAATCTCCCAATGAAAACCATTTTTTCTCAGATCTTAAAGACATTGTCTTATTCAGTTTTGATAATCAGAACTTTTATGGTAATCTGATTCTTACGCCATTACATGCAGTCTTCATCTAATATCCCTTTCCCTTCTCCCTCTATAAATGTTTAGTACTTCTCATTATGCATGGTGTTATTAAATTTCACAAAGCTGAGTTAAAAGTTTTACATTTATCTTTCTCAGAAAGCTATGTATTTGACTCTTTAAATTCGTGGGGTTATTATTTATTTATTTACTTTTGACTGTGGGATTTTTTTCTTAGGTGGTCTTATTGTATTAGTTTCTCCTTTCCATTTATTCTTTTCTCTTTGTGGAATACCTCTGAGGTGGATGTTGGGTCTTTTTTTTTTTTTTTTTAATTGATTCTCTCAATCTCTTAATATTTCTTCCGTATTTTATGTCATTTGGGAGAATTCATAGGTTTTTTCCTGTAATTTTTTTCTTAAATATATATATTTTTCTGATCAATTGACTGGTACATTCAAACTATATGTGCTAATAGAAGTAAAATTTGAAACATAATAATTATAATAACTCATGACCAAACTTATAAAATAAAACATTACATACATCAGTGAAGTTTTCTCTAGTCCTCAGCTCACAAGTATTCTCTCTGCAGAGGTAATGACTCTCTTAAATTTTCTTTTCAATAAAGCTCTTTGTAATTTTACAAAATAAGTTTATATCCCTTAACAATATACTGTTTAGTTGTATCTGGTTTTGGACTTTATAAAATGGTGAATTTAATAGTATTCTATCATGCACTTTTTAAAATAAGCAATCTATAAGATATGATCATTTTTTATATACAATGGTTTTCATTCATGTAAGGAATTTTATCATATAAATATAAAAGATTGCCGACAGAAGAGTGACATGAAGCCTGACCTATTGCTCACCAAGTCCAAGTATCAGCACAGAGAAAGGATGCCTTTTTGTGATTACAAACCCAGAGGGAAAGCTTTCTTGTATTTTGTGCAAAGTGGATGATTCCAAAATTATTTATTTTCATGTCATTTTTGAATTGTTGATTTTTTTTTTTTAAAACTTACAATGCTTTCATCAAATTACTTGCACATATTTCCTGGTGCATGTTTCCTTTCCATGTATAAGCATCTTTAGGGTAGAACAGCTGAGTAATAAAGTATCCAAACTCTCAACGTTACAAGAAAATGCCAAATTAAATTTTCCCAGATTATACTACTGTAAATATTTTATTACTAGAGTTCCCATTTTTTCATGTCTTCACTAGCTGTAATGATGTAAGAAATTTTAATTTTTGCCAATTACTACTGATTTTGATCATGTTTTTACACAATTATTGCCTATCTTGTTAATTTCCAAAAAAAAAGGCTGATTTTTTTTTTGTTACAACTTCATTTAATATATAGATCATTTTAGGCAAAATTGGAGTCTGATGATGTTTAGTCAACCTATCCAATGAAGTTATGTATCCTTTTAATTAGGTCTTTATTGCTATTGCTTTAAAGTTTTATAATTTTCTCCACTGAGATCTTGCATACCAATTGTTATATTCATTTGTATGTACTTAATCTTTTATATTTATTCAAATATCATTAGCATATTTTTTTTTGCATTAAAAATTTTTTTTTTGCTGTTGTATGAAAGTATAACTGATTTTTGGGAACTTACCTTATGCCCATCAACTTGGCTAAATTATTTTATTAATTCAGGATTCTCTTGAGTTTACTAAGCATACAACCATAACACCTATAAATAGCTACCAAATTGATTCTTCTTTAGTTAATTAATTTTATTGTGCTTTAAGTGAATGTTTACAGCTCAAGTTAGTTTCTCATGCAGAAATTTATACACACATTGTTATATGACCCTAGTTGCTTTCCCTGTGTCAGCACGCTCCTCCTTTCCACCCAGATTTCCCGAGTCCATTCAACCAGCTCCTGTCCCTTTCTGCCTTCTCATCTCGCCTCTGGAAAGGAGCTGCCCATTTAATTTCATGTATCTACTTGAAGTAAGAAGCACACTCTTTGAGTATCATTTTATGTCTTATAGTCCAGTCTAATCTTTGTCTGAAAAGTTGCCTTCAGGAATAGTTTTAGGTCTGGATTAACAGAGAGTCCAGGGGCCATGTCTTAGGGTTCCTCCAGTCTCAGTCAGGCCATTAAGTCTGGTCTTTTTATTAGAATTTGAGTCCTGCACCCCATTTTTCTCCTGCTCCATCAGAGACTCTCTATTGTATTCCCTATCATGGCAGTCATTGATGGTAGCTGGGTGCCATCTAGTTCTGGTCTCTGGCTGATGCAGTCTCTGGTTTATGTGGCCCTTATTGTTTCTTGGGCTAGTATTTTCCTTGTGCCTTTGGTATTCTTCATTCTCCTTTGCTTCTGGTGGGTTGGGAGCAATTGCTGCATCCTAGATGATCACTTGCTAGCTTTTAAGACCCCAGATTTGACTTACCAAAGTGGAATGCGGAGCATTTTCTTAATAAACTTTGTTACACCAGTTGACCTAGATGCCCCACAAAACCATGGTCCCCAGAGCCCTGCCTCTATTACTCTGTCCCTCGAAGTGTTTGGTTATTTCAGGAAACTTCTTAGCTTTTGTTTAAGTCCAGCTGTGCTGACTTCCCCTGAATTGTATGTTGTCCTTCCATTCACCTAAGATAATTCTTGTCTCTATCTTTATCTCTTTTTTTCTATCTTTATCTAGTTAGTGAAAACCCCTCTCTCTCCCTCCCTGCCTCCCTAACCACCAAAAAAATGTTTTCTTCTGTGTTTAAACCTTTTCTTGAGTTCTATTAATAGTGGTCTCATGAAATATTTGTCCTTTTGTGACTGACTAATTTCACTCAACAGAATGCCTTCAAGATTCATCCATGTTGTGAGATGTTTCACAGATTCATCATTGTTCTTTATTGTTGCATAGTATTCTACTGTGTGAATTTGCCATAATTTGTTTATCCATTTGTCCATTGATGGGCACCTAGGTTATTTCCATCTTTTTCGTATTGTGAGCAGTGCTGCAATGAACATGGGTATGAATATATCTATTCGTGCGATGACTCTTATTTCTCTAGGATGTATTCCCAGGAGTGGGATTGCTGGATCCTATGGTACTATCTTTTCAAGGAAGCACCAAATCGATTTCCAGTCTCTCCACAACCTCTCCAACATTTATTATTTTGTGTTTTTTTTTTTTAGTTAATGCTAGCCTTGCTGGGGTGAAATGGTATCTCGTTGTAGTTTTGATTCGCATTTCTCTAGTGGTTAATGATTGTGAGCATTTCCTCATATATCTGTTAGCCATCTGAATGTTTTGTTTGGTGAAGTACCTGTACATATCCTTTGCTCATTTTTTAATTAGTTTATTTGTCTTTTCATTGTTGAGGTTTTGCAGTATCTTGTAGATTTTAGAGATCAGGCAATGACTGGATATGCCATAGTCAAAAATTTTTTCCCAGTCTATAGGCTGTCTTTTTACTCTTTTGGTAAAGTCTTTTGAATGAGCGTTAAGTGTTTGATTTTTAGGAGCTCCCAGTTATCTAGTTTATCTTCTGGTGATTGTGCATTGTTAGTAATGTTTCGTATTCTGTTTATGCCATGTATTAGCTCCTAGCATTGGCTCTATTTTTACTTCCATGGTCTTTATTTTTTTGTATTTTATATTTAAGTCTTTGATCCATTTCGAGTTAGTTTTGGGGCATGGTGTGAGGTATAGGTCTTTGTTCATTTTTCTGCAGATGGATACCCAGTTATGCCAGCACCATTTGTTAAAGAGACCGTCTTTTCCATATTTAGCAGACTTTGGGCCTTTGTCAAATATCACCTGCTCATAAAAAAAAAAAAAAAATGTATTTATGTCTGGATTCTTAATTCTGTTCCATTGGTCTACGTATCTGTTGTTGTACCAGTACCAGGTGGTTATCACTACCATGGCAGTAAAAACCAAAAAAAAAAAAAAAACCCAAACCCTTTGCCATTGAGTTAATACATACTCACAGTGACTCTATAGGACAGAGTAGAACTGCCTCATAGTTTCCAAGGAGCACCTGGTGGATTCAAACTGGCAACCTTCTGGTTAGCAGCTATAGATCTTAACCACTATGCCATCAGGGTTTCCTGGGGATAAAACAGGTTCTAAAATCAGGTAGCATGAGGCCTTCTACTTTGTTCTTCTTCTTCAGTAATGTTTTACTTTTTCGGGACCCCTTCCCTTTCCAAATGAAGTTGGTGATTTGTTTCTTCATCTCATTAAAAAATGTCCTTGGAATTTGGATCGGGACTGCATTGTATCTGTAGATCTCTTTGGGTAGAATTGACATTTTCACAATAATTGAGTCTTCCTATCCATGAGCAAGGTATGTTTTTCCACTTATGTAGTTCTCTTTTGGTTTTTTGTAGTAGTGTCTTGTAGATTTCTTTGTATAGGTCTTTTATGTCTCTGGTTAGATTTATTCCTAAGGTTTTTTTTTTTTTTTTTTTATCTTCTTGAGGGTTATTGTAAATGGTATTGATTTAGGGATTTCATCTTCAAAGTTCTCTTTGTTGATGTAGAGGAATCCAAATGACTTTTGTATATTTACCTTGTATCCTGATACTTTGCTGAAATCTGCTGTTAGTTCCAGTAGTTTTCTTGTGGATTCTTTGGGGTTTTCTGTGTATAAGGTCACATCATATGCAAATAGAGATATTTTTATTTCTTCCTTACCAATTTGGATGACTTTTATTTCTTTTTCTAGCCTAATCCCTCCGGCTAGGACTTCCAGCACAATGTTGAATAAGAGCGGTTATAAAGAGCATCCTTGTCTGGTTCCCATTCTCAAGGGGAATGTTTTCGGACTCTCTCCATTTAGGATGATGTTGGCTGTTGGCTTTTATTATGTTGAGGAATTTCCCTTCTATTCCTATTTTGCTGGGAGCTTTTATCGTGAATGTGTGTTGGACTTTGTCAAATGCCTTTTCTGCGTCAATTGATAAGATCATGTGGTTCTTGTCATTTGTTTTATTTATGTGATAGATTACATTGATTGTTTTTCTAATGTTGAACCTTTCCTACATACCTGGTATGAATCTCACTTGGTCATAATGAATTATTTTTTGATATGTTGTTGAATTCTATTGGCTAGAATTTATTGAGGATTTTTGTGTCTATGTTCATGAGGTGTATTAGTCTGTAATTTTCTTTCATTGTGATGTCTTTACTTGGTTTTGATATTAGGGTTATATGGGCTTCATATAATGAGTTTGGAAGTATTCCGTCCTTTTCTATGCTCTGAAATATCTTTAGTAGTAGTAGGGTTAACTCTTCTCTGAAAGTTTGGTAGAATTCTCCAGTGAAGCTGTCAGGGCCAGGGCTTTTTTTTGTTGGGAGTTTTTTAATTACCTTTTCAATCTCTTCGTTTGTTATGAGTTTATTTAATTGTTCTACCTCTGTTTGTGTTAGTTTAGGTAGGTAGTGTGTTTCTAGAAATTTGTCCATTTCCTCTCAGTTTTCAAATTTATTGGAGTACAATTTTTCATAGTATTCTGTTATGATTCTTTTAATTTCAGTAGGGTCTGTTGTGATATTGCCCATCTCATTTCTTATTTGGGTTATTGGCTTCTTCTCCTGTTTTTCCTTTCTCAGTTGGGCCAATGGTTTATAGATTTTGTTGATCTTTACAAAGAACCAGCTTTTGGCCTTGTTAATGCTTTCAATTGTTTTTCTATTCTCTATTTCATTAAATTTTGCTCTAATTTTTGTTATTTGCTTTCTTCTGGTGCCCAAGGGCTTCTTTTGCTGCTTTCTTTCTATTTGTTTGAGTTGCAGTGTTAATGTTTTAATTTTGGTCCTTTTTTCTTTTTGAGTGTGCATTTATTGCTATAAATTGACCTTTGCACACTGCTTTTGCTGTGTTCCAAATGTTCTGGTAGGATGTGTTTTCATTCTCATTTGATTCTGTGAATTTCTTTATTCCATCATTAATTTCTTTTATAACCCAGTAGTTTTTGAGCAAGGTGTCGTTTGGTTTCCATGTATTTGATTTTTTTTTTTCTCTTGCTTTTTCTGTTATTGATTTCTACTTTTATGGCTTTATAGTCAGAAAAGATGCCTTGTAATATGTCAATTTTTGCATTCTGTTAAGGTTTGCTTTGTGGCCTAACATGTGGTCTACTCTGGAGAATGTTCTATGTGCATTGGAATAGAAAATATACTTGGCTGCTGTTGGGTGGAGTGTTCTGTATATGTCTATGAGTTCAAGTTGGTTGATCATGGCATTTAGATCTTCTGTGTCTTTACTAAGCTTCTTTCTGGATGTTCTGTCCTTCGCCAAAATCGTGTGTTAAAGTCTCCTACTCTTATTGTGAAGCTGTCTATTTCTCTTTTCAATGCTGTTAGAGTTTGTTTTATGTATTTTGGAGCCTTATGCATAAATATTTATTACAGTTATGTCCTTCTGGTGTATTGACACTTTAATCATTATATAATTCCTTATCCTTTGTGGTGGATTTTGCTTTGAAGTCTATTTTGTCAGAGATTAATACTGCCACTTCTACTCTTTTTTGGTTGTTGTTTGCCTGGTATATTTTTTTCCCATCCTTTTAGTTTGTGTTTTTAAGTCTAAGATGTGTCTCTTATAGGCAACATATAGATGGATCGTGTTTTTTTTAATCCATTCTGCCGCTCTCTGTCTTTTCTTTGGTGCATTTAGTCCATTGGCATTCAGCATAATTATTGATAGGTATGAGTTTAGTGCTGCCATTTTGATGTCTTTTTTTGTGTGTTATAGGCAATTTCTTTGTTCCTCTTAATCTTCTGTGTTGAGTTGTTATTCTTTGTATATTTTCTTTTCATCCTTTTCATTGTTATTGATTTTGTATTTGCTGATCCTTTGTTTTTCTTGGTTTTTATTTTGATGTGTAGGATTGTTAGTTTCCTTTGTGGTTACCTTAATTTTTTTTTTTTTTTACCTCTGTTTTTCTAACTTTAATCCAAACTTTTATTTCTTTGTGAAGCCTTGACTTCCTCTCCATATGAAAGATTCTATGACTACGTTATTTTGTCCCTTTTTTTTGTTTGTTTTAATGTTGTCATTTTTTATGTATTGACATCTGTTTCCCTATTTTCAGTGTTTTTGCTTTTATTTGTTTTTGTGACTGCCCTATCTGGGTTGATATCTAATTGTTCTGTCCTGTGTTCTACTCTTGGGTTATTATCTCATGTTATCGTTTTTCTAACTGGAGGATTCCCTTTAGTATTTCTTGTAATTTTGGTTTGGTTGTTCAAATTTCCTAAATTCTGTTTATCTGGAAATGCCCTAATTTCATCATCATATTTGAGAGACAGTTTTTTTGGATATATAATTCTTGGCTGGCAATTTTTTTCCCATCCCACTGCCTTCTTATCTGCATGGTTTCTGCTGAGTAGTCAGAGTTTAGTCTTATTGACTCTCCTTTGTGAATGACTTTTTGTTTGTCCCTCAACCCAATACGCACTGCCATCGAGTCAATTCTGACTCATAGCAACCCTATCGAACAGAGTAGAACTGCCCCACAGAGTTTCCAATGAGTGCCTGGCGGATTTGAACTGCCAACCTCTTGGTTAGCAGCTGTAGCACTTAACCACTATGCCACTCTTAAAATTATCTCTTTATTTTTGGTTTTGGCAAGTTTGATTATAATGTGTCTTGATGACTTTCTTTTGGGTTCTACCTTTTGTGCGGTTTGGTGAGCTTCTTGGATAGATATCTTCTCATCTTTCACAATATCAGGGAAGTTTTTTGCCAATAAATCTTCAACAATTCTCTCTGTATTTTCTTTTGTCACTCTCTCTCGTACCCCAATCACTCATGGGTTATTCCTCTTGATAGAGTCCCACATAATTCTTAGGATCTCTTCATTTTTTAAAATTGTTTTATCTGATTTTTCCTCAAACAAGTTGGTGTCAAGTGCTTTATCTTCAATCTCACTAATACTGACTTCCATGGCCCTCAATTCTGCCCCCTATGACTTTCTATTGAGTTGTCTAATTCTGAAATTTTATTGTTAATCTTTTGGATTTCTGTTTGTGATCTCTCTATGGATTCTTGAAGCATATTCACTTTTTCATTATGGTCTTGTATAACCTTCTTAAGTTCCTCTATTCCTTGTCTGTTTGTTCCTTCGCTTGTTCTGTATTCTGCCCAATCTCCTTCCTGATCTTTTAAAGAGCTCGGTATATTAATCTTTTGAATTTTACCTCTTTCCTCCAGAACGTTTCTTGATTCTTTGTTTTGGATGCTTGCTGAAGCCATCATGGTCTGCCTCTTTATGTAATTTGATATTTACTGTTGTCTCCAAGCCATTGATAAGTTATTATATTTATCTATTTTATGTTTGCTTACTGTATTCTAGCGTCTTGTTTTGGTTTGTTTTGATATGCCCAAATAAGCCGGTCATGTGAGCTAGTTTGAATATTAGTGTCTTTGAAGCTTTCATGTGCTGTCACCAGGTTGTTAGAGCTGTTACTAGGTATATGAGCCCAGAAGTCCATTTACTTTTCTTGTATGGATTCATCTCAGGTGTCCAGGTGGTTGGTCATCAAGTGCTTGGTGCAGGCTTTCACCTACAGTCCTCGATGGCAAGGGTGATTGGTGCAGGCGCAGGTATCTGGCTGTAGTAGAGGTTCATGTACTGTGCAAGGCAGGGGGCTGATGGCTGTCCCTGAGTGTCTGGAAAGAAAATGCCTCCCTGTTCCCTAGAGCGTGCTGGTGGGTGTGTTTTACATCCAGACTGTGGGCACCCAATGCTGTTGGCTGTAAGGACTGGGAGGCAACACTTACTCTTGGACCCCTGTCGCTGGTGGGTAGATGGCATGGGTTGAGCCACCAGTAGTACTCAAGCCCCTGATGTGGGTAGGTGAGAACCCTGCTTAATGGGCAGGACAGTGTCAAATGTCACAAATCTGCCACTCCCCCTTATAGCAGATATAGTTGAAAATAGGCTTCATGTATATACCCTGTTGTACTGTGCTAATGAGGGCCTATGCTTTTGCAAAGGACCCACACAGGTCTATGCAGGGGTGAAAGGCAGTCAAAGCCCATGGACCCCTCATCCCTTTGCCTATGCAATGGGGCTGTGCCTTTCCTGAGTTCCCAGCTTAGGTGAGCTGACAGATTATTTTTCCTGTTTGCTAATTTTTGTTAATTTGTTCCCTCTCTAAAGCTGGGAGAATGGCTGCAGATGCACAATGGGTCCTACTTCCAGCTGAGGGGGCTTGGCAATTGCTAAAGCTGGTAGGGACTTGGTGCAGAGTGGAGATGGGGCAGATAAATGAGAGAGAAATTCTTACCAAAGGGGGTGTTTTTTTTTTATCTGTGCTATAGTTTAGACACATGTACTTATCTTTTGCCAGTTGAGTACTGCTTCTTAATGGTTCTGGAAGCTTGAGTAGAGTCTCTGCAGCTGGGTCTCTTCTGTTGTGGAAAACATGTCCAGAGCACCACTGTTTGCCTCGCTGGGCACCCCAGATGATCCAGCCTGTAGAGTGCTGGTTCCAGCCAGGTCAGGTCTGGCAACTACTCACTGCTTTTGAACTGTCTCTCCCTTCCCCTGCCACTCAGTCCTATTCCTCAACTTTGCCTTTGATATTCAGGGCTCCTAGGTTGTCATATATAATCAATTCACTTGGTTTTTTTTTTTTTTTGGATCTTTGTTGTAATGGGGACTACAGGAAGCATCTGATTACTCCACCATCTTGACCCTGCCTCTGATTTTTACTTATTTTTTATTCTATTTAATGCCTATATGTTACAATGAAGAAGTGATGCTATGGTTGATGTGATGGTTAAGTGCTTGGCCGCTAATGGAAAGTCAGTGATTCAAACCCACCAGTGGCTTCACAGAAGAAAAGACTTGGAGATCTGCTCCCATAAAGATTTGTTGTTGTAGTTGTTAGGTATTATTGAGTTGGTTCTGACTCTGCAACCCTATGCGCAAAAGAAAAAAAAAAAACTGCCCAGTCCTGTGCCATCCTCACAATTATTGTTATACTTAAGCATGTTGTTGTAGCCATTATGTCAATCCATCTAGTTAAGGGTCTTCCTCTTTTTCACTGGTCCTTCCCTTTACCAAGAATGATGTTCTGCTCCAGAGATTGGTCCTTCCTGATAATATGTCCAAAGTACATGAGATGAACTCTCTACATCCTTGCTTCTAATGTGCATTCTGGTTGTACTTCTTCCAAGACACATTTGTTCATTCTTCTGGCAGTCTATGGCATACTCAATATTCTACACCAACACCATAATTCAGAAGTGTCAATTCTTCTAGCAATTCATTGTGGATGTACTGCTTCACCTGCTTTTGAATTATGTTTAGCAAAATTTTGCTAGCATATGATATTAGTGATATTATTTGATAATTTCCCCATTCTGTTGAATCATCTTTCTTTGGGATGGGCACAAATGTGGATCTCTTCCAGTTAGTTGGCCAGGTAGCTGTCTTCCAAATTTCTTGGCATAGATAAGTGAGCACCTCCAGTGCTGTATCTGCTTGTTGAAACATCTCAATTGGTATTCTGTCAGTTCCTGCAGCCTTGTTCTTTGTCAATGCCTTCAGTGCAGCTTGGACCTCTACCTTCAGTACCATTGGTTCTTGATCATATGCTACCTCCTGAAATGGTTGAATGTCCACCAATTCTTTTTGATATGGTGACTCTGTGTAGTCCTTCATTTTATGTTGTTGCTTCCTGTGACATTTAATATTTTGCCCATAGAACCCTTCAATATTGCAACTCAAGGCTTAAATTTTTTCTTCAGATCTTTCAGTTTGAGAAATGCCACACATGTTCTTCCCTTTTGATTTTCTACCTCTGGGTTTTTGCACATTTCATTATAATATTTTACTCTGTTGTATCAAGCTGACCTTTCAAATCTTCATTCAGCTCTCTTACTTCATGATTTCTCCCATTCACTTTGACTACTCTATGTTCAAGAGCAAATTTCAGAGACTCTTCTGACATCCATTTTGTTTTTTTTCTTTCTTCTTTGTCTTTTTAATGACCTCTTGCTTTCTTCATGTATATAATGTATTTGATGTCATTCCTAAACTAGTCTGATCTTTGATCATTAGTGTTCAATGTGTCAAATCTATTCTTGACATGGTCTGTAAATTCAGGTGGATTATACTCAAGGTCCTACTTTGGCTCTTGTGAACTTGTTCTAATTTTCTTTAACTTCAACTTGAATTTGCATATGCACTATTGATGGTTTGTTTCACAGTTGGCCCCTCCCCTTGTTCTGACTTATGCTCTTGAGCTTCTCCATTGTCTCTTTCCACAGATGTAGTTTATTTGATTCCTGTGTATACCATCCAGTGAGGTCCACATGCATAGTTTCTCTGTATGTTGTTGAAAAAAATATTTGCTATGAAGTCATTGGTCTGCAAGATTCTATCATGCTATCCTGCACTGTTTCTATCACAAAGGTCATATTTTCCAAATACCAATCCTTCTTCTATGTTTCCAACTTTCACATTCCAATCTCCGGTAATCATCAGTGAGTCTTTATTGCATGTTTGATCAATTTAAGACTGCAGAAGTTGATGAAAATATTCAATTTCTTCATGTTTGGCATTAGTGGTTGGTGCATAAATTTGAATAATAGGTGTATTAACTGGTCTTCCTTGTATGCGTATGGATATTATCCTATCACTGACAGAGTTGTGCTTCATGATAAATCTTGAAATGTTCTTTTTGATGATGAATACAACACCATTCCTCTTCGATTTGTCATTCTGGCATAGTAGACGATATGATTGTCTGACTCAAAATGGCCAGTACCAGTGCATTTCAGCTCAGTAATGCCTAGTATATTGATCTTTATTCATTCAATCATTTTTAAATTTTCCAATTTTGTGGCATTCATACTTTGTAGGCTCCACGTTCCAATTATTAATGGATATTTATAGCTGTTTCTTCTCATATTGAATCGTGCCACATCAGCAAATGAAGGTCCCAAAAGTTTGACTCCATCCACATCATTAATGTCAATTCTACTTTGATGAGGCAGCTCTTTCCCAGTCCTATTCTGAGTGCCTTCCAATGTGAGGAGCTCATCTTCCGGTGCTGTATCAGACAGTGTCCCACTGTTATTCCTAAGGTTTTCATTGGCCAGTTTTTCAGAAGTAGACCACCAGGTCCTTCTTCCTAGTCTATCTTAGTCTGGAAGCTCTGCTGAAACCTGTCTGCCATGGGTGACACTGCTGGTATTTGAAGTGGCAAAGCTTCCAGTATCACAGCAACACACAAGCCACCACAGTAGGACAAACTGACAGACGTGGTGGAAAAATAATTACAGGACATAAAATTTTTCTATTTCTTTTTGAATCAGTTCTGTAAGTTGTATTTTCCTAGGAATTCATTCATTTCATCTAAATATTAAAATTTTTCTGGCATAAAGTGTTTATATTATCTCTTTATATTTTAATCTCTCATACCTGTAGTCATAGTCCCTTTTTTATTTCCAATATTTTTCTTTCTTTTTTTCTTGAACAAACTTTCCAAGATTTATCAGTTTGTTTTGTTTTGTTTTTTTTAGATGTAGAGCATCAACTTTTTGGCTCTTTTTGTTCTTCTCAACTGTATAATTATTTTCTCTTTTTATTAATTTCTACTCATACTTATTTTTTTCTTATATTTTATTTAATATTATTCAGTTCTGATTCTCTTGTTTGTTATTTCTGCTGGTAATTGTTTATGGTAGCTTAAGTTTTATAAATTATGTGTATATGTATTTGTGTGTGTTTATTTTGAGAGTTTATGTTTATTGTGACTCTGGGAATTCTTTTCTGCGAGGACTAGATAGGAGAAGCATTCCTTCAGAATAGATATTTTGTTTGCTTCCTCTTGTTATCTGAATGCTATATTAAATTAAAAACCAAGTTATTGACTTTGAGGACAACATAACTAATGTAAATTTAGGCTCCGTACTCAGTCATAGATTATCTGGTAGATATAAATTCAAAGAAGAAACTTTTGTTTTTTCTACAAAAAATAAGTCGTAACAGATAATTTTTCCTGTCATCGTCTTCAAGTGGTGTTTTTTTCTTTTGTTTCATTTTATTTTCTACTATATTTTTCATTCCATGAAAATATAACCCTTGGTTAGTCCTTCTTTTATTCCTAGTGAATGTTAGTCAGGGCTCTGCCTGCTAAAGTTTCAGGCAATTAGTCTTTGTAGTTACACCAGAGGTACATAATTGTATCACTGCTTTCTTAATTCCTTGGATTCAGGCCCTTGCTTTGTATCTGGTTCCACAGATCGTTTCCCATATTTTCTTGCAGATAACCTATTGGGATGTTTTAAAAAATATTTTACCTAACATTATTAGATATTTGGAGGATGTTACGATACATAGTCTTCATGTTGCTAGAAAGAGAAATTGAAATTATATAATTTAATTTCTAAGATTTCATTGTTTTTCCTTTGAGTCTTTTTTTTTCAGAAAGATTTTCTTGTTTATCGTTGCACTGTATTTTTGTACTTCTCTAATAAGTCTTTATAATGTTTATGATTGAATTTTAACTTTATTTTTTCTGCCCTATAAATACATGCTTTTTTTTTCCTCCTTTTGGGTTAGTTATTTTATTATTAATTTGGGTCTTTGTCTTTCATGCAGCTAGTTTCCTAAGGTATCTAGGGATCCTTTGTTTTCTTTTTATACTTAGAACTGCAGGACTAATCAATATAGGTGGCAGGCATGGTATATAAACCTCTTTCTCCAAAATTTCTTTCTGAGTAAAAGAAAAGGACATTTACTTTGCTCTTGAGCAAGTGTGTGGATCAGAAGGCTTCACTTTGTGGTGTACACTTCATAATATATGAAGCACAGTCAGACAGCACGAAGGCAGGCAGGCTGCCTTTTACATGTAAAGGTGAGGTGTGCTTTTGATTGCAATCATGTAGTCCACAAACCATTCACATTATATTTTGTTTGGTTGAAGATATGTTGGGTAAAGTAATTTTTATGTTTTTTATATTCTTTTTTTTTAAATTAATTATCTTAATATTTACCACATATCTTACTGCTATTCCCCATACCAATCAGTTCCAAGGTTGGAATCTAGTTACTGTACTGTCAGGAAGGCCAGGGCCCACCACTCTTGAAGGCTTCTGCTGTATGTTTTCTGCATTATAGCTTAGTCTATTCTGCTTTATGCTTTCCATCTTCCAGAAATATGTCAAAGCTTCTATCTGCTGATATCCCTTATTCCATTCTCACATTGTTAAGATTTTATTCTCCAGTTTGTTTGCGAACTTGCATTATATAAGCATAGGATTCTAAAGGGGATAAGATTATAAAGCACAAGTGGTAAATATCATATATGTTGTTGTTGTTGTTGTAAGATGCTAATGAGCCAGTTCTAACTCATAGTGACTCTATGTACAACAGAATGAAACACTGCCCGTTCCTGTACCATCCTCACAATCATTGCTATGTGTGAGCCCATTGTTTCAGCCACTATGTCAACCCACCTCCTTGGAGGTATTCCTCTTTTTCACTGACCTTCTACCTTACAGAACATGATGTCCTTCTCCAGGGGCAGGTCCCCCCCACCCCGATAACATATCCAAAGCACATGTGATAAAGTCTTATCATCCTCGCTTCCAAGGAGCACACTGGCTGTATTTCTTGTTCATTCTTCTGTCAGTCCATGGTATATTCAGTATTCTTCACCAACACCATAATTCAAAAGTATTAATTCTCCTTTGGTCTCTTGTATTCATTGTCCAGCTTTCACACGCATATGAGGCAATTGAAAATACCATGGCTTGGGTCAGGCACACCTTAGTACTTAAAATGGTATTTTTGCTTTTCAACACTTTAAAGACATCTTTTCCAGCAGATTTGCCCAATGCAACACATTATTTGATTTCTTGATTGTTGCTTCCATAGGTGTTGATTGTGGATCCAAGTAAAATTAAGTCCTTTACAACTTCAATCTTTTCTCCGTTTATCAAGATATTACTTATTGGTCTAGTTGTGAGGATTTTTGTTATATTTATGTTGAGGCGTAATCCATATTGAAGTCTTTGATCATCATCAGTAAGTGCTTCAACTCCTCTTGGCAAAGTGGTGTCATCTGAATATCATAGGTTTTGATGAGTCTTCCTGCAATCCTGATGGAGTGTTTTTCTTCATATAGTCCAGCTTCTCAAATAATTTGCTTAGCATACAGATTGAATAAGTATGATGAAAGGATAGAATACTGACACACACCTTTCCTGATTTTAACTATGCAGTATCCTCTTGTTCTGTTTGAATGACTGCCTCTTGGTCTATGTACAAGTTGCTCATGAACATAATTAAGTGTCCTGGGGTTATCATTCTTGGCAATGTTATCCACAATTTGTTATGATCTGCACAGTCAAATGTCTTTGCATAGTCAATAAAACACAGGCAAACATCTTTCTGGTGTTCTCTGCTTTCAGCAAAGATCCATCTGTCACCAGCAATATTATCCCTCCTTCCATGCCCTCTTCTGAATCTGGCTTGTATTTCTGGCAGTTCCCTGTCAATGTACTACTGCAACCATTTTTGAATGATCTGCAGCAAAACTTTACATGCGTGTGATATTAGTGATATTGTTCAATAATTTCCACATTCTGTTGGATTTCCTTTCTTTGGAATGGGCATAAATATGGATTTC
The DNA here is from genome assembly GCF_024166365.1 of Elephas maximus indicus. Lineage (NCBI taxonomy): Eukaryota > Metazoa > Chordata > Mammalia > Proboscidea > Elephantidae > Elephas > Elephas maximus. Next base: position 83,958,544 of record NC_064825.1, read on the forward strand.
TTCTGGTTGGTTGACTAGGTAGCTGTCTTCCAAATTTCTTGGCAAAGATAAGTGAGCACCTCCAGTGCTGCATCCATTTGCTGTAACGTCTCAGTTGGTATTCCATCAGTTTCTGGAGTCTTGTTCTTTGTCAATATCATCAGGGCAGTTTGGACTTCTTTCAGTGGCATTGGTTCTTGATGATATGCTACCTCCTGAAATGACTGAAGGTCAACCAGTTCTTTTTGGTACAGTGACTCTATGTATTCCCTCCATCTTCTTTTGATGCTTACCGTGTTGCTCAATATTTTCCCCATAGAATCTTTCAATACTGCAACTCGAAACTTGAATTTTTTTCTTCAGTTCTTTCAGCTTGAGAAATGCCAGATATGTTCTTCTCTTTTGATTTTCTAATTCCAGGTCTTTGCACAGTTCATTAAAATACTTTCCTGGGCCACACTCTGAAACCTTTTGTTTAGCTCTTTTACTTCATCATTTCTTCTGTTAGCTAACCTACTCTACAATCAAGAGTAACTTTCAGAGTCTCTTCTGACATCCAATTTGGTCTTTTCTTTTTCCCCCATCTTTTTAATAGCTTCTTGCTTTCTTCATGTGTGATGTCCTTGATGTCATTCCACAACTCTTCTGGTCTTTGGCCATTATTTCTCAATGCATCAAATCTATTCTTGAGATGGTCTCCAAATTCAGGTGGGATATACTGAAGGTCATATTTTGGCTCTCGTGAAGTTGGTTTTAATTTTCTTCAGTTTTAACTACCACTTGCATATGAGCTAATAATTGACAGTTTGTTCCCCAGAGGCCCCTGGCCTTGTTCAGACTGATGGTATTGAGGTTTTCCATCATCTGTTTCCACATATGCAATCGATTTGATTCCTGTGTATTCCATCCGGGGAGGTCCAGATGTATAGTCGCTGTTTATGTTGTTGAAAAAAAGATATGTGCAATAAGAAGTCCTTGTCGCACAAAATTCTATCATTCTTTCTCTGGCATCCCTTTTTATCATCAAGACCATATTTTCCAATCACCGATCCTTTCTCTTTATTTCCAACTTTTACATTCTAGTCACCAGTAACTATCAATGCATCTTGATTGCATGTTTGATCACTTCCAGACTACAAAAATTGGTACAAATCTTCCATTTTCTCATCTTTGGCATTAGTGGTTTGTTGTGTAAATTTGAATAATACTCATATTAACCAGTTTTCCTTATAGACGTATGAATGTTATCCTATCACCGAAAACCTTGTACTTCAGGATAGATCTTTAAATGTTCTTTTTGATGATGATTGCAACACCATTCCTCATCAATTTGTCATTCCCAGCACAGTAGAACATATGATTGTTTGATTCAAAATGTCCAATACCAGTGCATTTCAGCTCACTAATGCCAAGTTTATCAATCTTCATGCGTTCCATTTCATTTTTGAGGATTTCCAATTTTCCTCGATTCATATTTCATACATTGCATGTTCCAATTATTAATGGATGCTTGCAGCTCTTTCCTCTCATTTTAAGTTGTGCCTCCTCAGCAAATGAAGGTCCCAAAAGCTTTACTCCATGACTCTGTCAGTTTGTTGTTCTGTGGTGGCTTGTATGTTGCTGTGATGTTGGAAGTTATGCCACCGGTATTTCAAATAAAAGCATCATCATCCATGGTTTATAGGTTTCAATGGAGCTTCTAGACTAAGACAGAGTAAGAAGAAGGACCTGAAGGTCTACTTCTGAAAACTTGATCAGTGAAAACCTTATGAATAGTAGTGGCACATTGTCTGATATAGTGTCAGAAGATGAGCCCCTCAGGTTGCAAGGCACTTGAAATACGACTCAGGAAAAGCTGCCTTCTCAAAGTAGAGTCAACCTTAATGATGTGGATGGAGTAAACCTTTCGGGGCTAGTTGCATTAGTAAGGATTACTTGGAACAGTCATCCAGGGACTGTATATTTGGCCTCTCCAACATGGTGGCCTCTGGGCATTGCCAGACCTCTTACTGAGTGACTGGCTTCTCTCAGAACAGGCATCCAAAAGCATCAGGCTGCATGGTCTTTTCTGACCTACCCTCAGAAGTCACATAAGAAAAGTTCCTCTCTACTCTATTCCTTGAAGTAGGCACAAGCCTGTCCAGATTAAAAGGGAGGGGTCATAGACTCCTCTTTATGGGAGGAGTCTCAAAGAAATAGGAGGGAGCTTATAATACTGAGGAGCCGTGGTGACACAGTGGTTCAGTGCTCTACTGCAAACTGAAAGGTCAGTGGTTCTAATCCACCAGCCACTCTGGGAGAGAAAGATGTGGCATTCTGTCTCCATAAAGATTACAGCCTTAGAAACCTTATAGGGCAGTTCTAGTCTGTCCTGTAGGGTCACTATGAGTCAGAGTTGACTCAATGACAACAAGTTTGGTTTTAATTACCACCACATCTGACTGTCACCATGCACCTGGCCTCCAGCCTTCAGAACAGAAAAGACTGTGAATATGGCAAGGAGGTTTACAAAAGAGCCTGTTTACAATGATATCAAAGTCACAACCTGTGAGGCCAGAGGTGGCCGCACATCAGCCATTCCTCTCTGGAATGAATCATTCCTTGTCATGTGGACGCCAATGGACACAGACACAATTCTTGTCTGTCTATTTGAAAAATGAAATCATCAGAACAAAGTTGGTGAAGAGATAATAGAGAAATAAAATAATCAACAAGATGGGCTTGTGAAATGGTTCTGCTAAAAAATAACATTCAGGAGCCTGATTTGAAAATATACAGTCTAAAGTTTACATGTGATGACCAAATAAAGACAGAAAGTGAAGACACAGACTCATTTTTTCCCTAATCCTAATTAACAAATATATTTGCTTTTTGCATACAAAACTAGGCATAACCTCTTTTACCTTGAATTCAATGCCACATTAACAAATACATTACTAATCATAGAAATTTGTAGAATTCTTACTGATACTAGTGTTTACCTATGACTGACTATTTTACCAGCTGTGGGATGTAGTCAAGCATGAAGAGTTGACTAGTGCTTTGTTTATGACATCCAGAATTTAGGAAGCCCAGCAATCATAGTTTGAAATATTTGTGTTCTAAATGGTGAGAATATCTGTTTTTTGTTCCCACATGACAGGAGTGACTAACAATTGTGATGAGGGCTCCCCATTTCTCCGTGAGTCTAACTTCCTGTGTTCCTATCTGTGATAGATTGATATATCATGGGTCTAGGAGCCCTGGTGACACAGTCCTTAAGAGCTTGGCTGCTAACCAAAAGGTTGGCAGTTCAAATCCACCAGCTGCTCCTTGGAAGCTCTATGGGGCAGTTCTACTCTGTCTTATAAAGTTGCTATGAGTTGGAATTAACTTGACGGCAATGTGTTTGGGGTTTTTTTATGGATTTGAGGCTAGAATGTGAAAAATAAATTAAATTGGCTCATACCAGAAGAACATTATTTTATGTGGACAAAGTACATGCACTCCTTACTTATTGATATGATTAGGTTCCAAAGGCCGGATTGTTATGCAAAAATTGACATTATGCAAAAATGGAAGATGACCACATCAGATCACATAATGAAGAGTGACTACTTAATTACATAACTGTCAAACTACATCATAATATAATTTCCAAATTACATTATTATATACCTGTGAAATTATATTATTACATAACTACCAAACCACTAAGAATCATAGCCCAGCCAAGTTGCTGCATAACCTTAACCATCACAGTCAGTGTTACTCTTACCTCACACCTCAGTGTTCCTTACTGCCAGACATATGTTTTCAATACGTGAGATAGTCCAATAGTAGATTACCTACTATTGTTGTAAATGCAAAATATCAGAAAAGGAGAGGGTTGATAAGTGAGAAGTAGGTATGTATTATGAAAATCATAGATTCTTATTCCATCAGTTCTTACGTTGTTGGCAGAAGATTGAATATGAAATACATTTTATTATAAATATAAACAGAAAATATGCCAAAATAAAGAACTGGTAACAATTTAAAATTAGAAAGAAAAAAAATGAAATAAATGGAGAAGAAAAAGAAAACAAAAACATGAATGGGTCCTGATTGCGTACAAAGCCATGCATAAGCTCTTTTACTTTGCATTTAATGTCTCTGAAAATATGTTCTATTCCTCTCTAAGCTAGTCTTCTCTTGACTTTGCTGTGAAAACATTTTGTTCCAGCCAATATTGCCAACTAGTTAGCTACAAAAATGTTGACATTACCTTCTCCATTTATCCAAATCTTAAAGCTCAGCCCCAGTGGCATGTCTTTAACTCTAGTTGATCTTTCTACTGGGAAACGATCACTTCCTATGCTATCTTCTTTCCAGATACTGTCTTATTTGTCAGTTATTTTCATTTGACTCTTCCTTTGGAAGAGAGAGTTGCTACTCAGCTGTATCCTGGGTCACCATGCAAAAATTAGAGCTCATGTTGATAGATCTTCAACATTTTTAAGAGAAGCTGAATGCAAGCCTTTTATGTACCTCTCCTCATTATTAAATTATGGTTTAATAATGATAATAATAAAACAACTCATCATTGTACAGCATTAAATAAATCCATAGCTTGATGGGAGCTCATGGACTTCCACTTCGTGATCTTTGTCCTAGATCACCATGTTTGTAGAAACCACATCTGTTACCCTCAAGTCAGTTTTAACTGATGGTGACCCCATGTATAACACAGTAGAACTGTTCCATGGAGTTTTCTCAGCTGTAATCTTTACAAAAGCACATCGTCAGGCCTTTCTTCCCCAGCAATGCTGGGTGGGTTCAAACCTCCAATGTTTAGGTTAGTAGTCGAGGACAAAATGTTTGCACCATGCAGGGACTTAAAGGAAAGAAAGAAAAGTAAATAAAAAAATGAATAAAAACTTCTTTTTCTTCCTTTGAGAGTCTGCATAGTGAATATCTGTAAATAAATATAAACCTATTCGCCCACCCATGTGTTGGAGAATAGGTCTCAATATTTACCAGCTCTTCTAACTACATGTATCCAGGTGGGACAACACAATACTCAGTAAATTTCAGTAGGAATCTATGCTAGTCATGTGTTGTATACGGAATGTAAACATCCTGTCTTTTTAGAAAGAGAGCACACCCACTTCCTTTATACCTCTTTTTAACTTTCTGGGGTAGGGTTGACTGTTTTGGAACCTTGGGGTTAATATGAACATTGTACGTGATGATTTCATCTATACACAGTGTAATACATTATGCCCACATAGAGGCCATCATGTTGCACTTTCCAATCAGTCTACAAATATTTAGTCAGCATTTGTGATGTACATGGCTCTGTGTTTCGTGGTCTAGGCAGGAAACACATAAGGAGAGCGAGGGTTCGCATTAATTGAACACCTGTTATGTGCCAATACCTTTAGCTTTCTCATTTCATGAGTGGAAGCTGTTTAAGAATCTCGTAATACACTTGGAGTAGTATTGTAGGTGAACACAAAAAATACCTGGCAATACAATGCATTCAATGGTATATACTATGAGTGGCGCAAAGAGCATGGACAACAGGAGCTTACAGGACAACGTTACCTTAGGTAGGGATGATCTTGGGAGATTTCATGAAGGAGAGAGGTCCTGGGACTGACTTAAATGAAAGGATAGAAGTAACTCTGTAATGGAGCATGAATTGGTCCTAGGAATGAGTTAAAGGAGAAAATCTCTCTTCTCTTTAGAGTGATCGTCACCAAATAATTGTGTAGTTGGAAATAAACTCTCAGAAAATTTGATACCACATGTTATAAAATAAATGCACATTCCTGAGTAAATTTTAAAATCTCTACACACACACGTATTTCTAGGTAATCTGCTCTTATAAGTCCTCCCCTTAGTAGAATGAATGGAGAGCAAACTGAAAATTAAATGCTCATAGAAATAATTTAAAAGATCTTTGTATTACATAAATGAGTCTCTTCTTGTTTTGCATGGCAATTATAATAATAGTTATTATTATTATTCAGGACCGGGCAGAGTTTCATTCTTTTGTAGGGAAGGTCACCATGAGTTGGAACAAACTTGATGGCTACATAATAACAACAACAACTTCTAGAAACTTGCATGGATCAAATGTATTGTGGTAGAGAGTATTTATGGTGTCCATTTAGTCGCTTTTGTTTTAGACTTTTCTAAAAACTGTTCTGTGATAGACAGCCAACTTTCTTCAAAGTCACAGTTTAGGTAACTGAATAAAATATAAGACTTATTCTACATTTAACAAAAGCTTCATAGAAAACGTTCTAATCTTTTCAATATCTGATAGCTAAAAACTGGTGACTTGCATGGAGGACTTGTGATTAGGGCTTGACAAAGAAAGACAGGAAGAAACTATGTTTTAAGAATATTTATAAGAAGGCAAAAGCCAGAGAAACTGGTTAGGGCCATATTATAATCTCATATGTTATTAGCAAAACAATCATCTGTTAATCAAAAAAAAATGTTAATTAAGGACTTTTATATGTTAGGACAAAAGCTAAATAGTTTTAGAAGTCCACTTCTCAGATGGCCCCCAATGATCATTGCCTGCTGGTATTTATGCCCTTCTGTTGTCCCCTTCCTCACTGAGTCACAGTTGACTTGAGTGATCTATGAGATGCATGTGATGGAATAAGACTTTTGATTTTAGGTCATAAATTGAATTGCGTCTTCCTCCTAGCGTCATAAAAGACATTGTGGCTTTCATGTTGGCCTCTTGGATTACACACTCAGGGGAAAGTCGGCCACTGTGTGATGAGGATTCTCACGTAGTCCTATGTAGAGGCCCACATTGAGAGGAAGAGCCAGCATCAACTTGCCAGCCATGTGAATGAGCCACCTTGGAAGCAGATCCTCCAGCCTCAGTCAAGCTTTCAGATGAGTGTATTCCAACTGACATCTTGACTGCTTTAGAGACCTGAGTCAAAAACATTCAGCTAAGCTGCCCTGAATCTTTAACTCCTTCTATCAGAATTTTTAATAACCTGCCTAAAACACCTGCACAGAAGACCCACGAAACCTCAGATAGAAGCAGAAGAAAGAGAATAGTGAGACTGTTGAAATTCTTTCTTTCTTCAAAGTCTTACCCAGAAATGTCTCGGAAATCATGTGAGTCATGGAAGAAGGCTTTGTCCCTTTCTTCTCCTCTGTATAACTATTGTAAAGCCTAATAGGATTTGGGAAAACAGGAGAGTACCAATAATGATACTGAGAATGAAAACAGTTAAACAGGACAAAAGAAATACCTCAAACACATCAATTGGGCAGAGAGCTGATATGCATATAAAAGAATTCTTATCTGGAAATCAGTGGGCTGAAGTTCTGAAGAAAACTTCAGGGCCTCAGACAGACAGTGTCTATCATGAAAAAGGCCTCAGTGCGGGAAGGAACAGGAAATGCCATCAAAAACTAATGAGACTGTCAAGTTTCAGCTAGAATTAGATGAAAGCCTGCTTCTCTTGCAGAGGTCAGTCCTAGTTAGAAGATGAGGAGCCAGAACAGAGCTTGAAGAATTGCATGTTTAAGATAGATTTTAAAATCTTCTCTTATTCACCTACACCCTCTATGCTACATTTAAGAGCAATAACTTTAAAGCTTCCAGCAACTCAGAAGAGTTGACATTTCTCTCTGGAGGGTGACTGTTTAAAAAGGTTCCTAGGACCCCCAATTTCCCGGGGGGAAGTTTACTTGAATCACGTACAACTCAAGAAATTGGTGCCTTTATTGCACTCAAATCCAATTGTGGAAGGTCAGTTCAAAGAGAAACAAAAGCGTATAAATAATACTTTACCCCCTCCCCCACCACCTCTGCATATATATACTTTACAAATATTCTTGTTGTTAGTTGCTATCTAGTTGGTTCTGATTCATGGTGACTTAATGTTAACAGAATGAAACATTGTTCAGTTCTGCTTCATTTTCATGATTGTTGAATATATATATACATAGAGAGAGAGAGTGAGATAACCCTGGTGGTATAGTGGTTAAGAGTTCATCTGAAAACCAAAAGGTTGGTTGTTTGAATCCATCAGCTGCTCCTTGGAAACCCTAGGGGGCAGTTATACTCTGTCCTACTTATGTATATATGTAAATATTAATTATATGTATATGTATATATAAATTAGACCCAAATATATTGGCTATCAGCTTTGCTTTCTAAACATGTTTGAAAATTAGACCCAAATATATTGGCTATCAGCTTTGCTTTCTAAACATGTTTGAAAATGTTTGTGGCCAAAGGGCCAGACACACCTTCTTGATATATGCAGTCTTAAACTTTCCATTTGAAGGGTATATATAGATAGGTATAGATACAGATATATAAACAAAAAAATATATATATGCATATATATACACACATTATATATACACATATATATACACACACATATATATACGATCTACTACTTCTGGAATTGTCTAATTACAGCTTAAATTTATTATATAGTACTGATTTTTCCCTATTCATAATATAAATAATCCTAATAAAAACCCGTACCAGTTGTCGTTGAGTCAATTCCAACTCATAACAACACTCTAGGGTGGAGTAGAACTGCCCCATAGAGTTTCCAAGGAGCTCCTGGTGGATTCAAACTGCTGACCTCTTGGTTAGCAGCTGTAGCATTTAACACTGTGCCAACAGGGTTTCTAAAATAGCAAGTCATTTTCTTATGATTGTATGTACATAAAATCTCTGAATTTCATTAAAGCATTCATGGGCAGTTCTGAGAGTTAGCACTTTTCCCCTTTAGTCCTCTGTGGTGGATTCTAGGGCTCCAGGAAAGGAAGCTAGAATCCTGTAGCCTTAATGTTTCCATCACACACACACACACACACACACACATAATGTAAAATTCATTTTTATCTCTTATGCTTGCAAAACAAGTAACCAATAAGGTTAATATTTTTCTACCAACAAATCAGTGTTCAGAGAATTTTGGACTAGGTCAGATATTCCTTAAAATTTTGAAGTATATTGTAATGTCTTTATATAAACCCCTGGAGTTAAGCGGTGATGGTGACCATACAGGCCTTTGATGCCCTTCGTTGCTCTATCTGCATTCATAGTTTCCCCTACTGCATCTCATTCCTCTTTAATACTTTCTGCTATCAATTCCCTTGCTAGGACATCTGTGCTTTCATAAAGCCCTCTCCTTGTCAGAATGAAAACTGTTCTGATTCATCATTAGATCTCATATTTTTTTGGAGGTGTGAGTTTTCATTTTTTTGTTTCCTGTGCCCTGATTGTTGTTTTGAGTGAAGCTGGGAGAAAATGCATGGGAGGCTTCCATCCAGTTGGTCTTTTAACCTTAACTTATGAAATAATTTTCAAAATCCATTTTCTTCCTTCCCTCTTCATACCAACTTTTGAAGTCTTTGTTCTGGCCCTCATCATCTCTCCACCAGGTATGGTAATGGTTTCTAAATTTTTCTTCCTGATTCTAAACTCTACACTTCTCAAATCTATTTCCCACTTTTTCAGCAGAATAATCTTTGTAAAACTCCAATCTGGTTATGGTAGTTTTTGGCTAAAATCTTCTATACATGTCAATTATCTACATTATAAATACAAATGAAATGGCCTGGTATACACGGTATATAAGGTTTTAATATGTGATTTTTCATAACCTGTTCCCAACCTACTTTACCGGGCTCATCTTCCTTGACACCCAACAGACTCATCTCTCTGTTTCCCTTTTACTTCTGGGTACTTGAAGGGCACGCTCTATCTATAAGACACATTTTGCTCCCATAACATACATAGTTGTTAATTTTAGAAATAGACACATGAAAAGAGGAAGGAAAAAACCTTACCCCTTCTCCATTCTTATATGCCTTGCCTCAGGCTTCTAAGACTACAGCAATCTAAGAATTGAAAAGAAATCCGTTTGCTCAGTGAGGATAACATTACAAGGCAACTATTATACTGTCAACTCACCCCTCCTCTTCTCTTTCTCTTCCTTGTCAAATTTCTAAACTCAAACATAGCACCTTCCAGAGCTCAACTGGAAAAGGCAAGTGGAAAAACTACAAATGTGTGGATGGACACAATTGTTAATATGTTGTATCCAGACAGGTGAAATCCTCACAATTAAAATACTATTGGTGCAACAGAGGAAAAACCCTGATAATCACTTATCGAGAAATTTTATCTTTTTTACTTCTTTATCATTTCAGAAAATCAGAGAACTAGGTTGTAGATATTGAAGATACCAACAGGCCAGAGTTGCAATAGAAGATTATCTTCTAAAACAGAGAATTGTTTGTATCATCCAACCTTCTAGCTACAGAATTGACAAAAATATTCAAACAATACCCAAAAGTACAGGAAGTAGAGACAAGAGCAATCCTATAAGCAAACACAAGCTCTTAGACTGGGTAGTAAAAAAACTAAACCCACTGATGATTCTGACTGATGGCGACCCCAATGCCTTACAGAGTAGAACTTCTCCATCAGGTTTTTGCAGCTATAATCTTTATGGAAGCAGATTACCAGGCCATTCTTATTTTATTAAAAAACAAAAAACCTAAAAATGTGGGGTTGAATAAAAAATGCTATAATGCAAGTGAAATAAAATATCTTGCCATTTAAAACCAAGAGGAAGTAGATGCCTTTGAAAATGATCTATTATAGAAATCAGAAGAAAATATATTTGATAGCTTCAGGAAAATTCAATAACAGAAGTGCAACAAACATAAAGAGCGAACAAGGTGAAATAAAGATGAGATAAGATAAATAAGGAAGAACTGCTAGAAAATTAATAATAAAATAATTAAATGCCCTACTGGAGTGACTAATACTTGATGCTAGAGCATATAGAATTGGTTATAATCAGGACAAATTTAAGCTTTTCTAGGCTACAGAGATAATGTACAAAGAAAGAGAACCATGAGATAGAAGTTAATATATTAGATCAAGGACTTACTATGTGCCAGAATTTATACTAAGTATTTACCTATTAGACCCTTTATATATAGTTCATAACATAGCTAATACCAGTAGCAACTCTGTAACCCTGGTGGTGCAGTGTTTAAGAGCTCAGGTGCTAACCAAAAAAAAAAAAAAATGGTCTGCAGTTCAAATCCATCAACCACTCCTTGGAAACTCTATGGGGCAGTTCTACTCTGTCCTATAAGGTCGCTATGAGTCGGAATTGATGGTAACAGTTTTTTTTTTTTTTTTTTTTTTTAATTATCTTTCCTAGTTTACAGATGAGGAAATTACAGTTTAGGAGGTTAACTTGCCCAAAGTTCAGCAAATGGCAAGTATAAGAGCTGTGGACTCCAGGTCAAGGAAACCGTTGCTGTTTCTCTATAAAAATAAAAATCTCTTTCTATCGTAACATATTAAAACCATACTTGGAAGGCAAATGACAAACTAAGAACACTATGGAAAAACATGAATGCCTTGATAGTGAATATGGTCCTCGGACATTTACAGACAAATCATAAAAGAAGAAACATGGACAATTAACATGTTTTTAGTAAACAGCAACTTTAATAGCAATAGAATAATTGAAAACATAATGGAATATATTTTTTATGCTTTTAATTGACAAAAAAAAGGGCGATAATACTTAGTGACAGTGTTGCTATTGTTATTTGGTGTCATCAAGTGGGTTTCCAACTCTTAGTGACCTTATGCATAACAGAACTAAACATTACCGGGCCCTGTCCCATCCTTACAACTGTTGCTATGTTTGCCCATCTTGTTGACTGCATTCCTTTTTCACTGACCCTGTCTACTTTACCAAGCGCCCTGACTTTCTCCAGGAATTGGTCCCCCCAATAACTTGTCCAAAGTAAGCAAGACAAAGTATCACCATCCTTGCTTCTAAGGAGTGTTCTGGCTATACTTCTTCCAAGACAGATTTGTTCATTCTTCTGTCAGTGCATGGTATATTCAGTATTCTTTACCAACATCATAATTCAAATGCATCAATTCTTCAGTCTTCCTTATTTGTTGTGCAGATTTCCCATGCATATGAGGTAATTGAAAACACCACGGCTTGGGTCAGGTGTACTTTAGTCCTTAAAGTGACATCTGTGTTTTTTTTTTTTTAACATTTTAAGAAATCTTTCCCAGCAGATTTGTCCAATGCAATATGTCAGTTGATGTCTTGACTTTTGCTTCCATGGACATTGATTGTGGATCCAAGTAAAATGAGGGATGAAGAAAAGATCACTTACATTTACTAACAGTGGAGACAAAAATGGGGAGTTTTTTTCTGTAGGATAATTTAGCAATGTGAATAAAAAGTCTTAAGATCTCAGATAACTTTTGAGCCACAATGTCTACTATCATGACTTCATCATAAGTAAATAATTTTACAACTACAGAACCATATATATTTATATAATATGTACTATTTATAATAGGGAAAATGGAAAAAGGTAAACATTGAATAAATATTGAATACTTGAATAAATAATTGAATGTATAATGAAGCTCCCTTACAATGGAATAATTTTAAGGTATTAAAATGATAAATTATATCTGTATGTTTAGATGGGAAAAGACACTTCAATTGTAATATGAGGAAAAAAGTAGAAAAGCATATACTCTATGATACCCCTCCCTCTTTTTTTTTTTTGCTTACTTGCACTTTTTATTCTTCCTATTAACCCATTAGGAACCTGGATTATTCATGGTAAAGTAAATAAAACATCCAGAGAGAAGGTTCTTTATTTTCTATAATTTTAATGGCATAAAGCTCCTGTTCCAAAGGTAGCATCTCCTTCTCTGATGACATCACCCAAAGCCGATCATATCAACCCTCTTGCTAAGGACAACTAGAAAAGATAGGCCACAGCAAACCTGTTTAACATGAACTGGAACCACTCAGGGAATGCAGCCCCTGCCAAAGTTGCCACCTGAGACTGAGAGGGAGGAGTGGAAATACTGGAGTCTCCCTTACTCCTGTCTTCCATTCTTCTCTGTCTGTGCTCCCCATTGGAATGGCTGGGTGGTGCAAATGATTAAGTGCTCAGCTACTAACTGAAAGGTTGGTGGTTCAAATCCACCCAGAGGTGCCTCTGAAGAAAATCTGGTAATCTATTTCCCAAAGATTAAAGCCATTGAAAACGTTATGGAACCCAATTCTACTGTGACACTCATGGGGTTGTGTGAGTCAGAATCGACTCACTGGCAGCTGTTTTGTTGTTTCTGCTGCTGTTATTTTTGTTTTGGTTTTGGTACCTCCCTCCCATTAACCAAAGTCAGTCGGAAGCAGGTGAGAGGGAGACTGCAGTATAGTAGCAGGTGAAGAATGAGAGCTAGATCTAAGGGAAAATGGGCACAGAACAGTGCAGGGAAGGCCATAAACCCCATGGGAAATGCCACTTTGAACTCTCTGTAAGTCATCACTATTAAAAAGTGCCTGGGTGAGAGGTTCAAGTGCAAGAGTAAACCACATAGTGAAAGCCGGTGAGTTATAGGTAGAAGGATTGTTCATTCTGGTTTGCCTTGAATAAACCTGTTGTGGACAAGTTGATTTTGACTCATAGTGACCCTATAAGACAGAGTAGAACTGCCCCATATGGCTTCCAAGGAGCGCCTGGTGGATTCAAACTCGAATAGTCTTGTTTTATGCTTGTTGTTCTAGTATAATTATTAATAATGTTCTTTTCCACCATCACAAACAGCCCATTTTAAATGATAAATTATATCATGACCCCAACTACAGGACTTTCATCTGATATGGTTTCTCCTTTTGTCAGATTCTCTTTGATTCTCTAGATTTCTTCTCCGAAATTGATAGAGGGAACACAAAGAAAAAGATTAGATGTGGTAACACCATACAGATTGGAGGCCAAACAAAAGGGCTCAATAGCAAATCCAACAGGCACAGATAAGAATCCATGCAAAAATGACATTTCCAGTCTCAGTAGCTATTCATAGATTATTGCTGCTAGAATGTTAAACTGGAGATGGGTTTTATTAAATAATCTTAAAGTTTAAAATCTGAGATTTTAAAATCTAGTTACACCACAAAAAAATCTAATGACAATGCCTTTTTTGGAGAGAAGAGGATCTTATCCACAACAGCAGCAGGAATAGAAAATACAGAGGAAACAACTTAGTAAGAAATAGAATGGATGAGATGAAAAAAAAAAATTCAAAAGTTCCTGTGACTCAGAAAAAAAATTAATCAAAAATACTCTATTCCTTGAATAAAAAACAAAACAAAACAAAACACCATTACCGTTGAGTTGATTGATTCCAACTCATAAGTGACCCTATCGGACAGAGTAGAACTGCCTCATAAGGTTTCCAAGGATCAGCTGGTGGATTTGAACTGCCAATCTTTTGGTTAGCAGCTGTAGCTCTTAACCACTGCACCACCAGGGCTCCTTATTCCTTGATAAAATTCGTTCAGACCAAACCTGCCGCTGTTGCGTGAATTTTGACTCATAACGACCCACAGGACAGAGTAGAACTGCCCCATAGGGTTTTCAAGGAGCAGCTGGTGGATTCAAACTGCCACGTTTTGGTTAGCAGCTGAGCTCTTAACCATTTCACCATCAGGGCTCCAGTCCTTGATAGAAAAGCTTCACATTTCACATTTATTTCTCCCACAATTATTTGTACTTTAAGATTAGTTGCAATTCTAAAGACACTCCTATAAAGTTTGTTTGGAAGAATAACCAGGAAATACTTGAAAAAAAATATGAATAACTGGTGAGGAATGATGGGGGAAGCTAATAACACCAGAATTTAAAGTATGTTAAAAAGTCATAATAATTAAAGCAAGGCATATCATATGCTGTTTTTTTTTATATCATATGCAGAAATAAAGAAATCAAAAAGTTCAGAATGTGTTCAAACATATATGAAAGTATACTACATTAAAAAGTTGGCAAGCCAAATTCATGGAGGGATGGAAGGCTTATTGAATAAAGGATACTGTGAAAAATGGCTAATCATAGAAATAAATTACAAATGTAATAAAGTGGTAAATTAAGCAAAATGAACTCATAAAGGAGCTAGAAGAAAATATAGTTGACCTCACAGTAAGGAAGGCCTAAATCATGTCACGGGAGAAGCATAAAGAAAAGCTTTATACATCCTAATAAGTTAACAGAGATTTCTAGGTAGTAAAATATTGGTTATTAATGTTATCCTTTCAGCTTTCTTGTAAGTTCCATTTTTCCACATTGGAGTTGAGTTAATTCTATAATTTAATAGAACATTAAGTTATTAAGTTTGTCATAAGAATTAAATGCATTAATTCATCTAAAATACTTTAGAAAATGCCTTCCTAGCACATAGTAAGAACTGAATAAATGACAGTGATTTGTATTTGGAGGTATGAAATAACTCGATTTCCTAAGCTTAAGATTTTTTATCCAAATATATGGTCATAAGAGCCCTGGTGGCACAACGGGTAAGCACTCTGTTGCTAACCAAAAGTTTGGCAGTTCAAACCCACCCAGCTGCTTTGTGGTACCTGGCTATTTTGTTCCCTTAAAGATTACAGCTTAAAAAACCCTATGGGGCAGTTCTACTCTGTCATATGGGATTCCTATGAGTCTGAATTGACTGGACAGCACACAACAACAATAACAGATAAGGTTCATTTGGCTCAAGTTTTACCATCATTTTGTAGTTTACAGGTTTAATATTAATTAAAATAACAATACTTTTAGTGGAGTCGAGTAATTTTTGGCTTTCTAAATTCTGTCTTGAAATTAGGATTTGAATAACTTTTACATAAAAACAAAATGGTAAGATATGCAACATACCAATCTTGTATTTGAATATTTCAAGCTGAAAATCATAAAGTAAAACTGCAGAAAATTTTTAAAAGACCATGAAGTAGCATAGATATTTCCAGGAAAAATATTCTTATGTTTTTTCCAGAAACACAAAAGAAAAGGATATATATATATATATAAAAGGAGAGCAGGAATCTTCTTTTTAGATCATTAAAATTACCTTGAATTTTCTGAGGTTAAAATTTTTAGATAGAATTCAAATTGGGGCGAATTTCATTTTATTAATAGGTAGAGGTCAAAGAGAAGAAAAGTGAACTGGGAAAAGGAAAAGCTATGCTAATTGGATGTGTTCAAAGGCTGACCATAAAAATAAAATTAGCCCGCAGTTCTGCGACAGGACAACACAAGGCAAAACAACGAATGTTTTAACAGCGACAACTTCTAACTTTAGGAAGACTTGATCCCTTTTCGCTATGATATCGCCAACGCTCAAAACATAGTTGACATGAATTTTTACGAAAATGGCCTCACAGTCTGTGGTACATTCTTTGAAATATTGCTATTGGCAGCAAATCTCCATCTTTTAAAGTTACATTTTATTTTTGCATGTTGATGAATTACTACCAGACTTATTCTGATGGATGAAAACATTGTCTAGGCCAGAGAATATCTCTTTATGCATGGAAGTTTGACAGAATATAAGGATATTGATTTTCTTCAGCTTCATGGAAATTGGTTTTGGGGATAATTCTAAAACAGTAAAGTGGTTGACTATAGTATAGTTTCATAATTATTTATTTCCTCTCCATCCTTTTTTTCCCTCTATGCATTGGTTTTGAGTTCATCAATGGGACATGTGCTGGCAAATGAAACATAAGCACAAATGACAGAAGCTTTAAGGTCTCTAGGTGGTGCAAACCATTTGCACTTGACTGCTAAAGGTTTAGCAGTTCGAACCCACCTTGTGGTACCACAGAAGAAAAGGCCTGGTGATCCACTTCCATTAAGATTACAGTCAAGAAAATCCTATGGAGCAGCTCTGCTCTGTAACATATGGGGCCACCATGAATTGTATTTGAAAGCAACTAATGAAAATAACAACAAAAATGCAGAAGCTTTAACTGCATCTGCATGGTTGGCTCTGTGTCTCTTTTGTTTATGTCCTCTGCCATAAAATAATGGTATTTCCATGTAGTGACTCCTTCTTGAGCCTGGGTTCCAGAATGAGAAAATAACATGGAATCAAATTGAACCTAGCCATGCCCAGGAGACTGGAATGCAGCCATAAAGAGCCAACAGCCCCTAGTGGCACAGTGGTTAAAACAATTGACTGCTAACTGAAAGGTCAGTGGTTCAAAACCATCAGCAGCTCCACAGGAGAAAGATGTGGCAGTCTGCTTCTGTAGAGATTCACAGCCTCAGAAATCCTATGGGCTTGCAATGAGTTGGGATGAACTCTAAGCCAGTAGGTTTGGGCCCTCATGTTACATGAGAATTATTTTTTATAAACCACTAAGATACTGGATTGCAAAATAGACCAGTAAAGTAATTAATGCCAGAACTGGGATGATATAAAAAAGATCCCTAATATACAGGATTAGCAGGGGGAGGTGGGCAGTAAGCAAGCTGATACAGGAGGCAGGGAAAATAAAGGTCTATGTGATGCATTGGGAAAACATCTGCCTGTAATAAGTTAGAAGGCAGAAAATGTATGTAATAAACTTGTGACTTTGGGTAAAGAAATATTAAGCAGAATTTTCATAGCATAAGTTGGCTGTTATTAGCTGAATTTGATTAGATGCTATATGAAAGAATGAGCTCAGAGAATATTTGGCCTGCTTCAAAGGAGGAAGAAAGGGAAAAGAGATAATGCCAACATTCTAGAACTGGCAGGTTGAAAGACACAAACATTTCTAGTCTCTCACCAATAAAATATCCTCAAATTATGACAGTGTCAGGACAAAGAACCAATCAAGAGTGTGGCCATCACATTCTTTGCTAAGACCTCTAGCTAGGTTAAGATCTACAAAATCTTTTCAGTTGGACTAAATAGCTCAGAGAAAACACCCTAAAAATGTCATTCTTGCAAGAAATGCTGTTAAGCTCAAGGTAAACAAAACTAACCACAAAGGAACACTGTCCAATAGAAAAATACTAGTAGCCACATACATAGTTTTAAATTTTCCAGTAACATTTAAAAAAGTAAAAATAAGCAGGTGAAATTAGTTTTAATAATTATCTTACTATATTTTATTTAAACAAATATATATAAAATATTACTATTTCCATGATAAGCTTTTATTATTGCCAAACCACACATATCTATCCCTCTTGACTTTGGTCTCTGCAACGTTTAGCAAAAAGATGGAAGTTTATCTCACTACATACCAAGCCAAAGAAAAAAACCAAACCTGTTGCTGTTGAGTCCATTCCAACTCATAGCAATCTTATAGGACAGAGTAGAACTGCCCCATAGGGCTTCCAAGAAGTGGCTGGTGGATTCCAACTGCTGACCTTTTGGTTAGCAGCTGAGCTCTTAACCACTGTACCACCAGGGCTCCCACCACATACTAGCAAAGAGTAATAGTGTGGTTCATTGAAAAGAGCAGAAGGATTGTTACCAGAAAGGCCTGAATTTGAATCCTGGACTTGTCACTCTTTAAATAAATGATGTTTTCATTAGATACTGTTCCACTAACAGCCTCTCTGTATCTGCATCTTTGTGTCACCTCCTACATTTATTCTTGATTTTGTTCTGTGATTTTCTTTGGCCAATGGGGCATCAGCAAATCTGACACAGCAGAGTTTTGAAAAGCATTTGTATACTGGAGCTTATCTTCTTGGAAATACGTGCATTATGTAAAGAAGTTTTAAGGTAACCTGTTGGAGACATGAAGACGTGGTTCAGCCAACAGACACCCCAACCATCAAACATATGAGGCTATTTTAGACCATTCAGCCCAGGTAGGTCACCAAGATGACTGCAACCACTTGAGTGACACCAAACAAGACCAACGGAAGCCTGCCTAGCTGAGGCATCACAAATAACTAACCCAGAGAACTGTGAGTAAATAAAATGTTTGTTGCTTGAATTACTAGGTTTTGGGATGGGCATTTGTTACCCAGTGACTAAGAAGCATGTAACTTTAGGGAGTTACTTAAACCCTTCATCAGTTTCCTCATCTATAAAATGAGATTAATAATGCTTACTTCCCCCCATGCAGCTGTCAGTTTGTCATACTGTGGGGCTTGTGTATTGCTATGATGCAGGAAGCTATGCCACTGATATTCAAATACCAGAAGAGTTAGCCCTGGCGGACCAGTTTCAGCTGAGCTTCTAGACTAAGAGAGGCTAAGAAGTGGACTTGGAAGTCTATTTATTAAAAGAATTAGGTAGTGAAAACCTTATGAATAACAGTGGAACATTCTCTGATATAGTGGCAGGAGATGAGCCCCTCAGGTTGGAAGCCACTCAAAATACAACTGGGGAAGAGCTGCCTCCTCAAAGTAGAGTTGACCTTAATTATGTGGATGGAGTCGAGCTTTCGTGACCTTCCTTTGCTGATGTGGCATGGCTCAAAATGAGAAGAAATAGCTGCAAATATCCATTAATAATCAGAACCTGGAATGTACAAAGTTTGAACCTGGAATGTACAAAGTTTGAATCAAAAATGAAATGGAACACATAGAGATCAATATCCTAGGCATTAGTGAGCTGAAATGGACTGGTATTGGTCATTTTGAATCAGCAAACATATGGTCTACTATGCTGGGAACAACAGCTTCAAGAGGAATGACATTGCGTTCATCGTCAAAAAGAACTTTTCAAGGTCTATCCTGAAATACAACACTGTAGTGATAGGACATTACCCATATGCCTTCAATGAAGACCAGTTAACACGACTATTATTTAAATTTATGCAACAACCACTAAGGCCAAAAACAAAGAAATTGAAGATTTTTACCAACTTCTGGAATCTGAAATTGATCAAACATGCAATCAAGATGCATTGATAATTACTGGAGATTGGAATGTGAAAGTTGGAAACAAAGAAGAAGGATCGATAGTTGGAAATATTGTCTTGTTGATAGAAATGATGCAGGAGATCACATGATTGAATTTTGTAAGACCAAAGACTCCTTCACTGCAAATACCTTTTTTCACCAATGTAAATGGCAACTGTACACATGGATCTTGCCAAATGGAATACACAGGAATCAAACCAACTGTATCTGTGGAAAGAGACAATGGAAAAGCTCAATATCACCAGTCAGAACAAAGCCAGGGGCTGACTTTGGATCATATGCAAGTTCAAGCTGAAACTGAAAAAAATTAGAGCAAGTCCACGAAAGCCAAAGTGCAACCTTGAGTATATCTCTCCTGAATTTAGAGGCCATCTCAAGAACAGATTTGACACATTGAACACTAACGACTGAAGACCAGATGAGTTGTGGAATGATATCAAGGACATCACATGTAAAGAAAGCAGGAAGTCATTAAAAAGATAGGAGAGAAAGAAAGGATCTTAATAGATGTCAGAAGAGACACTGAAAGTTTCTCTTGAACATCAAGTAGCTAAAGCAAAATGAATAAGACATGAAGTAAAAGAGCTGAACAGTAGATTTCAAAGGGCAGCTCGAGAAGACAAAGTAAAGTATTATGATGACATGTGCAAAGACCTGGAGATAGAAAACCAAAAAGGAAGAACATGATCAGTACTTCTCAAGCTTAAAAAATTGAAGAAAAAATTCAAACCTCTAGTTGCAATATGAGGAAAATATTAAATGATGCAGGAAGCATCAAAAGAAGATTGAAGGAATACACAGAGTCACTATACCAAAAAGAATCGATCCACGTTCAACCATTTCAGGAGGTAGCATGTGATCAGGAACCAAAGGTACTGAAGGAAGAAGTCCAAGCTGCACTGAAGGCATTAGGGAGAAACAAGGCTCGGCAATTGACAGAATGCTAATTGAGATGTTTCAACAAACAGATGCAGCACAAGAAGTGCTCACTTGTCTATGCCAAGAAATTTGGAAGACAGCTACCTGGCCAACTGACTGAAAGAGATCCATATTTATGCCTATTCCCAAGAAAGGTGATTCCGCTGAATGCAGAAACTATTGAACGACATCATTAATATCACATGCAGGCAAAAATTTGCTGAAGATCATTCAAAAGCAGCTATAGCAGTATATCGACAGGGAACTTCAAGAAATTCAAGCCGGGATTAGAAGAGGACATGGAACCAGGGATATCATTTCTGATGTCAGATGTATGTTGGCTGAAAGCAGAGCATGCTAGAAAGATGTTTACCTGTGTTTTATTGGCTATGCTAAGACATTCAACTGAGTGGATCCATAAGAAATTATGGAAAACATTGTGAAGAATGGGAATTCCAGAACACTTACTTGTGCTCATGTAGAACCTGTACATGGATCAAGAGGCAGTTGTTCAAACAGAGCAAGGGGGTACTACATCATTTAAAGTCATGAAAGGTGCATGTCAAGCTTGTATCTTTTCACTATACCTATTCAGTCTGTATGCTGACCAAATAATCCAGGACGCTGGACTATATGAAGAAGAACAGGGCGTCAGAATTGGAGGAAAATTCATTAACAGCCTGCATTATGCAGATGACACAACCTTGCCTGCTGGAAGTAAAGAGGACTTGAAGTACTTACTGATAAAGATCAAGGACTTCAGTATGGATTACATCTCAACATAAAGAAAAGAAAAATCCTCACAACTGGACCAATAAGCAACATCACTATAGAGAAAAGATTGAGGTTGTCAAGGATTTCATTTTACTTGGATGCACAATCAACGGCCATGGAAGCAGCAGTCAAGAAATCAAGACACATTGCATTGGGCAAATTGGCTGCAAGAGATCTCTTTAAAGTATTAAAAAGCAAAGATGTCATCTTGAGGACTAAGGTGAGCCTGACCCAAGCCGTGTTTTTTTCCGTTGCCTCGTATGCATGTGAAAGCTAGACAATGAATAAGGAAGACCAAAGAAGAATTGATGCCTTTGAATTGTGGTGTTGACAAAGAATATTGAATATACCATGGACTGCCAGAAGAATGAACAAATCTGTCTTGGAAGAAGTGCAACCAAAATGCTCCTTGGAAGCAAGGATGGTGAAACTGCATCTCACATAATTTGGACGTGTTGTCAGGAGGGATCAGTCCTCTGGGGAAAGACATCAGCGGAAGACCCTCAACAAGACGGATTGACACAGTGGCTGCAACGATGGACTCAAGCATAGCAGCAGTTGTCATGATTGTGGAGGACCAGACAGTGTTTCATTCTTTGCGCATAGGGCCACTATGAGTCTGAACCGACTTGATGGCAACTAACAACAGCAATGCTTACCTTGGTATTATTATGCCAGTTAGAAACATATAGCAGGCACTTAATAAAGAATAATCTGTTCTTTCTTGCTCCCTTCAAGGTATCTCCCACCCTTCTTCCTGCTTTTCCTTCCTCTGTTGCTCCTCCTTCACTCTCTTTTCCTCCCGGTGGCATTCTAAGAATGGCATTGTTGGAATCAATATGTAGCCTGACAAGATGTCTGCTTTGAAGGAGGCAACTTCATTTGGATAAGCAAATTCTCACAAGTTGGTATAAAATTAGCTGCATTATATTGTAGACACATTTGATAAATATCTCATTAAATGCAGGGGAAAAGTATATACATCTCTTTAAAAGTACAGATTTTCCTAAGAATGTTGCACCAAAAAATCTCTTAAGTCATATGTTTCTCCACTATTGATGTTATTTCTCTGCAGTAGAATGAAATTTGCATGCTTTTGTGCCTAGTGTTCTTCCTATGCCAAAGTACAACATTTCTATGGTGAAGTCAATAGATTAATACATTCTTTATTCATCCAACTTAATCAAAACTTGTAATCAGTGAGTAAGAATCATTTGCCTCAAAAAAAACTGGGCCTAGGATTGAATGACTCATGCAAGAACTTTATGATTTTGCTCTGTGCTTTATGAAGTAATTTCATAATCATATGTAATTATTTTAAATATTTTATAAACTACAGTGACTTTTTAATAAGAGTTTCTAATTATCCAATACAGTTTCTAGAAAGATTTGCCAAATATGTGGTATATATGTGATGAGTCATTTGTCATCCAAAGGCTTGTGAAGAAACCCTCAGTCCTAAAAATAGGGACCCCGTAGAATTGATACTGACTGTAATTTTTCACTAGAGCCTTTTTCTTTTTATATCTCTGCCTCCACTCTTGGTAAATCATGATACATAACTATATTAAACATCACATAATCCAAAAAAGGAAGTAAGGGTTCCAACTGTACCACATCACACACAGTACACTCTGCACCAAAAAATTAAACTAGCAAGTAAATTTCAGGATGGGAAAAATTACATTTTGAGTTTTCTTTACCCTTTGCTTCACTCACCTGCCTCCTTACCCCTGCACTTTCACTTCCTGAAAGTTTTCAGGACCTGCTGTGCACTGGTAGAAAAGGGGAAAAAACAATTATTAACATAAGGAGAACATTAGTTCTTTTTTTTTCTCTCTCTCTCATTTCTCAGAACAAGGCTTTCCCAACAATAGGAGAGCTCATTCTCTTTGGATTTGTGTAGCCGAAGGACTCCCCCTTCCAGTTGCCATCGAGACAACTCCAATTCATAGCAACCCACCTGTGTCAGAGTAGATCTTTCCTCTATAGGGTTTTCAATGACTGATTATTTTAGATGTAAATCACCAGGCCTTTCTTCCAAGGTGCCTCTGGATGACCTCAAACCTCCAAACTTTTGGTAATCAGCTAAGTGAGTTAAGAGTTTTTACTACCCAGGGACTCCTACTCAAATGATAGAGCCCTAAGAATATAACTGAACTTTTTTTTCTTTTCAGGAGACAGAACCAGGTTAGGGAGAAACAGAGGAAGCTCTTGGACCAATCGTCCTCTGAATACTTAGCTCCCCAAATGTGTGTGGAATGTGTGGAAAATGAATTGATATAAAAATATAACATAAAATCCATGTAAAAATCTCTACAAGTTGCATACTGTTGTGCTATTTCACAAAAATCTAAAGAATAGCAGTGCAGAAAAAATAAGACTGTGATTTGAATTTAATGTACCCTTTTAACCCTCTGGGAAAATTCACAGATCCCTAAGTGGACTCAGTCAGGCTTTGACAGGTTTCCCCGTTATATTTTCACCAAAAATATCGTGGTCCAGGTTGATCAAATCAATATTTTAAAATACTTTTTGATTATTATTATTATTTTTTTTTTCTCCTTGATCCAGTCCTTTCAAGCAACTGTGGCAATTTCTGCAACACTTACTGGATAACAGAGCAGATGCTCCAGGTATATCAAGTAAATCCTAAAATGCCTATTCATGTCCAGAAAAAGGTCTTTATGGCACAAGCCAGCCTAATTTCAACACTGTAGTGTCATGGATAGTTGTGGTTAAAAGGCTTTCAGAAATGATCTAGGCCATCTCTCCATTTAACTAATTACTAGGGAAAACTAGTTCCTCAGAGGTTAGCAGGCTTTCCCAAGGTCACATAGCTTGGATAAGCCAATTAAACATAGAATCTCTCTTGTTATAGTGATTCATTTAAGTGTAGATATTGACCCAAGCCTAGCCAGTCAGGATAATTTATATCCTTAGCCGCAGTGATTTTTTCAGGAACACTGAAACAAGTGGGTATATTCAGAGTAAACACCAGAATCCATACAAAATCTACAAGGAAAAGATACTTCTTTTTCCTTATGTTGGACTTGAACTACTAGCCATTCAAGTGCTTCTGACAGCCATCTTCACAGAACAAGGGATCAATCAACTTGAAAGAGGCTGAACTGATAAATTGTTTATGCTCTCTAGTATTGACATGTCTTACTGATATACCCCTGAGATTTCAGCTATATAATCAAATGTAAGCTCCTCTCTTATTTATATATGTACTTTTTTAAATTGGGTTTAGTAAATTTCAGTTGATTTTTTTCTGTCAAGTGGAAAGTGTACATGAATTCAGCATAATTTATTTAATTACTAAAATAATGTAAAATGTATAGTTTTTTTCTAATACATTAAAAAAAACGTTAAAAGAATATCTTTGTGTAGAACACTTTCTCTATACTTTAGAATTATTTCCCTAAGAGAGATTCTTAAATATGGAGTTACTGGGCCAAGAAAAATGAATATTTTAGGACTCTTGATACCTATTTCCCAATTTCCTTCTAAAAATGTACCAAGTTTTACTTCCATTGAAACTATATGTGCTGAACTTCCTTACTCAAACTTTGATAGCTTTGAATACTATCTTTTTTAAAAAATTATTCTTCTTTCTAGTTTGAGGTAAAACTTGTAACTCAGTTTGAAAAAAGCAATTTTTTTTTTTTTTAACTAGTGCTTTAGATTTCTTAGGATCTCAAACTCGTTGCCCTTGAGTTGATTCTGATTCAAAGTGACCGTATAGGACAGGGTAGAATTGTCCCATAGGGTTTCTAAGGAGCTGCTGGTGTATTTGAACTACTAACCTCTTGGTTAGCAGCCAAGCTCTTAGCCACTGTACCACCAGAGCTCCTTCTTTAGGATAGGTTATGTAAAATCATACATTTCTGAACAGTTGCAGGTTGTACAGTGCTTCTAACTTTTCAACTAAAATATCCCTAAAGATAGGGAAAGGCAGCTTGAGTCCATAAGGGGTGGCATGGTGTGGGACAGAGGCCAGTGAAACCCACCAATAACAGGAAATTTCTTAGAAATAACATTCTATTTTAAAAAGTTATTTTCTAAGAAATAAGAGCATCCAAACTGGTAAGGAAGAAGGAAAATTATCCCTATTTGCAGGTGAAATGATCTTATACACAGAAAACCCCAAAGAGTCCACAAGAAAACTATGGAAACTAATAGAAGATTTCAGCAAAGTATCAGGGTACAAGATAAACATACAAAAATCAGTTGGATTCCTCTATACCAACAAAGAAAACTTCAAAAAGGAAATTGCCAAATCAATACTATTTACAATAGCCCCCAAGAAGATAAATACTTGGGAATAAATCTAACCAGGGATGTAAAAGACCTATACAAAGAAAACACAAGACATTACTGCAGGAAACCAAAAGAGACCTACAAAAGTGGAAAAGCATACCATGATCATGGATAAGAAGACCCAAAATTGTGAAAATGTTAATTCTACCCAAAAAGATCTACAGATACAGTGCAATCTCAATCCAAATTCCAAGGACATTTTTTAATGAGATAGAGAAACAAATCACCAATTTCATATGGAAAGGGAAGAGGCCCTGAATAAGTAAAGCATTACTGAATAAGAAGAACAAAGTGTGAGGCATCACACTACATGATTTTAGAAACTAGCAAACCTCCACAGTAGTCAAAACAGCCTGGTACTGGTACAACAACAGATACCTAGACCAAAGGAACAGAATTGAGAATCCAGACATAAATTCATTCAAATTTGAGCTGTTGATATTTGACAAAGGCCCAAAGTCTGTTAAATGAAGAAAAGACTATCTATTTAACAAATGGTGCTGGCATAACTGGGTATCCATCTGCCAAAAAAAAAAAAAAAAAAAAATGAAACAAGACACATACCTCACACCATGCATAAAAACTAACTCATAGTGGATCAAAGACCAAAATATAAAATAAAAAATGGTAAAGATCGTGGAATGAAAAATAGGGACTATGCCAGGAGCTCTAATGCATGGCATAAACAGAATACAAACCATAACCAAACTTGCAGAAACACCGTAAGAAAAACTAGGTAACTGGGAGCTCCTAAAAATCAAACACTTATGCTCATCAAAAGACTTTACCAAAAGAATAAAAAGAGAACCTACAGACTAGGAAAAAAATGTCTGGCTATGACATCTGATAAGGGTCTAATCTCTAAAATCTACTAGATAGTACGCGACCTCAACAACAAAAAGATAAATAACCCAATTAAAAAAAAGGGCAAAGGATATGAACACCAAAGAAAACATTCAGGCTGCTAACAGATACATAAGGAAATGTTTAGGATCATTAGCCATTACCAAAACCCAGTGCCGTTGAGTCGATTCCAACTCATAGCGATTAGAGAAATGCAAATCAAAACTACAATGAGATGCCATCTTACCCCAACAAGGCTGGCATTAATTCGAAAAAACACAAAATAATAAATGTTGGAGAGGTTGTGGAGAGACTATAACACTTATGCACTACTGATGGGAATTCAAAATGGTACAAACACTTTAGCAATTGATTTTTTGCTTCCTTAAAAAGCTAGAAAGAGAAGTACCATGAGAACCAGCAATCCCACTCTTTGGAATATATCCTAGGGAAATAAGAGCCATCACACAAATAGATATATGCACACTCATGTTCATTGCAGCACTGTTCACAACAGCCAAAAGATGGAAACAACATAGATGCCCATCAACAGATGAATGGATAAACAAATTATGGTACATATACACAAGGAAACCCTGGTGGCATGGTGGTTAAGAGCTACAGCTGCTAACCAAGGGGTCAGCAGTTCAAATCTACCAGGAGCTCCGCAGAAATCATATAGGGCAGTTCTACTCTGTCCTGTAGGGTTGCTGTGAGTTGGAATCAACTCAACGGCAATGCGTGTGCATGTGTACACACAATGGAATACTACACAATGATGAACAATGATGAGTCTGTGAAACATCTTACAACATGGATGAATCTGGAAGGCATTGTGCTGACTGAAATTAATCAGTTGCAAAAGGACAAATATTGTATGAGATTATTATTATATGAACTCAAGAAAAGGCTGAAACACACAAGAAAACATTCCTTGATGGTTATGAGGGTGGGGAGGGATTCTAGTAGACAAGAATCATCTTAGGTGAAGGGAAGGACCACACACAACACAGGTAAAATCAGTACAACTGGGCTAAAACAAAAGCTAAGAAGTTTCTTGAACATAACCAAATACTTCAAGGGACAGAGTAGCCTGGTCTGGGATTTGGGGATCATGGTTTTAGGGGACATCTAGATCAATTGGCAAAACAAAGTTTATGAAGAAAATGTTCTCCATCCCGGTTTGGTGAGTGGCGTCTGGGGTATTAAAAGCTTGCAAGCAGCCACCTAAGAGGCATCAATTGGTCCCAACCACTTGGAGCAAAGGAGAATGAAGAACACCAAAGACACAGGAAAATATGAGCCCAAGAGACAAAAGGACCACAAAAACCAGAGACTCCATTAGCCTGAGACCAGATGAACTAGATGGTGCCTGGCTACCACCAATGACCACCCTGACAGGGAACACAAGAGAAAGACCCTGATGGATCAGGAGAAAAATGTGCAGCAGAGCTCAAATTAACAGAAAAAGACCAGACTTAATGATCTGACTGGGACTGGAGGAACCCCCAAAGCCGTGGCCCTGGATGCTCTGTTAACCTAGAACTAGAACCATTCCAAAGCCTACTCTTCAGACAAAGATTAGACTGGAGTATAAAACATCAAATAATGGTCATGAAGAGTGTGCTTCTTAGTTCAAGCAGATATAAGAGACCATATGGGCAGCTCCTGTCCAGAGGCAGGATTAGAAGGCAAGAAAGGATAAGATCTGGTTGGAGGGGCACGGGAAACCAGGGATAGAAAGAGGGAGTGTGGTCACATTATAGGGATTACAGAGTGTCACATAACAATATGTGTAGAAATTTCTCTATGAAAAAATAACTTGAGCTGTAAACTTTCACTTAAAGCATAATTAAAAAAAAATAAAGGGAAAGATGAAAAAAAAGTTATTTTCTGCTTTGTATCACAATTATATATTTTTGTAATATGAAAATAATGCTTCAAATTTTCCTTCTTATGCTTTTGTTTGAGTCCCTGGGTGACTCAAATGGTTAAGCACAACAACTACTAACCAAAAGGTCGGCAGTTTGAACCCACCCAGAGGCACCTCAGAGGACAGGCCTGGCAATCTGCTTCTGAAAGATCAGTCTTGAAAACACTATAACTTGTTGCTGTCGACTCGACTCCTACTCATAGTGACCCTATAGGACAGAGTAAACTGCCCGATAGAGTTTCCAAGGAGTGGCTGGTGGATTTGAAATGCGGACCTTTTGGTTAGCAGCTGTGGCACTTAACCACTACACCACCAGGGTTTCCTGAGAACCCTATGGAGCAGTTCTTTTCAGCACAATTGGGGTTGCCACGAGTCGCAATGGACTGCATGGCAACTAACAACAACAATAACATGCTTTTGTTTCAAATTACTTATATTCAAAAAAGCATGAGCTATTCAGTTTGAGAAACTCAAAGGAAATGAGAGATAACCATATGTTTTGAAATATAGAAATAATACAAACCACTCAAGAAGCAACAGAAAGATGTCTTCTGGAAACTCTAAGTGCTTCAAAGAGCAAGCAAGCCGGATAGAAGTCAACATTCATTTGCATTTAGACACAGTTTTATATTCTGATGAGTGAAGATTGATTATATAATTAATAACAAACTCCAAAGGAGATTGGGTTGCCAAGCTGTAAAGTCACCACAATTGTTGTCTATGTGTATGCTTCCTTCTATAATTGTGCCCTGGTCCTCAGCATAACCATAAATGGCAGCTTTGCTAGTTGATAAAAAATATATAATTAGTGACAGTGACAGAAAAGAAGATGTGGTCACTGACAATTTCAAGCATACATTAGGAGCAACACAACCTTTTGTGGAACAGGTTAGAAATTATTTTCCCAGATCTAGAGGGAAGATATTTATGAATATTTATATATCATGCTCAAAATTGCAAAAAAAGTAGAATATTAGAACAAGGCTCAGAAATCCCCTGGTTTTTTTTTTTTTTTTAATCCTATTCTCTACTTTTATTCTCTACTTCATATTGTATACTTCCTTGTATAGAATTCAGTTATTTCACTATGGGAAAAAAAAAAAAAAAAACACATTCCTAATCTTGTCATCAATCTTGGGAGTGAATTTTCCTTGGTGATGCAGCTTCCGTTGAAACGTTCTTTTTGTGACACTGTCACAGCAGGTAATTATCATGAACAGAAGACAATGTCCTTCTATAGGTAACAGAGGCTGTGCATCACCTGATCTAAGCTGGTGTTTTGTGACATTTGAATAAATTAGCAATACTGTGCTTTTTGAAAAAAAAAGTTTCATCTTTCCTAAAATGCAATTTTAAAAATCTCATTTAAGCAAAGCTCAGATGGTTATATATATTTTTTTCAGTTGCACTGACTTATTGAGTAGGATCATTCTCTAATAATTCTGTGCTGAATAATACTCATACTAATAGCCTGATCATCCTCAAACAATAACCATTGTCATGGTAACTACTTACCAGGGGAAAACAAACTCTGCAAATGAGCTTCCTCCATAGCTTTAATTATGCAAATAGAAACTTGAAGGAGTACGTTGTAAGGAGTCAGTTTCCTATTTAAGTACTGACTAAAGTAAATGACTCAAGCAGTTGTCCATATCTGATGGTGATGTATTAGGGATGTTAACATGATTGCGTCTATCTGGATTTGTTTGACGTTCAATACAGGAAACAATTTAAATTTCTGATTAATATTGTTCTTTAAAGTACAGTGGCGGAGTCCAGTTCAGTTGTTTTAACCAATTATTCTTTTGCTACTGTCTTAGAGTCAGTTCCTGTGAATTAGTGAGTGGCCATCGAGAAGAAAATTTTTGCTTTTTAAACTCTAATTTAATAGATTTGGTAGGTGGATGGGAAAAATTGGAGCTGCTGTTACAGATTTATTTATTCATTTAGAATATGTACTAAGTGCTGTTAGGGGCACCTAAGTGAAAATTCGATGTCTCTCTCCCGTTAGAATTTAGACTCAGTGTTGGAATTGACTCAACGGCAGTGGGTTTGGTTTTTGGTTTTTTAGGAGACAAAAGACAGAACAACTAAAATACAAGGCAGTGTGGATTATGTGCATAGCCCTGGTACAAGTGAGTTCGGTGAGCAGGCTTAGTTCATGGATACGTTATCAAAGTGAGATCTTGCAGATTGGACAAAAGGTTCAAAGTTGAGAGAAGTGGGAAATTAAGGAAGAAAAGATATATTAGGGGAGCCAGTGACAGGGAGGCTCATTAGAAGGCATTATAAGAGTCCACATGAATGATCTTGGATAATCACAGATAATTACAAATCAATGCACTGGAGGTTAACTTTTTTTCTTTTTCAAATGGTGATTTTCTAGATGGGTTCAGAAAATCAGATAACCATAGGAAATAAGATGTTCTTAAAGAAGTAAAATGAGGCATAGATCCTGGCCAGCAGTTCAAGTATGTATTAATGTCACACACCTGCTTGGAAATTTGAGAACCTAATGAGAATATGGTAGATAACACTCAGACAAAAAGAATGATGATGAAAAGAAAGACACAAAGATGGCATTGTTAAGGGGCTGATTTATAGTTTGTTTGATCACTTGCTTGATATCTTCAAGTCTTTTCTAATAAAGATTGCAAGGACAACATCAGAGAAGTGAGAAATAGGAATGGAGGACTTAAGCACATGTTGAATGTATCATTCTAAAATGGTTTGATAAATGCTTTTTCTTGAAAAATAGAAACATTGAGAAGCCAGCAGTTTAGGGGAAATTCTGACAACAAAGGCGAGAGTGGTTGGAAACGTAGACATGAAGCAGCTCTCACTCGAAGAGAGTCGTGTTTAATAGAGATTCATATGCAAAGAAGAGACTATTGAACATTACTAGAAGATATTCTTGAAAAAATATTTGGAAAATATAAAGAATTAAAAGGATAACTATGTCTGAAAATGGGAATTTTGTTCAAGAATATTTAAAGATTTGACAAAATCACCTTGTCTATATATAAATATACCTATAACAAAAGGAATGTGTTTAATTGCGATCAGATTCAATAACATAATTGTATCAATTAGGGTTCTTCAGAGAAACAGAACCAGTAGGAGATATGGTTGTCATTGTCATTGTTAGGTGCTTTCGAGTCAGTTCCAACTCCCAGCAACCCTATGTACTGCAAAACAAAACACTGTCCGGTCCCGTGCCATGCTCACAATCATTGCTGTGCTTGAGCTCATTGTTGTAGCCACTGTGTCAATCCATCTTGTTGAAGGTCTTCCTCTTTTCCTCTGACCCTCCATTTTACCAAGCATGATGTCCTTTTCCAGGACACTACACATACACACACACACAATACATATAGAAAGAGATTGATTTTAAGGAATTGATATATCTGATTGTGGAGCTAGAAAGTTTGAAATCCATAGGGCAGGTCCACAGTCTGAAAACTCTTGTAGCATTTCTATGTTACAAACTACTTAAGGTAGAATTCCTCCCTCTCCAAAAAACTGAGTTTTTGCTCTTAAGGCCTTTATTCAACTCATTGGATGAGGCCCACCTACATTACAGAGGTAATCTGCTTTACTTAAAGTCAGTAATTGGAAATATAAACCACATCTACAAAATATCTTCTCAGCAACATTTAGACTACTGTTTTACCCCAAAACTTGGCACCATAGCCTAACCAAATGGATATATAAAATTAACCATCACAGTAGAGTATTTTGGCCTCAACTGCTATCTGTTTTATCCCTCAATTTCTTTCAAATCTGAGTGAGGATATGGGGCAGAGTAGAACTGCCCCATAGTGTTTCCACAGAGCGGCTGGTAGATTTGAACTGCTGATGTTTCGGTTAGCAGCCAAGCTCTTAACCGTTGCACCACCAGGGCCCCTTTGGGCACTCAGGAGACCATAACTGACACAATTTGTAAAAGTCCTTAATTGGAAAAATAGAAATCTATGTCTTGTATGTGTGTGTCTATATGTATGTATGCACGAATGTATGTACATATACACAAATGTGTGTATGCATATACATACAACACACACACAAATATATATATATAAAACATTTTTTCGGAAATTCAAACACATTCTCATTTTTGATTATCTATGTTAATCATATCTGCAAAATACCTTTGCACCATATTTAGCCTAGTGTTTGACCAAACAATTGGAAATCATAACCAAGCCAAGTTGACACATAGAATTAACCATCAACATAATCTAAAGTTGGAAGGGTATGGAAGAGTTTTTAACAAAGGATGCCAAGAAGGCAAGAGCTAGGAGGAACTGATATTTTCTTAACATTATAAAATCAAGAAGATGCCTTTGTTCTCCTGTTTTAACGGAGAAGGTGAATAAAGATAAGATTGTTGCATTGCTTGTGGGAAGACTTCATGTTGTTGTTGTTGTTATTGGGTGTCATCAAATCTGTTCTGACCATAGCCACCGTATGAATGACAGAACAAAACATTGCTCAGTCCTGTGCCATCCTCACAGTCCTTGCTATGTTTGAGCCCATTGCTGCAAGCACTGTGTCAATCCATCTCGTTGAGGGTCTTCCTGTTTTTTGCTGACCCTTTACTTTACCAAGCATAATGTCCTTCTCCAGGAGTTGCTCCCTCCTGATAACATGTTCAAAGTACATGAGGCGAAGTCTCGCCATCCTGGCTTCTAAGGAGCATTCTAGCTGTACTTTCCCAAGACAGTTTTGTTCACTCTTCTGGAAGTCCATGGAATATTCAATATTCTTCACCAACACCATAATTCAAAGGCATCAATTCTTCAGTCTTCCTTATTCATTGTCCAGCTTTTACATGCATATAAGATGATTAAAAATACCATGGCTTGGATCAGGCACACTTTAGTCCTCAAAACATGTTTGCTTTTTACCATTTTCAAGAGGTCTTGTGCACAGATTTGCCTAATTCAATACATCATTTGATTTCTTGACTGCTGCTTCCATGGGTGTTAACCGTAAATCCAAGCAAAATGAAATCCCTGACAACTTCAGTCTTTTCTCAGTGTATCATAATGTTGCTTGTTGGTACCGTTATGAGGACTTTTGTTTTCTTTATGTTGGTGTGCAATCCATACTGAAGGCTATAATCTTTGATCTTCATTAGTAAGTGTTTCAGGTCCTCTTCACTTTCCACAAGCAAGGTTGTGTCATCTACATATCGCAGATTGTTAATGAGTCTCCCTCCTACTCTGATGCCATGTTTTTCTTCATATAGTCCAGCTTCTTGGGTTATTTGAATAAGAATATAGATTGAATAAGAATGGTGAAAAAATACAACTCTGAAGCCTGCTTTTCCTAGTTTTAATCCATGCAGTATTCCTTTGTTCTTGTTCAAAAGACTACCTCTTCGTTTATCCAATTAAGTGTTCTGAAATTGCATTCTTCTCAATGTTACCCATAATTTGTTGTGACCCATAAAGTAGAATGCCTTTGCATAGTCAATAAATCACAATAAACATCTTTCTGGTATTGTTTACTTTCAGCCAAGATCCATCTGACATCGGCAATGATACCTCTTGTTCCACATCCTCTTCTGAATCTGGCTTGAATTTCTGGCAGTTTCCTGTTGATGTGCTGCTGAAACCATTTTTGAATTGTCTTTCAGCAAAGTTTTACTTGTGTGTGATAACAATGATATTGTTCAATACTTTCTGCAATCTCTTGGATCGGCTTTCTTTGGAATGGGCACAAATTTAGATATCTTCCATTTAGCTGGCCACATAGCTGTCTTCCAACTTTCTTGGCATAGACAAATGAGTGCTTCCAGCCTTGCATCTGTTTGTTGAAACATCCTAATTGGTATTTCGTCTAGTCCTGGAGCCTTGTTGTTCTGCTTGGACTTCTTCCTTCTGTACCATCAGTTCTTAGTCATATACTATCTGCTGAAATGACTGTACATCGACCAATTCTTTTTGGTACAGTGACTGTGTATACCTTCCATCTTTTGATGCTTCCTGCATTGTTCAATATTTTGCCTATAGAATCCTTTAATTTTGCAACTTAAGGCTTGATTTTTTTCTTCAGTTCTTTCAGCTTGAGAAATGCCAAGGGTTTTCTTCCTTTTGGTTTTCTAACTCCAGGTCTTTACACATTTAGTTGTCATATTTTACTTTATCTTCTCAAGCTGCCCTTTGAAATCTTCTGTTCAGCACTTTTATTCTGTCATTCTTTCCACTTTAGCTACTCTACATTCAGGAGCCAGGCGCTCCTTGGAAACTCTATGGGGCAGTTCTACACTGTCCTATAGGGTCACTATGAGTCAGAATCGACTCAATGGCACTGGGTTTGGTTTTTTTTTTTTCTTTTTTTACATTCGAGAGCAACTTTCAGAGTCTCTGCTGACATTCTTTTTGGTATTTTTGTTTTCTATCTTTTTAATGACCTTTTACTTACTTCACGTATGATGTCCTTGATGTCATCCCACAACTTGTCTGGTCTCCCATCTTTAGTGTTCAATGAATCAAATCTATTCTTGTGTAGGTCTCTAAATTCAGGTGGAATATACTCAAGGTCGTACTTTGGCTCTTGTGGAGTTGTTTTAATTTTCTTCAGCTTCAACTTGAATTTGGATGAGCAGTTGGTGGTCTGTTCAGTAGTTGTCACTGGCCTTGTTCTGACTGATATCAAGCTTCTCCATCATCTCTTTCCACAGATGTAGTTGATTTGATTCTTGTGTATTCCATCTGGTGAAGTCCAAGTGTACAATCACTGTTTATGTTGTTGAAAAAAGATATTTCCAATGAATAGGTAGTTGGTCTTTCCAAATTTTATCATGTTCTCTGTCATCTGTTACCAAGGAGCTGTTTTTCAACTACTGATCCTTCTTTGTTTCCAACTTTTGCGCTCCGATCACCAGTAATTATCAATGCATTGTGATCGTATGTTTGATCAATTTCACACTACAGAAGTTGGCAAAAAATCTTCAATTTCTTCATTTTTGGCATTAACTGTTGGTGCTTAAACTTGAATAATATTCACATTAACTGGTTTTCCTTGGAGACATATGGATATTATCCTATCACTGATAGCATTGTTCTTCAGGATAGATCTTGAAATGTCCTTTGTGACAATGAATGTGATGTCGTTCCTCTTCTTTATCATTTTTGGCATAGTGGGCAATATGATTGTCTGATTCAAAATGGCCAATATGTGCAATAAAACACAACATAGGGTTGTTATGAGGTTGGAATTTTCTTGACAACAATGGGTTTGTTTTTTTGGTTTTTTAATGTTGAAAAATGAGAAAAAGACAGCTGAAAGAATTTTTTTCTTATTTTGCTAGGGACAATGATCTTCAAATAAGAAAGGAAAGAGTATATTTCAGTAAGGAGTGAATGTGACTCAAGAACATGACTTAAAATGTTAAGTCTGTAAGTCAGCTCTTCTGAGACCATGGGCTTTTAAGAATGAGCAGAAGTCACAGAGGAGCCTTGTTGTTGATCTCTGAAAGAATCTTGGAGAAGAGAAGTCATCTGAAAAGGTAGGAGTATGAAAATATACAGATAATGACAAAGAGAAGACCATGTATTATTGAAATTGCATATTGATAAGGCTGATGCTGTTCTCTGGTGATATTCTAGTTCAGCTTATTAACATGTGGCTTTTGTGCTTTAAGAAAAAAAGAAAACGATCACTAAAAATTCACACTGAGAGAGACTGCAGTTACAAAATGGTACAGAAAGGCATGGCCACTAGCCCTGGTCACTGCCTGATGGATATTTCCTTCACAACTCAAGCTTAGCATGTCTGAAACTGCATTGCTGCTCCTGTCTCCTACCCCTGTTCATGCTCTGTGTTATTGATGACACCAGCATCCACCTAATCACTGAGACTAGAGAGCAGGATGACATTTGTCTTTCTTGTCTCCTCCATTATCTTCATTCCTCCATCGATCATTAAGACTTCCCAATTTTATATCCTAAACATTTCTCATGTAATTGTCTTCCTTCTTTCCCTGCCCTCACTACTCTCATCACACTCTTGGACGACTGCTGAATTTTTCAAACAGGTATTCCTAGTCCAAGTGTTTTGTCTCTTAAAGCCTTCATGCTCCTGATTACCAGAGGAATCAGCCTAATACACAATTATGTTCTCATCTCCTTCCTTGATATTAACCCTCAAGGGGCTCCCACTGCTTCAACAACAAATTCTATGCTCTTTAATGTGAAAACAGTGCCCTCCGTATGTGACCACTGCCTAACTCTAGATTCAACTTACTATAGTCTGCTATGCATTCATGTTCTAAAAGTAGCAAACTATTCATATTTTTTGCACATACCCCTGAATCATTTGCTCTGTACCTTGCCTTGGTAATAATGCATATTTGGCTAGTGTTTGGACTCTGGAGTTAAATGGTCTGGGATTATGTTCACATGAAGTCAAAATGTATTGAAAAGAGAAAAACTGCAATGTATAGTATTCTTTGGTATGGTACATGAACTTAGGCAGTGTTACAAGACTCCTTTTGTTTTCAACCTCTGGGAGGTCTTAGAGTAAGACTCCTTGCCATAAAGAATCCAGTTGCTTTTCTGCAAGAAAGTATGGTCTGCAGTACTGCTTAGAACTCAACAGAAATATTCTTCTCACTTTAATCCCTTTGCAGCGCTAAACTAGCTATGTCCTCTAACTCCGTCAAAGTTACTGTGTAACAAACACAGCAAACAGTTTATTAGTTCCTGATCCAGTGAATCAGCAATTCGGACTGGGCTCAACTGAGCAGTTCTGTTGATCTTGCCTGGTTGACTCATGTGACTGCAGTTAGCTGGCGAATTTTATGCCAGGCAATCTTACATGTCTGGCTGTTGGCTAGGCTAACTGATCTACATGTCTCCAGCATTCAGGAGGCTAACTCAAGCTTTCTCACAAGGCAAATGAAATTAAAAAACAATAAAGGAGGACAATTCCCAGTGTACAAGCACTTTTCACATTCCTGCTGACATCACATTGCTAATATCCTGTTAGCTAAATAAGTCACAAGGCCAAGACCAGATTCAAAAGGTGAAGAATAGTCTCCATCACTTGATAGGAGATGCTGGAAAACATTGTGTCGATTTTTTTTCTCCAATTACCACATCATCTCTCTATTCCAAAAAAGAGAAAGAAAATGGTTTTACAAATCTTTACCTCTTTCTACGTAAGCATGTTTCTGTTCTCAGAGGATAACCCCATGTCAATGTGACTATTGTGGTATGGGGAAACCTTAAGAGCTCTGAGACCATGGAATGTTTTAAGGGTGGGAGCAGAAGGTATGAATCTGAGTTGGATCAGGAAAGAGTACTTTATTTACTCCGAACGTCCCCTACCCTGCTATTACCTTGGGAAAGCTGTGTTTAGAGTGGAACTCTATTTTGCTTTGTTTATTTCACTTTTGTTGCATCAATAAAAGCTGCACCTGTTTGTTCTGGCATGGAGAGCAGCTGTCTGGTCTGTAGCAATATTTCCCACCTGGGTAGCTGAGCTGCCTCTCGGTGGCAGACACCCGTGTCAGCGTTGGTGGGAAATGAGCAGCTTGGCTAATTTGGGTGCTTCCCTTTGGGCTCAATGACACAGGACAAAACAGGAAGTGTTTGGTTCCCAACTTGGTACTGTGAAAAGTTTTCTAAGACACACACAGTGGTTGAGAACAGAACCAAAGGCAAGGTGGGTGGTTCGTGTTATGAAGAAGTATTAATAATTGATGTGAGTTATTGGCTAGACAACAGAATATACAGCAAAGGACTTGGCTTATGTCACAGTAACCATGTGAGCAAAGCCTCCATACTTTATGTGATGGCAAATACCCGAGATATGTGGAAAAAGTAAGATACAATTTTCCTGTATTGGATCCTTT
Organism: Elephas maximus indicus; assembly: GCF_024166365.1. NCBI lineage: Eukaryota > Metazoa > Chordata > Mammalia > Proboscidea > Elephantidae > Elephas > Elephas maximus. The sequence goes on from NC_064825.1 coordinate 83,996,937, forward strand.
GTAGCTGATATACCAATTACACCTTCAATAAGAATGGCATGCCTTTCTTGGTGTTACTATCTTAAATAGCCTGTTACCTCTGTCATTCTGTAATGTGTGTATTTATATGTATGTTGATTGGTGACCCCATGTGTGCAGAGTAAAACTGCTCCATAGGGCTTTTAAGGCTGTGACCTTTTGGAAGTAGATTGCCAGGCCTGTCTTCTGAGGTGCTTCTGGGTGGGTATTTTTGCCACCCATGGACTCTCTCTCTCTCTTAGTCTTTTTCATTCTCTCCCTTAATCTCTCTCTCTCTATATATATTTTGTTGTTGACATTGTGTGCCATCAAGTTGATTCTGACACATAGTGAAGCTGTAGGACAGAGGAGAACTGCCTCATAAGGTTTTCTAGGCTGTGATCTTTATGGAGAAGACCACAAGGTCTTATCTCCTGGGGAGGTTAGCAGCCGAGTACTTAACTATTGTCCAACCAACACTCTCTCTCTCTCTTTATCCATCTGTCGATCTGTCTATATCTATCTATTTGACTGGAGTTCTGTTAATACCAAAAGGCTCAGTAGTCAGCAATTTTTCTTAAAGGGTGGGGGGAAATATGTAGGTTTTCAGGTGATACACTGATTACGGCAAGTTTCTGGGTTGAGTGGATGATGTTGAAGGGGATGTGAAGCTGAAATTGTAAATGAAATCTAGAGTTGGAAGAAGGCAGGACTCCAGAATCCTATAAGAGATAAAATTCATATGTAATCTCCATCATTTCATGCCTTACTTGGGAACCTCTTGTACCTTCCTATTTAGTCATTAGTTATACTTCCCAGCTATAGATCAGATACAGTTTAATGTCAGGCACATAATCTTACATAGTTTGTTGATAAATCATTGTAACTATGTCCCTTTCTTTAATAAGAAATTACGTTCAAATGGTTTGGTCAATTTTAAGCCTGAGGTACCTGGTTTGCCTAAACTGCCAACCCATTAGCTTTTGAGATTTTTTCAGGCAAAATCATTTCTCACACAGTTAACATAGACAAGTTGAAATGTGTTACCTCAAGAAAATTTAGTTTTCTGTACTTGAAGATATTTAACACAAAATTAAATATTCAGTATATGAGAATGTTGTTCAGAAGACTCAAATGTTGAATGCAAAGTTGGATTAAATATCTTTTTAATTTTCTCCCAATTTTGATATTGTATTATCCAATTCATTTTTTACTCTTTTCCTTTTTTTCCATACCGTACATCCAATAAGGCCGAAAATTTTGTTAGCTCCACCTTCAAAATACACCCAGGATCTAACTACTTCCATTCACCTATATTGGTACCGCCATGATCCAAGCCACTTTCACCTTTTCCCTGGATTTTGAAATAGCCTCCTAACAGATCTCTCTGTTTGTACCTTTGACACAGTGTAGCCTAATCTCAAGTCAGGAACCAGCTTGTTCGTTGTAACATGTAAGTCAGGTCATGTCACTTCTCTTTTCAAAACCCCGAAGTGGTAGAAGCTGAAGTCTTTATAATGCCCCCATATGTCACCAATTTCTATTCACTTCTCCTATCTCTTTCCCAATTGCTTATGATTCTACAACCACAGTAACTTCCACGCTCTACATCAGACTTGGTTCCAGCTTCCCATCTATTAAAACATTTTCTCTCCAGATATCTACTCAGTAACTTTCTCACCTCTTTCAGGTTTTTCTTCAGGTATCATTTTCTCATGAGTGCTCACTGAAAAATATTGCCACCACCAACAACCTAAACCAAAACCCCTAAATCTTCATTCCAACCCTCCTGATTATTCTTCTCGCTAATGCCTATTTCAATCTTTTTTAAGTTTAATTCATATTTTTCAGTGACTTCATTTTAACCCTTCATGGGTGTGAATATTTTATAATTAACTTTATTGAAATAACCAAAAAAAAAAAAAAAAAACCCAAACCTGTTGCCATTAAGTCAATTCCAACTTATAGTGCCCTTTTTTTTTTATAGGGCAGAGTAGAACTGCCCCATAGGGTTTCCAAGGAGCAGCTGATGTATTCGAACTGCCAACTTTTAGGTTAGCAACAGAGCTCTTATCCACTATACCACCAGGGTTTCCATTTTTCAAATGTAACATATATTAAATAAAAAGAACATATCTTAATATATTCCTGAATGAGTTTTGGGACATGTATTCACCTGGGCATCCATCAACACAATCATGATATAGAATATGTCAATCAACTCAGACCCCTACGCAATCAAACCCCATCCCATCCCTGAAAACTGTTTATCACTTACCTGATTTTTATTGGTTTTATCTTTTTATTGGTTCTAGATCTTCATGTAAATGGAAGTATACAGCATGCATTCTTTTGTGTCGCGGTTCTTTCCTTCAGCATGTTTTTGAGACTTATCCACCTTGCCGCAAGTGTCGGTAGTTTGTCCCTTGTTATTATTGTGTATATTCTATTGTGTGAATGTCCACAATTGTTTTTCATTTATTCATTGATGGACATTTGGGTTGTTTCTAATTCTTGACTATTATGAATACAACTACTACATAAGTCTTCATGTGGACATAAATTTTCATTTCTCTTGAATAAGTACCTAGGAGTTGAATTGCTAATGTGTAACTAACTTTACAAGAATTGTCCATACTATTTTCCAAAGTGATTGTACTATTTTACACTCTCACTAGCCATGTGTGAGAGCCTTGACTGTTCTGTATCCTTAACAACACTTAGTATTGCTGGTCTTTTTAATTCTAGTCATTCATGTGGGTATGAAGTAGTATCCCACAGTGGTTCAAATTTGCATTTCCATGGTCTTTAACTATGTTGAGCAACTTTTTATGTAATTAATGATAACTTTATCTTCTTTTGTGAAGTTTCTTGTAAATATTTATTAATTTTTATTGGGTTTCTGTCTTCATAGTATTGTTATAAGGGTTCTTTATGTATATGCATGCAAATACTTTACCATTTACATGCAAATGTATATGTATGTGTGTGTTTATATAATATATATGTGTGTATGCATTTTATGCATGTATATATACATACACATTTTGTATATATGTATATACACATACATACACAAACATATATGCATATATATATATTTGTTGTTGTTAGGTGTTGTCAAGTCTATTCTGACTCATAGCAACCTTAGGTACAACAGAACAAAACACTGCTCGGTCCTGCACCACCCTCACAATTGCTGTGTTTGAGCCCTTTGTTGCAGCCACTGTGTCACATCATCTCACTGAGGGTCTTCCTCTTTTTCACTGACCCTCTATTTTACCAAACATGATGTCCTTCTCCAGGGACTGATCCCTCCTGACAACATGTCCAAAGTATGTGAGGCAAAGTCTCGCCATCCTTTCTTCTAATGAGTATTCTGGTTGTACTTCTTCCAAGACAGTTTTGTTCATTCTTCTGGCAGGCCATGGTATATTCAATATTTTTTGCCAACGCCATAATTCAAAGGCATCAATTTTTTTTGGGTCTTCCTTATTTATTGTCCAGGTTTTACATGAATATGAGACAATTGAAAACATCATGGCTTAGGCCAGGTACACCTTAGTCCTTAAAGTGACATCTTTGCTTTTTAACACTTTAATGAGAGCTCTTGTAGCAGATTTGCCCAATGGAATGTGTCGTCTGATTTCCTGACTGCAATATATACATGTTGCTGTTGTCAGGTGCCATTGAGTCGGTTCTGACTCATAGAGACCCTATGTATGAATGAATGAAATGCTGCCTGGTCCTGAGCCATTCTCACTTTAGTGTTATGCTTGAGCCTATTGTTACAGCCACTGTGTCAGTCCATCTTGCTGACCATCTTCTTTTTCCCTGACTCTCTACTTTACCAAACATGATGTCCTTCTCCAAGGACTAATCCCTCCTCATAATATGTCCAAAGTGTATATATATATATACACACACACACACATACATATATTGTTTTTGCTGTCGAGTTGATTCTGACTCATAGTGACTCAGAGTGTGTGTCAGAGTAGAACTGTACTCTGTAGCGTTTTCAAGGCTGTGGTCTTTTGGAAGTAGATTGCTATGCCTTTCTTCCAAGGCACCTCCAGGTGGACTGGCACTTCCAACATTTTGGCTAGTAGTTGAGTACTTAACTGCTTGTGCCACTCCTTGCATATACAGACATACAAACCACAGTTTTACACAAATAACATACACCTTCTGCATTTGTTTGCCAGCTGCACCTTCCCTCCATGAGGCATTTTCCTAAACGTGCTATACTAATTTTTTTTTTTTTGCAACAACATGTGGAAGAGGGATTGTTATGGTAGTGGTTATGAGGGTGCCTGTGGGGAGAGGATGTGGCTGGCAAACAAATACAGAAGGCATGCATCATTTGCGTAAAAATACAATACAGATATGCATACACACACAGAAGGCTGAACATGCAAATATTTTTCCTAGTATTTTGTGGTTTGACTTTTTTTCTTTCTTCAATGATGGCATTTGAAGAACAGAAGTTTTTAACTTTGATAAAATCCAATTTACCCTTTTTTTTCTTTCATTCTTTTTAAAGGCTAATGTTCTGTGTGTGTATGTTTAAAAACAATACAATTCAAATAACATTTGGTGGTAAAAATATCTGGGCTATTATCCTTACAGAAGACCAGTACTTCAGTACTTGCTCTCAAAGATGTAAGAAATACATTTTCCTCACAAACATTTACAGTCATTATAGAATCTGTGTATGAATTCATAACATATGTACATGCTGCAGGTTGGAAACCAGGGTTGTAGGTCCTCAGAAGAGTAATCCACAATATTTATTATTATAGAGAGATAGATGGTAAGTAACTGACATAATAAGAAATGAAGGCAACTTATTCCACTTCTCAAAATAGGATCATCAGTAACATTTATGAAACTTAGACTATTGACTGGACCTTTAAGGGGATTTAAAAATACATGTATTATATGACTTAATTTTCACCAAAACCCTATGATGTGTTTATTAATATCCCCACTTTATGGATGAAGAAACTGAGGCATGTCCTCTGTAAGGTTGCACATCTCCTATATAATGAAGAAAGAATTGAAATTTAGGTGTATTAAAACCAAAAAGCTCTATGCCTCCTGAGTTAAAGCCATTTGGAAACCATGAAAGATTATATTTTCATTAAAAATAATAATAATTCTCATTTGGCTTCTATAATCATCAAAAAGTACAAACCAAGTGACTTGTCGCAGCACTAAGCTAAGCCAAACCTCATTCCTGTAGACATAGCACATGCAGTTTAGGGATAGAAATATAAGCCTTAGTAGTTCAGAAACTTCTAATGTAGCTAATTATAAGTGAAAAGTCATTAAATAAGTACATAAAATATTCCCAAACCATATTAATTTTAACAATTTTTGGAGTAAATAAATATGCATCACACAGCAATTTCAACAATTAGGATTATTCTATAATTAACTTGGTTATGGAATATTTAAAGTGATTGGTTCTCCATCTTCCCCTGGGGCTATCTTCAGTAGATTCAGGCACTACCCTTCCCTGAACTTCCCTGGGCTATGGAGCAGGCATTCATTTAAGAATCATCTGGAAGAAACTGACATTTACCTGTTTGCCTTGCCAGTACTGCATTTGTCTGTTCATTTTCACCATGGAAAGGTAACTGTAACAAGAGGCTTTCTCCATAAAGAAATTGAAAAGAATTGTAGCTGTAGTTTTTTTGGCAAGACACCAATGTATCTTATTTTAGCTTTTGGAACGGCGATTAACTTACTCAAAGTTAATAGTTTGACACACCAACTCTTTTCCCCAGTACCTGAAATAAGAGTGAAATCAACAGCCCTTCTCTCCGTAATTGCCTGGTAATTACTTTGTAAAGCATCAGGAATTTACATTTCATCAGCTGCAGAAGTAATTACATAATTCTGTATGGCCTTTAAATTCTGCTTGTTTTGCTTCTTTTGTTAGAATTTGAATCTCAAAGCCTTTGTTCAGAAAGAAAAAAATGGTCGAATTGCATTTTTTCTCATTTTCTTGGTATTAATATTTGAATTTTTTTTTGCTATCAATTTTCCTATAAAATGATAAAATTAAGATGATATTATCTTTGTGATTTTCATTTTAAGTATAATAATATAGTCCATATGGATTTATTTTAGTATAGGTATCCTTGCCATTGTTGTATTGTTCATACATCAGTCTCACACTGGGGCTGGATTACTGGAAATCTGACCTGTGCTCAGGGCCTCGTGCTCAGAAGGACACCATTTATTGTAATGCTCTTCTTTTACCATCTTGAAATTCTTAATAGTTTGGGGTCAAGCAGCCTCGTATTTCCATTTTTCATTGGGCCTCAAACATTATGTAAACGGTCCTAGCACACACACAGACACACACACTAAATGTTATTTTGCTCATGGCTTTGAGCTGAGCATTGTTTAAATTAGATTAAAAATAAACTCAAGCTGTGTTGCTCTAACACCTGTACTGTGGATTGATAAATAAATATTTCCAAAAAGAACAAATGACTTGCCAACCCACGGTCCTACATTTGCTCTGAGAAAGAAAGTAAGAAGGAAGGAAAGAAAGGAAGGATAGCTGGTGGGCTTGATTGTGTCCAGTCAAAGCATGGATAAGGAGTTTCCAGGTGGCATAAATGGTTAAATACTTGACTACTAGTCAAAGGTTGGTAGTTCAAACCCACTCAGAGGCACCCGGGAAGACAGGCCGGGTGATCTGCTTTAGAAAAGTCATGGCTCTGAAAACCCTATGGAGCAATTCTACTTGACACATGGTGCCACCATAAGTAGGAATAGACTTGAGGGCCACTAACAACAACCACCACAACTCATGGATGAATACACTGAGCCCAAATTCAGTCAACAATAATATTCAACTGGTTGTGCCTTTTCGTATGGTTTCAGTGCACATCTCAAGGAAGTGGCCTGGTAAAAACTCTACCCAGGTTCAGAGCTTTCCTTCTACGTGCTCATGATAATTCAGTGAATTCAAAAGCTCCATGTATTTTTAATGAGATTTTCTTATACAGTAGCCCAAAAAACCAAACCCACTCTTGCTGAGTCGATTCTGACTCATAGCGACCCTATAGGACAGAGTAGAACTGCCCTATAGAGTTTCCAAGGAGTGTCTGGCGGATTCGAACTCCTGACCTTTTGGTTAGCAGCCATAGCACTCAACTACTATGCCACCACAGTAGCACAAACCAAAATTATTTACTTAGCTTTTCTGTACTATATTCAATTATACTTATATCATTGTATGAACACCGAGACTAAAATGTTACACAAGCAAGTTTCTACTTTTTTTTGTTGTTGTTGTTTTTTCTTTGCCTCTATCACTGTTTTTAGCACTTGTTCTACATCCAAAATATATGATCCAAGTTTCCCTTTTCACAAGCTCCCTCAAAAGTTCTAGGAGTCCCTTTACTTTAAAAATCTAGGCAATAAATTTTATTTTACTTATTTATTTTTGTGGTCCAATAAAACTTTATTTACAAAAACAAGGTGAGGTTTAGGGGGAATTTGGATTTCGCCCCTAGGGCATAGTTTGCTGACTTTTTTTTTTTTTTAAATTGAACTTTAGATGAAGGTTTACAGAACAAACTAGTTTCTTATCAAACAGTACATACACTGTTCTGTGACATTGGTTAACAACCCCACGACATGTCAACACTCATTTCTCAACCCTGGGTTCCCTGTTACCAGCTTTTCTGTTCCCTCCTGCCTTCCAGTTCCTGCCTCAGGGCTGATATGCCCTTTTAGTCTTGTTTTGTTCCATGAGCCTGTTTAATCTTTGGCTAAAGGGTGAACCTCAGGGGTGACCTTATTTCTGAGCTGAAAGGGTATCCAGGGCCCATACTCTCAGGGTTTCTCCAGTCTCTGTCAGGCCAGCAAGTCCGGTCTTTCTTTTTCAGTTAGAATTTTGTTCTACATTTTTCTCCAGCTCTGTCTGGGACCCTCTATTGTGATCCCTGTCAGAGCAGTCAGTGGTGGTAGCCAGGCACTATCTCGTTGTACTGAACTCAGTCTGATGGAGGCTGTGGTAGATGTGGTTCATTAGTCCTTTGGACTAATCTTTCCCTTGTATCTTTAGTTTTCTTTATTCTTTCTTGCTCCCAATGGGGTGAGACCAGTGGACTACCCTAGATGGCCACTCAAAGGCTTCTAAGACCCCAGATGCTACTGACCAAAGTAAAATGTAGAATTTACTCTTTATAAACTATGTTATGCCAATTGTGCTAGATATTGCCCGAGATCATGGTCCCCATAGCCCTCAGCCCAGCAATTCGGTCCCTCAGGGAGTTTGAATGTGTCTATGGAGCTATCATGTCTTGCCTTGTACAGGTTGTGCTGGCTTCCCCAGTACTGGGTACTGTCTTACCCTTCACCAAAGTTTCTACTTATCTATTAAGTGTTCTTCCATCCTTACCCCTCCCCTCCCTCATAACCATCAAAGATTTTTTCTTTTTGTATGTAAACCTTTTCATGAGTCGTGAAAAAATAACCATAATTTCCTGTTTAGAAACTTCCAGCATGTGATGCTTTATTTTATTTGAAGAAAAAAAAAAAAATGGGGCCACTTCACTGCTAAGATAATCATTCCCCAAAAAATCCATTGGTGTCAAGTTGATTCCGACTCATAACAACCCTACAGGATTTCCAAGGAGCAGCTGGTAGATTCGAACTGCCATCCTTTTGGTTAGGAGCCATAGCTCTTAACCTCTGTGCCAAGTTAAAATCTAAAATAATTAGTTCTGCTTGCAGGCAAGACGGTGTAGTGTAACAGGACTGGATTTACCTTCTTGCCTAAAAAAACTAACCAAACAACAACAAAACCAGACACAAAATATGAAACAATGATTTTTAAGGAGATTCAGGGAGAGAAGTGTGACCCCTGAGACACAGGAAAGAAGTATGGTGAACCCTAGATTGCCTCAGCTTACTACCCAGAGACAGTTTCTAGGCCGCAGCTCAATGAGGTGGAATATAACTGCCCTGGAAAGGGGAACCCAGGAGGAGAATCTAAGAGCTGAGGAGATGGAACTGAGCATCTGCAAGAAAAAGATGGTAGAATTCTCAGAACAGAGTACTGGAGAGGAGAGAGATATACAGAGGGAGAACCCCAGGTATCTACGAAAGGCTCTCCTGGAGGGTTCAGCAGAATACTGATAGTTCATACTTGTTAGGAAACTACCCATGACCAATGAAAGAACCAAATCAAAAGATTAGGGGAAAGAGTACTCAGCACTCACATAGGACGGTGAATGGTGCCTATTACCACCAGCCAGAGTGGAAAACCTCATGAGTCCTGGGGATTTGGATAAAATATTCAGAAGGATCTTTTCTTAGTAGTTCAGAATATTTCGTTCTAAAATAAACGCTGCTCTGGTCCCGTTTAACGTATCTTAAAAGGAAAGTTCCAAAAAGATCAGAATATTTCCAAGAAACTTAGATGCATCCCAAAAGAAAGCTCAAAATTATTTGTGGGAATATAAAAGTATGCAACATCCAACAAGGTAAAATTCCTGATGCCTGGCATTTAATCAAAGATTGTCAGTTTATAAGAAAATAAAACTTATAATGTGAAAAACAGTCAGTTGAAACCATTCCAGGTCTGACAGAAATATTAGGATTAGCAGAAAGGGACATTAAACTCTTTTGTAGTCTGTTTATATACTTGTATGTGTTTCTTTTTGAAATGTGACTGAGAAGGGCCCATTCACATATTACATACATTAACCAAGTGTCTGATATATATACCTCTCTAGCTCCCTGCAACTCAATTTGTTGTGTGACTTCTAACCCTGATTCTAATGTTTTTCACTAAACCGAAGTCATTTGGTTTTGTTTGTTTTTTATTACTCCTGCTGTCCAATCAAAAAGATTTTTTTTCTTACGATTTCTGGCATTCAAATCATATTTGGAAAGGTCAAGACAACTTGTAATTTTTTTCAGAATACGATTTTATTATAATAATTATATTTTTAAATTTTTTAAACTAGTACATTTTGTGTGTGTGAAGAATGAAGCAAGAGTCCAACTTTACTTTTCCAAATACGCAAGGTGTTTTTATACCACTTCTTTAGGAGTTTATTTTGTACCCACTGATTTATAGTATCATCTTTATCATATTTGAAATTCCCATATACACTTGAATATACTTCAGTAGTTTTTCCTTTATAGTTTAAAAATTAATACAATTAATATATTAAAGCTATCCATTTCTGTGTAATTTATATATTTTGTAGAAAACCATTTTACTGAACTTTTAATTTTTACCAATAGGGGATCAGTTATAATTTTTAATAAAAAATTGACTTTTTCATTTCCAATATTTACATTTTATTTATTTATATTTGCATTGATCAAAATTTTAAAAAATTATTAATAGTGGGCAAACTATTTTATTCTCATATAAAGTTTTTTTAAGTCTTATTGAATTCAATTGTGTTTGAGATTTTCTGCTTCATATTTAGGTGATTAAATAAAATCAATCTTAATAAAATAATGAAATTGATAGTTTTACTGTATGAGTAATATTAACTCAGTTGTTGCTGGGTGCCGTTGAGTCAATTCTGACTCATAGTGGCCCCATGTGACAGGCTAGTGCTGCCCCATAGGCTTTTCTTGACTGTAATCTTTCCCGAAGCTGATCACTAGGTTTTTCTCCCTAGAATCCACTGAGTGGCTTCAAACCACCAACTTTTGGGTTAGCAGCCAAATGCTTAAACATTGTACCACCAGGGTCCTTATTAACTCAGTAGCAAAATGTGAGAGCCACCTACACAGTATGCTCATTAATTAATGAATTAATGAATGTGGCTTTCACTGTGAATTATACTCGGGGTTGTTGGATAAGAACACGTAGGTGGGTACATTTGCTATGTTAACTATTGTGGGGTTTCTGCATAATATTCAGGGATTTTTCTGAAATTCAAGAATTTGGAGTTATTGCCAATCTTTGTTGGATAGCTGAGTCCAGATATGCTAGGTATGAAATGTTGTACTAATTAATTCATTCATTTATTCATCCATTCATTCAGAGTGGAATGGTACTGTGTTCTCAACTTGTACATTTTATTGTAGCCAAGAATGTATTCTATTCTGGACTGAGTTCAATACCTCCAGGATACTGCATTGTGGGTTTTTATTCAAATGCAGTTGTCCCATTCCAACTGGATTAGATTCACAGCATGAATCAAGCCCCCAGCTCCATAATAAGATGGTACATTTGGAAATCTTTAAAATTTTTTTTTTTAAAAAGCCTATGCTTAAATTAAGAGAAAAAAAAAGTATATACTTTGGGATTTTTCAAAGAACCAAATACAGACTGTTATTGTTTTATGTATGCAACTTGGTAATTTTTTTAAATACATTTGAACTGTAACACCTGTGTTCTCAAATGAGCAATCAGATCAAGTCATGGTGAATTTTTTTAAATAACAAAGCACATAAATAGTGGCTTTGGGCAATGAAGGGGGCAGATGTGAACAAAAATTTTAGGGTGTACAGTTTTAGTAAAGATACTTTGAAGAAATGATACAAACACCTGCATATAAACATGCCAAGTAGTTCAATGAAGGGGTTTATGATTCAGAGTATCTAGTTTTAATAAATGAACTATTTTTAAGAAATAAATTGAGTGGCTGATCATATTGATTTGCAAGTAGAAAGCTTTCTTTTAATGGAAAAAGAAGTCTGAGGATTTTTCTCACAATCCTACCGTTGTAATCACAAGACTGGCTTGCCGCCATCATAATTACCCGGTTTCAATGTTATCCCAATTTACTTTCCTATCCCCACGACTTTGCTCCACAGCTGAATGTAACAACTGAGACCGAGGCCTTGGAAACTTCCCACAGGAACAGTTTCCTGTATTCCCGTCTTCCCTGTGATGATATGACAGGCTTATCCCATACTACATCTACTATTATTTTTCGGTTCTCATTATTAAACCTTTAATTCTATCTTACCCATTTATTTCTAGTTCTTTACAATTTCTCTTCCCAGTTACAAACCATTATCTCCCTTTTATTATGATTTTTTCCCCCTAATCATCTCATATTATCTCTTATTTTAGTACTTGGCGTCTCCCTCTTTGATGTCTTTTGGTTTGAACTTCAGGTAATTTGACCCTTTTTGTTAATTCTTTGACTTATCATAGATCCATTGTCTATTCTTTTTTTTTTTTTTTTGTCTTTTTCTATATATTGAAATTCACACAATTGTATGGTTTAGCCGCAGCCGGCAGAGTGATGAGCTGTGGAGAGCTGTCAGAGGGCGAACAAACAGGCTTTTATGACAAAGGATGAAGTAGAGCACACACAAAGTTAAAAAAAAAAAAAAAAGCTTCTATTATAGGATTTAGGGAATTGAATGTGCATGACATGATTCCAAAAAAAGGAAAAAGGAAAAAAAAAAAAAAAACATCGAATAGGTAATGGCATCATGACAAGAGGAAAGCACTATTTATCTCATCAAAGCTTAGTGAACTTGAATGCCAAATCACATAAAGCATGCGTTTTAAAATAGTTTATATAAGATTGGATCAGAAAACCAACATCTGAAGTCTATACGCATGGGCCAGAAGTACCAGGTATTAGAAATAGCACCTGAACTTGGAGGCAGGAGGCTTCACTACTTGTTTAACCTTTTTCTTTTGACTTTTATTTTTTCCTCTATGAAATGGAGTTAATAGACTTTATTGCAATAGTTACAGACTCTAAAGTCATACTCTGGTCATACCTTATGTAGCCAGGTCTGGAAGAGCTTTAAAAACTTTCTATTCATATGTTCTTGAACTTAAGTAGATTCAACACCATGTTTAGTGCTTATTACCACGCTCCTCAACTTGCTCAAATTTCATGTATTAAAAGCAGAAACAAACTTAATCAAGCTCATAAGATGTAAATAACAAATTATTCTGAAGAAAAAATAGGTAACTCATATCAAGGGCTTTATTGTACACGCTTTGGCTCAGAAATTCTAATTCTAGAAATACATGCAAAGTAAAAATGCCTAAAATTCAAAGGAAAGCTTTTAACACAAAGATGTTCAATGCAGTGTTTCCTTAGATATGGACGTTTTTGAAACAATGCAAATATCCAGTAGTAAAGAACTAGTTAAAGAAATTAGCATAAATGCATATGATTGACAATAAACATGTTTCAGAAGAGCTCTAACATGAAAAATGCCTATTATAATTTTGTTTTATATTTATGTATACACACATACATATAAAACAAGTGTATATATACATATACTTATGTGTGTATATATATCCCAGTACCCAGTGCTGTCGAGTGGATTCTGACTCATAGCGACACTATAAGACAGAGTAGAACTGCCCCATAGAGTTTCCAAGGAGCACCTGGGGGATTCGAACTGCCAACCCTTTGGTTAGCAGCCGTAGCACTTAACCACTACGCCACCAGGGTTTCTGTGTACATATATGTATATGTGTGTGTGTGTATATCTATCTATCTATCTATCTATCTATCTATCTATCTATCTATCTATCTATCTATCTATCTATCTATCTATCTATCTATCATCTATCTATCTATCTATCTATCTATCTATCTATCTATCTATCTATCTATCTATCTATCTATCTATATCTATCTATCTATCTATCTATCTATCTATCTATCTATCTATCTATCTATACACTTGTTGTGTGCCATCAAGTGGATTCTAACTTATAGCAACTCTATATGACAGAGTAGAACTGCCCCATAGGGTTTCCTAAGCCATAATCTTTACTGGAAGAGCCCTGGTGGCACAGTGGTTAAAGTGCTCAGCTGCTAACTGAAAGACTGGAGATTCAAATCCAACAGCCCCTCTGAGGGAGAAAAATGTGGCAGACTGCTTCTGTGAAGATTTACAGCCTTGGAAGCCCTATGGGGCAGTTCTACTTTGTCCTACAGGTTCTCTGAGTTGGAATCGACTGATGGCAATGGGTTTTCATTAATCTCTCCAGCAGCACATGGCCAGATCTTTTCTACCTTGGAGCCTCTGGTGGGTTCAAACTGCTAACCTTTTGGTTAGCAGCCGAGTGCTTCACAATCGTGCCATCAAGACTGCTACATATATGTATATATATATATATATATATATATGAAACAAAAAAAGTTCAAAAAACAATTTTGAATGTTATAGAAAAAGCTGTTAGAAGGAAAATAATGAAAAGGTATATATCAAAATGTTATAATTTTCCTTATCAGCCTGGATGGATTTGGGTATTTCAATTCTATATTCTCTAAATTTTCCATAATAAGGATGTTAATTTTTAAAGGAGAGAAATTGAAGAAGCTATTAATGAATGTAATATACTTATAAGGAAATTTCCTGCACTCCTCCTATGTGACAACGTTGTTTCTGAGAGCCAAATGAGGTGAGAAATGTTCAAGGGGTATAAATACGAAACCCAGACTAAACCAAACCATATCCCCCAAAAAGCCATACCCATGTGAGCAGCAGTCAAGAACAAAAGACGTATTGCATTGGGCAAATCTGCTGGAAAAGACCTTTTTAAAGCATTAAAAAGCAAAGATGTCATTTTAAGGACTAAGGTGTACCTGACCCAAGCCATGGGGCTTTCAATCGCCTCACATGCATATGAATGAACAAGGAAGATCAAAGAAGAATTGATGTATTTGAATCATGATGTTGGCAAAGAATATTGAATATACTACGGAAGAAGGAACAAATCTGTCTTGAAAGAAGTGCAGCCAGAATGCTCCTTAAAAGTGAGGATGGTGATACTTCTTTGACTTATGTACTTTGGACATGTTATCAGGAGGGATCAATACTTGGAGAAGGACATCATGCTTCGTAGAGGGTCAGTTGAAGGAGATCCTTAGTGAGATGGATTGACACAGTGGCTGCAACAATGGACTCAAACATAGCAACAATTGTGAGGATGGCACAGGACCAGGCAGTGTTTTGTTCTCTTGTACATAGGGTCACTGTGAGTTGGAACTGATTTGATCACACCTAACAACATTTTTAACAACATAACAATAACAAATGCAGTGATGTGGGGAAAATGAGTTGAACATGAGGAGAGGGAGGAGAAAGTTTACATTACTTTTACTCCATATGACACAGTAACGTAGAAAAAGAAAATTCAGGTCATTTTCGGTTCTTATTTACTCTGGTACTAATCAAGTGTTATGGTTACCTTGGCAACCCTCTAAGCTAAGGAGAGAACGAGTTACTTCACCCTCTTGCACTTCGCTACAGAGTCAGGGAAGATCAAGTCATGTTAAATACAGATTGCATTCTTCATGGTTTTTGTAGACAGCTTTAAGATAATGTAATCTCTTCTACCACATCATTTTCTCAAGTCGGTATTATTTTGCCTTTCTCTTTTCTTAAATGACACAACTCAAAAGCAGCAACCACAACAGAAGCAGGAGAGGATTCTGTAAAGGCAGAGTGTAAAGCACAAACTGAGATGAAATGAGAAGCATTTCGAACTCTTCTCCAAATCAAAATAGGGTTCATTGTATTTATAAATCCCTCTGATCCCTTCATCAACATTTCTTTTTTTGAGATCGCTGACTTTTAGGAGTGGGAAAGTGCATGAGATAGTAGATGGCTGAAGTTTTTAATCACTCTACTATGAATTTCTTCATAAAGTTTTCACTGGTCAATTTTTTAGAGGGTCAGCAAAAAAGAGGAAGAGCCTCAAAGAGATGGATTGACACAGGGGCTGTAATAATGGGCTCAAACATTGAGAGGATGGCACAGGACCGGGCAGTGTTTCGTTCTGTTGTATAGAGGGTCATTATGAGTTGGAACCAACTCAATGGCATCTAACAACATCAACAGCTGTGAATTTGAATATTCTACAGAGTTAAGAGAGCTAAGTCAAATCACTAGGCTCACTGACCCAGCATCTCTTCTTGTGTAAAATGAAAGTACTATCACGTGGTGTGGAGAACCCCACTACTGAAAGTGTATTGATAGGACCAACAGCATCATCACCATGTGACAGCTTATTGAGAAAAGCTTGGACTGCACAGACCAATTTTAACCCAATTCGAATTTTTTCATGTTCCCCAGACCTGCTGAATAATAATCTGCTTTATAACAGATCCGCATATGATTTATACGGATGCTAAAATTTGAGATAGACTGGTGTAGATCCTCCCTATGTGGTACAAATGGTTTTCACTCAACTACTAACTTAAAGATTGGTTCAAACCCATTGAGGGGTACCATGGAATAAAGGCCTGGCAATCTGCTTTCATTAAGATTACAGCCAAGAAAACCCTATGGAACAGGTCTACGATGCAACACAAGGGGACACCATGATTCAGAATCAACTTGACAGCAATGGGCTTGGTTTGGTTACGGTGTAGATCCTAGCACCAAGTCTTAACTCCTGTCTTGGTTCAAAATTGATCACTCTTTTTCTCTTCTGCTTAACAAATAGGACTTTACTCTTTCTTCAAAACAGAGGGGCCCTATTTTCAAGGTTACATTAAAAATCCAAGTGGCCATCCTTCAACTCCCTTTGCCATTGTGGATATTTCACAGTGCTGATGTTCCACGCCTCCCTGCAGTTAAACACTCTAATTCAGCATCAAACCCAAAATGTGCTTAATTAGTAAAATTATATGCATCATTATCTAATCCGAATGCTCAGCTATCAAAGGCATTTATGCCACATTATATTTAAATCTAAACACAGGGGCTTTAGATAACATGCTTGTACTAAAAAGCACAATTAGTTACTTGAAAAATAAGTTCAAAAATGAAGAGTTTTTGTGTGTATGTGTGTGTATAAATTCCAAAAGTTGACAAAGACAGCCTGAAGTGGCTCAGGACTTTGGAATCAATTTCAACTCTGAATCTGTCTTTGCCTCTCTCTAACAAGTTACTTACTTTCATTTACAAAGATGAATATGACCTACCTCATCCAGGGCAATGAGAAAAGCAGTTGCGTCTGAATTGCAAAACCAAGACACCAAACCCATTGTCACTGAGTGGATTCTGACTCATAGCAACCCTATAAGATAGAGTAGAACTGCCCTACAGGGTTTCCAAGGCAGTAAATCTTTACAGAACCAGACTACCACATCTTTCTACCGAGGAGAGGCTGGTGGGTTCGATCTGCCAACTTTCAGGTTAGCAGCCAAGTGCTTAAAAATCCTTCTCTACATTCAAAAAATTTGATCCTTCGTTCATCACCCCTCATGATAAGAATTAGGAAAAAGCCTGAATTATTGAATAAATAAATCAGTCAGATTATTATTTCCAATACATACAGTGACTCAAATCAATCTTAACAAAGTGTTTTCACATAGGCCCCTCAGGGGCCTGCTTTTATGAAAACTGAAGATGTCTTTTGTAATTAGCAATTATGCACATTAAAGTTTTATTCTCTTAAACAACTTAAATGTGCTTTTCTTACAAGTTTGTCTCATCTTAGCAATAGCAGAATCCTTTCTCACCTGGTTAATGCTGGTGATGAAATACCTTCTCCCTGTCCTATACCCCATAATGAGCAGAGGTATTATACACACTAAAAGGGGTTGGTAGATAACGAAGTTTCCACAAGACAAAGACAAAAGTGTCAGAGTTGCCTGACTTCAGAAACCCTTTTGCTTTTTTTCTTTTAACGTACCTACTAACTGAGAAAATCTTCAAGTACAAACTATACCCCAAGTCAAATTCTCTTAAATTCCAAATTAGTAAAGCGCAAATTGATACATTAGTAAGTTAGAATTAACACATTAGTAAGTTAGAAAACTTGGCAATCACTTTCCTCACTACACATTGATGAATATAATTATATAGAATAAGCTATTGAGTGTTTCCTTCCTTGGCAAGAACTCTGAGTTGAGTCAGGTGACACAGAACCTGGTCCTGGTCCCCTAAGTCCTGTGGACTTGACTTGGTCATTAAGCATCTTTCAGCCAGTGTTTCGGGGAAGCAGGGACTCTGTCTTGTTCTCTGCTGTATCTCAATGCCTAGAGTGGTAGCTATTATAAACACTTGTTGAGTAAATGAATATATAAAACATGTTCTGTCCACCACTTTATAATGTTGAGAACAAAGCTTCCCAACTGGAGTGACCTGGCAGCCCCACTTGGTTCTAGGTCTAATGAAATATTGCTCACCTCAGCCCTGAGGGCAACAGGGCAGGGCCTGAGGCAGCTAGAGCTCTGGAGACTGTCTCCTAGACATTAGCAGCCTCTTCCATTATTATTTTCTGTGTGTTTCATGGTGTGGAAGAAATTACAAAGCCCCCTTTTTTTTTAAGAGCAAGAGTGATTAAAAAAAAAAAAAAAAAAAAGTCTACAGAGACCAGAGAGCTAATTTGAGTAAAGCTAGCCTAGTGTTAGTACATGTTAGCTAATGGCTTTAGCCCTGGTTTAGAAACCTAACACAGTAAACAACGAACATAAAAGTGTTATATCAAACTTAAATGGGTTACAGAACCTTAAGTAGTGAAGTCGTCAAAACACAAATATATAGTATAGAAAAAGAACACCTCTGTGGAATTAAAATATATAGTATTAAAAAGCAACATCTTTGTGTGATGATTAAAATATTAAATCCCTGATGTCAGTTGCACAAATATTGGTCCCTGAAACATAATTGAATTAGCGTGCCATACTTCCGTCTGTTGATTTATCCCTCCAAACTTCACTCTTTTTAATCCTCATCTTTATGCCACTCTCTCTGTACCTTTTCTACTAGTAATTAAATTTCATGTCTCTTGTTTATATCCCAACCTTATAGATATAAATGCAAATGCAGATTTGTATCATAGATTTTAATTTTGTAGGCTTACCATGTGCTTCTGTTTCATGTACCACAACTCCTTTTCTCCCATCTTTTATTTACGTGTCTATAAAGCATCCAACTTTATACCAAGGTCTGGAGAAAAAGAGATACATAAAACATGGATTAGGTATTGAGAAATTCACATTCTAGTGGAAGGAGGCCATCTGATGAACCTTTAATTAATATAATAATAACAAACTTTTATTGAATGCTAACTGTTATTATAGTCAATTTTGCATTTATTATCTTATGTAGTTTGCAACTTTGAGAAGCTTAAACTTCCTGTCCATCTCCTGGTAATCTTGGGCAAATCCTTAAATTTCTCTGAAGTAAAATTTGAAGATTTTTGATCTTAAGAGTCACTGTAAGGACAAAGTTCATGTCAAGGGATTAGTACGATGCCCGACATGTTGTTGTTAGGTGCCGTCGACTCCATTTCAACTCATAGCAAACCCATGCACAACAGAATGAAGTACTGCCAGGTCCTGCCCCACCCTCACAATTGTTGTTATGCTTGAGCCCATTGTTGCAGCCACTGTCAAACCATCTAGTTAAGGGTCTTCTTCTTTTTTGCTGACCCTCTACTTTACCAAACATGATGTCCTTCTCCAAATACCATGATAACATGTCCAAAGTATGGGAGATGAAGTCTCACCATCATTGCTTCTAAAGAGCATTTTGGCTGTATTTCTCTTCCAAGACAGATTTGTTTGTTCTTCTGGCAGTCTATGGTATATTCAATGTTCTTTGCCAACACTATAAATCAAAGGCATCAGTTCTTCTTTATTCTTCCTTATTCATTGTCCAGTTTTCCTATGCATGTGAAAGGACTGAAAATGCCATGGTTTGGGTCAGGCACAACTTAGTTATTAAAGTGACATCTTTGCTTTGTAATACTTTAAAAAGGTCTTTTGCAGCAGATATGTCCAATGCAATGCTTCGCTTGATTCTTGACTGCTGACACATAGTAGGTGCTCAAATGTAATACCTATTATTTTTTAAAACAAAGAGACAGGAGGTGGAGCCCTTTGAATTCTTCTATTTTTTGTCTATATTTTCCATGAATTTGTGTATTTTTTCCTCATTTTTGACTGCTTTTCGCTTTAACTCTTGGATAGCTCTGAATATTAGAGATTTGAATTCCCCATCAGGTAGTTCTAGTGCCTTTTCCTCCACTGGAAAGTTATCTGGTGTTTTATTTTGGACACGTACTGTAATCATCCTGTCCTGTTTTTGTATTTTTTTAAATGTGTTTTGATATTGTCTGCTTTCTTTGGGACATTCGGTAGTTATTTTGTTTATTTATTGATTGATTGCAGATTTGTTTGTTTCATCCTGCTTTTCTGTTTTATTTGGTTATGTCTGAGCACATGGGCTGTGGGTTCTTTGTTGTTTGCTCCTCTGTGCCAGGAACAACTCATCATAGCCCCTCCCCTTCAGCTAGATCTGGTGCAGCAGGACAGGTCTAGCTGAAGGGGAGGGGCTAGAATGGGTTGTTTGTGGCAGGTACTAGGGCCAACAGGCCGGCTGGGGGTCAGTGCAGAGCAGGGTCCAGTAAGCCATGCCCATGCTGCTTGGAGATGTGATGTTCAGTGCATGTACAGGTAGGCAGGAAGGACAGGGGAAGTTGTGGTGTGTAGAGCTAAGACGGGTATCAGGAAGAAGAGAGGGGAGAGAAACAGGAGCCAAATAAACAAAACAAAACAAAAAAGTGCTTTTTTTTATTATTATTTTGCCGTTGGACTGGAGAGACGAGAAACCGAGAAATGAAAAAAAAAAAAAAAAAGAGAGAAAGAGAGAGAGAGAAAATAAATAAATAAATAAATATTGAAAAGAGAGAGAGAAAGAAAAGAAAAGAAACCTCCCCAGGGATCCCACCGGCAACTGGGAAAGTGGCTCCCAGGCCTCTGGACGCAGCCTGTCTAGAAGGGGTAGAGATGGCACACAGCACCAGGTATTCAGGAGACAGGAAAGCAGAGAGATGAGAAACTGAGAAATGAAGAAAAACAAAAAGGAAAAGAGAAAAGAAAAAAAAAATTAAAAAAAAAAAAAGGCAGAAAGCCCCCCAGAGATCCCACTGATGCGGCTGTGCAGACCAGGGAAGTGGTTCCCAAGCCGAGCAGTACAGCCTGGCTAGAAGGGGTAGAGATGGCATACTGTGCCAGGTATTCAGGAGACAGGAGAAGAAGGTAGATAGAGAGAGACAGAAAACTGAGAAATGAAGAAAGACAAAAAGTGAAAAAAAAAAAAAGAAAGAAAGAAATGCCCCCAGGGATCCCACCAACGCTGCTGCGGAGCAGTGAAATGGATCCAAGCCACACAGTACAGCCCGGCTAGAAGGGGCTCCCAAGCAGAGAAAAGAAAAAGCAAATAAACAAAACAGAACAAAAGAAAAAGCCCCAGGCATCCCACCAGCACGGAGGCTCAGACTACTGGACAAGCAGTGCCCCAGCTGAGCAACGCTACAGCCTGTCAAGAAGAACCAAAGATGGCACATACAGCCAGGTGTTCCAGAGAAGGGAGGGAGAGGGTGATGAGATGCAGGGAAGAAACTAAAAGAAACCAAAAAAAGCAACACCAGCAACAAAGAAAGAGCATTGAAGGAACCGGCCAGTGTGGGAGGGGTGAATCCAAGTGGCATGGAATGGAGGCCTCCTAGGCCTCGGTTGCTCAGCCCGCTGGGAAGCAATAGTGGCCGAGCAGGATGGAAGAAGTGCGGGCGGTGGGAAAGCGTGTAGAGCTGGTTACGGGTGCTCTATCTTCTGCTGGGAGCTCAGTAAAGCTGCTTTCCTGTACTCTCTATTGGCCGATCTCCGACAGGAGTCCAAGATAGTAAATCCATGCTGCCTTAGCTGATAAAGACCTTCGCTCCTATCTCTCCTAGCTCTCTGTTCTCTTGTCAGTTTCTTATTCCATTCGGTTCTTAGTTGAGTTTTTTATCCCTTCATTTGAAACTTAGGGTTCCAGGATTGACGTTTGGGACAGCATGGTGATTCTGTCTGTAGTGCCATGTTGGCTCCACCTCAGCAGAAGCCTTTGGGGGGAAAAAAAAATACTATGCCCCAAGATTTAATCAATCCATTAATTGGGATGTTCTTAATATGGCTTTTTAGGTACTTATGGGTCTATTTAATGTCAGTTACCTAGGTCGTGCTTCCCTTGTGACTGTAAGGAGTGTCTTGCTATGTCCAGATGAATGCAATCCACCTTTTGTTAATTCTCATGAAAGGGGGAATGAAGTCAGTCTTACCTGAGTCGTTATTCCTGAACTCGTCCTAGCTCCTGCTCAGCACTACGTCCATTTCTAACTGTTCAAAATCCATTCCTTTTTCCTACTATGAAGTTGTGCTTAAGATTTATCCCAAACTTAAATGTCTACAGTTTGTGTGTACCTAATTATCGTATTTTTGCATAAATAATGCTCACCTTTTATGTTTGTTTGGCAAGCGCCCCCTCCAAGGTATTTTCGAAAACATTGCTATGCTGATTTTGTTTTACATGTTACTGTTAAAAAAAAAAAATAGCTTAGAGAGCTTACCTCCAAGTGGGGAGTGCTCAATTGGCAAACAAATGTAGAAGGCATCACATTATTTGCATAAAAATATGGCACTATCTTTTTTAAAAAATCAGAACTACCACTGCTTATCTGTAGCCTTGTGGCACCAAACCTATTTATTTATGATTCCAAGAGCACTGGAAACAGCATAGCAATTTCAAACACATGTTTTTAGTAGTCTGAAATATAGGGTCTTTTTACTGAGTTGGGTGTTTTGCTATAATTCAGTAAACTTAAAAGCAGTTCCACTCTGCACACATGGGGTCACCATGAGTTAGAATCACCTACAAGGCAACTAAATACAACAACCCATAATAAGAAGCCCCACTTATCCAATAATGTTCTTTATATATATTTTTAGCCTGAGTAACAGTCTCTTTAAAACAGAAAAATTGTATGTCTTATCAGTACATAAGGAAGAAAAGAAGAAACGCTATCTAGGCATAAAAATCTGGATGTAGTTTTTTGAATGAAACTGAAATTTGTATATGCAAAAATTATATACATATATATAACTCTATCAGCTGATAAGAGATACTATTCAGTGGCAATATCTCAGGATTACTTTATTACCCATGCCCTGAAAATTGGTATATATGCATCTGAGATGATAAATGTTACTGCCTGCTTTGTTCCCAGTCGGTTTCATGTGTGAATCACTGGGTACCACCTACACCTTTGTTCTCCTCATATCAGGCCTATAGCCCTCCATAATAGCAGTGAGTTTCACAGGTTTATCTGAGTTCCACCCCCCCCAGCTCCACATCCAATTTAACTCATTTGAATGTGCAAGATAGATTCTAGATGAATATATTCTTCCCTGCTCTTATGAAAGTCACTAGAACTTAGCTTGCTGACACTTTACCTTATAGGGACTTATATTCATGAATTGTAAGATATGGCCATTATTATACTGAATCCTTGTTCATCAACAGTGCCTAATTTACTAGTGCTCCTTAAACATGATTGTTTTCTAACTCTCTTGAACTTTTCTTTGCTGAACCACAAAATTCTGCCTTATGAAGCTTGTACTTAACTAACCTTATTAAATTGGGGGGAAAAAAAGGACATTGTCAATCTCTCTCTGTCTGGGCTAAGTACCTCAAACATCTCAGTAACAGCAGCATTTAATTGTACAGGCCACGTTGTTCATCAAGTTAAAAACACATTAGAGAGATAATTTGAGAAAATAAAATTACAACCTCAAGTAGCCATTTTTTTTTTTTTAATTAACATAAAGGTCGTAATGGCTTTCTCTTGCACATTATGTTGTGTGTTTTTTCCCTGACCCTTTCCAGTGGTCTAGGAATTCAGGAAAATTCAAGTTGCCTCTCATTATTATCCTCTGTGTGTCTTGTAACCTTTTCACCCCTCTGCTTGTTTCTTCCCAGCTTATGGTGGGTGCAAGCACAATGTCTCTTATTGCCATTGCTTGTAAATGTAGAATGTGGTTGTTCTTTTTTTTTTTTTTAACTTTTAATACAGTACAATTAAAGCATCAAATACTAAATACAATGTATCAGCATGTAGGACTTGCAAGTTGGTTAAAAAGGAAAAGAGAGAGAGAAAAAAAGGAATGCTATCTAGGCATACTTATGTTCTTAAAAATCTGGATCTAGGTTTTTGGGTGAAACTGAATGAGGAGTCAACATTAGGAAAGAAAGAGTTAATTGTATCTCTCTTCCTTCCCAAATATCCTTCACTGTATTCAGTTCCCACACTAGATTTGAATGCCTTTTTTCTTACCTTAGTAGTGAACAATACTGCTTTGCTTTCTTGCAGCTATTCCCCCTTTTTCTTGTTATAACATCCAGATTTCCTTTTGAGAAATGGTGCTTGCCCATTCTCTCAGTACATGGGATTTGGAGGGACATCTGGCCATAGGGATGAAGACTTGGGACAAGTTAGTCCATTCAGAGCTAGTACTAGGAACTTCTGATAAAAATAGCAGAAAAGAGGCATTCCTTCTCATGTACTGGCCGATAGAATGTCACCTAAGGCTGGAGACCTTGACATCCATTTTTCCAGCAAAAGGAAGTACCCAGTCTAAGACAGAACAACACACGGAGCATAGCATTGCCAAGAGGTGAAAGACTGAGTCTTAGTCCTGATGACAACTTCTGAGCACCTGTATTCAGCTGTTCCTGAAGGTACTATCCCTAACAATTTTTTCTACATAACACATTAAAGTCCCATTTTTCCTTAAGCCAGTGGAGATGAAAAATTTCCTATCTTATAAATGAAAGAATCTAGCCTAGGACACCTTTTTCCTTCAAAAACATCTCTCTCTGTGAGTCGGAATCGACTCAATGGCCCTGGGTTCAGTTCCTTCAGGACTGAAAATCATATCATTAAACTGCTATCTGATAGTTCCACTTTATAAAGAAAGTATATTTTTAGAACTCTCTGCATCTGTTGCCTCTTCTCATTAACCTCACTCTCACATCATACTCTTAAACAACAACAAAAATTACTATTATATTTCCCGTGCCCTGAAAAGTGATTGGCGCATAGTAGGCTCCTTTACACATTTCTGTACTTCCTGTATTGGAACTCTGCACTGATATAGTCTTCAGCCATACTGTACAACAGAGCCAAACCCAGTGCCATCGAGTCGATTCTGACTCATAGTGACCCTATAGGGCAGAGTAGAACTGCCCCATAGAGTTTCCAAGGAGCGCCTGGCGGATTCGAACTGCCGACCCTTTGGTCAGCAGCCGTAGCACATAACCATTATGTCACCAGGGTTTCCGCTCATATTGTACCTCCTAGGAATTATTTGTATTTACCTGTTTTACATATTCTTCCACGAATATGTATGAAATTCATTCGTTTTACTCTCATCTTTAAACTCCCTGAAAGCACTAAAAAAAAAAAAAATTCTGTAGAGTTGATTCTGACTCGTAGCAACCGTATAGCCTTGAAAATTGAGAAGGTAATTACAATTAATGTCTTCCTTATGAGTAAAGGACACTTTAGGAGCTCCCAAACCTATTGCTATCAAGTCAATTTTGATAGCGACCCTATAAAACAGAGTAGAACTGCCCCATAGAGTTTCCAAGGGGAGCGTAGAGGATTTGAGCTGCCAACCTTTTGGTTAGCAGCTGTAGCACTTAACCACTAAACAACCAGGGTTTCCTTTAGAACCTCAGGGTCCTAAATATCGCGAGATGGTTTCCTCACCTGCTAAGACCTAATCATCAGCATTTATAACTTGTATTTCATTCAGAATTAAATTTTACAATACTTAAAAGTCTTATAGTTTATTCATATATCTTTTAGATCTAAAACTTACAGTTATCCAATTGCTTGTTAATTATTTTTAAGAGCTTAAATGGTCTCCCTTCCTTAGAATTTTTGCTTAGTCTGCTCTTTTTTTTAACAGAGCCCTGGTTGCACAGGAGCCCTGATGGCGCAGTGGTTAAGAGCTTGACTGCTAACCATTTGGAATCCAACATCTACTTCTTGGAAACACTGAGGGGCAGTTCCACCCTCTCCTATAGGGTTGCTATCAATTGGAATCAACGCCATGGCAATGGATTTGGTTTTAGACTCTTTTTTAGACCAAAAAAATATCAAGCTACTTCTACTGACATTTCTCTTGGGAGATATTTCTTCTCCAGGCTGCTTTGTCTTCCTCTTCCTTCTTTTTCCCTCCCCTTTCTCCTTCTCCTATTCTCCTTCTTTTCCTATTCTTCTCCTTTTCCTCCTTCTCACCCTCCTCCTCCTCCTTCACCTGACTAGAGAGGTTCTTTCTTCCAAAAAGCCATTCTTAAATGTCTTTTTCATATAAAAATAAAAGCATTTTCCTGTTGAAACTGATGGTGAAACAGTGGTATTTTTCTGATTCATTTATTTTAATTCTCTGTAATCTGGATCTCAATGAGCTGTTATCATATACAAACAGCCTGGGCCCTTGAGATGCTCTGCAATGAAGATAATTTGGACACATTGTAATTGTTAATAGAGGATTTGGTGTACTACACCGATTCTATAAAATACAGTGAAGATAATTATAACTGGGGACACAAAGCCAAACCTGCTTCAGCTGGGGAATTGTCAGAGACATGTTCTTTTTATCGTTCTCCTCAGGAAGGGGCAGGCCATGTCAATAACTTAAATTTGATATTAAAATATCAAACCACAAATGATATCAACCTGCAAGGAAATGTATTTAACTACCTATTCAAATTACATTTTAAACATTCCTCTCAAAGTGAGAATCTATCATTTTTGCTATCCTGAGGCAGTTTGTAAATATGTTGGTTAAAAGTGTGAAGAAATGTTGAGAAAAACACTTTTAAAAAAGATAATCTCTGCATTGTATATAAATTATGGTAGCAAAAAGTCCAAAAATATATATATGGAAGAATACAGAAGAAAAAGTACTTGAGAGGGATGGGGGGAAATGCAGTGACAGTGTGGCAAAAGGTCTTTTTTTTTTTTAATTGTAAAAAATGTAGTCTCCAAGGGAAGAAGAAGTTTGGGTAGGAATCCAGAGAGAAGAAAACACAGGAACATATCGTCCCTCCCTTCGACCTGCCTAAGGGGTGTGTGGAGAGCCATGCTGATCCCCCTTAGGCTGAATGCATTATTCTTCCAGCTGCTGAGGGCGCTGGCTGCTGGCAGGTCTGAACTGTAAATGCTCTCCAGAAGTTGTCATATGCTGGAAAGAGCTGCCTCATGGTAGAAACAGACTGTTTCCAGTAATTGATTGATCCACAAATCTAGAGGCTTAGACTCTGTGTTGCAATGCAGGCTAACTCTGGAAGGCTACCCTAGCTCCCCTTCCGGTCAGCTGGGGCTTTCGTTGAGACTGAACCTACTTCTCTCTCTTTCCCACCCTGCTTCCTTCCTGTTCCTTCACATCCACAGGTGCTGATCCAGAGAGCATCTTCCAAGAAATTAAAACGAGTTGCAGTGAGTCAATTCAGAATTATGGAGACTTCATACGTGTCAGAATAGAACTGTGCTCCGCAGGGTTTTCAGTGGCCGATTTTTCAGAAGTAGATCTCCAGGACTTTATTCCGAGATGGACACCTTTTGGTAAACTAGAATTTCCACCCTTTCAGTTACCAGCTGAGTATGTTACTGTTCGCACCATCCAGGGACTCTCCCAAGAATTTAAAGCCAAAAAAAAAAAAAAAAAAAAACCCAATATACAGCCATTAAAACATATTTGAATTGCTCATAAAATGGAAAATTCCTCCTATAATATTAATTTTACAAAGACTAGAAAGCTGCCAGTATGATCACACTATGCTTAAAAGCAATAAATAAAAGGAAACAGTGTTATCCATAATTCTTTATGATCCACACAGTCAAATGCCTTTGCATAGTCGATAAAACACAGCTAAACATCTTTTTTGGTATTCTTTTTTTTTTTCTACTTTCAGCCAAGATCCATCTGACCTCAGCCATGATATCCCTTCTTCCATGTCCCCTTCCGAAGCTGGCTTGAACTTCTGGCAGTTCCCTATGGATGTACTACTACAACTGCTTTTGAATGATCTTTAGCAAAATTTTCCTTGTGTACGATATTAATGATACTGTTTGATAATTTCCGAATTCTGTTGGATCACCTTTCTTTGGAATGGGCACAAATATCGACCCCTTTCTGTCAGTTGGCCAGGAAGCTGTCTTCCAATTTTCTTGACATAGACGATTGAGCACCTCCAGTGCTGCATCCGTTTGTTGAAACATCTCAGTTGGTGTTCTGTCTATTTTTGGATGCTTGTTTTTTGCCATTCCCTTCAGTACAGCTTGGACTTCTTCCTTCTGTAATGGTGGTTTAATGGCTCCACCTTCAGTTAAGCATATGCCTGCTCAACAGACCAGATCCTAGTATTTGTCAACCAAAGAAAATATTTGTGTCATTCCCTGACTTAAAACCCTTTGGTGGTTTCCCAGCACTTATACTAAAACACATTTTTGAGATAATTTTATTCCTAATCTCCTCTTCCTACTGTTTCCACCTTGCTCAATACACTGTACACATCCTGTACTTTTTTTCAGCTCCTGGAACTCACCAAATTCTGTACAACATCCTGGCCTTTAAAAATGCTATTTCCTTAACTGAGAATGTCCTTTCCTCCAATCCCTCCATCCTGCTCATTAATTCAACTCCCATTTATCATTCATGGCTTCTCCAAAATGTCATTTTCTCAGAAAGACTTCTCTGAAACACAGACTAGTTATATTTGACTAATATATAATGGCTTACTCAGTTGTCTATGAAGTAAGTATATATTTAAAGTGAAGTTTGATGTAGTGAGACCATTTATGTGAGCTACATATGGTTTCTCTTATTTGCTACTGTGACTTCATTATGTAACTCTGGGCTTGGCACATCTTAGATAGATTTTGAAATCATGTAATCACATTTATTTCTCTTTCTCTCTTCTATGCTTGCATTGTTAGCCAAAGCATTTTTCTCCCTTTCTCCCTTTCCCTGCTAAGATTTTATATGCATATTATATATTTTATATACATATTGTATGTATCTTCAAATTCTCATTTAACTTTGAGAATAAACTCTTTAAGTTGAATTAATTTCTGTTCCGACTTGAAAATAGAGACTCTATTTCCAATAACACAGATATATCAGTTTCCTCTAGTTACATGAGTGCCTAGCCATTTCCAAAACCTTTGGAAATTAGATTTAATAATTTTTTTCTTCTAGTATACACAATGTTGCAATTAGTGTATGATCATATAATTACAAAATAAACACTTCTTGCATTTTCCAGTTTGATTTACTTCCTAAGGTAGACCAAGCAAATAAATTTTAAGAGGTAAATAAACCCTTTCTGGGTTGAATTTTTCTTTTAAAAATTAAAGTAATGTGATAATGGTCCTTTAATTTTTAAAAAAGTATGTTTAATTTCTCTCAGTTCTTACTTTATTGTAAAGTCTCAAGTATAAGTAAGAACATTACCAGCCGAGAAAGTGAATGTGGCTAGATGAGCTTGGTTTTTTTCAGTCTTTCAGGAAATGACAAAATGTTCAACCTTTTGAGGAGAACTTCACTTTATGTTCCTTGTATTCGATGCTGACACTGCTAAGAATGAATCATTAAATGTGAGAGGAAGGCTAAAAGGAAAAACATTTTAAACAACTGTCCTTTCCCAGTCCTACATTTAGAAAAACTATTTTTGAATATACGGACTATATTTCAAAATATGGGATATAATAAGAACAAAAAATTACTTGTCCATTGTTAGATTTCATCTAAAAAAGCATTGTACGTACTTACACGATCAGCTTTTGGTGATTGGAATGGAGTGGGGAGAGGATTAGGAGGAGAAGTTTCTTTTTAGTTAATTGGATGATACATTTCTTGTAAAGTGAAATAATGAAGCTCATTACATACCTCAATAAGATGAATTAGATTCAGCATGGTAGGGAGAAACTACTTCATCCCTCTAGTAAATTCATGAGTTTCAATTGCATGAAATAATAACCTTAATTAGATAGAATTCAAGTAACAGAGACATCAATTATTCAGACTTATGTTCCCAGAATTCCACTTTAGGGAAAAATAAAGTGATCCAAAAACCATCCGATAAAAACAATGTATATGGAAATGGCTCACACTGTTGTGGAGGCTTGCAAGTCCCAAAGTCTGTGGGTCAGGCACTTGCTGGAGGCTTCTCCTGATTCACAAGGCTGCAGGGGCAGACAACCCGGTTATCAATAGGTCAGAAAGCAGGTAGCTGACAGAGCTTCGGAGCTGGAAAATTCCAAAATCAGCAGATCAGGCGACAGACAGGCTGCTGGCTCAAGTACCAAGAACCAGAGGTCAGATGATGACAAGCCAGAAACAAGATCCAGAGCAAGCAAGAGGGTTTGCCAGAACATCTATCTATCTATCTATCTATATATATATTGGGTATAGGCCACACTCCAGGAAATCTCCCCTTAAAACTGATTGGCTGATCACATCAGATCACATCATGGAGGTGATTACATTATATCACAAAATGGAGGATAACTGCATCAGATCACAAAATGAAGAATAATTACATAATACTGACAATCATGGCCTACACAGGTTGACACATAACTTTAAATATCACAGCAATAAACTGACATTTGGGGTGTTTTTTTCCAAAAAACATATTTTTCAATTTTTTTTAAATAGATAATTTTTAAATGTATAGGTAATAAAATATTTGCCATTTCAACAATCTTCACATGTATAGTTCAATGACATTAAATATGCTCATCATGTTATTTAACCATCACTACTAACTACCACCCTTGAATTTTTCTATACTTTTTTTTTTAATTATGCTTGAGGTGAAAGTTTTCAGCTCAAGTTAATTTCTCATACAAAAATTTATACACAAATTTTTATGTGACCCTAATTTTAATTGCTATTCCTATAATGTGACAGCACACTCTGCCTTTCCACCCTGTGTTTCCTTGTCCACTCAACCAGCTCCTATCCCTTTTTGCCTTCTCATCCCGCCTCGGGACAGAAGCTGCTCATTTAGTCTCGTGTGTCTACTTAAACTAAGAAGCATGCTCTTCATGAGTATTATTTTATGTTTTATAGTCCAGTCTGATCTTTGTTTGAAGAGTTGGCTTCAGTAATGGTTTTAGTTCTGGGTTAACAGAGAGTCCAGGGATCGTGTCTTCTGGGGTTCCTGTAGTCTCAGTCAGACCATTAAGTCTGCTGTTTTTACATTAATTTGAGTTCTGAGCCGCACTTCTCTCCTGCTCTGTCAGGGACTCTCAGTTGTGTTCCCTGACAGGGCAGTCATTGGTGGTAGCCGGGAACCACCTAGTTCTTCTGGTTTCAGGCTGATGGAGTCTCTGGTTTATGTGGCCCTTTAGTCTCTTGGGCTAATATTTTCCTTGTGTCTTCGGTGTTCTTCATTCTCCTTTGCTCTTGGGGGCTGGGACAAATTGGTGCATCTTAGACGGCCACTTGCTAGTTTTTAAGACCCCAGACGCCACTTACCAAAGTGGGATGCGGGACATTTTCTTAATAAAATTTCTTATGGCAGTTGACCTAGATGTGCCCTGAAACCATAGTCCCCAGGCCCCCACCCCTGCTACTCTGTCCCTTAAAGTGTTTGGTTGTGTTCAGGAAACTTCCTAGCTTTTGGTTTAGATCAGTTATGCTGAGAATTTCCCTCTCCCTACCCTTGTAATTGTCAAAGAATGTTTTCTTCTGTGTTTAAACCTTTTATTTAGTTCTTATAATAGAGGTCTCATATAATATCTGTACTTTTGCAACTAATTTCACTCAGCAATGCCTTCCAGATTCACTCATGTTGTAAGGTGTTTTGCAGATTGATCATTGTTCTTTATCGTTGCATAGTATTCCATTGTGTGAATATACCATAATTTGTTTATCCATTCATCTGTTGATGGGCACCTAGGCTGTTTCCATCTTTTTGCTATTGTGAACAGTGCTGCAGTGAACATGGGTGTGCATATATCTATTTGTGTGATGTCTCTTATTTCTGTAGGATATATTCCAAGGAGTGGGATTGCTGGATTGTATGGTACTTCTATTTCTAGCTTTTTAAGGAAACACCAGATTGATTTTCAAAGTGTTTGTACCACTTAATTTTTCCATCACTCTTAACAGTTTCTCAGCATCCTCTAAGTGTTGTGCCTTCTTTCCCTCTCCCTCCTACCTGCTTCTGACAACCACTAATAAACTTGGATCTCTATACACTTGTCTATTCTATATATTTCATATAAGTGGGATCATACAATATTTGTCCTTATGTGACTGACTTATCTTACTCAGCATAATATTTTCAAGGTTCATCCATGTTGTAGTATGTATTTCTCTTTAGGGCTGAGTAGTATTCCATTGTTAAAATTAAACACAGAATTACCATATGATCCAGCAATTCCACTGCCAGGTATATACCCAAAAGAATTAAAAGCAGGAATGCAGACACTTGTACACCCTTGTTCATTGCAGCACTATTCACAATAGCCAAATGTGGAAACATTCTAATTGTTCATCAATAGATGAATGGATAAAGCAAAATGTGGTGCATATATACAATGAAATATTACTCATCTAAAATATTTTCAAGTGTCTAAGATGTGTATCATGCTGGGATAAGCACCACAGATAAAGTGATGAGCCAAAATAGAGTTCATCTTTGTCCTTATGGAGTTAGTCAAGTGGAGGTGGTACACATGGATAAAATAAATTTCTTTTGTAAAAAAGCAAGTCAATACAACTCAGACAAGCACTATATGGGCAGTTATATGATGCTTTGTAAGTGTTTAATATGGTGATTTAACCTAACTAGGAAGCTAGGAGGAGGCTTTCCCAATGAAGGGACAATTGGACAATGAGCTGAAAAATGATGTTTAAGAGATGAAAGAAGGATTTTCCAAACAGAGTTTTAAAATTTGTTCTCTGATATTCCATTCTACAGGAAAAATGACTGGAAGCATGATGGCTTATAAAGTGGTAAAATTACCCCCATCTTGAAGAGTTCCATTTCATTATTCTTTCAAAAATGATTACTGTCTAGTGGTAGCAAGAAATCTTCCAGATTCTGGGAATGTAGTGTTGAACAACAAGGACGAGTTGCCTCCTTTGTAGAGCTAAATTTCTGATAATCAAAACAAGTTAACAATTAAGTGAGTAATTTCCTATAGTAATAAATTCTGTACAGAAAATAAATCCAGGTAAAGGGCTAGGACATCATGTACAAAGAAAGTGACGGATCATTCAAAAGACAGGAAAGAAAGAAAAGACCAAAGCGATGTCAGAAGAGACTCTGAAACTTGCTCTTCGAGTAGCTAAAGTAAATGGAAGAAATAACGAAGTAAAAGAGCTGAACAAAAGATTTCAAAGGGCAATTCAAGAAGGTAAAGTAAAGTATTATAACGGCATGTACAAAGAGCACGCTCAGCATTTCTCAAGCTGAAAGAACTGAAGAAAAAATTCAAGCCTTGAGTTGCAATATTGGAGGATTCTACAGGGAAAATATTAAATGACGCAGGAAGCATTAAGAGAAGATGGAAGAAATACAGAGTCGTTATACCAAAAAGAATTGGTCAACATTCAATCATATTGGGAGGCAGCATATGATCAAGAACCGATGGCATTGATAGACGAAGTACAAGCTGTACTGAAGACATTGAAGAGAAACAAGACTCCAAGAATTAACAGAATACCAACTGACATGCTTCAACAAATGGATGCAGCACTGGAAGTGCTCACTCATCTATGTCAAGAAATTTGGAAGATAACTACCGGGCCAACCAACTGGAAGAGATCCATATTTATGCCCATTTCAAAGAAAGGTGATTCAACCTAATGTAGAAATTAGTGAACGATATCATTAATATCACATGCAAGTAAAATTTTGCTGAAGATCATTCAAAAGTGGTTGCAGCAGTATAATAGGGAACAGCCAGAAATTCAAGACAGATTTAGAAGAGAACGTGGAACCAGGGATATCACTGCTGATGTTGGATAACTGAAAGCAGAGAATACCAGAAAGATGTTTACCTGTGTTTCATTGACTATGCAAAGACATTTGACTGTGTGGATCATAAGAAATTATGGATAACACTGTACATCGATCAAGAGGGAGTCGTTCAAACAGAACAAGGGGATACTGTGTGGTTTAAAGTCAGGAAAGGTGTGAGTCAGGGTTGTGTCCTTTCATTATATTTATTCAATCTGTTTGCTGAAAAAATATTCAGAGAAGCTGGACTGTATGAAGAAGAACGGGACATTAGGATTGGAGGAAGACTTGTTAACAGTCTTTGTTATGCAGATGACACAACCTTGCTTGCTGAAAATAAAGGGGACTTGAAGCACTTACTGATGAAGATCAAAGACTACAGTCTTCAGTATCAGTTACAACTCAACATAAGGAAAACAAAAATTCTCACAACTGGACCAACATACAACATCACGTTAGACAAAGAAAAGATTGAAGTTATCAAGGATTTCGTTTTACTTGGATCCACAATCAACCCTCATGGAAACAGCAGTCAAAAAATCACATGACACATTACATCCAGCAAATCTTCTGTAAAAGACCTCTTCAAAGTGTTAAAAAGCAAAGATGTCACTTTGAGGACTAAGGTGTGCCTGATTCAAGCCATGATGTTTTCCATTGTCTCATATGCATGTGAAAGCTGTACAATGAATAAGGAAAACCAAAGAAGAATTGACGCCTTTGAGTTGTGTTGGTAAAGAATATTGAATATACCATGGACTGCCAAAAGAACAAACAAATCTGTCTTGGAAGTAGTACAGGCAGAATGCTCCTACAGGCAAGGATGATAAGACTTTGTCTCATGTACTTTGCACATGTTATCAGGAGGGACCAATCCCTGGAGAAGGACATCATGGGTCAGTGAAAAAGAGGAAGAACCTCAACCATGGGCTCAAGCATAACAAAGATCATGAGGATGGCACAGGACCAGGCAGTGTTTCATTCTGTTGTACACAGGGTTATTATGAGTTGTAAACGACGGCACCTAGTAATGACAACAAAGTGTAAGAGAATGAACATGACAGGAGAGGATACTTTGTATGCATGGTTGTGGATGTGTTTGGGGATGTGTAGTCATTCTAGATATAATGGTCATAAAATGTAGAAACATCTGATATTCAAGCAGAGACTTGAAAAATGAGATGCATAGAAAAATACTAGTGTAGGGAGACTCATGTTCAAGGTAATAAAAAGACTGAAAAACAATAGTAAGAACCCTAGACCAGACACTTCATTCTGAAAGAAAGGCCAGTGTGGTTGGAGTATGGTAAATATGGGAGAGAATGTTAAGTGATGGCTTTGGAGCTGTAGGCACAACTAGACTGAGCAATGCCTTGTCGTCTATGGTAAAGAGTCTGGGTTTTATGCAAATCAAAACATGAAGCATTTGGAAGCTTCTAAACAAGAAAACAAATTAGGAGGCTGTAGTAGTAGTTTGAACATGAGCTAATGGTGATTTAAATGAGGGCAGTAGTGAGAGAGATGTGGAGAAATGGTCATATTTAGGATATATTAAAGGCAGAAATGGAAACTCTGGTGGCACAGTGGTTAAGTGCTACTGCTGTTAACCAAAAAGGTTAGTGGTTCAAATCCAACAGGTGTTCCTTGGAAACTCTATGGGGCAGTTCTACTTTGTCTTACAGGGTAGCTATGAGTTGGAATCGACTCGATGGCAATGGGTATTACAAGTAAAGATAGAAATTAGTTAATCAACAGAATTTCATAGTGAAGGAAACAGATGAATGACTTCTAGGTTTTTGGAAGTCCCTGGGAGATGCAAATGATTAACATGCTCAGCTGCTAACCAAAATGTTAATGGTTTTAGTCCACACAAAGGCACTCTTGAAGAAAGGCCTGGTCATCTACTTCTGAAAAATCAGCCATTGAAAACCTTATGAAGCACAGTTCTACTCTAACACACTCAATGGAGTTGTCATGAGCCAGAATCAGTTCAATAGCAACTGGGTTTCATTTTACAGCAGATATTTTGACATGAATTGCTGCTGATTTAAACAAGACAGTAGCGAGAGAGATGGGGAAAAGTGGTCAGATTCAGGATATATTAAAGAGAGAAACTTGCTGGTGTATAGAACATCTAGCATAATTTCTGGGTTTTTAGCCTGGTTAACTGGGTTGTTTTGCCATTACCAAGATGACACCATATTTTGTTAAACTCTCTACACCTTTCACGTTAACTTTTGCTCACTCGTTCATCTATTCTTTTATTCCAATATTAAGCACATCATTTTTTTTGCAGAAATATACAGAAAGAATATTGAATAAACTATTAAGAGTATGGTTCAATGAATTATCACAAAATGAACATGTTCAAGTAACCACAACCCAGTTTAAGAAATAAAATATTAGCAGTTGAACGAAATTCTTCTACTTCTTTCCAAATCATGAACCCCTTTTTCTCAATCAAGATAACTACTATCCTAACTTCTAACACCATAGATTTGCTGTGCCTATTTTTAATTTTTATATAAATCAAATCATGTATATGCAGAATGTATTTTTGTTCTTTTACTTAATATTGAATTTATGAAATTCATCCATGCTGTTGTGTATGGGAGTAGCTTTTCAGTTTCATAGCTATATAGATCACGTTGTAAGAATATGCCAGAATTAATTTATCCATCCTCCTGTTGATGCTCATTCAGATAGCATCTGGTTTCCACTATTATGAATAATGTTCCCATGAACATTCTCATCCATAACACTTGGTACACCTAGATAGGGATAGGAGTAGAATTTGTTGATAATTTGCTACATACATTTTTTAATTTTAGTAGATACTACTAGTTTTCCAAGGTGGTTGAAATATATGCATCTGCCAGCAGTGTGTAAAAATTTCAATTGTTTTACATAACTTGTCATTTACATTTATATATACAATCCACTTGAAATAGGTTTTGTTTATGGTGTGAGGTAGGGTTCAAGATATATATATATATATTTTAACATATTTTGTTTTAGTTTACATATGGCTTTTACATTGAAAATATATCATTTTCTGGAGAACAAAGAAATTTTTTAGAAAGTATTTTCCTGTTGTTCTTGAGTGTCAGTTTTGTCATATCAATTGTCCATCTTTGCCTAAATGTCACACTTTTTAATGCCAGAAGCCTTTCAGTAATATCTGCATAATGATAGTATATCTCTGATCATTTTGTTTTTTTTTCTTCAAGACTAACTTTGATATTCTTGTCATTTTCTATTTTCATATAATTTTTAACATGTTCATGTCAATATTCATAGAAATATTCAATGGAGCTTAATGATTTATTTTATTGTTCTTTAGGTGAACGTTTACAGAGCAAATTAGTTTCCCATTCAACAATTTATACACAAATTGTTCTGTGACATTGGTTGCAATCCTCAGAATGCATCAGCCCTCTCACTTAATTTTTAGCTGATTTTTGTACAAAGGATTTTTGTTTAAAATTATTGAAAAAATTAAAGAGTTCTAAATAAATGGAGAAATAAACCATGTTCATTAATTGAAAGACCGAATATTGTAAATGTATCAGTCCTCTCCAAATTGATTCTTTCCAATCTCAATTAAGCTTCTGATGGTGATTTAAACAAGGACAGTAATGACAGAGATGGGGAAAAGCAGTCAGATTCAGGATGTTAGAAATAGAAACTTGCTGATGGATAGAACATCACAGGTGAGGGAAAGAAAGGAATGAAGCATGGTTTTTAAGGTTTTATTCTGGTCATCTAGGTTAACTGTGGTGCCATTTCCAAGACGACATCATATTTAGTTAAATCCTCATACACTTTTCACCCTAATTTTGCTGACTTGTTCATCCATTCTTTTATTCCAATATTGAGTGCCTACTTCGTGTCTGCAAGAAGCATTATCCTATGAACATACAAAGATGAAAAAGACAGACTAGGACCCTGACCCACTTAAGCTTGGATCCTAATATGAGAGGTGATAGATTGGAAAACAAATAATTAAAAAAAAAAAAAAACCCTACAGATTATGATAAGTAGAATGAAG
Organism: Elephas maximus indicus; assembly: GCF_024166365.1. Taxonomy (NCBI): domain Eukaryota; kingdom Metazoa; phylum Chordata; class Mammalia; order Proboscidea; family Elephantidae; genus Elephas; species Elephas maximus. The sequence goes on from NC_064825.1 coordinate 84,034,810, forward strand.
GCGATAAAGCAGCTACTGTGATAGAAAGTAATTAAGAGAGGAATTATACTGGCTATTTTTTTTTATATATATTGGTTGGGGAGTAATTCTGTGAGGAGACGGTATCTCAGTCAACATCTAAAAACAGTAATAATTCAGGAAGGGTAAAAGGCTGGGGAAGAGAATGCCGAATGTAGAGAATCACCTTTTTTTTAAAATTTTTATTAGCTGCCAAATGAGATTTCATGCCTTTAGTAAGACTACGATTTCTTCTTGTTGAATATTGTAGAGAATAAAATCAAACACTGTAATCTATTTTGTTTGTTTATTTGTTTGTAGTGTAGAGTTATTCAGGTCTTTTGACCTTTTCTTTAAAAACAATTTTTATATTCTTACTAATTATAAAAATAATGCAAAGCTACACCAAACATTATAGAAGTTCAAAACGTAGAACTTTACCTTCCATCTTTGATGTATACATTGTCAATAAGTTTTGGATACCATTCCACCTTTTTGATATACATATGGTTGCATATACTATAGTTGCTCTATTTTAATAAAATCGAACAACAATAAATATGCTTCTCTAGAGTTTGTAGGTTTTGTTTTAATTTTTTTCCCCTTATGTAATATACCTTGGATACATTTCCTTGCCAACACATATGGGAATTTTTATCATTTTTAACAGCTGTATAGTAATCCACTTGTTATATGACAGTTTCTCTAAAGATACTCAGGTTCTTTACAATCTCTCACTATTGTTACTGATGATGAATGAAATGTTCTTAGTGATGTGGTGGTAGTTCTAAAGGGAGTAACAGAAATATTAGGCCAAAGGGTATGCACGTATTTAAAGATCAATATGAACAGTGATTTCCACCATTAGACAGCATAATCTCTTGAAATAGACTAACATACAATATCTCTTGCTTTCCTACTTGCATGAGAGTTCTAGAAGAAATGAAATTTAGTAAAAGACAAACAGATTGGTAAACATAACTTTAGAGAATAATGTACAAAATGCAACGAATAAATTAAAATGCAAGACGTAGAGAAGGCAAGAGTCATTTTAAATCGATAAAGCCACATCCAAAGTAAACACCTAAGACTAACATATGTTTATGCGCCAAACAGTAAAGCAGTAAAACACATGAAGAAAAGGAGAAATTAGAAATGCCATGATGTAATGTTTGACAGGAACAAGATCAGTGAACTTTATGAAACCAATATCTGTATATAGCAGAACAATTACTCAGGTACATAAAATGTATATAACAGTGGTGTTTCTCAAAATCCAACTTTAACAGAAGCTGCTAGTGTTTTTTATTAATATCAACACTCCAGAAAAATGTATCATGTTGTCTGTGGATTTATTTTTTATTGGAACATAATGCCCCAGTTTAAGATAAAAGGCTTAAAGGATAAGAACAATGTGATCAGTAAAGTAGAATTAGTAGACGAAACCTGTAACATACAGATGCATTTTTCTCAAGTATTCATGGAACACTCAGAAAAAATTATCACATACTTAAAGAAAAACCTCAAGAAATTCCACACAGATGTAATTGCTCTACCCATACTAGTAGAGAAGTATTTCTTGTTCACCTTTGTATGCAGTTTAATATTCTGCTTTTTTGATATCTTTGTGGTATGACTCTAGATTGAAGCTGATGGAATTCACTATCAGTAGCAGTTAGTACAATGTCCACTTATACTAATCTCACACAAGTACAGATGTGCACACATGTAAAGTTTTTCTTATATTCCAAGATGCACTCGCTGTTCAGAATGCTAATATCTCGTTTAAATATTTAAGTTGCTTTTCTTCATGGGTTTTGCATATGTGAGGTATATTTGGACCATAAAATACATGAAATTCAGAGTAAAATTTAGGATGATGGGCAATATAAATGGCTACAAATTCCTTATTATTTATAATTGAAATTAGAAAGGAGGAATCAGTTTGTGAGGAAGGAAAATGCATAAGTAAAAGATAATTTTAAGTTCACAAATCTGAAATCTTCTGTATTATAAAATTAATGAAAGACAAGTAGTATGCTGGGAAAATATTTGTCAAAATATAATAAATGTAGGGATATTATCCAGACTATATAAATAATTCTCTCAAATCAAATTTTAAAAATGGAGCAAAGAAATCCATAGACATTGTCAAAGCTTATAATCAGGCAAACTTACAGGAGAAATATAAAGGACTAGTAAATGTATGAAAATGTCTTCAACTTCAATATTACTTAGAAAAATGAAGAATATAACAATTATTAGATTAATAAAAACACTGAAAATATCTAATGTCTAATGAGGGGGAAATGGATGGGAGTGTAAATATGTACAGTCATTTGGAAAGGCAATGTGATAATAAAAACATGCGTTGTCTTTGACCCAGCAATTACATTTCTAAGTACCTAGCCTGCAATATTACATACACACGCTCACAGTGAGCCATGTATAAGAATTTTCAGTTATAAATAGGAAACTCTGATACACCCTGTCTCAGACTGGGTTCTCTAGAGAAGCAAAATCAATGAAGTATAGATAGATAGGTAGATAGATGATAGATAGATATAAAGATATAAAGATAGATATAGACATATGTAAAGAGAGAGAGAGATTTATCTCAAGGAAATGGCTCATGCAGTTGTAGAAGCTTGCAAGTCCCAAGTCCGTGGGTCAGGTGTCAGACTGGAGGCTTCGCCTGACTCATATAGCTGCAGGGGCTGATGAACCCAAGATCAGCAGAACAGATGGCAGGCTGCTGGTTCACAGAAAGTGAAGGCTGACAAATCCAAGATTGGCAGGTAAGCTGCTAGCTCAAGTCCCAAGAACTAGAGTCAGGTGATGACAAGCTAGATGTAGAATCCAGAGTGAGAGCCTTGCTAGAACATCCATTTATAAAATGGAGGCAGGCCACACCCCAAGGAAACTCCCTTTCAATTGATTGACTGTTTATAGCATATCTCATTATGGAATTGATTACATCATTATATAACTGCCAAATAATATCATAACTGCTAAACCACCGAGAATCATGGCCCAGTTAAGTTGACACACAACCATAACCATCACACATCTGTATTGTTCATTCCAAGAATATGGCAGACCTATAGTTTGTGACACGAAAAGATCTTTATGTCATATTGGGAAGTGAAAATAGCAAGTTACAAAGCAATATGTTTAGTTGGATTCTATTTTGTATGAAAGAAAACAAAATTGTAAGTATGTATGGGCTTGAATTTGCATTTATATTTTAATTATGTTTTTGTAAATGTAAAAGAGTAGGTCTAGAGACATATACAACAAAATTAATACACTGGCAATTCTGGGAGAGGAATTAAGAAGAGGAAAAAGTTCATGAGGACTTTAGATTTTTCCCTCTTGCTTGAATTTTTTTGTATAAAAAGTTTATTCCTGTATTACTTTAACAATTAAGAATAAAGAGGAAGAAAACAATGAAAGCCTAATACAAATGCCACATGAGCTTATTATTGTACTACCAATGTTTTATGATATCTCTGGTGGTATCCTGAAGGCATTAACATTTGCACAAATACTTAGCCATACAGTAATACAAGAGATATAGAGGTGGTAAATGGCATGCCTACCTGTTGCAACTGCAAGGCAAAGTCTGTGAAATTATACAGGGGATGCCAGGAAAGACATCTGAGTGTAGATAGAACGCTGATAGAGAACACAGACGAAATCAACATTTCCATGGTCCTTACTGTATATGGTTTTCAAATTTCCCCTAATTATTTTCTCTATGCCAGGGAGATGTTAAAAAGTTGAAGTAGTTTCTTGACACAAACAGCCTACTTAAAAAGCTATGCTAGAATGCTAAATATGGATTTTGATGAGTATCTAAAGAATTATCAAAGCCAAGGCACATTTTCTGAGCATACGGTTCGTGTATTTTAATTAAATTAAGCAGGATTTCTAAACATCTGACATCTGTTTACTAGTAAACACTTAATTAAGTATTTGAACATAACAATGTTAAATGAAATGTTTTAAAGGCACTATTAGAACTCTGCAGTTCTAACTCCAGCTCTAACAAACTCATTAGAGAGCACTAGAATCTGTTACTGCAACCAGCAACAATGGGGCCCATTTTAACTGTGTTCTTCCTTTATTCCCTTGCTTCCTTAAATGTTGTAGACTGTTTTCTTACCAACTCATCTTCAGTAAGGATGCATTATTCATTAGAAATTAGTTCTGAGAAGATTGGCCTCCTGTAATCAGATCAGTGGGTCAGAATTTTTTCTCTCTGAGACTATTGTGCATCCCAATCCCAGTGCGGTCGAGTCGATTCCGACTCATAGTGACCCTATAGGAGAGAGTAGAACTGCCCCATAGAGTTTCCAAGCAGCACCTGGCAGATTCAAGCTGCACATTTAAAAATCATTTGTTCTTCCAGTAAAAGAATAAAGTGTGTCTCATTCAGTTTTTTCACTGGAGGCATTGTCTATCTACTGCAAGTTACAAGGCTGACTTTTATCTGATGATTAAATATGAATCAAGCATTGTGGCTTTAGCAGATTCCACGTAAAAATTTCAGACATGGAAATCCTTTTATCCCATGCCACTGTTTTTTAAGAGAAACGTAAAATAGTAGACATTTGGGTCAGTACACTTCTGAAGCTGAAAGATGAACTGACAAGGCTCCAGGAATTGACTGAATACCAATTGAGATATTTCAACAAACGGATGTAACACTGGAAGCACTCACTCATGTATGCCAAAAAATTTAGAAGACAGCTACCTGTCCAACTGACTGGATGAGACCCATAATTGTGCCCATTTCAAAGAAAGGTGATCCAAAGGAATGCGGAAATTATCAAACAAGGTCATTAATATCACATGCAAGAAAAATTATGCTAAAGATAATTCAAAAACATTTGCAGCAGTACACCCACAGGGAACTGCCAGAAATTCAGGCCAGATTCAGAAGAGGACTTGGAATGAGGAATATCATTGTTGACGTCAGATGAATCTTGGCTGAAAGCAGATAACACCAGAAAGATCTGTTCTGTGTTTTATTGATGACGCAAAGAAACCCTGGTGGTGTAGTGGTTAAGTGCTGACTGCTACCCAAAAGGCGGGCAGTTGAAATTCACCAGGCACTCTTTCAAAACTCTGCGGGGCAGTTCTACTCTGTCCTGTAGGGTCGCCATGAGTCAGAATTGACTCAACGGCAATGAGTTTTTTTGTTTGTTTGTTTGTTTTTTATTGACTACGTAATGGCACTAGACTGTGTGGATCATAACAAATTATGGATAACGTTGTGAAGAATGAGCCTTTCAGAACACTTAATTGTGGTCATGGGAAACTTGCACATAGAGCAAGAGGCAGTTGTTTGAACAAAACAAGAAGATACTGCATGGTTAAAATCAGGAAAAGTGTTCGTCAGGGTTGTATCTTTTCACCATACTTATTCAATTTGCATGCTGCACAAATAATCTGAGAAGATGGACTACATGAAGAAGAACACAGCATCAGGATTGGAGGAAGACTCATTAATGATGTGCAATATGCAGATGACACAATCTTGCTTGCTGAAAAGTGAAGAAGGCATGAAGTACTTATGAAGATCAAAGACCACAGCCTTCAGTATGGACTGCACCTCAATATAAAGAAAAGAAAAACCCTCAGAACTGGACCAATAAGCAACATAATGATAAACTGAGAAGAGATTGAAGTTGTGAAGGATATCATTTTACTTGGATCCACAATAAATGCCCATGTAAGCAGCAGTCAAGAAATCAAACAAAATATTGCTTTGGGCAAATCTGCTGCAAAGGACCTCCTTAAAGTGTTAAAAACCAAAGATGTCACTTAGAGGACTAAGGTGTGCCAGACCCCAGCAATGGAATTGATTCATTTGAATTATGGTGTTGGAATATTGAATACACTATTGACTGCCAGAAGAACAAACAAATCTGTCTTGGAAGAAGTACAGCCAGAACAATCCTTAGAAGCAAAGATGGTGACAGTTCATCTCATGTACTTTGGACGTGTTATCAGGAGGGACCCGTCATCCCTGGAGAAGGACAGCATGGTTGGTAAAGAAGAGGGTCAGCAAAAAAGAGGAAGGCCCTAAATGCGATGGATTGACACAGTAGCTGCAACAATGTACTCAAGCATAGTAATGATTGCGAGGATGACACAGGACTGGGAAGAGTTTCACTGTGTTGTACATAGTATGAGTCAGAAATGACTTGACAGTACCTAATAACACAGAAACTAGACACTTGGGAATAAGGCTTCCCAAGTTTGGGGTAATTAGTGCTGCCATGTTGGGTTCTAGGGATAAAGCTGGAGATGGGTGTCTGCAACCCTTGTGTTGGACCTCTTATCACTTACAGAGAGTTTCCCTGCTCATATGGTGTCCCTTGGGACTTCCCCCTCCAGTATTCTTGAGAATTCAGGGCTCCAAAACAGTCATCATTATCAACTTTTCCAGATCCATCTCTTGTTATTGAATATCAAAATTCATCATTCCACAGTCCTTTTCCTCTAAGATAAACCAAAGTGGCTATGATTTAACTGCAAATGGGGGAAATCAAAGTATGGTATCAGTGGCTCATAAATGGCTTAATCGGGCCCCTCTTTCAAATAACACTGGTATTTGAAAAATATCTTTTAAGGAACTTAGACATACGGCATGAAATAATTCATGCAAGCTCCTATCACACTGTGCCTAACAAATACTAGGGTGGTTATCATTATTGTTGTTTTTGCTAATATGAAGGGCACAGGGCCAGGAAGCAGAAGGTCTCATTTGTGATCCAGCTTCTGTACTGTGCTGCTTATTAGCTGTGTGGTGTGTATTTGATCTCTCTCTAAAGGTCAGTTCAATGTCTGGTTATATTCTGATCCTATGTCAGTGTGTTTATCCAGACTCTAGAAGGGCTTAAACCTTGTTTTCCTCTAATAGTAATAGTGATGATAGCTAACATTTGTTGGTGTATCACTTTATATAGATTATCCTGTTTAATCCATGCAATGATTCCATAAAGAAGTTATCATTATTCCATTTTTACAGAAAAGGGGTCCACAGATCAGAGAAGTTAAGTAAATTGTCAAAGTTCATACAGCTAGTAAATAACAGAATCAAAGCCCAAACTCAAGCTCTTAACCATTAGAATAATTTGTTTTTATCAGTTCTTCAGTGGTCTTCCACACCACATGTTGCCTTCCACAGGCTATCAGTAAATCGTTCCTGGCAAAGGCTATTTTTTCTAACCACGAGATGGAAAACCAGTACTTTTTCAGCTTAATTCCTTTTACAACTACTGACTGCTTCCTCATTTCTTGCTTTCCTTAATTCCTGAAAATACAGAATTTATGTTTGGTAAACGGTAATTAGTCGCATGCATATATACGTATTTTGTTCCCACAGTAACAGTGTGAACACTGCACACAAATATCTCAACTGTTTTTACTTCTTGATATATAAACCTTCTGCCAATACTCTATACCTTTGGCTTACTGATGGGTAAGGAAAGCCTGAAAGAAAAAGGAACTATGAATTACCCTTTATTTCCCATTCTTTCTGTGTTATCATTTTTCAGTATAGGTTGTTGGCTAGCATGAATAAGAAAGATTAAAATAGCGTTCCTTGAGCACTCTTATTTCTTAGATGCCATTACCTTTCTGCATTGGAAGCAAGTTGCAGTTCAAATGAAAAAATTTGGCCTTTCAGTGTTCTCAGTGTCCTTGCTGTCACAGCTGCAAACTTAACAGGTTTACCTAAGACTTGTTTGAGTCTTGCTGAACTCCTATGCATTGTGGATCCATTGGAATCCTGTTCTCGTTAGGCATGTTGTTGTTAAGATCCAATCAGTTATGATTCATAGTGGCCCTATGTATGACAGACCGAAACACTCCCTAGTCCTTCACCATTCTCACAATCGGTATGTTTGAGCCAATTTTGCAGCCACCGTGTTGCTCCATCATATTGAGGGTCTTCCTCTTTTTCCCTGACCCTCTGCTTTACCAAGTATTATGGATTGAATTGTGTCCCCCAAAAATGTGTGTCAACTTGATTAGGCCATGATTCCCAGTTATTGTGTGATTGTCCATCATTTTGTCATCTGATGTGATTTTCCTCTGTGTTGTAAATCCTACCTCTATGATGTTAATAAGACAGGATTAGAGGTAGTTATGTTAATGAGGCAGGACTCAGTCTAAAAGATTAGGTTGCATATTCAGTCAATCTCTTTTGAGATATAAAAGGGAGAAGCAAGCAGAGAGACAGGAGACCTTGTGCCACCCAAAATGAAGAACCAGGAGGGAAATGCGTCCTTTGGGTCCTGGGTCCCTGTGCTGAGAAGCTCCTAGACTAGGGGAAGATTGATGAAAAGGACCTCTGCCCAGAGCCAACAGAGAGAGAGTCTTCCCCTGGAGCTGGCACCCTGAATTCTGAACTTCTAGTTTCCCGGACTGTGAAAGAATAAACATTTCTTTGTTAAAGCCATCCTCTTAAGGTATTTTTGCTACAGCAGTACTAGATAATATACTTTGGACATGTTATCAGGAGGGATCAATCCCTGGAAAAGGACATCATGCTTGGTAAAGTAGAGGGCCAGTGAAAAAGAGGAAGACCCTCAAGGAGATGGATTGAAACAGTAGCTGCCACAATGGGCTCAGGCATAGTAACAATCGTGAGGATGGTGCAGAACTGGACAGTGTTTCCTTCTGTTGTATGTAGGGTCACTGTGAGTTGGAAATGACTTGATGGCACATAACAACAAAACAGATAACTAAGACACCAGTCACGATGTCCTTTCCAGGGACTGGACCCTCCTGATAAACTGTCCAAATTAACAAAGTATTGCCATCCTCACTTTTTTTTTCAGTTGAACTTTAGATGAAGGTTTACAGAACTAGTTTCTCATTAAACAGTAAGTACACATATTGTTTTGACATCAATTAACAACCCCATGACATGTGAACACTCTCCCTTCTTGACCTTGGTTTTCCTTTTACCAGTTTTCTTGTCCCCCTTCTGCCTTCTAGTCCTTGCCCTGAGCTGGTGTGCCCTTTTAGTCTCATTTTGTTTTATGGGTTTGTCTAATCTTTGGGTGAAGGATAAACCTCAGGAGTGAATTCATTACTGAGCTAAAAGTCTGTCTAGGGGCAATACTCTTGGGATTTCTCCAGTCTCTATCATTCCAGTAAGTCTGGTCTTTTTTTGTGAGTTAGAATTTTGTTCTATATTTTTCTACAGCTCTGTCCGGGACCCTCTATTGTAAACCCTGTCAGAGCAGTAAGTGGTGGGTGGTAGCCAGGCATCATCTATTTGTACTGAACTCAGTTTGGTGGAGGCCCTGTTAGTTGTGGTCCATTAGTCCTTTGGACTAATCTTTCCCTTGTATCTTTTAGATTTTTTCATTCTTCCTTGCTCCTGAAGGGGTGAGACCAGTAGAGTATCTTAAATAGCCCCTCATAGGCTTTTAAGACCCCAGACGCTACTCACCAAAGTAGAATGTAGAACATTTTATTTACAAATTATATTATGCCAATTGAGCTAGATGTTCCCTGAAACCAAGGTTCCCACAGCCCTCAGCCCAGCAATTTGGTCCCTCAGGGAGTTTGGGTGTGTATATGGAGCTTCCACGACCTTCCCTTGGACAAGTTGTCCTGGCTTCCCCAGTATTGTGTACTATCTTACCTTTTACCAAAGTTACCACTTATCTATTGTCTAGTGTTTTTCCATCCACCCCGCCCCCTTTGCAACCATCAGATTGTTTCTTTTTGTGTGTAAACCTTTTCATGAGTTTTTATAGTGGTGACCTCATATAATATTTGTCGTTTTGTGATTGACTTATTTCAGTCAGCATAATGCTCTCCAGATTCATCTATGTTGTGAGATGCTTCACAGATTCATCATTGTTCTTTATCATTGCATAGTACTCCATTATACGTATGTACCATAGTTTGTTTATTCATTCATCTGTTGATAGGGATCTAGGTTATTTCCATCTTTTTGTTATTGTGAACAATGCTGCAATTCACGTGGGTGTGCGTATGTCTATTCATGTGACTACTTTTATTTCTTTAGGATATATTCCTAGGAGTGGGGTTACTGGATCATATTGTATATGAAGCATTGTATCGTTTTCCAAAATGGCTGTGTCATATAGTTCAGCTTCTCAGATTATTTGCTCAGCATACAGATTGAATAAGTATGGTAAAATAATACAATTATGATGCACACCTGTCCTGATTTTAAACAATGCAATATCCCCTTATTCTGTTCAAAAAACTGCCTCTTGGTCTATGTACAAGTTCCGCAGGTGCATCATTCGTCCAATGTTATCCATAATTTGTTATGACCCACATAGTAATATTCTAATGTGTAGTCAATAAAATATCTTGTAAGTATCTTTCTAGTATTCCCTGCTTTCAGCCAAGGTCCATGTGACATCAGCCATGTTATTCCTTGTTCCATGTCCTCCTTTGGCATAGTGAATGCTATATTCCAAAGGAGGTAGCAAGGAACAGAGGCCATTCATATAATGCATATCTCCTCTTCTCCATTTCACATTGGACTTCATTTTTAAAGCACTAGTTCAAATATAAATCATTAAGAATTTAACATGATTTCAGCAGAGCATTAAGCCAAGTGCAAGGCCCTTTCGATTGCAGAAACATGTACAGCTGCACAAATTGCTTACCCAAAAAGGTGGCTCCATCTATACTTGATTGTTGCCTCAGTAACAGGAACATCCTCTGCTTGAGGACCTAAAGTTGTGTATTATGTTCACCTTCATATTCAATCATGTCTGAATATACACTGAAACTATGAAGATGAACTGCCCAGGGTCTATTTGCTTTAACACAAAGGGAATCCTTGAGGGTGTGGAAGGAATACAGCAGAAATTCCACTGAACTAAATTTTGCCCCAATAAGTGTTGGAGGGTAAAGATAGCTGAATCTAAGTGCATCCAGTGTCCATGGGCTTATCCTAAGACCTAAGCAATCGATGGCTATTCAAGAGTAAGCACAAACCCATATAGAGATGTCTTAATACAAGCTCTGTAACATTTTAGAAGCATAAATCCCCATTGTTTTCACCTCTAAAGTAGGAGTAGCATCAGGTGGAGGAAGGTAGATTTGTAATTCTTGGGGGATTAATATTGGAGTATGAAATGATGCAGTGAGCAGACTCCATCTGACCTAGAGGAAAAAAATAAATCTGTAAGGGGACAGAAGAAGGACAAATTTTATTAATATCCTATTTAAAATATGATAAATTCAAGGTCCAGAGAGTTAGTTATCTTGTCTTAGGTCACACAGATGATAGATCATGGGCACAATGTTAGAATTAAGGTGATGAGCAGGTAGCATGAATAACTCAGACAATTTCTGCACCATCTACATGTGATAGCCTTCTTCTTTAAGAACTCCCCAGATGTGGAATCCCATAGCCATTTTTGTAAGGCATTTCCATTCCTTCTTTGAAGAAATTATGCATGGCTTAGGCAGATGGGCATAAACATCTGCTCTAAACTAGTCTACAAAAGTGTTTTTCAAACTTTTTGACTGATACCTGGAATACATTTCACATCAATACCAAAAATACACACCCATACACATAAGGTTTACTGTGAACCTTACAGTATATTTTCTATTCTACTCTATTTCTATTTTACTTTTGAGAAATGCAGACTGCCAAACTCACTTAATATATCTAACAACCAATTAATAGAAATTTGGAAGAAGAAAAAACACTCACTAGCTGATAAGAATCTGTCTCCTGGGATTTTGAAATTGCAATGAAAAGACAGCTAATTAAGTTTTTTGTAACTATAACCATAACACATGAATTTTATTTATAGTTGCTGGAGGCAGCCATGTCCTGCAAGCTCTTATCTCCTACAAGAAAACAATAAATAAATTCTTATATATAAAAACCTGGTCTGGAAAGACAAAGAGGGAGAGAAAGAGCAAGAGACAGAGAGAGAGAGAGAGCACAAGCATGAGTGCACTGATTTTCAGAGAAAACTGGACAAAAGCAGGAGTAAATGATGCAACAGGCCAGTCCTTGGTTCTGGGGCCTTACTACTATAGTCCTCTATTTAGATTTTACTGAGACTCCTCTAACTTAAGCAAGTTCTAATTTACTTCTGTTGAGCTTACAACAAGTAAAAAATCTCTGGTTTTATAAAAATTAAGCTAAGGAAGATATATCGTGACATGAGGTGATGTCATGTGAGGTGAGGTCATGTGATGTGTGATGTAATATGATGTGGTATGATATGATACGCAGGACTGGGCAGGATTTTGTTCTGTTGTACATAGGGTCGTTATGAGTCATAACCAATTCCGTGGCACCTAACAACATGCCTAATGAGGATAGAATTCCAATGGATCCACAGTGCATAGAAGTTCAGCAAGACTCAAACAAGTACAAGGTAAACCTGTTAAGTTTACAACAGCGAAAGCAGGGGCACTGACAACCCTGAAAAACCACATTTTTCATTTGAACTGCAACTTGCTTCCAATGCAGAAAGGTAATGGCATCTGAGAAATAAGACCTCTCTGTCATCAACTGAACATTTAACCGTTGCAAGACCAGGGCTCCTTAATTTTGTGCTATGCCCCTCAAATTATGTAGCTGGGCCTGAGAGTAGGATCAATTAGCTGAGAAATTTGATACAGTCATTGAAAGTTGGGTCCTTTCTCAACACTTTATTTTTCTGAAGTTTCTTTTCCCTCTAAACCTACACATTTAGCTTCTTTTTCTGGACAATTGTATTTCTTGGAAGCTCTTACTTGAAGAGGACAGTGTTGTTTGTTATTTAAGTGTTTGTTTAGTTTTCTTGTTGACATGGGGGGAAAAAAAACAAACTACTTTATCTCATCTTTCCACCTTCCTACTTTGTTTTGTTCCCTTCCCACTGGCTCCCACCCGAGCCACTTCACACTTCAAGGGTGATGATGAGTCAAATGGCATTTCCCACTAATGCTCTCTTGGGTGTCCTAGCAGTTTAGATCACCTCCACTGCAGACAAAGCTGCGAGAAACACATGCAAAACTTGGTTCCCCTCAGAGTTATTCTGAGAACTTGAGAAGTGGAGAGATGGCAAAGAACTCCAGCCTACACTCCAACTCACAAAGCAGAGAAAAACACTGACTTCTTTTCCATGATGACAAATCAGAGAAGGCAGCCAGAAATCACATCACAGCCTGGACGATCAGAATATGTCAACCCTCACATGTCCCAGGCAATGCCATTTCCCTCTTGACAGAGACAGTTTATGTGAGGTGTGACTAGAGGTACAATGAATGAAACACAATGTGTAGAATTACAACAGAGAGGAACGAATGTTGATATTGAGCCAAATGATGAGACTAAGGAGGCCCACAAAGAGGAAACATATGGCCATGCATATGCATGGTGATTTGGACCAGGAGCCTTGTGGCTAGATGACAGGATGGGAGAGCAGTCAGAATCAGTCCTAAAAACTGCTTACTCTCTGCTGAGTATTTCCCCATGGTGAGAAGGTAGTGCTCAATTACCTTAAAATGTGGATGTCTTCACTCTCTTGCAAGTGGGGAATATCTGAATCTGAATACAAGTACTAATAAAAGGTACGTTATTTTGCGCTTGTTTTTGCATTGGAGAGATTGAGTTCTATATACGTTTATATTTAGATCTTGCCATCTGTGTTTTCTTTGGCTGAGCAATTCTTCACACATGTCCTTAGAAACACTTTTAGATGATGATGATGATGATGCTATAGCATATAAATTTCATCTGTCTGGCACGACATAATCTCACTGAAAATTTGCAGAGGTACACCAGTATTGTTTGAACGGTAACTATGAAGAGAGCACGTGGATTTCAACATAGTGTAGCACTTTTGGTGCTTTAGGTGAGAAATGAGGTTTATAACATTTAATAAATGCCACTTTGATGCTGCATAGCCAATTAGTTTTGTCACAGGTGGAACTGAAAAATATAGTGAGATTCTAATTGAATATCCTTTAGAGAGGAGATAATTGTGAGTCATTGATAACTATAATAGAGCTTACTGTTTGCCAGAGTGCTAATGAGATAAAAGATCCTGTTGTCCATCTGATGTTTGAAATATTTTCTCCTAGAGGATCCTCACAGAAATATAATTTGTGGCTTTAGAACATATCTCCTGATCTGAGTGCATATTAAAAACTGACAGTTTATTTTTAGGCCATTTGCTTCTCCAAAAAGTTTTTAAATTAGCAGGGCAATCAAATAAAATTTCAAGATAGAGAAACTTCGCTTTTATTCCATTTAAAAAAAAAATTTTTTTTTTTTTTATTATTGCTTATTCTTGATTTGTGGGATGATTTTCTGTGTGCTGCACTGTGATTCTGGGTTCTCTGGGACTTTTGGGGACATTATTGTTCTCTGGGCGAGCCCTGGTGGTGCAGTGGCTAACTGCTTCAGCTGATAACCAAAAGGTCAGCAGTGTGAACCCACCAGTCACTCCGTGGGGGAAAGATACGGCAGTCTGCTTCCATAAAGATTATAGCCTCAGAAACCCTACAGTTCTACTCTGTCCTACAGGTTTGCTATAAGTCGGAATCAACTCGATAGCAACAGGTTTGATTTTTTGGATTGCTCTCTTAATGCCTAACTCTTATTATGCTGTTGGGAGTCCCTGAATGGTGTAAATGGGTAATGCCCTCAGCTGCTAACGGAAAGGTTGGAGATTCAAGTTCACCCAGATGCACCTTGGAGGAAAGGCTTGGAGATCTACTTCCAAAAAAATCAGCCATTGAAAACCCTGTGGGGTACAGTCCTACTCTGACACACATGGGTCGCCATGAGCTGGAGTGGACTCAACAGCAATTTTTTTTTTAAATTGTCCCTAAAATGAAGGACATGTATTTTCCCACGCTGATACAGATGATTCCACATCAGCAAAGTCTCAGAAGTATAGAAAGGGCCAAATTAATTTATCCATTTAAAAAATAATTATTGCATAGCAAAATTTTTACTAGGCACTTTTTCAGATGCTGAGGATGCAGTTATAAACAAAGTAAAAATATTTCTTCCTTAGTAGGGCTTACATTATAGCAAAGACAAGCAATCAATAACTATATCAACAAATAAGTGAAATGGTAATTTAATATTGAAGTTTTGGAGAAAATAAAACATGGTATTAGATAGAAAATGACTGTATGTAGCGGGGTGGGGCCTCTTTAACTAAGGTGGTGATGAAAGTCCCCTCAGAGAAGTCACACTTGAGTTGAGACACAGCTGATAAGAATGGAGCTGACATGTGGGATCTGGCGAAATGCATTTCACAAACAAGCATCAGCAAGTATAAAAGATTCAAATTGCAAATCAGCTTAGCGTGCCACTATTCGTGTTTCAGAAGAAAGGTCAGTGTGCTAGGGTATAGTGAACAAGGCATTAAAAAGTAAGAGGTGGCAGGAGTCAGGTCATACAGGGCTACAACAGTCTCTCAATTTCTCCTACGGTTTCCTTCTTTGATTTGCTTTATATCTGTAACGCACTTTTTCTTATCTCCATTCTTCTGCAGCCAAGGAAAAGGCTTTTTGTCTTACTCATTCTATTGAAATCCTAGATATCAACCTTGACTGATCTATCCTTTTATATTTAAAAGAGTTTGATTTAAAATACCCAAGTATCAGGTAGTGGAAAAACCAATAATTATCCAACCTCTTCTCAGTCTTTTATGAGAGTGGGGTACAACCATTGAATTAGTTTAATTTGAAAATTAATCCAGTGAATTAGAAAATTTGAACACCTAGCATATTAAAATTTGCAATCATAGCGCCAAGCTTATTGCTGCAGTGACCGGACAGTGGAAAAACATTAGACGTGGATATTAGCCTAATGGCTGGGAGTGGAAAATTTAACACATGCAGGCAGGAGACATGGGATTGGGCCCAGGTGAAACAAACGAATTGCAACTGATATCGCCACATATTGCCAGAGTCCTGAAAGTTTTCTCCCTCAGAGAAAGGGAGGTTATAAAAATGCCGTTTGTTCGCCCAGGAAAGGCATATATAAGCTTATCTTTGCCATTCCTCTGGGGAAGAAAAAAAAAGCTTAATATGAAAAATTATAGTTTTGAGATCATATGACATGTAGTTGCGGATCCAAATGTATACAACAAATATGGTTCAAAAAGGTGAGATTTAACATTTAAAAATGGCCTAAGGCTACGGAAACAATGAGGACACCAGACAGAGACAAACTAGATCTCTTAAGAACTAGCTCCCTACCAAGGTAGGTACATGAATCTGCCACAGAGAAAAAGCAAATCAAAATAAATGAACATTACAAACCCATCAGTGCTGCAGTTGAGGGCTCCATGGGTTGGAATTCACGTGGACAGCAACTGGTGGGGGTCGTGACTGCAGTTGAACTCATGACAAATGTGAAAAAATCTTAGATGCTCTCTCAAGATGGAGAAAAAATAGCAGAATTAGCACTCTGGATATGTCTGGAAGAGGCTGTAAAATATTTTTGTAATGATTAAAGATCTAAAGAAAGGATTAGAAATCAATAAAAGTCCAGTCCAAAAATTAAAAAAAAAAAACAGGCTTGGCTTCAGGAAATAACCAAAAAGGACTTTAGAAAAAAAGTAATATAATTATTTAAAAAAGGATACAATAAGCATAATAGACACTGTTAACAAAAGAATTTAAAATAAAAAAGGAGAATTAAGTGTAAGGCAGTTAATCAAAAAGTATCAGAGAGAAACAACAGATGAAAACACAAAACCTTTGGGTGCTTTTAAAGCCATATGCAGACATAAATGATAGCCTTAAATACTTATATCGTAAAAGAAGATTGAAAATTTCTAAACCAAGAATTCCATGCAAGAACCATGGGGAAAAAAAAAAAAAAGCTCAATTATAAAAATGTTGCATGGAAAAAAAATTGTTTAGGATAAAAAAAATAATAATAAAATAAAATAGAAAAACATGCATCTATAGTATACCAAAAGACAAACTAAACTCTTGCCATTGAGTTGATTTTGTCTCATAGCAACCCTATAGGACAGAGTAGAGCTGCCCCCAAAGGATTTCCGAAGCTGTAATCTTTATGGAAGCTGGCTGCCACATCTTTCTCCCATGGAACAGCTGATGGGATTGAACCACGTCCTTTCTGTTAGCAGCCAAGCACTTAATGGCTGTGCCACCAGGACTCCATCTATAGTATTCAAAAAAAATAACTGTTGCCATCAAGTCATTCCGACTCAAGAGATCGTATAGGACAGAGTAGAACTGCTCCATAGGTTTCCAAGGAGCAGCCGGTGGATTGAAACTGCCGACCTTTGGATTAGCAGCTGAGATAGTATATATATATAAAAAAAAAAAATCCCCAAAATAAGTAAAGCATAAAACTCCAAAAACCAAACTTGTTGCCATTGAATCCACAACCGGAAAGGACAGAGTAAAACTGCCCCATACGGTTTCCAGGGAGCACCAGGTAGATTTGAACTTCTGACCTTTTGGTTAGCAGCATAGCTCTTAACCACTACACAACGAGGGTTTCCAAGTAAAGTGTAAAGTGTAGATCCTCAAAAAAATAAATAAATAAATAAATAAAAGCATAGAACTGTGGGGTCTCTACTTTCATCCTTCAGTATACCTATAGTTACCTAATCCTCCTGTTTCTCGGGAAGGTAGCACGGATCTCAAACATGCCTGGCATTCTATACAATGACCCACTAGATTACTCCTTCAACAGAATAAATCACCAGATATCCACTGAGCTAAGGGAAGAACAGCCACACAAAAATGCAAAGGTTGCTGAAGATCTAGAAATCTAACTACCTCTCAAGCAGCTATAGCCCAGTGCTCCTTATCTCAGGTTTCCTCTTCCCTAGTTTTAAAGGTGCCTGGTTATTCTAGTTTCATGACTTTCACATTTTTTTCTGGTATAATTAAGGTTCATCCCCAGTTGTTTCCACTGCTAGTTTATAATTTTGCTTTACTGGGTCCTTAAACTTGGTTGTTACTCACCCTTCTGCTTTTTTGTCTTCCACGTGTTTTCTTCTCTTCTGTTCTACACACTCCTGTGTATTCATGATTTAAAAACATCCTTATTATAGTTTACCGACATTTTGTGATATTATAGTTTACCGACATTTTGTGATGGATCAAAATTAAATGTTAATGTTCAATTCATCATATTAATCCAGGATTTTTTTTATTAAGAGCTTGGTAGTAAATAGTTTAGCATCCAAGGCTGGATAAAGTTTGTCATATATTCTTTTTTTTTTTTGCAATTCTTTAAAATGTAATACTATTCTTAGTTCACCAGCTGTACCAATGCAGGTCACAGGCTGGATTTGGCCTGTGGACCATAGTTTACCGACTCCTGTCTGGATTCATAAATCATCCATGTTTTTATTTCAATGTCCTAGGTGACTCCTTTTTTTTAATTTTTGCCTCTTTATTTTGTAGTTTCTTTCTTATTTATTTATTTTTTCCATTTCATCTCTTAGTTCTTTAAACATTTCATATGCTGTTATTTTTTATTTAGTTCTGATAATTCCGATATCTTAAACTTTAGGGGATTACATAGAATCTGGTGTTTGTTAACTTATTTCCGCCGATACTTCTTTCTGGTGGCTTATTTCCTTGCATATTCGTTTTTTTTTACGGTGAGCGTATAATATTTAAATTTAGATCTACATTAATGAGTCTTATACTTAGACAGGAGTCCTGGTGGCTCCGTGGTTAAGAGCTACCACCGCTAACCAAAAGGTCGGCAGTTTGAATCCACCAGCTGCTCTTTGAAAACCCTATGGGGCAGTTCTACCCAGCCTTAGGGTCTCTGTGAGTCAGAATCGACAAGACAGCAACAAGTTTTTTTGTTTGCTTTTTGGTTTATACTTAGAGTTAAGGCTTCTAGTGGAACTACATTAGTTTCCTCTTCCAAGATTTGGCTTAATATGGAAGTCTCAGGTCCAGGAGTCTGGCCAGGGGCTATATTTCCTGGTCTTGAGACTGTTCTGGCATTTACTCCCAAGGTAAACCCAGCGCCGTTGAGTCGATTCCGACTCATAGAGACCCTATAGGACAGAGTAGTACTGCCCCATAGACTTTCCAAGGAGCGCCTGGCGGATTCGAACTGGTACCCTTTGCGTAGCAGCCGTAGCACTTAACCACTACACTACTCCCAGGGTAGCGTTTGCTTATTGCTTCCTGTTGTGGTTTGCATGGCTCACTGTTCTCCCTCTCTGATTCTCTCACATTTCATCTCTGTCCCTCTCGTTCTATATCTCCCTTGTTTCCTGTACATCAACGATACACAGTGAAACCCGTGAGAGCCGGAACTCAAGGGGACAGCCTTGTTTTTCTGGGTCTCAGACTTTTTCTGCCTTTCACAGGATGCAGTCACTTTTTTATTGCTCTTTTTAGTGGAAAATATTGGAATTTTTCTTTTCTGACAAGTTTCTGCCTTACACAGCTTCTGGCCTTCACAGATTTTACTATATTTCAAAATTACATTTCTTTCACTTTATCCTGAAAGTGTTTGTATTACAGCTGGAAGATCTCTTTGACTATCCAATCTACGCTATGGATAGAAGCAGAAGATCCATGGAAATAATTTTATTAAAGAAACACCATATATTTGAAAAAATGTTTACTGAAGGAACAAAGAAAGATATGAAAACTGGTCATATGTTATTGTAATACATGAGAACACTTCATATAGTAATGATGTCAATTATCTTCTAGTTAAATGATAAATTAAATATAATTCCGATCATGATCTGAATATAAATTTTAGTAGAAATTGATAGTCTGATTCTAAAAATCCTAATACAGAGTAAAAGGGGAAGACAATTTCTAGAAGAGTAGGAAGTTGAATTTCCCTAGCAGATATGCAGACACTCTAACACCAAGGGTTTAAATAATGTTTGTTTCTTGTAGAGATGAAAATGTAGACCCTTTGAAGAGAATAATTAGCCTATTTATATATAGGAAATTGGTGATTTGGTATAATGATTTGGCATTTTAAATCATTGTGGGAAAGGAAAACATTATTCAGAAAATAGTTCTAGAAAAAATGACTTACCATATGGTAATGAATAAAACCAGATTCCCTATTTTGCACTGTATTTCAAATTAACTCATATTTGAATTAAAGAACTGAATATTAAAATATTAAAATTTTTAGAAGAGAACATTTTTATTAGTTACGGACAGGGAAGATTTTCTTGAAAAAGACTCAAAAAATAATACAACCCACAAACTGTAATGTGAAAAATTCTTAAATACCACAGTAAAATTTTAAACTTTGTATTACAGGTGATACCATAAACAAAGTTAAAAGACAAACAGCATTGTGGGAGAAGATATTTTCAATCATGTAATCAACAAAAGATTAGTATCTATACTAAGAACAAAAATCTATATGCCCTCAAATTAACATTAAAAAGACAAACAACACAAAAGTAAAAGAAATAAAATATTGGAAGAGCTAATTCAGATACGTGAAAGTCCGAATGGCCAGTAAACAAAAAAATAATAATAACATCAGTTGTAAGAGAAACAGGATTTAAAACACTGAGTTACTATATCACACATTAGTTTGGCAAAAATTGTAAAAGTCATACATTTATAAATTTGAGTCACTGGAAAAATAGAAACTTTCATACATTGATAATATGAGAATAATTTGGCACAGCCACTTTGGCACCATCTGGTAAAATTTGAAGATTCACTGTTCTGTGACCCTGTGATTCCAGTTCTAAAAATATGCTCTAGAGCAATGGTTTTAAACTAGTTTTGCTATAACCTGCAATAAAAAATACATTTTATATCATGGCCCAGTATATATTGGGACATAACAGAAAAAAAAAATTTTATGAAAGAGTACTTATTCTACCTATGTGTGATATATGATGATATTTCTAGTCTTTTGTTTATTGTCATGATCCAATAAATTAACTCTAATATTTATAACTGAGTTGTAACCTATAATTTGAAAACTTTTGCCCTACAAAATCTCTTGCATACACTGACAAGAGTTCATTGAATTATTGTATGTAATAGCAAAGCCTGTACCAATTTAAATCTCCATCAGAAGGAAAATGAATAAAATGAACATTAGCATATTCATCGAAGTGTCTGTGACCCTATAGGATAGCGTAGAACTGCCCCATACAGTTTCCAAGGAGTGACTGGTGAATTTGAACTGCTGACCTTTTGGTTAGCAGCCATAGCTCTTAACCACTATACCACCGGGGTTTCCATCTAAAGGTCTACTCAGTAGTAATTAGCATGAATGAACTAGCTCTACATGTACTGACATAGATAAATGTTAAATCGTAGTGTAAGTAATAAAACTAAGATGTAAAATGTAATACCATTTATGAAAAAAATGAAAAAAGACCCCTGGGCATTTTGTGGTAGGTAAATGTATCTTTATATTATGAAAATCTGCATGAGAATATCACCTAGCTTCAAGATAGTGAAGGGTAGACTATAAGGGGAGAGTGCAGAGTGGAATATAAGGGAAGACTGATTATATTTGTGAATTTTATTTCTTTAAAAAATTAGTATCTTAAGCAATTTAGAACTGGTGAAAATTCACAGAACTAATAAACAGAAAAGAGAATAATTAAACCCGTGTTTTCTAAATACAATCACTTTCTTTTTCTAATTAAGCCACCTTTCCTTCACTTGAAGAATTCTTGAAATCAAAAGTAATAAGAAGAGTTCCTAAAGACAAATATACTAACTTCCTTAATGCTTTCATTTGTTATGTATGTTATTGTTGTTGCTATGTGCCGTCAAATTGATTCCAACTCATAGCCAACCTATGTATAACAGAATGAAACATTAGCCGATCCTGCACCAACCTCACAATCGTTGTTATGCATGAGCCCACTGTAGCAGCCACTGTGTCAATCCATCTCATGGAGGATCATCTTCTCTTTTGCTGATCCTCTCCTTTACCAAATGTTATGGATTGAATTATGTCCCCTGCAAAAAAGAGGAATATCTTCAGTGAGATTTAAATTTAGATCTACATTGGCTAGGCCATGATTCCCAGCATTGTGTGATTGTCCGCCATTTTGTCATCTGATGTGATCTTCCTATGTATTGTGGATCCTACCTCTACGACGTTAATGAGGTGGGATTAGAGATAGTTATGCTAATGAGGCAGGACTCGATCCTCAAGATTAGGTTGTATCTTGAGTCAGTCTCTTTTGAGATATAAAAGAAGCAGAGAGTCAGAGGGACCTCATAGCACAAAGAAAGTAGTGCCAGGAGCAGAGTATTGGACCCAGGGCGGGGATACTGAGAAGCTCCTAGACCAGGGGAAGATTGATGGCAAGAACCTTCCTCCAGAGCTGACAGAGAGCAAAAGCTTTCCCCTGGAGCTGGTGCCCTGAATTCAGACTTCTAGCCTACTAGACTCCAAAAGAATAATTTTTTTTTTTTTTTTTTTTGTTAAAGCCATCCACTTATGCTATTTCTGTTATAGCAGCACTAGATAACTAAGACACCAAGCATGATGTCCTTCTCCTGGGACTGGTCCCTTCTGATAACATGTCCAAATTGTGTGAGACAAAGTCTCACCATATTAAAATATCAACACAATTCAGGAAAAGAATCATTGAGCAAAACCATTTGTTTGCTATTATTTATGGAAAAATACAACATTTATTGACTGATTCTTTTTTTCTGTGCTACGTAGATCCAGCGAAAAACAGAAAATAATGATTCTCAAACCCCTGTAATTTATTCCAAGGCTCTTTCCAAAATTCACTTTACCTGATTTTATATGGCTGCTACTTCTATATGTCTCTATAAGTGTGTGTGCTGTGCACACATATCAAGTAGCAAAGATCAAAGCCTGGGTTACATCATTTTTGTGAGGTATACAATCCAGGAGAACATATAGAAATGCAGCAAAGCTCTTCTTTTTGAAGAAACTCAAGGACCAGTATTTCCAATGGCTGTTTAGGTAATTGAATAAGTCGTTTGAATCCTAAAGCCTTCAGACTTTGTCAAGAGGGGTTAATGTATGTTTGACTTAGAAAAAAATATGGTATCACACAACATTATTCATTTAATACATTTCATTTTATTCTGTATTTAAATAATTGAAGCCAATTAATAAAGCTGTGTAGATTCATGTGTGTACTCATCAATATGCTACGGAAAGGGAGAACGTGGTTTGCATCATCTTAAGTGAAATATAAAGACTACATAGAAAGGAAAAACAAAACAAGTTGTTGTTGCTGTTGTTTTTAGGTGCCCTTGAGTCAGCTCCAACTTACAGGGACCCTATGTGTAATAGAACAAAACGTTGCGTTGTCCTATACCATCCTCACAATTGCAGGTATGTTTGAGCCTATTGTTGCAGCCACTGTGTCAGTTCATTTCACTGAAGATATTCCTCTTTTTTGCTGATCTTCTACTTTATCAAGCATGAAGTCATTCTCCAAGGACTGGCCCCTCCTGATTACATATTCAAAGTAAGTGAGATGAAGTATCACCACTCTCACTTCTAAGGAGCATTGTGGCTGTACTTTTTCCAAGACAGATTTATTCATTCTTCTGGCATTTCATGGTATAAAAAATGAAAAAGAAAGACTGGAGAAGAATTGATGTGTTTGAATTATGGTCAAGGATATTGAATATACTATGGAACAAAACATAAAAGCTCCCATTTGCTGCTTCCAATCTCAATCTTATGGGAATCAAATTTTGGATACCAAGTTGTCTGTTTGTTAGTAGGGTAGAAAGTTTTTTTTTTTAGGATTTTTTTCCTGATTTAATATAGATGAGTGGAAAAAATAAAATAGAAGAAAATTCATTTCATTCAGCATTCTACTGACTCACCAATTGTTGAGTTCAGAGAGGTCCTTGAATGGAATGCTTCCCTCTGCTTGGGCACTCCACTGCATAGCCAATAGGATGCAGAACCTAGCCTGCTCTTATAAAATTATAAACTACCATGCTATTTGTCAATTCCCTAACAATTCCTTCTTTATCAGCTATCTTTAGAGAATTGATTGATTTCATATTGCCTTATCAGTTTAATGACCTCAAGATTTACACAGATGGTGGATTGCTCATCTTGACAAGCTGAGAAATTATCTATTCATCAATCTCCACTCTTTAGAGTTTCAAAATATTTATTTTTTCATCTGCATACTAAGTGCTATGTCATCTTTAGTGTCATATCACCCACAAAAGACGTTAATATATGTACCAGCATCCAATACTCCTGGTAAGGCCAGCATAACACTATGACAAAAAGAGAACTTAAAAACTTCTGAAATGTAAACGTTAAGTGTTTAATAATAAAAGAAGTTGGCATTTGCCCTGGGTGGCATAAGAGGAAGGTAAACTACATTCTACCCCTATAAATAATGGAAAAAACAAAAACAAAACAAAACTAAGTAGATGTACATTGTACTCAAGTACTCAAGTCCATGAGACTTGGGTGTATCTTCCAGCACAATTCGATTAAAGTATACCAATAAATTATTTGTAAAATAAAACCAGTTGCCATCTAGTTGATTCTGACTCATGGGAACCCTGTATGTGTCAGAATAGAACTGTGCTCCATAGGATTTTCAATTGCTTATTTTTCACTAAATTGCCAGGGCTTTCTTCTGAGTTGCCTTTGGGTGGATTTGAACCACCAACTTTTTGGTTAGCAGCCCAGTGCCCTAACCGTTTGCACTGCCTGGTGATGCCT
Organism: Elephas maximus indicus; assembly: GCF_024166365.1. Lineage (NCBI taxonomy): Eukaryota > Metazoa > Chordata > Mammalia > Proboscidea > Elephantidae > Elephas > Elephas maximus. Next base: position 84,059,516 of record NC_064825.1, read on the forward strand.
TTGTAAAATAAATGAATGAGCAATTAACACAATAACTCTAACTCTATGTTGTACATACTATTATGGATGTGTCACTTAAAAAAGAAACAAACTGAAGTTTAGAAAAAGTACCCCAGGCTTTCCAATAAAGGGCAGAGGTTGGCCCCAAAGCTTTGCACTTATAGCCACTGCACATCTTATAACCCTATATCTATTTTACTCTATGGTTTAACCTATTAAGCTAGTATTTTGGGTTCCATCATGATAGAAATTTCAATAAAATGAAAAAAAAGTTTAGTCTAGAAGGAAGTTAATATTTGTGTTTAAAGATTTAGTATTATGCTTAATACTAATAATCTGGATTCTATGTGGCAGGCCTGAGAAGGTGGGCACTGACATGTTTTCATTGTTTAGGGCTTCTAGAGGTTTGAAGTGTCTTAATCTGGCCCTGATCTAGAAGTAGAATAGACTCACTTATCAGGACAAGAATGGATTGGACTCCAAGATTATGGCCCCCAGACACTCTTTTAACTCAGTGCTGAAGTAACTCCTGAGGTTCACCCTTCAGCCAAATATTAGGCAGACCCATAAAGCAAAATGAAACTGAATGGGCACACCAACCCAGGGCAAGGGCAAGAAGGCAGCAGGGGACAGGAAAGCTGGTAATAAGGAACCCAAGGTGGAGAAGGGGAGACTGTTGACATGTCGTAGGATTGGCAACCAATGTCACAAAGCAATATGTCTGTTAATTGTTTAAGGAGAAATGAATTTGCTCTGTAAACCTGTATCTAAAGTACAAAAAAAAAAAAAAAGAATGGATTGAATCCTAGATGTCAGTAGCAGCAGTGAGAAAGCTGTATTTACTCAATGCCCTACTTCATTGTACCACATAGCTACCCACATCAATATAGCACCCAGCCTGACCCTTTTCTTAAACTGCTTCTTCTTAGCTGCACAGCTCTCCTTCTCAAATGGACTTGAAGCATACTGAAGTTTCATTTCTGAATCACTAACAGTCAACTGATATTTTCATCCTCCCCTAAGAAGGAGGGCACTTTGCCAATTTCATTTACAATATGTTGCTGGTTTTGAGAACCTTCTTCCTCTCGCTTTCTCTTTGCTAAGAGAGAAAAGGAGGTGATAAAAGAAGGGATCACCAGACAAATCACCATGTGCTTTTTTTTTTTTTCTGAATTGACCCTTATAAATTTTTAACTTGAAAGTTTATATCAAGGAGCATGGTATCTCACTAAGGGAGGAGAGCTGTCTGCATCATGGCCTAAATCCTTCTAAAAAATAATGATTTGGTATAATCCCACAATAATCATTAGTTTTCCCTTGTTTGGCTTAACAAACAAATTCTGACATGTGTCTACCCACCGGTTACACAGGAATGAAAGCCCAAGACTTGTAAGAAGTGTTTTCCGTGTTGACAATAGTGATGTACATGATAATTTAACTACTCATTTCTTTTTTTGTCTATTTCCTTTTTTTGTTTAAGAGTGCCTTACAGTGACGATATTTCATCTGATCAGTCTGTGAAATTAGCCTAAGAGCAGACTGCTTTTGGTAGGAGCAAGGTGGGCAGAAGAATAATAGATAAGTTGGCAAAGGGTAATTCTGACAATATGAGCAGTGGGCCAGCAATGAGACAGAACTATGGAGTGTGGGGTAGCAGGTGGGCAGACATCTTGGCTGGGGATGGAATGGAACATGAATCATGTCTAAAGCTTGACAAAATTGACTACAAACAAATAAATGCCTCTTAAGCACAAGAAAAATCACATGGCATAGGAAGTTGCTCTCTAAATATCACAAACCAAGTAACTCCCCAGGTTTGGCCATCAATAACTCTTATAATGATTTGGATTTTTTTAGGGACTTCCTAAAAATACACACAGTGCTCATATGAGGCCATAGAAATTTAGTCTCACTGTATTTTTTTTTTTATATTTTAGTGGAAACCCTGGTGGTGTAGTGTTTAAGAGCTATGGCTGTTAACCAAAACGTTGGCAGTTCAAGTCCACCGGGCACTCCTTGGAAACTCTATGGGGCAGTTCTACTCTGCCCTATAGGGTCGCTATGAGTTGGAATTGACTCGATGGCAATGGGTTCAGTTTTGGATATTTTAGTGGATGCTACAAGCATATTTTAATTTTGCAGTTGAGGGGCCAGGGTTGGAACTATTATGATTACAACAATGATTTTCACAGTTATAACAGCAATAGCTTCCACACTCTGTGAAAGTCATTGTGCTAAATTCTTTAAAATCATGATCTCATTTGATATTTCAAACAATCCCATCAAGTGGGTATTATGAATTCCTTTATGGAAAAGAAGATGTTCAAAGGGGTTGCAAACCTCACTTAATGTCAAGCAGCTTTTAAGAAGTGAAGATGAGGTTTGGACGCAAAAATTCTGCGGGGGGGGGGAACCCACCCATTGCAGAGGAGCTGATTCCATCTCATAGACTATGAGTCATAGCAACCCTATAGGACAGAATGGAACTGCTCCATAGAGTTTCCAAGGCTGTAAATCTTTATGGAAGCTGACTGCCACATCTTTCTGCCTTGGAGTGGCTGGTGGGTTCTTTCTCCTGCAGAGTGGCTGGTGGTTTCAAACTGCCAAACTTTTGGTTAGCAGATGAGCACTTAACCACTGTACCACCAGGGTTGCAATACTCTGAAACTCATTGTTAATCACTAGGAAGAAATGCTCCCATCAAATGCCCTGTAGGGTGATAAATATTTTAGGCCATGGGTTGGACTGAGCCACAGAACACTGATGTTAAGTCTGGGAATCTGTATCAAAGAAATGGAGCACCCCATATTATCCCAAAGCAGCTGTACCATGCGGTGATGACCACACTGTGGAGAACAGGCTGTCACTCCCTTCATCAGCACAATGTGTCAGGAAAGATGAGTGGGGGCCGGCGTAAGTGGTGGATAAAATGGAAGATGGTGAGTCATGCTCTCATCTCTACATCTAAAAATAATCTCAGCATATTAAAAGAACACATTTCCTTCTATAAAAATGAATAATTTTCACCTATATGTCTGTAATTTTCCATTTCCAAACAGCATTCCATTGGCACTGGGGCACATCCCTCGAAAATATTAACTATCATCCTGAGAAACCAGGGAGCCAATTTAAATTGTGGCACCTAGGCAGGCCATTGATACTACAGACCAAATAATCAGTTGGTTGCCAGCGATGTCCTTTTAAATAACTTTAAGAGAAATGGGCATAGTTCACAGGGCTTTTTGACACAGTTAGTATCTTTTACCTAAAAACTCACTCACCACAGGTCTTTAGGAGTTGAAATAATTTTGCCCAGCTCCATCAAAATCCACATCTAGGCCCTCACATTTATGTGAAGGAGAAGCAGACAGATTTCCCCATGCCTTGTTATCACAGCAATATATCTGGCATTATTGAAGAAGATCAAATGCTAGGTGGTTTTTGATGGGGCACCAAAGGGACAAAGGGATACGCCTGGGAGTATAAAAATACATCTAAGATCTGCATAGTGAATCACTGGTTATTTTTAAGACTGAAACTGAATTGATCTGAAACTTAGTTATATACATGGACTACTGACATGGAAGAAATCTTCGCTTTTTTGCTGACATCTGTGGAATTGGACAGGAAGAAAGAAAAAATATGTATATATATAATGTGTGCAGTTTCTCTCCCATCCTCCATGATTACTGATCAAAAATAGTACTGATGTTCTGACCCATTAAAGCCTCAGAAAGCATAGTTTTCAGCCTTTATTTTACCCCTGACACATCACCATTTGGTAACTTTGTCAGAGTAGCTACTTAGGAAATGTTATATCAATAAAAATGAAGGTATTTGAATATGTTGAAAATGTCAGAGCCTTGGGGAATAGATAGCAGGATGCAGATGTTTGTTAATTCAGTTTACAAAGGCAGTAAAATTAATGAGGCCAATATCTCATATATGTCGTTACTAAAGAAACAGCTGTTCCCGCCACTCTATACATGTCCCACCCCTGCAGTAGCTGTCAATTTTGTGAATATTTGCTTCGCCTGTAAACTTTAATCATTCTATAGAAGAAGCCACTGAAAAAGGTTATCAATAATTCACAGTAGGGAAAGTGATGGGTAATATATGGGAATGTAGTTACAGAAGCTCCTCAATTGACAATTGTAGCAAAAAAAAAAAAAAAAAATGACTCATTGCCTACCTAATCTATGCCCCAAGGGTAGATAATGATCACTTCCATCACAGGTCATTGCATTCATTTGAGACTGGGTTTTTATAGACTTTTATTCTGAGTTATCAGATTGCCAGTTTGGCTTGAGGAAAGGACACAGAGACTGAGTTGGGTAAGTGAAGAAGGCTACGACCCAACTGTTAAGACACATGCCTCTCAGGAGATTCTTTTCTTGGTATAAAATGGTAAATAGCAAAGTAGTCCCATAACTCTCAGACAGCTATGTTGTTGTTTTTGTTAACTGCCATTGAGCTGTCTGAGACTCATGACAGACCCATGGACAACAGAACAAAATGCTACCTGGTCCTGCTTCATCCCAATGATTGGTTGTCCACCAGACCTTTGTGATTCATAGGTTTTCATTGGCTGATTTTCAGAAGTATATAGCCAGGCCTTTATTCTTAGTCTGTGCTAGTTTGGAAGCTCCACTGAAAACTGTTCAGCATCATAACAACATGCAACCTTCCACTGATAGACAAACGGTTGCTGTGCATGAGGTGCGTTGGCCAGGAGTGGAACCAGGTCTCCTGAATGGAAGGTGAGAATTCAACCGCTGGACCACCCACCACTGCCACCTATGAGACAGCTACAGTCTCAGCTAATGTGTGCAATAATAATAGATGAATAGATAAAAGACGCTCTTCTAATTCTTTTACACATGTTAATTTATTTAGCCTTCACAACGATCACGATTTTGTTTCTAAACAAGAAAACTGAAAAATGAAGAAATAACTTACCCAAGGTCACATGACCTGTGAGTAGCAGGCAGTCTGGTTGTAATTCCCACACTATATTGCCTTTATCTTGTTGAACATCGAGATCAAGGAAATCATATTGCCTCTATGCTGTACTTTACTTAGACATATCTGGGTTATTGCATTTAGTTGAGACATCATTAGTTATTGGGAAATTGACTGATGTGAACACACAAACAAAGGTGACTAGAGTAGGGATAGACTAAAAACCATTTCATGTTACTAAACCCAGCTGTGGCAACATAGGGAGCTATTTTAAAAGCATACAAGGTAAAATATTCGAGAATAATTTTAAAAACATGACATCAAAGTATGGGAATTTCGTAGCACTTAATTGTGCTTATGTGGAACCTGTACATAGACCAAGAGGCAGTTGTTAGAACAGAACAAGGGGATACTGCATGGTCGAAATTCAGGACAGGTATGTGTCAGGGCTGTATCTTTTCACCATACTTATTTAATCTGCATGCTGAGCAAATAATCTGAGAAGCCAGCATCAGGACTGGAGAAAGACTCATTAACAACCTGCAATATGCAAATGACATAATCTTGCTTGCTGAAAGTGAAGAGGACTTGAAGCACTTACTGATGAAGCTCACAGACTACAGCCTTCAGTATGGATTACGCCTCAACATAAAGAAAACAAAAATCCTCACAACTGGACCATAAGAGTTTGACTGCTAACCAAAAGATCAGCAGTCTGAATCTACCAGCCACTCCTTGGAAATCCTATGGGGCAGTTCTACGCTGTTCTATATGGTCTCTATTGACCCCACAGCAATTTTTTTAATATTATGTTAATGATGCAGAATTAGAGGCAGTTGTGTTAATGAGGCAAGACTCGATCTTCAAGACTAGGATGTGACTTAAATCAATCCCTTTTGAGATATAAAAGAGAGAAGCAAGCAGAGAGACAGGAGGACTTCAGACAACCAAGACAGCAGCACTGGGAACAAAGTACGTCATTTGGACTCAGGTCTCTGCACCTGAGAAGCTCCTAGACCAGGCAAAGATCCATGAAAAGGACCTTCCTCCTTAGCCAACAGAGAAAGAAAGCATTCCCCTGGATTTGGACTTCTAGCTTTGTAGACTGTAAGAGAACAAATTTCTCTTTATTAAAGCCATTCGCTTGTGGTGTTTCTGTCGTACCAGCACTAGATAACCAAGACAGTGTGCGAAAGGTGGATAATCAATAAGAAAGACCAAAGAAGAACTGATGCCTTTGAATTATGGTGTTGGCAAAGAGTATCGAATAAACTATGGGCTGCCAGAAGAACGAACAAGTCTGCTTTGGAAGAAGTACAGCCAGAATGATCCTTAGAAGCAAGGATGGCAAAACTTTGTCTCACGTACTTTGGTCATGTTATCAGGAGGAACCAATGCCTACAGAAGGACATCATACTTGGTAAAGTAGAGGTTCAGAGAAAGAAAGGAAGACCCTTAATGAGGTGGATTGACACAGTGTCTGTAACAATGGACTCAAACATAGCAACAATTGTGAGTATGACAGAGGACTGGGCAGTGTTTCCTTCTGTTATGCATAGGGTTGCTATGAATTGGAACCAACTCGATGGCACCTAACAACAACAATAAATTTACTTCTGTTGAGTTTACAACAAGTAAAAAAAATCTCTGGTTTCATAAGCATGGGAAACCCATCAGGATTGCCCAAGAATCGCCAGTAGAAATTTGACAAGGGTAGAATTTTTCCAGTACTTATTTTTTTTTTATTGTTTTTGCATATCAAAAAAAACCCAAAAACAAACCCACACCGTTGAGCCGATTCTGACTCATAGTGACCCTATAGGACAGAGTAGAACCTCCCCATAGAGTTCCCAAGGAGCGCCTGGAGGATTTGAACTATTGACCTCTTGGTTAGCAGCCATACCACTTAACCACTATACCAACAGGGTTTCCATATAGTAGTACTTAATTTTGACCTTTGTTTTTTCTGGCTTCCTGTGGGCTAGAGAATAAGAAAGGCAAATAGCTTAAAGAATCACCAGAAGAAACATGTGAGATTCAGTTCTTTAATGTTAACTGTCAGTTTGTTGGACTGTGGGGTCTTGTGTGTTGCTGTGATGCTGGAAGCTATGTTCAAGTACCAGGAGGGTCACTCATGGTGGACAGGTTTCAGTAGAGCTTCCACACTAAGACAGATTAAGAAGAAGGAATTGATGGTCAACTTCTGAAAATATCGGCCACTGAAAAACTTATGAATAGCAGCAGAATATTACTTGATGGAGTGCTGGAAGGTTAGCCCCTCAGGTTGGAAGGCACTCAAAAGAAAACTGGAAAAGAGCTGTCTTCTCAAAATAGAGTCAACATTAATGACACAGAGTCAAGCTTTCAGGACCTTCATTTGCTGATATGGCACGACTAAAAGTGAGAAGAAAAAGCTGCAAATATCCATTAATCATCAAAACGTGGAATGTACAAAGCATGACTCTAGGAAGATTGCAAATTGCCAAAAATGAAATGGAACACATGAGCATTGATATCTTAGACATTAGTGAGCTAAAGTGGACTGGTATTGGCCATTTTGAATCAGAAAATCATATGATTGACTGTCAGTAATGACTACTTGAAGAAGAATGGTGTTGCATTCATTGTCAAAAAAAAATTTTCAAGATCTATCCTGAAGTACAAGGCTGTGAATGATAGGATAATATCCATACACATAGAAGGAATACCAGTTAATACGACTATTATTGACACTTATGCACCAATCACTAAGGCCAAAGATGAAGAAATTGAAGATTTTTACCAACTTCTGCTGTCTGAAATTGATAGAACATTAATCAGATTGCATTGATAATTACTGGGGATTGGAATGCAAAAGTTGGAAACAAAAAAGGATCTGTGGTTGGGAAATGTGGCCTTGGTGTCAGAAATGATGCCGGGGATCACATGATAGAATTTTGCAAGACCAATGACTTCTTCACTACAAATATTTTTTTTCAACAATATAGACAGATACTATACACGTGGACCTCGCCAGATGGAGTGCACAGGAATTAAACCAATTGTATCTGTGGAAACAGACAATGGAGAAGCTCAATATCATCAGTCAGAACAAGGGCAAGGGCTGACTGTATAAAAGACCAACAATTGCTCATATGCAAGTTTGAGTTGAAGCTGAAGAAAATTAGAACAAGTCTATGAGACCCAAAGTACAACCTTGAATATATCCCACCTGAGTTTAGAGACCATCTCAAGAATAGACTTGAGGTGTTGAACACTAATGACGGAAGACCAGACGAGTTGTGGAATGACTTCAAGGGCATCATACATGAAGAAAACAAGAGGTCATTAAAAAGATAGGAAAGAAAGAAAAGACAAAAGGGGATGTCAGAACGGACTCTGAAAGTTGCTCATGAATGTAGAGTAGCTAAAGTGAAAGGAAGGAATGATGAAGTGAAAGAACTGAACAGAAGATCTCAAAGGGAGGCTTGAGAAGACAAAGTAAAATATTATAATGATACATGCAAAGTTCTGGAGTTAGAAAACTAAAAGGGAAGAACACGCTTGGCATTTCTCAAGCCGAAAGAACTGAAGAAAAAATTCAAGCCTCGGGTTGAAATATTGATGGATTCTACAGGCAAAATATTGAATGAAGCAGTAATCATCAAAAGAAGATGGAAGGAATATACAGAGTCATTGTACCAAAAAGAATTGGTTGATATTCAACCATTTCAGGAGGTAGCATATGATCAAGAACCGACAGTACTGAAAGAAGAGTTCCAAGCCGCACTGAAGATGCCGGTGAAAAACAAGTCTCTAGGAATTGACAGAATATCAATTGGGATCTTTCAACAAATGGATGAAGCTCGGAAAGCATTCACTAATCTATGCCAAGAAATTTGGAAGACAGCTACCCGGCCTACTGACTGGAAGAGATCCATATTTATGCCTATTCTAAAGAAAGGCAATCCAACTAAATACAGAAATTATCAAACAATATCATAACATCACACACGAGTAAAACTTTGCTGAAGATCATTTCAGAGGTGCTATAGTAGTACATGGCAGAGAACTGCCAGGAATTCAAACCAGATTCAGCGGATGATGCAGAACGAAGGGTATCATTGTTGATATCAGATGGATCCTGACTGAAAGCAGAAAACACCAGGTTGATGTTCATCTGCATGTTATTGACTATGCCAAGGCATTCACAGTGTGGAATGGGAATTCCAGAACCCTTAATTGTGCTCACGAGGCACCTATACATAGACTGAGAGGTAGTTGTTCCAACAGGACAAAAGGATATTGCATGGTTTAAAGTCAGGAAATGTATCCATCAGGGTTGTATCATTTCACCATACTTAACCAATCTGTATGTGACCATATAATCCAAGAAGTTGGACTATATGAAGAAGAACCTGGAATCAGGACTGGAGAAAGACTCATTAACAACCTGCATTTTGCAGATGACACAATCTGGCTTGCCGAAAGTGAAGAGGACTCAAATCACTTACTTATGAAGACTGGACTACAGCCCTCGGTGTGGATTACACCTCAACGTAAAGAAAACAAAAATCCTTACAACTGGACCTATAATCAACACCATGATAAACAGACAAAAGATTGAAGTTGTCAAAGATTTCGTTTTACTTGGATCCACAATCAACACCCATGCAAGCACAGTCAAGAAATCAAACAACGTAATCCACTGGGTGCTGCAAAAGACCTCTTTAAAGTCGTAAAAAACAAAGATGTCACCTTGAAGAGCAAGGTGCAACTGAGCCAAGCTAGACAACAAATACCTAAGACCAAAGAAGAATTGATGCCTTCGAATTATGGGGTTGGCAAAGAATATCAATTATACTGTTGTTAGGTGCCGTCGAGTTGGTTCCTACTCACAGCGACCCTATGCACAACAGAACAAAACACTGCCCCGTCCTGCGCCGTCTTACAGTCATTGTTATGCTTGAGCTCATTGTTGCAGCCACTGTGTCAATCCACCTCGTTGAGGGTCTTCCTTTTTTCAGCTGACCCTGTACTCTGCCAAGCATGATGTCCTTCTCCAGGTACTGATCCCTCTGACAACATGTCCAAAGTATGTAAGACGCAGTCTCAGCATCCTTGCCTCTAAGGAGCATTCTGGCCGCACTTCTTCCCAGACAGATTTGTTCATTCCTTTGGCAGTCCTTGGTATATTCAATATTCTTCGCCAACACCACAATTCAAAGGCGTCAACTCTTCTTTGGTCTTCCTTATTCGTTGTCCAGCTTTCACATGCATATGATGTGATTGAAAATACCATGGCTTGGGTCAGGTGCACCTTAGTCTTTAGGGTGACATCTTTGCTCTTCAACATTTTGAAGAGGTCCTTTGCAGCAGACTTACCCAATGCAATACATCTTTTGATTTCTTGACTGCTGCTTCCGTGGCTGTTGATTGTGTGCTTCTAAGGAGCATTCTGGGTGTACTTCTTTCGAGACAATTTTTTTTTTCTTTCTTTTGGTAGTACATAGTATAATAATATTGATTATACTACGTACTGCCAAAAGAGCAAAAAAAAAAATTGTCTCGAAAGAAGTACACCCAGAATGCTCGTTAGAAGCAAAGATGACAAAACTTCATCTCACATACTTTGGACATGTTATCAGGAGAGACCAAGTCCCTGGAGGACATCAGGTTTGGTAAAGTAGAGGGTCAGGGAAATAGAGGAAAACCCTCAACAAGAAGAATTGACACAGTGGCTGCAACAATGGGCTCAAGTATAACAACAATTGCAAGGATGGTGCATGAATGGGCAGTATTTTTTTCTGTTGTACATAAGGTCACTGATTGGAAACAAACTCCATGGCACCTAACAACTACAATGTTGACTGGATTTTAAGTCATTATCTCTATTAGTTTTATGGATAATTCAGGGATTGTAGACACCTTTGCCCTATTATAGAAAACAGCACTTACCCAGAGGGCAAGATTATAACAATTGCAAAAATACTGGAAAAAAGAATATATCTCATAGAAATATATGAATACTACAAGTCAAAACAATAAAGACTTGCAGTAAATGCTATTATTTATTTATTACTCTTTATTCTCACAAAAGAGATTAAATTTGAGAAATATCTATAAATTCCATAGTTATGGCTAGTTTTGTTGTTGTTAGGTACTGACCAGTCTGTTCTCACTCTTGCAACAGAATGAAACACTGTCAGGTCCTGCGTCATCCTCAAAATCATTGCTATGCTTGAGCCCATTGTTGCAGGCTCTGCAGCAATTCATCTCCCTGAGTGTCTTTCTCTTTTTTGAAGAGGGACTAGTTCCTCCTGATAACACGTCCAAAGTATGTGAGAAGAAGTCTCACCATCCTCGCTTCTAAGGAGCATTTTGGCTATACTTCCAAGTGAAATTTGCTCTTTTGGCAGTTCATGGTACATTCCATATTTTTCACTGACACCATAGTTCAAAGGCATCAGTTCTTCAGTCTTCCCTATTCAGTGCCTAGCTTTCCCATGCACATGAGGCGATTGAAAACACCACGGCTTGGATCTCTTGCTGCTTAGTCCTTAAAGTCACATCTTTGCTTTTTAACACTTCAAAGAGGTCTTTTACAGCAGATTTGCCCAATGCCATGCATCTTTTGATTTCCCTTTTTTTTTTTTTTACTTCTTTAACAATTGTATTTTTTTCTTTTTCTTAATTCCTTTTTTTTATTTTTATTGTGCTTTAAGTGAAAGTTTACAAATCAAGTCAGTCTCTCATACGAAACCTTATATACACCTTGCTGTATACTCCTAGTTGTTCTCCCGCTAATGAGACAGCACATTCCTTCTCTCCACCATGTGTTTCTGTGTCCATTCAGCCAATGCCTGTCCCCCTGGGCCTTCACATCTCCCTTCCAGACAGGAGCTGCCCAGATAGTCTCATGTGTCTACTTCATCCAAGAAGCCTACTCCTCACCAGTATCATTTTCTGTCTTCTAGTCCAGTTCAATCCCTGTCTGAAGAGCTGGTTTCAGGAATGGTTCCTACCTTGGGCTAACAGAAGGTCTGGGGACCATGACCTCTAGGATCCCTCTGGTCTCAGCCAGACCATTAAGTTTGGTCTTTTTACTAGAATTTGGGGTCTCCATCCCACTGCTCTCCTGCTCCTTCAGGGATTCTTTATTGTGCTCCCTGTCATGGCAGTCATTGGTTGTAGCTGGACACCATCTAGTTCTGGTCTCAGGCTGATGTAGTCTTTGGTTTATGTGGACCATTCTGACTCTTGGGCTCATACTTACCTTGCGTTTTTGGTGTCCTTCATTCTCCTTTGCTCCAGGTGGGTTGAGGCCAATTGTTGCATCTTAGATGGCCGCTTGCTAGCTTTTAAGGTCCCAGATGCCACTCTTCAAAATAGGATGCAGAATATTTTCTTAATAGTTTTTATTATGCCAATTGACCTAGATATCCCCTGAAACCATGGTCCCCAAATCCCCACCCCTGCTACACTGGCCTTTGAAGTGTTCGGTTGATTCAGGAAACTTCTTTGCTTTTGGTTTAGTCAAGTTGCACTGACCTCGCCCGTATTGTGAGTTGTCCATTCCTTCACCTAAATTAGTTCCTGTCTACTATCTAATTAGTTAATTCCCCTCTTTCTCCCTCTCTCCCTCCCGCCTCGTAACCATCAAAGAATATTTTCTTCTCTGTTTATACTATTTCTTGAGTTCTTATAAAAGTGGTCTTATACAATATTTGTCTTTGTGCAACTGACTAATTTCACTCAGCATAATGCCTTCCAGGTTCCTCCATGTTATGAAATGTTTCACAGATTCATGGTTGTTCTTTATTGATGCGTAGTATTCCATTGTATGAATATACCATAATTTATTTATCCATTCATCCATTGATGGGCACCTTGGTTGCGTCCATCTTTTTGGTATTGTAAACAGTGCTGCAGTGAATATGGGTGTGCATATATCTGTTTGTGTGACTTCTCTTACTTCTCTGGGATATATTCCAAGGAGTGGGATTGCTGGATCATATGGCAGTTCTATTTCTAGCTTTTTGAGGAAGCACCAGATTGATTTCCAAAGTGGTTGTACCATTTTACAGTCCCACCAACAGTGTATAAGTGTTCCAGTCTCTCCACAACCTCTTCAACATTTATTATTCCATGTTTTTGGATTAATGGCAGCCTTGTTGGAGTGAGATGGAATCTCATTGTAGTTTTGATTTGCATTTCCCTAATGGCTAATGAACTTGAGCCTTTCCTCATGTATCTGTTAGCTACCTGAATGTCTTCTTTAGTAAAGTGCCTGTTCATATCCTTTGCCAATTTTTTAATTGCGTTATCTGTCTTTTTGTTGTTCAGTTTTTGCAGTATCATGTAGATTTTAGAGATCAGCCACTGATCAGAAATGTCATAGCTAAAAACTGTTTCCCAGTCTGTAGATAATTTGTTTACTCTTTTGGTGAAGTCTTTGGATGAGCATAGGTGCTTGACTTTCAGGAGTTCCCAGTTCACTGATTTCTGTTTTGCTGTTTTTGCAGTTCTAGTAATTTTTTGTATACTGTTAATGCCATGTATTAGGGGTCCTAGCGTTGTTCCTATTTTTTTCTTCCATGAACTTTATAGTTTTAGATTTTATGTTTAGGTCTTTGATTCACTTTGAGTAAGTTTTTTTTTTTTTCATAATTTTTATTGTGCTTTAAGAGAAATCAAGTCAGTCTCTCACACAAAAACCCATATACACCTTGCTACACACTCCCAATTACTCTACCCTAATGAGACAGTCCACTCTCTCCCTCCACTCTCTCTTTTCGTGTCCATTTCATCAGCTTCTAACCCACTCCACCCTTTCATCTCCCTTGCAGGCAGGAGATGCCAACATAGTCTCAAGTGTCCACCTGATCCAAGAAGCTCACTCCTCACCAGCATCCCTCTCCAACCCATTGTCGAGTCCAATCCATATCTGAAGAGTTGGCTTCAAATATGGTTCTTGTCCTGGGCCAACAGAAGGCCTGGGGGCCATGACCACCGGGGTCCTTCTAGTCTCAGTCAGATCATTAAGTCTGGTCTTATGAGAATTTGGGGTCTGCATCCCACTGGTCTCCTGCTCCCTCATGGGTTCTCTGTTGTGTTCCCTGTCAGGGCAGTCATCGGTTGTAGCCGGCCACCATCTAGTTCTTCTGGTCTCAGGCTGATGTAGTCTCTGGTTTATGTGGCCCTTTCTGTCTCTTGGGCTCGTAATCGCCTTGTGTCCTTGGTGTTCTTCATTCTCCTTTGATTCAGGCGGGTCGAGACCAATTGATGCATCTTAGATGGCTGCTTGCTAGCATTTAAGACCCCAGACGCCACTCTTCAAAGTGGGATGCAGAATGTTTTCTTAATAGATTTTATTATGCCAATTGACTTAGCTGTCCTCTGAAACCATGGTCCCCAGAACACTGCCCCTGCTACGCTGGCCTTCAAAGCATTCGATTTATCCGGGAAACTTCTTTGCTTTTGGTTTAGTCCAGTTGTGCTGATCCTCCCCTGTATTGTGTGTTGTCTTTCCCTTCAGCTAAAGTAGTTCTTATCTACTATCTAATTAGTGAGTACCCCCTCACATCCTCCCTCCCTCCCTCCTCTCGTAACCACAAAAGAATGTTTTCTTCTCAGTTTAAACTCTTTCTCAAGTTCTTGTAATAGTGGTCTTATACAATATTTGTCCTTTCGCAACTAATTTCACTCAGCATAATGCATTCCAGCTTCCTCCATGTTATGAAATGCTTCACAGATTCCTCACTGTTCTTTATTGGTGCATAGTATTCCATTGTGTGAATATACCATATTTATTTATCCATTCATCCATTGATGGGCACCTTGGTTGCTTCCATCTGTTTGCTATTGTAAACAGTGCTGCAATGAATATGGGTGTGCATATAACGGTTCGTGTAAAAGCTCTAATTTCTCTAGGGTATATTCCAAGGAGTTGGATTGCTGGATCATATGGCAGTACTATTTCTAGCTTTTTAAGGCAGCACCAAATCAATTTCCAAAGTGGTTATACCATTTGACATTCCCACCAGCAGTGTATAAGTGTTCCAATCTCTCCACAGCTTCTCCAACATTTATTATTTTGTGTTTTTTGGATTAATGGCAGCCTTGTTGGAGTGAGATGAAATCACATTGTAGTTTTGATCTGCATTTCTCTAATGGCTAATGATCGTGAACATTTCCTCATATATCTCTTAGCTACCTGAATGTCTTCTTTAGTGAAGTGTCTATTCATATCTTTTGCCCATTTTTTAATTGGGTTATTTTCTTTTTGCAGTTGAATTTTTGCAGTATCATGTAGATTTTAGAGATCAGGTGCTGATCAGAAATGTCCTGGCTAAAAACTTTTTCCCAAGCTGTGGGTAGTTTTTTTACTCTTTTAGTGAAGTCTTTGGGTGACCATAGGTGTTTGACTTTTAGGAGCTCCCAGGTATCTAATTCTTCTTCTGCATTCTTAATAATGTTTTGTATACTGTTTATGCCATGTATTAGGGCTCCTAACATTGTCCCTGTTTTTTCTTCCATGATCTTTATCATTTTAGATTTTATATTTAGGTCTTTGATCCATTTTGAGTTAGTTCATGTGCATGGTGTGATGTATGGGTCTTGTTTCGTTTTTTTGCAGATGGATATCCAGTTATGCCAGTACCATTTGTTAAAAAGACTGTCTTTTCCCCATTTAACACTTTTAGGGACTTTTTCAAATATCAGCTGCTCATATGTGGATGGATTTATGTCTGGATTCTCAATTCTGTTCCACTGGTCCATGTACCTGTTGTTGTACCAGCACCAGGCTGTTTTGACTACTGTGGCGGTATAATAGGTTCTAAAATCAGGTAAAGTGAGGCCTTTCACTTTGTTCTTCTTTTTCAGTAATGCTTTACTTATCCGGAGCCTCTTTCCCTTCCATATGAAGTTGGTGATTTGTTTCTCCATCTCATTAAAGAATGTTGTTGGGATTTGGATTGGAATTGCATTAAACATATAGATCCCTTTTGGTAGAATAGACATTTTTATGACGTTAAGTCTTCCTATCCACGAGCAAGGTATGTATTTCCATTTATGTAAGTCTCTTTTGGTTTCTTGCAGAAGTGTACTGTAGTTTTCTTTGTATAAGTCTTTTACATCTCTGGAAAGATTTATTCCTAAGTATTTTATCTTCTTGGGGGCTACTGTAAATGGTATTGATTTGGTGATTTCCTCTTCGATATTCCTTTTGTTGGTGTAGAGGAATCCAACTGATTTTTGTATGTTTATCTTGTATCCCGATACTCTGCTGAACTCTTCTATTAGTTTCAGTAGTGTTCTGGAGGATTCCTTAGGGTTTTCTGTGTATAAGATCATGTCATCTGCAAATAGACATACTTTTACTTCTTCCTTGCCAACCAGGATGCCCTTTATCTAGGCTAATTGCTCTGGCTAGGACCTCAAACATAATGTTGAATAAGAGTAGGTGATAAAGGGCATCCTTCTCTGGTTCCCAATCTCAGTGGGAATGCTTTCATGTTCTCTCCATTTAGGGCGATGTTGGCTGTTGGCTTTGTATAAATGCCCTTTATTATGCTGAGGAATTTTCCTTCTATTCCTATTGTGCTGAGAGTTTTTATCATGAATGAGTGTTGAACTTTGTCAAATGCCTTTTCTGCATCAATTGATAAAATCATGTGATTCTTGTCATTTGTTTTATTTATGTGGTGGATTACATTAATTGTTTTTCTAATGTTGAACCATCCCTGCATGCCTAGTATGAATCCCACTTGGTCATGGTGAATCTTTTTTTTTTTTGATTAGTTGTTGAATTTTATTGGCTAGAATTTTTTTGAGGATTTTTGCATCTACATTCATAAGGGACATAGCTCTATAATTTTCTTTTCTTGTGGTGTCTTTACCTAGTTTAGGCATCAGGGATACGGTGGCTTCATAGAATGAGTTTGGTACTGTTCCGTCCTTTTCTATACTCTGAAATACCTTTAGTAATAGTGGTGTTAACTCTTCTCTGAAAGTTTGGTAGAACTCTGCAGTGAAGCCATCCAGACCAGGGCTTTTTTTTTTGTTGGGAGTTTTTTGATTACCTTTTCAATCTCTTCTTTTGTTATCAGTCTATTTAGTTGTCCTACCTCTATTTGTGTTAGTTTAGGTAGGTAGTGTGTTTCTAGGAATTCATCCATTTCTTCTATGTTTTCAAATTTTTTTGAGTACAGCTTTTCATAACAATATGATATGATTCTTTTAATTTCAGTTGGGTCTGCTGTAATATTGCCCATCCCATTTCTTATTAGGGTTATTTTGTTCCTCTCCTGTTTTTCTTTTGTCAGTTTGGCCAATGGTTAGCTTATGGTCTTATAATTCTTTCAATTGTTTGTCTGTTTTCTATTTCATTTAGTTAAGCTCTAATTTTTATTATTTGTTTTCTTCTGGTGCCTGAGGGTTTCTTTTGTTGCTCTCTTTAATTTGTTCAAGTTGTAGGGATAATTCTTTGATTTTAGCCCTTTCTTCATTTTGGATGTGTGCATTTATTGATATAAATTGGCCTCTGAGCACTGCTTTTGCTGTGTCCCAAAGGCTCTGATAGGAAGTGTTTTCATTCTCATTGGATTCTCTGAATTTCTTTATTCCATCCTTAATGTCTTCTATAATCCAGTCTTTTTTGAGCAGGATATTGTTCAGTTTCCAAGTGTTTGATTTCTTTTCCCTGCTTTTCCTGTTATTGATTTCCACTTTTATGGCCTTATGGTAAGAGAAGATGCTTTGTAATATTTCAGTGTGTTGGATTCTGCTAAGGCTTGCTTTATGTGGCCTATCCTAGAGAATGTTCCATGCGCACTAGAAAAGAAAGTATACTTTGTTGCTGTTGGGTGGAGTGTTCTGTATATGTCTACGAGGTCAAGGTGGTTGATTGTGGCATTTAGATCTTCTGTGTCTTTATTGAGCTTCTTTCTGGATGTCCTGTCCTTCACTGTTAGTGGTGTGTTGAAGTCTCCTACTATTATTGTGGAGCTGTCTATCTCACTTTTCAATGCTCACTGAGTTTGTTTTATGTATCTTGCAGCCCTGTCATTGGGTGCATAAATATTTAATATGGTTATATTTTCTTGGTATAAAAAAAAATTGTCACTTTAATCATTATATAGAGTCCTTCCTTATCCTTTTTGATGGATTTAACTTTAAAGTCTATTTTGTCAGAAATTAATATTGCCACTCCTGCTCTTTTTTGATTGTTGTTTGCTTGATATATATTTTTCCATCCTTTGAGTTTTAGTTTGTTTGTGTCTCTAAGTCTAAGGTGTGTCTCTTGTAGGCAGCATATAGACGGATCATGTTTTTTAATCCATTCTGCCACTCTCTGTCTCTTTATTGGTGCATTTAGTCCATTTACATTCAGGGTAATTATGGATAGGTATGAATTTAGTGCTATCATTTTGATGTCTTTTTTTTGAGTGTTGTTGACAGTTTCTTTTTCCCACTTAATTTTATATGCTGAGTAGATTTTCGTTATATATTGTCCTTTCCTCATGTTTGTTGCTGTTTATATTGTTTCTGCTGAGTCTCTATTTTTCCCTTGTATTTTATTTTGATGGGTAGGATAGTTTGTCTCCTTTGTGGTTACCTTATTATTTACCCCTATTTTTCTAAATTTAAAACTAACTTTTATTTCTTTGTATTGCCATATCTTCCTCTCCATATGGAAGGTGTATGATTACATTTCTTAGTCCCTCTTTATTATTTTAATGTCATCTTCTTCTATATAATATCGCTGTTACCCTGTTTTGAGCTTTTTTTTTTTTAATCTTGTTTTGTTTTTTTGGATTTCCCTGTCTGGGTTGAATTCTGGTTGCTCTGCCCAGTGTCCTAGTCTTGGGTTGATACCTGGTATTACTGATTTTCTAACCAAAGAACTCCCTTTAGTATTTCTTGTAGTTTTGGTTTGATTTTTACAAATTCCCTCAAATTGTGTTTATCTGGAAATGTCTTAATTTCACCTTCATATTTAAGAGACAGTTTTGCTGGATATATGATTCTTGGCAGACAATTTTTTTCCTTCAATTTTTTAAATATGTCATCCCATTGGCTTCTTGCCTGCATGGTTTCTGTCAAGCAGTCCGAGCTTAGTCTTATTGGCTCTCCTTTGTAGGTGACTTTTTGTTTATCCCTCACTGCTCTTATGATTCTCTCTTTATCTTTGCTTTTGGCAAGTTTGATTATAATATTTTTTGGTGACTTTCTTTTCCAGTCTACCTTTCATGGAGTTCAATGAGCATCTTGGATAGATATCTTCTCATCTTTCCCAATATCAGGGAAGTTTTCTGCCAACAGATCTTCAACAATTCTCTCTGTATTTTCTGTTATCCCTCCCTGTTCTGGTACTCCAATCACTCATAGGTTATTTCTCTTGATAGAGTCCCACATGATTCTTAAGGTTTCTTCATTTTTTTAATTCTTTTATCTGATTTTTCTTCAAACGTATTAGTGCCAAGTGATTTATCTTCAAGTTCAGAAATTCTAGCTTCTGCTTACTCAATTTTGTTCCTCTGACTTTCTATTGAGTTCTCTAATTCTGTAATTTTATTCTTAATCTTCTGAATTTCTGATTGCTGTCTGTCTATGGATTTTTCCAGCTTATTAAACTTTTCATTACGTTCCTGAATAATGTTTCTAATTTCTTCAGTTGCTTTGTGTTGTGTTCCTTGGCTTGTTCTGCGTATTGCCTCATTTCCTTCCTGATGTTTTGAAGGGTTCTGTATATTAAACTTTTGTATTCTGCATCTGGTAATTCCAGGAATGCACTTTCATCTAGAAGATCCCTTCATTCTTTGTTTTGGGAGCCTGTTGAGGTGATCATGGTCTGTTTCTTTATGTGACTTGATATTGAGTGTTGCCTCTGCGCCGTCTATAAATTATTGTATTAGTTTATGCTCACTTACTGTGTCATAGCTTCTTGCTTTGTTTTGTTTTGGTATACCCCTATGGGTTGCTTGAGTGAGCTAGCTTGATTATTTTTGCCCTTGGAGCTCTGACGTCCTGTCCCCAGATGGCTGGAGCTGTTATCAGGTATATCAGTCTAGGAGTCCATTCAGTATTCTTGTATGAATTCAGCTCAGGTTTCCAGGTGGCTGATCATCAAGTGTGTGGTACAGGCTCTGTCTTACAGTCTTAGGGGGCAGGGGTGATTTGCATGTATACCAGTATCTGATTGCAGCAGGGGGTCACACTCTAAACAAAGCAGGGGGCTGAGAACAGACCCCTGAGTGTCTCTGATGGAAGCGTGTCCCTGTTCCCTAGAGCATGGAGGTGGGTGGGTTCTGTAGGGGGACCATGGGCACCCAAAGTTTTTGTTTGTAAGGACTGGGAGGTACCAGTTATCTTTGGACCCCTGTCACAGGTGGGTGGATGACCTGAGTGGTTAGGTGAGGACCTTGTTTAATAGGCAAAGCAATGTCAAATGTCAAACACCCACCTCTCCACCGTACAGCGGAAATGGTTGGAGTTTGCCAACAAGGGCCTATTCTCCCGAAATAGGCCCATACAAGTCCATGCAGAAGAGAAAAGTGCTCAAGGTCCACGGATTGTTTATGCCTGGGCAGGAACCACTTCTGTCCTGAGCGCCCCCAGTTAATGGAGCTAGCAAATTATCTTTTCCCCCCAGTTGCAAATTTTTTCCTTCCCCAAGGCTGGGAGGATGGCTGTAGGTGCTCAACAGGGCCTATCTCAGGCTCAGGGATTCCACTGCTGAAGTTGGCTTGGGAGTGGAAGGGGGCACAGGAAAATACACGCAAGTACTTGGCTCTTGCTGAGAGCACCATTCTTCTCAGGTTCTGGAGGTGTGAGTAGGCTGTGTGGCTGCCTACTTCTCCCTGAGGAAACTGCGGCCGAACACTAGTACCAGCCTGCCACTGCCACTGCTCTGGGAATGGTGCCTGAAGGCTCCCTGCGATTCAGGTCCAGTAACTTCTCTCCACTTCTGAACATTCTCTTCCTCCCCTGCCCCTCAGTTCATTTTCTAAACTTGCCTTTGAAGCTCAGGGCTCCCAGCTTGTCACAAATATACTCGTTTCACTTGTTTTCTTCGGGTCTTTGTTGTAAGGAGGGCTTGCCGGAAGTGTCTGTCTATTCTGCCACCTTGGCTCTGCCTAAGTTAATTTTTTGCATGGTGTGATGTATGGGTCTTGTTTCATTTTTTTGCAGATGGATATCCAGTTATGACAGCACCACTTGTTAAAAAGACTGTCTTTTCCCCATTTAAACTTTGGGCCTTTGCCAAGTATCAGCTGCTCATATGTGTACAGATTTATGCCCGGATTCTGAATTCTGTTCCATTGGTCTATGTATCTGTTGTTGTACCAGCACCAGGCTGTTTTGACTTCTGTGGCAGTATAATATGTTCTAAACTCAGGTAGTGTGATGCCTCCCACTTTGTTCTTCTTTTTCAGCAATGCTGTACTTACCCAGAGCCTCTTTCCTTTCCATATGAAGTAGGTGATTTGTTATTCCATCTCATTTAAAAATGTCACTGGTATTTGGATTGGGGTTCCATTGTATCTATAGATCGCTTTGGGCAGGATAGACATTTTTACAATGTTGAGTCTTCCTACCCATAAACAAGGTATATTTTCAACTTACGAAGGTATCTTTTGGTTTCTTGCAGTAATGTCTTTTTGTTTTCTTTGTATAAGTCTTTTACGTCTCTGGTTAGATTTATTCATAAGTACTTTATCTTCTTAGGGGCTATTGTAAATGGTATTGATTTGGTGATTTCTCTCTCTTTGTTGATGTAAAAGAATCTAACTGATTTATATATGTTTATCTTGTATCCTGAAACACGATTGAACTCTTCTATTAGTTTCAGTAGTTTCCTTAAGGATTCTTTAGGTTTTTCTGTGTATAAGATCATATCATCTGCAAACAGAGATACTTTTACTTCTTCTTTGCCAATTTGAAAAAAAAAATTTTTTTTTTTTTCTTTTATTTCCTTATCTAGCCTTATACCTCTGGCTAGGACCTCAAGTACAATGTTGAATAAGAGTGGTGATAAAGGGCATCCTTGTCTGGTTCCTGTTCTCAGTGGGAATGGTTTCAGTCTCTCTCTGTTTAGGGTGATGTTGGCTATTGGCTTTGTACAAATGCCCTTTATTATGTTTAGGAATTTTCCTTCTATTCCTAATTTGCTGAGGGTTTTTATTATGAATGGGTATTGGACTTTGTCAAATGCCTTTTCTGTATCAATTGATAAGATCATGTGGCTCTTGTCTTTTGTTTTATTTATGTGATGGATTACATCGATTGTTTTTGTAATGTTGAACCATCCCTGCATACCTGGTATGAATCCCACTTGGTCAAGGTGAATTTTTTTTTGATATGTTGTTGAATTCTTTTGGGTAGAATTTTGTTGAGAATTTTTGCATCTAAGTTCATGAGGGATATACGTCTGTAATTTTCTTTTTTTGTGGAGTCTTTACCTGGTTTTGGTATCAGGGTTAGGCTGGCTTCATAGAATGTGTTTGGGAGTATTCCGTCCTTTTCTATGCTCTAAAATATCTTTAGTAGTAGTAGTGTTAACTCTTCTCTGAAAGTTTGGTAGAATTCTCCAGTGAAGCCATCAGGGCCAGGGCTTTTCTTCATTGGGAGTTTTTTTTTTTTTTATTATTATTATTTTCTCAAACTCTTCTTTTGTTATAGGTTTATTTAGTTGTTCTGTCTCTATTTGTGTTAGTTTATGTAGGTAGTGTGTTTCTAGAAATTTGTCCATTTCCTCTAGGTTTTCAAATTTGTTAGAGTACAACTTTTCACAGTACTCTGTTATGATTCTTTTAATTCCATTTTGGTCTGTTGTGATATTCCCATCTCATTTATTTGGCTTATTTGCTTTGTCTCCTGTTTTTCTTTTGTCAGTCTGGCCAATGATTTATCGATTTCGTTAATCTTTTCAAAGAACCAGCTTTTGGTCTTGTTAACTCTTTCAATTGTTTTTCTGTTTTCTATTTCATTTCATTCTGCCCTATTTTTAATTATTTGCTTTCTTTTGGTGCCTGAAGGCTTCTTTTTTTGCTCGCTTTCTATTTGTTCAAATTATAGGGATAATTCTTTGATTTTAGCCCTTTCTTCTTTTTGTATGTATGCATTTATATTGATATAATTGACCTCTGAGCTCTGCTTTTGCTGTGTCCCAAAGGTCCTGATAGGAAGTGTTTTCATTCTTATTGGATTCTATGGATTTCTTTATTCCGTCCTTGATGTCTTCTATAACCCCGTCGTTTTGAGCAGGGCTTTGTTCAGTTTCCAAGTGTTTGATTTCTTTTCCCTGTTTTTCCTGTTATTGACTTTTACTTTTATGGCCTTCTGGTCAGAGAAGATGCTTTGTAATATTTCAATGTTTTGGATTCTGCTAAGGCTTGCTTTATGACCTAATATGTGGAAAAGAAAGTATACTTGGTTGCTGTTGGGTGGAGTGTTCAGTATATGTCTATGAGGTCAAGTTGGTTAGTTGTGGCATTTAGCTCTTCCATGTCTTTACTGAGCTTCTTTCTGGATATTCTTTCCTTCACTGAAAGTGGTCTGTTGGTCTCCTGCTATTATTGTGGAGCTGTCTATCTCACTTTTCAATGCTGTTAGAGTTTGTTTTATGTATCTTGAAGCCCTGTCATTGGGTGCATAAATATTTAATATGGTAATATCCTCCTGGCATATTGTCCCTTTAATCATTATATAGAGTCCTTCCTTATCCTTTGTGGTAGATTTAAGTGTGAAGTCTGTTTTGTCAGAAATTAGTATAGCCACTCCTACTCTTTTTTGATCATTGTTTGCTTGATATATTTTTTCCATACTTTGAATTTCAGTTTTTTTGTGTTTTTAAGTATAATGTGTGTCTCTTGCAGGCAGCATATAGCCGGATCATGTTTTTTCTAATCCATTCTGCAACTCTCTGTGTCTTTATTGGTCCGTTTGGTACATTTACATTCAGTGTAATTATAGATAAGTATGAGTTTTTGTTTGTTTGTTTGTTTAGTGCTGTCATTTTGATGCCTTTTTTGTGTGTTGTTGACAGTTTCATTTTTCAACTTACTTTTTTGTGCTAAGCAGTTTTTTTTTTTTATGAATTGTGTGTTCCTCTTTTTCATTGTGGTTGAATTTGTTTTTGCTGAGTCTTTATGTTTATCTTGTTTTTATTTTGAAGTGTAGGATTGTTAGTCTTCTTTGTGGTTACCTTGATATTTACCCCTATTTTTCTAAGTTTAAACCTAACTTGTATCTCCCTATATCACCTTCATTTCCTCTCCATATGGGAGATCTATGCCTATTTTATTTATTCCTCTTTATTGTTTATTGTCATCTTTTATATAATGACATCTCTGAGTCCCTGTTTTGAGCATTTTTTTTTTCTTTTTTTAATCTTGATTTCTTTTTATGATTTCCCTATCTGATTTGGTACCTGGTTGCTCTGTTCTGTGTTCTAGTGTTGGGTTGATATCTGATACTATTGGTTTTCTATCCAGAAAATTCCCTTTAATATTTCTGGTAGTTTTGGTTTGGTTTTTGCAAATTCCTAAGCTTCAGTTTATCCGTGTTTTAATTTTATATTTGAGAGACAGTTTTGCTGGCTATATGATTCTTGGCTGGCAATTTTTCTCCTTCAATGCTTTATATATGTCATCCCATTGCCTTCTTGCCTGCATGGTTTCTGCTGAGTAGTCTGAACTTATTCTTAGATTCTCCTTTGTAGGTGACTTTTTGCCTATCCCTGGCTCCTCTTGAAATTTTCTCTTTATCTTTGGTTTTGGCAAGTTTGATGACAATATGTCTTGGTGACTTTCTTTTGGGACCTACCTTGTATGGGGTTCAATGAGCATCTTGGATAGATATCCTTTCATCTTTCATGATATCAGGGAAGTTTTCTGTCAACAAATCTTCAGCAGTTCTCTCTGTATTTTCTGTAATCCCTCCCTGTTTTGGTATTCCAATCACTGGCAAATTATTCTTCTTGAGAGACTCCCACATGATTCTTAGGATTTCTTCACTTTTTTTGAATTGTTTTATCTGGTTTTTCTTCAAATATATTGGTGCCAAGTGACTTATCTTCAATCTCACAAATTCTGCATTCTACTTGCTCAATTCTGCTCCTTTGACTTTCTATTGAGTTGTCTAATTCTGTAATTTTATTATTAATCTTCTGAATTTCTGAATGCTGTCTCTCTATGGATTCTTGCAATTTGTTAAATTTTTCATTATGTTCTTGAATAATCTTTTTAATTTCTTCAACTACTTTATCTGTGTGTTCCTTGGCTTTTTCTGTTTCTGTTTGTTTCCTGATCTCATTCATGATGTCGTTCCCAATGTCTCGAAGATTAATCTTTTGTATTCTGCTCTGGTAATTCCAGGAACACATCTTCATCCAGGAGAGTCCTTGATTCTGTGTTTTGGGAGTTTGTTGAAGCAATCATAGTCTGCTTCTTTATGTGATTTGATATTGACTGTTGTCTCCAAACCATCTATAAGTTATTCTGTTAATTTATTTTGTTTGCTCACTGTGTCCTAGTTTCTTGCTTTGTTTTGTTTCAGTATAGCTAAATAGGCTACTGGAGTGAGCTAACTTGGTTACTGGAGCCTTTGGAGCACTAGTGTCCTGTTACCAGATGGCTAGAGCTATTACCGGGTATATGAGCCTATGAGTCCATTCACTATTCTTGTACGGAACCAGCTCAGGTGTCCTGATTGTTGGTCACCTAGTGTGTGGTGTAGACTATCACCAACTATCTTAAGAAGCAGTAGCGATGGATGTATGCACTGGTTTCTGGTAGTGGCGGGGGTCACACTTTGAGGAAGGTGGGGGGCTGACAGCCTCCCCCCAGATGTCAGCAAGGAAGGGGTATCTCTGTTCTTTAGAGTGCTCTGGTGAGGAGGATCTGCAGCTGTAACTTAGGTACCTAGTGCTTATATCTGTAAGGACTGGTAGGCACCACTATCCTTTTGCAGGTGGCTAGGTGGCGTGGATGGAGTCTCCAGTCCTCAGGCACCTCCTGTGGATGGGTGAAGGCCCTGTTTACTAGGCAGAGCAGTATCAGACCCCCAAAACCTGCCTCTCCATTGCACAGCTGAAACATTTACAGTCAAATCTCAAACAGATTTACCCTTGCAATATAATAGCCACCTAGATCCATGTAGGGGTGAGAGACAAAGTCTGTGTGTTGCTTATGCCTGGACTGAAGTTGCTCCTGCTCTAAGCTTCCTGATTAGGGGAGTCTGAAGTGTATCCACCCTCCCCCCACCCATTTGGTAATTTGTTCCTTCTCCCAGGCCAGGAGAATGGCTCAGAGAGAGCAGTAGTTTTTATCTCAGGCCCAGGAAAACCAACTATTAGTGAAGCTGGCTGGGGTAGAGGGAGGAGGGATCAGATAGACAGGAGAGAGTTCTTTCAGAAAAAGGAGCTATTAGATCCGTGCGTGGTAAATTAGACAAAATCACTTATCTTGTATAGTGAGCACTGTTTTATCTCAGATTCCAGAGTCGTGTGTAGCCTGTGTGCATTAGCTGGGTCCCCGCCGAGACTGCCTCAGGGGATTAGGGCTGCATCCTTCTCTTGCCTTCTTTTGCTGAAGCAGCTGTGTCTTAAACACCACAGCCAGTCCCATGGCCATCACGCCAGGGGGTCAGGATGCTGGCCCTTCAGTTGCCTTCTTTCACTGAACAAGCCACTTTCTAAACACTGCAGCCAGCCCTGTTGTAGACACACCACATGGTCAGGAGTGTGCCACTCTGCTTGCCTTCTTTCAAGGAAGCTGCTGTGTCTCAAGAAACTGTCATCAGCCCCACCACTATTGTGCCAAAAAACAGTGACAACAAATCGAAGCTGAGGCAC
This sequence comes from Elephas maximus indicus, assembly GCF_024166365.1. Lineage (NCBI taxonomy): Eukaryota > Metazoa > Chordata > Mammalia > Proboscidea > Elephantidae > Elephas > Elephas maximus. Next base: position 84,086,319 of record NC_064825.1, read on the forward strand.
TGCATGGGCTCAGCAAGTTGTCGCTTGTTCTGCACTGCCTCTCCCTCCCCCATTGCTCAGACCAATTCCTTAATTTTGCCTTTGCTGCTCAGAGATCCTAGCTTCTTATATATATAATCGATTCACTTGATTTTTTGGGTCTTTGTTGTAAGAGGGATCGGCAGAAGCTACTGGCTAGTTTGCCATCTTAGCCTTGCCCTCAACCATCTTTTGATTTCTTGACTGCTGCTTCCATGGGTGTTGATTGTGGATCCAAGTAAAATGAAATCCTTAACTACTTAAATTTTTTCTGTGTTTATCATGATGCCATGGATGGGATTGTGTTCCCCCAATTTCTCTTTGTTAAAGCCATCTACTTGTGATATTTCTGTTATAGAAGCACTAGATAACTAAGACACATGCTGTTGCTTATTGGTCCAGTTGTGAGGATTTTGTTTTCTTTATGTTGAGGTATAATCCATACTGAAGGCTGTAGTCTTTTGACCATCAGTAAGTGCTTCAAGTCCTTTTCAATTTCAGCAACCAAAGTTGTGTCATTTGTATAGTGGAGGTTGTTAATGAGTCTTTCTCCAGTTCTGATGCCAGGTTCTTCTTCATAGAGTCCAGCTTCTCAGATTATTTGCTCAGCATACAGACTCAATAAGTATGGTGAAAATATACAACCCTGATGCACACTTTTCCTGACTTTAAACAGTGTGGTATCCACTTATTCTGTTTTAATGATTACCTCTTGATCTATGTACAGGTTCCCCATGAGCACAATTAAGTGGCTGACTTTAGTTAAGTGTAAATTCTGTTGTGTAAGAATTGCCAATTCTATTTGTCCCCTACTCCTTTACAATAGGAAGACTTTGGCCATTGTTTCAAAGGCACTTGCAAATCCCATAGTTTATATGTAGCCTCTCCTGTAGAATGCATTATTATTTTGCTGATTCTTGAGTGACAGAGGCAACTTCAAATGCCACTTATTGATATTAACTTCTGCCAACCCCCTCACTCAGTTCCCCAAATTGCATATTTCTTATTTCTGTAGAGTGAGAGTAGTAGAAACTGGCACAATTAAGAAGTGAACTTTATGTTATTCTCAAGATCGATACCATGGAGACAGAACTGGTTTGGGAAATTTCCAACTGTCCCTCTCTCTCTCATTCACAGGCTTTAGTACTGATATGCCATAAAAACTTGTATACAAAAATAAGTTTGAGTTGTCAGAAATCCAAAGGATTATGGTTCCTGGGGGCACGACAGGGCATATATAACTTGGGATTCTCTACATTGCACCCCTACTTTAAAACTCAGTACAAAAAGATCTTTTTGTACTTTTTTGATCAATTCTAGTGGATACTTACACTTCTTTCCTTTACATAAAGTTAATATTCATTATAGAATCTATGCTGTATTGTTTTTCTCCAGGTATAGCACTTACCTCTAATCTGCTGCCAGGTTCTTGCATTGGCTAAATTCAGTCAGAAGCCAGAGAGCAAGGAAGCAAAGGAACTCATTGATGCAGTCCATTACGGTCAGCCCTGTGCACACGGAGCAGGATAGAGAGTAGATCTGGAGGGTCAAATTGGACATTAACCCTAAGTATACTCTCTAATGAAAAATCAGGGTGGCAGCTCCCTTTTTTTTGTGTTCGATTAAATTCAACAAACACAGCAGAGTAGGTACAAAAGTCTGTGCTGCACATTGCAAAGGGTAAAAAGATGAGTAAATCTCTAACTCTATCCTTAGACTACCAAACAAATAACCAAGTGACTGTACTATAAAGTACAGAAAAAAAAAAAGAAAGAAAGGGAGATAATTAAGAGAGAGGGAGATATTATACTTAACATACTAAGAGAAAAGACCATGTTCCATAAATTCTTATTAAATGCAGAATATTACAGAGTTTATTTTGTGCTTGTTCAGAATAAGTCAGGATGGGCTGAGGGTATATATGTAAAGGTCGAAAATCTGTTGTCATATGTGAATAAGAAACAGTAGCAAAATTTGGAAATGAACAAATGTTTTTTGAATGCCTACTATGTAAAAGACATTATGCTAGATACTGGAGATCTAATGGTGATTAAGAATGCAACATTCCCAGTTTTCATGTAATTAGCAGTCTGGTGGGGAAGGTAGATAACTGGCCAAGCATTGCAAGACAAGTTGATAAGAACTGTTATAAACAACGCGTTTGTCAGTTTGTCATACTGTGGAGGTTTGTGTGTTGCTGTGGTGTTGGAAGCTATGCCACGGGTACTCAAATACCAGCAGGGTCACCCATGGAGGACAGGTTTCAGCTGAGCTTCCAGCTTAAGACAGACTAGGAAGAAGGACCCAGCAGTCTACTTCTGAAAAGAATTAGCCAGTGAGAAATTTATGAATAGCAGCTGAACATTGTCTGATAGAGTGCCGGAAGATGAGCTCCTCAGGTTGGAAGGCACTCAAAAGATGACTGGGAAAGAGCTGCCTCTTCAAAGTAGAGTCGACCTTAAGGACATGGATGGAGTCAAGATTTCCGGACATTCGTTTGCTGATGTGACATGACTCAAAATGAGAATAAGCAACTGCAAATATCCATTAATAAATGGAACCCGGAATGTGCAAAGTATGAATCTAGGAAAATTGGAAATCATCAAAAATGAAATGGAATTCACAAAGATTCATATTCTAGGCATTAGTGAGCTGAAATGGACTGGTATCGGTCATTTTGAATCAGACAATCATATGGTCTACTATGCTGGGAATGACAACTTGAAAAGCAATGGCATTGCATTCATCATCAAAAAGAAAATTTCAAGATCTATCCTGAAGTACAATGCTGTCAGTGATGGGAAAATACCCGCACTCCTACAAGGAACAGCAGTTAATATGACTATAATTAAAATTTATGCAGTAACCACAAAGGCCACAGATAAAGAAATCGGAGATTTTTACCAACTTCTACAGTCTGAAATTGATGGGATATGCAATCAGGATGCATTGCTAACTATTGGAGATTGAAATTCAAAAGTTGGAAACAAAGAAAAAGGATCAGTAGTTGGAAAATATGGCCTTGGTGATAGAAACGGTGCTGGAGATCACATGATAGAATTTTGCAAGGCCAATGACTTCTTCATTGCAAATACCTTTTTTCAACACATAAACAGCTACTATATACACGGACCTTGCCAGAGGGAATACACAGAAATCAAATCAACTACATGTGTGGGGAGAGATGATGGAAAAGCTTGATATCATCAGTCAGAACAAGGCCAGAGGCCAACTGTGGAACAGACCATCAATTCCTCATAAGCATGTTCAAGTAGAAACTGAGGAAAATTAGAACAAGTCCATGAGATCCATAGTGCAACCTCGAGTATACCCCACCTGAATTTAGAGACCATCTCAAGAGTAGATTTGATGTGTTGAACACTAATTACCACAGACCAGAAGAGTTGTGAAATGACATCAAGAACTTCATACATGAAGAAAGCAAGAGGTCATTAAAAAGACAGGAGAGAAGGAAAAGTCCTAAATGGATATCAGAAGAGACTCTAAAACTTGCTCTTGATCATCGAGTAGCAAAACAAACAAAAAAATGATGAAGAGCTGAACAGAAGATTACAAAGGGTGGCTTGAGAAGACAAAGTATTATAATGACATGTGCAAAGAGCTGGAGATAGAAAACCAAAAGAGGAGACATGCTCAGCAATTCTCAAACTGAAAGAACTGGGGAAAAAATTCAAGCCCCAAGTTGCAATACTGAAGGATTCTATGGGGAAAATATTAAATGATGCAGGAAGCATCAAAAGATGGAAGGAATACACAGTCAGTATACCAAAAAGAATTGGTTGTTGTTCAACCATTTCAAAAGGTAACATATGATCAGGAACTGATGGTATTGAAGGAAGAAATTCAATCTACATCAAGGGCATTGGCGAAAAACAAGGCTCCCGGGAATTGACGCAATACCAATTGAGATGTTTCAACAAACAGATGTAGAGCTGGAAGTGCTCATTCATCTATGCCAAGAAATTTGGAAGACAGCTATCTGGCCAATAGACTGGAAGAGATCCATGTTTATGTATATTCCAGAGAAAAGTGATCCAACAAAATGTAGAAATTATTGAATGATATCATTAACATCACTTGCAAGCAAAATTTTGCTGAAGGTCATTCAAAAATGGCTGCAGTAGTGCATCCACACGGAAGTGCCAGAAATTCAAACCAGATTCAGGAGAGGACATAGAACCGGGCTATCATTGCTGATGTCAGATGGATCCTGGCTGAAAGCAGAGAATACAAGAAAGAGGTTTACCTGTATTTTATTGACTATGCGAAGGCATTTGACTATGTGGATCATAATAAGTTATAGATAACATTGTGGAGAATGGGAATTTTGCAACACTTAATTATGCTCATGAGGAACCTGTACATAGATAGATCAATAGGCAGCTATCCAGACAGAGCCAGGGGTTGCTCCGTGGTTGAAAGTCGGGAAAGGTATGCATCAGGGTTGTATCCTTTCGCCATACCTATTCAATCTGTATGCTGAGCAAATAATGGGAGAATCTAGACTGTATGAAGAATGGGGGATTGGGACTGGAGGAAGACTCACTAACAACCTGCATTATGCAGAGGACACACCCTTGCTTGCTGAAAGTGAAGAGGACTTGAAGTACTTACTGATGAAGATCAAAGATCACAGCCTTCAATATGGTTTATACCTCAACATAAAGAAAATAAAAATCCTCACAACTGGACCAATGAGCAACATCATGATAAATGGAGAAAAGATTGAGGTTGTCAAGGATTTAATTTTACTTGGATACACAATCAACACCTATGAAAGCAGCAGTCAAGAAATCAAAAGATGCATTGCATTGGGCAAATCTGCTGCAAAAGACCTCTTTAAAGTGTGGAAAAGCAGTAACGTCACCTCGAGGAATAAGGTGTGCCTGACCCAAGCCATGGTGTTTTCAATCACCTCGTATGCAAGCCAAAGTTGGACAATGAACAAGGAAGACTGAAGAAGAATTGATGCCTCTGAATTGCAGAGCTGGCAAAGAATATTGAATAAACTGTGGACTGCCAAAAGAATGAACAAACCTGTACAACCAGAATGCTCCTAGAAGCAAGGATGGTGAGACTTTGCTTCACATACTTGGCACGTGCTATCAGGAGGGATCAGTCCCTAGAGAAGGACATCATGCTTGGTAAAGTACAGTGTCAGCGAAAAAGAGGAAGACCCTCAATGAAATGGATTGGTACAGTGGCTGCAACAATGGGCTCAAGCATAGAAACAATTGTGAGGATGGCACAGGACCCAGCAGTGTTTTGTTCTGTTGTTCATAGTGTTGCCATGAATTGGAACCAACTCGACAGCACCTAACAACAACAACATTATAAACACAGTAAAAGTGCTATACGAGCATGGCTGAGGAAAACAAGAATTAGAGAACTACAGTGTAAGATAGTTCAGGAGACGTTTTGCAGCATAAGTTGTATCTAAATTGTAAGCTGAAAAAATGAGTTGAGTGGTAATTAAGATCCTGGCCAGTATAAGGTTACTGTGAGAATGTATAAAGTGGTTTAAAAAAAAAAAAAAAGACTAGCTTGAAACATAAATCGTTAAGAAAGGCCAGAGGAAGAGGATCCTGCCAAAAGACAGAACAAGTTGTATGATAGGTGGGAGAAAACCTAGAAGTGCATGGTGTCAAAAACCCTTGTAGAAGAGAGTGTTCCCAGAATTGGTTTTTGATGGTAACATTTCCCATAATCACTTTTCAGTGGCATGCAGGGAAGACTTGATGATACTATATTCCTAAGGAGAGGCACAGACATTTTATCTTTCAATTTCAAATTTCATTGTTTCAGTGTCTATGGGGAATGACTTTCCTCACTCTTCTGATAGTTCAGTCTTTTGGGGGACATATAAGTCACTACCTTGACAGTCTCACTAATGGACTATAAGTATAATTAGGCTCAAGAACTTTCTATTACGGAGTTACTAAAGACCCTTTAAAGTATTGAAAAGCAAAGATATCACCTTGAAGACTGAGGTGAGCCTGACCTAAGCCATGGTGTTTTCAGTCACCTCATATGCAAGCCAAAGTTGGACAATGAATAAGGAAGACCAGAGAAGAATTGATGCCTTTGAATTGTGGTGTTAGCAAAGAATATTGGCTATACTAATGGACTGTTTTTATGGACTGCAAAAGAATGAACAAATATGTCTTTAAAGAAGTACAATCAGAATGCTCCTTAGAAGCAAGGATGGAAAGACTAGGCCTCACATACTTTGGACATGTTATCAGAAGGGATCGGTTTTGGAGAAGGACATCATACTTGGTAAAGTAGAGGGTCATCGAAAAAGAGGAAGAACCTCAACGAGATGGATTGACACAGTGGCTGCAACAATGAGCTCAAACATAACAACAGTTGTGAGGAGGCACAGGACCAGATGGTGTTTATTTCTGTTGTACATAGGGTTGCTACAAGTCGGAGCCAACTCCATGACACCTAACAACAACATAGTAAGTATATATGAATAACCCAGCCATTTTATCTGGAGCTATGTCGATTACTCAAACAAGTATTTTTCAATATCAATGTGTAGAATTCCTTTGCTAAAAAGCAACCGTGCAAAAACCAAAAACAAAAAAAAATTAAAAACAGGACAGGACAGTGACAGACTAGGTGGGATTCCATAATCGGTTAATATAATTATTTCCAAATCCTCATGACTTTTATATTACACAACTACCTATGATTTTTCTTAGCTGATCCCTACTTATATAAAGCAACACAGTGTACTTGATGAAAAATTGGGGGGCTGCTGAATTTGCCGAGGCAGAAGGCTAGGGCAGAAATTTCTTATGAGAATACCATTTAAGGACTCTGGCCTTGCATCATCAAACAGACATTTTTCAGAAGTTGTCAGTTTCCTCCCTTTATTAATTTAGGTGTAGGGAGCTAAATTTCAGAGCTGTCATTTAGCTAAGACACAAAGTTGTAAGACTTGGGGTGTAGATGGACAAGGCACACAACTTGTCTTTGCTGTACTCAAGCATATCGACTGATTCCAATCCACCTAAATTAATTAAATCTCTTGGTACCAAGAGTCAGAAGATAAACTAAACAGGTAATGTTAATAATTTATCCTTGAGTGACAAAGGCATTTTTCTGTTGAGTCCAAAAAGGTTAAACTTGACTACAGAACTCTCATGGAGGAATTTCTTTTTAAAGTACTTAACAGGTCTCATAAGAGGCAAAGGGTGGAATAACTTAAAGTATTTACCCTAAAAATTTTCAAAGAGATCAATTATAAAATTATAGCTACATTGTTAAAGCATTTTGGAAATTAAACTCCTGAGGACAGTGACAATGTCTATTGTGTCCATTACTACATTCTTAGCACTTAGCACCTAATATTGCCTGGAACATGCTAGTATTCAAAATATTTCATGGATAAATAGTGCATGAATATCAGTTTGATTCAAAAGATTCTCATACAAATATTTGCCTGAAGAATTCTGAAAGCTGTTCTAAGTATGATTTCTATTAGAAAACAAATAGCTTTTCTGTGTCCATCAATGTCTAACCCACATTGTGCTGAATTGGAAGAGGCATTCAACAGCCTCTTCTGCTCATTCTGCTCATTTTGTTTAGTATGGTTTCCATTTAAGTACACCTCTGCCTTATATGTGAATCTGCAGGTTACAAACACAAGTGCAGTTTGCAAACACAAGAAGTAGAGTCTTTCTTGGTACATGTAAACAGCCAGGAGGCAATTAAGCCTTGGTTGCAGTGACTAAAAGTAATCTACTAACAAAAGAAATGAGATTGTTCTAGTTACAGAAGAATAATGCCAGATGGGAGGCCAACCAAGAGTTTTTATAGCAGCAGCTAGTTAAGTAAGAGGGAATTAAATTCCTTGAATGGAGCAAATAAATGAGACTAGGTTTAAATTAACCCTCAATGAAGATATAATAAGGGTGGATATTATAATAAGGGTTTTCAGTGTTCATTTCTGGAGATTCTAAGCACTTCTGAGGTTAATGGAATCATAAAGAAAATACCTGTTGAGAAAACAAGCCTTAGGATACAGTGCAGAATAATCACTTTATGTCCTGGCTAAGAAGCAGATACCAAATCATAATGATCACTTAGGAGGAGAAGGAGGCAAAAACAATAACAACGTTAAATTATTATTCATCTATACTGGGTCTTTAGAATTGAAAGCACAATGTTAAACTAACCAAGCTTATTTTCAAAAGTCTCTTGGATTCTGTTTTTCTTCAATTTTCTAGTCCTTTAAGAGGAAAATGTCTGGTGTGACAAGTTTCATCTTTGTATCAATAAGCTGTTTGAAATGCTTTAGCACACTTGAATTTTATTTATATATACCAGAACTTTAATAGCATGGAAGAGAGATCTTCTATCATAAATTCTTGTCTTTTAAAGAGACAACATATTCTTTTGCCAAAATATCTTCCCTCCCATTGGATTACTACAAATTCCCCAAACAGCTTATGCTGTTTCTTACTTTTGCACGTGCTTGGAATACCTTGCTCCTCTTGCCTGAGCGTGAAGAAACGTGAGGAAGTGCTCTGAAATCAGTCTCTTTTATTCCAAATCCCAGTTCTGCTATTTCCTCACTGTATGATATTTTAAAAAATTGCCTAACTTTCCAAATTTTAGCTTTTTCATCTATAAACATGGAGTAGTCATAATAACTACTCACAGAGCTGCTGAAAAGATTAAGATAACAAGTAAAAGATTTAGCTAAATAAATGCCTAGCACATAGTGGACAAAGATTGATAGCAATTCTTATTATAATTATTATCATTATACATATTAAATTATCTCCAGGCTCTTCAAGCAAGACAAATTATCTCATAAATTTGGTCACAGACTCTCAAGATACTTTGAAAATCAGTAAATACCAAGATTGGAAATTGAAGTCAATAGCAAAGTGTCACATAATTTCTTAAGGTCCCCTAAAGATTCAACCTGAAGAGATTCCAGAAACATATAAGATGCATAGAAATCCTTTATTGTGATGACTTGGAAAAGACTATCAAATCTTATTCTTATCCATGAATATATGTAAATGCAATGATAAAATCATTATTTTGTTATCATTGCATGAAAAGGGGCTTTTAGTCCCCTAGTCTAAAACCTGAAGGACTCTATTTCTACTTTAGGCTTGATACAATGCATTTCCATGGAGGGCTATTACCACTCTGTCTGTTTAGTTGCTATGACAACTTGTGTCCTGGGATAACATAGGAACAACAAGGACCAGCCTGGCTCGCATGTTATTAGTAATTTATTGACATCACAGTGCTTGCCTAGATCATCAGACCAGGTAACGCAATGTACAAAATTAGCTCAAAGAACACACTTGACCAAGGCATATAAAAACAATAAATGATTTTTTAGCTAGTCCATTATGCTTATAATTAACTTTAATTTTAATCCTTTCCTCTCATATTAATAATCCATATGCTATAGCAAATATGTGGGTATTACCTGGACAGATAAGAACAAATCTAGGGAGTCTCATCTAGGTATACCTCTCTGTATGAACTCTTGGTGTATTTGGCATCGTGTTTCACTCATAGATACATACATATATCCCCTAAGAACCTGAATTTCTTGATATCTTGTCACTGAAGCAAAGGCAGTATTCAAAATATTTAAAAATCAGGAGGAGATTGGCATCAACCATTCAGAATGCAGTAATATCCTAAGGAAGAAGTAGTGAAGCTCCGCATATGCAAACCTTTTTTTCTTACCTCCTGTAGTGAGGTGAGGCCATGTGACTAGCAATAATTGATGTCATCACCTCAAACCATCAAATTATCACTGCCCTGACTGCAGCAACCATTGAGGCTTCAAATTAATATGGAGGGGTTGCCTGAATAGCAACAAACTGAGAGTGTTGGAAAAAAAATCTGCATGTGTGTGTGTATGTGTGTGGGTGTTATTTTGGAGCTTTTGTTACTGCAGCATAACTTATCCTACAAACTAATCAGAATGGGCCCGGGACATAAACATATATATGGTTGTACTGGTGCACACCAGCTAAATAATAGTCCTGGCTGTACTGTCCTTTCCATTCTCTTCCATTTTTAGCCTGAAAAAATCAGGCAACAAAAATACAATCGATTTAAAGATCAACAGCATAACAGTGGAAACACGATCTTTTTAAGGAAGAAGTATGAACAAGTAATAATTAAGTTGCTCTATTATGGCTGCTAACCAAAAGGTTAGAAGTTCGAATCCACCAGCCACTATGGGGTAGCTCTACTCTGTCTGGTAGGGTCGCTATGAGTTGAAATGGACTAGATAGCAAGGGATTTTATTTTGTTTTTGGTTTTATTGAATAGACAGGAACCCTGGTAGTACAATCGTTAAGCACTTGGATGCTAACCAAAAGGTTGGCAGTTTGAACACACCAGTTGTTCTATGGAAAAAAGACCTGGTGATCTGCTCCTATAAAGAAACCCTACGTGGCAGTCTACTCTGTCACGTAGGTTTACTATGAGTTAGAACGGACTCGAAGGCACACAACAACAACATTGAATACATAAAAAATGCAGAACGAGAAAAGACTGTAACAGTCTCATTTTGAAGAACAAAGATACTAACTAGAAAAATGCAATGGTGAATTCCTTCAGATACAGCTTAACCCAATAGTTAAGACAATGTATGAAGCTTCTCTCCTCTCAGATTTACTTGCTTATCTTGGTTTTCTTCTTAGATGAGCTCTATCTACTTGCATCTAGATGATCAATGTCATTCTTGTGTCAGTCTGTATAGATTTTAGTAACAATGCATACATTTCAGTGGCTAACCACTTGTTTACACTACATGCCCTATAAACTTAAAAGTTAACTGCCCCCCCCACACACATATACACACTCCCAATATACAATGATGAAAGAGAAACAATGCCATTAGGAAAAGGAAACAAAGAATGCAAAAAGCAAGCGCTGGGCTCTATTGCATCCCCCCACTGGAAAGATGCTTTGAAAGCCTCCTACTCCAGGTAGAGAATATTTCTTAATAAGACTCCAAATTTGCTTCCTAGGAAGGGTTCCTCACTGCATTATTCCCCACGGACTTTCTGCTCTCTTGGAGGTCCATCCTTTTTCATTAGCCTCTTTGAACATATCTGAAGAGGAGGATGAAAACTATGACCTCCTTTGAACCCAAACATCTATCTGTCCATTAGTCACAGACTCTTTATTCCAATTCAAATAGCTCTTTTAGCAGTTTCAAAATCTTGGTCATAGTCTTACCTGTTTGATTCTAGCCTGCACCAAAAATTCTCACATCAAGAATTATTTTCCTTATCTGCATCACCCTCCCTCAACGTAATTGGGAGATTATCAGACTTCCTTGGGAGAGCCGCACACCTAATGGGAGGAGTTACTGCAACCATTATATAATTTACCACACAGGACAAAGCCAATATCATATATTTTAAATTTTATTATGACAATGTGATCATTAGGGTTGTCTGTCAACTTGGCTGGGCCATGATTCTTAGTAGATTGGCAGTTACGATGTAGTATGACAGTCATTTGACGATGTATGTAGATCTTGATTTCAAGATCTATCTTGAAGTACAACCCTGTCAGTGATAGAAAAATATTCATACACCTACAAGGAAGACCAGTTAATACCACTATTATTCAAATTTATGCAAAAAAAAGATTGAAGTTGTCAAGAACTTCATTTTACTTGGATCCACAATCAAGAGCCACGGAAGTAGCAGTCAAGAAATCAAAAGATGCATTGCATTTGGCAAATTGGTTGCAAAAGACCTCTTTGAAGTGTTAAAAAGCAAAGATGTCACCTTGAAGACTAAGGTACACCTGACCTAAGCCATGGTGTTTTCAATCACCTCATATGCATGCAGAAGCTGGACAATGAATGAGGAAGACTGAAGAAGAATTGATGCCTTTGAATTGTGGTGTTAGTGAAGAATATTGAATACGCCATGGACTGCCAAAAGAACGAAAAAATTTGTCTTGGAAGAAGTACAGCCAGAATGTTCCTTAGAAACAAGGATGGTGAGAATACATCTCGCATACTTTGGACATGTTATCAGGAGGAACCAGTCCCTGGAGAAGGATATCATGCTTGGTAGAGTAGAGGATCAGTGAAGAAGAAGACCCTAAATAAGATGGCTTAACACAGTGACTGCAACAATGGGCACAAGCACAGCAACAATTGTGAGGATGGCAGTGTTTTGTTCTGTTGTATAAAGGGGTTGCTATGAGCCTTAACCGACTCGAGGGTACCTAACAACAACAACATGATGATGTGATCACTTCCATGATGGGATCTGCTGTAAGTAACCAATTAGTTGAAAGGGAATTTCCTTGGGTGTGTGCACTGCATTGAATATAAGAGGGTATTCTGAAAATGCTTGTGGGCTTTCGCTCAGTCTAGATCCTGCAGCTGACTCCTGTTAATCTGACCTCCAGCTCTTGGGATGTGAACTAGCAGCTTACCTGCAGTCTTGCCTGTGGATCTCGGGATTCATTGGTCTTCACAACCTGTGAGCAAGAGCTCTGCTCTCTGGCCTGACAATTTTAGGTTCTTCAGCCCCTGTGGCTCTGTGAATCATGAGAAGCCTCGAGCCTAATCCACAGATTTGGAATGTTCCAGCTTCTACAAATGTATGAGCAATTTCCTTTATATAAATCTCTCTATATAGATATTTATACACTTTACTGGTTTGCTTCTCTAGAAAACCCAGCCTAAGATAGGCAGCATCCTAATTCTCATTCTCAATTTATGTATAGATCTAGGGTGGTTTACATATGCTGTGGTAACAACCTCAAAACCCCAGTGGTGTGTAAAAACAAGGGTTTATTTCTTGCTAGCACTTCATGTCCACCGTGGGTCAGCTGCAGCTCTATTCCGTGTTGACTCTACTCTACAACACAGGATGTTAGTGAAGATGCTATCTGGGACATTGCATGGCAGAGGAGAAATAAAACACTGTTTCTTAATACTCCTTCTCAGGAATGACTCACATTACTTCATTTCACATTGCATCAGGGAACACCACCCACATGCCTGTGTCCGACATCAATGGAGTGTGACGTATGGTCCTTCTGAAGTGAGGGGCAGTCCAAACTTATGAAGAATAATACTCTCTATCACAATTCCCAAACTTATATCATCCTTACAATCAACAGTCCCAGAGAAAGAGCACCTTTCCTTATAGCTCCTAATCATGTGCCCATATATGAACCCTTTGCTGTGCCAAAGGGATGGAGTACTCTCACTGTCCAGGCCTGGGTCCCTAACCCGAATCTTGTGTGGGCATTGGAGAAAGTTTCAGGAAGGCTGCTTTGTAATATGAGATGACTAATCTCACAAAGGAAAGGGAAAAGAAGTACATTAAAAAACAAATGATTGTGTACCATAGAGAAGACTCCAGATTTTTCATTTGTAAGGACATCAAGGATAATGAACGCAATTCTAATTGAAGCTTTCTCCATCAAGAACCTCAAAAAAAAAAAGTTTCCTATGAAGTTTGTCCATGGGGAAATGACTTAAATTCAACAATGCATTTGTGTGATACTGAAATACCTAATAAAACAAGATTATAACTTTAAAATGAACAGAAATAAATAAAATATTATGTGCTTAGGGTCTGAACTAAGCATGTAAAACTTCAGATTTAAAAACAAAAAAAGTAGATTAATGAATGGATAATTTTGCATAGAAGAGTACAAATGGTTATAACCATATGAGATGATACTGATTCCTCATTAGGAATCAGGAAAAAAAGCAATTTCACACACCAGTTAAATAATATTTTTCACTCAGCCTGGCAAAATAATGCAAAAGATTAACAATATCCATTTTTTAAAACTTTACTCTCATACATGGTTGGATATAAAATATTTGAAGAGCAACTAGAAATAATTTTCAAAGTTAAAATATATACATCCTTCAACTTAAAAACTTTATTTCTGGTCATCTACCCTGTCCTATAGGGTCGCTATGAGTCGGAATCGACTCGACAGCATTGGGTTTTGGGGTATCCTATAGAAATAAGGTAAATACATATGAAAATATACATGAACAAAGTTACTAAGTGAGGCTTCATTTATAATAGTAAAAACTAAAGACAACCTAAATGTTCGTCAATAAAAGAACAGGTAAATAAACTTATTTTTTATCCATACTATGAAACAATGCCTAGAAACCTTCTAAAATGATATGCTCACCAAAATATTACTTGACAATACTTACTATTGTGGAATGTGATTATACAGCATATGAAAAGGTAGAAGAGGGTCTTTTTTCCAAATTTCTATTTAAAATCTTATTGGTTAAAATTCATATGATGAACAATGTTACTTGTTAAAAATATGAAGAATTCTGATGTGTCAGTACAAGGTTATCTTACAAACTGATCATCACACCACTGATCTGAGTGTATTAAAAAAAAAAGTTACTGGTGAGTCAATTCTGTGACCCCATGTGTGTCAGAAGCAGAACTCTGCTCCATAGGGTTTTCAATGGCTAAATTTTGAAGTAAATTGTCAGGCCTTTCTTTCAACGCCCCTCTGGGTGGACTTGAACCACTAACTTTTTGGTGTTAATTGTTTGTACCACTGAGGGACTCCAATTGTCTAAGTCTTCAATAAATACTTGATTGAATAGGGACATAGGGTCACTGCACGTTAAATCGATTGACGTTACTCTTTGAAGCCAGAAGATAAACACATGGACAAAATTCCCAGCTGGCTACTTAATAGCTAGGTGACTCCAGACAACTTACCTAGCTTTTCTGAGCCTGTTTCATCATCTATAAAATGTATAAAATGATTTTAATAAACCCCTGTGTAGTGCAAAGAGTTAATGTGCTTGGCTGTTAAATGAAAGGTTGGAGTTTGAGTCCACCCACAGATCCCTGGGAAGAAAGGCCTGACAATCTACTTCCAAAAAATGAGCGATTCAAATCTCTGTGGAGCACAGGACTACTATGAAACACATGCGGTCACCATGAGCTGGAATTAACATGATGGCAAACTGGTTGCTAGGTTGGTTGTTGGTTACCTGGTATTTAAGATAATTAATAATATATATAGTGTGTCACACAAAGTATGTATGTGCTCTATATGTAGGTAGTATCTAGCGGTGTCGGTAGTCAATGATGTTAATTTCATTCATATATATATATCCTCCAAAGTCATCAAAGGCTTATCCTGAAAAAAGTGAAACCTATTGCAGTTAATACGAAAAGTATGTGCCTAACAACTAGATATTCTGTATAAGGCACTATGCAAGGTTTTGTCAAAGGAATAAGGGATCATGCATCATCGTTCTTGCTTTCAAATATTCACATTCAAATGGAAACGATGAGACATATACACCAGAAAATTATATAATAATGTGGCAATAATACCAAGTGCCGTCACAGGGCAGTATAACAGTATTTGCCAAACAACTGTTATTATCAACTGATGCAAAAATTCCACCTGGGAAGGTCTTTGCCTACACCTGAGAAGCCACAGAGATGAACAGTTTGGCTGTTTGGGGTTTCCCATTGTTATCAGGGTAAAGCCCACCACACACTTCTCTTTAATAAGACCCGTCTTTAACAAAACCTGTCTCTTCTCCAGCTTCATCTACCTCCACTCTATCGTCTGTTCCCTGTGCTCCTGCCACACGTCACTTTTTGTAGTTCTTTGATTCTAACAGCCTCCTTCTTTATCACCTGGACAAGGCTTGCACATTCTTCCAGACACAGCTCAGACCCTATCTCCTACTGGAATGAGTTTAGTGTCCCCCTTTTGCACAACAGCTTCATCTTGTGTACACATTTTTCATCACTCTTTTACAATAGACTGCTCTTTGTCTCTCTTTACCACAAGAATGTAGACTCCTTGAAAGCAGAAGCTCTGCTCTTCTCTGAATATGAGTACTGAACACTATGCTTGGCACGTAGTCAGAGTGCAGTAAGTGGGTGTTAAATGTTGGACAGGGCTTTTCTCTGAAAAGGGAGACTTTGACAGAGATTTGTAGGTTAAAAAGGAATTCTTACACTGATTAACTCACAAGACAGAAAAGACTGACAACAAGGAGAGTGCCATGGAAAGGAAATAGAATCATGGGAGCAAAGAAATTCCAGTCCCTTTAGCTATAAACTGTAAATTACCAGTACCCTGTTCCAATGAGGTCTATAGGTGTATTTTTAACTCTGCAGATAACATCTCGTGCAGTTGGCACTAAAATTCAATCTTGCAAAATTTTCAGGAGAATCAATTATTATGTTTTGGTAACAGAATTCTTGCTGTGCAAACAATGATAGTATGCCTAGATCTCTAATTACTGAAAGTATTTATTAAAAATTCCCAGTCTTGTAATTAGAATGCTCATAGAATAGAATGTTCTGGACAACTATACTCCTTGGTCAAACAATAATTATAATAATAATTTATTTCTTTTTTTCACTGCTTTATCGTGAATCAGATCCTTTTAATATTGACAAGAACACTATGAAATGGATATAATTTTTATTTTATAGAGAAGGAAACTGAAGTTCCCTTAACTTGTGTGAATGGCCACATTAATATACTTTTTCTGTTTTTATTATATAGAACACCTTTGTAACGGTTTAGAACTGGAAGATAACTCTGAAATCTTCTTTTTCTATCCTTACCTAATTTCTGGCCTTATAAAAAAGAGTAAATATTGCCATTTAAAATAGTCTCTTCTGTCCTTCACAGGAGCCCTTGATTGGTGTAAATGATTAACATGCTTGGCAGCTACCCTAATTGTCGGAGGTTTAAGTCCACTCAGAGGTGCCTTGGAAGAAAGGCCTGGTGATCTACTTCTGAAAAATTAGCTATTGAAGACCCTATGGAGCATAGCTCTATTCTGACAACACAGGCACTGGTGACTGATGTCCTTCCTGAGTACATAAATTCATGAACACCAGTATAACTCTTTTTGAAGCAGAGTTTTTAAACATAGCTGAGAGACACTAAGTAGTCAACTAATGAGTGCAGAACGATAGCAATACATATTTGAGAAGCAGATGTTCGCAGCAGCTTTCTCCTGCAGCATCCTCCTAGTACTGTGGTTCAACTTTGTGATTTATCAGATTATAAATAGTTACCAAAAAAAAAAAAAGGATCCTGGAAGTGATTTTGAATAGCAAACCATGAAGAGTAAATTTGCAAATGTCAAACGAATACAGATACGATCTGTTGCCATCCAGTGGATTCCAACGCATGGTGACCATATACAACAGGGTAGAACTGCCCGTAGAGCTTCCAAGGCTAGAAATCTTCACGGAAGTAGGCTGCCACATCTTTCTCCTGCGGAGCAGCTGATAGGCTTGAACTGCCGACCTTTCATTTAGCAGCCAAGCCCCTTATCACTGTGCAACGTTGTCATTTAAAGGCTTTTCTGTGCATGGGGGGGTCATGATACTGGGTGTGATTTCTAGTAAAGTGGAGGTATCATGCTGTTGTGTGCCTTTGAACCAATTCCAACTCACAGTCCCTATAGGACAGAGTAGAGCTGTCCCATAGTGTTTCCAAGTCTGTAATCTTTATGAAAGCAGACCGCCACATCTTTCTCCTGAGGAGCAGCTAGTGGGTTCCCACCACTGATGTTTCCATTAGCAGCCTAACTCACATTTAAGCACTCCACCACCAGGGCTCCTAGGAGTCATCACAGGTAAAGCAAAAGTCATATGAAGTAGAAGTCATAAACTGATAGGCAAGTAGTTAGAGGCCCAAGAGCAATTTTCTTTTTTTTAAACAAGTCCATTTGACCAGCTTGTTTTCATGATAGTTATCTTTCTGCTCTAAATGCAAAGTACAGCAAATAAAAGTTTGTCAACATTTCTACTTCATTTTCTCTAACACGTCTTGCAAGTTTCCCAAGAATAAGATATTGAAGACTGACTAATGGGGACACAGGACCCTTTACTGATCTCATAAAGTTTAGCTTATGAGAGATAATTATGCAACATCTCAAACTAATGTATAAACTACATATTGACAAAAGCTTATAGATCTCACGCCTCCTTACTTACGTAGTCATTGCCATGTCTTTCTAATCCCTTTCCTCTTCATGTCTCTCTCTCAACTTGAACCATTATTGCAGCTGTATTTTTAAATAAGTAGTACCAATTTGACCAGTAAAGAGAGAAGAAATAAACATGCAAATGTAATTTCAGCCCTTTTTATGGACTAAATTGTGTCCCCTCAGAATATGTGCTGTAAATCCTAACCTCTACTTTGAGCTCTTAATTGAAAGGTAAGGAGAACATTATTGTTAACCGCCTTTGAGTGGGCTCTGACTCAGGGCAACCTTATGCATGACAGAATAAAACGTTGTCCAGTCCTGTGCCATCTTCATGACTGCTGGTATAGTTGAATCCAGGGAGAACTTTAGAAAGTGTGTATATGAGAAGTCATAAAATTTAATTTTATTTAATGTAATTTTTTCACTTTATAACTAATAGATTTTTGCTAAGTTTCTGATTGACTTATAACCTTAAGTATACAGTATATTTGTTATGGGGAACTACAACGGTTACCATGCTAATTAGAGAAAACAATAGTTGTGTACTTAGAGTTATCAGCCCCATCTGTCACGGGAGATGATTTTCTCATCAACCTGGCTGGTAATTAATTCAGTCAATATCACCGATCTAGCTCAAATTAATTTGACTGTGTAAAAGAATTGTGAAGTCCTTAAAGCCATTACAATTAGTGGCTAACTAGAGGGACATTTTATTCACATAAAATATATTTACAAATAGAGTTAACTTTAAGATAAATTGTAGACTCTAAATATTGTCAAATTGGGGACATGCAATAAAAACACTCTGTTAATAAATTACATTTGTGAATTTCTGGATTAAATTGATCTCTTTATTGCAAAGTTTTTTAGAGTCTTTAATATACTAATTTTCATTCTTAAGGTGGGGATAGTGTAGACTGTGTTTAACAAATTTATCCAACACATGATTTTTTTTCACAAGCAACTTTCAAAGAATATACTTGAGAATACTGATATTAGGATAATTTCTACCTCTGCAACTCTACATTTCATGCCTTAAATGTATACTATTGTAAATATGCCTAGAGAAGGGAAAGGAAAAGAAATAAACTCTTTTAAAATAAAGTGGGAATTGTAGATTTAAGCAAATGAGGATACTCTTTCAAATCTAGAACTAGAGATGGAAAAGCACACAGTCTATATGCTTTCTATTCGCTCCCTCCACTCTGAGTTGTTACTTCTTGCTGTAAGTGTGTATGCACAGACATGTACAATTAGCTCTAACACTTGGTTGAATACGGATGGCACAACTGCTAACAGCGTTTTTACGACATTAAAATAATAAAAATATTTATTTCATGTTGCAATTTTACACTGAATTGCTGGTTTCAGTAAACAGCTTCTAAATTTTAAATTTTAAGGTAACGAAGTAGAGTCTATTCTTTCAAGGCTCATTAACTCAGGCATCAGATTATATTATTTAAGGCACTTTTTCAAGAAATGTGGCCAGCTTTAATTCATATTGCCAAGTAAATTTAAAAGAACACATTTATTAAATGTTTCTATTTTGTTCTTGTCATTGCTATTGGTATGAACGCTCTGACATTTGAAAACGATTAACAATTCAGAAATCTGACATAAAAAATTATTAAACTGTGATTGTGGATACTAAGAGCTGTTTTAATATCACCGACTTTGGAATTTGCAATCAGTATCAATTTCATCCAGGTTTTCAGGCAATAAAAATAAATAAATAAACACTAAAGTAATTATAAGGCAGACATAAGAACAGTTATATTGAAAATTCTAAAACAGACTTTTAGAAATCATTTTCTAAATCAAGTACCATGGTTTAAGAGAAAACAAGTTCCAAACTGTGATTCATGAAATCTAAGTTATAGGTTTACTTCTATACACTCATTTGTTTTTTAAAAAAGTCACTTAAATATTAAAACCAAACCCATTGCTATTGAGTCGATTCTGACTCACAGCAACCCACTTAAACATTAGGAACTTTAATATATCCTTCTGTAAAGCTGCAGATAAACAATCTGTACGTATACATACATGTAAGTATGTATGTGTATATCTCACTTTAAAAATTGTAAAAAAAAACTATGTAAATAATTGTTACTTTATATTTCTTAATATGATTTTGCAGCCCTGATGGTGCAGTGGTTAAGAGCTTCAGCTGCTAACCAAAATTCAGCAGTTTGAATCCACCAGCCGCTCCTTGGAAACCCTATGGGACAGTTCTACTCTGTGTCCTATAGGGTTGCTACGAGTCGGGATTGATGACAACTGGTTTTTTCAGGTTTAATACGATTTTACCGGGATCTACACCGGTTCCTTAATGCTGCCTAACAAATACCTCAAACCTTAGTGCCTTAAAATCACCAAGCATTTATTTAGCTCACAACTCCATGAGCTAGAACTTTGGGATCAGTTGAAGTACAGGGTTCTTATCATCTTGGCCAGCTCCTTCTTTGGAATGCAATCACCTGTTGATCAGCTTGACTGCTCTGCGTCTGGGGCAACAGAGGAAACTGGGACACATTTCTCCCATCATCCCACAGGCTAATCTGGAATTGTTCACGTGGCATCTCAGCAGGATTCCGAGAGAGAGTGAAATTTCTTCATACCTCCACTCAGAACTGGCACAATATCACCACCACTGCATTCTGTTAGGAAAAGCATGTCATAAAGTTTAACCAAGACTCAAGAGGTTGAAGTAGCTGAAAAGTCACATTGAGAGGGACATGGGTAGAGGGAAGGGAAGAATTTTGGCTAGTTTTGCAATCTACCTTAGCCAGCAAGAGAAATATCTAAATTCACTTTGCACAGGAAATTCAAATATTAAAAAATAAAATTGGAAAACTAAGAATTAAGACTCTGCTTATATTCTTTTTAGATTAAAAATCAAATTCTCAAGAAGAAAATGTGTTTGAGTTTCTGAAATGTTTTACACATGTACACAGACACACGTGTATATGTATCTGTGTATGTGTGCATGTATATCTATGCTCACATATTCTATTGGTTATGTTCTTCATGCATGCATATATATATATATATATATATATATATATATATGGAGCCCTGGTGGCACTGTGGTTAAGAGCTCAGCTGCTAACCAAAAGGTCAGCAGTTCAAATCCACCAGCAGCTCTTCAGTAGAAAGATGCAGCAGTCTGCTCCCATAAAGACTTACGGCCTTTGAAGCCCCGTGAGCCAGTTCTCATCTGTCATATAGGGTCACTATGAATCAGAATTGACTCAATGGCAACAGGCTTTTTCTTTTTGATTATGCATGTATAGAGGAAACGCTGGTGGCATAGTGGTTAAGTGCTACAGCTGCTACCCAAGAGGTTGGCAGTTCAAATCCTCCAGGTGCTCCTTGGAAACTCTATAGGGCAGCTCTACTCTGTCCTATAGGGTCACTGTGAGTCAGAATCGACTTGGTGCCAGTGGGTTTGGTTTTGGTGGGGCATATATAGAGGCACATATGCATATAAGACATAGGGTCCTATGTATTAATTGAAGCTCTCTTATAAAGGATATCAAGTGCGATCTCCCAGGGGCCCAATAAAAAGAATGCTACTTCCCCACCCAGATTCTGAACAAAATGAGAGAGAAAACAGATCGCAGTTGGTGCCAAAATAATCTACTGTAATGGTTAGTTTTTTGTGTTAACTTGGTTAGGCTGTGGTGCCCAGTTGTTTGGTCAAAAACTAGTCAAGGTGTTGCCATTAAGGTATTTTGTAGATGTTGTGAACATTTAAAATCAGTTGACATTAACTAAAGGAGATTACCATCTACAATGTGGGTGGGCCTTCTCCTAATAGATGAAGGCCTTAAAAGTAAAAAGGGAAGTTTCCCAGAGAAGAAGGAATTATATCTCGAGACTCTAACTTAAAGTCCCTGCTTGAGTTTTCAGGCTGCCGGTTTGCCCAGGAGATTCTAGACTTTGCAACCCCCACAGTCACTTGAGCCAATTCCTTAAAAGCAATTTCTCGCTCTCTCTTTGGGATGTATGCATGTATTTTATTGGTTCTGTTTCTCTGGAGAACTGTGATTGATCATTGACTATCTTGTTGAAGGTTAAATCAGAGGATGTAGATTAGTGGGAGAGCTAACTCGATCTGCTGACTGCAAGACACTAGCAAGCTCATTCACTTGCTGGACCAGAGCAGGCTTCCCTACACTGGGGGAAAGCTGGCCCTGAAGGAGAAGGTGAATATGGATTCCCCACAAGCAGCAATCTCTCAAGACAAAGACTGAAAAGCCTGGAGGAGAGTCTGTTCCAAGCATGACTTCATACGAGGGCTCCAGCAATGCAATGGGTGCCTGGTCTCTGTCTCTCAAATACAGTACGCATCAAGATTTATTTTATCCTCAAACTTGCTAGGGTGGCAATATGTCTGTCAGCAGTTCTAGGGCTATCTCCCCCAATTTCCAACCAGAAAGGTGCAGGGCTCTTCTTTCTTAGTCCGTTGCATCTGTTTTATACAATCAGGTCACATGCTCACCCTTGAACGTATTACTGTGGCCATGGGGCGATTGATGATCTGACTCCAGGTCTTAAGGCTCATGCCTACCCCAGGAACCCAGTGGCAAACTTAATTTCACTAAATCATATGAACCAATAATAAAGTAGGGGGGTATTTCCCAGAGTAATATTAAAGTACTTTTTCCAGGATAATGTTGAACAGATAGTAGACCACAAAATAATAGATGTTCATTCCAACAAGTAGTATCAGTACAAGTGCTTTTATGTGCATTGACTCATTTAATCCAGCACTGCAACTGTTCTAGCCTCATTTTTCAGAGGAGAAACACGGGTACACGGACATTAAGAAACTTACCTAAACAAACTAGTACATCGGGGCTAAAATTCTAACAAATGCAGTCAGATATCAGAAGTCAGGTTTTCATCCACCACATTTTGCAAATCCCTACATATAAAAAAAAAAAACGCAGGCAATTCAAAAATGAACAGGATATGGTCTTTTCAATCAAGGACTCACAGTGTTTTGGGGCACTTAAAAACATAAATAACAAATAATACAAATGTTTAAATCCAGCGTATTTAACAAGCTATGGCATCACAAAAGAAAAGTTCTGGGTGAGTGGCAAGAAAGAATTCAGAATGGGTGATATCTTAGTTGTGTTGCGAAATATGAGTAAGAAGAAAAAGATGGTGGGGGTTGAGGAGCCATAGGGTTGCTCAATTTAGCAAATAAAAATATAGGATGCCTTGGGTTTCTTAGATATTATTTGCTATTCCAAATACAGAAAAGAAACTATACACAAATCACCAAAGAACGTTAACTTCTATATTGAGGAGATGATGCTGGTTCAATATTACCTTGACTTTAATAATGGTGTGCAGTGCCAAGGCACCAACACAGTGAAACGGGAGTTAACAAGGCTGAAAATCTGTGGGTGAAAAAAATAAAACATTTTGGAAGTGGCATTATGGAGAATGACAAAATTTTCTGACTAGTGTCTATAAATTTTCTCAAGGCATTGAATTTTAGCAAGTTAAAAACTTGTCACTTTTAAGTATCCATATACTTGACACAGTGTATATACACACATGAGCACACACAGAGTTTTAACGATATAGATGTTTCTTGTATTTTGAACTATGTGTTATATATTTAATTATGAAATTAATATATGTGTATTATGTGAAATTTAAAAACACAAAAATATCATATCAACATGAAGGAACATTTTGTTGTTTTATATTTATATATGTGCATCTATATATATATATAAATGTTACACGCATATATAGCTGTAAATAGATTTAAAAAATCTCAGTTGCTATTGAGTCAATTCTGATTCATGGTGGCCACGTGTGTCAGAGTAGAACTGTGTTCCGTGGGATTTTCAATGGTCGTGATCTTTCAGAAGTAGACCATCGGGGCTTTTTTCTTAAGCACCTATGGGTGGATTTGAACTGCCAGCCTTTCTGTTAGCCAAATGCTGAACCATTGAAGCCACCCAAGAACTGCATAAATATTGTGTTTCAAGTTTTGCATGCTGCTCCTTTCACTTAACATCATCTGGAGAGCATTTTATTTCATTGAAATTACATGAAAATATCTTTTCTGATGATTCCATAATACTGTCTATTGATCATAATTTACTTAAGCGATTTCCTGTTGTTTAACGTTTAGATTGTCTTTCAGCTGTGCACACTGTTATAAATAACACTGCAGTAACAATCGTTTAGCATAAAACTGTTGTTTACATTTTTGTTACACTCCTAGGATGAATTAAAAAAAAATGTGATGACTTGATTAAAACACGCACATCTTGTAGCTCTCTTCATTTGTACTGCCAAATTCCTTTCCAGAGAGGCTATATGAATTTAACTTCTGAGAGAACATGTGCCTCACGACACATTCACAAACATTCAATATTTGTTAAAATTCATGACAACACTGGAAATTTGCATTTCCTTGTTTACTAGGAAGTTTTAACATTTTACAATAGAGGCAGCCTATGTGTTTCTAATTCTATAAATTATCAGTTCATGTCTATATATTACCTTTCCACTTTTCTTTTTGGATATTAGTTTTTTTTTTCCTTTAATGATGTGCAACAGGTCTTAATATACTATGTTATTCATCTTTGGTCATTTTTTTTCAAACGTATTTTCAATTTTGCCATTTGCTTTTTGTGATGCTGATGTATGTGATATACAGCCACTTTAAAGTTTTATGTAGTGAAATGTTTCAGTATTTTGTTATTCCTCTATTACTTGTACCCAGAGAACGTACTACTTCAGCCCAAAAGTAGGTATTCACTTAAAGATTCTAGTGTTTTCTTTGATTTTACTCTTATTTTAACTTTTTGAACCAAGTGAAATTCATTTTCATATAAAATCTGAAGGTCTTTTTTGTTTTGTTTTGTTTTTTGCGGGGGGTTGTTGTCGAGTCAATTTCAACCCACAGCAATGCCAGGTGAGAGAGCAGAACTACTCCATAGGGTTTCTGAGGCTGTAACCTTTACAGAAGCATATCATGTCTTTCTCTCATTGAGCTGCTGAGTAGGTTCTAACCACCAACCTTTCAGTTAACAGCCCAGAGCTTAACCGTTGCTCCATCAGGGATCTGAGGTAACAATCTAATATCCTAATAATTTAGGATAGACAACTTTCCCAACAAAATTGACAAGATTATTTATCCCTTCCCGCTCTAGTTTGCAATGTATTATTTTTAATATAGACAATTTATATCTTACACACATATACATATGTAATTTCTTTGGAGAAGCATTTATTGTTTTCATTTTATTTTACTGTCAATTCTTGAAATAGTTCCAAATTTAGTAAACTTATCAAATTGGTGTAAAATAGGCAGGTACATGGCCACCCACCTTTAGCCACTCTCCCTGATATCAATATGCTTAAATGTTTAAATGTCCAAAATGATTTTTCAGTTAGTTTACTTTTCCAGACAACCTTAGAATAGTTTCATCAACTCTTTTCCAAAGGAATTCTGTTGAGACTAAAAATTACTCTCCCTATGTGTCTGTCAGTTTGTCATATTTGGTGGTTTTCCTGTTGCTGTGATGCAAAGAAGCTGTACTATATGGAAAAGAATGTGGCATCAGGACTGGAGGAAGAGTCATTAACAACCTGGATTATGCAGTTGACTCAACCTTGCTTCCTCAAAGTGAAGAGGACTTGAAGCACTTATTGATGAAAGTCAAAGACTATAGCCTTCAGTATGAATTACACCTAACATAAACCAAAGATCCTCAGAATTTGACCAGTAAGCAACACCATGATAAGTGGAGAATATACTGAAGTTGTCAAGGATTTCATTTTACTTGGATCCACAATCAATGCCCATGGAAGCAGCACTCAAGAAATCAAACAATGCATTGCATCGGACATGGTTAAGGTGTTAAAAAGCAAAGAAGTCACTTTAAGGACTAAGGTGCACCTGACCCAAGCCGAGATATTTTCAACTGCCTCATATGCATGCGAAAGCTGAACTATGAATAAGGAAGACCAAAGAAGAATTGACTCCTTTGAGTTGTGGCATTGTTGAAGAATATTTCACATACCATGGACTGCCAAAAAAATGAATAAATCTGTTCTGGAAGTAGTATAGCCAGAATACTCACTAGAAGCAAAGATGGCAAGACTTCTTAGATGCTTTGGACATGTTATTAGCAGGGACCAGTCCCTGGAGATGGACATCATGCTTGGTAAAGTAGAGGGTAAGCAAAAAGAGGAAGACCCTCAACAAGATGGATTGACACAGTGGCTGCAACAACGGGCTCAACATAACAACTGTTGTTAGGATGGTGCAGAACTGGGCAGTGTTTCATTGTGTTGTATGTAGGATCTCAATGAGTAGGAACTGACTCAATGGGACCTAACAACAACACAAATTAATTTAGTAAAAATTAAGAATTTTGAAATGTTGAATGGTTTCTTTAAGAAATATAATAGTATGAATAGCTAACATTTATTGGATTCTTACTGTGTATCACTATTCTAAGCCATTTCCATTTAATCGCTTATTTAAAACCAAATTTAAATCATCAGTGATCTAATCTACTTTGGTATATAAATATAATCTCTATGAGAACATCCACATTTGCTTTTCCAGTTATGAGTACCCTCCTGGATTGTGTCAAATATATCACCTTCCTACTTAACACCTCTTCTTGGATGTCTAGTAGGCATTTCAAACTCAATGTGCTCCAAACAGGACTCACTAACTTTCCCCAGTTCAGTTAGTGGCTAAATCTAAAAACCTTATAGTCATAATTGGCTTTTTCTTGCTTTCATACTCTACATATGATCCATCAGCAAGTATTTTTAACTCTACTTTCCAAATATATCCAGAATCTGAGCATTGTAGGTATATTTTTTGCTGAATATATTTCTCAGCTCTTCTATTACCACCACATTGGTCAAACCCACCTCTGAAGGCTCTCTTTGCACTGATCCTTGATTTTTTAGAGTCTTTTCCCAACACAGCAGCCAGAGGGATTAATTTAATAACTGATTCAAATAATGTCACTCCTGTGGGTAAAACTTTGTACAGATCTCCATCTACTTGTAGTAAAGCCAAAGTCTTTACAGTAACCAGGAAGGCTACAATAGAGTGCTGTATAATCTGCTTATTTACTTTCCCCGTGGTTTATTTTTTATTTCCCTCTCTAGAACATATGTCCTCCAAAGGTAGATACCTTTGCCGGATTTGTTCACTTATGTACACAAGCACGCAAAATAGTTCTTGGCACAAAATATTTGCTCAATAATTATTTTTAAATAAATGAATAAAACTGAAATACAATTCAATAAGGCATATGCTATTATTGTCTCTACTTTTCATATGAGAATAAAGAATCACTCCAAAGTAAAGTAACTAACCCAAGGAAGTTAGCAGCAACTACCACAGCCAGGATTTTAACTTCTGGGTACATTTTTACTTCTGGGTACAGAGGGTGATTGAACCAACTCATCCCTTTGAAGTTAGGCATAGCCAATAAAATTTAAACAAAAGTGATGCAGAACTCCATTGAACAATTTTTCATCTTCTCTTTCCTTTGTCACAGATGTAGATCTGGACATAACCTGAGTCCCCAAGTGAGTGTCATATGGAACAGAGTCCCCTGCTGTCATGGATTGAATTGTGCCCCCCAAAAATATCTGTCTATTTGGCTAGGTCATGATTCCCTTGCATGATTATCTATCATTTTATCTTCTGATATGATTTCCCTTTGTGTTGTAAATCCTATCATTATGATGTAATAAGACAGATTAATGGGAGTTATATTGATGAGATCTACAAGATTAGGTAGTGTCTTAAGACAATCTCTTTTGAGATATAGAAAAGAGAAGTGATCAGAGAGACACTAGGACCTCATACAACCAACAAAGCAGTACCAGGAGCAGAGCGTATCCTTTGGACCTGAGTTTCCTGTGCTGAGATGCTCTGAGACCAAGGGAAGACTGATGTGAGGACCTTCCTCTAGAGCCAACAGAGAAAGAATATGTTCCTCTGGAGCAGGTGCCCTGAATTCATACTTGTTGCCTACTGGACTGTGAGAGAATAAACTTCTCTTTGTTAAAGCTATCCGCTTGTGGTATTTCTGTTATAGCAGCACTAGATGACTAAGACACCAGCCAAATGACCAAGGATATTTACTAAGAATAAGAAATAAACCAGGGTTATTTGAGGGGACTATTTGTCACCTATCCTGAATATTATACACACTTTATAATTTCCTTTATATAGATTTACACAGTGATATTCCTAAAAAACATTCATGTATGTATGTGTGAAGAGCAGGTTATTTTGTGTGTCTGTAAGTCATTATGAAAGAGCCCTGGTGGGTGCAAGTGTTGAGTGTTTAGCTGCTAACTGAAAGGTTGGTGGTTCAAACTCACCCAGCAGCTCTGCAGGAGAAAGACCTGGCAATCTGTTCCTATAAAGATTACAGCCTTGGAAATCCTATGGAGCAGTTCTACTCTGTCACATAGGTTTACTATGAGTCTAAATCAACTCAATGAGTCTATCTTGGATTGAATTGTGTTCCCGAAATATCTGTCAACTTTGCTGGGTAATGACTCCAGTATTGTGTGAATCGTTCATCATTTTGTCATCTGATATGATTTTCCTATGTGTTTTAAATACTATCTGCATGACATGATGCGATGGGATTAGCAGCAGTTATGTTAATGAGACAGGACCCAATTTACAAGATTAGATTGTGTTTTAAGCCAATCTCTTTTGAGATATAAAAGAAAGAAGCAAGCAGAGAGACAGGGGGATCTCATACCACCAAGAAAGGAGAGCAGGCGCGTGTGTCTTTGGACCCAAGATCACTGTGCTGAAAAACTCTTAGACCAGGAGAAGACTGATGACAATGACATTCCTCCAGAGCCAACAGAGACAGAAACCCTTCCCCTTGAGCTGGAACCCTGAATTCAGATTTCTAGCCTCTTAGTCTATAAGAGGATAAATTTCTCTTTGTGGAAGCCATCCACTTGTGGTATTTCTGTTGTAGTAGCACTGGATAACTAAGACAGGTACTGTATTTCAGGTACACTAAAACTTCTGATTTTTTACATTAATCTAGGATACAATCACTGTTTTAAAATATGTCTAAGTGGTTATCCCTCAAACCTCTTTTATACAATTCTGCCACCTGAAAATAATACTAATTTTGTCTAATTTCCAGTAGTTATATCTCTTATTTCTCTCTCATGTTTTATGTGTTTGACAAAACTTCCAGACAACATTAAAAAATAATGATGTCTTTGTCTTGTTCCTGATTTTAATGGGAATGCCTATAGTATTTCACCATTAAGTACAACATTGACAGCTGATTTAAAAAGTTTCTTTGTCGTATCAAGGAAGTAGCCTTTTTTTCCCATGTTTCTATATGTTTCAATTACTTTTACTCAGAAGTAATTATTCAATAGCATTAAATGCCCTTTTTTTGTCATTTATTGAAATAACCATGTTGTAATTTATATTAATCCTATTGATATATAACATATTAATGGATTTCCAAATGTAATGAGACAGTATTATTTATTTCTCCTGTGCTGAATAGCCCCTTCTTGGTAATTTTTTTTGTTGTTGTTATTTGTTTTATTTTTTTTTTCCAAAAACATTTTTACCACTAAGATGAAGCTAAGGCTTGTAGCCCCAGAGAAGAAAAATATGAGTTACTGCCTTTGGAAAAAGAAGATATGAAAGTAGTTTCTTCCAGGTCATAAGGGGAAATGGAAGTCCTATTTGTTGCTAAGAAGGGTTTTTGGGGAGAAAGATGAAGATAGGTACTTACTGGGGGATTAGAGAGTACATGCTGCCAAAGAAGCAGTTCTTCCTGTTCTATACACCCAGATAATCCTAGGCATGGGATATCAAAGCACTTTCTCATTTCCCAAGCTTAATATGTCCTTAGAATGAAATAACTATTTTTATTCTTAGGTAAAAGCAGTACTTTAAAGCTTCTGAATGGTGACTACTGAATGCATATGGTATAAAAGATTGACGTTTTTAGAGAATTTAGACACTTATTTTTAACATTTGGATGGCAGATATGTTTAGTGAATTAGAACACTTTGGTTGCAAGTAACAGAATTCAATTAAGTGATTTTATGAAAAATTGGGATTTATTGGTTGCACTCCTATCCTGTTTGTGGTTTGATTTCAGGAGCCATTACACCACTCTACCTATAAACATAGACAACTCAATTCTTGTCACTCTCCATTCTTTCTCATCTTTAATTCTCTCTATATAGTGCCTTATTTCTCTCAGGTGTTTTGTTACCATCAAGATGAAGCCATGGCCACTGGTAAGTCCAACTGAGGCTTGGGAGATAGGGAAGGACGAGGCTAGTCTGGATTAGGCCATGTGCTTATCCCTGGTGTCAATAGTCTGTCCTGGAGATAACATGTTATAGTTGGTGCAAGACAAATCATACATCTTCCTTTTTGACCAAGAGAGTGGGATGCCATGATCGTTAGCTCTCACATAAAATGTATGAGTGGAGAAAGGGCAAAGCATTTCACTAAACTAATGGGTATGTGGAGCCCTGGTGGCACAGTGGTTAAAAGCTCAGTTGCTAACCAAAAAGTTAGGAGCTCAAATCCATCAGCTGCTCCTTGGAAACCGTATGGGGCACTTCTACTCTGTTCTATAGGGCAGCTATGAGTCAGAATCGACTGGGTGGCATTGGGTAACGGGTATGTGGTTATCAGGAAAACGGGAAAAGATTCTTTGTAGCCCAAACCAACAGAGGTCTATTGCAAATGGGGAATGGGAAAGCGTGGCCAAATGTGCTTTGGAAAAACAAAAGGCAAAACTAAAATGCAGAGTAAAGCTAAATTAATGGTCCATGAAAGAGGATGATTAGGTGACAGCTGACAGTTGAAACACAGGAAGTAAAGGATCATTAAAGAGTTGACAGGACAGACACAATTGGTGTTTGTCAATTGGATAGCTATAATGGATGAAGGAATTAAGAAGTTGAAGAAAATACAACCTAGTGAATACTGAGCGTTTTGGAATTGATAGATCTCAGATTACAAATTTATTTACTTTTCCATCAATAGAAAACAAACAACAAACAATATTTATGAGAACATCCAGGAATTATTTTCTGATTGAGATGGAAGAGACACATGAAATCTTAGGTGATAATTGTAACATTATGCATCCCAAATTGAGGAAACACAAACTCTTCAAGCACAGGGAAAATACAGAGTAATGGCCCATCTAAGTACTCCCTCAAGACTTCCACCTGAGAATGTATCATAGTACTGGAGGGTATAACTGCTTCTAAATGACCACATTGGCAAGAGGCCATTAAAAATTGTGTCTCATGGAGAGTAAGTGTGTCTAAAAATTAAGTAGTGTTTCTATCAATAAAAATTATGTAGATGAAGATAATAATTTATGAATATTTGAAGACAAAATATGGTTACATAGAAAAGGATCAGATGCACTTAGATTTAAGTCAAGACAAAAGATACATGAATCAGATGCCTCTTGCATCCAGCACCATACTCTCAGCCTATAATTTTATTCCAACCATTTCTGTGGAAGCCAGCTGCAGCTGTGCACAGGTGTAAACCAAATAGTGTCTGTCCTAAGATGCATCATATACCTCTCACCCTCCACTTCCAGGCTTCATTCAACCATTTGGATGCATTTGCAAACAAAGCAAGTAAGTTACAGGGCAAACCCTGGCCAGTGAGTAGAACCTAGTGTATTAAAGCAAAACAAAACAAAAAACCTCTTCTGGCCCTCAAGCTTACAATTCTGACATACACTCTACATAGATCCTCAGAGAATTCCAGCAGAATCGAGACCCAGTTGCCCACACTTGGATCAGTTGCAATTCATTCTTTGGATTGATTTTTCTCTCCTTTCCTACTAAAGACTTCCTGGTTTCTCACTCTTGTTTTATGGAATCACTTCTCAAAATAAACTACATGAGCAAAACCCTGTATTTGCTTAGACATTTAAGGGAAATCTAAAATAAGACAATGGATTAAAAATGATACAAACATGAACGGCACGAACCAGTGTAAGGGAGGCTAAAAGCCAGAGCAGACGAAGTTGGTATGCTAAAGAAAAAAACTAATAAGTTTACTTTGTAAATTTTGATCTGGTCAGTGAAATGACAGTTCTGCTGCTTGGTAAAGGTGGTGTAATATTAAGAGATTACAGTGGAAGACAAACCTTTTAGTTTAAACTTTATTATGAAAAACTAACCTACATTGCTTAGAGGCATGCAACTAAGAACAACAGACTACTTGTCTTCTATTTGCCTCAATTTCCTTATTTACAAAATGAAGGTAATAATAATAATATCTAAATGATTTAGTTGTTTTAAGAAATATATGAGTTCATGTCTGTAAATCAGTATTATATTTTGAAAACAGGATGGTCAATTATCCCTCCTTGATAAAAGAAGGAGAAACACTTCACGTTATATTCTGATGAATCGATGCCTGCTAAAAAGAGCCAAGAATTCTTCCTACAGAAGTAAACTCAATAAATACAACTTAATTATCAGTGGATTACCTTACTGTCCAAGAATTTCTTAGGATAACCTCCTGTTCTTGCTATAACTGTATTTTACTGCTTGTTGCTGTTAGGTGTCATCAAGTTGGTTCCAACTCATAGCAACCCCATATACAACAGAACGAAACATTGCCCGGTCCTGCGTCATCCTCACAATCATTGCTATTTTTGAGCCCATTGTTGCAGCCACTGTGTCAACCCATCACCTTGAGTAGTTTTCTCTTTTTCAATTTTATTGCTACTCCTATCAATATGATTTTATTTATATATGCATTCCTACAATCTAGCTAGCATCTGGTATAGGTACTCAGTAAATATTTGTTGAATGTGTAAATAAATAATTTACTAAGAACAAAGAGTAGAACATTTATCATGAAGAAACAATCGACAGCTAAAATAGTAGGGAAAATCCTCTCAACAGCTGTGACCTCCCTCATGGCACCACTTTACTATAATAAAGACAAATATTAATATAGTTTACCAAATCTGAGAAGTAATTTGTACCATGATCCATGCCTGCATCACAGGAATAGACAATAGAACACCTTAAACTCAACTAGCAGGACCATGCTTTTGCAATTCCAGCACATGTTATGTTAAAGAAGAGATAAGCATCAAATTTATATATCCTACATAACACATTTGGGGAAGGTAAAAAAAAAAAATTCCATTCTAATTACACTATAATCACAATTTGGAACTCTAAAATATTCTGAAATAAAACGGGATGCAGAATGTCACAAAATTAACCAAAATTATATACAAGGCTTTATCAGGATAGTAATCATATCATGGAACAAAAGCAGTCTACAGGGGAGGCTTAGACAAGTAAGACAGGCTTAAAAATTCCAAAGAATGCTTTTGACTTTCAACACTTCTGTATAGCCTAGCTTGTTCTGTTCCCATTTCAGTACCCTTCTTTTTAAGTACTCTCAATAAAAAACCAATTCAAATGAGAAAACATTAAGATAATAATATGGCCACTCTAAATTTTATCAAGTTTAAAGGCCCAGACATCTTTCATTAGAGTGTGATGAATAAACTTTCAATTAAGAACTAAGTATCACTGATGCTTAATTTGGGAAAAAAATATGATTAACTGAAGAGCTGCCAGATGACTATAGACAGGCAGGTGTCTCAGTTGACCAAAGCCAGAGCATGAGGAAATGGTGAAATGTGGAACTGGTATGCTTGATGTAAAACTTTAGCAAAATCCTAGAGTGGCTTATTAAACATATGCTTAATAAGCCTCTAGAACAGTAGATTCTATTCAGACCATGAGTTCACTAGAAAAGTTATGTCAAGTTAAACTTGTTTAGCCTTTGTTAAAGTGTTTTAAGTTCATCAAAAAGAGTTGATAAAATGAGACTTTGGAGCTGTGTACTATAGGGTGAGCTGAAACCAGAATGTTGTGAGTAATGAAAAAGTGTCTGGGAGAAGAAACAGCCAGGTGAAAGGCCCTGAGATAAAATCATGTTCAAGGAACAAGGAAGCCAGTGTGATTGGAGTGGTGTGAACAAGGGAGAGAGCGCTAGGAGATGAGGTGAGAGATATGATGACACAGATCATGTACGTATGTGGGTCATGGTAAAGAGCTTGGTTTTCATTTGATTATGATAGGAAGCCATTTGAAAGTTGCAAGCAGGAGAATTGCATGATATGATCTGATTGATTTTTTTTTTTTTTTTAATGACTCTAGCTGTTATAAGGAGAATAGGGTTAGGAGCCAAGAATAGAATCAGGGGAAAAGGTTAGGAGGCCACTGCAAGGTTCCAAAAGGGTCGTGCTGGTGCCTCAGATATGGTGCCCTAATGGTGGAAACAGTGAGAAGTAGTCAGATTTTGATGGATTTTGAAGATCTGACCAGTGTACTTGCTCACAATTGCATCTGGTGCCAAGGACATTCCTTGGCACATAGTTGGTGTTTGACAGGTTTTTTTTTTTAATCAATGAATAAATTTGTGATGAGGTGAAAGAAGGGGGGCAAACATGATTCTTAGGGTTTAGGCCTGAGATGAGGTGGAGAAAGTTAAGAAAGAAGCAAATTTGGTCAATTGAGAGTTCTATTTTAGGTCTAATAACTTACAGATAACTACTACGTATCCAACTGGAATGTCAAAGAGCAGTTTAATAAATAAACCAGTATACCTAACTAACATTTATTAAATGCCTACCAGTACCAGACGAGGAGCCCTGGTGGCACAACAGTTATGAACTCAGCTGCTAACCCACCCAGCTGCTCCTTGGGGGAAAGACCTGGCTATCTGCTTCTTTAAAGATTACAGCCTAGAAAGCCCTGTAGAGCAGTTCTACTCTGTTACATGGGGTCACTAACAGTTGAAAATGAATTCAATATCAGCTAACAACAAAAACAACAATGATATCAGCCACTGGAAAAATAAACCGCTCTTCCTGTTCTTGTCTTTATATTGATAGATAAAATATTTGCCTATTGGGTCTAGAGGAGAGAGTCAACCTATTGGGCTCAGATCAATAGAATTGTTTATTGATAAGAGTCAGAATTGTAGATTAGAGTGGCCCTTGAAATGGTCTGAAGGATAGCTCAAAATGATTCCTAGACATGAATATTTTGTTCAGAATCCGTATACCAATCTCACCCTAAGAATCAGGTTTGATCAAAAAGGTGTCTTGATGGGTAGGATGATTTCCAATGGAATTAAAAACAAATGTGTCTGTCCTTGGCAACTCCTCCTCTACCCTCTTCCTTGAACATATACATAAATGACTTGATAATACTTTTGATGAAAGTGATGCGTGATCCTTTCTTCTACATCCACAATCAAATAGAAAATTAAATGTCCTTTATAGCCTCTTTGCCAGATGTTTTTTGAGTCATAAATTCTTATTTTAGTGAATGTATCTGAAATTCTAACTATCCAAGCAAATCTCTACTTAGATAGACATGCCTTCTTCAGGGAAGCCTTCTGTGTGACCCTCACCTCTCCGGATTAGAATAATTCCTTCAGTTGTACCTCCTTATAACATTTTGCACTTCTTCAGACTTAATACAGTTGTAATGATTTCATTGTTTGAGTGGTTATTTGCTTGATATGTATTTTCACTGAGTATAAAGGACCGTACCTGTCTCATTGGCTGCTCTACTCTGTCACTATTGTCTCTTATGCTATGTGATAAGTGATTCTCAATAATTATTTGATGAATCAATGAAGTCAACAGGCTTAACAACCTAGAAATGCATTTTACAACTGATTTATCTTGGAGAGTTTATAATAAAATTATAAATTTAAATTTAGCTATTCTATGGGTGCTTTAGGAGTCCCTGGGTAGAGCAACCACTAAGTGCTGAACTACTAGCCGATAGTTCGGCAGTTCAAACCCACCAGGGAAGCCTTGGAAGACACACCTGGTGATCTGCTTTAGAAAGTCACAGCCTTGAAAATCCTATGGAGTAATTCTACTCTCCAAACATGAGGTTGCCATGAGTCCAAGTCGACTCAACAGTAACTAACAATAACGATAGATACTTTTCTTATACTATTTTGAGTGGCTTCTTGATCATTTGGTAATATTTGCTTTAAAAAATATTCAGGATAAAATGTTCACAGTCATGTGTATTACTTTCAGCCTAGAATAACTAATTGTATTTTTAAAAGTGAATCCAGAATTATTATAAGAGGAGATCTTAGCCCCTGCTGGCATATATACCCTTGGCTCACACCTATGTGGGCCTTTTAATTATGATATTGTCCTTATTAAAATATTTTAATTATAATTAATAGACTCCAGTATTACCTCTAGACACAACAGTAACTAACATTTTTCGAATGTTTACTATGGGTCAGGCACTATTCTAAGTGCTATTCTTGCCTATTTAATCCTCACACTAATCCTGTGCTATAGTTTATATTATTATCATTTTACATATGATGGAACTGAGACACAGCGAAGTGTGTACCCAAGGTTATGTAGCTGAATGGGGTAACCAAGATTCAAGCCTAGGCTGATTTTGTACGGAACCCATGCTTTTTACCAGTATAATTTATTGACTATACAAAAACTGCTAAAGCAACAGGAACTGTCTTTATTTCAGGCATTTCTTAGAGGCTATAAACTCAAATGCATAGTTACCAAATAGTTTTTCAAAGCTCAAAATAATAATAATACTATTATTTACGTGAAGACCAAGGAGTCTGTCCATTCCTCTAGCAGTGGTTCTCAAAGTGTGGTCCCCAGACCAGCAAAACCTGTGTCAAGTAGGAACTTGTTAGAAATACTTTTTCTCTGTGACATCACAGACCTACTGAATCAGAAACTCAGGGAGTGGGACCCAGAAATCTGTGTTTTAAC
Source organism: Elephas maximus indicus (assembly GCF_024166365.1). Taxonomy (NCBI): domain Eukaryota; kingdom Metazoa; phylum Chordata; class Mammalia; order Proboscidea; family Elephantidae; genus Elephas; species Elephas maximus. The sequence goes on from NC_064825.1 coordinate 84,123,267, forward strand.
AAGCCCTTTGGATGATTCTGATACATGCTGAAGTCTGGGAACCTCTGCTCCATCTCATGGGTTAGCAAACTATGGCACACAGGCCAAACCCAGCATGCAACATTTTCTGTTTTCCTCATAAGCTAAAAAAAAAAAAAAAAAATTACCATTTATTTGTAATTTCAATTAATAAAGTGGAATAAATCAAATAAAGAATAATATTTTGTCATATGTGAAACTTACATGAAACTCATTTTCAGTATCCACAAATAAAGTCTTATTAGAACACAGTTATGCTCATGTATTTATGTTTAGGTCCTTTCACACTACAATGGCAGAGTTGAGTAGTTGCAATAGAGACTGTATAACATGCTAAGGCTAAAATATTTACTATGTAGCCCTTTACAAAAAAAAGTTTACTGTACCCTGATTTAGAAGAGCAGTAGTTTTCAATTGAAAAAAAGATCAGAGTCATCTATGAGGCTTCTTATAAATACAGATGCTGAGACCCACCCCATAGCTTCTGAATAAGAATTACCAAGGATGGAACTTAGGCATACATGTTAAAACAAAGCAAAACTAAATCTTGAGGTGAGTGTGAGATGCAGCCAAGATGGAACTCGTACTTCTAGATACACTGCATTATCTCAGGCATTTCTCACAATTCTGTGACACTCATGATTTTTTTTTCCCCCTAAGCCTTCTGATGTTCAGAGATGTTAAGAAACATTCTCAGGGTCACATAGACTGTAGGGGTTGAGCCTTGCATTTGAACTCAATCATGAAAGACCACCACACCAGTATTCATAGGCCGCTCCTCTATTCTGCCTGTGTGCCTTTTTGCCTAAGGGAAACTTCTCTGGGTCTCTTCTAATGCATACTACCACATACTCTTTAGAATCTCTCAGATTCATTACTTTTTTAGGTCTCTGGTTCTGTTTTTAAAATTTTTTCCTTTGCCTGTACACATGTTCCTGACCCTGTAGTTATGTTTGTCTTCCCTGTCTCTGACCTTGTATTTCTAACTTTATACTCGTTTCCATTTTCCTGCTATTTCTTGTAGGTCTGCCTTGACCTTGCCCTTGAACCTATTGCCTCTGACAGTTCCTAGTACCAGAGCTGTCTTTTATAGGGCACTGGGTTTCCACATTGTGGGCCATGTCTTCAGTTGATCTTCTAAGCCCTTAGAATATATCCAGAGAGCTATATGTCTGTTCAGAAGAAAAACTGTTTCAACTTGGACCCCAATCAAAAGTAGGACCATTCCTACCGTAGAAGTATAAAACATTGGTCATGCCATCATGGGAGAATGATGACTATGCGGAGACTATGTAGGTCAGAAAGCAGTATGGTGCATAAACCCAAAATAGTGAAACAGAACTTCGCAAAGCCAGCCATTGAAAGGCAAAGGCCCCCTGAACCAGGGACTTATTGCAGAGCACTCTCCAATATATGAAATCCCTTCCTCTTGAGCACTTGACTAGACTACATTTCTCAGGCTTTTTTGATTGAAGTGTGGTCATGACTTTCTTCTGGACAATGAAATAAAATAAAAAAATAAAAAGTGATACGTTCAACTTCCAGGCCTGACTTTTGAAAATGCCCATGGCCAATCTCCACTCTTTCCTCATTTACCAAAAGGAGATGAATCTGAGGACTTGGTGAAAGGTGGAGACAGCGTGGTAAGAACTTTGGTCTCTAAGTATCCTGATGGACTAAACACCCAAGACACATATGCATCCTACCTGCACTGGACTATGACATGAGCAAGAAATTTGATTGTGGGAAGCCACTGATATTTGGGAATTTATCTGTAACATGAGCCAGGGTTGTCTCTTAAATACTACAGTACTTGAAGTCAAATCTGAGTAGTCACAAGAACTGAGGTGAAAATAATATGAAAATAGACATCAGGACTTTCAATAGGAGGTAACCATGCAAACACAAATGACTTGGGCAGACAGAAACCCAGAATAGACCAGAACAGAGTTAAAGATTCCTTCCATGACTGTTGTTCAGTGCTTGTCGCCCAGCGTGAGATCGGTACTGTGCTCACCAATTAGGCCTGATTTTATTGAATACCAAGGCTCTTATTACACAGAGAATACTGAGGTTTCATTGCCCAAAGTTCCAGAGCTGATCTGAGCTATTATAATTACCCGCATCTTCAGATTCCAGAGACTAAGCTTTTATAGGCATGCTCTGCTCTCTGAAACTTGTGGAAAGATCCCTTTGAAAATGCTGTTTTCATAAATAACATAAATTATGGGAAAATGTTCTGTAAACCAGGAAACACCAAACAAACATAAGTTACGATTATTATCATTATTACTTAAAATCAAAAAACAAACCATGGGAACCGGATTGCATGTACTTCCTTATTATTCAGAAAGGGAGTTCAGAGGAAGAGCCTTGCCTAGGACAGTCAGTACAATCTGACTGTACATTCTGCAATTCATTCAGAAAACCGTGAGTTGGCAGTTCCCTTCCTAAGTTCTGCTTCCCAAGTAATTGGGTGATATCCACTTACATGCAGTGCAGTCGGATCACCTCTGCCTCACGTATCAGTGCCTCATTTCCTCACTTAATGTGCTCTCAGCTCCGTTATTTATTTGCTTTAATATTACAACAGTGCAGCAGGATGAGTCACACTGCCATTCCCAGTAACACCCTTTAAGGCCCCCAAAACAATAAGGTGATTTATGAGGCTCTTCCCATCCAAATGATGCACAGTCATGGAAGCTCACTTTTACTGTGTTGGTCTCTAGGTGAGGGCAAGACTTTAGTCATCAAATCAAAGAAGGGACTTTAGACCCTTTGGCTGAGCCACTGCAGTAAAATCATTTCAATATTGGGGCAAGCAGCTGGCTGGATGGGGCAGAAAGGGTGGAGCTAAGGATCTAGGGGCAAGACGATGCAGCACGCAGGAAGCACAGGAGATCAGGTTGGGTATCGTCACTGCATAGATTGGGAACACCATACACTGGTTCTCAATCCAAGGTGATTTTGTCCCTTGAAGGGCACTTGGCAATGTCAGCACATCTGTTTGGTGGAAGTGGTTGTTACTGGTATCTGTTTGGCAAAGAAAAGGGACGCTGCTAAATATCCTACAATGCACAGGACAACCCTCCCAAGGAAAGAATTATCCCTTTCACAATGTCAATCATGCCAAGGTTGAGAAACTCTGGTCTAAACCAAGAAGCAGCCCAGCTTAGGGGTTGAACTATGAAACCGTGATGGTGAGGTCTGAACATTAAATGATCCCTTTCTTAAGGAGGGTGTTTGTCAACTAAGGAAAAGGCAGTGACTTTGATGCTGGACAAACCTGAATTCTAATTCTAGATCAGTCACTTTACTAGCTCAGAGACTTAGAAAATGTTCTTAAATCTCTGTGTCTAAATTTCAGCATCTGTAAGATGGAAATAATAATAATTAACTTGGACTCCGTTGCTAAAGTTTAACACGTTGCTGGCGAATCGGATGTTCTCCTCTGCTGAAGTTTAGGTTCCTTCTTGTCAGAACCACAACGAAATCACCTTGACAATGGGGAGGAGAAGCATAACATTTTTTGAGCATCTGCTATGTATTAGTGACTATATACACATTGCTTCATCTAATCAATGGAGGCTAAATAAGGATGATTGAAGTGGGCATGGAAAAGGATGCCATATCATCACCTCCTCTAGAACAGGATCGATTGACAGGTTTTCCCAGAAGAGGTCCTAATTATGCCTGTATGATGAGGCATTTTCTTAGTGCACAATAGGAAAAGATCCTACTCCTTAGCATGAATCTTCATAACTTTTCCCTTTGCATCTGTGACCTCACCCTCCTTTTGGTTCCCCTCCCACCTCTTTGATTGCATTTTGGTCAGCTTTCTTGAAGAACTCATCTTAAATATTAGTGTGTTCCTGGCACTCTGTCCTAAGCCCTATGTACTTCAGGCTCTTTCTGACTCATTTCCTAATTAACACCCTCCCTGAGTGACCTCTTATACAACTGCCATTTATAGGAACAATGTCTTTGGAATCTGTATTTCTAGCTCAAAGCTGTACCTTGAGTCCTATTGAGTATCAAGTTTACATAGAGAGGCAGTGTTGCATACCCAACACATAGTAGTTAACAAATACGGGCTTGAAGATATCCAGAATTTTAGTAACATTTTGGCTCTGGCACTTACATTATTAAATTTAACATATTAACCTCTATGAACCTTCATCTTTAAAATAAAATTAAAAAAAAATACTTATGTTATAAAACTCTTGTGATGATTAATATATGAAGGTCCAGTACAGTTTTTGACATTTATTCAGCCCATGATATTTACTCAACATGGGCACCTTAAATGTAACTCTGTCCAAATATAAATTACATTTTCTGTACTCTCAATCTCCCCACCAAGGGAAAAATCCTTCTTCTCTCATAACTTCCATATGCAATACCTATAAATTCTGTCTCTAAATATGTTTGATTATTGCCTTCTTTTCCATTTCTATTGTTCTTGTCTTATCATAGGCCTTTGTCACCTCTTACCTGGATTACTAAAACAGCCTCAAAATGTATCTCCCTGCCTCCATCCTCAACCATTTCCCATAATTCACACTAACAATGTAACATTTTTCTCAAATATAAACCAGATGAATTCTTGTCATTTTGAAACCCTTTTACTGGCTTCGATTGACTTTCAGGATTGTTACAAATTGAATTGTGTTCTCCCCAAATATATGTTGGAATTCTAACCCCTACACCTGTGGATGTAATCCCATTTGGAAATAAAGTTTTCTTTGTTATGTTAAGGAGGCCATATCAGTGGGAGGTGTGTCCTAAACCTTATCACTTCTGAGTTATAAAAGAGTAGATTAGACATGAGAGCAAGTACAAACAGGGAGAAGATAGAGCAAAGAAGTGAAAATCTCTGAGAAGCCAAGGAAGAACAGAAAGAGAGCCTTCCCCTATAGCCAGTGCCCTGAGTTCAGACTTGTAGCCTTCTAAACTATGACAAAATAAATTTCTGTTCTTTAAAGCAACCCATTTTAGTATTTCTGTCACAATGGCACTTAGATAAAATTCAAACTGTTTAGCCCACAGGATTTAAAAGCAGACTCCTGATTTCCTCTTTAGCACCATCACCTACTACTCTACCTTGTGAACTCCCACTTCCATATTTCATTCAATATCATCCCTTCTAGAAGGCCTTCCCCATCATCTCCAAAGATAGCTAAGTGCCTCTTCCTCTGTGTTCCCACACCACCTTGCTTTCGTCTGTTTTACTATTTTTCACATTGTTATAATTGTTTGCTGTGTGTCTATCTGAATGTGGAAATTATCAAATAATATCATTAATGTCACACACAAGTAAAATTTTCGTGAAGATAATTCAAAACCAGCTGTAGCAGTACATTGACAGGTAACTGCCAGAAATTTAATCATGGATTCAGAAAAGAATGTGCAACCAGGGATATCATTGTTGATGTCAGGTGGGTCCTGGCTGAAAGCAGAGAATACTGGAAGGATGTTTACCTGTGGTTTATTGACTATGCAAAGGCATTTGGCTGTGTCGATCATAACAAAGTATGGGTAACATTGCAAAGAATGGGAATTCCAGAATACTCAATAGTGCTCATGAGGAACCTGTACATAGATCAAGAGGCAGTTGTTAGAACAGAACAAGGGTATACTGCATGGTTTAAAGTCAGAAAAGGTGTGCATCAGGGTTGTATTCTTTCATCATATATATATGCTATATGCTGAGCAAATAAACCGAGAAGCTGGACTATATGAAGAAGAACGGGGCATCAGGATTGGAGGAAGGCTCATTCCCACCCTGCATTATGCAGATGATACAACATTGCTTGCTGAAAGTGAGGAAAACTTGAAGCACTTACTCATGAAGATCGAAGACCACAACCTTCAGTATGGATTACACCTCAACATAAAGAAAACAAAAATCCTCACAACAGGACCAATAAGCAACATCATGATGAATGGAGAAAAGATTGAAATTGTCAAGGATTTCATTTTACTTGGATCCACAATCAGCACCCATGGAAGCAGCAGTCAAAAAACCAAAAGACGTGTTGCATCGGGCAAATCTGCTGCAAAGGACCTCTTTATAGTGTTGAAAAACAAAGATGTCACCTTGAAGACTAAAGTGTGCCTGACCCAAGCCATGGTATTTTCAATAGCATCATATGCACGTGAAAGCTGGACAATGGATAAGGAAGACTGAAGAAGAACTGACGCTTTTCAATTGTGGCTTTGGTGTTAGAAGCAAGGATGGTGAGATTGCGTCTTACATACTTTGGACATGTTGTCAGGAGGGATCAGTCCCTGGAGAATGACATCATGTTTGGTAAAGTACAGGGTCAGCAGAAAAGAGGAAGACCCTCCTCAAGGTGGATTGACACAGTGGCTACAACAATGGGCTCAAGCATAACAATGATTGTAAATATGGCACAGGACCTGGCAGTGTTTCGTTCTGTTGTGTATAGGGTCGCTATGAGTTGGAACCCACTCCATGGCACCTAACAACAACAACAGTTTCCTTTTCTACAAAGATTTGCCCAGCACAGTGTGGTGCAATAGAAAGGGCAACTTCTGCAGCCAGTCTGGGTTTAAATCTGTCACACGGACAAGTCAGTTAATCTCTTTCAGAGGCTTCATCTATAATAGAAGAATATTAATACATATTGCATAAAGTTTTGTAGGACTCAGTTTCAGAGTTTCTTGAATGCTTGAGATTTTGAGATGGAAAATTCTTTGTCGCTGGGACCTGTCTTATGCATTGTAGAATGTTTGGTAGCATCCCTGGCCTCTACCTACTAGATGCCGGTAGTATCCCTCCCCCTAGTTGTAACAACAAAACTGTTCCCAGAAGTTTCAGATGTTCCTTGGAGGGAGTGGGAGCAAAATCACCCCAGATTAGAGCTACCCAGTTATATGTGACAATGTGTGTGACATGCTGAGAATATAGTAGATGTTTCGTGAATTTCCTTCTCTTTCCCTTCCCTAATGGAGCTAATGAAGTTCCATATTAAGCAGTTAAAGTATTTACATTTCCTCACAAGAAATATTTGTGACTTTTAATAGCCATCTCCTAGCCAATGTTTAATCTGAGATGTGTGGCATTATTTTCAGGCCTCCCTGGATCTCTGCAACAGCTTTATTCAGAAAACTTTAATTGACAGTGCAAAATGATAGTCTGAATTTCCCACTGATGAGGCTTGGGCTCTAGTAAATATTGTCTGTGGAGAAAGAAAATATATAATCCCTTTAGTATGAGAGCAAAGAGAATGAAAAGAAAAAAAAATCCACAAACCTGAAATAAATTGTAGGCTGTAGGTGTCATGGCAATGCGAGAAGAGGAATGATCGATTTCCCTAGATTCTGAGTGGCACATTCTGTGCACGGAGTGCTGGCTGACGTCAATCGGATTAAGTGGCCTCAATGGGAGCTCTGCATGCAAGATGAGTGGAATGCAGGCTCCAAGATTTGTCATTCCCTCCAAGATGCAGCTTCCTACTTCAAGAGAGGAGAGTCTATGAATGAGGAATGAGAAGGGGTTTGTTCTTGTTTAAGAAAAGCTCTCCTGATTTGTACAATTGCTGCAATGAAAGTGGTGAAGTATGAAAACAATTTTTGTACTAGCATTTGATCAGAGTAATATCTCTAACCAAATGGCATATTTTCTTTTAGGATTGGGGGTGTATAAACTTCCTAGCTCCATTGTGAGGAAACCCGAGGAACTTTCCAAACAATATTATCTTAAGACCTGAGTTTAGGGAGAGCAGAGTATCACAGTTCACTAACTAGATGTAGTCGTTTCTCCTAAATTAACAGTTTAAATGAGTTAATTTAAGGGGTTCAAATGGTCTTTGACATAATGAATTCTAGATAATTGTTATTTTTATTTACTACTCCTACTGCTGCTGTTGTTGCTTTTGCATTTTACCAAATACTGGAAAATTTTCCCTAGATCTACAGGATAGATTAAGCTCATCTCTTCTGTGAGTCTACAGATAGGTAATCTTATTCACAACTTACCTCAGATAATTAAAATTCTCTGCTTAGCTGTTTATTTTTTACCAAAATGATCTCTTTGATCACACAGTCTTATTTCATTTATTTTTTACTCTTTAGCACTGAAAGTTGCTTCATTCACACATATTTGTACCATTCAATTATTGAAATATCCCCTGAATGAACATTGCTCATGATCATTCTAGACTACTTCTGTCATAGACAGAACACACTTGATGAAGTCATCAAAGCAAGAACAGCATCTGTATTTGTTTTTCTCCTAAACATCTTGAGTTTGTCCTTCATCAATGGCATTCATCAGAGTCCAATGGAGACTTGTTCATATGACAGCTGACCAGAGATCTCAACATTGCTTGCTCAAATAACCATGATTTGGGTCAGTTGATAGTGTTCTACTTGGAGGTAATTTCCTTGCACCTAGGACCATTGAGTCTACCAGAGAACTTAGTAGTAAATTTCCTTTCCTTTGTTGCTGGGCAAAAATTGGATGGGCATGGAGGAAAGATGAATAAACACATTATAAGGATATTACATACAGACTTTATATGAGTGGAGCCCTGATGACACAGTGATTAAGAGCTATGCCTGCTAACTAAAAGGCTGGCAGTTTGAATTGGCCAGCTGTTCCTTTGAAACTGAATGGGGCAGTTCTATTTTGTCTTAAAGGGTCACTATAAGACAGACTAGGAAGAAGGACCCAAGAGTTTACTTCAAAAAAGAATTAGCCAGTGAAAACCTTGCAAATAACAGCAAAACATTGTCTGATGTAGTGCCAGAAGATCAGCCCCCCAGGATGGAAGGCACTCAAAGGATGACTGGGGAAGAGCTGCCTTCTAAAAGTAGAGTCAACCTTAATCATCTGGATGGAATCAAGCTCTTGGAACCTTCATTTGCTGATGTGGCACGACTCAAAATAAGAAACAGTTGTAAACATTCATTAATAATAGGAATGTGGAATGTACAAAGTATGAATCTAGGAAAACTGGAAATCATCAAAAATGAAACACATAAACATCAATATTCTAGGCATTAGTGAGCTGAAATGGACTGGTATTGGCCATTTTGAATCAGACAATCATATGGTCTACTATGTCAGAAATGCCAACTTGAAGAGGAAAGGCACTGCATTCACTGTCCAAAAGAATATTTCAAGATCTATCCAGAAGTAAAACGCTGTCAGTGATAGGATAATATCCATACGCCTACAAGGAAGACCAATTAATACTACTATTATTCAAGTTTATGTACCAACCACTAAGGTTAAAGATGAAGAAATTAAAGATTTTTACCAGCTTCTGCAGTTTGAAATTGATAGAACATGCAATCAGGATGCATTGATAATTACTGGTGATTGGAATGCAAAAGTTGGAAACAAAGAAGGAAGATTGGTAGTTGGAAAATATAGCCTTGGTGATGGAAAAGATGCTGGAGATTGCATGATAGAATTTTGCAAAACAAATGACTTCTTCATTGCAAATACTTTTTTTGAACAACATAAATGGCGAATATGTATCTGGACTTCACCAGATGGAATTCACAGGAGTCAAGTCGACAATATTTGTGGAAAGAGACGATGGAAAATGTCAATATCATCAGTCAGAACAACACCAGGGGCCAACTGTGGGACAGACGATCCATTGCTCATATGCAAATTCATGCTGAAACTGAAGAAAATCAGAACAAGTCCACAACAGCCAAAGTACGACCTTGAGTATACCCCCCTGAATTTAGAGGCCATCTCAAGAATAGACCTGAGGCATTGAACACTAATGACTGAGGACCAGACAAGCTGTTGAATGATATCAAGGATATATACCTGAAGAAAGCAAGAGGTCATTAAGAAGACAGTAAAGAAAAAAAAAAAAGACTAAAATGGATGTCAGAAGAGACTCTGAAGCTTGCTCTTGAACTTTGAGCAGCTAAAGCAAAAGGAAGAAATGGGATGAAGTAAAAGAACTAAACAGAAGATTTCAAAGGGCAGCTCAAGAAGACAAAGTATTATAATGACGTGTGTAAAGAGCTGGAGATAGAAAACCGAAAGGGAAGAACACACTCGGCATTTCTCAAGCTGAAAGAACTGAAGAAAAGAGTCAAGCCTCAAGTTGCAATAGTGAAGGGTTCTATGGGGAAAATATTAAAACAACTCAGGAAGCATCAAAAGAAAACAGAAGGAATATGAAGAGTCACTATACCAAAAAGAATTGGTTGACGTTCAACCATTTCAGGAGGTAGTATATGATCAGGAACCAATGGTGCTGAAGGAAGGAGTCCAAGCTGCACTGAAGGCATTGGCGAAAAACAAGACTCCAGGAATTGATGGAATATCATTTAAGATGTTTCAACAAATGTATGCAGTGCTAGAAGTGCTCATTTGTCTATGCCAAGAAATTTAGAAGACAGCTACCTGGCCAACCTACTGAAGAGACCCACATTTATGCCTAATTCCCAAGAAAGTTGATCCAATCAAACGTGGAAATCATTGAACAATATCATTAATATCACATGCAAGCAAAATTTTGTTGAAGATCATTCAAAAGCAGCTGTAGCAATATAGCGACAGGGAACAGCAAGAAATTCAGGCCAGAGTCAAAAGAGGACATGGAACCAGGGATATCATTGCTGATGTCAGCTGGATCCTGGCCAAAAGCAGAGAATACCAGAAAGATGTTGACTTGTGTTTTATTGACTATGCAAACACATTTGACTGTGTGTATCATAAAAAGTTATGGATAACATTACGAAGAATGGGAATTCCAGAACACTTAATTGTTCTCACGAGGAACTTGTACATACACCAAGAGGCAGTTGTTTAGAGAGAACAAGAGGAAACTTCGTGGTTTAAAGTCAGAAATGATGTGTGTCAGGGTTGTATCTTTTCACCATACCTATTCAATCTGCATACTGAGCAAATAATCCAAGAAGCTGGGACTATGTCAAGAAAAATGGGACATCAGGATTGGAAGAAGATTCATTAGCAACCTGCATTATGCAGATTACACAACCTCACTTGCTGAAAGTGAAGAGGACTTGAAGCACTTACTGATAAGATCAAAGACTGCAGACTTCCTTATGGGTTACAACTCAACATAAAGAAAACAAAAATCCTCACAACTAGACCAATAAGCAACATCATGATAAATGGAGAAAAGATTGAATTGTCAAGAATTTCATTTTACTTAGATCCACAATCGTTGCCCATGGAAGCAGCAGTTAAGAAACCAAAAGATGTGAAGCGGGACCAAGACGACAGAGTAGTCAGATGCTTCCTGTGGTCCCTCTTACAACAAAGACCAAAAGAAAAAAACAAGTGAATCAACTGTATAGACAGTCTGGGAACCCTGAACATCAAGTGCAAAGTTGAGGAGTTGGATCGAATGGCAGGGGGAGGGAGAGATGGTTCAGAAGCAGCGAGGTGTTGCCAGACCTCACCTGGTGCCTGGCAGGTTACATCCACAGGTAAGAGCAAAGTTAGGCGAGCAGTGGCATTCGGAATGTGTTTTCTACTTTGAGAGAGACTGAACAGAGAAGAGTATGCTCATGCCTCCAGAGCCAGCAAAAAGTGGCACTCAATCAGCAAAAGATAGTGTGTGTGTCTAAACTGCCTCGCGGATCAAAAAAACGCTCCTTTGGGAAAAAAGTCTCGCCCATTTACCTGACTTCTCCCCACTCTGCACTGGGTCCAGAACTGGCTTCAGTGATAGCCAGTTTCCCTGGGCTGGAAGTAGGACCTGTCATGCGTCCTGAGCCATTTACCTGGCCTTGGAGAAGGAACACATTAACAAACAGTGAAAAATAATCTGCTGGCTCCCCTAAGCCAGGAACTCAGAGCAGAAACAACTCCTTTGTCTAGGCACAGATGTAAGGAGTCCAAAGTCTTTGAATGCCTTTCACCCCTGTATAGACTTATGTGGGCCCATTTCAACAGTGCAGGCTCTTATTAACACAGTACAATAGGGTATATACCTGAAGTCTAACTTCAAGTGTTTCAGCTGTATGGTGGAGAGGTAGGTTTGTGGCATCTGACACCACTATGCCTATTAAGCAAGGTCCTCACCTACCCACATCAGGGGTCTGAGGACTGGTGGCCTCATCCACACAACCTACCCTCCTGTGACAGATGTCCAAGAATAAGTGGTGCTTCTCAGTCCTTACAGCCAACATTAGGTGCCCATACTCCAGCTGCAAAACCCAATCACCTTGGTGCTCTAGGGAACAGGGACGTGCTTTCCTCACAGACTGTCAGGGGTGGTTTTCAGCCCCCTGCCTTGCTCAGTGCATGACCCCCTACTGCAGCCAGATACCTGTACCTACACCAATCACTCCTGCTCATCTGAGACTGTAGGTGAGAGCCTGCACCACAAACATGGTGATTGACTACCTGGACACCTGAGCTGAATCCATACAAGAAAAGAAAATGGACTCTTGGGCTCAACCACCTGGTGACAGGACGTTAGAACTTCAAAGGTGCCAATAATCAAACTAGATCACTCAAGCAGTCTACTTGGGCATATCAAAACAAATCAAGAAGCTAGGACACAGTAAACAAATATAAAATAAATAAATACAAAAACTTATTGATGGCTCAGAGACAAGAGTCAACATCAAATCACGTAAAGATGTAGACAATGACGGCTGCAGCAAGTGACCAAAACAAAGAACCAAGAAATCTTCCAGATGAAGATAACTTCCTGGAATTACCAGATGTAGAATACAAAAGATTAATATGCAGAACTCTTCAAGAGGTCAAGACAGAGATCAGGCAAAACGCAGAACAAGCCAAGGAACACACAGACAAAGCACTAGAGGAACTTAAGATTAGAAAAGAGCATAATGACATATTTAATAGGTTGCAAAAATCCATAGAGTCAGCAAACAGAAATCCAGAAGATTAACAATAAAATTTCAGAATTAACCAGCTTGATAGAATTGAGGCAATGAAAGTCAGAATTAGAAAGATTGAAGATAAAACATTTGACAACAACATATATGAGGAAACATCAGATAAAATAATCTTAAAAAATGAAGAAATCCTAAGGATTATGTGGGACTGTATCAAGAGAAATAACCTACCAGTGATTGGAGTACCAGAACAGGGAGGGATAACAGAAAATACAGAGAGAATTGCTGAAGATATGTTGATAGAAAACTTCTCTGATATCATGAAAGATGAGAAAATAGCTATCCAAGATGCTCATTGAACCCCACACAAGGTACACCCCAAAAGAAAGCCACCAAGATATATTATAATTAAACTTGCCAAAACCAAAGATAAAGAGAATTTTAAGAGTGGCTAGGAATAAGCAAAAAGTCACTTACAAAGGAGAGTCAGTAAGACTAAGCTTGGACTACTCAGCGGAAACCATGCAGGCAAGAAGGGAATGGGATGACATATATAAAGTCTTGAATGAAAAAAATTGCCAGTGATTACATATCCAGCAAAACTGTCTCTCAAATATGAAGGCAAAATTAGGACATTTCCAGATAAACAGAAGTTTAGGGGGGATTTGCAAAAACCAAATCAAAATTACAAGAAATACTAAAGAGAGTCCTCCAGTTAGAAAATCAATAACATCAGATAACAACCCAAGAGTAGAACACAGAACAGAGCAACCAGGTATCAACCCAGATAGGGAAATCAGAAAAATAAATCAAAGCTAAAACACTCAAAACAGGGAAACAGAGACATAATTATATAAAAGATTACAATGCTAAAACAAAAAAGAGGGACTAAAAAATGCAGTCATAGATCTTTCATATGGAGAGGAAGTCAAGGCAATATAAAGAAATAAAAGATAGGTTTAAACTTAGAAAAATAAAGGTAAACATTAGGGGAGCCACAAAGGAAATTAACAATCCTACACATCAAAATAAAAAACAAAAAGACTCAGCAAATACAAAAGCAACAACAAAAAGAGGAAAAGAAAAACAGCACAGAAAATTAAGTGGAAAAAAGAAACTGTCAACAACACACAAAAAGAGACATCAAAATGACAGCACTAAATTCATACGTATCAATAATCACTCTGAACGTAAACGGACTAAATGCACAAGTAAAGAGACAGAGGGTGGCAGAATGGATTAAAAAACAGACTCCATCTTGAGCTGATTTCCTGGTTCTATTTTTTTTTTTTACTGCAGCCGGCTCTCAATTGCTGCTGCTCCTCTTTCCATTTAGTTTCAAAACGACTTCCACATTTTAGGTATCTGCTAGAGCAGCACCCCACTCTCTTAGTACCAAATTCTGCCTTAATCATCTAGTGCTTTTATAACAGAACTACAACAAGAGGATGGCTTTAACAAAAAGAAGTTTATTTTCTCATAGTAAAGTATGCTAAAAGTCCAAATTCAGGGCGTCAACTCCAGGGAAAGTCTTTCTTTCTCTGTCAGTCTTCTCATCAATCTTCCCCTAGACTAGAAGCTTCTCTGAGAAGGAACCCTGGATCCAAAGAACAGGCTCTGCAATGGCACTGCTTTCTTGGTGGTGTGAGGTTCCCCTGTCTCTCTGCTAGCTTCTCTCTTTGACATCTCAAAAGAGATTGCCTCAAGACACAATCCAATCTTGTAGTTTGAGTCCTGCCTCACTAACACAGCTGGTGCCTATCCCCCCTCATTAACATTATAAAAAAAAAAAAAAAAACATTATAGAGGCAGGATTTATAACATATAGGAAAATCACACAATACCAGGAATCATGGCCCAGGCAAATTGATACACACATTTTTGGGGGGACATAATTTAATCCACGACACCATCCTATGCAATGTTATCTGCCATTTGTTATGATCCACACAGTTGAATGCCTTTGCATAGTCAATAAAACAGAGGTAAACTTCTTTCCGGTATTTGCTGCTTTCAGCCAGGATCCATCTGACATCAGCAATGATCTCCCTGGTTCTGCACCCTCTTTTTCAACCCAGCTTGAGTTTCTGGCAGTTCCCTGTTGATATACTGCTGCAGCTGCTTTTGAATGATCTTCAGCAAAATTTTAGTTTTGTGTGATGTTAATGATATATATATAAAAATATCTATATATACATATGTATAGATATATAAAAAACAAAAGTTTCGTAAAAGTTTTTTAAGAAAATACCTATGCCATTGGATACATTCTTTGAAAAATATGTTCCTCTATTCTCTTTTGTTAAAGCCCACAGCCTTACCCCAGTTTGAGCTGACCAGCATGGATGCACCATGACCCAGTGTTTGAAAAACACTAACTCAATTATGTCACAATTTTGTTTTCACTTCTGAAATGGGCATTTGAGGGAAGTGGCTTAATGCTTTTCACCTGACAGGTCAGAGAGTCAGTGATCCATCAAACCATACAATTGGAAGGATTTTGCTACAGGGGATTATATTAAAGAACTTCCAATTTCTATTAAGTGCTACGATTCTAAGAGCACAGGTTTGGAAAACTAAAATTAAGCACTTAATAATTATGCGATCCCAAGCTTCATAGTATCCTTATTGACAAAAATAAAATACAAAGCTCTGAAATGCCGAAGGAGTCAGCATCCTCATATCACAAAGCTAGTAAACGTGGACATAGACCCAAAACCTAATCATCAAATTGCTAACCTCATTTACTTAAAACTATTTGGCCTTTTCGAGTACTTTTTTACTTCACATTTATAGTGTTTATTATGGGCAAAGGAGCATTCTAAGACTATTGCGCACTCATTATAATGCATTCATTTCTCACTGAAACCCTGTAAGGTAAGTACTCTTATTTTCCCTATTTTAACAGAAAACTAAGGCAAAAAGATGTTAATTCACTTGTCCAGTGTCACATAGCTCGTAAGGGATTAGCCAGAGACCCTTCAGTGCTGAGCTCTGAAGCATTTACTCACTGGTCCAAAACAATAAGAAATTTTGTACTAGCTTAGGTAAATTTTGATGACAACATATGACCATGAATATACTTTTCATTATTATTTACTGAAGTAACTATATCCTTCCTCATTCATATATATATGTAATGTGGCTGGAAAGTTCACTGCAATCTATATTATTAAAAAGGTAAGCTAAGACATCAAAAAAGAGAAAATGATGCTGGAGGAATAATATGTAGTTATTACATAAAAGTCGTCTTATTTTTATTGTGATTTAAGTGAAAGTTTACAGCTCAAATTAGCTTCTCGTACAAAAATTTATACACACATTATGTGACCCTAGTTGCTCTCTCTATGATGTGACAGCACACTCCACCTTTCCACCCCGGATTTCTCATGTCCATTCAACCAACTCCAGTCCCTTTCTGCCTTCTTATCTCTCCTCCAGACAGTGGCTGCCCATGTAGTCTCATGTTTCTACATGAACTAAGAAGTACACTCTTCATGAGTATCATTTCACGCCTTATAGTCCAGTCTAATCTTTGTCTGAAGAGTTGGCTTTAGGAATGGTTTAAGTTCTGGGTTAACAGAGGGTCTGGGGGCCATGTGTTCTGCGGTTCTTCCAGTCTCAGTCAGACCATTAAACCTGGTCGTTTTACTAGAATTTGAGTTCTGCACCCCACTTTTCTTCTGCTCTTTTTTTTTTTTCCATCAGGGATTTGCTGTTGTGTTCCCCGTCAGGGCAGTCATTGGTGGTAGCTGGGCACCATATAGTTCTTCTGGCCTGAGGCTGATGGGTGCTCTGGTTTATGTGGTCCTTTGTCTCTTGTGCTAATATTTGCCTGTGTCTTTGGTATTCATTCTCCTTTGCTTTTGGGGGTTGGGAGAAATTGATGCATCCTAGATGGCTGCTTGCTAGTTTTAAGCTCCCAGACGCCACCCGTCAAGGTGGAATGCAGGACATTTTCCTAATAAACTTTCTTTTGACAACATATATGTCCCCCAAAACCATGGTCCCCAGACCCCTGCCCTTACTACTCTATTCCTTGTAGTGTTTGGTTGTATTCAGGAAACTTCTTAGCTTTTGGTTTAGTCCAGTTGTGCTGACATCCCTTGTATTGTGTGTTGTCCTTCTCTTCACCTAAGATAATTCTTGACTACCATCTAGTTAGTGAATACTCCTCTCCTCTCCCTCCCTCCCCACCCTCATAACCATCAAAGACTTTTTTCTATATTTAAACCTTTTCTTGAGTTCTTATAATAGTGGTCTCATACAATATCTGTCCTTTTGCAACTAATTTCACTCAGCATAATGCCTTCCAGATTCATTCATGTTATGAGATGTTTCTTGGAGTCACTCTTGTTCTTTATTGTTGAGTAGTATTCCATTGCGAGAATATACCATAATTTGTTTATCCATTCATCTGTTGATGGGAACCTAGTTTGTTTCCATCTTTTTGCTATTGTGAACAGTGCTGCGATGAACATGGGTGTGCATGTATCTTTTCGTGTGAGGGCTCTTACTTCTCTAGAATATATTCTGAGGACTGGGATTGCTGATTCGTATGGAACTTCTATTTCTATGTTTTTAAGGAAGCACCAAATCGATTTCCAAAGCGGTTGTACCATTTTACAGTCCCACCAGCAGTGTATGTGTTCCAGTCTCTCCATAACCTTCTCAACATTTATTATTTTATGTTTTTTGGATTAAAGCTAGCCTTATTGGGGTGAAATGGTATCTCACTGTAGTTTTGATTTGCATTTCTCTAATGGCTAATGATGGAGAGCACTTCCTCGTGTATCTGTTAGCTGCCTGAATGTGTTCTTTGGTGAAGTGCCTGTTCATATCCTTTGTCCATTTTTAATTGGGTTATTTGTTTTCATGTGGTTGAGTTTTCTCAGTGTCTTACAGATTTTAGAGGTTAGATGCTGATCAGGTTTGTGGTAGGCAATAATTTTTTCCCAGTCTGTAGGTTGTCTTTTTACTCTTTTGGTGAAGTCTATAGATGAACATCAAAAGTGTTTGATTTTTAGGAGCTCCTTTTTTTAGTTAACCTAGTTTCTTTTCTGGTGTTTATGCACTGTTAGTAACATGTTGTATTCTGTTTAAACTATTGTTTGTAACATATTGTATTCTGTTTAAACCATTGTTTATACCATGTATGAGGGCTCCTATCATCCCTATTTTTTCTTCCATGATCTTTATCGTTTCAGATATTACATTTAGGTCTTTGATCCATTTTGAGTTAGTTTTTGTGCATGGTGTGAGGTATGGGTCTTTTTTTTTTTTTTTTTTGCTGGTGGATATCCAGTTATGCCAGGAAAATTTGTTAAAGAGACAAAGAGACTGTCATTTCCCCAATTAACGGACTTTGGGCCTTTGTCAAATATCAGCTGCTCACAGGTGGATGAATTTATGTCTGGATTCTCAATTATGTTCCATTGGTCTCTGTACCTGTTGTTGAAACCAGGCTGTTTTGACTAATCAGGTAACGTGAGGCCTCCCACTTTGTTCTTCTTCAGTAATGCTTTACGTATCCGGGACCTCTTCCCTTTCCATAAGAAGTTGGTGATTTTTTTCTCCTTCTCATTAAAAAATGCCATTGGAATTTGGATGGGGATTGCATTGTATCTGTAGATCACTTTGGGTAGAATTAACATTTTCACAATGTTGAGTCTTCTTGTCCATGAGCAAGGTAAGTTTTTCCACTTATGTAGGTCTCTTTTGGTTTCCTGCAGTAGTGTCTTGTAGTTTTGTGTGTATAGGTCTTTTACGTCTCTGGTTAGATTTCTTCCCAAGTATTTTATCATCTTGAGGGCTATTGTAAATGGTATTGATTTGGTGATCTACTCTTCAAAGTTCTCTTTGTTGGTATAGAGGAATCCAACTGATTTTTCTATGTTTATCTTGTATCCTGATACTTTGCTAGAATCTTCTATTAGTTCCAGTAGTTTTCTTGTGGATTTTTTGTGTATATATTATATCATCTGCAAATAGAGATACTTTTACTTCTTCCTTACCAATTTGGATACCATTTATTTCTTTTTCTAGCCTAATTGCTCTGGTGAGGACCTCAAGCACCATGTTGAATATGAGTGGTGATAAAGGGCATCTTTATCTGGTTCCTGTTCTCAACGGGAATGTTTTCAGACTCTCCATTTAGGACGTTAGCTTTTGGCTTTATATAAATGCCCTTTATTATGTTGAGGAATTTCCCTTCTATTCTTATTTTGCTGAGGGTTTTTATCATGAATGGGTGTTGGATTCTGTCAAATGTCTTTTCTGCAACAGTTGATAGGATCATGTGGTTCTTGTCTTTTGTTTTATTTATGTGGTGGATTACATCGATTGTTTTTCTAATGTAGAACTATCCCTGCATACCTGATTATGAATCCCACTTGGTCACGGTGAATTATTTTTTTGATATGTTGCTGAATTCTATTGGCTAGAATTTTGTTGAGGATTTTTGTGTCTATGTTCATGAGGGATATTGGTCTGTAATTTTCTTTTTGTGATACCTGGGTTTGGTATCAGGGGTATGCTGTCTTCATAGAATGAGCTTGGGAGTTTTCCATCTTTTTCTATGCTCTGAAATACCTTTAGTAGTAGTGATGTTAACCTGTCTCTAAAAATTTGGTAGAATTTTCCAGTGAGGCTGTCAGGGCCAGGGCTTTTTATTGTTGGGAGTTTTTTTAATTACCTTTTCAATCTCTTCTTTTGTTATAGGATTTTTTTTTTTTTTTTTTAGTTGTTCTACCTCTGTTTCTGTTAGTTTAGGTAGGCAGTGTGTATCTAGAAATTTGTCCGTTTTCTCTAGGTTTTCAAATTTGTTAGAGTACAATTTTTCATAGTATTCTGTTATGATTCTTTTCTGTTATGATTCAGTTCAGTCTGTTTTGATACCACTCATCTCATTTCTTACTCAGGTTATTTGCTTCCTCTACTGTTTTTATTTTGTCAGTTTGGCCAATGGTTTATTGATTTTGTTGACCTTTTCAAAGAACAAGCTTTTGATCTTGTTAACTCTCTCAGTTGTTTTTCTATTCTCTATTTCATTTAATTCTGCTCTAATTTTTTTATTTTCTTTCTTCTGGTGCCGCAGCCTCCTTTTTCTTCTATTTGTTCAAGTTGTAGGGATAATTCTTTGATTTGGGCCCTTTCTTCTTTTTGGATGTGTGCATTGATTGCTATAAATTGACCTCTGAGCACTACTTTTGCTGTGTCCCAAAGGTTCTGGAAGGAAGTGTTTTCATTCATATTTTATTCCATGAATTTCTTTGTACAGTCTTTATTTCTTCTATAACCCAGTAATTTTTGAGCAGGTGTTTGAATTTTTTTCCTTGTTTTTTTCTGTTATTGATTTCTTCTTTTATGGCTTTATGATCAGAAAAGATGCTTTGTAATATTTCAATGCTTTGATTTCTGTTAAGGCTTGCTTTATTCTGGAGAATGTTCCATGTGTGTTGGAAAAGAAGTATACTTGACTCTGTTGGGTTGAGTGTTCTGTATATGTCTATGAGATCACGTTGGTTGATTATGGCATTTAGATCTTCTGTGTCTTTATTGAGCTTCTTTCAGATGTTCTGTCCTTCACTGAAAGTGGTGTGTTGAAGTCTCCTACTATTATCGTGAAGCTGCCTATTTCTCTTTTCAGTAGTGTTAGTTTGTTTTATGAATTTTGCAGCCCTGTCTTTGGGTGTGTAAATATTACGGTTATATCCTCCTGATGTATTGACCCTTTAATCATTATATAGTGTACTTATCTTTTGTGATGGATTTTACTGTGAAGTCTATTTTATCAAAGATTAATATTGCCACTCTGCTCTTTTTTGATTGTTTTTTGCTTTATATATATTTTTTCCATTTTTCAATTTTGATTTCTTTGTGTCTTTAAGTCTAACGTGGGTTTCTTGTAGGTAGCATATAAACAGATAATTTTTTTTTTTATCCGTTCTGCCACTCTCTGTCTATTGGTTCATATAGTCCTTTTACATTCAACATAATTATTGATAGATATGAGTTTAGTGCTGTCATTTTGATGTCTTTTTTTTGTGTGTTGAGTTTCTTTGTTCCACTAAATTTTCTGTCCTTAGTCTTTTTTCTTTGTGTATTTTCTTTTCATCCTTTTCATTTTTGTTTGTTTTGTATTTGCTGAGTTTTTTTTTATTATTATTATTTTTGTGTGTAGGATTGTTAGTTTTCTTTGTGGTTACCTTAATATTTACCTCTTGTTTTTCTAAGTTTAAACCTATCTTTCGGTTCTTTATATTGCCTTGACTCCCTCACCATATGAAAGATCTATGACTACATTATTTAGTCACTCTTTTTTGTTTTAATATTGTCATCTTTTACATATTGACAGCTCTACTTCCCTATTTTCAGTGTTTTAGCTTTGATTTATTTGTGACTTCCTATCCGGTTTGATATTTGGTTGTTCTGTCCTGTGTTCTAGTCTTGGGTTGTTATTGATGTTATTGATTTTCTAACTGGAGGACTCCCTTTAGTATTTCTTGTAATTTTGGTTTAGTTTTTACAAATTTTCTAATCTTCTGTTTGTCTGGCAATGCCCTAATTTCACCATCATATTTGAGAGACAGTTTACTGGTATATAATTATTGTCTGGCAATTTTTTTTTTTTCCTTCAAGGTTTTATATATGTCACCCCTTTGCCTTCTTGCCTGCATGGTTTCTGCTGAGTAATCAGTTTAGACTTATTGACTCTTCTTTGTAGGCTATTTTTTGTTTATTCTTAGCCACTCTTAAAATTCTCTATATCTTTTTTTTTTGGTTTTAGCAAGTTAGATTATAATATTTCTAGGTGACTGTCTTTTGGGATTTATCTTGTGTGGAGTTCAATGAGCTTCTTGGATAGATATCTTCTCATCTTTCATGACATCAGGGAATTTTTGTGCCAAAAAAAATCTTCAATAATTTTCTGTTAATCCTCCCTGTCCTGGTACTCCAATCACTTGTAGGTTATTTCTTTTGATAGGGTCCCACATAATTCTTAGGGTTTCTTCATTTTTTTAAATTCTTTTATCTCACTTTTCCTCAAATAAGTTGGTGTCAAGGGCTTTATCTTCATTCTCACTAATCCCGGCTCCCATTGCTTCAATTCTGCTCCTACGACTTTCTATTGAGTTGTCTAATTCTGCAATTTTATTGTTAATCTTTTGGATTTTTATTTGCTGTCTCTGTATGGATTCTTGCAGCCTGTTAAATTTGTCATTATGCTCTTGTATAACCTTCTTAAGTTCTTCTATTGCTTTGTCTATGTGTTCCTTGGCTTGTTCTGCATTTTGCGTGATTCCCTTCTTGATCTCTTGAAGAGCTCTGTATTTTAATCTTTTGAGTTCTAACTATGCTAATTCCAAGAAATTCTCTTCCTCTGAAAGGTTTCTTGAATATTTGTTTTGGTCACTTGCTGAAGCCATCGTGTTCTGCCTGTTTATGTGATTTGATATTGACTGTTGACTCTGAACTATCAATAAGTTATTATATTTATTTATTTTATGTTTGCTTACTGTGTCCTATCTTCCTGTTTTGTTTTGTTTTGATACGCCCAAATAAGCTGGTCATGTTAGCTGGTTTGATTATTAGCACCTTTGAAACTCTCACGTCCTGTCACTAGGTGGTTAGAGCTGTTACTAAGTATGTTAGCCCAGGAGTCCATTTATTTTCTTGTATGTATTCAGCTCAGATGTCCAGGTAGTCGGTCACCAAGTGTGTGGTGCAGGCTGTCACCTACAGTCCTAGATGGGCAGAGGTGATTGGAGTAGGTACAGGTATCTGGCTGCAGTAGGGAGTCATGTACTGAGCAAGGCAGGAGGCCGACAGCTGACCCTGAGTATCTGTAAGGAAACTGTTTCCCTGTTCCCCAGAGTGTGTGGGTGGGTCGGTTTTGCATTTGCACTATGGGCACTCAATGCTGTTGACTGTAAGGACTGTGAGGCACCAATTATTCTTGGACCCCTGTTGTGGGTGGCCAGGTGGCATGGG
Source organism: Elephas maximus indicus (assembly GCF_024166365.1). Classification (NCBI taxonomy): domain Eukaryota; kingdom Metazoa; phylum Chordata; class Mammalia; order Proboscidea; family Elephantidae; genus Elephas; species Elephas maximus. The sequence goes on from NC_064825.1 coordinate 84,146,118, forward strand.
TGGAGCCACCAGTCCTCAGGCCCCTGAAGTGTCTGGGTGAAAAAAAAAACTAAAAAAGTTTTTTTTTTTTTTTTTTTTTTTTATGGTCAGGGTGGTGTCAAATATCATGAATCTGCCAGTCCCCCTTTTAGCTGATACAGTTGAATATATGTACTGTGCTAATGAGGGCCTATGCTGTTGAAATGGGCCCACACAGGTCTATGCAGGGGTGAAAGGCATTCAAAGTCCTTGGTCCTCTTATGTTTTTGCCTAGGCAAAGGAACTGTGCCTGCCCTGAGTTCTCAGCTTTGGGGAGCTGGCAGATTATTTTTTCACTATTCGTTAATTTGTTCCCTTTCCAAAGCTGGGAGAATGGGTCAGGGCACGTCACGGGTCCTACTTCCAGCCCAGGGGACACAGCAATTGCTGCAGCCAATCCGGACCTGGTTCTGAGTTCAGGTAAATGGGAAAGAGCTTCTTCCCAAAGGCGGTAATTTTGATCTGCGTGGTAGGTTAGACGCATGTGCTTATCTTTTGCCAATTAAACACCACTTTCCACTGGTTCCGTAGGCTTGAGTAGACTCTCCACACCTTGGCCTCTCTCAGTGTGGAAAATGTGTCCCAAGTGCCACTGCTTGCCTAATCATGCATGCCAGCCAATCCAGCCTGCAGGGTGCTGATTCCCACTGGGTCAGATCTGGCAACTCCTCACTGCTTCTGAACCATCTCTCCTTTCCCCTGATGCTCGGTCCAATTACTCGACTTTGCCTTTGATGTTCAGGGCTCCTAGATTGTCATATATAATAGACAATCTAGGATTCTCAATTGTTTTGGGGGTGTTTGTTGTAAGAGGGACCACAGGAAGTGCCTGACTACACCACCATCTTGGCCCCCTCCTATATAAAAGTCTTAATGAAAGGCTTTGCCTTGTCCAACTGGGACATGGAAAATCATTTAGTGCTGACATCCTAGATGGCTATGCAAAAAGGTACAAAGTACTTTTGATTATTCTAAGACTTTAATAAGTAAAATATACTTTTAAATGTAGCATGGGAAAATGGCTCAGTTTAAAACAATATTGATTAATGCCAAAGAATGTTTTTAAAAACTGTCCCAAGAATATTATAGTTCTAGTACTAAGCCCAAGCATTTAAACTTTAACACCAGCAAATGCTCAATAATAAATATGAGGGAAGATATATATGCAGAAATGGTGTAGGTCTAATTGTTAGCAGAGGCCACATTAAATTAGCTGAACTGAGTTGGAAACGGGCCATATTATATAGGTATCTTTGGATGGTAAGTTAAAGGTGTAGCACCTGGGTGCTATCAGGTCAGCAGGTCTTGAACCTTTTTCTTTTTCTCTTTTTTGTCACCAAGTGTACTATGTCAATAATCCAAATATTATTTGCTTATTGTGATGAAACTTCAAACATATTTGCAAAGGAGTAAAGCATAATAATTTATAATCCACATTGGAGTTTTTAAACATTAAAGAGCAGTTATTAATAATTGTGCTTTTAAAATGGGACTATCCTAGGCAAATTGAGATGTAGTCACAGGGAGAACATTCAGCCAGTACGATTGCTAAAATGTTGACATTCTTTTTCTATACCAGTTACTCCACTAATCTAAGTCCCCCCAGAAGTCCTCACTGTTTCTTAAATCACCTCATAGCCTCCCCTAGAATTCACCAGACCATCCCTTGATCCAGCAAAAAAATAATAATAATAATAACTAGGACCCTTCACACTGCTATTGCATTGCAATCCTGATTATCCATAAGCTGGTTGGTCATATTTCCAGCATGCATTCTGAAGTAATTATTAACAGTGCCCTCTTTCAAAAAAAAAAAAAAAATAGCCCAAGTTGCATGATAAATTTATGATCACTCCATTTACAGGGAATACTGAACAAATGCACCAATACTTAATGGAGCAAGAAAACAAAATTTAAACTTTTTCCCAGTTCCCAAATTCACCTATCTAAATAATGTAATAGACACTCAAGTTCTGAAATATGGCATACAATAATAGCCTCCTGGAGTGACTGGCACCCCATGGTGTGGGTCCTGCAGCTTTACTCTAGTACACAAAGTGATTTGCTTTGAAGCTATGAACTCCTTTGAATGAAGATGAGTCACGCAGTTCTTTGGGACAAAAGAGGATGGGTATTGCAGCACTGGAATTGATTGCATTTCATTTGGATATTCTCTCCCCAAGGAATAGCATTTGGTTCCCAATTATTGTGTTAAGATACTCTGTAAGATGATATTGTATTGGCACCTTGGTACGTAAAATCATCATACTTATCTTAAAACATAAAGATATCCTAAACCACCTACATGTACATTGCTTACTAATGTCACACTGAAAGTGGTGGCCTTCTGGCAAGTGAATGTCATCAGAAAAGGTTAAATTTGTTCATTCACTGATTCCTTCAATAATTAGATATTTACTGAGTGCTTACTATGTGCCAGACACTGTCCTAAGTACTTGGAACACATTTGAGGACAAAACAGACAAAAAGTCTTGGGGAGAAGATTTTGAATGTTTAAGGTGGTCAAGGTGTGAATTGAGAAAAGCCTTGAAGGAAGTGAGACATGATGGTGGGTAGACAAGGATTAGAGCATTGGAGACGGAAGATTTTAAGGTGTCTTTTGGACATCAAATGGATATGTCATGTGGGTAATTAAGTATGCAAACCTGAAATTCACTTTTCATTTAGCTTTAATTGTATGTAACACTGTGTTATATACTGGGGCATATAAAATTATGGAAGATACCATTCCTGTCTCTTATTGATCCTGTGACCCACTTCAGCTGCTCATTTTTCTCTCACCTTCACACATTCATCAAAAGTATAGTTTATACTTACTTCTACTTCTTCATCACGGACCCTACCCCTTAAGCCACTACAATGTTGCTTCTTCCTTCACCAATCCCTTAAAACTAATCTTTCTAAGTTCTTAGCTCTTTTATTTCTTGATTCTTCTGTGACATGTAACACTGTTAATCACTTTCTTTTTCTTGAAATTCTCTTGCCTTGATTCTTGAGACAATTTTCCCCTTTATCTACTCCCACCTCACTATTATTTTTCACTTTCTTTTGATGGGCAATCTTCTACTGCTTGTGCTTAAGATGTCAGTGTTGTCTCAGGTTCAATTGTTGGCATTCAAATGATCTAACTCAATATGCTCTGTCTGAAAAATCTCATTGACTTCCATTAATTCAGCTATTACTAGATGTGCTGAACTGTAAACTCTATATCTCTAGTACAGACATTTTCTTAGCTGTAGACCCATTCAGATAACTGCTTTCTGGATATCTCCAATGGTGCACCCTATAGATATTTCAAAGTCAACATGGTCTTTCATCCCAGTAGTCATGGTCACACACTTGTGTAAATGCATATGCATACACCCGCACATGCACACAGAGTTTCCCTTCCCAGTTAATGGCATTTCCTTCTAATATTGTTTCCTAATCTCTTCTTCTCCACCCCATCTAACCAACCCTACAATTTGGCATTTCTAATGTATTCCAAATCTGTCCTCTTCTCTCCATTTCCATCTCCAGTTTCCCTGACTATTTAATTCAATCTCACATGCACACCTACCAGACATTTTTGGAATTTTTACCTATAAGACTGGTAAGTATATGCTGGTTCAGATGATAATGTAAAGTATTAATCAGTGTTTATTTGCTTCTTTCTATGAACTTCCTTTAAGTCCATGACCTTACCAGTTTTGGCCACTCAACTTGAGACATTTATTGTCCCAAAAGAAATAGATTAGAGCAGAATCAAAGACTCAAACTCTTCACTTTCAATGTTCAAAAGCAAAAGCCTAGTTACAGAGTGGGGCATTTTTGTAGGAATACTTCATAAGTCTTTTTCTGTTCTTGCTGGAAAGTGGTAAATCCTCTCTGAGTTGGAAGAGAGAGAGGTTTAGAGAAAAGAGCAATAGAGTATGATTGCTATATTGTCTGTAATTTAAAATACATCTGTAAGGATGAGTAGTTTTCAAATTTTTTGATCTCAACCCAAAGTATGAAGTACATTGCACATTGAAATTCAGTGCATATATACACAGATATATAAACAGAGATATGCATGTGTAATAACCCACATACATGTATAACTGATATAAATGTTTTAAGGGAAAATATTTACCCTTCTTTCTTCTGTCCCTGTATTCTGATATTTTTTTCTATTATCTATTATTTAAGGAGGACTTGGGTGGCACAAATGGTTCAGCACTCGACTATTACCTAGAGGTTCATGGTTCAAACATACACAAAGGCTCCTCTGGAGACAGGCCTGGCTATCTGCTTCCAAAAAGTCACAGCCTTGAAAACCCTATGTAGTTCCACTGTGCACACACATGGGGTCACCATGAATCAAGTCAACTTAATGACAACTAACAATGGCAACATATATCGTATTTTGTAAAAATGCTGTTCTTGACACACAAAATTGTTTTCACTACTTCTTCTGGGTATGAGACTTCCAGTTAGGAAAACACTCATAGGCTGAGTGACACAGACACATGTCAAAAGTCTCCAAGTTAACATCGGAATCATTCTAATAATATATCTTCACTCCAAGAGTGGTAAAAACAAAACAAAACAAAAAACCTTAATCCAGAGTCCATGCTCCTAAGACTTTATAGCAAAAACTTCAAAAACTTTCTAAAAATGCACCAGCATATTGGTTAATTAGACTAAGGGATGTAAGAAATAACTTTTCTAGGTCAAAGTGGATAGTATTCAAATATGAGATGTCTACAACTACGATATTCAGGTAGAATTTTGCTGAAGATCATTCAAAAGTGATTGCAGCAGTGCATTGACAGGGAACTGCCAGAAGTTTAAACCAGATTCAGAAAGCAGTGCAGAATGAGGTACATCATTGCTGATGGCAGATGGATCCTGGCTGAAACCAGAGAATACCAGAAAGATGTTTACCTGTGTTTCATTGACTATGCAAAGGCGTTTGACACTGTGTGGATCATAAAAAATTATGGATAACATTGAGAAAAATGGGAATTCCAGAACACTTAACTGTGCTCATGCAGAACGTGTACATGGACCAAGAGGCAGTCATTTGGACAGAACAAAGGGTACTGTGTGGTTTAAATTCAGGAAAGGTGTTTGTCAGGGTTGAATCCTTTCACCATACCTATTCAATCTGTATGCTGAGCAAACAATCTGAGAAACTGAAGACTGAAGATTATATGAAGAAGAATGGAGAACCAGGATTGGAGGAAGACTCACTAACACCCTGCAACATGCAGATGACATGACCTTGCTTGCTGAAAGTGAAGAGAACTTGAGGTGCTTACTGAAGAATACCAAAGACTACACCTTTCAGTATGGGTTACGCCTCAACATAAACAAAAATCCTCACAACTGGATCAATAATCAACATAATGACAAACAGAGAAAAGATTGAAGTTGTCAAGGATTTCATTTTTCTTGGATCCACAATCAATGCCCATGGAAGCAGCAGTCAAGAAATCAAACAACATATTGCACTAGAAAAATGTGCTGCAAAAGACCTCTCTAAAGTGTTAAAAAGCAAAGATGTCACTTTAAGGACTAAAGTGCGCCTGACCCAAGCCATGATATTTTCAATAGTCTCATATGCATGTGAAAGCTAGACAATGAATAAGGAAGACCGAAGAAGAGTTCATACCCTTGAATTATGATTTTGGTGAAGAATATTGAATATACCATGGACTGCCAAAAGTATAAACAGATCTGTCTTGGAGGAAGCACAACCAGAATGCTCTTTATAGTCAAGGATGATGAGACTTCATCTCACATACTTTGGACATGTTATCAGCAGGGACAAGTCCCTGGAGGAGGACATCATGCTTGGTAAATTAGAGGGTCAGCAAAAGAGAGGAAGGCCCTCAATGAGATAAACTGACACAGTGGCTGCAACAACGGGCTCATGCATAACAGGGATTGTGAGGATGACACAGGGCAGGGAAGTGTTTCATTCTATTGTACACGGGGTCACTATGAGTCAGAACCAATCTGATGCGACCTAACAACAACACAACTACTATAATGGGATTTAAAACCTTGAAAAAACCTTATGAGACTGGCAGCCGAAAATTTGGAATTATGCATTAGGTTTGAACATCCATACTGCTCCATGTTTCTAACCATTCCCCTTACTATTGCATAATAATCCTGCATGATCTAACCACAAGTATAGCTGATCACCTCAGTGGAATTATTTCCATGTTTGCCCCATAGTAACCCTTTCATTCAAGATGACTTGGGCTTAACAGGGCAGAAAACATAAAATAGTAAGCTTGCTGAATAGGTTGTATGACTGTCTTTGGATCTGTTTGTTAATAAAATATTCACATCTATGGCAGATTTCATTTTAGACTTGCTCACACTTTTAAGAAAACACTTGGTAGTGAATAAGGTGGGGGAGCAAAAACCTCCATCTCTAATCACCAGAGCATTCTGACATTACAAAAAAGCACAACTTGATAGTTGTGAATGATCGAATTAGACTATGTAAGTTTGCAACATAGATATCGATAGGTATTTTAGAATATGCCCATTCCCACAACCCAAATGACCTTCAGGCAGATACAGTCCAATAAATAATTCCAGTGAGTAGAAAGTTGAAAATAAGAGAGCTGCTTTTCACTTCCTTTCTGAAGCTCTGAAAGGTGACAACTTCATAGAATTTACAGACCCATCATCATATAAAATAAAAATGTGGATGTTCAAGTACAGAATGTCTGAGAAAGCCACACCAAGCTTTCCAAGGTCCCAGACTTCCTGGTAGATCAACCAAGACATAAAAGGAAAGGGAAGTGAGCATTGAGTTGGGGAATCTCATTCCACCAAAGTGCCAGGAGCAGAGCATGTCCCTTGGACCTGAGGTTCCTGTGCTGAGATTCTCCCAGACCAAGGGAAGACTGATGACAAGGACCTTCCTCCAGAGCTGACAGAGAAATCCTTCCCCTGGAGCTGACATCCTGAATTTGGACTTGTAGCCTACCAGACTGTGAGAGAATAAATTTCTCTTTGTTAAAGCTATCCACTTGTGGTATGTTTGCTATACCATCACTATATGACTAAGATAGAGTTTGGTACCAGGTGTGGAATGCTGCTCTAACAGACACCTAAAATGTGGAAGCAGTTTTGAAACAGTGAATGGATAGAGGACCAGAAGTAGTAGAGAACTTGCAGCAGCAGAGGACTGGCAGCAGCAGTGGACTGGAAACAGCAGAGGACCAGCAGCAACAGAGAACCGGCAGCAGCAGAACTAGGAGACAAGCTCTAGACATTGCTGGAGCCAACTGACAGAGCTAGAGAGATGAGTGCCTGCCGGACTAAGTTTACTGGTGGACGGGGGTACCTCCAGGCACTAATCGGTAGAGTTACAGAGCTTTGGAACACTTGCCCCACAGGGCAGATGTGAGCTTGAGGCCAGAGGGCCAAGAGGCCAAGGAACCCAGAAGCAGAAGCTGAAGAGACAAGGAACACAGGAAACTGAGCTGCCTCAGTCTCAAAAAGTATGGCCACGACCTCTGGGATTTCAAAGGGTGGAGCCATGGCCTCCAGTGTTTCTAAGGGTGGAGTTGCCAATCAGATGGACTAGGAGAATGGTGTGCCTAAGGCCAAGGGAAAGGAGTTGCCATTCTAGTGGGCCTGGAAGGTAGAGCTGAAGCCTAGGGCCAAGGTGCCTCCACTCAGAATCCAGAGAATGTGGCCAATACCTAGAGTCTGGAGGGCAGGGCTTTTGTGTGAATGGTCTCAAAGAACAGAATATTATTTTCAAGTCTTGAGGGCTAATGTAATGTGTTCTGCTGACTTGATTGGTGCATATTATGCCTTCTTTCCTTGCAATTTCTCCCATTTGTAATGGAAATGTCTAGCTTGTGCCTGTTCCAACACTGTACTTTGGAAGCAGGTAACTTGTAGTCTAGATTTCACTGATGAAGAGGAATTTTTGGATTTTAGACTTGGAGTTGATTTAAGACTTTTCCTATGATGTGATGGGGTGAATGTGTTTCACATGTGGCAAGGACGTGAATTTTTGGGGGCCGAAGGTTGGAGTGTCATGGGTTGAATTGTGCCCCCCTAATTATGTGTCAACTTGGTTAGGCCACAATTCCTAGTATTATGTGGTTGTCTTCCATTTTGTGATTGTGGTAATTTTTCTGTGTTATAAGTCCTAATATCTGCCTGTGGTTAATGAGGAAAGATTAGATAAAGTTAAAGAGGATTAGAGTGGGATGTAACATCCTTGCCCAGGTCACATCCCTGATCCAATGTAAAATGAGTTTCCCTGAGGTGTGGACTGCATCACCTTTTATCTCTCAAGAGATAAAAGGAAAGGAAACGAGCAGATGGTTGGAGACCTCATACCACCAAGAAAGCAGCGCTGGGAGCAGAGCACATCCTTTGGACCTGAGGCTCCTGTGCTGAGATGTTCCCAGACCAAGGGAAGACTGATGACAAGACCTTCCTCCAGAATCAACGGAGAAAGCCTTCCCTGGAACTGACACCCTGAGTTTGGACTTGTAGCCTACCAGACTATAAGAGAACAAATTTCTCTTTGTTAAAGCTATCTGCTCATGATATTTCTATTACAGCAGCACTAGATGACTAAGACACATGTTTTCAATCAATCTGAAAGGCATGATGTTTAACTGATAGGTTCTTAAGATCAGATTAGAGGATTCAGCATCAGAAGGTGGTAGGGGCCTCATAATCCTAGACCAAATGGAAATAGGGCTGAATGGGCAATTGCGGATGTAGAAGAATGACAGTAAACAAGATGAGGGATACTGGTGTATTATAATAATAATAAAATAATAATGCTAATAGCAATAATATCTAACCCATGTTGGGCTTACTATATGGGCCCAGCTATGATAAATTGTATTTCTCCCCCTTCCATTTGGGGAAAATACTCTGACTTGATACTAAGATTCTATATGGGCCTAGCTATGATAAATTGTATTGCTCCCCTCTCCATCAGGGAAAAATATTCTGATATGATATTGACATTCATCACGACACTTGCTTTGGCTGATGGAATGTGATAAGAGGTGATATACACCACATCTGAGAGTAGGATTCAAATGTGCTTTATTGATTTGGCTTAGCCTCTTGACCTCATTAGCTTTACCATGAGAAGAACATGATTCAAATAGCTACTATTCCTTCAGCCTACGACCCAGGAATGAAAGGCATGTGGACTGGACCTAAACTTAAATTGTGGTTTAGAGCACCACTGCCACAGCAAACCCATAAATGTGCTTGACTTGGCAACTCACAGTAGTTGGATGATTTGTTATGCAGCATGAAAAAACATTAAAATGAAAATAACCACATTCTTCTAGGTACTTTTCATGTACTCATTTGATCCTGTAATGACCCCACGAAATAAGTATTATAATCCTAATCTTGTGAACAATGAGACATTTTTTACCCCAGTAGGAAAAGGACTTCCTTAGCCCTATTCCTTTACCCAAAACCTCTGGAAAAATCGAAAAGGGGAAAAAAGTCCTTTTTGAGGAGTTTAACTGGAATTGTCAAGATTAAACTTTTAAGATTATGCAAAGAAAACTACAAAATACTACTGCAAGATACTAAAAGAGACCTACAAAAATGGAAAAACATACTGTGCTCATGGATAGGAAGATTTAACATTGTGAAAATGTCAACACTACCCAATGCAATCTATAGTGGAAAGGAAAGAGGCAGTGGATAAGTAAAGCATTACTGAAGAAGAACAAATTAGGAGGCTCACATACCTGATCTCATAACCTACTACATAGCATAGTAGTCAAAATAGCCTGGTACTTGTACAATAACATACACATAGACCAATGGAATGAAATTGAGAACCCAGAAGTAAATCCTTCCATCTATGGAGAGCTGATCTCCAACAAAGGGCCAAAGTTTATTAAATGGGGAAGAAATAGTCTCTTTAACAAATGCTGCTGGCAAAACTGGATGTCTAGCTGTTGAAAAATGAAACAGGACCATTACCTCATACCATACACAAAAACTAACTCAAAATAGATCAAAGACCCAAGTATAAATCCTAAAACTATAAAAATTATGGAAGAAAAAAATAGGAACAATGCTCAGGACCCTAACATATGTCATAAAAATAGCACCAAAAATAACTAAAAAAATTCACCGACAGCAGACAGGAATTAGAAAAATGAGACCTGCTAAAAATTAAACACTTATTCTCATCAAAAGACTTCTCCAAAAGAATAAAAAGAGAACCCACAGACTGGGGGAAAAAAAAAATTGGCTATTACATATCCAATGAGAGTCTAATTTCTAAAATTTATAGAAAACTTCAACACCTAAATGACAAAAAGACAAACTTTCCAATTAAAAAATTGTCAAAGGATATGAACAGACACTTTGCCAAAGAAGACATGTAGGCACCTAACAAACACATGAAGAAATACAATCATTAGCCATTACAGATGCAAATCAAAACTACAGTGAGATACCATTTCACCCTGACAATAGAGGCACTAATCAAAAAAACAGAAAATAACAAATGTTGGTGAGGTTGTGGGGAGATTAGAACTCTTAAACACTGCTGGTAGGAATTGAAAATTGTACAACCACTATGGAAAACAGTATGGCACTTTCTTAAAAACCTTGAAATATGAAATACAATATGATCCAGCAATCCCACTCCTAAGTATATACCCTAAAGAAATAAGAGTTGTGACATAAAAAGTCATATGCACACCCATGTTCATTGAAGCATTACTCATAATATCAAAAAGGTGAAAAGAACCTACATGCCCATCAACAAATGAATGGATAAGCACACTGTGGTATATACACACAATGGAGTACTATCCAGCAATAAAGAACGACAGCGAATCAGTGAAACATATCACAAAATGGATGAATTTGGAGGACATTTTACTTTGAGTAAAATAAGTCGGTCACAAAAAGACAAATAATGTATGGCATCATTATAAAAAAGATTGATTGTTGTTGTTAGGTGCCTTTGAGGCGGTTTCAACTCATAGCAACTGCATATACAACAGAATGAAGCACTGCCCGCTCCTGCATCATCCTCACAATCATTGCTATGCTTGAGCCCACTGTTGCAGCCACTGTGTTAATCCATCTCATTGAGGGTCTTCCTTTTTTTCACTGATCCTCTAGCTTGCCAAGCATGATGCCTTTCTCCAGGGACTTTCCTCCTGAAAACATGTCCAAAGTACATGAGATGAAGTCACTTCATTTTTCTTCCAATGAGCATTCTGGCTATAATTCTTCCAACACAGACTTGATTGTTCTTTTGGCAGTCCATGGTATGTTCAATATTATTCACCAATACCTAATTCAAAGGTATCATTTCCTCTTTGCACTTCCTTATTCACTGTCCAGCTTTTGCACGCATATGAGGTGATTGAAAATATCATGGCTTCACTCAGATACACCTTAGTTCTCAAGGTGACATCTTTGTTTTCAATACTTTCAAGAGATCTTTTGCAGCAGATTTTCCCAATGTAATGCATCCTTTGATTTCTTGACTGCTGCTTCCATGGACCTTGATTGTGGAGTCAAGTAAAATGCAGTCCTTGACGACTTCAATATTTTTTCCTTTTATCATGATATTACTTATTGGTCCAATAGTGAGAATTTTTGTTTTATGTTGAGGTATAATCCATATTGAAGGCTGTAGTCTTTGATCTTCATCAGCAAGCTCTTGAATTCCTCTTCGCTTTCAGCAAGCAAGGTTGTGTCATCTGCACATCGCAGGTTGTTAGTGAGTCTTCCTCCAATCATTAGGCTGCATTCTTCTTCACATTGTCCAGATTCTTGGACTGTTTGCTCAGCATACAGATTGAATAAGTACGGTGAAAGGATAGTTTGAGGCACAGTTTTCCTGATGTTAAGCCATGCAGTATACCCTTGTTCTGTTTGAATAACTGCCTCTTTGTCTACAAACAGGTTCCTTATGAGCACAATTAAGTGTTCTGGAATTCCCATTCTTTGAAATGTTATCGATAATTTGTTATGCCCCACAAAGTAAAATGTCTTTGAATGGTCAATAAAAATACAGTAAACATCTTTCTGGTATTCTCTCCTTTCAGCCAAGATCCACCTAACATCAGCAGTGATATCCCTTATTCCACATCCTCTTCTGAACTCAGCCTGAATTTCTTGCAGTCCATGTACTGCTGCAACTGTTTCTGAACGATCTTCAGGAAAATTTTACTTGCCTGTGATATTAATGATATTGTTAGATAATTTCCAGGTTCTGTTGGATCACCTTTCTTTGGAATGAGCACAGATATGGACCCCTCCCAGAAGGTTGGTCAGGTAGGTGTCTTCCAAATTTCTTGGCATAGATGAGTGAGCACCTCCAGCTCTGTATCTCTTTGTTGAAACATCTCAATCAGTATTCTGTCAATTCCCGGAGCCTTGTTTTTTTGCCATTCCCTCCAGTGCAGCTTGGACTTCTTCCTTCAACACTGTCAGCTCTTGATCATAGCCTATCTCCTGAAATGGTTTAATGTTGACCGATTATTTTTGTTACAGTGACTCTGTGCATTTCTTCCATCTTCTTTTGATGCTTCCTTCATCACTTAATATTTTGCCTGTAGAATCCCTCAGTATTGCAACTTGAGGCTTGGAGTTTTTCCTCAATTCTTTCAGCTTGAGAAATGCTAAGTGTGTTCTTTTTTGTTTTTCTAACTCCATGTCTTTTCATATTTCATTATAATACTTTACTTTGTCTTCTTGAGCCACCCTTTGAAATCTTCTGTTCAGCAATTAACTTTATCATTTATTACTTTCGCTTAGGCAGTTTTAAGGTAAAGATTGTTTTGGGGTCTCTCCTGAAATCCATTTTGGACTTTTCTTTCCTTCCTGTATTTTCAATGACCTTTTGCTTTCTTCCTTTATAATGTCCTTGATGTCGTCCCACAAGTTCTCTGCTTTTCAGTCATTAGTGTTAAATGTGTCAAATCTATTCTCGAGATGGTCTTCAAATTCAGGTTGTATATACTCAAGGCCATATTTTGGCTCTCATGGATGTGGTCCAGTTTTTTTCAGCTTCAACTTGAATTTGCATATGAGCAATTGATGGTCTGTTCCATAGTCGGCCCCTGGCAATATGATCTGTCTGATAATATTGAGCTTTTCCATTGTATCTTTCCACAGATGTAATCAATTCAATTCTTGTGTTTTTCATCCAGTAAAGTCCACGTGTATAGTAGTCATTTATGGTGTTAAAAAAAAGATATTTGCAATGAATAAGTCATTAGTCTTGCAAAATTCTATCGTATGGCCTCCAGCATTGTTTCTATCAATGCTTTCCAACTATAGACCCTTCTTCTTTGATACCAACTTTTGCATTCCTATCAACAGTAATTATCCGTGCATCTTGATTGCATGTTTGATCAATTTCAGACTGCAGAAGTGGGTAAAATCTTCAATTTCCTATCTTCGGTATTAGTGGTTGCTGTACAAATTTGAATGATAGTTTTATTAACTAGTCTTTCTTGTAGGCATATGGCTATTATCCTATCACTGACAGTATTGTACTTCAGGATAGATCTTGAAATGTTCTTTTTGATGATGAATGTGACACCGTCCCTCTTCAAGTCATCATTTTTGACATAGTAGACCATGTGATTATATGATTCAAAATGGTAAATACTAGCCAATTTTAGCTCACTAATGCCTAGGATGTAAACCCTGGTGGCATAGTGATGAAGAGCTATGGCTGCTAACCAAAAGGTCAGCTGTTTGAATCCACCAGGCAGTCCTTGGAAACTCTAGGGGGCAGTTTCACTCTGTCCTATAGGGTCACTATGAGCCAGAATTGACTCGATGGCAATGAGAATGCCTAGGATACAGATCTTCACGAGTTCCATTTCATTTCTGATGACTTTCAATTTTCCTGGATTAGTATTTTGGACATTCCACATTCCTATTATTAATGGATGTTTGCAGTTGTTTCTTCTCATTTTGAGTCATACCGCATCAGCAAATGAAGGTCCAAAATCTTGACTTCATTCACATCATTAAAGTCAGTTCCACTTCGAGGAGGCAGCTCTTCCTCAGTCTCATTTTGAGTGCCATCCAACCTGAGGGGCTTATCTTCCAGTACTATATCAGACAATATTCTCCTGCTATTCACAAAATTTTCAGTAGCCAGTTTTTTTCAGAAGTTGAGCACCAGGTTCTTCTTCCTAGTCTTAGTCTGGAAGCTCTGCTGAAACCTGTCCACCATGGGTAACCCTGCTGGTATTTGAAATACTGGTAGCATAGCTTCCAGCATCACAGCAATATGCAAGCCATCACAATACAACAAACTGATGCTTTACACATAGCAAAAAAATGATTTCTTTGATGGATTACCAGGGGTTGGAGGAAGAGGGAGAGAAAATTACTAACTAGATGGAAGACACATGTTAATATAGGTGAAGGGAAAGGCAATATACAATATGGAGGAAGTCAGCACAACATGACCAAGGCAAAGGAAGACAATGAGAGGAATACAAGAATAAAAGGCAACTATGGTAATTGCTATAACATGGACAATCCTACTACAACAGAATTAACAAACAATAATTTACTAATGGATACATAGGTTTGTTTGTACATAGGTAGATAGGTATGCTAAAGAGGTGCGGAAGAGTGTAAGGGAAGACCTGCAGATATAGGTTTGGCTGTTGATATTTTTGCATACATAATTTAGGTGCTGCATGTATATTTTCATAGACAGCAGTGCACACTGGGGCACAATCATGAAAACTTCTTAGGCATAACCAAACACCTTACAGGATATAGTTCCCAGGCTTGAAAGTGAAGGACCATAGACTGGGGGGACATCTATGTCAATTGGCAGAACATAGTTCAGAAAGGCAGTATTCTGCATCCTACTTTGCTGTATAGCATCTGGGGTCTTAATAGCTTGCAAGTGGCCCTCTAAGATAAAACGATTGATCTCTTCCCATCTGGAGCAAAGGAGAATGAAGAAAACCAAAGACTCAAGGAAGCAATTAGTTCAAAGGACTAATGGACCACAGGAATCACAACCTACACAACCCTGACAGCAGAAGAATTAGATGGTGCCCAGCTACCACTACTGACCACTCTGACTGAGGTCCCAGAGAGGGCAGGAGAAAAATGTAAAACAAAAAAATCAAATTCACGGTTCTCGAGGGGGCGGAGCCAAGATGGCGGACTAGGCAGACGCTACCTCGGATCCCTCTTACAACAAAGACACGGAAAAACAAGTGAATCGATCACATACATAACAATCTACGAACCCTGAACAACAAACACAGATTTAGAGACAGAGAACGAACTAATACGGGGAAGCAGCGATTGTTTCCAGACCCTGGAGCCAGCGTACCAGTCAGGTACGGCACAAGCACAGAGAGCGGCTCCACCCCCCTGAACTAACCCCGGGAGGGGGACCAGCCTGTTCCACGGGCGGCGTGGGACGCAGCCGGTAGGAGAAGTCCCCGGGAGGCAATGACTGGTCTTGGAGCAGAAAGAGCAGCGTCCGAGCCGGGGAACCATCCCGCAGGGATTTGGACTGGACGCAGCGGATTTTCTGGAAACACTAGTTTCCCAGTGATGGCTCGGAGACAACAATCCATATCAAACCACTTAAAGAAGCAGACCATGACAGCTTCTCCAACCCCCCAAACAAAAGAATCAAAATCTTTCCCAAATGAAGATACAATCTTGGAATTATCAGATACAGAATATAAAAAACTAATTTACAGAATGCTTAATGATATCACAAATGAAATTAGGATAAATGCAGAAAAAGCCAAGGAACACACTGATAAAACTGTTGAAGAACTCAAAAAGATTATTCAAGAACATAGTGGAAAAATTAATAAGTTGCAAGAATCCATAGAGAGACAACATGTAGAAATCCAAAAGATTAACAATAAAATAACAGAATTAGACAACGCAATAGGAAGTCAGAGGAGCAGACTCGAGCAATTAGAATGCAGACTGGGACATCTGGAAGACCAGGGAATCGACACCAACATAGCTGAAAAAAAATCAGATAAAAGAATTTAAAAAAATGAAGAAACCCTAAGAATTATGTGGGACTCTATCAAGAAGGATAACCTGCGGGTGATTGGAGTCCCAGAACAGGGAGGGGGGACAGAAAACACAGAGAAAATAGTTGAAGAACTCCTGACACAAAACTTCCCTGACATCATGAAAGACGAAAGGATATCTATCCAAGATGCTCATCGAACCCCATTTAAGATTGATCCAAAAAGAAAAACACCAAGACATATTATCATCAAACTTGCCAAAACCAAAGATAAACAGAAAATTTTAAAAGCAGCCAGGGAGGAAAGAAAGGTTTCCTTCAAGGGAGAATCAATAAGAATATGTTCTGACTACTCAGCAGAAACCATGCAGGCAAGAAGGGAATGGGACCACATATACAGAACACTGAAGGAGAAAAACTGCCAGCCAAGGACCATATATCCAGCAAAACTCTCTCTGAAATATGAAGGCGAAATTAAGATATTTACAGACAAACACAAGTTTAGAGAATTTGCAAAAACCAAGCCAAAGCTACAAGAAATACTAAAGGGTATTGTTTGGTCAGAGAACCAATATATCAGATATCAGCAGAACACAAGGTCACAAAACAGAACGTCCTGATATCAACTCAAATAGGGAAATCACAAAAACAAATTAAGATTAATTAAAAAAAAAAATACACATAACAGGGAATCATGGAAGTCAATAGGTAAAAGATCACAATAATCAAAAAGAGGGACTAAATACAGGAGGCATTGAACGGCCATATGAAGAGTGATACAAGGCGATATAGAACAATACAAGTTAGGTTTTTACTTAGAAAAATAGGGGTAAATAATAAGGTAACCACAAAAAGGTATAACAACTCTATAACTCAAGATAAAAACCAAGAAAAACGTAACGACTCAACTAACATAAAGTCAAGCACTATGAAAATGAGGATCTCACAATTTACTAAGAAAAACGCCTCAGCACAAAAAAAGTATGTGGAAAAATGAAATTGTCAACAACACACATAAAAAGGCATCAAAATGACAGCACTAAAAACTTATTTATCTATAATTACCCTGAATGTAAATGGACTAAATGCACCAATAAAGAGACAGAGAGTCACAGACTGGGTAAAGAAACACGATCCATCTATATGCTGCCTACAAGAGACACACCTTAGACTTAGAGACACAAACAAACTAAAACTCAAAGGATGGAAAAAAGTATATCAAGCAAACAATAAGCAAAAAAGAAGAGGAGTAGCAATATTAATTTCTGACAAAATAGACTTTAGACTTAAATCCACCACAAAGGATAAAGAAGGACACTATATAATGATAAAAGGGACAATGGATCAGGAAGACATAACCATATTAAATATTTATGCACCCAATGACAGGGCTGCAAGATACATAAATCAAATTTTAACAGAATTGAAAAGCGAGATAGATACCTCCACAATTATAGTAGGAGACTTCAACACACCACTTTCGGAGAAGGACAGGACATCCAGTAAGAAGCTCAACAGAGACACGGAAGATCTAATTACAATAATCAACCAACTTGACCTCATTGACTTATACAGAACTCTCCACCCAACTGCTGCAAAATATACTTTTTTTTCTAGCGCACATGGAACATTCTCTAGAATAGACCACATATTAGGTCATAAAACAAACCTTTGCAGAGTCCAAAACATCGAAATATTACAAAGCATCTTCTCAGACCACAAGGCAATAAAACTAGAGATCAATAACAGAAAAACTAGGGAAAAGAAATCAAATACTTGGAAAATGAACACCACCCTTCTGAAAAAAGACTGGGTTATAGAAGACATTAAGGAGGGAATAAGGAAATTCATAGAAAGCAATGAGAATGAAAATACTTCCTATCAAAACCTCTGGGACACAGCAAAAGCAGTGCTCAGAGGCCAATTTATATCAATAAATGCACACATACAAAAAGAAGAAAGAGCCAAAAGCAGAGAACTGTCCCTACAACTTGAACAAATAGAAACTGAGCAACAAAAGAATCCATCAGGCACCAGAAGAAAACAAATCATAAAAATTAGAGCTGAACTAAATGAATTAGAGAACAGAAAAACAATTGAAAGAATTAACAAAGCCAAAAGCTGGTTCTTTGAAAAAATTAACAAAATTGATAAACCATTGGCTAGACTGACTAAAGAAATACAAGAAAGGAAACAAATAACCCGAATAAGAAATGAGAAGGACCACATCACAACAGAACCAAATGAAATTAAAAGAATCATTTCAGATTATTATGAAAAATTGTACTCTAACAAATTTGAAAACCTGGAAGAAATGGATGAATTCCTGGAAAAACACTACCTACCTAAACTAACACATTCAGAAGTAGAACAACTAAATAGACCCATAACAAAAAAAGAGATTGAAACGGTAATCAAAAAACTCCCAACAAAAAAAAGTCCCGGCCCAGATGGCTTCACTGCAGAGTTCTACCAAACCTTTAGAGAAGACTTAACACCATTACTATTGAAGGTATTTCAAAGTACAGAAAATGACGGAATACTACCCAACTCATTCTATGAAGCCACCATCTCCCTGATACCAAAACCAGGTAAAGACATTACAAAAAAAGAAAATTATAGACCTATATCCCTCATGAACATTGATGCAAAAATCCTCAACAAAATTCTAGCCAATAGAATCCAACAACACATCAAAAAAATAATTCACCCTGATCAAGTGGGATTTATACCAGGTATGCAAGGCTGGTTTAATATCAGAAAAACCATTAATGTAATCCATCACATAAATAAAACAAAAGACAAAAACCACATGATCTTATCAATTGATGCAGAAAAGGCATTTGACAAAGTCCAACACCCATTCATGATAAAAACTCTTACCAAAATAGGAATTGAAGGAAAATTCCTCAACATAATAAAGGGCATCTATGCAAAGCCAACAGCCAATATCACTCTAAATGGAGAGAACCTGAAAGCACTTCCCTTGAGAACGGGAACCAGACAAGGATGCCCTTTATCACCGCTCTTATTCAACATTGTGCTAGAAGTCCTAGCCAGGGCAATTAGGCTAGACAAAGAAATAAAAGGTATCCGGATTGGCAAGGAAGAAGTAAAGTTATCACTATTTGCAGATGACATGATTATATACACAGAAAACCCTAAGGAATCCTCCAGAAAACTACTGAAACTAATAGAAGAGTTTGGCAGAGTCTCAGGTTATAAAATAAACATACAAAAATCACTTGGATTCCTCTACATCAACAAAAAGAACAGCGAAGAGGAAATAACCAAATCAATACCATTCACAGTAGCCCCCAAGAAGATAAGATACTTAGGAATAAATCTTACCAACAAAGAAAACTACAAAGCTCTACTACAAGAAATTCAAAAGGACATACTTAAGTGGAAAAACATACCCTGCTCATGGATAGGAAGACTTAACATAGTAAAAATGTCTATTCTACCTAAAGCCATCTATACATTTAACGCACTTCCGATCCAAATTCCAATGTCATATTTTAAGGGGATAGAGAAACAAATCACCAATTTCATATGGAAGGGAAAGAAGCCCCGGATAAACAAAGCACTACTGAAAAAGAAGAAGAAAGTGGGAGGCCTCACCTTACCTGACTTCAGAACCTATTATACAGCCACAGTAGTCAAAACAGCCTGGTATTGGTACAACAACAGACACATAGACCAATGGAACAGAATTGAGAACCCAGACATAGATCCATCCACGTATGAGCAGCTGATATTTGACAAAGGACCAGTGTCAATTAACTGGGGAAAAGATAGCCTTTTTAACAAATGGTGCTGGCATAACTGGATATCCATTTGCAAAAAAATGAAACAGGACCCATACCTCACACCATGCACAAAAACTAACTCCAAGTGGATCAAAGACCTAAACATAAAGACTAAAACGATAAAGATCATGGAAGAAAAAATTGGGACAACCCTAGGAGCCCTAATACAAGGTATAAACAGAATACAAAACATTACCAAAAATGATGAAGAGAAACCCGATAACTGGGAGCTCCTAAAAATCAAACACCTATGCTCATCTAAAGACTTCTCCAAAAGAGTAAAAAGACCACCTACAGACTGGGAAAGAATTTTCAGCTATGACATCTCCGACCAGCGCCTGATGTCTAAAATCTACATGATTCTGTCAAAACTCAACCACAAAAAGACAAACAACCCAATCAAGAAATGGGCAAAGGATATGAACACACATTTCACTAAAGAAGATATTCAGGCAGCCAACAGATACATGAGAAAATGCTCTCGATCATTAGCCATTAGAGAAATGCAAATTAAAACTACGATGAGATTCCATCTCACACCAGCAAGGCTGGCATTAATCCAAAAAACACAAAATAATAAATGTTGGAGAGGCTGTGGAGAGATTGGAACTCTCATACACTGCTGGTGGGAATGTAAAATGGTACAACCACTTTGGAAATCTATCTGGCGTTATCTTAAACAGTTAGAAATAGAACTACCATACAACCCAGAAATCCCACTCCTAGGAATATACCCTAGAGATACAAGAGCCTTCATACAAACAGATACATGCACACCCATGTTTATTGCAGCTCTGTTTACAATAGCAAAAAGTTGGAAGCAACCACGGTGTCCATCAACGGATGAATGGGTAAATAAATTGTGGTATATTCACACAATGGAATACTACGCATCGATAAAGAACAGTGACGAATCTCTGAAACATTTCATAACATGGAGGAACCTGGAAGGCATTATGCTGAGCGAAATGAGTCAGAGGCAAAAGGACAAATATTGTATAAGACCACTATTATAAGATCTTGAGAAATAGTAAACCTGAGAAGAACACATACTTTTGTGGTTACGAGGGGGGGAGGGAGGGAGGGTGGGAGAGGGTTTTTTATTGATTAATCAGTAGATAAGAACTGCTTTAGGTGAAGGGAAAGACAACACTCAATACATGGGAGGTCAGCTCAATTGGACTGGACCAAAAGCAAAGAAGTTTCCGGGATAAAATGAATGTTTCAAAGGTCAGCGGAGCAAGTGCGGGGGTCTGGGGAACACGGTTTGCGGGGACTTCTAAGTCAATTGGCAAAATAATTCTATTATGAAATCATTCTGCATCCCACTTTGAAATGTGGCGTCTGGGGTCTTAAATGGTAACAAGCGGCCATCTAAGATGCATCAATTGGTCTCAACCCACCTGGATCAAAGGAAAATGAAGAACACCAAGGCCACACGACAACTAAGAGCCCAAGAGACAGAAAGGGCCACATGAACCAGAGACCTACATCATCCTGAGACCAGAAGAACTAGCTGGTGCCCAGCCACAATCGATGACTGCCCTGACAGGGAGCACAGCAGAGGACCCCTGAGGGAGCAGGAGATCAGTGGGATACAGACCCCAAATTCTCATAAAAAGACCAAACTTAATGGTCTGACTGAGACTGGAGGAATCCCGGCGGCCATGCTCCCCAGACCTTCAGTTGACACAGGACAGGAACCATCCCCGAAGACAACTCATCAGAAATGAAAGGGACTGGTCAGCGGGTGGGAGAGAGATGCTGATGAAGAGTGAGCTAATTATATCAGGTGGACACTTGAGACTGTGTTGGCAACTCTTGTCGGGAGGGGGGATGGGAGGATAGAGAGAGAGGGAAGCCGGCAAAATTGTCAAGAAAGGAGAGACTGAAAGGGCTGACTCAAGAGGGGGAGAGCAAGTGGGAGTAGGGAGTGAGATGTATGTAAACTTATATGTGACAGACTGATCGGATTTGTAAACGTTCACTTGAAGCTTAATAAAAGTTATTAAAAAAAAATCAAATTCACAAAAATATCAGATCTATTGGTTTGACAGAGACTGAAGGAACCCCCAAGGCTATGGCCCTAAGACACCCTTCTGAACTGGAACTGAAGCCATTCCCAGACATCAATGTTTAGCCAAGCAACAGACAGGCACATAAAATAAGCAATAATACCTGAGAGGAATGGTCTCCTTAGGAGAATCAATTATATAAGATCAAAAGGGGAACATTTACCTAAAAACAAATATGAGAAGGCAGGAAGGGATAGAAAAGCCAGAAGGAAGAAAACAGGGAACCCTGGGTAGAATTGGGGAGAGTGCTGAGACATTGCTGGAAATGCAACCAATGTCATGGAACATTTTATGTACAAACTAGCAAATGGGAAACAATTTTCTATATAAACTTTCACCTAAAGAACAATTAAAAAAAAATTTTTAAGCTTTTACCTGTCAGTAAAACGAAGGACTCCATCAATAAAATTCATTTTTGTTATATAAACATTTTTACAATTCCATTTTTGCATGCCTGGGTTTGAGGATTGAGGGCTTTATCCTGCAAAGTGAGCCTTTCAGTAAAGAAGATGCTCCACCATCTTAACTAGCTGCCTGGGTTCTTGGTTGGTTTTTTTTTTTTTTTGGTGGTGTGGCTGTTGGTCTCACTGTCTCACTAAGTGGAGTCCTGAGGAGATTCCAAGAAATCCTTACATACTACCACTAATTAATTATGATACCTCTCCACTTTTTACATGGTGAGATCCTAACAAAAGGTGTTCTGCAAAAACAACTAAATAGTAATCTAAACACATATAAGAAATACAGCAAAATTATTTTGAAACATCAGATATTAAGGAGTAGACCAACCATGGACCTTCTGTCACTGATAGGTCATTACTACATCAATGTGTTATATCTGATAGGTTTAAAGTCATATTAATACAGTTCAAAGTTAAGGTTGATAACATATATCCTTAGCAGAAAGGATGTGACTCTAAAGACAAAAAAATCTCCCCCCTCAAAACAAACAAACCAACAAAAAACATTGCCTTAGAGTCAATTCTGACTCAACAATGACCCTGTAGGACAGAGTAGAACTTCCTCATATGGCTTCCAAGGCTGTACATCTTTAAGGAAGTAGACTGCCATATTTTTCACCTGCAGAGCAGCTGGTGGGTTCAAGCTGCCAACTTTTTGGTTAGCAAATGAGCGTTTAACTGCTAGTACCATCAGGCAAAGGGATTTGGTCAAATATCCTGGCTCAGATATTTAGCAACAAGGGTAAGTTGTATGCTACCCTGACCTTCAACTTTTCCATCAGCAAAGTATAGATAGGAAAATAAGAGTGTCAGATGCTTACCATAGTGTCTGACACTGAGTATGCACTAAATAAATGGTAATATGTGTGACCTTAGAAGCAAAAGCAGTTACTCATTTCTGTTCATTTCTACTTCCTTCTCTGTACTTGGAGATAAGCGTTACTCTAATAATTAAATTTGAACACACAAAGTGCTCAATAAATGGTAATTTTGCATCATCATGATCATCAACATCCAAATGGTCTTCAAGATCATAAGGAATACTATTGTCAAGGAAAGAAGCTCCTTTCTAGGATATAGTAATTTTGTAGCTTTATCAACCAGAGGAATTCCAAACTTTGGACTCTGGTTGCCTACATTTAATGGTGGGAACTATTTGTGATGTGTGCAGTAACATGGTAGCATGGATTGAGTTGTGTCCCTCAAAAATATGTGTCAACTTGCCTAGGCCATGATTCCCAGTATTGTATGACTGTCCACCATTTTGTCATCTGATGTGATTTTCCTATGTGTTGTCTCTATGATGTTAATGAGGCAGGATTAGAGGCAGTTTTGTTAATGAGTCAGAACTCAAACTACAAGATTAGGTTGTGTCTTGAGCCAACTTCTTTTGAGATATAGAAGACAGAAACAAGCAGAGAGACAAAAGGACCTCATGCCACCAAGAAAAAAGTGCTAGGAACAGAGCGTGTCCTTTGGACCTGGAGTCCCTGCACTGAGAAGCTCCTAGTCCAGGAGAAGGTTGATGACAAGGGTCTTCCTTCAGAGCCAACAGAGGGAGAAAGTCTTCCCCTGGAAGTGATGCCCTGAATTTGGACTTCTAGCCTGCTACACTGAGAGAGAATAAAGTTCTATTTGTTGAGGCCATCCACCTTTGTTATTTCTGTTAAAGCAGCACTAGATAACTAAGACACATGGTTTGCCTCTGTTAGGGAATCTAATTGCAATGAGCAGTAGAGAAGATAGAATCACTACTCCTAACTAATAAAGCACCTAGAAAGGATGGAATGTGAGATTTAAAGATGAAGGCAAAACTAAGAACATCTCATAGGAGGTCTTGAAGTTAGAATTTCAGGAGATGAGTTCAAATCTTTACCATTTCCTAGATGTGCACTGGCAAGTTATTTAATGCTTTCTGCACCATGGCTACATTATCTGAAAATGTGGAGAAGGATATATCCCTTTCAGAATTGCTATTAGCATACAATTGGATAATATTATGCAGAGGGTGTTTGAAAACTGCTTTTAGCTATACACATGTAAAATGTAATTTTGATCGATGTCAGAGAAAGATACCACTTTGTTGAAGTTTCATTCCATGAACTGAAGAAAAAATAAAATTATTAATTGAATGTCTATATACCATGCACTAAAGTAGATGCTTTGCAAACATCAATCTTTAGTCTTCTCAATAGCCCTGATTAGTGAGTAAGCTTGTTATACCCATTTTACAGATCAGCAAAGTAAGATATTAAGAGATTTATCCAAAGTCAGAAAGCACAGAAGTGGTTAGGTCTATATTAAAATTTAAGTTGGACATTTAAAGCCATTTTCCATAGTCCTTCCCACTGTTCCTCTTTAGACAAAGGTGTATACTATGTAAACCTCCAGAAGAAGAAAGATAAGTCATCCACATTACTTTTAATAGCATTCTAGAAAGTATTGAAGAAATAATTTACAATATAATTTCCCTAATGGAAAATTAACAGAGATATTTCAGAGATATTTTCAGGTAATGGAAAAGAAATTCAGTAAAATTATAAATATATCCTTGCAAGACATGGAAGTGGTTTTTCAATTTATAACTTAAAAAAAAAAAAATAACCTACCAGCATTACAGTATGTCAATATTATTTTCTCCAATGGATGCTCAACCAACAGCAATCTTTCTGCCTGTGTTTACTTTAACAAATATTACAGAATACTAAATGAATTGGAAATATGGGACTTGGTTCTTCCTGATTAGTATAATTGTTTTTCAGAGCTGGATATAAATTATCCACTTTGGGAAACTCAGTAGCTTTTTATGGATACTATGCTCCGTTGCAAAACTAAGTTCTCCCTCTTGGTTTATTTGTAACGATGTAATGGAGGGAAATTTATGAGTGGCCTGATCTAATCTTGGATTATTTATGTCTCACCAGATGTCCCCATTAAATGATCATATCCCACCATCTATTGAAGCCAGACTCTGGTCAAAACTGCCCTTTGAGTAAGATAAAGCTGTGGGAGTTAGGCATGAAAAGCATATGCTACTTGGTATAGTGTCTGGTGTTTAGTTAGCCCTCAACAAATGTTGTTAGGCTCCTTAGTGTTATCATCATAGTAGTAGCTGTATTTGATATCATTATTTTTATATTAATTGTAAGGCACTAGAGGAAAATAATTTGCTGCCACTTATATGCTTAAGACTTACATTTCGTATCTGTGGGTACAAATTTGGCATGAAGAAAATGATGATGGTGGTGATGATATAAGCCTATTATTAATAACCTAATATATATCTTTAGATTTAGATACATTATCTCATATAACTCTTACTACAATTACATATATATATGTATATAAAAAAAATCTATATATATTTAACTCCATTAAGCAGATGAAGGAAATGAGATTCATGGAAATTAAGACATATGCCCAAGCTTATACAGCTGTTAAAAATCTCTTTATTTTCTCTTCAAGGTCCATTTTCTTTCCATTTCCCATGATGCCTCTATTATGTCAAACTCTTTTAAAATCCGTAGAGGACATGTCAGTTGGGAGGGAATTTGCCAGAAGGAACTCATGAGGTTTTGAACTAAAAAAAAAAAAAAAAAAAACCGGATAGATAGCTCTACCAAATCAGAAGATTTTTTTAGCATTGCCCAAACATTTGACCACCCCTACCTTTGTTCCACCTGACAATAGGCTCCACCTGAGAGATTTATCTTTTATTTTGATAAATTGTCTTCTGGTACAGTGAGGCTTGCCTGCACCATTGAAAATACCATCGTGTTTTTTTTCACTTTTCGGTAACCCTAACAAGAAAACCCAAGACTTCATATGTTTGTTCTCTACTGAAAAAAGGGGATTGGAAATAAACTGTTTTTTT
This sequence comes from Elephas maximus indicus, assembly GCF_024166365.1. Taxonomy (NCBI): domain Eukaryota; kingdom Metazoa; phylum Chordata; class Mammalia; order Proboscidea; family Elephantidae; genus Elephas; species Elephas maximus. Next base: position 84,172,397 of record NC_064825.1, read on the forward strand.
TTTTTTAGGGCTAACCCTTTATAATTCTTGTCAAGCTCAGAGAAAACTGTTCTATGCTTAAAATAAGGTTGGTGCTTACTTTCTAAGGAATCAATGTTGAGTTTTCTAGTAGCTTTCAGATGATATTATAGAAAACCTGAATTGGGACTTATTAATTAATGAGAATAACAAAGGAACTCAAAGTTTCTGACATCTTTTAAAAGCATGTATTTGACTTGCCCTTTTTGAGAGAATCTACTTACCAGAAAGCTTTTAAAGGATACTTGCATTTTTCTTAATGTCTTAGTGAGAGTAGTGTCTAAAGGAATTTCTTTGGGAATGGATGTGCTGAAGGGGTATATTAAATCCATTACAACATTCTGTCAAAGGACAAAATCTCATACTCTGTTAGAAGTGAAAGAAGAAGTTTTACTGAGGAATAATAAAACTAGAGCTAGGCAGCACCAAGTAAAAATACAAAGTGCTCTGCTATCTCTATTGAGTTAGAGGTTTTTATGCATAGGGAACAAAGGAAAGGTAACGGGTTAATGACTGATTCAACTTCAGCTTTGGAGTCCTTTAAAATGTAAAGGTCAGCCATTTGGCTAGGGGCCAGTGAATTTTACCCGCTAGGTGAGTGGTGCCAATTTGATCATACACATTCTTCTTAGAAACAAAATGTATACATGCTGACACATTTTTCTTGGGAACAAATCATTCACATCCTGACCTTTTGCTTCCTGGGAATGCATGTTGATCCTGCTATTCCTGTCCTAAAATGAACGCCTTCATATTTGAAATTTTCTGTCTCCATATGTCTCCCTTTTGATCAAGCATCCACTAGGGGGGAGCTGATCACCTACAATGGAGAAGCCTTTCTTCTGCAAGGACTTTGTCTTCCTAAGGAGCTTTGGCTAATATATAAGTATATACGTATTATATAGATATAGATGATAGAGATAGAGATAGAGACAGAAGTAGAGAGAGAGAAAGAGAGAGAGAGAGAGATAGAGAGAGAGATAGATAGAGATAGAGATAGATAGAGATAGAGATAGAGATAGAGATAGAGATAGAGATAGAGATAGAGATAGAGATGATATATTTGTGTGTGTGTGTTTACTTCACCTTGCTGAACTAATAGGCCTCGTCTTCAAACCCGACCCAGTGCCGTCGAGTCGATTCCAACTCATAGTGACCCTGTAGGACAGAGTAGAACTGCCCCACAGAGTTTCCACGGAGCACCTGGTGGATTCTAACTGCCGACCCTTTGGTTAGCAGCTGTAGCAGTTAACCACTATGCCACCAGGGTTTTCTTGTCTTCAAAGTGAGTAGATTTTATGGGTAACATAAAGGACAAAGCAACATTCAAGGAGCATTTCTCAGTCAGGTCAGAGTGAGAGAGATCAAAATGAAACACGCCAGGGAGACAAAAGGAAGGTGACTAAATGACATGAACATTGATGAAAGTCTGTGAAACCAGGATGATTTCATATGAAGGGTCAAATGGTTTTGAAGTAGAGCATTTTACGGATAAATTGAATTGTACTAAAACAAAACAGCATTTCATAATTACAATTGTAGAAACAATGAAGAATATAAAGATTTCAAAATAAATTAGCAATTTTTTCTACCATCCACCCCAAGGGGAAACCAATTACTTATAATATCAGTTAAGGACGTGTCTGTCAGTTTGTCATACTGTGGGGGCTTGTGTGTTGCTGTGATGCTGGAAGCTATGCCACTGGTATTCAGATACCAGCAGGGCCACCCATGGGGAACAGGTTTCAGCTGAGCTTCCAGACTAAGACTAGGAAGAAGGACCCAGCAGTCTACTTCTGAAAAGAATTAGCCAGTGAAAACTTTATGAATAGCAGTGGAACATTGTCTGATATAGTGCCAGAAATGAGCCCCCTGGACTGGAAGGCACTCAGAAGATGACTGGGGAAGAGCTGCTTCCTCAAAGTAGAGTCAATCTTAATGACATGGATGGAGTTAAGCTTTTGGGACCTTCATTTGCTGATGTGGCATGACTCAAAATGAGAAGAAACAGCTGCAAACATCCATTAAAAATCAGAACCTGGAAAGTAAAAAGCATGAATCTAGGAAAATTAGAAATCGTCAAAAAAGGAATGGAATGCATAAACATCAATGTCCTGCACATTAGTGAGCTGAAATGGACTGGTATTGACCATTTCAAATTGGATAATCCTATGGTCTACTATGCTGGGAATGAAAAATTAAAGTGGATATGAATTGCATTCATCATCAAAAAGAACATTTCAAGACCTATCCTGAAGTGCAATACTGTCAGTGATAGGATAATATCCATATGTCTACAAGGAAGACCAGTTACTATGACATTCAAATTTATGCACCAACCAGTAAGGACAAAGATGAAGAAAATGAAGATTTTTATCAACTTCTGCAGTCTGAAATTTATCAAACATGCAATGAAGACACATTGATAATTACTGTTGATTGGGATGTGAAAGGTGGAAACAAGAAGGATCTGCAGTTGGAAAATATGGTCTTGGTAACTGAGATGACGCTGGAGATCATATGATAGAATTTTTGCAAGAGCAATGACTTATCCATTATAAATTTTTTTTTCAACAACATAAATTTTGACTATACACATGTACCTCACCAGAGGGAATACACAGGAATCATATTGACTATATCTGTGGAAAGAGATGATGGAAAAGCTCAATATCATCAGTCAGAACAAGTGCAGGGGCCGAGTGTGAAACAGATCATCAATTGCTCATATGCAAGTTCAGGGTAAGCTGAAGAAAACTAGAACAGGCCCATAGGAGCCAAAGTACAAACTTGAGTACATTCCACCTGAATTTAGAGGCCATCTCAAGAATAGATTTGACACTTCAAACACTAATGACCAAAGACCCAGATGAGTTGTGGAATGACATCAAGGACATAAGACATGAAGAAACAAGAGATTATTGAAAAGACAGGAAAGAAACAGAAGACCAAAATATATGTCAGAAGAGACTCTGAAACTTGCTCTTGAAAGTTGAGAAGCTAAAGCGAATGGAAGAAATGATGAAGTAAAAGAGCTGAATGGAAGATTTCAAAGGGCAGTTTGAAAAGACAAAATAAAGTATTATAATGACATGTGCAAAGACCTGGAGTCAGAAAACCAAAAGGGGGGAAAACATTTGGCATTTCTCAAGCTGAAAGACCTGAAGAAAATAATCAAGCTTCAAGTTGCAATATTGAAGGATTCTGTGATCAAAATATTGAACAACACGGGAGGCAACAAAAGAAGATGGAAGGAATACATAGAGACACTGTACCAAGAATTGTTTGACATTCAACCATATGAAGTGGTAGCATATGATCAAGGACTGATGGTGAAGGAAGGAGTCTGAGCTGCACTGAAAACATTGGCAAAAAACAAGAATCCAGTATTTGATGAAATACCAACTGAGATGTTTCAACAAATGGATGCAGAACTAGAAGTGTTCGCTCATCTATGCCAAGAAATTTGGAAGACAGCTACCTGTCCCACAGGCTGGAAAAGATCCATATTTATCCTATTCCAAAGAAAGGTGATCCAACAGAATGCAGAAATTATCAAACAATATCATTAATATCACACACATGTAAAATTTTGCTGAGAATCATTCACAAGTGGTTGCATCGACAGGGAACTGCCAGAAATTCAAGTCAGATTCAGGAGAGGATGGGGAATCGAGGATATCATTGCTGATGTCAGATGGATCTTGGCTGAAAGCAGAGAATACCAGAAAGATGTTTATCTGTACTTTATTGGCTATGCAAAGGTATTTAACAGTGTGGATCATAACAAATTATGGATAACAATAAGAATGGGAATTCCAGAACACTTAATTGTGCTCATGTGAAATCTATACTCAGACTAAGAAGCAGTCATTCCAACAGAACAAGGGGATACTGTGTGGTTTAAAATCAGGAAAGATGTGCGTCAGGACTGTATCTTTACACCATACTTATTCAGTCTGTATGCTGAACAAATAATCCAAGAAGCTGAGACTATGTGAAGAACATGGATGGCATCAGGATTAGAGGAAGACTCATTAACAACCTGCATTATGCAGATGACACAACTTGCTTGCTGAAAGTGAAGAGCACTTGAAGCACTTACTGATGAAGATCGAAGACTACAGCCTTCAGTATGGATTACACCTCAACATAAAGAAAACAAAAACCCTCACAACTGGACCGATAAGTAACATCATGATAAACAGAGAAAAGATTGACTTTGTCAGGGATTTTATTTTACTTATGTCCACTATCAATGCCTACAGAAGCAGCAGTCAACAAATCAAAAGACATATTCCATTGGGCAAATCTGCTTCGAAAGACCTCTTTAAAATGTTCAAAAGCAAAGATGTCACTTTGAGAACTGAGGTGCACCTGACCCAATCCATGGTGTTTTCAATTACCTCATATGCATGCAAAAGCCGGACAATGAATAAGGAAGACTGAAGAAGAATTGACGTCTTTGAATTATGGTGTTGGTGAAGAATATTGAACATACCATGGACTGCCAGAAGAATGAACAAATCTGTCTTGGAAGAAGTATAGCCAGAATACTCCTTAGAAGCAACGGTGGCAAGACTTCTTCTCATGTACTTTGGACATGTTGTCAGGAGGTATCAGTCCCTGGAGAAGGACAGACATCATGTTTGGTAAAGTAGAGGTTCAACAAAAAAGAGGAAGGCCCTCAACGAAATAGATTGATGTAGTGGTTGCAGTAATGGGATTGAGCGTAACAACAACTAAGAGGTTGGCACAGAACTTAGAAGTGTTTCATTCTTTTATACATAGTGTCACTATCTATTGGAACTGACTTGATGGTACCTAACAATAGCAACATTGATTTCAATATGACTTCAGGGGGATAGTTTTGTTTTAAAGTGTAAAGATATTTTCGGGGAATAGATTTGGGGGCTCATCCCGCTTCACTGGCTCAATAATATCTCGGTTCCCTGACAATTTACAAGTCCATTCCACATACCCTCCATCTTTGATCATGATCATCTATATAGAATCTTTGATTAAAACGTTCAGTACAAGTAGCCGGGCCTTGTTCATGAAGACAACTAGATACGTACTCCAGTTCCTTCTCCTTCCTCTGCTGCTCCAGGTGAATAGAGATGAGCTGTTGTACCTTGGATGGCCACACACAAGCTTTTAAGACCCCAGACACTACAAAACAAAAAGTCGAAGAAGAAGCACTAAAGTCAATATTAGGACAATCGATTGGAATTTCCCATAGAAACCATGATCCTAAAGCTCTGAACCAAGAACATCTTCATTAGTTTTTTGAAGTCTTTACTTAATGGAGAAAAACTGGGTGCTTTTCCTCCAATATCAGTAAACAAGACAAAGATATCTACTCTCACTACTCTATGTGGTATTATTAGTAGTAGTTCTAGTTTAGTTTAGTAGTAGTTCTAGTAGTTCTAATAAGACATATATAGTTTGGAAAGAAAGAAATAAAACTCTCCTGATTTGCAGGTGACATTATTGTCTACATAAAAAAATTACAGGGATACTACATAAAACTCTTGACAATAAATAAGTTCAGCTAGGTCACAGAATTCAAGATGAATATGCAAAAATCAATTGCATTTATATACCAACAATGAATATATGAAAATTAAAATTTAAAATACAATGCAATTTACAATTGCTCTAAAAAATTAAATTCTTTCGTATAAATCTAACAAAACAAGTGCCGGACCTGTATGTAGAAAACTGAAGATCAAAGAAATCTTTTGTTTTTAGGTGCTTAATGGAATCAGGTCTGACTCAGTGACTGTAGGTACAACCAAAGGAAACACTGCCTGGTCCTGCATCACCCTCACAATCGCTGCTGTGCTTGGGCCCATTGTTGCAGTCACTGTGTCAATCTATCTCATCGAGGGCCTTCCTCTTTTTATTGCTGACTCTCTTACCTTGCCAACTGGTCCCTCCTAATAACAAGGCCAAAGTACGTGAGATGAAGTCTCGCTATCCTCACTTCAAGGAGCACTCTTTCCATACTTCTTCCAAGACAAACTTGTTCACACTTCTGGCAGTCCATTGTGTATTCAATATTCTTTCCAACATATAATTCAAAGGCATCAATTCTTCTTTGATATTCCTTATTCATTGTCCAGCTTTCACGTGCATATGAGACAATTGAAAATACCGTGGCTTGAGCCAGGTACAACTTAGTCCTCAAAGTCACATCTTTGCTTTTGAATACTTTATAGAGGTCTTTTGCAGCAGATTTGCTCAATGCAATACTTTCTTTGATTTCTTGGCTGCTGCTTCCATGGGCACTGATTGTGGATCTAAGTAAAATGACGTCCTTGACAACATCAATCTTTTTTCCATTTATCACGATGTTGCTTATTGTTCTAGTTGTCAGGATTTTTGTTTTCTTTATGTCGAGGTGCGATTCATATTGAAGGCTGTAGTTTTTTATCTTCATCAGTAAGTGCTTCAAGTCGTCTTTTCTGTCAGTAAGCAGTTGTGTCATCTGCATATCACAGGCTGTTAATGAGTCTTCCTCCAAACTTGATGCTGCATTCGGCCTATAGTTCAGCATACAGATTGAGTAAATATGGTAAAAGGATATACAACTCTGACACACATCTTTTCTGATTGTAAACCACATAGTAGCCCCTTCTTCTGTTTGAATGACTGCTTCTTGGTCTAAGAACAGGTTTCACATAAGCACAATTAAGCATTCTAGAATTGCAATTCTTGGCAACGTTATCCATATTTTTTTATGATCTACACAGTCAAATACCTTTGTGTAGACTATAAAACACAGGCAAACATCTTTCTGGTTTTCTTTGCTTTCAGCTAAGAGCCATCTGACTGACATCATCAATGATATCCCTCATTCCACATTCTGTTCTAAATCCAGCTTGAATTTCTGGCAGATTCTTGCCATTGTACTGCTGCAACAATTTTTTAAATTATTTTCAGCAATTTTTTACTTGCATGTGATATTAATGATATTGTTTGATACTTTTTTCATTGGTTGGATCACCTTTCTTTAGAATGGGTACAAATATGGGTCTCTTTCATTCATTTGGCCAGGTAACTCTCTTCCAACATTCTTGGCGTTGACAAGTGAGATCTTTCAGCATTACAATTTGTCGAAATATCTTAATTGGTATTTGATCAGTTTCTGCAGCATTGTTTTTCACCTAATACCCTCAGTGCAGCTTGGACTTCTTGCTTCAATACCATTGGTTCTTTATCAAATGCTACTTCCTGAATTGGTTGAATGTCAGCCAATTGTTTTTGATACAGTAACTCTGTATTTCTTCCATCTTCTTTTGATGCTTCCTGTGTCATTCATCATTTTGCCCATAGAATCCTTCAAAATTGCAACTCGAGGTTTGACATTTTTCTTCACTTCTTTCAGCTTGAGAAATCCCGAGCATGTTCTTCCCTTTTGGTTTTCTAACTCCAGGTCTTTGCACAGGTCATTATATTTTACTTTGTCTTCTTGAACCCTTTGAAATGTTCTGTTGAGCTTTTTTACGTCATCATTTCTTCCATTTGCTTTAGGTACTCTACGTTCAAGAGCAAGTTTCAGAGTCTCTTCTGACATCCATTTTGGTCTTTTATTTCTTTTTGTGCTTTTAATTACCTTTTGCTTTCTTCATGTATGATGTCTTTGATGATATCCCACAGCTTGTCTGATGTTTGGTTCTTAGTGTTCAATGTGTAAAATCTATTCATGAGACTGTCTCCAAATTCACGTGGAATATATTCAGGGTCGTATTTTCATTCTCTCGGACTTGTTTGAATTTTCTTCAGCTTAACTTAAACTTGCATATGAGCAATTGATGGGCTGTTCTGTAGTCAGCTCTGGGCTGTGTTTTGACTGAAGTTATTGAACTTTTCATCATCACTTTCTATAGATGTACTCGATTTGATTCTTGTGTGTTCCCTGGTGATGTCCACATGTATAGTCACCATTTATGTTACTGAAAAAAGATGTTTGCAAAGAATAAGTCATTGGTCTTGCAAAATTTTGTCACGTGATCTTCATGTCATTTTTATCATATTTTCCAACTCTCAATCCTTCTTTGTTTCAACTTTTGACTTCCAATCTCCAGTAATTATTAATGCATCTTGATTACGTGTTTGATCAATGTCAGACTGCAGAAGGTGCTAAAAATCTTCAATTTCCTCATCTTTGTCATTATCGGTTGGTGAGTAAATTTGAATAATTTGTCTTCCTTGTGTTGTTCTTAGGTGTGGTCCAGACAGTTCTGACTCATAGCAACCCTATGCACGATAGAACAAAACACTGCCCAGTCCTGCCCCATCCTAGCAATTGTTGTTATGCTTGAGCTCGCTATTGTAGCCACTGTGTCAATCCACCTCGTTGAGGGTCTTCCTCTTTTCCACTGACCCTGTACTTTGCCAAGCATGATGTCCTTCTCCAGGGACTGACGACTCCTGAATATATGTCCAAAGTATGTAAGACGAAGTCTCGCCATCCTTACTTCTAAGGAGCATTCAGGTTGCACTTCTTCCAGGACAGATTTGTTCATTCTTTTGGCAGTCCATGGTATATTCAATATTCTTTGCCAACACCACAATTCAAAGATGTCAATTCTTCTTCCGTCTTCCTTATTCATTGTCCAGATTTCACATGCATATGACGTGATTGAGAATACCATGGCTTGGGTCATGTGCACCTTAGTCTTTAAGGTGATGTCTTTGCTTTTTAACACTTAAAAGAGGTCCTTTGCAGCAGATTTACCCAATGCAATGTGTCTTTTGATTTATTGACTGCTGCTTCCATGACTGTTGATTCTGGATCCAAGTAAAATGAAATCCTGGACAACTTCAATCTTTTCTCTGTTTATCATGATGTTGTTCATTGGCCCAGTTGTGAGGATTTTTGTTTTCTTTATGTTGAGGTGCAATCCATACTGAAGGCTGTGGTCTTTGATCTTCATTAGTGAGTGCTTCAAGTCCTCTTCACTTTCAGCAAGCGAGGCTGTGTCATCTGCATAACACAGGTTGTTAATGAGTCTTCCTCCAATCCTGATGTCCCATTCTTCTTGACATAGTCTCAGCTTCTTGGATTATTTGCTCAGCATACAGATTGAATAGGTATGGTGAGAGGATACGACCCTGACACAGACCTTTCCTGACTTTAAACCAATCAGTATTCCCTCGTTCTGTCCAAACAACTGCCTCTTGATCTATGTAAAGGTTCCTCATGAGCATGACTAAGTGTTCTGGAATTCCCATTCTTCGCAATGTGATCCATAATTTGTTATGATCCACACAGTCGAATGCCTTTGCTTAGTCAATAAAACACAAGTAAACATCCTTCTGGTATTTTCTGCTTTCAGCCAGGATACCTCTGACATCAGTGATGATATCCCTGGTTTCACGTCCTCTTCTGAAACCGGCCTGAATTCCTGGCAGTTCCCTGTCTATATACTGCTGCAGCAGTTTTTGAATGATCTTCAACAAAATTTTGCTTGCTTGTGATATTAATGATATTGTTTGATAATTTCCACATTCGGTTGGATCACCTTTCTTGGGAATAAGCATAAATATGGATCTTTTCCAGTCAGTTGGCCAGGAAGCGGGCTTCCATATTTCTTGGCATAGACAAGTGAGCACCTCCAGTGCTGCATCCGTTTGTTGAAAAATTTCAATTGATATTCCATCAATTCCTGGAGCTTTGTTTTTCACCAATGCCTTCAGAGCAGCTTGGGGTTCTTCCTTCAGTACCATTGGTTCTTGATCATATGCCACCTCTTGAAATGGTTGAACATTAACTAATTCTTTTTGGCATAATGACTCTGTGTATTCCTTCCATCTTCTTTTGATGCTTCCTGCATCATTTAATATTTTCTCCATAGAATCCTTCACTATTGCAACTCGAGGCTTGAATTTTTTCCCCAGTTCTTTCAGCTTGAGAAACGCAGAGCCTGTTCTTCCCTTTTGGTTTTCTATCTCTAGCTCTTTGCAGGTGCCATTATAATACTTTACTTTGTCTTCTCGAGCCACCCTTTGATATCTTCTCTTCAGGTCTTTTACTTCATCATTTCTTCCTTTTGCTTCAGCTGCTCGACATTCGTGAGCAAGTTTCAGAGTCTCCTCTGATACTCGCCTGTCCTGTCTTTTCAATGACCTCTTTCTTTCTTCATGTATGATGTCCTTGATGTCATTCCACAACTCGTCTGGTCTTCAGTCACTAGTGTTCAATGCTTCAAATCTATTCTTGAGATGGTCTCTAAATTCAGATGGGATATACTCAAGGTCATATTTTGGCTCTCCTAGAGTTGCTCTGATTTTCTTCAGTTTCAGCTTGAACTTGCTTATGAACAAGTGGTGGTCTATTCTGCAGTCGGCCCCTGGCCTCGTTCTAACTCATGATATTGAGCTTTTCCATCATCTCTTTCCACAGATGTAGTCAGTTCGATTCCTGTGTGTTCCATCTGGTGAGGTCCATGGGTATAGTCACCATTTATGTTGTAGAAAAAAGGAATTTGCAAGGAAGAAGTCATTGGTCTTGCAGAATTCTATCATTCCATCTCTGGCATTGTTTCTATAACCAAGGTCATGTTTTCCAACTACCAATCCTTCTTTGTTTCCAACTTTTGCATTCCAACCACCAATAATTATCAATGCCTCCTGATTGCATGTTCAATCAATTTCAGGCTGCAGCAGCTGATAAAAAATCTTCTATTTCTTCATCTTTGGCCTTAGTGGTTGGTGTGTAAATTTGAATAATAGTCATATCATCTGGTCTTCCTTGTAGGGGTATGGCTATTATCCTATCACTGACAGTGTTGTACTTCAGGATAGATCCTGAAATTTTCTTTTTGATGGTGAATGCAACGCCATTCCTATTCAAGTCGTCGTTCCCAGCAGACTATATGATTGTCCAATTCAAAATGGCCAATAACAGTCCATTTCAGCTCACTGATACCTAGGATATCAATGTTTATGCATTCTATTTCATTTTTGATGATTTCCGTTTTTCCTAGATTCATTCTTCGTACATTCCATGTTCCAATTATTAAGAAGTACTTGCAGGTAGAAGGACCTGCAGAAGGATATTTTACTATCAGTGAAAGCATTGTACATCAGGATAAACCTTGAAATATTCTTTTTGAAGACAAATGAGACACCATTCCTCTTTAATTTGTCATTCCCAGCGTAGTCAACCCATTGCTGTCAGTTGATTCTGACTTGTAGCAACCCTCTGGGACAGAGTATAACTGCCCCATAGAGTTTCCAAGGAGACCCTGGTGGATTTGAACTACCCAACATTTTGGGCAGCAGCCAAGCTCTTAAACACTGTTCCACCAGGGTTTCCCCCAGCGTAGTAGACCATATTACTGTCCTATTTCAAAAGGCCAATACCAGTCCATTTCAGCTCACTAATGCCTACAGAGTTGATCCTTAAAAGTTCCATTTCATTTTTGAAGACTTCCAATTTTCCTAGATTCATATACCATACCTTGCTACCCAAAATGTCAGGTAGTTTAAATCCACCAGGCGCTCTTTGGAAACTCTATGGGGCAGTTATACTTTGTCCCAGAGGGTTGTTATGAGTTGGAATCAACTGGTTTGACTATGCTGGGAATGACATATTAAAGAGAATGTTGTCACATTCATCTTCAGAAAGAACTTTTCAAGATTCATACATCATACATTCCATGTCCCAATTATTAATGGATGCTTGCAGTTGTTCATTCTCATTTTGAGTCATGCCACATCAACATATGAAGGTCCTGAAAGGTTTACTCCATCCATGTCATTAAGGTCGACTCTACTTTGAGGAGGCAGCTCATCCCCAGTTGTGTTTTGAGTGCCTTCCAACCTGAGGGGCTTATATTCCAGCACTATATCAGACTATGTTTTGCTTCTAATCATAAGGCTTTCACTGGCCAATTTTTTTTTTTACAAGTAGATTGCCAGGTCCTTCTTCTGAGTCTATCTTGTCTGGAAGCTCCACTTATACTTGTCCACCATGAGTGACCCTCCTGGTATTTGAATACTGGTGGTATAGCTTCCAGCATCACAGCAACATGTAAGCTATCAAATTGACAGACTGATGGTCACAGCCAGAAATAGAAATAGACCCATATAAATATGCCCAACTTATTCTTTTAGTATTTTTTAATAGTAGAGTTATTGAGTTGTAATTTGCATTCTGTAAAATTCACTCTTTTAAAATGTAAAATTCTGTTATTTTTTAGTATATTCACATAGTTATGCAACTACCACCACTATTTTTAGAACATTTTTATCACCCTAAAGAGAAACCTTGTACCCATTTGAAGTTGCTCCCCATCACTTACTCCTCTCATCCCTTGTCAATAACTAATTACTTTCTGTCTCTATGCTCTGTGGATTTGCCTATTCCAGACATTTCATATAAATTAAATCATATACTATGTTTTCCTTTTTGGCTGGCTTCTTTTACTTAGCATAATATTTTCTTGTAACAAGTATCAGTACTTCATTTCATTTTATTGCTGAATAATATTCTATTGTCTGTCTACGCTATATTTTGCTTATTTTTTTTGCTTGTTTTAATGCTGGCTATTTTATTTTATTTTATTATGAATAATACTGTTTTAAACATTCGCTTTCAAGTTTTTGTGGGGCTGTATGTTTTCATTTCCCTTGAGTATATATCCATGAGTTGATTGTTGGTTCATTTTTTTTCTTTTAGAGTAACTCTATGTTTAACATTTCAAGGACTGCCAAACTGTTTTCCAAAATGGCTATACAATTTTACAATCCTAATAGCCTTGGTGATGCAGTGGTTAAGAGCTCAGCCAGTAACCAAAAGGTCAGCAGTTCAAATCCACCAGCTGCTACTTGGAAACCATATGGGGCAGTTCTACTCTGTCCTATAGGGTTGCTATGAGTCGGAATTGACTTGACAGCAATGGGTATGTTTAATGGAGACTTGACTTGTATTTGTATTTTGAAAATTATTTACATGAAAACCTGAAAAGACGTATAAGTTAATATTAAGAGTTTTGAATCCTAATTTGAATCCTAGGTGGTGAAAATATGAGAATTTGCTACATTTTTTCTTTGTACTTTTCATTTTGCATTGAAAATCTCAGAAAGATTCTTATCACATTCATGACTTGAAAATATTTTCTTCCATTCTGTGGGTTGTCTTATCACTTCTTAACAACATCCTTTGAAGACCAAAAATTTTTAATGTTCATGAAGGCCAATTTATCTATTCTTTTGTCATTTGTGCTTTTGGTTTATTTAAGAAACCATTGTCTAACCCAAGGCTAAGGAGATTTACTCTTATGTTTTCTTCCAAGAGTTTTATAATCTTAGGTCTTACATTTAGGTATATGGTTCTTTTTGAATCTCTTGTTGTATAGGGTATGAACTACATGATTAATTCTTTTTTTTTTTTGCATGTGAATATTCGCCAACTGATTTTTTTTTTTTTTTAATGTGCTAAAACAGTTCAATGAATCAAGGATAGATTTTTCAACAAATGATATTGGAGCAATTGAACATCCAGGGGCAAAAAATAAACCTTAACATAAACATCAACTTTATATAAAACTTAACTCATAATAACTCAAATGTAAGATATCAAATTAAAACTTTTAGAAAAAATCAAAACATAGGAGACAATCTTTGGGAACTAGATATAGGCAAAAAATTCTTAGAATTGATAACAAAAGCATGATCCATAAAAGAAAAACACTGACCAATTATACCTCATCAAAATATATATATATATTTTTTTTTTCTGTGAAAGAATCTATTTAGGAGATGCAAAGACAAGACACAGGCTGGCAGAAAATATTTACAAACCACACATCTGACAAAGAGCTTAGATCTAGAAAATATAAAGAACTTTCAAAACAACCATAAAAAAATCAACAGTTGAGTTTCATAATGGGCAAAAGACCCTAACTGGCATTTTATCAGAGGACATACAAATGGTAAGTATACATAAAAAGATGCTCAACATCATTATCCATTAAAGAAATCCAAATTAAAATCACAATATCATATAAACCTATAAAATGACAAAAAAGTGATAACACAATATGCTGGTGAGGATACGGAAAAACTGGATCACATATTGCTGGTTAGAATATAAAATTGTACAGTCACTCTTGAAAATAGTTTGACAGTTCCTTATAAAAACACATGTCATTATCATATGGCCCAATAGTTGTGCTCTGGACATTTATCCAGAGAAATGAAAACTATGCTCACACGAAAATCTATACCGGAAAGTTCATAGAAATTTTATTCAAAATACAAAACAAATGGAAACAATCCAGATGTCCTTCAACAGGTGAATGGTTAAACAAACCATGGTACATAAAAAACATACCATGAAATTCCAGTCAGCAATAAAAATGAGCAGACTGCTGATATACATGGTAATTTTAATAGTTTTCAAGAGAATTATGTTGAGTGAAAAAAATTACAAATTGTTACATACTCTATGATTCCATTTATATAATATGTGCAAAATGACAAAATTACAGTGGAAGAGAATAGATTAATGATTACCAGGGGTTAGGAACAGAGATGAGAGAAGGAAGGTGGGCGTGGCTATAAAAGGGCAGGACAAAGGATCCTCGTGGTGATGGAACTGTTTTCTACCTTGACACTGGTTGGGGTTACACAAATGTAGACATGTGATAAGGTTTCATAGAGTTAAATATACATACACACACATATCACACTCAAATTGTTCATGTAAATCAGGTGAAATCTGAATAAAGTCAATGGATTTTATCAAAGGCAATTTCCTGGTTGTGATTACCATTGGGAGAAATTGGGTGAAAAGTATTCAGGGATCTCTTTTATTATTCTTTACAACTGCATGTGAAACTACATTTATTTATTTATTTTTAACTCCAAAAACTGAACTTTTGATCATGAAATAGATTATTCCAAGGGGAACAAAGATTGTCTTATTCATGAGTGTGATTGAAGAGATGATAGAGAAGGAATTCTCCCCAGTTCCTCTGAAGACAGGACAAAAAAAAACAATTTTAATTTTGGTAAGAAGATAAATAAAAGATGATGAAGACAGTCCTTCAAATCCAATCTCCTCATAGCAGCCAGTATAATCTTCTAAAATTTATTTTGGGGCATATTTTTCCTCTGCTGAAAAATCTCCAATAGTTTCTCATTGCACTTTGAATAAAATTCAGGTTTTTTTTTTGTTTGTTTTGTTTTTTTTTTTGCTAAGGCCTACAAGGCCCTATATGATGTGGTTCCCACTAAGTCTTTGATCTTTTCTTCTCCTACTCTTTGTGTTAGTTATCTAGCTATCTATTTCTGGTTAAGTTATCCCAAAACTTAGTAGCTTCAAATAACACATATTTATTATCTCACAGTCTTTGGAGAAGGACATCATGCTTGATACAGGAGAGGGTCAGCAAAAAAGAGGAAGACCCTCAATGAAATGGATTGATATGGTGGCTGCAACAATGGGCTCAAGGCTTACAAAGATTGTGAGGATGGTGCAGGACCAGGCAGTGTTTCGTTCTGTGGTACACAGGGTCACTATAAGTCAGAACCAACTTGATGGCACCTAACAACAACAACAATTTTTTGTAAGGTAGGAACCTGGACACAGCTTAGCTGGGTCCTCTGCTTCAAGGTCCCTCACAAGGCTGCACAATGTAAGCAGTGTCTCTTCTGAAGGCTCAAATACAAAAAAAAAAAAGAAAAAATCTGCTTCCAAGGTTACTTACACAGTTGTTGAGAGTATTCAGTTACAACACGTTGTTTGACCGAAAGCCTCACTTCCTTGCTGGCTATTGGCCAAAGGCAACCCTTAGTTTCTTGTCACTTCGGCATCTCCGACATGGCTTTTTGTTTTATCAATGCAAAAGACAGAGAAAGAAAGAGAGAGAGAATGCTACCCAGATGGAAGTCACAGTTCTTTGTAACCAAGTACAGAAGTCATATCCCATCAGCATTGCTGTATTCTGTTGGCTAGAAACATGTCCCTCAAGGGGAAGGGATTACACAGTCCATGAGTAACAGGAGGTAGGGAATCACTGGGGACCATATTAGAGCCTTTCATATTGGTTGTCTTATTATTCACTGAGTATCTAATTGTTACAAAACCACTCTTTCTTGTCAATTGGATCATAATACAGTGAGTAAACTGGTATAGAAAGCTCAGAGTCTACAAAGGGAAGAGCTAGGAGCGTAGGTAGTATCAGGCTGATGAATGTTGTGTAATCGTAGCTAGTAAACCAGCTGAGTGCTTAGGATTGGCCCTGGATAGTTAAATTGAGTTAGGCAGACCAGAAGTGAGACTGGGAAAGTCAATACAAGTGCAATAATAAATTAGTGAAGGGCACTTTTATTGACTATCTTCTATGACTCAGGCACTGTGACTATTGCTTTGGGAAAATATATATATATATATATATATCTCACAGTCTTATTTGGAAGATTTCATAATCCTAATATTTTAAATAACAAAACCCAAGACCCAGAGAGATTAAGTAACTCCTAAGAACACACAGGAAACCCTGGTGGCATAGTGGTTAAGTGCTACGGGTGCTAACCAAACAGTCGGCAGTTCAAATCCTCCAGGCGCTCCTTGGAAACTCTGTGTGGGCAGTTCTACTCCGTCCTGAAGGGTCGCTATGGGCCAGAATCGACACAAAGGCACGGGATTTGGTTTGGTTTGGGTTTAAGAACACACAGCTGGAAAATGATTCAAAACCCAAGTATTTTTTGTTTTTTGTTTTTGTTTTACTTCACTGACTGTGTTTGCTTTCTACTACCCCATAGTATCTCCCATGATGTCAGATAGATTTCAAGTCAGGGACTCCCCGGGTGAGCAGGGTAGACAAAGCCCTGGCTTTAATTCTACTCACTGAACTTTTTTCCAGTATCCAGTGAAGCTCCTTTGCATTCTGCTGCTCCCTAATGGCCACAGCTATCATTGCAGCTAAGCCTATAAAAAAAAAAAAAAAAGCCCCAGCAAGGTTTTCAGGGGAGGGAGTCAGGAGCCTTAAAAAACACAGAGAAGCATCAATCAATATTTCAAGGAAATAAAGGATTTGCTGGAAATTAAAACAAAACAAAAAGCCTTATGGTCAGATGTTGAGATGCTGGTATAGATCAGTTGCCTTTTGTCCAGCTTGCCTAAAAGAAAATATATCCGGAATTTAGTTGGATACATTCTCCATGAGGGATTGGGACTCCTCCAGGAATCAGACAGAGGGATAAATGAAATAACCTTTCCTCTCTAGGCTTTAAATAACACATGTAAGTTGGTAGAAATTCCAAGAGTTGACTAAATAATGACAACTGGGCATGCTTCTTACAATAAAATTATTACTCGACGTAACAACTAGAAATACAGAGCATAACAATAAAATTAACTTTCAGATTGAGTGTTGCATTTATCCTCCAAACAAGTCTATGAAGCAAGAGTCTCATAATCTCCATTTTACAGATGGGAAAATTGAGGTTTGGGGTCATTCAGATTTATTCCTAAGGTCACTCAGCTAAAGAGTGGCAGACCCACACAGTGCTTCATATTTTCTGATTCAAGCCTCTGTGCTTTTCCAGTTGTATCACATCTCTCTGTTGTATCTGTCTATCATTATTAAAGTACCACTTAACCTACTGGTTATCTCCCTATAAGGTCTTCTGAGTTAACTAGCTCCGCTTCTGCTTCATTGCCTAGCTGTATCTTCTTAGTCTTCAAACTACAGGCGATTGATCATGCTGTGGTAAAGTCTCAAATCCAGACCATAAACAATTATGATTTCTTCACCCGCAGATGATGCATTCTTAGAAAATTTGACTTTGCAATTTACAAAGTTGCGGTCAGGCTGGACAGACCCTTCAGGGAGAACTATCAATGAAATTTTAAAAATGTGTGCCCTTGATTTCCTGTGAGGGAGGGTGTCCAGTTGAGAGTTGATTGATTATAGTTCCCCCGCCACCACTCAGAAATTTCCCCACCATCCCACACTTTGTTGTATGAATCTTGAGCAACACAATTGCCTAAACCAGCTAGTGATTCACCAAATTAATAGAGGCCAGAGGTAGTAATCAAGGGTAGTGAATGAGAGCACAAAGACTGAAGTAAAGGGCAGTTTGGGAGGAAGAACTGGTTGCTGCTCCCTCATTGTTTTTCCTGTCTGTCTGCAGTTCATTGTGTTCTTGATAATGTGACTTTTCCAGGACTTAATGAATGATACATCAAGGGCTGCCATGAAACTGTAGGGAGAAACTTTATGGTATGACTCATGAGCCTTGCCGAATTACAGATCTTTTCTCATTAGTCTGATTAAAAACCTAAGCTCATTATGGCTCAGGAAGTGATTTAGTTTCAATGCCTTTTGGTTATGTTCCTTTTTTATTTTCCAGGAGCATGTATTTTGGCTAAGAATTTATTTTCTATTTTAAATGGTTGTAAATTTCAATTCTTAAAATGTGTGCTCATTACCATATCATTCAAACCTGTAAATGTTCTTTTCATATTTTAAGAATTTTTTTATAAGCAAAAGTGATTTTGATTTTTACTCATGTAATATTTGTCTTCACAAATGAGATTCTTCAAGAAAGGTTTTGGGTATGGTTATTTTTTTTCTTTCTTTCTTCTTCTTTTTTTTTTTTTTTACTTGTTGAAGAAAATAAGCTTCATAATATTATTCAAAGAGAATATTGGCTTTGGAGTGAGATAGACCTAAGTAAGATGGATTCCTATCTTAGCTCTTTCTTACTGAGTTATCTTGGTCAATTCACTTAAACCTACTGTGTCTTAATTTCCCCCATGTTTTAATAAAATTGGAATAAAAACATATATTTAATAGCACTGAAGTGAAGATTAAATAAAATAATCTTTAAAGCATGTGAAATAGTAGGGACTCAACAAATGTTAGAGTCCTTATTACCTCTAATATGGAGATATACCAATAACCAAACCCACTGCTGTCAAGTCTATTCTACCTCATATCAACCTTATAGGGCAGAGTAGAACTGCCCCGTAGAGTTTCTGAGGAACTGTTGGGGGATTTGAACTGCCAATCTTTTGGTTAGCAGTCGTAGCTCTTAACCACTGGAGATATAAAGGGCCTGCCTATTTTGGTGCTAACAAAAAATCATTTAATCCAAGAGGCCAATAAAGTGATTTTAAAATATCATCTTAAAAATGAAGATTTAAGTGAATAGTTACATGTCTCCATTTATACACATACAATTCTAAATGTGGACTAGGAGTTGGTTGGTTAAAATCCTTGAAATTATTTTTTATGAGCTCTGCATGGCACAAAGCAGGCAAATGAATTAATGTCTATATGTTAAGATGTGTTGAAATGTGCCCACCTCCGTGACAGCCCAATGAAGTACTTCTCAGAGTAAACAGTCTATTTTCCAGCCTTGGTAAGCCGGATGTTAACCATAAAGTGTTTCCTATCTCTCAAGCATGGCAATCCCATTCAGGGTGCATCTAACTGAAAAATTGAAGACCTCCAAACCCTGTCTGGCATGTAAACATGTTCCTTGCTGATTGTGACTGAGTAGTCTTTCCTAAAGCAATAATACACTGGTTCTCAATGAGAGAGGGGTAATTATTGTCCTCCAGGGGGCGTTTGGCCATGTCTGAAGACTTTTTTTTTTTTTTCTTTTGGTTGCCACAACTGGAAGAGTAGTGCTGGCATCAGAATTCTGCTAAACATCCTACAATGCACAGGATAACCCCTTTCACAAATAATTATCTGGCCCAAAATGTCAAAAACATCGCTATTGAGTAACCCTAGCCCGATACAATCATCATATCCCTCAGGTTTTGAAATATTCACTTTTGAAATATTTTCTTGCTATTATGTAGAAACAGACAGAGACTTATGAAATCTGAGGGGTTGTCATGGCTATTGAGTAGAGATGTGACCAGCTGTGCTTTCCTTCCATTGAGGACTAATCAAGCAAAAATAGTTCTGAGATACAAAAGGCCTAGTTTAAACTAAAGCCTAGTTTAAACTAAAGCCTAGTTTAAACTAAAGAATAGCTTCCTTTTAGCTAGAAAGCACAGCACTGTTAACTCTGGCGTGGGAATAAGAAAGAAAATATAAATTGTTTTTCTTATAAGACTTAACATTGAATGTCATATTATCTTCCCATATCCCAAGTTGGCTGTTGTTCTTGGGTACCGTCAAGCAGATTCCAACTCACAGCAATCCCGTAGGACAGAGTAGAATTGCCCCATAGAGTTTTCTTGGCTGTAATCTTTACAAAAGCAGATTATCAGGTCTTTTTCCTGCAGAACCACTGGGTGGGTTTGAAACACCAACCTTTCAGTTAGCAGTCGAGCGCTTAACTGTTTGTGTCACCCGGGTTCCTTCCAAGTGGGATAAGATCAGAGAAATTGGTTAAACAGCAAAAGAGTCTGGCTTGGATTCTTGTAACCTTTTACTAGTTAATGCTGCTGCTGACTTTATCATCACTGACAGTTTGATTTTCTTCAAAAAACTGTCATTTTATCATCCTAACAAAATTTCAGATACCACTGTTTCATTTTTCTTTTTTTTTCCCCTTGAAAAAGACTTTTATTGATTTCCTCCAAGCATAAATTTCAGCACCTATCTCACTGTCACAATTTGAGTACCCAAGGCAGTCAGTAATATGATCCTAAACACAAGAACAGCATATAAGTATGCTCAGTGTATGGAGCACATGGGAACCCTGGTGGCCTAGAGGTTAAGTGCTACAGCTGCTAAGCAAAAGGCTGGCAGTTTGAATTTACCAGGCCCTCCTTGGAAACTGTATGGGGCAGTTCACCTTTGTCCTATAGGTTGCTATGAGTCAGAATCAACTCAATGACAGTGGGTTTTTGTTTTTTTATGGAACATATATCTGAAATTTTTTGCAATCACTTAAGTTTTGATTGTTGTAATATTTATAATGGGAAGCAGCAAGAAGTAGAAGGGTGGTAGAATTGGGTAGGTTTTTCTCAGAAAACTAGGCCTAAAACCATGAAGTGGAATGTTTCCATAGTTTTCATGGTCATAATTCATCAGTCCTGTTTATCGTCACACTTTTAGATCACCTGTCATTCTGACAGAGCTTAATTTATGATGAAACCCAAAATTCCATGGCCAGTTACACTCTAATGTTAAGCCTTCTGTTTTCAAAACCAGGCCTTATCAAGGCTTCTGTTAATTGCTACCTTGGAGGCTCTAAACACTTATGCCTTAAGAAATCCGTTCAGGAAGCGGGGGGCGGGGGGGGAGATAGACACCCACAGAGAAAATAAAGACTGGTAGGATACTCTTCCAAGCGGAAATAGTTGTCATTTAGGGGAGGGGGGAGGAGGAGCAGAAGGGTGAAAGGGAAAGGGATTTTGTCCAATTTTCATTTCCTGCTTTATTTATGAATTGGTAACATTTTTACTATGAGTACAAAGTAACTTTATAATAAGGGTAAATAGAATATTTTGATTTTGAGAGCAAAATTTTAAAAATCACAGTGAGGTACAGAAAATGACCATGGCTTGTTTTCCTTTGCTCGACAAATTTTGGGGAGCATCTGTTACGCATCAATCACTGTGCTCAACACTAGGGATATGCTACTTTTCAAAAAGAATCCTGTTTGGAATGTAGTGGGAGAGCTAGATATTGGTCAAATAATTACGTGGATAAAAAAAAAAGCTATAACTTAGACCCAGTCTGTGAAGGAGATGCCCTTGGTAATACAAAAGTATATAATAGATCATGACACAGATCAATGCTCAGAGAAGTGTTTCTCTGAGGAATGGAATTTGATCTGAGATATGAAAGATAAGTAGGAATTAAGTGGGTAAAAAGGGAGAAAGAACATCATAGGTAAGATAAACTGCATATGAAAAAGCTTTAGGAGACACATTGCTACATTCAAGGGATTGAAAGAAGGTCAGTGTGGTTGGACCACAAAAAGCAAAAGATCCTTGGTGAGAGATAAGGCCGATGGGGGCCAAACACTATGGGACCTTTAGCTCATGTTAAGGGTTTTGAGGTTATAATAACCATAATGAGAGGCCATCCACTTCAGAATATATAACAGAAAACTGATATATCAAGATTTGCATTTTGAAAAGAAGGTTATCTTGGCTCCGGAGTAGAAAATGACAGGAGGATAGCAAGAGAGAACTCAAGAAAACCAGTTGGCAGCCTACTGAAGTGCTCAACACATGCCCCTTCTCCTTCCACTTCATTGCTACCAAATACAATGATGCCCAATGACCATTTCTCTTAATACATTAGAAGTACATGAGTGGTAGACAACATTAAGGTCAGCTTGAATATTTTTTTTTTAAAGCATCCAGAAAAGAACAAAGTTTGATATCTCTGAAAGGAAAATATTTAAAAATACTTTGAAAAGGTGCAACCATTTTGGTACAACCATGATGACTACAATATAGCTTCAGGAATATACAATTGGAATTTCAGTGTGTCTCAGAAAGCTTCAATTTTACCAAAAGAATGGAGCAACCAACTAGAACCCCTCCAAAAAAAGAGAAGGCTGAAAGTAAAATGTTTGTCAGTGTTTCCCACATGGTCTGGGAGAGGCCTTATGCCTGGATCATTGGATACAAACATTCTAGTCTACTTGGTAGGCATTTCCCAATAGAGGAAAGGGATACAGTTCATTCGTCTTTTGTTCTAATTCCATGCTTACCAAAGTGACCTTTTGATTGTAATTTGTCTTCCTGCAAGGTATTCAACTGAACAAGAACATGCTGCTTAGATGAAATGAACCATTGTGATGCGATTTCCAGTTGTATTTAACATTACACATTATTAAATGGGTGTAGTTGGCTTTTGTGGGTTTAATTTCATAAGTCTATTTGTCCTCAAAAGACCAATCACTTTTGAACAGACATGACAAAGTTGAGGATCTCAACATACAAAGTTGAGGGTCAGATTTAAGATTTGGGAAACTCAAATATTTTCCCTGGAAATCCTTCCTGAATGGCAAGCAATCATCTCTTAGTTCTCTAATCTATTTTGAAAACCATTCTTCTAGCAATAGCTTTCTAACAAGCTAGTTAATAAAAAAAAAAAAGAATAATATCATAATCCATGTGATTGGTACTTCCAGTCCCTAAAGGCCCAGTCAATTGGATTGATGGAAATCATGATCAGAATTCTGCTGGAAGCTGATTGCTACCAAACACATAAACACTTCAAGATAATGGATAAGAGCACAGTCCATGGTGATGTATCCATCTACATTCGAATCCAACTTGCCTCTTAACTAGCTGTGGGACATTGGACAAAACCATTGGGTCTGAGTTTCTTCAACTGTAAATTGGGACTATTTTTAACCTCAAATAAATGTCAATAGAAATTAAAAGAAAGAATAGATACAAAGTTGATTGCATAGTGTCTGATAGAGTAGGTATTCGATAAATGATAGCTACAATTATTGTTCATTTTATTTTGCCCCTCAAGCTGTGGAATCTTGTCTTCAAACATCTCTAGATAGATTCTAGTTCCCATGCCTCCAAGTAACTCTCTGCAAATGAAACTGTACTTCATCTGCCCTCATCACATGTGACTGCTCTTTTACATTCTGTTCTCTGCTTAGTCTTACTTGTCTTGTTGGAAAATAGAAGCACTATCCCTGAGCATGTGCTGATACCACATATTTTAAGCTCTAAATATTCTAGAAAATGCCTGGGATACAAAATGGGTGTTTGATATTGATACAGACATTATAGCTAGGGGGAATTTAATGAGTATATCTCATAATTCTACTAAAATAAGAAATACAAATGGCCCCAAGTGCTTCACCCAAATAAGAGGAAGTCAGACACCTATCAAAACCTGGAGTGTTTTCTCTTCGATCTGCCACATGCCTGTGTTGAGCTGCACACCAGCTATCTGGCAGGCAATATTTCTGCTTTTGAAGATGAACAGGTGCAGTGGCTTATCCCACAGGGAGGGCAAAGATTAATGAAGTGTGTGTGTAAATTCTAGGAATATGAGAGGCAACAGTCAGCCTTTTAATAATGCCTTAATTAACACTGATATAATGCATTAACTAACCCTCGGTAGCATATTTTGACTCATTTGTTAATCTTGTTCTTAACAGCAGCTGTTCAGCTGCATCAAAAAGCACTGCTTATTTTTCTATTGAACTTTAAAGAGCCTAGAGTCATATAGAGCAGCCTACAATGTAATCACGCTACTTGGCAGAGAGGAGGTTGTCAGTGAAAACAAAAAGATATATCACTGAAAATGTAAATAAAATTTAATTCATTGCCTACATCTTGGGTCATACCAGGATTCCTGCTGCAGCACACCAAATTTTTTATGAACTTCCCTAACAATCCAAGATATTTTACACCTTCTCTGTGTTTGCTGAGGAGCCCTGGTGGCACAGTGGTTAAGTGCTTGGCTGTTAACTGAAATGTTGATGGTTTGAACCCACCAGCCATAAAGATGTGGCCGTAAAGATTACAGCCTTGGAAACTCTATAGAGCAGTTATGCTCTGGCTTATAGGGTTTAATATGAGTTGGAATCGACTCAGTAGCAATGGGTTTGGTTAGCTTTATGTGTCTGCTTAGTGATTCCTGGGTAGCACAAACGGTTTGTGTTGAACTACTAACCAAAAGTTGGCGGTCCAAATTCACCCAGCAGTGCCATATAAGCAACGGCCTGGCAATCTGCTCCTGAAATGATCACAGCCAAGAAAACTCTTTGGAGCTCAGTTCTACCTGCAACATGTGGGGTTGCCTTAATTCCGAATCAACTCTACTGCAGCGGAGTTTAGGGTTTTGGATATGTGTTTGCTTAGGAGTCCCTGGTTGGTATATACGATTAACATGTTTGGCTGCTAACCGAAAAATTGGAGGTTCAAGTTCACCCAGAGGGGCCTCAAAAGAAAACCCTGCTGATCTAGTTTCAAAAACTTAGCCATTGAAAACCTTATGGTGCACAGCTCTACCCTGACATATACTGAGTTGCCATTAGTTGGAGTCAATTCCATGTCAACTGGGTCTGGGTAGGATGTGTTTGCTTATGCTACTTCCTAGTCTAGAAAAAACATTCACCAGTCTTTCCTCATTTTCCAGAAGCTAGGTCATATTTCACTTTCTCTAGGAAGTCTTTGTCCCTATTTAATCATTACTGTTAGGTCAATTTGTCCATGTTTCTATTATACATTTACTTCTATTCTTGCATTTATCATGCTATAATATAAATGTCTGTTTAGTTGTGTCTGAAAACCCCATTAAAATTTGAGTCTTGGTGGCCGAGGCTGTGTGTTATTTAACTCAGTATCTCCAGAGTCTAGCACAGTGGTTAGTATCTGTTAAGCCCTTAATACATATTTGTTGGTATGAATAAAGAATGGAAACAATTAATAGAAGAAACGAAAGTTGTTAAGACATTTGGTTTGAATCAGGTTTTCTTTTATGTCCTTCAAATTCAACAATCCATAAAATAATGAAAATCTTATTTCTAAAAATGATTTCTTCTTATAATAACTATGATAGAAAATTAGAGATTACTAAAGAAACTGTAGCCGTGTCTACATAGTTAGGAGCTTAGAACCCATTCCATTCTGTTTGGCATTGCTTTCAGATGTCGCCAAGTCTTACAGCAGAGATCCAGAACTGTTCCACACGGTGCCTAACAAATCATTCTGACTGTCTAATGGCTAAAAGTTCTGCTAAATGTTCTAATTAAGCAGCAGTTAAAAGGAATGTCAAATGTTAGGAAACAGATAGATTGTCCTCTCAGCAAATTTTCCAGTACTCTATGCCTTCCAAAAGCCTGATCTCTTTTTTTGGGTTACTCATTCAATCACTTGTCTGCTAGGTAAATTGTTTTCCATTTTTCAAACTCAGCTTCACTGTATCTTTAAGGCAGACTTCGAGGCTCATACACCCATCTATTACACTTTGTACTCACACTGATTCAAGGAAGTATTTTGTGTGTTAACTGTTCACGGTGGTCTGTTTTTTATCATTTATTTCTTATTATTTTATTTATTTATTACTAATCTATTCACTCTTGGACAATTGAAATCAAATCTTTTCACCTTTGTACCCGTTCTTTCTATCAGAGTATCTAACATACAATAGCCCCTCAACAAATATTTGATGAATGACTTAGTCATCTAGTGCTGCTACAATAGAAATACCACAAGTGGATGTCTTTATTCTCTGACTGTCTAGTAGGCTACAAGTCCAAATTCAGGGTATCAGCCCCAGGGGAAGGCTTTTTTTCTCTATCAGCTCTGAAGGAAGGTCCATGTCATCAACCTTCCTTTGGTCTGGGAGCATCTCAGCACAGGAACCTCAGGTCCAAAGGACGCGCTCTGCTCCCACAACTGCTTTCTTGGTGGCATGAGGTCCCCTAAATGCCTTGGGCTGGGTTCTCTAGAGAAGCAAAACCAGTAGAGTATATATATAGAAAGAGAGACTTATATCAAGGAAATGGCTCACACAATTGTAGAAGCCAGAACATCCCAAGTCAGTGGGTCAAGATAGAGGCTTCTCTTGATTCAGGTAGCTGCAGGGGCTGGCAAACCCAAGATCGGCAGGTTGGAGAGCAGGTCTCTCAGGCTGTGAAGATCGTGGAATCCCAAGGTCTGCAGATAAGCTGGTAGCTCAAGTCCCAAGAGCTGGAAGTCAGATGAACAGAAGGCAGCCGCAGGATCCAGAGAGAGCAAAAAAGCCAGAACATCTGCTTAAATTTGGATGCAGGCCACACCCCTAAGGAAACTCCCTTCAACTGATTGGCTACTTACAGCAGATTCAATCAAGGGAGTGATAATATATAAACACTAAGAATCATGGCCCAGCTAAGTTGACACACAATCTTAACCATCACAGTGAATTAAAAAAAAAATGGATAAATGATTATTTAATATAAATAGTAGTTTTGTGACATGAGTGCATTTAGTTTTCATAGTGACTGCATTTTTAGTAGAAGCATCAGCAACAGTAAATTCATTTCAGAACACAAATTAGTGTATGAGAAAATCTTCCAAAGCTTGGCTTGTGTTCTGATACTCCATCTTTTCTGTGTCACTCTTGAAGCTCACAAGGAGTTTAGTGCTCCCAACACTACATCACTCAGTGGCTTATTTGATTTACTGGAATACCCAGATGCAATGTTCATATCTTTACAGGATGGATCACCCAGATACATAGACACTCCTGTGAAATAAGCCTAATAGATCTTTAATTTCACATTAGTTCTGGAAACCTTTTCACCATGAGGTGGCATTTTGTGACACACCATTGCTACATCATGTACTTGGGTATTTAAAAACATAATGAAGTGGTCATTTCCAAAGCTCTAAACTTGTTTTTCAGTTGTTGTTTTGTCTTTTTTTTTTTTAATATGAACCGTAATGGGACTTGGTAAATCACAAACCATTTGATATTTGTCATTTCTTACGGAGTTTGGATTTGCAGTGTTACCATATAAGCTTTGTTTATATTTTCATCCATACAATGTTTAACGTTTTGTTTCCCCCTACCAGGTGAGTAGTGCTCTGATTCATTAGGGTTACAGTAAGTTTGCTTAATTGAATCAATGATCATTTAGACTACTTCCTTGATTATCCTACTAGAATAAGAGCTCCTTGAGGATGTAGGCTTTATCTTATTCATCTTTTCATTTCCCTTAATGCATAGTACCGGACATGCATTAAGTATTTAATAAATGCTTGTGATTGGAAGTTGTTTTTGAATTCCCAGACACTTACATGATTTTTTTTTTTTTATCACATACACACATGCACATACGTGTGCATACACATAGGACTCATTTGGGGCCTCTGAGCCTAAAGGGAATTTTTGACGATTAAGCTATGAGTTTTATCTTTGTCCTATTATTAATTGCTAACATTTTATTTACTTTAGTTATGTCACATTTCTTATTCTACGAGTTGTGGTTGGTAGAGACATCTCCATTCTTCAGTTGATTCTATACAACTCAGATTTGGAAAACTATTTTGATATCTCAATGGCATGAAAGAAACCAATAATATTTCATCCTGAAAAGCAGAATGGCGTAGTAGGAAACAGCATAGTTGGCTAATGTCAGGCTGACAGAGATGACAGGATTTGCTGAAAAATGGGATAGCATGTGAATAAAAGCATAACTCTAAGATTTCTATAAAAAAAGGTGCCATTTATGGAGATGGAGTGACTATAGGAGGGTCAGGTTTTTTAATAGGAAACCAGGAGTTATTTGCATAGGATAGGTTTGAGATGCCTCACAGTCTTGTAGATATCCAAGTTAGAGACTTTGAGTAGGCAGTTGAATACATGTTTCTGAAATTTAGAAACAGAAAAGATTTTTAAAAAGGGATAAAGATGGTACTTCAAACCAGAAGATGCAATTAAAGTGTCTGTAAATTTTTAAATATGTAGGTTTTTATCGTTGTAGTTATCCTCATTGTTGTCATCATCAGTCACCATCATCTTCATCATCATCCTCATCATCATCATGATCATAATGTTTGCCCTGTTTTCCTTTGTGAAGGCATCAGAATCAGAACTGTCATTGGAGATCTGATCTAGTATAGAGATCGTCACTCTGAAAGAATTGTTTGGTCTCTGTTTAGATAATTAAGATAAGGCCAGGAGGAAGGTAGACTCGGGATAGAGGGTGCAGCAATACTATAATATATACCTGGACGAGAGAAGCAGGTTTTGGGGTTGATTGAAACATTGTCAGATCTAAAGGTCTCTTGAACCCATTTGCAAACCTGATCAAGAATAAGTAGAATAAATTAAAACTAAGAGACAAAACAAACCCTTTTGTGTCCCAGGGAGAGATGATTTGAGTAATTAAGGGCAGGTCTGCACTTTTATTTCAGTAGCATAATATTTGCATTGCATATTAGAACTGCGTTAATCTGACAGTTGGTTCCTCTGCTCACAATTCCCTTTCTTAGTCACTGATACTGAAAATGATTCGGAAGCCTCATGTAATAATAATCTCTTAGCAAAATTCAGCCAATTTAGACTCCATTCAAAATAAATTCACTAACCAGGCCACTTTCTACAAAAAGCAGGCCTAATTCCAGACAATCGGTAGCCTACATGGTCAAACTCTGTTTATGTAATAGAATTTCAAAATCATTCTACAATATATACAATTGTTAGTATATAGGTGTAGTGGTTAAGTGCTACGGCTGCTAACAAAAAGGTCAGCAGTTCAAATCCACCAGGTGCTCCTTGAAAATGCTGTGGGATAGTTCTACTCTGTCCTATAGAGTAACTATGACTCAGGATTGACTTGATGGCAACAGGTTAACGGTTTTTGCCAAATAATGAGGATCCCTGATGGCACAGTGGTTAAAGTGCTTGTCTGCTAACCAAAAGCTTGGTGATTCAAACCTACCATCTGCTCTGTGGGAGAAAGATGTGGCAGTTGCCCTAGCAGTTCCAGTGCATTCTAAGGGGTAAAAAAAAAAAAAATGCAAAAACAAAAATGCAATAGCACAGTTTATTAGCAAAATTGCTGAGAACAAAAATAATCCAGTACTCTTTCCACTTGACCACACTGGAATTAAAGCATTTAAAACCTCATGCTTCAATAATAATTGTGTAAAAGGAAGTGGCTGGGATTCCAGGATCCAAGGTAATAGGACACTCATATATATTTTTTCAGGCTTTACTTTTATGGTGCACCCATCAAACAGTATTGGTTGATGAGTAAGTACAATCAGAGAGCAATGAAAGCTTTTTAAATCCAGAGGAAGCAGCGCAGGGTGCACCTGAGCTTGGGACCCTGAGCTTGTATAATTGAAATAATAATAGAGAATCTTAGTTATTTCTGGAACAACAGCATCCGTAAGCTCACCTTCTTCAGGGGGCTTAGATTCATTGCCTGAAATTGTCCTATTAACTTATCAGAAGGAAAAGGAGAAGGAAATAACACTTCCTAGGAAATCCTACGGGGCAGTTCTATTCTGTCATATTGGGTCAGACTTGACTGCACACAGCAATAACAACAACTATATCCTAGACTTGATTTTACACAAGTCAGAGTTTCAATTGTCTGTTTGATGTAACCACCCCTTATTATGTTGCTATTGTTAGCTGTTGTTGAGTCAGTCCCCAACTCAAGGCGACCCCATGCACAATGGAATGCCTGATCCTGTGTCATCCTTATGATTGGCTGTAGATTAGACTGTTTTGATTCATAGACTTTTCACTGGCTGATTTTCAGAAGTAGATCACCAGGTCTTTCTTGCTACTCAGCCTTTAGTCTGGAAGCTCTGCTTAAACCATTGTAGCACCATACAAATCTTCTGACAGACAGGTGGTGGCTAGGCCTGAGGTGCATTGGCTGAGGACTGAACAGGCTCTCCTACGTAAGAGGCAAGAAGTCTACCACAGAAGCACCAATGCCTCATCAAGAACAGAACTTATCTTCTTCTAATTCTTCTCTACCACCCCTGTTCTCTTAAAATCATTGACTGTCTCCCAAGCTAGGGCATTTGATGTCATTCTTGATGCTTGCCTCCTTCACAGTGCTTTACCCCCATTTAAGCAACATAGACTGTCAGTTATATGTAAGGCATTTTTGCATCAATTTTCTCTTGTCTAGAGATGCTCCTGCCTGAAATCCAGTCCTTCATCATTTCTCACTTGAAAACGTGTTAACTATAACCAAATGCAACAGATGCCATTTTATTTTCTAAGTTTTCACTAATTTTAGTTTCCTGGGACAAGGCTGATCACATCAAACTTTGGTCAGTATTTACTAATGGCTCTTTGCCTTTTGTATTAGGCCTCACTGCTCTTTTTAGCAGGGAAGGCCCTCTACAATTTAGCCCAGCACAAAAATTTGTCCTTGAAATGTTACATAATCATCAGTGAACATCACTCGGTTGAGTCTCAAATACTAAGAACAAAACATGCAGAGATTATTTTTGTTTGATTGTTTTCTAGTCTTTATGTATGAGATTCATAGGTTTTATCAGAAAATATCATGAACCATGAATTTGAACTAAAAACAACAAATCAGAATCTGAAAGTTTACTTGAATAACCATTGGGTGGCAATCACTTTCTGAAATCAAGTAATGTACATAACAGTAGCTTAAGGTTAGGTTCAATAACAAAGCATTTAGTCTATGATTTTGTATCTCTATCTCATTGCGTTTTTGTAGAATATATGTTTTTATAAGCTGGAAAATATTTTAATTTCAGTTGGTTAGGATTGTAACCAAGTACAGGAAATTTCTATGTGTGCTACTTGATGATAAAAGGAAATTCTGTAGCTTTAGTGAATTATTTGGCTTTATAAATTGCTAGATTAAAAAAAAATCACAGGAAAGAATAATTTCTTGGCCTGCTTCTATGAGAACTTCTTGGGGTGAATACATTTGCGGAGACGTATGAAAGCATTCATTAGAAATGAATCATGGTGTACTTTCTTCAAATAATTTTCCTTTCAAGTGACACTTAATTCATAGTTTATACATTCAGAGCCAATAACTACACAATCCACATTCCATGAGGAGTACCAACAATTTATAAGATGCCCTCGGTTTCCTGAAAGTAGAGTATATTATGTCTGCACAGATGATAGTGAGAAGAGTGAAATGGTGGGATTGTCAGCATTCTTTTGATGTCTTTTAAACAAAGATCCTAATGAACACTGAGTCATTTTCACTCTATGTGATCTTATGAAAGAAAAATTTTGTTTGGGTCTTAGGATTCTAGGCATGCAGTGAACCTAGATCTCATTCCAACATTTTTCATTTTTGTAGTGGAAATATTGTCATTCTTCAGATCACAGCCTCATTAAATTTGCAAGCTACAAAGACACATAAATAACATTCAGTGCATTTTTATATGTTATAGTCTCAGTAATTTCTAGAGCCCTTCACCAATTTACCACTTTACAGGATCCAAAGTAGGAAATTCATTTCCTGTAAATTGTCTACCTGCTAATGATGGATGCCACTGAGAACAACTATCTTCAATATGTTTTTAAATGAAGAAAACATATTTTTCTAAAGAAATAAACTGTGACTTGATTACTCTCTAAAATTATTTATTTGGTGCCATCTTGCTTCCCTTAACATACTACAGAAATTAGATTTTTTTTTAGTGCTCCTGGTTTTTTCTGTTAAACTAGATTCACCATCAATCAGACATTTTTCAGAGACTGAAATTTTAGGTATTTTGGCAGAAATGTTTTTAAGCCTTTCAGTCCACTAGAAGAGAGGGAATAGTTGTTGTAGGAGCTATTGAGAGAAATTTGCTGCATGGTGATGCACACTTAAGTTACAACAATTGCATGTTATTGTGACTGTTTCAAGAACATTTCTTGTAGGAATTATAGATAAGAGCAAAGAGAGATGGAGTAGATAACGGTAAACAATAAGTGAATATTTACATCACATAAAAGCACGACTGCAAAATTTTTAAGGGAATTTTAATCCTTAGGATTTATTGAATAGATTTTCTGCTTACTAGGTGGGAGATTTTGGTTTTCCAGCCAGCTCTTCCAAAATCTCATCAAGAGTTAAAAAAAAAAAAAGGAGATGAAAATAAAGAAAAATATTTTGCCCTCTCTACATCCCCTCCCACAAAACACAGGAATGAAGATGAAAAATGCTTAAACTCTTTCTCCTCTTCCAGCCTACAAAGAAATTAAGTGCCTCCCTGACATCTCTTGGTTGGTTCAATAAGGAGTTTCTAACTTCCTTCCTCTGAAAAATTTTGCATATTTAAGGCTCGAAGGTTCAGAGGTGCCATGGAATATTAAGTCCAGAGAAATAGGGAAGGAAGTGCTTCAAGAGAGGTAGGGATGGATGTGGTTCTAGTGATTCTCCACATAAAGTTCAGAGATCTCAGTAACACTAAATAAAATAAACCCTTGGAAGCATGGATATCAACAAATAACTTACAATACGCTGATAAAGAGGCAATCCAGTAGATGATTGTTGTTGTTGTTAGGTGCCGTCAAGTCGATTATGACTCATAGTGGCCCTACGCACAACAGAAGGAAAAACTGCCTGGTCCTGCACCATCCTTACATTCGTTGTTAAGTAGATGATAGCAATATTTAAATCTTTCCTAATCACTGAGTCAAGGACAATTCCCATCTTAATATTGCAATGAGAAATATAATGGCATGATGATAAAAAATATATTACATAATGTATAAATGTAAACACCATCAGATTCCAAGAAATTATACAGGTTCCTGACAATGGTGGGAGACAAGAAATCATAAAATTTGTTATTGAAGATCTGATCAAGAAGGCGAAGCTATATTATTATGAAGTCCTCTGGGGTAGAAATTAAGCTGTCAAACCCTGTCAGCTCTTCGGATCTGGCTCCCACAGCAAGAGCCATTCGATCATCAATTGCAGGTTTAAACATGCTACTTTTTGCCACAACAAATCTTTGTTGAAGAAGGAGTTTGTGTGTGTGTGTGTGTGTGTTTAATGATAGCACAACATACAATGATTCAGCCCACTGTTTTTAGTCAGATAAACCTGTTTGAAACCCAAATTTGGAACTTACTGCTTAACTAACTCTTGGGAAATTTGCAAACCCTGGTAGCATAGTGATTAAGTGCTATGGCTGCTAACCAAAAGGTCAGCAGTTTGAATCCATCAGGCTCTCCTTGGAAATTCTATGGGGCAGTTCTACTCTGTCCAATAGGGTCACTATGGGTTGGAATCGACATTGACAGCAATGGGTTCTTTGGTTTTTGGTTACTTATACTGTATTGGTCTCTGAAGTGAAGGTGTCAATTCTTTTCTTATGGATTTGTTATAAAAATTATTATAATGCCTGAATACACTTAGTATAGTATCTGACACATAGCCTGTGCTCACCAAATGATAACTATTTTTATTACTGGTAACAGTAGCAACAGTAGTAACAGTAACAGCAATTTCGCATCAGGTTATCTTTGCTACATCTACAGCAAATCTTTTACCCTAATATAAAAACTGAGATGTTACCTCATTTCTGAACTCTAAGCCATACTCAGTACTTATAATTAGATTCTTGCCTTGGTTTTTATTTTTATGAGCCTATTTTCTTGATCTGTTTGGCACCTGGATCCCTTTGATTTTGAACACTATCCTTAACTAGAAGACAGGAAACCAAAAGCCTTGGTGAGCTCCTGAGTATTGCCATTCTTATCTGTATGTATACCTCACTGCCTATTAATTACGTAAACTGTTTCTAACCATTACCATATTTCTTGGGCACTTTCCTATAGGGTCTCTATGAGTAGGATCGACTCAATGGCAATGGGTTTAGACTTTGCCTGTCATCCTGAACTTTGTCTCACCTTTTATAGTTTCATCAGTTACCCCAGCACATTTCTTGCCTGGTGGGTATCTTTAATTCCAAAGATTCTGTCTCTGCCAGTAATAATTTATTATTCTTTGAGAAACTGGACAATGTATAACTGAGTCCCCAGATACTAAAGCACATGCCCTAGGTTAGATACTAAGAGAATGGTTTAACTTGTAACAATCAAAATAGAATAATAATCTTAACCATTGAAGAAGTCACTAGATAAATTATACTTACCACTTCACAGACATTGTCAATAAGCTACGGGAAAAATCACTGCATTGTGATTATTATCCCCACTTTACAAATAAATGAAATTAGATTCTGATACACTAAATCACTTGCTCAAGAATATATTGTTGGTACTGGAAAAAATCAAAATTTAAATCAACTAAAACCAAAACCAAACCCATTGCAAATGAGTCAATTTCAAATCACAGCAGCTCTACAGGACAGAGTAGAACTGCCCCATAGGGTTTCCAAGGAATAGCTCGTGGATTCAAACTGCCAACATTATGGTTAGCAGCCAAGCTCTTAACCACTGTGCCACCAGGGCTCCCAATCAATTAAACTCCAAAATCTATGTTCTTTTTACTACGTCATGATGCCTTCCAAATTATTGTGAATCAAACTATGTGTTTAATGCTATTAAATCAACATTCCAGTGTACTTGATATTTTTAGTTAGATAAATTTTTTTTTTCAGAAGCAAATGTAGCCAATATGCTCTAATATCTATTACCAACACTTATGGAGACTTCTTCAGTCTTCTTTATTCATCGTCCAGTTTTCACAAGTGTCTGAGGCAAATGAAAATACCTTGGCTTGCATCAGGTGCAATGATTAAGGAAGACTGAAGAAGAATTGATGCCTTTGAATAATGGGTTGGCAAAGAATATTGAATATACCACGGACTGCCAGAGGAATGTACAGATCTGTCTTGGAAGAAGTACAGCCAGAAAGCTCCTTAGAAGAGTGGATGATGAGACTTCATCTCACTCACTTTGGACATGTTATCATGAAGGACCAATTCCTGGAGAAGGACATCATGATTGGTAATTAGAGGGTCAGCAAAAAAAGAGGAAGACCCTCACTAAGATGGATTGAGACAGTGTCTTTAACAATTGGCCTAACTATAGCAACAATAGTGAGGGTGGCACAAAACTGGGCCATGGTTTATTCTGTTGTACATAGGGTCTCTATGAGTCTAAACCTACTGGATGGCACCTAACAACAAGAGCAACCTGGAGACTTGTCTTTAGTTTCCTAACACACTCATCATTTGAGTTCGTGTCCTAACTTAGGCAGGTACAGATTGTATGGCAACAGCAGTTTTACAGTAGTGTCTTATTGAACTTGTGGCATTTGATATTATTTGTTCAGGTTGTTACCTGTCTTATATTAATGGAAGCATTCCTCTCTAGTCATGGCCTATATCGTCTTTTACACTAGATCACTCTTCATATTATTCTAGAAAACCATGCTGGAAAATAAAATTGATTCTGAGTAAAGTGAGGGAAATAATTAGATAAATTATTCTCCATTGTGGCCTGAGGCTTTAAACATCAAAGCACATATCTATGACCAAAAAATCAGTTGGGTTTCTGTACACCAGAAATGAAAAATCTGACAGGGAAATTAGGGAAACAATTCCATTTACAATAGAATCTAAAAGAATAAAATACCTAGGAATAAACCTAACCATGGAGGTGAAGGACTTATACAATGAAACCTATAAAATGCTACTGAAGGAAACTAAAGAAGATTTAAATAAATGGAAAGATGTTCCTTGTTCACAGATTGGAAGACTTAATATTTTTAACGTGTCAATACTACTCAAAGTGATCTATAGATTCAATGCAGTGCTGATCAAAATTCCAACAGCTTTCTTTACAAAAATAGAAAAACCAATCCTCAACTTTATATGGAATAGCAAGAGGCCCTGAATAGGTAAAACAATGTCGAAAGAGAACAAAGTAGTAGAAGTCACACTTCCTGATTTTAAAACATATTATACAGCTACAGTAATCAAATAGACTGGTACTGGTATAACAAAAGACACAAAGACCAATGAAATAGAATTGAGAGTCAAAAAAAACCCCACACATCTATGGTCAACTGATTTTTAACAAGGATGATAAGTTCATTTGATGGGGAAAGAAGTGCCTCCATATACAGAATGTTGGAACAGGATCCATGCCTCACAAAAAAAATTCAAAATTAATTAAGGACCTAAATGTTCAAACTAAAACCATAAAATTCTTAGAAGAACAAGCAGGTGCAATGCTGTCAGGCCTAGCTTTCAACAATGGTTTATCTAATATAATAACAAAAACAGAAAACAAATAAATTAAAAATTTAATTTAATTCATAAAAATTAAAAACTTGTTCACCAAAAGATTTTACAAAAAAAAGCAAAAAGACAAGTTACCAACTGGAAGAATATCTTCGGAAACCATATATCTGACAAGAATCTAATAACCAAAATATACATAAAACTTTGACAACTTAGCAATGAAAAGATAAATAACCCAATCATAAAATGGGCAAAAAACTTGAATAGATATTTAACCAAACAGAACATTCAAATGGTCACCAAAAACATGAAAAGATGCTCAGTGTCATTAGTCATCAGAAAGATGCAAATCAAAACTATAATGCTAATACCATTTCACTTCCACTAGGATGGCTAAGATTAAAAAAAAAAAAAAAAAAAGCAGAAAATAAAAAGGGTGTGGGGAAATTGGAACTCTTATCCATTGCTGGTGGGAATGTGAAATGGTACAACCATTGTGAAAAACAGTGTGGTGGTTCCTCAAAAAACTAAAAACTATCATATGACTCAGTAATTCCACTCCTAGGTATATACCTAAAAGATTTGGAAGTAGAGACTCAAAAAGACTTGTACATCAATGTTCATTGCACCACTATTCACAATAGACAAAAGGTGGATGCTATCTAAATGCCCATCAATAGATGAATGGATAAACAAAAAGTGGTACATACATACCATGGAGTACTTCTCAGCCAGTAGGAGAAGTGAAATCTTGATACATGCTACATACAGTATGAATGGGACTTGAAAACGTTATGCTGAACAAAATAAGCCAATCACAAAAGGACAAATATTGTATGACCTCACTTACATAAAAAGGCAAAAAAAAAAAAAAATGTAAATGCATAGAGAACAAAGTTTATAAGTGGTTACCAGGTATGGGATGGAGAGGGGAAAGGGAGGTTACCGGTGCTGGAAAAATCGCATTTATTAAGGGTAGAGTTACACAGCTGATTACTGTAACTGCTATTAATAAGTTGAACATCTATAGGAATTTGAATGGGCAAAAGTTATGTGATGGATATATTTACAATGACAAAAAATGTTAAAAAAGAGTAGCTGCTGAGACCTTGTCAATGTTGCAAACTTCAGGTGGACCTGGGTTTGAATTTTTACTAGGCCATTTTCTAGGCATGTGATTTGGGATAAAAAACTTTTCAGACTACAGTTTTTCACATAAAGGAGGAAAAATACTAATAATACCTATCAAAGAGGATTGTGGTTGGGTGTAAAGGAGAAAATGAATGACAAGTTCATAACACAGAACCCAGAATGGGATTCAGTAAATGGCAGGAACCTTTCCTGGGGCCATGGAATTGAAAATGGAGCTCTTTTGCAAACCTTAGTATCACCTCAGCCCTCAGCTTCCTTCTCCTCTCCTCTGAGCCTTGATTTTCCTTACAGCAGAGGGGCGAAGCCTACCCGACTTGATCGCTTTCATTTTTTTCATGATGTGGTTGACACATGCCTATCATTTAGTTCTTCTAAATAGAGATCAGCCGTGCACTTGATGAACGTGTGACCCTACCACAGTGTAAATCAACTTGAGTCCCTGCTCTGTACCCTCCTACCCCTGCCATTGCCCCACCAATGCCACCAAGGTGCTTAATTTAACACTTCTAGAACTTAAACTGAGAATAATTAGTGCTGCATACTTTAAAATCCATTCTCTCTACAGATTGCTTTAATTTTGCGGAAAAGTGATATAAAATTTTCAGATAAATTGTTTTATTGAAATCAAATAAAGACAGTGTTTTTTTGTTTGAAAAAAAAAAGAGTAGCTGCTGAGGCTGTTTATGTACGACCAAACATCTCATGGAATTTGGTTCTTTGGTTTGTAGGTTTAGGATCATGGCTTCATTGGGCATCACTGTAATTTGGCCTGATAACGTGCTTAGTGCTTCTGTTCTATCTCCTAGTTCGTTGTGTAGTGCCTGGGGTCTTAAAAGCTTGCAAGTGGCCATCTAAGTCACAGCAATTGGTCTCTAGTCACTTGGAGCAATAGAGCAAGAAGGAGAGTCAGGAATAGGGAGATGATACAGAATGTGTGTCTAATGGCCTCCATGAACAACTGCCTCCTTTGCCATGAAACCGGAAGAACTGGATGGTATCCGACCACCATTACTGAACATTTTGATCAAAGATTCTATAGAAGAATTCTGATCAAAAGGGGGAAATATGTAAAACAGAATTTAAAATTTTCATGGACTCTAGTCTTTCTGGAGTCATGGAGTGTGGATGAACCCCTGAGATAATCTTCAAACCTTAAAGCAGAACTATCCCCTGAAATCTTAAAACTGAACAATAGTTTAGCTTAACTAGGAAAAGGTTTGTCTTAAGCATTATGCTCTTTTAAGAACTATCTGTATGGGATCAAACTGACCACAGCAATTCAAACGATTAGATAGGAACCTTAAGGGGCAGTGAATTTATGTTAATGAGGGAGGAACAACTCAGAAAAGAAGGATGAGAAGGATAGCACAACTCAAAGAATGTAATCAATGTCACTAAATTGCACATGTAGAAAGAGTTAAACTGGAGTATGTTTCGCTGTGTATATTTTTAACACAAACAAAATAAAATCCAGAGAGAAAAAAGAAAACATCTCCGGTTTTCATACTCTGATCTTGGGTAATGGTTTTATCTGGGCTGCCTTGTATTTGTTTGGATAAAAGGACGTATCACCGAGCACAGATCTTAACACTATTATTCATTCCATTATAAATGACACTTACAAATGTGAAGGAGGCGGGGGCCCACTTATGAAGTATTCATGACACACTCCTTTCCATCATCCCACATCCGCCCACTCTGACATTTCCTGGTCCAAAGTGTGTAGTAACTCTTCTCCTCATCCTATGTTTTCCACACATTTTTTCAGGTCAATACACAGATGCTTTTACTTTCTGAGTTTGAAAAAATAAATCATACTCCCACATCCATCTACAAAAGATTATTCAAGGTCATAGCAATAACAACACTTTATTCCTGGGCAAAAAAGAATAGCTTTGCTTTCTTACAATGGGTGTTTTCTTTTTTTTGTTTTTTGGTTTTTTTTTTTTGGTATTTGTCTTAAAACACACTTGGGGTAAAAGATAAAAAGAATAGATTGGAGCTACCTTCATGGATTTAAAATGGCCTGGTAACGTGATCTAACACATACTGTCATAAAAGTACAAGTTTCCTATGTGTTTTATAAGGTCTAGATCAGTTGACTCTTAACTTTGGTTGCACATTAGAATCACCTGAAGTACATTTAACATTCTGATTTAAATAACCTAAGGTGGGGCCCTGGTGGCATAGTGGTTAAGTGCTATGGCTGCTAACCTAAGGGTCGGCAGTTCGAATCCGCCAGGTGCTCCTTGGAAACTCTGTAGGGCAATTCTACTCAGTCCTATAGGGTCGCTATGAGTTGGAATCAACTCGACGGCACTGGGTTTGTTTTTTTTTTTTTTTAAGGTGGGGCCCCAGCATCAGTATTTTTATTTAGTGTTTTTAAACATATAGTCAATATTGAGAGTCACTGATCTAGACAATTTGACACAGAGGTTTAGAACACAGATTTTGTAGTCAGAGTAGAGATTGGATCCTAGTTCTATCATTACATATTAAATCCTGAGAATTTGCTTAACCTTACTGAGCCTTAGTTTCTTTATCTATAAAATGGCTCGATAACACCTACTTAAAAGTTGTTGTGGAAATGGAATTACATTATGAACATAACTAACTTATGGTAATTTAGTACCTGATTTTTTAGCACGATGAATAAAGTTCTCTGAATTTAGAGATGCACCTCTGTGGTGCTACACTAGACAGGAGACAAGCATTCTTTTTTTTTTTTTTTAATTGAACTTTAGATGAAGGTTTACAGAACAAACTAGTTTCTTATCAAACAGTTAGTACACACATTGTTCTATGATATTGGTTAACAACACCAGGACATGTCAACACTCTCCCTTCTCAACTCTGGGTTCCCTATTACCAGTTTTCCTGTTCCCTCCTGACTTCCAGTCCCTGTCCCAGGGCTGATGTGCCCCTTTAGTCTTGTTTTGTTCAATGGGCCAGTTCAATCTTTGGCTGAAGGGTGAACCCCAGGAGTGGCCTAATTACTAAGCTGAAAGGGTGTCTGGGGGCCAAACTCTCAGGGTTTCTATAGTCTCTGTCAGGCTAGCAAGTCTGGTCTTTCTTTTTGAGTTAGAATTTTGTTCTACATTTTTCTCCAGCTCAGTCCAGGACCCTCTATTGTGATCCCTGTTGGAGTAGCCAGGCACCACCTAGTTGTACTGGTCTCAGTCTGGTGGAGGCCATGGTAGATGTGGTCCATTAGTCCTTTGGACTAATCTTTCCCTTCTGTCTTTAGTTTTCTTCATTCTTCCTTGAGGAGACAAGCATTCATGTTAACTAAAATTTTACTTAACTCTCCAGATTCACATGTAACACAAATATCAACAATAATAATTATTAACATTTATTAACCATAATCGTATGGCAGGATTTGGGTTGAATATTTTATATAAATTATATTTTGTACCAGCTTAAAATTCTGAGATCTTCTTTATTCATACCCGTTTTACAAGGGAAACACAGAATTTGAGAGATTTAAATCTTTTCCCACGTCATCTAGTATGAAAAGTTGGGACTGAAACCCATGTCTATATCAGACTAAGTTCAGATGCTTAACCATTGCTCTGTTACCACCAAAGCAACAAATCTACACAAGATCAACACACAGGCTTTTTAAACAAAGCACCCTTTGTAACTCCCTCCATTGAGAAATGACACCCTCACAGGGATATGATCCGTGCAGTTGCCCAGGACTCCACGGTCAGAAGGGCTCTGTGCTTGAGATTTAGTTTTTTGCATTTGCCAACTTAAAATTTGTAATCACTTTATCTTTAAATTTGGGTTTTGTAAGTGAAATCTGTTGGGCCGATGGAGCATAGATGCAAAGCTTGGAGCCTCAGCTCACACACAGCCCTGCCTCCCACGTGCTCTCTAAAGTGGGTTCTGAGCCACTGCTCCCTGTTCCCTCACGCCTTGGGCTCTGCCCAGCCACCCACTCCACATCTCTGCACTACTAATTCTCCTACCCTTCTCTCAGGTTGGTGACTGGGTCATGTTGGTGAAGGGAAGCCCGTATTCCACCATCACTTTCTGCCCTAGGTAGGTGCCTGGGCCTGGGTGCAGGGAGTATTGATTTTACCACATACACTGTGGCATATCTCCATAAAGCAAGGAGGCAGACATCTCCATCCTGGGCTGACAGTGCCATGGTGCATTCAGCAGGTGACTTGAAGGTGCCTCTTGCCCATCCTTTTCTAGGTATTGAGTACCTCCTGATACAGAAATTGCAATTCCTTGTGGGTTACCCACATGCAGTGAGTTGGGGTGGCAGGGCCATAGAAATTGAAGATCGAATACCTTGGTCTAACCAGAGGCCCACATTTCCATTTTACACTGGGTCCCTGATGTAGCTGACCCCGATGAAAACTAACAAAGTACAGAACACTTCCACAAGGAGGAGGGTTTGTTTAGTGTCTTTGGAAAAGATCAAGGTAAGTTTATCTCAACCTGATGGGGCCCAGGCTGGAGAACTATGACCAGGATTTAAAACCATGGGCTCTAGAGCTTAAGATATTTTCAGTGTAAATCCCAGATCTGTGATTATTAGTTGTATGACAGTGGGTAAGAAACTCACCTTCTCTAAGCTTTAGTTTTCTTTTCTGTGAACTTAGTACAATAATATGCTAATCTCATAAGCTTCTTAAAAGGGTTAAATAAGATCATGTATGGAGCATCTTTTTACCACAGTATCTGGGGCACAGTAAGTACTGGATAAATGTGACTATTAAAAATTACCAGTCACCTTTATTTTCTACTAGACTCAATGGTTCTCAGGTCTGCAGCAATGTTTGCTGCAATGAAATATTTGACCAAGATTCTATAAAGAAGAAAAAAATTCTATGAAAATCTTTTTTATCCCTCACTGTACTCTCTAGATTTCACCGAAAAACCCCATATAATCACATTTTACTTCTTACTTGTTTAATCGGATCCATAGGAATTGCAGTTTCCTACGTTATACTTTCATCAGCCATCTCAAAAAATATGTTGTGCCTGAAACTAAAAGTCTGGTTTTGCTTTTCCCCTTTCTGCTCCCTGCAATGCTCTTATTCTGAAGTAGGAGAATAGGAGAAGCATTGAAGTAACAACTGCTGAGCCTCTGTCTCACTCCTTTATTCAGTCCATCCTCTACCCTCAACACAAGCCACATGAGAATCCACATATTCTTCTTCCTTCCCCCTTTCCTCTCTTTCTCTCTGGGGATGCTCGTTCACATACTCATGCTAATGTTCCTTGAAGCATTTAAGATGCATTTCCCAGTGACAGGAAGGCCTGCCATGCAGGAGCATCATCTTTTTTTCCCCCCTATTTTCCAACATACTAATTGGTTGGATTGATTTTCTAGATCAGCAAGTAGATGGAAATATGCATTAAGAGAGACTAATAGGATATCACCATTGTTTCTATTTCAACTGTTATTTTTCTCAGAAACAAATACATGGAACAATAAGAGGCCTAGAAAGATCAAGTAGTACTTTTCTTGCCTTAATTAATTTTGTCTAGGTAAAAACAGAGTATTCTGAAGAAAACACTACACTAATAGGTAGGAACTGATGAAAAGTCATCCAGAGAAAATCCAAGAGGAAAATAAACATACAACAAAGTCTGATCTTATTATCAACTGAAATTAAAACAATGATATTCCTCTTCACCTCTGTCCTATAGGGTCACTATGAGTCGGAATCGACTCAATGGCACTGGGTTATTTATCAGTTTAATAGATTTTTCTTAAAACTAAATTTGTTGGCAAGGACATAGTGAGATAGACACCCTTATAAATTACCAGTGAGAATATAAATGGTAAGCCTTTCTAAAATGTAATTTTATCACTTATGTTCAAGAGCCTCAAACCTGATAGAGTCTTGAGTTCCAGTGATTCTATATCTAGGAATGTTGTCTAAGAAAATGACAGGAAATCTGGGCAAAGAGCTATGCACAAAAACTTTTGTTGCATCATCAATTATAGTAGTAAATAATTGACTATAAGCTGAATGTCATAATACAGGGAATGAGTAAGTTATTTATTATTCATTATTTATTCTCCTCTAATTTCTTGCTCCCCCTAGCATTTCGGGAAAACCCTGGTGGTGAAGTGGGTAAGTGCTACTGCTGCTAACCAAAGGGTCAGCAGTTCGAATCTGCCAGGCCCTCCTTGGAAACTCTATGGTGCAGTTCTACTCTGGCCTATAGGGTCACTATGAGTCGGAATCGACTCGACGGCACTGGGTTTGGTTTTGGTTTCCTAGCATTTCTACCCTTCTTCTTCACTCACTAGATATCTCTGATTTGACAATGCTGACCTGAAGGAAAAAGGCAAATGGGAAGAAAGGTCTTATGTTACTGGTATAGCCATGCTCTGCATTTGCTTTCCGTTGCAGGGCATTTAGAAACCCTAGTGGTGTAATGGTTAAGAGACACAGATGCTTACCAAAAGGTCAGCAGCCCAAATCTACCAGGAGCTCCTTGGAAACCTTATGGGGCAGTTCTACTCTGTCCTATAGGGCCACTATGAGTTGGAATCCACTCACTGGCACTGGGTTTGGTTGGTTTGGTTTGGAGGGCATTTGATGATTAA
This sequence comes from Elephas maximus indicus, assembly GCF_024166365.1. Taxonomy (NCBI): domain Eukaryota; kingdom Metazoa; phylum Chordata; class Mammalia; order Proboscidea; family Elephantidae; genus Elephas; species Elephas maximus. Next base: position 84,216,742 of record NC_064825.1, read on the forward strand.
GATCATCGTCACTAAGGATCTTGCACCTTCATTTCCCTTACTGTGGGCAAAGTCTCCTCTAGGGTGTTGCCTAGTTATTAAAGGCTCCTTGTTACAAGCTTCCTGTTGGAGATCTCATTGCATTTCCAGGTAGTACACCTGTGTCAATTTTTTTGAGAGGGCTGCAGGAAGGGTATATATTATGTGGCTCCCATTTGGGCCACAAGAAATGCAAATCTCTTGCTTTGAAAATTCCAGGCACTCATGTCTTTCCCTCAAAGAATCACCTCTCCTTTTCCCACCATCACAGTAGCTATCTAGTCAAAAATTTCAGTTTTAGGCTTTTCTAGAAAAGGATTTGGCACCAGTTGCTGTGCCCCTGACAGACACTAGGAGACACAGATCAAGCTGCCTGAGTGACCTTTTGGGAGTCCCTCTCAATTGCCTTGAAGAGAGATGGAAACACCTCCTCTTTACCCTATGAAAAAGTAGACACACTCCAAATTATTTCTCCAAAGAATTTTCTCTCCTGGGCCTTTAACCTCAATTGTCTTATCTATCCTAAGTGAGTGCTGAGTCAAGGGTGAAAAAATAGGTATGCACCACCTCTTTCGTTAATTTTGCTTAGGTAGTGTAGCACCTCATTTTGGAATGCTGGGGTTGTCGGCATCTCTGATCTTGCACACTAAGCTCAAATTGAGACTGTAATAATCTTATTTTGGGAGGTTCTGTTACATTTTGCAACATTAATAAGGGAGATACATAATGGCATGCGAGAACACAGGAGGTGTACCAATCCAGACCTAGGATTAGGGAAACTTTCCCAAAGAAGCCATCTTCAGTCTGTTACCTACAGTATACTTATGAGTAAGTAAAAGGAGTGAGTGAAGTAATAGACAAAAGGATAAGCATTAGAAGAGAATATGATGAGAGAGCAAACTGGTACAGCCACTTGGGAAAACAGCCTGGCAGTTTCTTATAAAGTTAAACATATATTTACCATATGACCCAGCAATCCTTCTCCTAGGTAAAACAATAAGTTATGTTCACACGAAACCTGTATGGGAATTTTTATAGTGGCTTTATTCATAATTTCCCCCAAACTGGAAGCAGCGCAAATGCCCTTTCACTGATGAATGGATAAACTGTGGTTTATCTGTGCAATGGGATACTATTCAGCAATAAACAGGAATACATTACTGGTACACACGCCAATGTGAATGAATTTCAAAAGTTAATTATGCTAAGTAAAAGAGCCCAAATACAATGGTTACATATTGTATGATTCCACTTATTTGTCTTTCTGGGAGAAAAAAGTATAGGCAGAAGAGACTGATCAATGGTTATCAAGGGCTGGAGGTGGGAGCAGGGGTTTATTACAGAGTGTCATAAGGGGATTTCAGAGAGTGATGGACATGTTCTATATATTGATCATAGTCATAGTTACATGACTCTATTCATTCGCCAAAATTCATCAAACTGTACACAAAAAAGGGAAAATTTTTACTGTATGTAAATTATAATTAGATTTATAACAGAGAGAGAGAGCATGTTCCTTTGAGAAACTGAAAGATTGTTACTATAGAAATAGAATGAGAAGCATTAAAAACAAAAAAACAAAAAAAAAAAAACAAGGAGGCAATGCAGAGTGATCGGTAGCAGGCCATTGAGGTCTTTGTATTTTAAACTAGTTACAAATCAGATAGCATTTTAGAAAGATCATTCTGCCCACAGACTGGAGGCAAGACTACTAACTGAGAAGTTAGACATAAATGTAGTAAATCAGGTAGGTGATATTGCTTGCCTGGACTAGGAAATTGTAGGAATTTATCCATTTATCATCAATATGAGTATTTATTATGTTACAGACACTGAGCTATTTCCTGGAGATAAAATAGCCGGCCAAAAAGGACACATATTTGGCCCTCTCGGTGCTCACAATCTGGTGGTGAAGATAGTACTCACATAAGTAAATGTATAATTTTGTCTGTGACAAATTCTAAGAAAAAAAGGTAGTCAGTATTATGAAAGTGTGTAATATAGGGGACACTGTCGATAATGGTTAGTTACTCATCCAAAATCTATTCTCCCTTTCTTCCTGACAGAAACCTCCATATTGTATGGGGTAGCTATGTGACCAGCTTTTTAAAAAAACCATTTCCCAGCTTCCCTTGCAGCAAAGGACGGACATGTGACACCATCCTGGCCAATAACATATAAGTGGAAAGTTTTTGGCTCTTTCTAGGGAGGTTTTGATTTCCTTTTATAGTTACTCCTTTATTACATCCTTTCTTCTTTTTCCTGTCTAGCACATCGGATAATGACAGAATTAATTATAACCTAAATATTTGCATGGACATGGTAATTGTTTATTGAACATTTCAGTTAACTATTGTTGTATTGTGTTAGGTGTAGTAGAGCATATTCTGACTCATAGTGACCCCCTGTGACTGAGTAGAATTGCCCTTTAGGGTTTTCTAGGCCGTGATCTTTATGGGAGCAGATTGCCAAGTCTTTCTCCCAAGGAGTGCTGGGTGGGTTCAAACCACCACCATTTTCTTTAGTAGCAGAATACTTAACAGTTGTGCCACCAAGGCTCCTTCTCCAATTTAATACATGATAATAATTACCAATTGTTCCTTGTGTTTGTTCCTCCTTCCCTCCCCACCCCACTCCCATCCAGTATCTCAGTAGAAGTATATCCAAAAGTCTTTCATTAGTGGCTTATTTTACACTACTAAGTTTCTCTGATCTCTGACTCTTACCTACCACCTAAATGACAATGCTGGGAGTTTAGTTACTGATCCCTGGAGCCTGGAAACATAGTTGTTTTTTGTTTGTTTTCTTTTCTTTCATGCATGAGGATGCTAATCGATTGACACTGACTCTCCCAAAGACAGCCTTCAGAAGGATTCTGTGTCCATAACCAGCCTCAGCGGGAAGAAACATTGTCTTAATTAGTAATAGCTGCCATGTAGGTTCGCTATGTGTCAGAATCGACTCGACGGCAGCAGGTTTAGTATTTTTTTTGGTTTGCCATGTACGTGGAGTCCCTGGGTAGCGTAAAAGGTTAAGCACTGGACTGCTGACGGAAAGACTGGACGTTTGACTGCACCCATAGCTGTCTCAAAAAAAGGTCTGGTGATTTACTTCTGGGTTTGGTTCAGTCTGCCTTGCGCACAGGAGGGAAGATTTACAACATATTTTTTTTTTTTTCCTCATCTTAATGGAACTGCCCCATCTGAAGCCAGGAAGGTGGGGAGAACTATTTAGATATACGGCAATGGGTATCTTCACAAGAAAACAGAAATAAGGTGAGCGAAGTTTATTGGAACGTGAATGAGTCTGATTTACATAGTTGCTGGTCTGTGAAGATAGACCTGATGACAGTGACTGTTCACTCAGGGACAAAGTATTAAGACAATAAGCATGGCACAGTGGCATAGTCCCTGGTATCAGAAGCTTTTCTTTATCCACCTTCAGACTGGTGAGCCCTAAAGGTCTTTAAGCAGGCTCTCATTGATAAGCCCATTCGCTATCCATGGAAGCCATTTTTGCCTTGCTCAGAGGAGGTGAGGAGAGGTGAGGAAGGGGGGAGGGGGCATGAGTGAAAGCAACCTCCTTGGTAAGCAGTCAGGTTGCAAACTGAAAGGAGAACAAGCCATGGGGTTAATTTTGTCTAGTTTTAGGTACAAATTACTTTATTTCAGTTTGGGGGGAAGTAAAATGAAGCAATTCAGAAAGAAGAAAGAAGTCCGGAAAGAAATTCTATTCTTACCAACCCAGCAGGGATGTACATTTCAATTGCTGAGAGGAAACAATATTAGATGTAATACTAGAGGCTCATTGGAAGCGGAAACAGGAGCCCTAATTTGAAGCGGGGAGCCATTCATAAAATGACTCACAAACTCGCTCGCAAGAATTAAACCAAGTTTATGAAGAATAATTCTTGTTTGCATTTTTTTTCTCTCTCTCCAAGCAAGTAATGAACAGGAATGTGGCCAATACCCAAGGTCATGTCAATCTTTTTCTGTCTTTAAGCAGGGTCATTAATAAAGCAAGAGACTGACAGATATATATGTTGAGTAGCCCAGGATTGACTGACAACAGAAGAGGAAATACTGGAAAATCCTGGTTCCTGGCCATACACTAGATTAATGAGAGAATAGAGCAGTCCATGATTTTGTAGTTTAGGTAAATCTGAGCCCAGATTTTTCCCAGGAAGGACATTAGGCTACAGGTTAGCCAGTGACAGCTCCTCGCATATGCCAGCTTCACTGCCTGAGGGACCTGCATGATGAAAGCAGGTGATTAGCAGAAATCATGTTTTCACTTTGAGGTTTTTACACATTTCCGGCCGGACAGCTCTGCAGTCAGATGGTGGCCTTTTCCAAATTAACTGATCAGATTAGTAGCAATGCCATGCTGTGTTCCATGTCCTCCCCCACGTTCATGTATCTCACCTCTTTTTAGGACAGAAACAGCTTTGCAGGAAGCGGATGCCAGCATAGCTTCCGCAACTGGGAACCAAAAGAGCAATATCTTCTGACTCATTTCTCAAGACTCCTGACTATTACCACTTTGTGTCACATTATGGGGCAAGCAAGCTGCTTTGGATCACAGAGTTGCTTTGCATTCCAAACTTCCACCCCAAGAGAGAAGACAGTCATGGATCTGAATGAATTTCCACTCTCCCTGTAGATTGCTGTTGTCTTACATTACTGCCAAGAAGAAAGAACCTATGTCACCCTGTACTGCCCTCCTGTACTCAGGACTTCACTTTCAGAGACAGAATTGTATATTTAATTTCCTGGGAAAATCAACTTCAGAGTGTCAAGGCTTTGTCTGCTCAAAGTCTGGGGTACTTAACCTGTTTTATTGGTTTCCTGTTCTTGTTTCTCTTCTTCTGTTCTGCATCTTCCTCTTCAAGTCTTGCTATCTGAAGGGTCTTAGGAGAAAAGTAAGGATATCCTCACTCTGTGGGCAGTAAAGTTGAGAAAAGTATAATAACAGCTGATTTATGTAGTGCTGTCTCTACTCACTATTCTAATCACTTTATTTATACTCATTCATTCAATCCTCACAAAAACAACCCTGAAGCAAATATTATTTTATTATTTTTATCTCCATTTTACAGATGAGAAAACTGAGGCATGGAGAAGTTAAGAAACATGGTCAAGTTCACAAAGCTATAATGTGGTGTAACCAGTATTCAAACTCAGGTAATCTGGCTCCAGAGTCCATGCTAAGTGGCTTTTGTTCAAAGATGTTCTTGTTATGTTGGTATATTTCTCAGAGTAGTAGATTAATGGCATTAAATATTTTTGTACTAAAGAATGCAGTTCACTGATGGAGGAAACAAGGCAAAGAGCTAACGGAAGCTGAAAGAAGGGATTATTTATCATACATATGTATACATATATACGTACATACTATTCTCTGAATCACTTAAGCACTGTCCCTAAAGTAGTTGTTCCTTTCTTAAGTAGTAAAAAAAAAAAAAAAAAAAAATCCATATCATCAGTCCTATTCATAGCTATAAGATGGATATTGACTATCATGAAATTAAAAATAGGCTAAGTATGGAAAGAATACTAAGAGAAAATAAGAGCAAAAGAGAGAGGAGGTTGGCGATTACTTATAATAACTCACATTTAAAACCTGTTAAGGTCTGTTCAGTGGTTTTACTTCTTTTATCTTTCCTAAAAGCCAAACAAGGAGCCCTAGTGGTGCAGTGGTTAAGAGCTTGGCTGCTAACCAGAAGGTTGGCAATTTGAATCCAGCAGCTGCTCCTTGGAAACCCTATGGAGAAGTTCTACTCTGTCCTCTAGGATTGTTATGAGTCGAAATTGACTTGCCAGCAACAAGTTTTTTGTTTTTTTTTAGTGGTGCAGTGGTTAAGTGCTTGGCTGCTAGCTGAAAGGTTGGTGGTTTGAACCCACCAGCCACTCTGAGGAAGAAGGATGTGGCAGTCTACTTCCATAAAGATTTACTGCCTTTGAAACCCTATGGGGCAGTTCTATTCTGTCCTACAAGGTGGCTATGAGTCAGAATCTGCTGGACGGCAACAGGTTTTTTTTTTAAAAGCTAAATAAGTGGACAATGGCTATGAAGCTCAGTAGATCATGTGCTTGTTCATTCATGTATTTACTGATCATTTATTCATTCATTCTAATATGTTACATACATATGCCACATTCAAAAACTTGCTCAATCTCTTTAAGGCTTACGTTCCTCATTTTTCAAATGAGGACACTAAAAGTAAATGACACATTTTTATGAGGATTAATTAAGATATTACATGGAAATCAGTAAGAACAATCGGCTATTTCTTTTTAACTAATATTTTACTGATGATTAAAAAAAGAATAGGGGAATAGCAAGTCCCTTTAATCAGGTCCCTGAGTGGTACAAACATTTTACACTGGACTACTAACGTAAAGGTTAGCAGTTTGAACCCACCCCGTGGCACGGTGGAAGAAAGGCCTGGCCATCTGATTTCGTAAAGATCACAGCCAAGAAGAACCTACCGGGCACTTCTACTCTGTAACACATGGAATTGTCATGTGTCAGAATCAACTCAAGGGCAATGGGTTTATTTATTTATTTTTGTATTAATTGTATACAAAGTCACTATGTCTGTAAGACTGAATAGCTGGCGAGCTACTCATCTCTATGTACGTGATCTAGGAATATTGTCTTCCTCTTTAGTTCCATCTCTTCCTCCTCCACTGATTTTTTTATGCCTTTAGGAAGGGTCAGTTTGGTCATGGGCCAGTTTTTGTCACTACTCTCCTAAATATCATGTTTTCCTCTGGCACATTTCACACTTGGTATATTTCCAAAGGCCTGGCTTTTTTTTTTTTTTAGGTCATCTCTCCTGATCCAGAGCCTCATTCAGTTAATCCAATTTAATTCAATCCTGTTCAGTTAAAAGAAAAACAAATCATATGCTACAGAGGTGATTAAGGCAAGGTCCTGCCTCAAGTTCCTCACAGCCTTTCCTTGTTCTACCTCAGGTCATACTGTTGATAATCTCTCTCTATAGTTGGAGTTTTGGCCCAGTCTTTATTATGCCACCACCTGGTCTTTAACAGGTCTTAGCAGGTTATACATCTATAGATAGCTAGCTGACTCGAAAGGTCCAAGAATGACCATCTCTGAAAATTCATTCATTTATGTGCAAATTGCACTCACAAGGAATTCTTCAAAAGAATGGTTAATCTCCAACTACATCAAGAATTTAATAAAGCTGTATGAGTCAGGGATATTTTTCAAGGCAGTAATGAATATGACATTAACTGGCCTTGTTCCTTATGAACAAAGTGCATTCCAGTTTTGTTCTTCTAGTGTCTGTCTGCATGGGGGTAGCTCAAAAGCTTCCATCAAGATCATTTTCTTCTTTCTCTTCCTAAACCTCTACTCTTTTGTTGATGATTTTATCACTCCAACTTCATTTGGGAACCTAAACACTTCCCTTTGTTTGCATTAGAATACTAACAACCCAAATACCACAGGCATGAGGGTGAACTGAGTCTTAATAAAGCAGGTATACATTCTGTCCAGACGCCATTGTTTTCAAATGAAGTAACATGTTCACTTGCATCTAGTATTTCTGCACTACCTTGACCATATAGGGTAAAGGCTAAGAGCAGACTTCCAAAAGGCAACAGACCCATTAGTTTAAAACTCCATTTTGCCGCTAACTGCTTTGGTAATCAAAACAAGAGACAGATCAGAAAGGAAAGGAAAACTGAGATACCAGAAACAAGATCCAACTTTTTGGTAACATGGCTGATTTAGTTTCTTGTCCCATACTAAGATGATATGGAGAATTGCTAATATTTTTGTGACTTTGATGGTAAAAAACTATCTAGAACCTTGTGAATCCCTCGTGTGCTGCCTCCAAAATAGAAATAGCTTCCTTGTTCAGATAAAGAGTGCTTTGTCAATTTCAATATATTTTCAGGGAAACAACTACAAGGTTTCTCTATGTTCTCTGTTGTACTTTTATTTTCTATTTCAATAAAATATTCTTTTAGTCATGTTATTTCCTTGTTCTAATTTCTTTGAGTTTAATTTATAGTTGTTTTTCTAAGTTGTTCAGATAGCTGCTTAGGTGATTGATTTTCAGCTTTTTTCATTTTACTATATGCACTTAAGGCTATCTATTTTCCTCTAAGCATAGCTATAGCTGACCAATGATTCAGAGAAAAATAAAATAATGTAGGTAAAGAGCAAGAGTAGCACCATTTGACATGAAATAGCTTGATACAGTGCTGTTGGCAGTCATGTTTTTTTCAGAGTCTGGGAGAATGAGGGAGTACTGATTAGTAGCTTCTACTTTGTGCTGACATTCTTGGTTTCTCACCCTGGCTGCTATTCAAGCAATGAACTCTACTACCTCTTATTCCCAGGATTAGGTGGAAAGAGGAATTTTTCAACTCAAACTGCCCTTCCTCCCACTCTCAAGAAGAGCTGTACTCTGAATGCTTCTAGTTGTACCTTACCTTTGTATCTCAGCCGTGATTAGTTCCCGCGCATTTTAAAGCAAAGCCTCTACGCTTTCCGAATCACAGTCCATCCATTCATTCTTTAAGAATCACATTTTGGTCAGTCAATTATTCTTCCATTGTTTCAAAGATAGAGGGTTAGAATTTTGCTATAGAATATGTTTACATATTTTAGAAACTGATATCAATAAGAAAACTTGACAGCTGTCTCTCTCCATCCCTCAAATCACATCCTATGATGTGGAAAAAACCATTGCATGCTTTGGGCTCACTATCTAAACACAGTCTTTTCCCCACATGAAACAAAATGAATCGATAACCAATGGAGAGGAACTTTTCGTTTGTTTTATTTTATTTTGCTGGCTTTCCCTCCAGAATAGCCGAATACCCAATCGCAACCTCCTGGTATTACCCAACAGATATTCTTCTTTCCTTCCACTTTCTGGTTAAAAGTCCATGATTTTGTTCTTCTGTTAAGTCAAAATCATTGATATTTGAAAAGGTAGGCCAAATTTCACCTTCTGGGGAGTGCAAGAGGAAAGTTTTAGGGATTTTTCTGGTGAAATATTTTCCTCCCTTAAAAAATACAGTTGCATCACTTTCTATCTGCTGAGCCTGTATCTCTTCCCCTCCCTTACCTTCTGCCTTTGACTATGGTCATGCTTTCTAGACCTGGTGTAACCATCTTGCATCTATGAAGCAATGACTCAGGATAAAAAGTAAACCTACAAACAATGGCAGAACAAAATGTTGAAATGGGCCTGGGTTCTTGATGAAATTGTTGAGCAGCTGAGTCAATGCCAGCAGCCACCTACCTTCAGAATTCTTGTTATGTGAGATCAATAAACCCCCAGTTATTTAAGCTTTCGTTAACTAGTTTTTTTTAGTAGGATATTCCATTACCTTTGGCTGAAATGCATTCTAACAAATAAACAGACTTTTCCCTGCATCCAAACTAACAGAAACTTCACTAATTTCCATAGTCCCAAAGCCTCCAACCTACTTTCTGCCTAAACTGACAAATTCTTTTATGCCCAAGGTATTAATGATTGATAGCTTAATGGGTTACACTAGCCCTGGAGGCATTCATATTTCACAAATTCTTAACAAAAACAAAAGAGTATGATAATAAAGGGAGAGCTGAACCAGTGAGGAAGATGTTTTAGGACCAAAGAGTAGAACACCTACCCCGTAAAACAAAGATTAGCTGACTTATGGTTGAAATCAAGTTAGATTAGAGATTTTGCTAGTATTTTCCATACTATCTACTCACTCCTAATTCTGAGTCTAAGTTCATTTATCCTTTGCTAACATTGACACACACCTTATATGTGTTTCTGGGGACTATGAGGAAAAAAAATGATTGTGCGATTCACGAAAGTGAATCTTATTACTTTACAGTCAACAGATGGAGTCATGTGTCAGTAATTAACCTAAGATTTTTTTTTTTTTTAAAAAAAGGAGTGTTTGGAGGTTTTCCTGGAATATTGATTAATTTCCTCAAGTTATTAATGCCAAAAAATAAGCTCCCTTCTTGATTATAAGTAGAAACTGAAGATTACAACACCTGATTCTATGTAAAGGAGAAAAATTAGAGCATCAGTACAGGCATCTTAAATTCAGTGTTTTTAAAACTGAACTCAAAATCTATTCACTGAAATGTATTTCTTTCATATTCTCTGTTAGACCTCTCTGATCCTTAGAACATCCACCTCAACTTTAGTTCATTGTGTTATCAAACCTGGTTAAATTACCTCTTATGGTACCTGGAATTCACCCCCTCCCACTTTCTATCTTAATTGTTCTACTTCATGCCATTGTATTTCTTTTATGGCAGTTTGCAAAAGTTCCACGCTTCATTGCCTCAGATCTCAGTGTCATTCATGTAGTACTCATAGTGATCTCTATAAAATTCAAACTCAATCGTGGCTCCCAGATGTCACTTATTATCTGGTCTCCATTTAATTCTCCAGCCACGCCTCCTGCCATTTCATTTATATGTCGAGTGTTCCAGCTGTATCTAACTCCTGGTAATGCCCCACTATCTTTTGCTTTGTGTGATTTTAAATATGCTCTTTACTCAGCCATATACATCTTGGACCCCATATTCAACCTCTTGTCTACTTAGGAGGGGATAGCACAAAATCATGAAAATTAGGAGTGGCATTAGTTTAAGACTGCTTAGATGTCATTTCTTTTGTGGATCATTCCCCATTATACTATATAATGACAATATGATCATACACATCTTTCCCACTACATAAATGGTTCTCAGCCCTATGCTGCACAGTCTAGGGAGTTTTTAGAAAGTGCTGACCATTGGTCCTCATTCCAAACCACTTGCTAAGGTTTATTATAGAACAAATCTCAGATATTTGGAGAGCTCATTCTTTTACTGCCATCTTTTTCTATATGCATAGACTGGCTATAAATTGGCAATCTGACTCAACTATTTCTATGTATATTCATGACATTGAATATCATTTCAGAGTCAAATCTTGCTATTTGTACCTGCCTTCTCCAAGCTTGCAGCCTCTATGAGCCTCTTCCAAGAGAATAACTTCCACCAGCATGGTGTCAGAACTGCAACCTCCTCCATTCTGATTTATTTTTCAATGAGATCCAAATAGCATTCTATTCTGGATAAATTATTCAGATTGTTCTGTATTATGATATTTTATGTCACTTCCCATTCTTAGAACTTTTATGTATTTATTCACTTTTGAGCATTTTAACTGTGGTTTCAATTGAATGGGGAAAGGCATTACAAGGTCTGCCTATTGTAGTGAAAGAATTTTAGAGCCGTTTTTATACATTGAATTGCATCCCCAAAAAAGATATGCTGAAGTCCTAATCCCTGGTACCTGTGAATGTGACCTTCTTTAGAAATAGAATCTTTGAAGATCTTGTCAGTTAAAATGAGGTCACATGAGAGTAGGATGGGTCCTAATCCCAACTCAGTGTTTTCTTATAAAAGAGTAGGACATGGAAAGTTAAATAGAGGATGAATGGCCATGTGACAACTGAGGCACACATAAGTGCAAACGAAGGAACACCAAGGATATCTGAGAGCCACTAGCGGCTAGGAGAGAGACATGGAACAGTTTCTTTCTCAGGGTCCTTAAAAGGAATCAACGTGGCTGACACCCTGATTTGGAATTCTAGCCTCCAGAACTGTGAGGCAATAAATTTCTCTTCTTTAAAGTCTCATTTTGTGATATTTTGTTATAGGAGCCCTAGGAGACTAAGACTTATTTTCTCACTTTTAACATTTTGTAGTACTGCTGTTAGCCACTACATCCGTTACTAATGTGTTAAACTGTAAGTAATAAATAGCATTATTTAGTGGGTTAAATGGAAGTATATTTTCTCATGTAATAGGAAATTTAGAAATAAGCGCGTAGAGATTTTACAGTATTTTAGTTGTCATAAAAGGCTCATATTTAGCACATTATGTAATTTTCTAAGATGGCTTTGCCTCTGCAGACATCACATCCACGTTCTGGGCAGAAAGAAAAGGAAAAACATAATAGAAGCCCACAGCAGCTACACCTCTGTCCTCTTTTTATTAGAAAATTGGTAACTTTCCCAGCAACTATCTTGTCAGATTTACTCTTAAGTATACTATCACATGTAACTTAGGGGTAAGAGAGACTGGGAAATTGAGTATTGGACTTATTAGATTCTGAGTAGAGAAAAGCAAAGGTGAAGGTGATAAGAAATTAGATCTATAAGCACCAGCTTATGGATCTGATATGGCCACTGACTATTTCTCAGAGTTTAAAAGCATCAAAAACAAAATAAAACTCTAGAAAATATCACGAGCCTGTGCATTCCTTGTTGCGAGAGAAGCCATTTGTCTGGAGAGAGGAGAGATCTATAGGAAGAAAGTAGGGTGATGGTAGTGAGCCAGAAAACAGTTAGATGGGGAAAAATATGGAACACAGTAATCTCATCTTAGGCTTTGTAGTATCTACAGCACTTTAGCCCTGATAGTGGTAATAGAGTGTCCACATACTGTGCATGTTCAATTAGTCATGAATTTATTTTCACATATGATTACTTTAAATTTTATTTAACTAGAAGTTTTCCTTCAAGGAGTAAAAGTCCAGGCCCCTAGTTCCTAGATTTGTGAAGAAACTTAGTAAATACATCAGTTTACTACTCCTTAACAAGTTAACCAGTTTCCACGGAGTTGACTCCAATTCATGGCAAGCCATGAGAATCAGAGAACTGTACTCCATACAATTTTCAGCGACTGCTTTTTGGAAGCTGATCATCAAGCCTTTTTTCTAATGTGCCTCTAGGTGGACTTGAACCTTAAAACTTTTGGTTAGTAGCTGAGAGTGTAAATTGTTTGTACCACCCAGGGACTCCTACTAATATTTAAGACCTCATTTTCAAAGGCACTATGTAAAAAGGCAACTCAATGATGACTCAAGTTTACCATAGAAAGTAATGTGTATTTTTGTTTGTTTTTTAAAAAAGTCATAGGAGAGTGGCAACTCCACCTCCTCGACTCCAGCACTCATACTCCGGAAGTGAGTTGGTGAAGATCTGACTTTTTGAAATCCAGGAGGCCATGACCCCATGCTTTGAAACACTAGAGGCCATGCCCCCACCCTTTGAATACACAGAGGTGATGGCCCCTCCCTTTGAGAACGAGGCAGCTCTACATCCCATTCTCTTTGTCTCTTCAATTTCTGCTTCCTTGTTCCTTGGCCTCTCAACCCTTGACCCCTTGGGCCTCATGGGCCAGCCCGGCCTCCGCCCTGTTGGGGCAAGTGTTGCAAAGCGCTTTAGTTCTACTATTAAGTGCACAGAGGCACCCCACTCTGCCAGTAAGCCTCCATCCAAAGGCATTCAGATCTCTTGCTCCATTGGCCAGCAAGCCTAGCTCCTCTGACAAATGCCCAGAGGCATCCCACCCCACCAGGAAGCCTCTTGCCTGAAGGCATTCAGATCTCTTGCTCCATAGGTCATCTGATGTACCATTTCATGTCCCTCTCCCGGTTCTGCTGCTGCTGTTTCTCTGCTGCTGCTTCTCACCTTCTGCTCCATCTATAGTATTACAGCTCTCCTCACTTCCTTCTTAGCCCTCACCAGAATTATTTTTGATGTCCGTAATTCCACCAACAGTCTCTCCAAGGCAACCTAGGCTTTTTCTATTAAAAATAACTTAAGACTTTTCCAGTCCCTACTTATTACCAAATTACAGATCAGTTTCCACATTATAGCTGTCTATTAGGGCAGCATCCCACTCCCACTACCAAATTCTGTCTTAGTCATCTAGTGCTGCTATAACAGAAATACCACAAGTGAATGGCTATAACAAACAGAAATTTATTCTTTCACGGTTTAGGAGGTTAGATGTCCAAATTCAGGGCACCAGCTCCAATAGAAGACTTTCTCTCTCTGTTGGCTCTGGGGGAAGGTCCTTGTCATCAGTCTTCCCTTGGGTCTAGGAATTTCTCAGCACAGGGACCCCAGGTTCAAAAGACATGCTCTGCTCCCAGCTCTTTTTCCTTGGTGGTAGGAGGTCCCTCTCTTTCTGCTTGATTCTCTCTACTTTTAGCTCTTGTAAGATAAAAGGTGATTCAGGCCACACCCCAGAGAAACTCCCCTTACATTCAATTAAGTTTGTGATCTGAGTAAGGGTGTTACGTCTCACACTAATCTCTTTACAACAGATTAGCTGGTCACATCAGATCACATCACGGGGGAAGATTACATTTTTACATAACTGCCAAAACACTGAGAATCATAACCCAGCCAAGTTGACACATATTAGGGGGACACAATTCAATCTATGACAATAACATTCCTTATAATTCTAATATATTATTTATAAATGAGCTATTTTTATAAATTCTAAAGTTTAGAATACCTTTCTGAGACTTTCAATGGAAATAGAAAAGTGCAAAGAAAAATATAGCAAAGTCTCACGTTCTCACCATCCAGAATTAAAAATATTAACATATGTCTTTCCAGGTTTTCATGTAAATCATTTTAAGAATACATATATAAGTCAAGCCTCCATTAACCATACCCCTTGCCATCAAGCTTATTCCAACTCACAGTGACCGTGTAAGACAGAGTAGAACTGTCCCATAGATTTTCCAAGGAGCTGCTGGTGGATTTGAATAGCTGACCTTTTGGTTAGCAGCTGAACTCTTAACCACCATGCCACCAGGGCTCCCCATTAAATGTACTTCCCTCATAGTACTCTTCCCTTCTGCTCAAAGGGACCATCTGTATCCCATTAGCTTTAACTATCTTCCATTCTTAATTTCAGGATACCTTTAACTAATGTGTTAGTTTCCAAATTAAAAGGCAAAAATAATTAACATTTATTTTTCCCTTTCCCTCAGAAATTAGTAAAACAGTGTATGTGTTTATGTGGTTGTTGCTGTTAGGTGCTGTCAAGTTGGTTCCGACTCATAGCATCCCTATGTACAACAGAACAAAACACCACCCAGTCCTGTGCCATCTTCACAATCATTGCTATGCTTGAGCCCATTGTTACAGCTGCTGTGTCAATCCATCTCGTTGAGGGTCTTCCTCTTTTTTGCTGACCCCGTACTTTACCAAGCATAATGCCCTTCTCCAGGGACTAGTCCCTCCTGATAACATGTCCAAATACGTGAGATGAAGTCTCACCATCCTTGCTTCTAGTGAACATTCTGGCTGTATTTTCATATACAGGTAGATAGACACATAGGTAGACAGATAGATAGATAAGTGTTTGGGCTTTGGAGTCAAATGGATATCGATGTGAAACCTGACTCTATTATGATTTCTGACAACTTGGGAAAATTTATTTTCTTTCTCTGTGGCTTAGTTTTCACATCTGTAAAACATACTAACTGTAATTACCTCATGAGATTATAATTTTGATTAAATGAAATAAATCATAAGAAGTGCTTATCCTAGTGGCTGGCATATAGTAAATTCTCAATACATGTTATTGTTTTTGTTTGAGTGTATGCATGAATATTTGAGTATGTATATGTATTCATGGATCCCCGGTGCGGCAGTGAGTGGTTAAGAGGTCAGCTGCTAACCAAAAAGGTCAACAGTTCAAATCCACCCCTGCTCCTTGGAAACCTTATGGGGCAGGTCTACTTTCTCCTATGGCGTCACTACGAATCATAATTGACGCGACAGTTTAGTTTTTTGGTTTTATGTATGTTGTAGTCGTTGTTGCTGGGTGCAGTCAAGTCAGTTCCGACTCATAGCAAACCTATGTACAACAGAACAAAGCACTGTCCAGTCCCACACCATCCTCGTGATCATTATTCTGCTTGAGCCCATTATTGCAGCCACTGTGTCAATCCATTTCATTGAGGTTCTTCCTCTTTTTCACTGACCCTCTACTTTACTAAGTCTCACCACCCTCCATTCTAAGGAGCATTCTTGCTATACTTCTTCTAAGACAGATTTGTTCATTCTTTTGGCAGTCCATGGTATTCAGTATTCTTTGCCAACATCATAATTCAAAGGCATCAATTCTTATTCAGTCTTCTTTATTCATTGTCCACCTTTTGCATGCATATGAGGCTATTAAAAACATCATGGCTTAGGTCAGACATACCTTAGTCCTCAAAATGGCATCTTTGCTTTTGAACACTTTAAAGAGGTCTTTTGCAACAGATTTGTACAGTTCAACATGTCTTTTGATTTCTTGACTGCTACTTCCATGATTTTTGATTGTGGATTCAAGTAAAATGAGTTCTTGACAACTTCAATAGTTTCTCCATGTATTACTGTGTTGCTTATTGGTTCAGTTGTGAGGATTTTTGTTTTTTTTATGTTGAGATGTAATCTACACTTAAGGCTGTAGTCCCGTCTTCATCAGCAAGTGCTTCAAGTCCTCTTAACTTTCAGCAAGCAGCATTGTGTCATCTGCATAACATAGGTTATTAATGAGTCTTCCTCATTATGTATACGTGCATACATATATATATACACAATACAAATACACACATATATACGGGTGTATGCATATATATATGTGTGCGTATATATATATATATTGTGTGATGTCATGGCTGTATTCCCTTGATAGAAAAGCCTAAAATAATTAAGGAAAAATTTTATTTAACTGTGTAAATAGCATGGTTTTATACTGTTTAGAAAATACGTCCATATTCTAAATAATGGTCTGATTTTCTTATAGTTTACTTATATTTGTGACACTACAGAGATCTAGAATTTTCCTAGTTTCATCATTTTTTTTTTCTTATTCTGGATGAACATTATTACATAGTTGGTGCTCAATAAAAGCATATTGTATTAAATTGAATTGGTAAAGGGTTAACACTGACAATATTTCAGAACAGTTTATCTAGTGTTCTAAAAGGCTGGAATATTTATCATAAATGTTTGAAAATTCCCCTCTCCATCATAAACTACTGAGAACATAAATAATAATTCTTTCTACCACATTTTTTTTTATTTCAAACACACACACATATCAAATAAAGAGTATGAGAAATTGAAGTGTTTATAACAAACTCAGGCTCCATCAAACAAGAGGATGCACTAATATAAAGTGATTACAAAGTAAACTCTTTGGGATTAAATTACATCGAGGCTTTCATTTCTAGAAATTCAAGTATTCATCTATGCGGGCAGATCTTCTAATTGCCATTATTATTGGCATAAATGGAACCTTTTTTTTTAGTCTAAGAACAAATGATATATTTATATCAAATGAGAATTTATATCATTGTCTTCCATGTCCACATATTTGTTTGTTAGAACCTCCCACTATTATTACCTTCAGGGATAATAATGATGCCAAATATGGTGAAACTAACATGTTCATATTTATAATTAGCATACAATATTTAGAATGTGTGATCTTAAAAGCACAATTAAGTGCTCTAGAATTGCCATTCTTCACAATGTTATGCATACTTTGTTATGATCCACACAGCCGAATGCCTTCGGATAGTCAATAAAACACAGGTAAACATCATTCTGGTACTCTCTGCTTTCAGCCAGGATCCATCTGACATCAGCAATGATATCCCTGGTTCCACGTCCACTTCTGAAAACAGCCTGAATTTCTGGCAGTTCCCTGCTGCAGCCGTTATTGAATGATCTTCCGCAAAATTCTGCTTGCATGTGATATTAATGATATCGTTCTATAGTTTCCACATTCGGTTGGATCACCTTTCTTGGGAATAGGCATAAATATGGATCTCTTCCAGTCAGTTGGCCAGGAAGCTGTCTTCCATATTTCTTGGTATAGACAAGTGAGCACCTCCAGCGCTGCATCTGTTTGTTGAAATATCTCAATTGATACTCCATCAATTCCTGGAACCTTGTTTTTCACCAATGCCTTCAGAGCAGCTTGGACTTTCCTTCAGTACCATCGGTTCCTGATCATATGCCACCTCTTGAAATGGTGGAATATTGACTAATTCTTTTTGGTATGATGGCTCTGTGTATTCCTTGTATCTTCTTTTGATGCTTCCTGTGTCACTTAATATTTTCCCCATAGAACCCTTCCCTATTGCAACTTGAGGCTTGAATTTTTTCTTCAGTTCTTTCAGCTTGAGAAACACTGAGTGTGTTCTTCCCTTTTGGTTTTCCATCTCCAGCTCTTTGCACATGTCATTATAATACTTTACTTTGTCTTCTCGAGAAGCCCTTTGAAATCTTCTGTTCCTCAGACAGAACAAGGGGATACTGATTGGTTTAAAGTCAGGAAAGGTGTGCGTCAGGGTTGTATTCTTTCACCATACCTATTCAATCTGTATGCTGAGTAAATAATATGAGAAGCTGGACTATATGAAGAAGAACAGGGCATCAGGATTGGAGGAAGACTCATTAACAACCTGCGTTATGCAGATGACACAACCTTGCTTGCTGAAAGTGAAGAGGATTTGAAACACTTACTAATGAAGATCAAAGACCACAGCCTTCGGTATGGATTGCACCTCCACATAAAGAAAACAAAAATCCTCACAACTGGACCAATGAACAACATCATGATAAACAGAGAAAAGATTGAAGTTGTCAAGGATTTCATTTTCCTTGGATCCACAATCAACAGCCATGGAAGCAGCAGTCAAGAAATCAAAAGAGGCATTGCATTGGGTAAATCTGCTGCAAAGGACCTCTTTAAAGTGTTGAAGAGCAAAGATGTCACCTTGAAGACTAAGGTGCGCTTGACCCAAGAGCCATGGTATTTTCAATCCCATCATATGTATGTGAAAGCTGGACAATGAATAAGGAAGACTGAAGAAGAATTGATGCCTTTGAATTGTGGTGTTGGAGAAGAATATTGAATATACTATGGACTGCCAAAAGAACAAACAAATCTGTCTTGGAAGAAGTACAACCAGAATGCTCCTTAGAAGCAAGGATGCCGAGACTACGTCTTACATGCTTTGGACATGTTGTTAGGAGGGATCAGTCCCTGGAGAAGGACATCGTGCTTGGCAGAGTACAGGGTCAGTAGAAAAGAGGAAGACCCTCAATGAGGTGGATTGACACAGTGGCTGCAACAATGAGCTCAATATAACAACAGTTGTGAGGATGGCTCAGGACCGGGCAGTGTTTCATTCTGTTGTGCATAGAGTCGCTATGAGTCAGAACCAACTCAATGGCACCTAACAACAACAACATGATCTTAAAAAAGATATTAGATATCATCCAGCCCTCTCTGCAAATTTTAGCTGCAACCAAGAGAGATTACAGACATTCCAAGTCATCGAGTTGAACACAAGCCTGTGTCTCCCAACTTTAGTTCACTGACTTTTCTACTATACACATCACATTCTTTTACAGATTCCAGAGAAATTGATTTCCAGTTCTTGCATAGTTTAGATCCAATGCTGCAAGAGATCAAACCACTAGCTGTCACCTTGACTCTTATTCATGCTCAGAGAAGTTATGTAACTTGAGGAGAGAAGTTTTAGCCCCAAAAGCAATAGTTCTGATCCCTGGCTGCACACTGGCATCATCTGGGGAGCTTATAACATGCTGATGTCATTCCTGGGTCCCTTATTCGAAAGTTATGACTTAATTGGTCTGGGGTGAACCTAAGGCATAACTGCATATCAAAGCTAACCAGGTAGGACTAATGTGCAGGTAGGATTGAAGGTCAATGCTCCAGTGCCTCAAATATAAATCAAAAGAAGTCACATAGGTAGAGGACAACTTTATCTGGATTTAATCAGCAAACTAAACCAGAGGAAATGTTAGAGGCAACAGAGCTGAGATGTATTTTTCTACGTAAGTCTTCAAAACGCTTTGCTATTTCATTCTCGTGTGGTTTCAGAAGAAACTAACCATTGCTCTGCAGTTAAAAATTAAATGTACCAAACTATCACAGGCAAGAAGAGCCTAAAAACAATAATGTCTAAATATTGTAATTCTGGATGGGATCCTGGAACAGAAAAAAAAAAAAGGCGTAAGTTAAAAACAAAGGAAATATGAATAAACTACGGACTTTAGTTACTAATAATGCATCAATACAGGTTAATTATTTGTAACAAATGCATCATACTAACGTAAGATGTTAATAATAGAAGAAATTGAGTGTGATGTACATGGAAATTCTCTGTATTACCTTTGCAGATTTTCCAAGAGTCTAAAACTGTTCTAAAATAAAAAGTTTCTTAATAAATCAATGTACTAAAAATTATCTGTTTAAGTGAATCTGTGATGGAGCAGAACAGTGGGATGCAGATCTTAAATTCTCATACAAAGACCAGGCTTATTGGTCTGACTGAGACCAGAGGGACCCTGACAGTCATGGTCCCAGGACCCTTTGATACCCCAAGATTGGAACCATTCTCAAAACCAACTCCACAGACAGGGATTGGCCTGGACTATAACATAGACAATGATGCTGGTGAGGAGTGAACTGTGTGGCTCAAGTAGACACATGAAACTATACGGGCGACTCTTGTCTGGTGGCAAGATGAGAAGCAAGAGGGGTACAGGAGCTGGTTGAATGGACACAGGGAATACAGGGTGGAGAGGAGGAAGGTGCTGTCTCATTAAGGGGAGAACAGCTGGGAGCGCACAGTGGGGTGTGTATAGCTTTTTGTATGAGACACTGACTTGATTTGTAAACTTTCACCTACAACACAATAAATAAATTTTTTTAAAAATTATCTGTTCAGCTGCTATAAGAACAAAATATTTTATCAACATTATTTCCAATTTAAAAGATAGTATATAATTAGCACCTTTCTTTACACTTTTACAGTTAATGTTTCTCTAGGCATAACTCTGCATTTGTTATTCCAAGTATTGGTTGCAACCATCTGCATTTAAAATAGTTTTAATAACCATCAATATTTTTTAACATTCTTTCAAAGTAATTTGAGAGTATTTAATAATAAAACATGTATAAGCAATACAAACATACAAAAGAAAACAAAATATCAAGACTGACATAAAAGAAATAAAAGAAAAACATACTGTTTAGAGTGTTGAGGGCAGCAATTTTCCTTAATACTTACTGGCAGTAATGAAATTAATTCAGTCATTTAGGAGTATTTCTGATATTTCTTTAAATGTCCCCTTCACTGCTGGATTATTTGTTACTCATATTAAAACATTAAACGTTTTTTATATATCAGGTGTCACTATTATCAAAGTTGTTGGGTTGAACAGATGGAAAATATTAAATAGTGTGGGTGGCTTACTTGGCTTGGCATTGGAGATTGAATTCTATAACGTGAAAAAGAAAATTCCATTGAATTCAATTTTACCTATTCTACCAACACCCCCACTAACCTACCACTCTGCCCAGAAGGGGATTTTCTGGCTGCTTGTGTCTCTTATGCGTACATTTGTCAACATCATTTCTTTCACTTTCCAATTCCACAATCCCTCATGATAGAATTAAAACTGAGGTATGTGGGCAGGTTTCACAGTCTTCTCATTCCAATGTTGAAACCAATATCAGATTATTAACTTATAAAAAAGAACACATAAAAGAGGGGAATCCCATCTCATTAAAAACAAAAGACGCTTGGGGGTAAAAACTGGGAGTCTACATAAGAAATCAGCTTGAAAAGAAAAGTGCTTTATTGGTTTCAACATGGGTCAAATTTTCAGAACATTATTGATTTAACACTTGTCACAGGCATTCCAATCTCTCAGAGCCTTTTGGGTCAGCAGTATACTGATAGGAAAACAAAGTTCCTCAGGAACCAGAAAAATGAGTGGTAGGAGTGGCATCAGACAAAACTTAATTCCTCACTCTCTCCCTTACAAGCTGTGTGATTTTGGGTAAATTATTTACCTCTTTGAGCTTTAGTTTCCTAATAAGTAAAAAAAATCTTATAGGATTTTTATAACAATTAAATTAGATATTTTAAGTTAAGTGCTTAGCATTGTGTCAAAAGAGTTGGCTTGGAATGCCTAATCATGAAAGTGGTCCATATACTTGTTGTACTTAGTGATTCACACGTTTTTGCATTGAGTTTCCTGGCATAGAAATCAGTTTAGAGTTCTGTGTTGAATGATATAGTATCTCATATAGCTTTCTCTGTAGCAGTTGTATCCCAGTATTTTATAGAACATTTAATAATTTATTACTAAATTAAAATACTCATGAAGAAGACAATTTTTTAAGCTATCATCCAAATTCTGAATATTTAGTTCAGTTTTTCTGGGCTTGGAAATTCCATTTGTGGAGATGCAAAAGGTAGCTCAGCTCTACCTGCTACAGCTGTGATTTCTAGGTATGGTAGATTGGCAGTCAGCATCCATTCTCTTTCAGTGTGTCTTCTTGTATTTCTGAGTTTGGAAAAGTAAAAACTACCATTTCCAAGGTTTCCTTGTCGTTATTATTCTGTTTGAAAGTTTGATTTTACCAATCATATATGCTTGTCTGAAATTTGGAAAGTGGTAGTGAGACAGAGGCTATCTTTCTTCTTTTATAATTCTAGAAGCAAAATCAAAGAGACTTGCATCTTTAGAGGCAACTTTAGCAGTTGGAATTATAGTTTGCTTCATGGGTGTTGGTTGTGCAGGCTCTGGACCCCAGCCATGGCCATGTATATTTGAATTTGATAGCCCTCCTTCTCTGAACTCCTCCTTCTCCAGCATTTCCAACAATTTGGTCTTAAGCACTCAATTCTCTGTACAAAATCTCTGCCAGAATGATCTAGAGCTCTTCCTGTTTTTTTTCATTGCACTCTGACTGATAGATTATGTAACCTTCATAAGAACTTGGGGCTTGATTTTCTTATTTCTTAGATGGGAGTAAGAGCAGGGAAAAGGTAGGCTAGATACGTTTTAAAGGTTCATTTCAGCTCTAAAAATGCTATGATCTTGGTGAGCAATGCCATTCCCAAGGATAGATATCAATTTTAATTTGATGTGAAGTTGTTGTCCTAGAAATTTCCTGTTTTTCCATCCAGATTCATTACTTACCTTGTCCCACCATGTTCTGTTTCCCAGCAGTTCCCTGTTGTCTGGCATCTGGCTGTTCTCAGCCAATGGAAGCTACTAGCAAGAGATTTGTGAGAAGGAGGAGGAGTCAAGGATATTTTTTACCTCAGCTCTCTTTCAGGTGACCTTGAGTTGGAAGTGTTCTTCTGTTGGAGGCTCTATGCCTCTAGGCAGATCTCTCAACTAACAGATATTTGTACCATATTCTGGTAACTATTTGCTCCCCTGATTATTTAGGCTTAGAGATAGTATATGTTTCTTATCGTAGCTAGGACAAACCCAGAACCCACCCAGTGCTTTTGAGTCAGTTCTGACTCATAGCGACCGTATAGGACAGAGTAGAACTGCCCCATAGGGTTTCCAAGGAGCACCTGGCGGATTCGAACTGCCGACCCTTTGGTTAGCAGCCGTAGCACTTAACCACTATGCCACCAGAGTTTCCAGCTAGGACAAAGTACTACACAAATCCTTGTTGATTATCCTTAAAGCTGCCCATGCCGTTTTATATAGCCCTTTTATTAAACTCCCAATTGTCACTTTACTATGTCAGGACTCTAATGTAGGTGAGAAAGTAAATAAATACTACGAATGAGAAACTGAAAGAAAATGTATCAGAGTGCTCTGAACTAAGCCTTGGGAAACTCAGACCTTTAGATATGTTCGTACTACCCTCCTTCCATCCATATGCCTACCTGTCAAATCCCTAACCTTAATTGCTGCATGCTGGACTGAATTCATCTCCTTAGAGTATCCCTGTGTTTTGCTGCACTCCAGGTCAAAGTGTTAGTAGCTCCCTATTGCCTCCGAATCATCTAAAGACCTTGGCTTGGTGTTTCATGTTATCCCTATGTTTCATCAAGAGATACTCTATCCTTATGTTTTATATCATTATTTCAGTGGAGAACCTGCTGTGATTTTCTGCCCCTGATCCTTGATCATTCTATCGTTTTTTGTTTTCCCTACAAAGACCACTTTATGTTGCCTTTCAAAATGCAACCCACTTCCCAAGGTCTGCTCAAGTTCTAATCTCTTTCTTCTGATACTATTATGAGCAGTGTAGTCTCTTTCTCAACTAGTATATTTGAAACCAGAATGCGTAACACATTTGTATTATTGCAGTGTAATTTAAGTTGATTTAACTTATTTTGTACTTTTAAAATAATAATAAGTTAACATTTATTGAATATAATTTCCTAAATGTTTGTCATGTGCAAACCTCAAACAAACTTCATGAAATAATTATTAAAATCCTGGCTCCATTTCTTGGTAGCCGTATGATATGTGTTAATTAATTAATCTGTCTGGACTTCAGCTCCTCATTGTAATAACAGTTCCAACCACAGAAGAATATTGTGAGGAATGAATGAGATGGTGTATGGAAAGCATTTAGAAGAATGTCTAGCACATTGCAAGCACTCTACAAAGTTATCTATTATTATTACTATTATTGTCATCATCTCATTTTACAAAGGAGAAAACAAATTTAAAAATATTAAGGCTGCAGATCACTTAGTAATAAGTGTGAGAACAGGAATTTTAACTTACAGAGGGGTTAGTCTAGATCCTGTCCTCGTAACTACTACACTTTCATTTACTATATTATGTCTGCTTTGAGGGCAGAGAATTTGTCTTAATCTTTTTTCTTATATGAGAGGCTACACATAGCAAAATCTTTTAAGAACTCATTATCATGGAAAAACTGATGACTCCCGAAAAACTTGTGTTTTTTTTTTTTTTAAGTCTAGTCAGAGAAATAATATCATAATTTGTGTTTCATTCTTTACCTCACATGCCAGAAAGATCAGGGTAAAATTTAACGCTCAAAAACAATGGTCACATTTCCTAGGATGTTGGTACAAATGGTTTTTCTTTTTTCCATATATATGGATAATATATTTCTATTTTACTAATGAAATGGTATGCATGTATGCACTGTAAAATACATTTGGGAGTAGATGTAGTAAAATTTAAAAATAAATAGCTTATCCACCTTGATACCACCAAATTGCCTGATGCAGTGTATTTTATGTAGCAGACGTGCAACACATATCGTTTGAATAAATCAACCTAATATTTGACATTCCTGACATAATACAGATAACTTAGCATAAATGTAGCTAATTAAAATTCAACTGCACTTCTTGGATTTTCAAATGGGAAAAGTCTCAGGAGTTCAATGAACTTCCTGTGAGTATGTAGATCTTCAATTCACATTTTATCCGGTATCTCTTTTCAAAATTTCCTGCCAAAACTATTGTATTATGCTACAATTATCCAGAGGTGCTATTTTACATTTGGACTATTATTTCAGAAACTCTGCTTCCGATGTCTAATAAGGTTTCCACACATAACTCCCACACCCCAGAGCTGCCTTCAAAGGTCATTTCTTCATCCCGTTCTTTGCCAACATAATTGCACCTGCCAGGTGAACTGCAAAACAAGTCCCAAGTGCCCAGGGTGAGTCAGTTGCTGTCATACAAGCCGCTTTCCTGTTTATGCTCATCCTGAGCATTATGGGCTGCGAAGACTCTGGGGCCATTTGTAGCTTCTCTTTTTGATAGCCAGAATTTTCCATACATTGGTTCTCAATTCCCAATTCCTCATAGCAGGAAGTCAAAACAGACTTGATATCAAAGAGGAGGGCTTAAGATGAGCTCAAACAAAGGAGGTTGGTAGGAACAGAGAGAGAGAACCCTAATGTTTCCAAAACATTCTTATGTGAAGAGGGAAATGTGTCGTGTTGTTGACATGGTTTAAAGAGGCTTGCAGCTGACTGGCAAATCTTTTGCTAGCATTTCCCTGTCATGTTTTCCTTCTTGTAGTCTCCCAGGGGCTCTTTCTGTTGAAATTCACAACACTTCCTTACTGCAGGTGCAAGTCTCATAACAAAGTCGAATATTTCTCTGTGAACAAATAGCTGTGTTTAGCATTTTCTCAGTTATCTCTGTAATTAAGGAAAGAAGTGAATATTTCCCAAATTCTATCCACCATTTAAATATGATCTAATGATGTGACTGCCCTAATAAGTGTCTTGTGTCCTGAAAATTGAAGTGGTGGGAAAAGTACCTGTTTTCAGTCAACAGTTACATGTCTAAAAAATGATGACTTTGCAAAGCCTTGAGAAAAATGAAGATAAATAAGATCATGTTTACAGAATCTTGGAAATACCTGGGAATGGGTTATTCAAATATGGAGTAATAACCAGTGCAGCATAAGCATTGAAATAATTCAGATACATTTGAGATATTTGTTCCACTATCCCTCCCTTCCTCCACCCCAGGGGGAAGGTTTCAGGTCAAATGACCATATGAATGACGAGAGTGTCTGGTACTGTGCTAAGCCACTTGGAACTCCTTTCATCATTCCCTTAAGATAGGTCTTCCTGCGCTCATTTTACATGTAAGAAATACACTCAATGTGTTTGGCTGCATAAATCATCCAGCTAATAAATAATCAGTGTGTACTACACTTTAGATAAGTCTGAATAAACCCTATGATGTTTTCTCTAAATCAGAACTGCCCAACCTAAAACATTTTTATCATTATAGTAATTTAATTTGCAAAAAATAGTCTTATATGTTGCCATCTACCCAATTTCCTGCATGTTGGATCATCAAAAGTATTTTTCAAATTGTGTTATGTTCAACCTGTAAACCACATTCAGAGGACCTCTGTGAATGTATGAGTAGCACCTACCTCCATCCAAACGAATAAACAAAAAGTATACTAAGTGGAGCACCAAAAAAATGTCACGATTAGGTGGGAGATATGTCTGCGAATGAAGTCCAGACTGGTAGGAGGACAGCTTATGGCACTCTGAGGGTGACTGCACAAATAGTGGAGGAAGACAGATGACTCAACAGATTATATCAAATTCCAAGGGTGAAGCAAGGAATGGAGTCTAGCTGCCTACCTGCAGAACTAATTCAGAACAGAAAGTAGCATGAGATGAGACCTGAGACTTTCAGAAACTAAGATCTGCATAAAACCAAACCTAACCCATTGCCATTGAGTCAATTCCCACTCAGAGCAAGCCTATAGGACAGAGTAGAACTGCCTCATAAGGTTTCCAAGGAGCAGCTGGTGAATTTGAACTGTTGACCTTTTGGTTAGCAGCTGAGCTCTTAATCACTGTGCCACCAGAGCTCCAAGATCTACATAGAGATATCATTTTTAGGAACCTTCTGGTACCTGGTTCTATGGTGAACCATTTGTTTTAAGGTGCCAAGTCATGATGAACAAGTCACAGTTCATAACAACTCATAGGACAGAAGATCACAAACCAGCTTTTGAACTGCAATATTTTCGGTACTCCATTGCCAGAGTTCCACCATGGGGGCTCCATTGCTACACCACTGGCTACTTGCTTTTCTAGTTCAGTTTGATTCTGAAGCCCAGCCTCAGATCCCTTTAAAAGAATCACAGGATGATTTGTCCTTCTCCCTTCTCACCCACTATTTTTAAATGCAAATGGGGAAATGCAAGGGATTATTATTTATTTAAAACTAAGTGCAAATAAGGATGTATAGAGATGCCATTTGCCCAGAGATGTGCTACTCATAATTCATCACCTTCTTTTTTTTTTAATAATTTTTATTGTGCTTTAAGTGAAAGTTTACAAATCAAGTCAGTCTCTCACACAAAAACCCATATACACCTTGCTACACACTCCCAATTACTCTCCCACTAATAAGACAGCCGCTCTCTCCCTCCACTCTCTCTTTTTGTGTCCTTTTCGCCAGCTTCTAACCTCCTCCACCCTCTCATTTCCCCTCCAGGCAGGAGATGCCAACATAGTCTCAAGTGTCCACCTGATCCAAGAATCTCACTCATCATCAGCATCCCTCTCCAACCCATTGTCCAGTCCAATCCATGTCTGAAGAGTTGGCTTCAGGAATGGTTCCTGTCCTGGGCCAACAGAAGGTATGGGGGCCATGACCACCGGGGTCCTTCTAGTCTCAGTCAGACCATTAAGTCTGGTCTTATGAGAATTTGGGGTCTGCATCCCACTGATCTCCTGCTCCCTCAGGGGTTCTCAGTTGTGTTCCCT
Organism: Elephas maximus indicus; assembly: GCF_024166365.1. NCBI lineage: Eukaryota > Metazoa > Chordata > Mammalia > Proboscidea > Elephantidae > Elephas > Elephas maximus. Next base: position 84,244,714 of record NC_064825.1, read on the forward strand.
GTCAGGGCAGTCATCGGTTGTAGCCGGGCACCATCTAGTTCTTCTGGTCTCAGGATGATGTAGTCTCTGCTTCATGTGGCCCTTTCTGTCTCTTGGGATCATAATCACCTTGTGTCCTTGGTGTTCTTCCTTCTCCTTTCATCCAGGTGGGCTGAGACCAACTGATGCATCTTAGATGGCTGCTTGCTAGTGTTTAAGACCCCAGACACAACTTTTCAAAGTGGGATGCAGAATGTTTTGTTAATAGATTTTATTATGCCAATTGACTTAGATGTCCCCTGAAACCATGGTCCCCAGACCCCTGCCCCTGCTACACTGGGCTTTGAAGCATTCAGTTTATTCAGGAAACTTCTTTGCTTTTGGTTTAGTCCGATTGTGCTAACTTCCACTGTATTGTGTGCTGTCTTTCCCTTCACCTAAGGTAGTTCTTATCTGCTATCTAATTAGTGAACACCCCTCTCCCACCCTGCCTCCCTCCCCCCTCTCATAACCACAAAAGAATGTTTTCTTCTCAGTTTAAACTATTTCTCAAGTTCTTATAATAGTGGTCTTATACAGTATTTGTCCTTTTGCAACTGACTGATTTCACTCAGCATAATGCCTTCCAGGCTCCTCCATGTTACGAAATGTTTCACAGATTCCTCACATTTCTTTATCGACGCATAGTATTCCATTGTGTGAACCATTCATCCGTGGATGGGCACCTTGGTTACTTCCATGTTTTTGCTATTGTAAACAGTGCTGCAATAAACATGGGTGTGCATATATCTGTTCGTGTAAAGGCTCTTATTTCTCCAGGATATATTCCAGGGAGTGGGATTGCTGGATCATACGGTACTTCTATTTCTAACTTTTTAAGGAAGCGCCAAATCGATTTCCAAAGTGGTTGTACCATTTGACATTCCCACCAGCAGTGTAGAAGTGTTCCAGTCTCTCCACAGCCTCTCCAACATTTATTATTTTGTGTTTTTTGGATTAATGCCAGCCTTGTTGGAGCGAGATGGAATCTCATTGTAGTTTTGATCTGCATTTCCCTAATGGCTAATGACTGTGAACATTGCCTCATATATCTGTTAGCTACCTGAACGTCTTCTTTTGTCCATTTTTTAATTGGGTAATTTGTCCTTTTGCAGTTGAGTTTTTGCAGTATCAGGTAGATTTTAGACATCAGGCGTTGATCAGAAATGTCATAGCTAAAAACTTTTTCCCAGTCTGTAGGTACTCTTTTTACTCTTTTGGTGAAGTCTTTGGATGAGCATGAGTGTTTGATTTTTAGGAGCTCCCAGTTATCTAGTTTTTCTCCTACGTTCTTTATAATGTTTTCTATACTGTTTATGCCATGTATTAGGGCTCCTAATATTGTCCCTATTTTTTCTTCCGTGGTCTTTATAGTTTTAGATTTTATATTTAGGTCTCTGATCCATTTTGAGTTAGTTTTTGTGCATGGTGTGAGGTGTGGGTCTTGTTTCATTTTTTTTGCAGATGGATGTCCAGTTATGCCAGCACCATTTGTTAAAAAGACTGTGTTTTCCCCCATTTAACTGTTTTGGGGCCTTTGTCAAATCTCAGCTACTCATATGTGGATGGATTTATGTCTGCATTCTCAATTCTGTTCCATTGGTCTATGTATCTGTTGTTGTACCAGTACCAGGCTGTTCTGACTACTGTGGAGGTATAAATAGGTTCTAAAATCAGGTAAAGTAAGGCCTCCCACTTTGTTCTTCTTTTTCAGTAATGCCTTATTTATCCGGGGCCTCTTTCCCTTCCATATGAAATTGGTGATTTGTTTCTCCATCTCATTAAAGAATGTCGTTGGGATTTGGATCGGAGTTGCATTAAATGTATAAATCTCTTTTGGTAGAAAAGGCATTTTTGTAATGTTAAGTCTTCCTATCCACGAGCAAGGTATGTTCTTCCACTTATGTAAGTCTCTTTTCGTTTCTTGCAGAAGTGTACTGTAGTTTTCTTTGTATAAGTCTTTTACATCTCTGGTAAGATTTATTCCTAAGTATTTTATCTTCTTGGGGGATACTATAAATGGCATTGATTTCGTGATTTCCTCTTCGATATTCTTTTTGTTGGTGTAGAGGAATCCAACTGATTTTTTTTTATGTTTATCTTGTATCCCGATACTCTGCTGAACTCTTCTATTAGTTTCAGTAGTGTTCTGGAGGATTCCTTAGGGTTTTCTGTGTATAAGATCATGTCATCTGCAAATAGAGATACTTCGACTTCTTCCTTGCCAATCTGGATGCCCCTTATTTCTTATCTAGGCTAATTGCTCTGGCTAGGACCTCCAGCACAATGTTGAATAAGAGTGGTGATAAAGAGCATCCTTGTCTGGTTTCCGATCTCAATGGGAATGTTTTCAGGCTCTCTCCATTTAGGGTGATGTTGGCTGTTGGCTTTGTATAAGTGCCCTTTATTATGTTGAGAAATTTTCCTTCTATTCTTATTTTGCTGAGAGTTTTTATCATGAATGAGTGTTGAACTTTGTCAAATGCCTTTTCTGCATCAATTGATACAATCATGTGATTCTTCTCTTTTGTTTTATTTATGTGGTGGATTACGTTAATTGTTTTTCTAATGTTGAACCATCTTTGCATACCTGGTATGAATCCCACTTGGTCATGGTGAATTATTTTTTTGATATGTTGTTGAATTCTATTGGCTAGAATTTTGTTGAGGATTTTTGCATCTACATTCATGAGGGACATAGGTCTATAATTTTCTTTTCTTGTGGTGTCTTTACCTGGTTTTGGTATCAGGGATATGCTGGCTTCATAGAATGAGTTTGGTAGTATTCCACCCTTTTCTATGCTCTGAAATACCTTTAGTAGTAGTGGTGTTAACACTTCTCTGAAAGTTTGGTAGAACTCTGCAGTGAAGCCATCAGTACCAGGGCATTTTTTGTTGGGAGGTTTTTGATTACCTTTTCAATCTCTTCTTTTGTTCTGAGTCTATTTAGTTGTTCTACCTCTGTTTGTGTTAGTTTAGGTAGGTAGTGTGTTTCTAGGAATTCATCCATTTCTTCTAGGTTTTCAAATTTGTTTCAGTATAGTTTTTCATAGTAATCTGATATGATTCTTTTAATTTCAGTTGGGTCTGTTGTAATATCGCCCATCTCATTTCTTATTCAGGTTATTTGCTTCCTCTTCTGTTTTTCTTTAGTCAGTTTGGCCAATGGTTTATCAATTTTGTTGAGTTTTTCAAAAAACCAGCTTTTGGTCTTGTTAATTCTTTCAATTGTTTTTCTGTTTTCTATTTCATTTAGTTCAGCTCTAATTTTTATTATTTGTTTTCCTCTGGTGCCTGTGGGTTTCTTTTGTTGCTCTCTTTCTATTTGTTCAAGTTATAGGGATAGTTCTTTGATTTTGGCCCTTTCTTCTTTTTAGATGTGTGCATTTATTGAGCACTGCTTTTGCTGTGTCCCAAAGGTTCTGATAAGAAGTGTTTTCATTCTCATTGGATTTTCTGAATTTCTTTATTCCATCCTTAATGTCTTCTATAACCCAGTCTTTTCAGAGCAGGGTATTTTTCACTTTCAAAGTGTTTGATTTCTTTTCCCTGCTTTTCCTGTTACTGATTTCCACTTTTATGGCCTTGTGGTCAGAGAAGATGCTTTGTAATATTTCAATGTTTTGGATTCTGCTAAGGCTTGCTTTATGACCTAGTATGTGGTCTATTCTAGAGAATGTTTCATGTGCACTAGAAAAGAAAGTATAGTTGGTTGCTGTTGGGTGGAATGCTGTATATGTCTACGAGGTCAAGTTGGTTGATTGCGGCATTTAGATCTTCCGTGTCTTTATTGAGCTTCTTTCTGGATGTCGTGTCCTTCATTGAAAGTGGTGTGTTGAAGTCTCCTACTATTATTGTGGAGCTGTCTATCTCACTTTTCAATGCTGATAGAGTTTGTTTTATGTATCTTGCAGCCCTGTCATTGGGTGCAGAAATATTTAACATGGTTATATCTTCTTAAAAAAAAAAAAAAAATTTTTTTTATATCTTCTTGGTGTATTGTCCCTTTAATCATTATATTGTCCTTCCTTATCCTTTCTGACGGATTTAACTTTAAAGTCTGTTTTGTCAGAAATTAATATTGCCACTCCTGCTCTTTTTTGATTGTTATTTGCCTGATATATTTTTTTCCATCCTTTGAGTTTTAGTTTGTTTGTGTCTCTAAGTCTAAGGTGTGTCTATTGTAGGCAGCATATAGACGGATCATGTTTTTTAATCCATTCTGCCACTCTCTGTCTCTTCATTGGTGCATTTAGTCCATTTACATTCAGCGTAATTATGGATAGGTATGAATTTAGTGCTATCATTTTGATGTCTTTTTTTGTGTGTTGACAGCTTCCTTTTCCCACTTGATTTTATGTGCTGAGTAGATTTTCTTAATACATTTTCCTTTCCTCATATTTGTTGCTGTTGATTTTGTTTCTGCTGAGTCTGTATTTTCCCCTTGTATTTTATTTTGATGAGTAGGATAGTTTGTCTCCTTTGTGGTTACCTTATTATTTACCCCTGTTTTTCTAAATTTAAAACTAACTTTTATTTGTTTGTATCGCTGTATCTTCCTATCCACATGGAAGGTGTATGATTACATTTCTTACTCCCGCTTTATTATTTTAATATTGTCTCCTTTTACATAATAACATCGCCATTACCCTGTGTTGGGCTTTTTTTTTTTTTTTTTAAATCTTGCTCTGTTTTTTTTTTGTTTCCCTGTCTGGGTTGACTTCTGGTTGTTCTGCCCAGTGTTCTAGTCTTGAATCAATACCCAATAATATTGATTTTCTAACCAAAAAACTCCCTTTAGTATTTCTTATAGTTTTAGCTTGGTTTTTACGAATTCCCTCAACTTGTGTTTATCTGGAAATGTCTTAATTTCACCTTCATATTTAAGAGATAGTTTTGATGGATATATAATTCTTGGCAGGCGATTTTTTTCCTTCAATTTTTTAAATATGTCATCCCATTGCCTTCTCGCCTGCATGGTTTCTGCCTAGTAGTCTGAGCTTATTCTTATTGGCTCTCCTTTGTAGGTGACTTTTTTTTTTATCCCTCGCTGCTCTTATAATTGTCTCTTTATCTTTGGTTTTGGCAAGCTTGATTATAATATGTCTTGGTGACTTTCTTTTAAGATCTACCTTATGTGGAGTTCAATGAGCATCTTGGGTAGATATCTTCTCATCTTTCACAATATCAGGGAAGTTTTCTGCCAACAAATCCTCAACAATTTTCTCTGTATTTTCTGTTATCCCTCCCTGTTCTGGTACTCCAATCACTCGTACGTTATTTCTCTTGATAGACTCCCACATGATTCTTAAGGTTTCTTCATTTTTTTTTAATTCCTTTATCTGATTTTTCTTCAAATATATTAGTGCCAAGTGATTTATCTTTGAGTTCAGAAATTCTAGCTTCTACTTGCTGAATTCTGCTCCTCTGACTTTCTATCAAGTTATCTAATTCTGTAATTTTATGTTAATCTTCTGAATTTCTGATTGCTGCCTGTCTGTGGATTTTTCCAGCTTATTAAACCTTTCATTATGTTCCAGAATAATCTTTCTTATTTCTTCAGTTGCTTTATCTGTGTGTTCCTTGGCTTGTTCTGTGTATTGCCTCATTTGCTTCCTGATGTCTTGAAGGGTTCTGCATATTAAACTTTTGTATTCTGCATCTGGTAATTCCAGGAATGCACTTTCATCTCAATGATCCCTGGATTCTTTGTTTTGAGAGCCTGTTGAGCTGATCATGGCCTGTTCCTTTATGTAACTTGTTATTGACTGTTGTCTCCTAGCCGTCTGTAAGTTATTGTATTAGTTTATGCTTGCTTACTGTGTCGTAGCTACTTGCTTTGTTTTCTTTTGGTATACCCCTTTAGGTTGCTTGAGTGAGCTACCTTGATTTTTTTCGCCTTGGAGCTCTGGTGTCCTGTCCCCAGCTGGCTAGAGCTGTCATCAGATATATCATTCTAGGAGTCCATTCAGTTTTCTTGTATGAATTCAGCTCAGGTTTCCAGGTAGCTGATATCAAGTGTGTGGTACAGGTTCTGTCCTACAGTCATATCTTATTGCAGCAGGGGGTCACACTCTGAACAAGGCAGGGGGCTGAGAACTGACCCCCAAATGTCTCTGAGGAAAATGCTTCTCTGTTCCCTAGAGCATGCTGGTGGGTGGGCTCTTCAGAGGGACCATGGGCACCCAAAGTTTTTGTTGTAAGGACTGGGAGGTACCAGTTATCCCTGGACCCCTGTTGCGGGTGGCTGGGTGATCCAAGTGGAGCCACCAGTCCTTAGGTCCCTGTTGTGGGTAGGTGAGGACCTTGTTTAATATGCAAAGCAATGTCAAACGTCAAACACCCACCTCTCCACCGCACCGCTGAAATGGTTGGAGTTTGCCAACAAGGGCCTATTCTCCTGAAATAGGCCCACACAGGTCCATGCAGAAGGGAAAGGCACTCAAGGTCCACAGACGGTTTATGCCTGGACAGGAGCCGCTTCTGTCCTGAGCTCCGAGCTCCCCCAGTTAATGGAGCTAGCAAATTATCTTTTCCCCCCAGTTGCAAATTTTTTCCTTCCCCAAGGCCGGGAGGACGGCTCCAGGTGCTCACCAGGGTCTATTTCAGGCCTAGGGATTCAGCTGCTGAAGCCAGCTTGGGGTTGGGGGGGGCGCTGTAAAATATATGCAAGTACTTAGCTTTTGTCGAAAGCACCCTTCTCCTCAGGTTCCGGAGGTGTGATTGGGCTGTGTGGCTAGCTGCTTCTCCCTGAGGAAACTGTGGCCGAACGCTAGTACCAGCCCGCTACCGCCGTGGCCGCCACCGCTCCAGGAATGGTGCCTGAGGACTCCCGTGATTCAGGTCCAGTAACTCCTCTCCACTTCTGAACTGTCTCTTCCTTCTCCTGCCCCTCAGTTTGTTGTCTAAGCTTGCCTCTGATGCTCAGGGCTCCCAGCTTGTCACAAATATACTCGTTTCACTTGTTTTTTCGGGTCTTTGGTGTAAAGACGGCTTGACGGAATCGTCTGTCTATTCTGCCATCTTGGCTCCACCTTCCATCACCTTCTTTCTTAATCATACTTTCCCTCAAAAGCTTACTCCTAGTTTAATCTCCTCCAGGCAGAGCCGTGACTCTTCTCATCTGAAATATTTTTATTCATTTTTGTGAAGCATACACAGCAAGAGATACACTATTTCAACAAATTTTACATGTACAATTCAGTGGCATTGCTCATATTCTTCAAATTGTATAACCATTCTCACTATTTTTTTCCAAATTATTCCACCACCATTAACATAATCTCACTGCCTCCCAAAGCTTCTTATCTAAGCTTTCAAGATGCTGTTGTCACTTTGATTCCACAGAGATAATTCTTTGAAAGACTACAATGCTCAAGACTGACATACTTTATAATTAAGCTAAATAACTATTGTTTATTCAAAGCATACTTCAGGGAATAGTTTTGGTTTGAAGATTAAAGAATATATCAGGGCAGCAGTTTTGGGGTATTCATCCAGCTTCAATGGCTCTGGAAGCTCTGGATTCCATTGAGAATTTGAAACTCTGTTCTGCTTTTTACCCCCTTTTGATCTGGATTCTTCTATAGAATCTTAGGTCAAAATGTTCTGCAATGGCAGCCAAGCACCCTGCAGAGCTTCAGGTCTCATAATTTAGGAGGCAATTGTTCACTGAGACAGCGAGATGTACATTCCATTACCTCCTCCAATTCCTATCATTCCTTCTTCCTGTGCTACTCCAGGTGAGTAGAGACCTATTGCTGTATATTGGATGGCAGATTGTAAGTTTTTAAGACCTCAGGCACTATGTAACAAACTAGGGGGTAGAACAGGAACACTGAAAAACAGTAATAGGCCAATTGCTTAGGATGTCCCATGAAATCATGATACTCATACACCCAGTTTCTCCCCTATTGAAGCCATTGTCTACTCTGTCTTAACCATGATCTTTCTAAAGTGGAACTACGACATCAGTCCTCTATTTAACACCTATCAAATGGCTCTGTCTCATTATAGAATAAAGTTCAAGTCCTTAGGATTGCAGACAAAGCCTTTTATAACCCAGACCCTACTTTTCTCTCCAAAGTCATTGTCTTTCTTTTTATATTTTAGCAATACCAAAATATATGTGATCTTTGAAAACACCATCCTGTTTTATCCACCACAAGAATTTATACTTGCTATTATTTTGGTCTCTAATCCCTTTTCTCTTGTTCAACATATGAACTCCTTTAGAGTAAACAATTATTTTATGTGCTCCTGTTATAATTTCTGCATACTTATTATTGAATTTATTCCATACAAACTATAACAATCTGTTGGCCTTTTTGATTCATTTTCTAGACTGGCATGTCTTATTTACCTCTCTTTCCCTAGAACTATTATTAAAACATAGAAGAAATACAATTAATTTGGTGGTGCTGCATTAAATTTATGTCCAAAGTAAATTCTTCCAACAGGATTCTAGCCCACTCTTCAGATCACAAGAATATCTGAGACATACATGTGGAGGCCAGAAAACTTCTTTAGGCTAATGAATCTTTCTTTGCCTTGACTGACAGGGGTGGAGGAAAAGTCTTTTCCAGACGGCTAATGACTCTTCTATTAGGTTCAAAGATTTCCAAGTAAAGCCTTTTATAAAGCCCAGTCTCTTGCATTACGTATTGATTTACACAGGTAAGTTAAGGAACTATTTTTCAGAGCAACATCCTCCCTTTTCCTTTTTGAGTACCCTTAGTATATGGAGCCCTGGTGGTGCAGTGGTTAAGAACCTGGCTGCGAACCACAAGGTCGGCAGTTTGAATCCACCAGCTGCTCCTTGGAAACGCTGTGGAGAGGTTCTACTCTGTCCTGTAGAGTCACTATGAGTCAGAATAGACTGGACAACAGTGGGTTAACTTAGTGTAGGAGTTTCCTATGAGGGCAGTAACAAAATACCACCAACTGAGTGACTTAAACAACAGAAATTTATTCTCTCAAAGTTCTAGAGGCTAGAAGTCTGAAATCAAGATGACAGCAGGGTCCACTTTCTCTCAAGGCTGTAGGAGAAAGAGTCTTATCTCTTCTAGCTTGTGGTGGTCCCAGGTATTCCTTAGCATGTGACAGCACTACTCCAATCTCTGCCTCCATCTTCGCTTGGTCATTTTCCCTCTGTATCTGTGTCTCTTTGCCTTTTTTTCTAAGGACACCAGTCATATTGGATTAGAGCCCACCCTACTCCAGTACGATTTCATGCTAACTAATTACATCTGCAAAGACTGTATTTTCAAATAAGGTCACATTTATAGATATTGATAGTTAGGACTTCAACATATCTTTTTGTGGGGTACAATTCAGCCCATAACACTTAGTATATCTGCTGTACATCAATGATGGCAAATACATGACACACATTTTGCCACTCTCGTCTCCTGCACAACTGCTGGCCATCTGAATCTATTGAATAGTTCTTTCTGGGAAAAGAAAGCTTGGTTTACCCTCGAGCATCTGGTTTAAGTTGAATGGAGTAATTTATACGATCATAGCTACACTGTGAAATTATGTGATATATGTTAGATAAAATATAGGCAGTGTTGTCTGGATTAAATTAATAATTTTGTATATAATAATAATTACATCATAACTCCTAGTTAGTTTAGAGATTTCCATGAGGGCCCTCAATAAATAAGACTACCTTTTCCCTACCCAAATTCTGAAAAAACTAAATTGGGGGATAGTATGGAAAATTAAACATGAAGATCAAGTATCACTTTTATAACTGATAGAGGCTGAGCATGAGTATGTGGCTTTAATCTTATGGCAAGTGGGCTTGATAATACTAAACCGAAGAAGCAGACACTTCTGCATTCAGTCCCAGTTGGCACTGTACTAGGGTGGGCATGTCTACCTGGAGCTAACCTGCCCAGGAAGAATTCACAGCATGGAGATATAGAGTAGAACTCATGTTCTCTGTGAACATTCATCCCAAGAAGAAAGGCAGAGCTGACAAACCAAACAACTCCTCCCTAGTTTACAAAGCAGTTAAGTCACTCCAATTCCCCAGTGGAGGCAGGAAGACAGTAGTAAAAGAGGTCGAAAATGGGCTTAAGGGAAACTCCTCCTCGTAAAGCCCAAGTTTGGGGAAACGAAATTACCTTCTGTCAGTTAATTCCTAAAAATTCCACAGTGGTTTAAGATGTATAAAAGCCTGGCACATATAATCTCACTTGAAATTGATACGCCCTCACAAGTTAAAAACAGCAGATATTTTTATTCTCATTGTCTAAATAAGAAAACTGAGAAATTATTATGAATAGCCTGTGGATAATTAGAACAAAAACGAAAGCCTGTATTACCTGACTCCTAACCCAAAACAGGAAGCCCTGGTGGCATAGTGGTTAAGTGCTAGGGCTACTAGCCAAAGGGTCAGTGGTTCAAATCTGCCGGGAGCTCCTTGGAAACTCTATGGGGCAGTTCTACTCTGTCCTATAGGGTCGCTATGAGTCGGAATTGACTCGACCCACTGGGTTTGGTTTTTTGGTTTAACCCAAAACACTCTTATTAGGATACACAGTATCTGTCTGGGTTTTGCCTCCAAATTTATCTCATCTCCCTTAGAAGAAATCATTTCCACATTTCTTAAGTGTCTGTACAGTGACATAGAGCATCCTATCATCCTATCAAGAGTCATTCAATGATTCCAGTATTTCTCAAGTAAATGAATTTAGTGTAGAGGGTTTATTTGACATTAACATCTTTGTTTTTTCCCAAATCTGCATTTTTACTTCTCCCACAGCACTTGAACAACTCAAAACAGTAGTTATGTGCTCAAGAATTTTTGCTGTTTTTTCTTTATGACTATTATTCACTCAATTGACTCTTAAGGTAAATATTTGCAAGTTTCTTCAGTTGGTTAAATTGACGACTTACAAAAATGACAATTGTTTGAATGATTTAATTTTAAATATAGATAAAAAACCCAGTGCCATCAATAAATATAGATAGACCTCAGAATATCCCACTTCCTTTCAGTTCCTCAGTTAATGCACCTACAAAAATTAGAGATTTTGTTAAATTAGCTCTAAGTTTTTCTTTGTGCAGAGAATCAGTGTTCAAAATTGCAAATGTGCAACAAATGGCATATTTTTTATTTCATTGCAAATTAATTTCAAGTCTGAGGGCACAAACTGCTTGTTTGGCATGAAATTGAGTCTCAATCATTCTTGGATTTTAGGACTATTCAAAAGTATCAAAGATTTATTTAATTACAAGTTATTGGTGACATTCTCCATCATTTATTAGTTCCTTTTGGTTTTGCTTCCATAAAAATTACAGCCTTGGAAGCCCTATGGGGCAAATCTGCTCTGTCTTATAGGGTTGCTGTGAGTCAAAATCAACTCAATGGCAATGGGTGTGATTTTTTTTTTTTTTTTTTTTGCTTGGGTTACCAACAAGGCACATATTGTCCAGTCCATTTTGCTCCTACAAGTCCTATAATTTTGTGGTCACTGTGTTGATCACCGTTCTAATTGTTGTCATTCATTGACATTACCTTCGCATCATTATTGCTATTATTCAGTCTTCTGTATAGTAGCATTATGATTGCAGTCATCTTTGCCAATACCATCAAACAGCAGCACATTACCAGGGTACATGTTGTCATTTCATTGTCCTTTTTAGTTTTAGCACTAACTTCATGATCATCATTTTCGGCATCATTTGTTTCATCTTTACCGCCATCAATACCATGCTTATCACCGTCTCCATAATTGGCAGTGGCAAAATCATGAAACCTTTTTATCTGAATATAGTGTTTGGATCTTACATACCAAAAATAATTATTTCATATATTTTCTACTTTTCAAACCATAGATTTTTAATGATCAAAACCTTCACATTAACACTTGAAAGTCATAAAGGTAAGCTATCTAATCATTTGTTTCAGAGTTGTACGTATGCTTATTTGGTAGTTTTTCTAAGAAGATCTCTAATGCTATAGAAATGGTCTTCTTAGGAAAGCCACCATATGCTGTGTGATCATTAAATCCATAAGCACCTAATAAGCAATTCTCATGTGCCCAATCGTTTGCTAGTTTGGAAACACCAAAGATGTTAATACAAAATCAGTTCTTTACTCTAAAAGAGTTTTTGTTAATTCCTTAGAGGTCAACCATAGACAAAAACAAATTGACAAAATTCTGGTACTATAGAGCACCAGTTATGTTCCAGGCACTGCACACATTGTTGTATGGGATATGGATATTCAGTTATATTCCTACTCTAGCTTGCAATTTAAGTGTGACATACTGGCCAGTATTGTTGTGCTTGTCCTACCTTCTCTAATAAGCTGTATCTCCTGGAGGGCAAGGATTTCTGTATCTCACCAGCATGGGAATTCTCTGATAGTAATGACTCTATGGAGCCCTAGCGGCACAGTGCTTAAGAGCTATGGCTGTTAACCAAAAATTCAGCAGTTCAAATCTACCAGCTGTTCCTTGGAAACCCTATGGGGCAGCTCTACTCTGTCCTATAGGGTCACTATGAGTCAGAATCAACTCAGTGGCGATGGGTTTTTTGGGTAACAACTCACAGTTTTTGTTGTCGTAGTTGAATGAATGATTATTTAATTAATTATTTAATAATACCAACAAAGCAGTGGCGTAGTGGTTAAGAGCTATGGCTGCTAACCAAAAGGTCAGCAGTTCAAATCCACCAGCCACTCCTTGGAAACTCAATGGGGTAGTTCTACTCTGTCCTAGAGGGTCACTATGAGTTGGAATCGACTTGACGGCACTGGGTTTGGTTTTGTTTTTTTTGGTACCAACAAAAGGATTAGTATAAACTAAATTGTGACCACTAGGGGTCATAAATTAAAAAAACCAAAACCAAACCCAGTGCCGTCAAGTCGATTCCGACTCATAGTGACCCTACAGGACAAAGTAGAACTGCCCCATAGAATTTCCAGGGAGCAGCTGGTGGATTTGAACCGCTGCCTTTTGGTTAGCAGCCATAGCTCTTAACCACTATGCCACCAGGGTTTCCATAACTTAAACAGTAGATGTTTAACTTACCTGTATCTAATGGGAAGATATATAGAATTAATTTTTAATCCTGTCCATAGATATTAAGGTATGATATCTGTTTTAAAGCACTTTAAGCTGTAGGTAAAAACTATATATAGAAAGAGAGCCAAGTGCATCTATTATAAGTTAATGAGCGTTTCCTTGAAATGAAAATTGCAGTACTGCTTTACCTGAACTTCTTGGAAACCCAGAGGAGACCCTCTATCTCCCCAAATGTGAATCTCACTTCTACCTTCTTTTGAATATAACATCACCTCTGTTTTACTGACAAAGTTGAGCCACGAGGAACAAAGAATGTTGTTCTGACTCTGAAAACATGAATTTGAAAAAAGAAAAAAAAACAACTTGGAAGAATCTACAACCTCTTACATCATGGTCTTCCAGAATCTATGGGGCTTTTGTTCTATTTTCACTTCTTTTACTTCACTGTTTTCACTCATGCCTAGGCAAATGGAGAAACTTCTTTGAAAAGAAGTTTTGGAAATCTCTGCTCTGACTCAAGAACTCTTCAAAGTTAAACTGTCAATTCAGAAATTTCCAGGTCATTGGTCTTTTGTGTTTCTCCACCTCATTTTTGATCTTCAGTTTCTGTTACTCTATTTTTAGTCTATTAGGTTGGCATTCCAGGTATGAACATATTGTATTAGAAAAGTGATGATAGCCCGGGAGGTTTTACCATCTCTTCTGATTTTACTAGAGTCCCTAAATATTGGAATGCTCAATGACTCAGTTTCAGGACTTTATGTCATCTCTAGCTACACTCTCTCCATATGTAATTCCATTCAGTCTGAGGGTTTTACATAATATCTTGATACCACTGACTCCAAAATTTTATTTCTAACCCTTACTTGTTCTTTTATATCAGGCTTGTGTCTCCTTTAACTCTACTATCTTATGGACATCCTAAACACGAATCCAAAATGTACTCTTGAGACACCTCCCACACCTGTTATATCCTCCTGTCTTCTCCATATAAAGAAATGGCCATATTTTTCACCCAAATAATCAGAAAAAATATCATTAATTTCTACCTCACTTGATCTTTCTTGACATGAACAATCCATTAGCAAGTCTTGTTCATTGTGACTTCAGAATACATCTTGAACCCATCCATTTCTATATACCCTATGAGGCAATTCTACTCTGTCCCATAGGATCGGTATAAGTAGGAATGGATTCAATGGCAATGGGTTGGGTTGTTTTGATTTTCCACAGATAAAAAAATATGAGGAGGAATAGAATGTAATTTATAGGTTAATTTATAGGTTAACTGGAACTTTAACAGCACTCCCACTGACCTTAGTTATAGGTACTGTAAAAAAAAAAACACTACATTTTTGAGCATCCGTGTTGCAATTCTACTCGTCTCTGATCTATTGCTATATGAAAATAAATTTTAGAAGAAGTAGGGTATGGAGTCAACAATTTGGTCTCTGAGTTTGAATACATTTTAGATTTCATTTCATACCATTTTGAGGGCATACATAACATTTACTGTCCATCTGTGTACTACTAGCCCCATACCATTATTTCTTCCTGAAATATTGCCTGTTTTACTTTTCTCTCTCTCTATGAATCCCTCTTTTCTCCAAGCTTAAGGTCAAATCCTACTTGAAATATAGTTCCATAGCTGCATCTTAAGGATGTTTTCTATTAGAAGTTAGAGCACATTTTCTTGCTGTATTTTGCCTTTCTTTCTCACCCAAATATAAAATTTCTGAGGATAAGTATAATAGATACATGCCATGGTCTGTCCTAATCCATATCTCTTCCTAAACACCTAGCCCTTCTGTAGTATGGAGAAGGGCCAGACATACTTATCACAGACCACAACAGGCATAATTGCAACCCAGTGTCTGCTATCTGGATAGTAATACACACTTAGGCCAAAGTCCATCAACCTATTTCCTGGCCAATGACCATCAGATTTTCTCTGAAAAGAGAATTTAAACTGAGAGACTCTGACACATTCTTCTCTGACCTAATATTCATGTGACTCTAAGGCTGAAATTATCACCATTATAGGGCAAAGTCATGTACCACCCACTGTAATAGAAGAACAAGACTATGAAACAGGTGCATCAAGAGAAACTCCAGCCAGGTTGTCGTTAGGTGCCGTCGAGTCGGTCCTGTCGCATGGTGACCCTACGTACCATGGAACGAAACACTGCCTGGTCCTGTGCCGTCCATACAATCGTTATGCTTGAGCCCATTGTTACAGCCACTGTGTCAAACCCATCAAATAGGTGTTTATTTTGTTTCTGGTAGTTTTCTGATTCTCAGAGGCTGATTTGTACTTTCCTTTTAGCTCTTGGGTTAGGTAAGACCCCTCTTATTTGAACTAGCTCAAGTGGATTTCTCCTTCTTGCAGAAATCTGCTTTGACTGAAACCATAGAAACTAAATCCCCTGCTACTTTATTTTCTTCAAATCTCTCCAGGTGCTTTGCACATAGTAGGTGTTCAATAAATCTGTGGCACAGTGTTTATATCTTTACAATACACAAATCCTCCTTCCCAATAATTTCTTCAGTGTATTGCCCACAAAGGGCATTATTATCTGTTTGTTTCTTACTGCACGTAATTAATGCAACAAACAGAAGTAATCCCTATTCATGTTTTAGTCACCAGATTGATGATGTACAACTTCAACCTGTTGTTTCCGTTACTGATGATAAAGGATAAATACTTGATTTCATAAGAGGAGAGTAAAAATATTTCTGTAAAATGTCAATGGAAAAAGGCACTTTGAAATGGCCTATTCATATACAATACACATCTCCAGATTCCCACAGTTATGGTGCTACCTTTTCTTACGTACAAAGGATTATTTTAAGTCAAGTTGTTTTCCCCAATGCTGTCAATATTCACTAGATTTATTTGGCAAATGAAGTTTTTTGTTGCTGTTGTTCTTTGTCAAAACATCTCTCGTCCTTGCTGAGCTGATGGTTGAGGATCAGAAAGCAATATTCCAGCTGTTCTTAACCCCAGCATTTTTTAGCAAGGTTAAGCACTGCCTTTTCAAACTCTCCGTGCTGTATGCGTCATCTCCTGGTGAGTCAAACCTGTTATGTTAGTGCGTCGCACAGAGAAAGGCCAGCAAACTTTGAAACTTTAAAAAAGCAGCTTCTCTTCTTGGTCTGCCTAAGGTGGCTTGAGATGTGTTTATCTGGACTCCGCCTGCAGCTTTAGACTCAATAAGCCCTTACTTTAAACAGCTTCTGCCACTGTCTATTTATCTATAGCCTCCTGAACTGCCACGACTGCCCTAGCTGGGAAGTTAGGAGGAATGAGGGCATAGAATCAAAGAGGCTCTCTTTTAGGAAGGTGCTCACTTGGGTGGGTTCCCATCTTTAAGAGTTCGTCTCTGAGAGAAAGCCCTGAACAGCTAGACAATAACCCTTCCCCGCCTCAATATCTGAGACCTATTTTTGCCTCTTAACATTTCTATTTTGCTAGGTCTTAAACTTTACATGGAGCCCTGGTGGTACAGGGGGTAAGAGTTCGGTTGCTAACCAAAATGTCGGCAGTTCAAATCCTTCAGCCACTCCTTGGGAACTCTATGGGGCAGTTCTATTCTGTTCTATAGGGTTGCTATGAGTCAGAATCAACTCAATGGCATGGGTTTAAACCTTAGATATACCCTCCACACTAAGGCACTAGAATAGCATGTGTCCAAGTGTCCTAACTGATTGGATGGTCCACTTATCCAATCTAGATCACTGATTCTTCCAATATATCCTCATTTATATATTGCTATATTTTTTTTTTTTTTATTTATGTCTTATCAACTTAATGCTCCTCCATTCAAAATCATTTTATCTCGTTCTCTCTGGAGAAATTCTATTTATCTTTTAAGAGTCAACTCACATTATTGCTTCTCTCATAGAATCATAGGAAGATAGAACTGGAAGAAATCTCAGTAATTATTCTGGTCCAAATGTCTTTTAGATGAGATGCATTTAGGTAAAGTAACATAACTTGGCCCAGTTCAAGTGCAAAGATTGTGCTAGGACTGACATCTTGACTGGACCACAGGAGGGATCAGACTTCTATGAACTGTCAAAGTTGGACGAGGAGTAATACAGCAGGGAGAAAGAGGCAGAATTTAGACATTGTTCCCCAAGAGTTATAAGTAGTCACATATTAGGTTCATCCAGCCAAGTATATAAAATTTGAGTTGGATAAGGAAAAGCAACAATGCCCATTGTCAAATCAGAGATGAAATAATTGGAATTTATAGCAGGGAAAGACCCAAATTCTAGATGCTTCAAATTAAATCACTTGCCCAGATCCAATTCCAATAAGATATAAACCTCTGGTACTTATAAAGCAACTTTACTTCTTATAGCTAATGCTAAATAAAATCTAGATCTCATGACTCCAGTATAACCCCCTTCTCACTATACCACACTCCCGTCTAAATGGGAGTTTGCTAGAATTTCAGGAGAAAAACTTCACTGGTTCTCCATAAAACTGAACAGGAACAAGGTGATGGGATAAGAGCAACAGCACTGTGAATTGCTTTGCTAGTTGTGGAGAGAAATCTTTCCTGAATCATCCTAATTTTATTATCTGGTCCCCTTGTGAACAGAATTCAAAACAAACAAACAAACAAAAAATATCTGCTTGTTTCCATATTGGTATAGAGTTGAGACCTGCTTTATCTCGGAATCGACTCGATGGCACTGGGTTTGGTTTTGGGTATTACTACATTCTAAACATTTTCTGCTCACTGCTTTCTACTCACTCCACAGTTATTTTTAACAGAGATGTTTGATTTCTAATGCTGAAGACTTATTATTTTATGTATTTTTTAAATATTTAATACAATTCAGTTCTTGAAATTAATGTTCCTTTAGCATGCTGTGTAGGTCAGGCCACTTATCTGGGTGCCTCACCCTTATGTTTAAGTGCTACTACACATCTCCACCTGAGATCCCACTGGTGCTTCAAACTCAACACTCCCATAGCTGAACTTCTTTTTCTTCTTAAAGATGCCTTTTTTTTTCCTGATTCTCTATCTCAAGAAAGAGTATCACCATCTTCTACCCAATTACCCAAGCCCAATATCTGGAGTTCAGCCTAGACTTTGTCCTTTTTTTTTTAGTCTCTAAGTCAAATTAGCCTTTAAGATGTATTGTTTCTCCATCTTTAGGTTTCTTGGCTCCACTGTCTTCTCTCTATGGCTATTGTCTTTATCCAAGCTTCATCATTCAAGCCTAATATATTGCAACATCCCTGGAGTAGTCTTCTTGTCTCAAGTCTTTACTTCCCACTCCTGCAATCTAACTGTGTCATTTCCATTCTTGACATCCTTTAATAGCTTCCTATCATCTGTGGGGAAAGGACTGTCATAGATCTCTGCTATTACCTTCTATCACTCTTAATCTATCTCTTTTTACATCCAATCATCAAGAACTACTCACTTTTCCTAATTTTCCACATCTTCTCTCACATTGCTTTAATTTTTCCTTCTGCTAGTAATAATTTTTCCCCTTACTTATATTTAATGATTCAGATTATACTTTCCTTGTTCTAAGTTTCCCCTGACAATCCAAACTAGGTTATGTGTCCTTTTTCTGGACTCTAGGGCACCAGGGCCTGAATCTATTGCTGTAGTAATAACTCTGTGCTGTAATCAGCCATTTATGTTATGGGTATGTTTTTCCAATTAAAGCATAATCCTCATACGAACAAGGACTGTGTCATGTTCACCTCTAAATTCTCAGTGTCTATACAATGTGCAACACAGAGTAAGAACACAGTATATGTGACTACAGAATGCAGGATTGAGTCAATCAAGATAAAAATAAAATGACACCATTATTTTAACAGCTCTCTAGTTTCCTACAATTTTCACATAACCATCCTACAAGCCTTAAAATAATCTTCGTAAAACTAAATATATCCCTTTATCACTCAATAGTCATCCAATATCTGTCTTTCCCCTATCTCTCAATAAATAAATGGGATGTACTCTGTTAACAGAACATGCGGATCAAATGAATAAACCCAGTTTGTAGCTTCAGTGCATCACAGATGGACCAACCCCCTTAGGACAGTTGAATGCAGAACCTTATAAGGGAAGGTAGGAGGAAGTAAACAGAGAAGTTTTAGGAGAATAAACATATCTGTTTCATCCTTGTGTGGGGAGGCTCCAATAAGTAGGCTCAGTTATTCCTCTAACTTCCTTGCTACCAAACATCCATATAGACATCTCATTCTGTCAAATATCTCACCACTGGAAATCTATTTCCATGAATTAATATGCTTTTTCTGCTTGAATTGTCCTCATTCTTGTGAGATTCAATGCCACCATCTAGGCTCCATTATGTCTTCAAGAGATCTTTTAACAATGCCAATCAGCTTACATCACTACCCTGCTTATACCCTACAGTGAATTCCTGTATCACTTAGAATAAAATGAAGGCTCCTACCATGGCCTACAAAAGGATAAGTCCTATATGATCTAGCCTCTGACTACCTCTCAAATCTCACCTGGCCTTTCTGCTATTTTGTTTCTTAGTAGAAATTTACAAATCTCTGAAATTATCTCGTTCATTTATTTTCTACTTCCCCCTGTCTAGAATGGAAGTTCCATGAGGTCAGGGATCTTCATTGTCTTACTCACTGCTTTGGTCCTAGTGCTCAGAACAGTGCCTGATACAAGGTCTCTATTGTCTGTCAACTGTCAGCCATTCATATGGGAGCATTAATGGCTTTTATCAGACAGAGAATAGCTTGCTGAGTGACAGCTTTTGTAGGAGAGGTGGAGAGGTATTTGATGGTACAGGTGTTTGATGGTATAGGTAAAGATAAAGCACAGCAGGGCTTTGGTTACCCAGGAGGTACACAAGGACACCAGGCTTCTGAAAGCAGGCAAGGTTGCAAAGGAACAGAAAGAAGAAAACACAAAGAATGACTAATGCCACTTTCACCTTTCCAGCCAACCTCTCACCTCAGTGCCCTCCCAATCGATTCTCAGCATTCTTACCCAGGCACTTCCATGATGCTTCAAGCATGCAGGAACAGAAGAAAACAACACGCAAAAACTAATTCTCTGTCCTGTATTAATGCCTCACTGAAACCCAGAAATACTGAGTTTTCAAACATCATCACTAGTTGCATATTACCTACAAGATAAAGCCAGGCCCCTGCAGCCCTTAGTTATATGACCCTAAGGTATGATACCTGCTCAACTGTTATCTCTATTCCCAATGACCCTATGCACCCAAGAGCCCTTTTCACCGCTCCATGGTATTGATGGCAGTTGGGAGATAGAACCAAGGTTCTGTATCTCAAGGAGAGAGAAATGGGTAAGAGAATAACTAAGAAGGACATTTGCCCCTCCCCATAATTGGAATGAGATGGAAAGGACATTCAGGGGAACTTATTTCGTGCTCACAACACATTTTACAAATGAGGAAATGGGTTCAGCCATATTAAAAAATAAGAGATTATAATTCTAGTTAAGTGTCAAAGCTGAGTTCAAAAAGCCAGGTCTCCTTGTCCCCAAAACACTCTTCCAGGTACAGCAAGATGCTACTTCAAGGGTAAGCCCACATGGGAGAAAGAGCATTAGGAGGGATTTTGCCACTGCTAATATTTTTTTTTTTAATATCAATATTTGGAGCCCTGGTGACATAATGGTTAAGAACTCGAATGCTAGCCCAAAAGTCGACATTTCAAATCTACCAACCCCACCTTGGAAACCCTATAGGGAAGTTCTACTCTGTCTTATATGGTCGCTGTGAGTCGGAACCAACTCAACGACACCTAACAAAGACAATATCGATATTTATCAGACACAGGAATAGGGCAGCTGGGATGTTAGGAAGTCTCATATTATGCATTTTACTTATTCTTTCCTTGAAGAATAAGAGCAAAAAAGCACCTAACCTGGCACAATGAGGAGGAAACACACTTAGCTGTTTCCTTTTCTCCCACCTAGGAGGAAGGAGAGAAAGCCTGCGACTTCTAACAGGGAAGCAGCTGTCTTTGGTGATGGTGAGGATGGGGGATGGGCTCTGTATGTAGTTCAGCAAGGCTGGCAAGTCAGCAGCCCAGACACCAGAGCTTATCCGGAGAACCATCCTCCTCCGAGTTGCTGGCGTGGGGCTCTCGAGGGGTTAAGGAAGGCAGATTTTTCAGAGAACAAGCAGACTGTTCCCTGCAACTCCAGGAGCACCCCCTTTAACAGGTGAAGGGTGGACTCAACCACCCCCACGCACTTGCTGACGTGCGGCTGATCCCCAGAGACTCAGGGCTGTTTTCGTGTGCGATCAATGTAATACTCCACTGCTAAATTTAGAGACCCTGAATCCTATGACAATGGCACCTCACCGTGACTAATTAGCAATAAAAACTGTGAACGGTGACAGATTTAATTATTTAATCTCTAAGGTTTTGATTAAATTAAAACCTTTTACCACAGGGCAAAAATGTTATATACACATGAGTTAAGTTTGTAAATCAATGAGGTTGATCCTACAAGCCACAAGGAATTGGCTGCTGGAGTGTGTGTGTGTGTGTATGTGTGTTTATAAAACCAGGGAGATGCCTGTGTATGTATGCAATAGTGGACATCACTGTGAGTGTGTATAGGACATGAGAGATGCACAAGTATTTCCAAAAAATGTATGGATATATAGGGATATATGTATACATACTGAATGTGTGTGTTACACCTATGTTTTTATACATGTGTGGGAACTACCCTGAAGATTCCTATGGGTATACCCAACACTGAAAAAAAAAAAATGCATCAGTGTGTGGACAACATTAAAGTCATATGTGTCTATGTGACCCTAGAAATGTACCTTCGTGTACAAAACTGTTTTTTAGATATTCAATAGTTGAGATTTGTATGTGTCTACCTCTGGAGAAGGACTACCCTGAACCTGGAGACGTATTTGTATGTATTTTTTGTGTGGTAATAAGGATCTGTATGTATGTGTATTATCAGAGATGTGTTCATTTACTGCACTGTATATGTATGAAGATATATATATACACATATGTATTACTGAAGGTTTGTCCACGTATCAGATAATTCAGATGCATGTATGTGCCCAAACATGAAATAATTGTGTACATGTACATTATACATCTGTAGATATGCATGTGTAAAACCTACAGGTGTATTTATGTGTGTGTTTATAACATTTAAACACTCTATGTAGATGTGCACAAATGGTGTAATATTCTATGCATTTTATAGATATACACATAAATATACATATATTCAATATACAATATGTTATATATAAACAATAAAAATTTGTTATATAAAATATATTAAAAGGTAGGTATGAATATACCACTAAGTATATAGGTGTATGCATAAAACATTTAAGATGTATTTTCAAATCCCACAGGTTAACTCTGTGGATGTTATCTATGTGGATTTATATTCAACATTGTTAAGTATGTGGTATATAGTGCTGAATATATACATGACCATGTTCATCATATTAGAGACACATATGTAACTATTTACCACAGAAGTGTGTACAGCACTACAGATACGTTGTATTTGCATATACAGTAATATTTTGATGTATGTGCAGATATATACAACTAGGAATTTATGTTTTCACTTAGAACTGTAGATGTAAATAAAAAGCACTGGGTATATAAGTGCATATATAACACTGAACTAGATTTCTGCATATATAGCATAAGGCGTGTGTGTATGTAATAGTTTAATAGAGATGATTTATATTTAGTGTTGTTCCCTCATTAAATATTAGACTTTGCATCAGCGACCTTTTATTATATAGCAAACCACCCAAAACATAAAACAGAAAAATAAACATAGTATGTTAAAATAATAACAATCAATTATTTCGCACATAACCTGCAATTTTGCCAGTGCTTGGCTTTTTTTTTGGCAGGGGCAGATCTTTTCTGTTCAAGCAGCATAACCTAGAATGGCTGAATTGAGAGATGGAGGGTTTACTTTTGCAATGCTTCACTCACATGGCTGGCAAGTCCATACTGTCATCTTGAGAGCTCAGGCATAGCCGTGGGCCAGGGACTTCAGTGGCTTTCCACGTGTGTCTCTCCATGGACTGATTGGGCTTCCTCATGATATGGCGACTGTTCTCTAAGAGCAAGCAGCTCAAGAGAACCTGGTGGAAACTGTATTGGTTTTTATGACCTAGCACTGGAAGTCATACTGAGTAACTTATACCAATCAGATTCAAGGTAAGGGAACAAAAATGCTACTTATGGATGGGATGAATGTCAAAGCCACACTGTAGGAAAAATATGTGGATGGGAGATCCTATTGAGGCCATTTTTAAAAAGGACAATTCACAACAGGCACACATTATGATTTCCAAGCAGATTGCAAGATACAACAAAGTTTTATTTAAGGCCTAATAATGTGCTAACTCTGGGGATTCAGCAAGAAACTAAACCATTGAAGTCCTTCCCCTTGTGGGTTTATATTCCAGTGAAAAGCATCAAGGAGGGTGGGAAGGAATGTAAATATCTGTTATGTCATATGCTAATACTTGCTAGGGAGAAAAATACAGGAATATAATGAGGAAAGGAAATGCTGACAAGTAGAGGATTACTATTTTATATAGAATGACCTGGAAAATAATCTCAAATAAGGTGACTTTTGAGAAGACGCCTTCCAAGAGTGAGGAATGAGCATTGAGGGTAAAGGTAGCAGCAGGGGTGGAGTGAGGGCTTCTTATTAGAGACATGAGTAAAGGCCTTGACAAATGACCTTGCTTGGTATGTTTGAGAAACAGCAAAGAGGCTAGTGTGCCTGGGGCATGCAGAGAAGAGAGGTAGGAGATGAGCTCGTAGACTGCAGGGGCTAGATCATGTTGAAATGGGAGGAAGATGATATAGTTCTTCCTGTTCAAAAAATTTAAAAATTCCCAAAGGAAGCACACCACTAATAGCATAATCCTTTTTCCCTGCTTTGCCTTGGTTTCAATCACATTTTCTTTTTTTTCCATAAATGCTGAAATCCAAAGAACAAACCTTCGTGTGATATGTTAGTGGGCATCAGCTGTCATCTGAAAGAGCAGGAAGTTGGCCAATGGATGGAAATTGCTTTTAACCTTGAATATGAAATTTCAGGTCTCAGAAGGCTAGGAGACATCCCTTCTGTCTGAATACGTTCTCTCTGCCTGCTTCGAGCCACATCTGTGCACATAAAAAACAAACAAAAACAATGTATTCACTGATCTGAATAACAGAGGTAATAATAGCATTGGCACTTAGATGTTCAGGTTTGTAATCATGAAGGGGACTCACTGAAGATTTTTAAGACTGCTTTGATTATCGTTCTGTGTATTTCTCTACTCCCCAACTCCCCAGTAAAACTGGGTAAATCTTTTCTCACTAAAATCAAGTGCAATAAATATAACACAGTCACAACTGAATCAGCTAACTATCCAGCACGCTCTGACCAAGTTGCTTCAGGAGTTCCTTTAGGGAGAGGTTGTTTCCAAGCCTGGCTGTACTTAGCAGCACCTAGAGAGTTTGCCCACCTCAGAAGCTTGAGAGTTGGACCCGGAAACAGTTGTTTTTTGTTTTAAGCTCTCCAGGTGACCCTAACATGTAGCCAGGGCTGCAAATCACTGCTCTTTTCATAAAGCTATAGCTTACTGCTTGGTCCATAAGAACTCAGATTTTATTTTGTCATAAACAGCATCATCCAAAATAACATGTCTGAAGACTGAAACTTATTAACGTTCCAATTTCCAAATGCTTTCTATGAAGGGCCATACTCGGTATATGGAAAGGTTTACAAACATCACTGGAAATGTTTGCAACATCTCTTGACCTCTCCATTACCCCATCCTCTCTTTCTTAATTTCACTCTTCATCTTCTTTGAGAGAGCAAAGAAACATTCCTTTCTTCTGAGAATACCTTCTGGACAAACCTGGCACCCAGCAAATATCTCTAAGAGTGTAATGTCATGTTTTGATATGATGGCACTCATATCTTGATAAATTTTAAAATGTTTTTCCCGTCCCTTCACTTTTTACTTTTTCTTTCCCTCTTTTCTGTCGGCGTAGTAGATACCTTGTTGTTTCCAGCAAATGAGATTATAACATTGGTTAATTTGAGTAGACATATATTAAACTTAACTTGAGCAGCTTGAGGACATTGGTTTTCCTGGGTGACACAACTGATTAAGCACTCAACTATGAACTAAAATGTTGGCAGCTCAAATGTACCCAGGAGTGACTCCAAAGAAAGTCCTGGTGATCTGTTTCTAAAAGACCACAGCCATAAAATCCTATGGGGCACAACTCTACTCTAAAACCTATGGAGTTTGCATGGGTCAGAATCAACTCAATGGCAATGGGTTTGTTTGTTTGGGGAGAAGGTATCAGTGAATAGAAAAGAAGGTCCACAATAAAAGCATTTCTTCCATTGAATTCTGTATAATCATCTTTGGTTACCTGCTTTTATTTTTCTTCTCCCCAACAAAAAGGCATGGAAACTTCTTGGAGAACCAATTGGACCATACCGTATTAGCATATCAGTTGATATTCCTCCACCCACATAGCGCTACAATGATGCCCTACTGGATCTCATAATACGCAACACCAAAGTCAACAGCTCTGTCATTCATCCCCAAGTATGTCCTACTCAATGATGTCATGTTATGAATAGTTCCAAAACTTGAACTTTTTGAAGTCATCATCTACTCAAGTAATTTTCAAATATTTTTAGAGAAGACATTTCTCAAACAAATTAATATTTACCAACATGGGAAACTGATAAAAACGATTTTTTTCTTTAGGGCTTTGGGGACTCAGAGCCTCATCAGTTTGGCCTCTCACTCTCTCCCCAAAGACTGTCATTAAGATATCTCCAAGAGCACTAATTTATAAATTACTTCTCTGTAGCACCCTCCCCACATCCAGTCACTAAAACCATTGGTTTTACCTCAGAAGGAGCACCTAAACCTTGCATTTCTTCCCCATCTCTGATAACCCTGTTCATCTTTAATCTGGACCCTTGTAATATAGTTATCTTCTTTCTTTTGGGTTTTTCCTCTCTGAAGCCCATTGCCAACAGTTTTCATTTAAATGTAAAGTAGGTTATGTCATATAACCACCCATGAGTCTGTCAGTTTGTCGTACTGTGGGGCCTCGTGTGTTGCTGTGATGCTGGAAGCTATGCTACAAGTATTCAAATACCAGCGAGGTCACACATGGCGGACAGGTTTCAGCTGAGCTTCCAGATTAAGACAGACTAGGAAGAAGAACTCAGCAGTCCACTTCTGAAAAGAACTAGCCAATGAAAACCTTACGAATAGCAGCAGAACATTGCATGATATAGTGCCAGAAGATGAGCCCCTCAGGTTGGAAGGTACTCAAAAGACGACTGGGGAAAAGCTGCCTGCTCAAAGTAGAGTTGACTTTAATGATGTGGATGTAGTCAAGCTTTCAGGAACTTCATTTGCTGATGTGGCGTGACTCAAAATGGAGTGAAACAGCCGCAAATGTTCATTAATAATTAGAACCTGGAATGTATGAAGTATGAATCTAGGTAAATTGGAAATCATCAAAAATGAAATGGAACTCGTAAAGATTAATATCCTAGGCATTAGTGAGCTGAAATGGACTGGTATTGGTCATTGTGAGTTGGACAATCATATGGTCTACTATGTCGGGAGTGACAATTTGAAGAGGAATGGCATTGCTTTCATTGTCAAAAAGAACTTTTCAAGATCTATCCTGAAGTACAACACTGTCAGTGAGGGGATAATATCTGTATGCCCTACAAGGAAAACCAGTTAATATGACTATTATTCAAATTTATGCACCAACCACTAATGCCAAAGATGAAGAAATTGGAGATTTTTTACCAATGTCTACAGTCTGAAATTGATCAAACATGCAATCAGGATGCACTGACAATTACTGGTGATTGGAATGCAAAAGTCAGAAACAAAGAAGAAGGATAGGTAGTTGAAAAATATGACCTTGGTAATAAAAACAATACCAGAGATCCCATGATAGAATCTCTCAAGACCAACAACTTCTTCATTGCAAATACCATTTTTCACCAATTTAACCAGCCACTATACACATGGACCTTGACAGATAGAATACACAGGAATCAAAACGATTACATCTGTGGAAAGAGATTATGGAAAAGCTCAATATCATCAGTCAGAACTAGGCCAGGGGCTGACTGTGGATCAGATCATCAGTTACTCACATGCAAGTTCAAGTTGAAATGGAAGAAAATCAGAACAAGTCCAAGAGGGCCAAAGTATGACCTTGAGTACATCCCACTTGAATTTAGAGACCATCTCAAGAATAGATTTGACATGTTGAACACATACCGAAGACCAGAGGAGTCATGGAATGACATCAGGGATATAATACATAAAGAAAGCAAGAGGTCTTTAAAAAGACAGGAGAGAAAGAAAAGACCTAAATGGATGTCAGAAGAGGCTCTGAAACTTGGTCTTAAATGTTGAGTAGTTAAAGTAAAAGGAAAAAATGATGAAGTAAAAGAGCTGAACAGAAGATTTCAAAGGGTGGCTGGAGAAGACAAAGTAGTATGATCATGTGTGAAAAGACATGGAAATACAAACCAAAAGAGAAGAACACTCTCAGCATTTCTCAAGCTGAAAGAACTGAAGAAAAAATTCAAGGCTTGAGTTGCAATACTGAAGGATTCTATGGGGAAAATATTAAATGACTAAACGACACAGGAAGCATCAAAAGAAGATGGAAGGAATATGCAGAGTCACCCTACCAAAAAGAATTAGACTATGTGCAACCATTTGAGGAGGTAGTATATGATTAGGAACTGATGGTACTGAAGGAAGAAGTCCAAGCTGCACTGAAGGCATTGGTGAAAAATAAAGCTCCAGGAATTGCTGGAATACCAATTGAGATGTTTCAACAATCAGATGCAGTGCTAGAAGTGCTCACTTGTCAACGACAAGAAATTTGGAAGACAGCTACCTGGCCAACCGACTGGAAGAGATCCATATTTGTGCCCAATCCCAAGGAAGGTGATCCAATTGAATGTGAAAATTATCGAACAAAATCACCAATGTCACATGCAACCAAATTTTGTTGAAGATCATTCAAAAGCAGCCGCAGCAGTATATAGACAGGGAACTGCCAGAAATTCATGCCAGATTCTGAAGAGGATGTGGAACCAGGGATATCATTGCTGATGTCAAATGAATTTTGGCTGAAAGCAGAGAATACCAGAAAGATGTTGACCTGTGTTTTATTGATTATGCTAAAGCATTTGACTCTGCGGATCATAACAAATAATGGATAACATTTTGGAGAATTGGAATTTCAGAACACTTAATTATGCTCATGAGGAATCTGTACATGGATCAAGAGGCAGTCCTTTGAACAGAATAAGGTGATGCTGCATGGTTTAAAATCAAGAAAGGCGTGCGTCACAGTTGTATCCTTTCGCCATACCTATTCAATCTGTATGCCGAGCAAATAATCTGAGAAGCTGACTGTATGAAGAAGAATGGGGCATTAGGATTGGAGGAAGACTCATTAACAACCTGCATTATGCAGATGACACAACCTTGCTTGCTGAAAGTGAAAAGGACTTGAAGCATTTACTGATAAAGATCAAAGATCACAGCTGTCAGTATGAGTTACACCTCAACATAAAACAAAATCCTCACCATTGGACCAATAAGCAACATAAGATAAAAAGAGAAAAGATTGAGGTTGTCAAGGATTTCATTTTACTTGGATCCACAATCAACAGCCATGGAAGCAGCACTCAAGAAATCAAAAGATGCATTGCATTGAGCAAATCGGCTGCAAAAGACCTCTTTAAAGTGTTGAAAAGCAAAGATGTCGCTTTGAGGACTAAGGTGTGCCTGACCCAAGCCATGGTGTTTTTGCTTGCCTCATACACATGCGAAAGCTGGACAGTGCATAAGGAAGACCGAAGAAGAACTGACACTTTTGAATTGTGGTGTCAGTGAAGAATATTGAATATACCAAGGACTACCGAAGGAATGAACAAATCTTTCTTGGAAGAAGTACAACCAGAATGCTCCTTAGAAGCACAAATGGCAAGACTGCATCTCACATACTTTGGACATGTTGTCAGGAGGGATCAGTTCCTCGAGAAGGACATTGTGCTTGGTAAAACAGAGGGTCAGCAAAAAAAGAGGGAGACCCTCAACGAGATGGATTGATACAGTGGCTGCAACAATGGGCTCAACAATTGTGGAGATGGCCAGGTCTAGGCAGTGTTTCATTCTTTTGTGCATAGGGTCTCTATGAGTTGAAACTGGCTCCACAGGACCTAACAACAACAACATGTCATATAACTGACTTTTAAACTCTAGTTGATTTCACACTTCCAATGGGTTATGGTCAAACATTGAGGCTTATACAAAATACCCTTATCTTTTTTCTACCTTATTCTCTAGATTTATTTACTGACACTTTCTCATACCACATAATGTTCTTATCAACCCTAATAACTTTAAGTGGTTTCCAAATGTTGAAAACATACCAATTCATATCTTGATCCCAGAACTCTCTCTCAACCCCAGCATTTTATATCCAACTGTCTTCTCAGTATCTTAACTTGGCCCTCTAAAAGACATTTAGACCTTAACATGTCTGTCTTAGGCTGAGTTCTCTAGAGGAGCAAAACCAGTGAAGTACATATACCTATATCTAAATCTATAGGTAAAACCAAAAACCAAACCGAGTGCCGTTGAGTCTATTTCAACTCATAGCAACCCTATAGGACAGAGTAATCTGCCCCATAGAATTTCCAAGGAGCACCTGGCAGATTCGAATTGCCGACTCTTTGGTTAGCAGCCATAGCACTTAACCACTATACCACCAGGGTTTCCAATATATACATAGATATAGATATAGATATACATAGAGATTTACTTCAAGGAAATGGCTCATGGAGTTGCGGAGGCTGGCAAATCCATGGGTCAGGCATCATGGTGGAGGTTTTCCTGACTTACATGGTTGCAGGGGCTGAGAAATTCCAAATAATCAGGTCAGGCTGGCTCACAAGGGGGTGGAACTGGCAAATCCCAAAATATGCAAGTCAAGTGGTGAGCTGTTGGCTCACGTCCCAAGAGCTGGAGGTCAGATGATGATGAGTTAGATGCAGGGTTGAAAGAGAGTTTAGCCAGAATATCCACATATATTGGATGCAGGCCAGACCCTCAAGGAAACTCCCCTTATATTAGATCACAAAATGGAGGATAATTACATAATACTGAGAATCATGGTCTAGCCAAGTTGACACATAACATTAACCGTCACAATGCCCAAAAACAAACTCCTGATATTATCCTGCCCCACACTAGTTCCTCCAAAAGTCCTCCTCCACTTAGAGAATAGTAATTCTGTCTTTCTGGTTGCTTATGCTCAAAACCTGGGAGTTATCCTTAAGTCCTTAGGTATAATCCACCAGCAAATCTCAATAGCTTTTCATACAAAAATATGTCTAGAATCAAACTATTTCTTGTAACTTCCACTGCTACCACCCTAGTCCAAGACAAAATCTCCTTACCCCTACACTCTGTTCTCCACCAGACAATCAGATCATTAGATCAGTGGACATCTCAGCTCAAAATCCTCCAACAACAGCCCATCTGATTCATGGTGAAAATGGAAGTCCGCTCTGACCTTATCTCTGCCTACTCTTCCTCTCTCACTCTGCTCCTACCGTATTGGCCTCTGTTTTTCTTCAAACACAACAAGCCTGTTTTTCCTGCAATATTTTTGAACTGTTTCCTCTTCCTGGCATGTCTTTCCCCCAGATATCCAAATGACTCTCTAGCTCACTTCCTTCATGTCACTTCATCAATGTTGCCTTCATTGACCATCCTATTCACTACACTCAGCACTTCTAGATATTCCCCTTCCTTGATTTTTCTCCATAGAGATTTTCACCATCTCACATATACCCTGTATATATTTGTTCATTGTTTTTCTCCCCAGTTAGAATATAAGCTCTGTAAGAATAGGGATTTTTGTCTGTTTTCATCACTAATGTAACCTCAGTGTCTAAGATAGTGCCTGATACACAGTGGTTGCTCAATAAATAATTGTTGAATAAGTGGATGGATAAATATGTCCTGAGGTCCAGCCACATAAAGTTTCATTATTCTTTAAACGTGTTAGGTATTTTTCTAATTTGAGGTTTGTACAAGTTGTTTCTTCTGCTCGGAGAGCCATTTCTACCACCTTATAATCAAGACTTCTGTTGTTACCTACTCCAGCAGAAATCGCTAGTTACCTCAGGGAATTGTAGATTGGATTAGCTGGTGTGTTCCAATAACTTTTTGTTTATTAGCTTTTTGCTAATTAGGAGTATCTGTTAGAACTCCTGAAACATGGTCTCATAATTATTTCCTTTCAATTCCATCTCCCTTACTACACTACAAGGTTCTTAGGATAGGAACTGGGCATTATTTATCTTTGAATACACTGCATGGAACATAGAATATCAATACATACTTGCCAAATGCATGAATCAATTATTCAACAGTTTAGATCTATATACCAATCTATGACTTTCCAGGAATGCTGACTGGAAACAAAAGGCAAGAGCGTCAAGAAGTGCAAGAAAGAATATAGGTGAAGTTTCTCCTGAAGAGTAGAACTGTTATTTTGCTGATTTTGTTTATATGAAGTGATAGGAAATGAAGAGTAAAGTGAAAGCCAACTAGTGGAATTTGAAAAGGCAAGTCAGGGTCAGATTTAGGTCTTCTTTTTTCTTGCCAACAAAGATGTCTGGTTGGAACAAGACAGGAGAAATGGCTATTAGAAGCTGCCTATGTTGTGCTACTAATGAGAAATGGGTCAAAGGAGAAAGCAATACTCCAAGGGTAGCATAAAAATTTTCTTTTTTTTCTTAGAAATTGTGACAATAATTTTAGGAGTTTTATTCAGGGACTCTGTCTTAGCTAGTACTGCTACAACAGAAATACCACAAGTGTGTGGCTTTAATAAACAAAAAGTTATTTTCTCAGTTTAAGAGGCTAGAATTCTGAATTCAGGACACCAGCTCTAGGGGAAGGCTCTCCCTGTCAGCTCTGAGAGAAATTTTTGTCTCACCTTCTTCAGAGTTCTCTGCATTCCTTAGCATCCTCCAACTGGTGTTCATCTTCCCTGCTTTGCCTGTGTCCTTCTAAATAAATAAATTCTTTTTTAAGGATCAGCACAAAGCTCGTTCCTATGAGACAGAAGTTAAAAATGCCTCAAATGTCCAACTTTTCCAAATTTCTACTACTCTATCATCTCTAACATCAACTCTTCCTCCTCCCCTCAGTACCCTTTCTCCCATCTTTGGGTTCTGTAATTCACTTCAACATCTCAGAACTCATGAACTGTACAAGGAAACAGCTCCCATGGTTGTGGAGCCTAGCAAGTCCCAAATCCATGGGTGAGGCACAGGCTTCTGACTGATGTGGCTTCAGGGTCTGACGAACCCAAATTAGCAGGCCAGATAACAGGCCACTGGCTCACAAGGCTACAGAAGCTGGAGAATCAGGTCAGATGATAGGCTGCTGGCCTACGGGGCAACAGAAGTTGGCGAATCCCAGAATCAGCAGGTCAGATGGCAGGCTATTGGCTCAAGTCCCAAGAACTGGAGGTCAGACAATGACAAACCAGATGTGTACCCAGATGCAAAGAGAGAGAGAGAACCCTGCCAAAGCACCCACATATACACATTGGATGCGGTCTACAGCCCAGGGAATGATGTGACTTGAGTAAGTATGGGACACGAGTCACGCCCTTCTACAAGGCTGTGACTCAGGATAGACCCTACAGTAATCCTGCCTTATTAACATATAGAGGCTAAGATTTACAACACGAAAAATGGAGGATAATTAGAATAATTACATCAGATCACAAAAAGGACAGCCACACAATACTGGGAATCATGGCCTAGCCAAGCTGACACACCACACCAACCACTATACCTTGTTAGGGTTCCACAGACCTTATTTGCAAGGTCCCCCCAATCATTGTGTGGGAGTCACAAAGACTATGCTGAGAAGGGCCATATTAAGTAATTCACTGCACCGCACCTTCTTCTCTGCCTAATCTGCTCTTTATATTTTAAAAAAAATGATTGGTTTAAAGACACACTCTACACTGATATGACCTCGTTAATGTAAAACAATAACAACAAAAAAAACTCTATTCCCAAATGATATTACAATTGCACGTATAAAAACTAGAAAAGCCATTGTCATCGAGTCAATTCCCACTCATGGTGACCCTATAGGACAGAGTAGAACTGTGCCATAGTGTTCCCAAGGCTGTAATCTTTACAGAAACAGACTATCACATCTTTCTCCCACAGAACGGCTGGTGAGTTTGTGCCACCAGCTTTTTGGTTAGCAGCCAAATCATTAATTAATGTGCCACCAGGGTTTCTTCCCACTGGTATAGGCATTAGGATTTACAACATATATATTTTGGGGGACACAATTTAATCCATAACACTAATCATATTCAAAAGTTTACCTGGGCAGACAAAACTCAGATATGATTGCGCTTGCAAATAGCTCTGTCTGGACTTTTTAAGGTGCTGAATATATTCTAAGGTTATAAGACTGGAAATATTTGCCAAATATCATTATATTTTAGATAATTAAAATTGTTGAATATTATTGTATGCAAATTATACTTTTGTGAAGTTGTCTTAAAAATATTAAGGAGAATGTAAAGAGAAATATTACCAATCACCTTACCTAATACGGTTATGATGATTGAACATAAAATCTATGTCAAGCTTCCTAGCAGCTAAGGTAAAAGGACAAAATTGTTATTGTTTAATGGCTATTTGGTAGTAAAATAGATTTCAGTATTCAGAAGGAACACATTTTCTTCCACAAAACTGTTATGAAAACAATGTATCATGTAAGTTTTGAAAAAACTTACACAACGATTTTACATAAACATTTTTTAGATGTCATATATGAACCCTTAATAAGAGCAAAATGCAAATCATTAACAGATAACCCTCCCACTTTTCCCTATTTGTTAAAGAATTAGACTAACTTTGAATTATATCTTAAAAAAAAATTACCATCGATTCCAACTCATAGCGACATAACAGGACAAAGTAGAACTTTTTCATAGGGTTTCCAAGGCTGTAAATCTTTAAAGAAGCAGATTACTATGTCGTTCTATCACAGAATGGCTGATGGGCTCAAACCCCAGTCTTTTCAGTTAGCAGCGGAGCACTTAACCACTATGACATTAAGGCTTTTTTGAATTATATTAGCTGTTGCAATTCCCAGGAACAAGTTTTGTCTCAAAATATCTAGAGGGGCCAACAAGAAATCATTCCTCAGAGTCTACTCTGAGTGAGTGTGTTAAACAGTTATTTGGGGTGTAATGCCATCTCCAATGGTGTTTCCCTACCAGTGGAAGCCCCAGGAAGTTTTCCTTACTAGTCTTCCAAATGGCAGGGACTTAGGAAAGAATGCTCTACAATACACAATTCCATTCACACCTGGAATCTATCAATAAACCACTCTTCCTTTATTTGTATACTCTAATTTTTTTTTTTTAATGTTAAGTTTACATCTTGACTTTGATCAGAAAGTCCATCTAAATTCACCCTGAGTTTAAACTCTTTTTTTAATCATTTTGGGACATATGCTACCTTTTGACGGTCAGATTAGCTGGTTAGGAAAAATGTTGGTCATGTAATCCCTTCCTCTTTCCTAAAAGAATCCTGATTTTGTTCCAGGGTGGTCCTGTTTAATTTATGCAATTAAGATTTCCTTCTTTTGGTAACAGTCATAGATTCAGAAAACGACTTGTCCCATCTGGAGTGTGTTGACAGCTTTTGGGGAAACATGGCATTGATTCTTAAGAAAAGCACACAGAGAGAAGGGGAAGGAGAGAGAGAGAGACTTTCTTTGTCTGCCTATAGTCAGCAATGGATGTGAACTTTCAAAGGCATTTCTCCCCTTCTGAGGGTGCAGTCAACATAATGTATAAGGGAATTAAAGAAAAAAAAAAAGGGAGATTTCTGTTAAGACCTGAAATGGTCAGTTTGAGTATTGGGTGCAATTCCTTGTTTTCTAGTTCCATTTTCAGCCTAGCAGCAGCCATCCCCCATACTACTTCTAAGAGAAGAATATCCAATAATGATGACATAACTACACTGTGACCTCTCCCTGTCACATACACACGTAATTGCCACACTGTTATCAATCTAAGAATGAGACATATACCCTTTTAACCCAGAGATAGCCACAGGAAGTTCTGCCTTACAAGTTTCCCCACAGGAATTTCTGTTTCATGAGTTCCTGCCACAGGAAGTCCTGCCTTAAAATGATCTGCTACTAAATGAGTCCCCCACACATCTGTCAGATTGTCGTACTGTGGGGGCTTGTGTGGGGGCTTGTGTTTTTCTGTAATTCTGGAAGCTATGCTACCAGTATTCAAATAACAGCAAGATCACCTGTGACGGACAGGTTTCAGCTGAGCTTCCAGACTAAGACAGACTAGGAAGAAGGATCCAGCTGTCTACTTCTGAAAAGAATTAGCCAGTGGAAACCTTATGAATAGCAGCAGAACATTGTCTGATATAGTGTCAGAAGATGAGCCCCTCAGATTGGAAGGCACTCAAAATACGACTGGGGAAGAGTTGCATCCTCAAAGTAGAGTCAATGTTAATGATGTGGATAGAGTCAGGCTTTTGGGACCTTCATTTGCTGATGTGGCATGACTCAAAATGAGAAGAAACAGCTTTAAACATCCATTAATAATCAGAACCTGGAATGTACAAAGTATGAATCTAGGTAAATTGGAAATCGTCAAAAATGAAATGGAATGCATAAAGATCAATATCCTAGGCATTAATGAAATGGAATGAACTGGTACTGGTCATTTGGGATTGGACAAACATATAGTCTAATATGCCAGGGATGACAACTTGAAGACAAATGGCATTGCATCATGATCAAAAAGAACATTTTAAGATATTTCCTAAAGTACAATGCTGTCAGTGACAGGATAATATACATATGTCTGCAAGGAAGACCAGTTAATATGACTATTACTCAACTGTATGCACCAAACACTAAGGCCAAAGATGAAGAAATTGAAGATTTTTACCAACTTCTGAAGTCTGAAATTGATCGAACATGCAATCAGGATACATTGATAACTACTGGTGATTGCAGAGTGAAAGTTGGACACAAATAAGAAGGATCGGCAATTGGAAAATACAGCCTTGGTGATAGAAACGATGCTGGAGATCACATGATAGAAAATTGCAAGACCAACAAATTACTTATTTCATATACCTTTTTTCACCAACATAAACAGTGAATGTGCACACGGACCTCACCACATGGAATACGCAGGAATCAAATCAATTACATATGTGGAAAGAGACTATGGAAGGCTCAAAATCATCAGTCAGAACAAGGCCAGGGGCTGACTTCAAATCAGACCATCAATTACTCATACGCAAGTTCAAGTTGAAACTGAAGAAAATTAGAACAAGTCCAAGAGAGCCAAAGTACAACCTTGAGTATATTCCACCTGAATTTAGAGACCATCTCCAAGAATAGATTTGACATGTTGAACACTAATGACCAAAGACCAGATGAATTGTGGAATGACATCAAGGATATCACACATGAAGAAAGCAGGAAGTCGTTAAAAAGACAAGAGAGAAAGAAAAGACCAAATGGGTGTCAGAAGAGACTCTGAAACTTAACTCTTGAACATCAAGTAGCTAAAGCAAAAGGTAAAAATGATGAAGTAAAAGAACTGAACAGAAGGTTTCAAAGGATGGCTCGAGAAGACAAAGTAAAGTATTATGATGACATGTGCAAAGATCTGGAGATAGAAAACCAAAAGGGAAGAGCACACTCAGCATTTCTCAAGCTGAAAGAACTGAAGAAAAACCTCAAGCCTCAAGTTGAACCAGAAAAGGATTTTATGGGGAAAATATTAAATGATACAGAAAACATCAAAAGAAGATGGAAGAAATACACAAAGTCACTATACCAGAAAGAATTGGTCCATGTTCAACCATTTCAGGAGATAACATATGCTCAGGAACCAATGGTACTGAGGGAAGAAGTCCAAGATGCACTGAAGGCATTAGCAAATAACAAGGCTCCAAGAATTGATGGAATACCAATTGAGATGTTTCTATGAATGAATGCAAGACTGAAAGTGTCCACTCATCTATGCCAAAAAATTTGGAAGACAGCTACCTGGCCAACTGACTGGAAGAGATCCATATTTATGCCTAATCCCAAGAAAGGTGATCAATTGAATGTAGAAATTATTGAACAATATCATTAATATCACATGCAAGCAAAATTTTGCTGAAGATCAGTTAAAAGCAGCTGCAGCACTATATTGACAGGCAACTGCCAGAAATTCATGCCAGATTCAGAAGAGGGTGTGGAACCAGGAATATGACTGCTAATGTCAGATGGATCCTGGATGAAAGCAGAGAATATGAGAAAGATGCTGACCTGTGTTTTATTGATTATGCTAAGGCATTCTACTCTGTGGGTCATAACAAATTATAGATAACATTGCAGAGAATGGGAATTCCAGAACACTTAATTATGCTCATGAGGAATCCGTACACGGATCAAGAGGTGTCCTTCAAACAGAAAAGGGATCCTGCATGGTTTAAAGTCTGGAAAGGTGTGCATCACAGTTGTATCCTTTCACCATACCTATTCAATCTGTATGCTAAGCAAATAATCCAAGAAGCTAGACTATATAAAGAAGATCAGGACATCAGGATTGGAGAAAGACTCATTAACAACCTGACACAACCTTGCTTGCTGTAAATGAAGAGGACTCGAAGCACTTGCTGATAAAGATCAAAGACCACAGCCTTCAGTATGGATTAAATATCAACATAAAGGAAAAAAATCCTCACAACTGGACAAATAAGCAATATCATTATAAGTGGAGAAAAGACTGAGGTTGTCAAGGATTTCATTTTACTTGGATCCAAAATTAACACCCATGGAAGCAGCAGTCAAGAAATCAAAAGATGCATTGCACTGTGCAAATACACTGCAAAAGACCTCTTTAAAATGTTGAAAAACAAAGATGTCACCTTGAATAATAAGGTAAGCCTGACTCAAGCCATGATGTTTTCAATTGCCTCATATGCATTCAAAAGCTGGAAGTCCAAAGAGGAATCAACACCTTTGACCTGTGGTGTTGGAGAAGAATATCGAATATACCATGGACTGCCAAAACAATGAACAAACCTGTCTTGGAAGAAGTACAACCAGAATGCTCCTTAGAAGCAAGGATGGCAAGACTACATCTCCCATACTTTGGACACATCATCCAGGGGGATGAGTCCCTGAAGAAGGACATCATGCTTGGTAAAGTACGGGATCAGCGGAAAAGAGGAGGACTCGCAACAAGGTGGATTGACATAGTGGCTGCAACAATGGGCTTAAGCATAGCAACAATTGTGAGGATGGTGCAGGAACAGGTAGTGTTTTGTTCTGTTGTGCATAGGGTTGCTACGACCTGGAACTTACTCAAAGGCACATAACAACAACAAGAACAATGATCAGTACAGTAATGTCTTTTCATGACCTAAGCCTGTAATTATCGATAAACTAATGTCTGTCAATGATCTAAGTTTGTAAATACCAATCAAGTAACATGTTTCATATCCATTGTTCCCCACCTACAAAATGTCACTTCTGAGTTGCCATTTTGGATTACTGGATTCCACAGCATGGAGTTCAGTCTATTACCAGATTAAGCTATCTCTTTTATTTCAATAAATATCTCAAATTTAGGCAGAGCCAACATGGCACTATAGATGGAAACACCATATCATCCCTCTACGGCAAAGACCCAGAAAAACTAATTAGAAAAGATGCAAATGTCAATCTGAGATCTCTAAGTGTCAAATGAAGGGATAAAAAACTAGATCAAGCATGGAATGGAATAAGAAATTGACAGAGACAGAGAGTGAGAAGAGCTACACAGTGGAAGTTTCCTACTAGCCAACGCAGCACAAATTCTCCATCTGCAACCTCAGCCACCAAGAACAGGGAACAGGGAGTATAGGAAAGCAACTTCACAGAGCTCCCAACAGGAGACAAAGCACCTGGTAACCACGGATACATGCTTTCCCATCCCCCACCCTTCTTCCCCCTATGCAGCCTCCGTTGCTTTCCAACAGGCCACAGTAACTCAGCCAGAGGTACATCAGCTCACTGCCACCTGGATTCACCATCTTGAGCCTCAACCACCAAGGATTGCGGACAGGGAGTACAGAAAGACAACTTCACAGAGCTCCCAACAGGAGACAGACCACCCTTCTTCCCTCTGCAAGGCCTCCATCACTTTGCAATGGGCCATGGTCACTCGGCTGGAGAAACAGCAGCTCACTGACATCTGGATGTGCCCCTCCCCCACCAGCCAACTCCTTCAATGCCATTTTTCTTGTCTTGTTTTTTTGGGCTTTTTTTTTGCTTGTTTCTTCTCTCTCCCTTCCTGCCCTTTCTTTCACCCAGCTAGTCCCATGTGCCATCCCCATCCCTTCTTGAAGAGCTGTGCCACACCACTTGGCTAGAGAACCACCAGTACACAGCCTCCCCAGGTCCACGTCACCCCACCTGCAGGCTCCCTCAGCTCCATTTTTTCTTTTTTTTTTTTTCTTTTGAGTTCTTTTCTTTCTCTCCCTTCCTTCCTTTCCTTTCTCCACCCACCTAGCCCTAAGTGCCATCCCTGTCCCTTCTTGATGGGCTGTGCTACAACACTCAGGTAGAGAGCCACCAGAACATGGGTCTTCTTGAGTTTGCACCGCCCCACCAGCAGGTTCCCTCAGCACCATTTTTTTTTTGTTGTTGTTTCTTATCCCTCTCTCAATTCCTTCCTTTCCTTTCTCCCACCCACCTAGCCCCATAAACTGCTCCCCCCCCCCCCCCAGTTTTGATGGGTTGTGCTGTACCATTCAGCTAGAAAAACTCTGGCACATAGTCTCTCTGGGTCTGCATTGCCCCCACAGGGAGGCTTCCTCAGCACCATATTTTTTTTTCTTTATCTTTCCCCTTCTTCTTTTTCTTCTCCCTTCCATCTAGACCCTCTGCTGCCTCCACTCTTTCCTGATGGGCCATGCTACTCTGCCTGGTGAGAGAGACATAAGCTTGCTGCCACTCCAATTTTGCCCTGCCCCCAACAGCTGCCCCCCAACACCATATTTATATTTTTTGTTGTTGTCTTTGTGTGTTTTTTGTTTTTTTATTGTTTCTTCTCTCTCTTTCCCCTTTTGCTTTTCCTTTCTCCTGCCCACCTAGCACTGTGCACTGCCCAGGTTCTGTCTCCACAGGCAGAGCTGCACCACTTGGCTAGAGAGCCACTGGCACATGTCAGGTCTGCCCCAACCCCACCTGCCTAATCCTTCCGCTTTGCCATTTTATTTACTTTTTTAGATTTTTGCTTCTGTTTCTCTCTCTTCTTCCTCTTCTTTCTCTCACCCACTT
This sequence comes from Elephas maximus indicus, assembly GCF_024166365.1. Classification (NCBI taxonomy): domain Eukaryota; kingdom Metazoa; phylum Chordata; class Mammalia; order Proboscidea; family Elephantidae; genus Elephas; species Elephas maximus. The sequence continues at coordinate 84,285,297 of NC_064825.1, forward strand.
TGCTCAACATATTACATTCTTTCCCTTCCCTTTCTGCACCATGCACTTATTGCCATGCTTCTGAGTGGCACTGGCATGGACCACCAGACCCTGTTCTGCACTGTCCCCTGGATGCACACTGTCAACCCCAATACATGCCACAAACAACCCATCCTTCCCCCCCCACTGGACCTGCCTTGCTGCACCATAGCTGAGTGACTGGTCCTCCCGCCCAGACAGGGGTGAGAAGTACCATGCCCACAGATGAGTGTGCAACAAAGGGCACCCAACCCACCTGCCCAGACGTAGCCAAGCCAAACAAAATAACAGGACAAACAAGTCTACAATCAATAAATGAAGAAAATATTCCTAAATGTTCCAAAGACATCAGACAATATCAAAACATATTTAAAAAAAAAAAAAAAAAAAAAAAAGGACAAGATGGTTCCAGAAAGCAACCAAAATAAATACACCAGATGACCTTCTGGCAGAAGAAAAGACTCTGGAACTACATGATAGGGAATTCAAAACTCTAATATTCAGGGCACTCCAAGAGATAAAGGAAAATGTAGACAAAAATAAGAAAAAAAAAGTCAAAGTCAGGGAAATACAAAACAATGGAAGAATTCAGGAAAATAATACAAGGACAAAATGTCAAAATAAAAAAAAAACTAGAAATCACACAAAAACAAAAATTAGAAATCCAAAAGATAAACAAGATTTCAAAAATAGTGCAATAAAAGGATTTAGAAGCAAATTTGAAAAAAAAATTGAAGACAGGATCAATGAAATTGAAGACAAATCTTTGGATACCCATTTTGATGAAAACTCAGAGAAAAGAATGAAGAAACCCTGAGAACAATGTGGGATAAAATCAAAAGCAAAAATTTGCATGTAATTGGAGTTCCAAAACGGAGGGAGAAAATGATAACACAGAACAGATCATTGAAGTTTTGCTGACAGAAAACTTCACTAATACCATGGAAGATGAAAAGCTGACCATCCAAGAAGCTCAACGAACCCCTTATAGGATTGTCTTAGTTATCTAGTGCTGCTATAACAGAAATATCACAGGTGTATGACTTTAACAAAGTGAAATTTATTCTCTAACTGCCTGTGAAGCTAGAAATCCAAATTCAGGTGCCAGCTCCATGTCCAAAGGACGCGCACTCCTAGCACTGGTTTCTTGGTGGTTTCAGGCCCCCGTATCTGTCTGCTCACTTCTGTCTTATAACTCAAAAGAAGTTGACTCAAGACACAACCTAATTAAAAGAATCCTGAGAGCAGCTTGAGAAAAACAAAAAGTCATATAGAAAGGGAAAACAATAAGACTAAGCTCTGAATACTCATCAGAAACCATGAAGGTAAGAAGGCACTAGGATGACATATAAAACCTTAAAAGAAAAAATGACAATGAAGAATATTTCATGGATTTAATTACGTCCCCCCCCCCAAATGTGTGTATTAATTTGGTTGGGGCATGATTTCTGGTATTGTGTGATTGCCCACCATTTTGCCATCTGATGTGATTCTCCTATATGTTGTAAATCCTGTCTTTATGATGTTAATGAGGGGGGATGGTCAGCAGTTGTGTTAGTGAGGCAGGTCTCAATCTACAAGATTGGATTGCATCTTGAGGCAATCTCTGGAGACACAAAAGGGAGAAGTCAGCAGAGAGACAGGGGGACCTCATACCACCAAGAAAGCAGTGCCAGGAGCGGAGTACGTCCTTTGGACCCAGGGCTCCTGTGCAGAGAAGCTCCTAGTTCGGGAAAGATTGATGACAAGGACCTTCCTCCAAAGCCAACAAAGAAAGCCTTGCCCTGGGCTGACACCCTGAATTTGGAATTTTAGCCTACTTTACTATGAGTTGGCATAGTGGTTAAGTGCTATGGCTGCTAACCAAGAAGTCTGCAGTTCAAATCTGCCAGGCGCTCCTTGGAAACTGTATGGGGCAGTTCTGCTCTGTCCTATAGGGTCACTATGAGTCGAAATTGACTCGACGGCAGTGGGGTTTACTATGAGAGGAATCCCTGGTAGCATAGTGATTAAGTGCTACAGCGCTAACCAAGAGGTCAGCGTTCAGATCTGCCAGGTGCTCCTAGGAAACTCTATGGGGCAGTTCTACTCTGTTCTATAAGGTCACTATGAGTTGGAATCGACTCGATGGCAGTGGGTTTGGGTTTTGGTTTTTACTATGAGAGAATAAATTTATCTTTGTTAAAGTCGTACACTTGTATTTCTGTCACAGCAGTACTACATGACTAAAACAGAATTTGGTACTGTAAAAGTGGGGTGCTGCTGTTTAATTATTTAACAGATACCTAAAATGTGGAGTTTTGGAACTGTGAATGGATAGAGGACTGACAGTGGCAAAGGACTGGAAGCAGCAGAGAACTGGCAGTGGTAGAACCAGAAGAACAGAGCCAGACAGTACTGGAGCCACAGAGTGAGAGAGCTGAGTGTCTTTGCACAGAAGGCTTTCTGGTGGAGTGGGTTGCCTCCAGGCACTTATTGATGACAGGGACCTTACTCAAGAGTCAACAGAGAAAGCCTTCCCATGGAGCTGATGCCCTGAATTTGGAATTTTAGCCTACTTTTTACCGTGAGAGAATATATTTCTCTTCGTTAAAGCCATCCACTTGTGGTATTTCTGTTGCAGCAGCACTAGATAACTAAGACATAATATATCCTGCAAAACTCTTGCTCAATTATGATGGCAAAAATAGGACATTTCCAGATGAACAGAAATTAAAGGAATATGTAAAAACCAAAGCAAGCTTATAAGAATTATTAAAGGGAGTCATTCAGTTAGATAACAAACAACATCAGACAACAACCTAAATCTGGGACACAGGACAGCATCAACCAGAAACCAACCTAGGTAATAAACTCTCAAGGATAAAACAAAACTAAAAGATTTACAACAGGGAACCAAAGAGGTCAATGTGTAAATGACAACAATGTCAGGACAATAAAAAGAAGGAATAAATGGCGTAGGTATAGAACTTTCAAATGGAGAGAAAGTCAAGGCGATATCAAGTAATAAAAGACTGGTTTTAACTTAGGAAGATAGGTGCAAATTTCAAAGGAATCATAAAGTTAACAAATCTTCTCATCAAAATAAAGAAAAACAAAATGTTTCAGTAAACACAAAATTACAAAAACAAAAAATGAAAAAAAATCCACAAACAAAAGGAATTCAGCACAGGATATATGAGGAACAAAGAAAATGTTAGCACACACATACAAATTAAAAATGACAGCAATAAACTCACACCTGTCAATAATCACCCTGAAAATGTAAATGGTTTATATGCACCCATAGACAGAGAGTGACTGAATGGGTTAAAAAAAAAAAAAAAAAAAGAATCAATATGCTGTCTACAAGAGACACACCTTAGAAATTAATACACAAATACATCAAAAATCAAAGGATGGAATAAAATATATCGAGCAAACAGCAACAAAAAAAGGTCAGGAGTGGCTATACTAATCTCAGATAAAATAGACTTTAAAACAAAATTCACCATAAAAGACAAGGAAGGACATTGTATAATGATCAAAGAGATAATCCACCATTAGGACATAACCATAATAAATATCTACACACGCAATAACAGGGCTCCAAAATACATAAAACAAACTCTAACAGCACTGAAAAGAGAAATTGACAGTTCCACAATAATAGTAGGAAACTTCAACACACCACTCTCCATAAAGGACAGAACATCTAAAAAGAAACTCAACAAAGATATATAAGATCTAAGGGCCACTATCAACCAACTTGATCTCATAGACGTATACAGAACACTCCACCCAATAGCAAAAAAAGTATGCACTCTTTTCCAAGGCACATGGAAAGTTCTCCAGAATAGACCACATCTTAGTCCAAAAAGCTACCCTCAACAAAATCTAAAACACTGAGATAATATAAAGTAGAAATTAATAAAAGGAAGAGCAAGGGGAAAAATCAAGTACATGGAAACTAATAATACCTTGCTTAAAAACCACTAGGTAATAGAAGAACTCACAGATGAAATGAAAAATTCCTAAAACCAAATGAGAATGAAAACACATCATTTGGGACACAGCAAAGGCATTACTCAGAGGTCAATTTATAGCAATAGATGCACACATCAAAAAAGAAGAAAGGAACAAAATCAAAACATTAGCTATACAATTCAAATAGAAAGAGAACAGCAAAAAAAAAAAAAAAAATAGCTGCAAAAAGAGGGGAAACAAAGATCAGAGCAGAAATAAAGGAAATGAATAGAAAAAAAAATAGAATCAACAGAACCAAAGCTGGTTCTTTGAAAGGATCAACAAAATCAACAAACAATTAGTCGAATTGACAAAAGAAAAAGAGGAGGGGATGCAATTAACCCAAATAAGAAATGAAATGGGGGACTTTACAACAGATCCAACAGAAATAAAAAGGATCATAACAGAGTACTATGAAAAACCATACTCCAACAAATTTAAAAATCTAAGGGAAATGGACAAATTTCAAGAAACACACTTTTTTTATATAAACTAACACAAACTGAGGTTGAAAATCTTGAATAGAGCCATAACAAGTGAAGAGATTGAAAAGATTAAAAATAATAATAATAATAAGACTTCCAACAAAAAAAAGCCCTGGGCAGATGGCTTCACTGAAAAATCCTACCAAACGTTTAGAGAAGAGCTTGAACCAGTACTACTCAAACTATTTCAGAACATAGAATACGAAGGATACTTCCAAATTCATTCTATGAAACCAGCATAACCCTGATACCAAAACCAGGCAAAGGCACTATGAAAAAAAGAAAAAAATTACAGACTAATATTTCTCATGAACATGGATGCAAAATTTTTCAACAAAATTAGAGCCAACACAATTCAGCATCATATTAAAAAAATAATACCTCACAACCAAGTGGGATTCATATCAGGAATGCAATGATGGTTCAACGTTAGAAAATCAATCAACGTAATTCACCACATAAATAAAACAAAAGAATCCATGATCATCTCAATTGACGCATAATAGACATTAGATTAAAACCAAAACCCATTCCTGATGAAAACTCTCAGTAAAATAGGTATAGAAGGGAAATTCCTGTTGGCATAGTGGTTAAGAGCTACAGCTGCTAATCAAAAGGTCAGCAGTTTTAATCCACCAGGTGCTCCTTGGAAACTCTATGGGGCAGTTCTACTCTGTCCTGTAGGGTTCCTATGAGTTGGAATCAACTCAACAGCAGTGGGTTTGGTTTTTTGGTTTATACAAAACCAAAAGCCAACATCATTCTTAATGGAGAGAGGCTGAAAACATTCCCCCTGAGAACAGGAACAAGACAAGTATGCCCTTTATCACCACTCCTATTTAACATTACACTGGAAGTCCTAGCTAGAGCAATGAGGCAAGAAAAAGAAATAGAGGGCATCCAAATTGGTAAGGAAGACATAAAACTGTCCCTATTTGAGGATGACATAATACTATGTATACAGAACCCAAAAGACTCCACAATAAAACTACTGGAACTGAGAGAAAGATTCAGCAGAATAGTAAGTTACAAGATAAACATACAAAAATCAGTTGGATTCCTATACACCAACAAAGAAAACTATGAAAAGGAAATCAGAAAAGCAACACCATTTATAATACCTCTTACCCGTTGCCGTCAAGTCAATTCTGACTCATAGTGACCCTATAGGACACAGTAGATCTGCCCCATGGGGTTTCCAAGGAGCACCTGGTGGATTCGAACTGCCAACCTTCTGGTTAGCAGCCGTAGCACTTAACCACTACACCACCAGAGTTTACACCATTTAGAATAAAACCCAGTGCCATCAAGTCAATTCCGACTCATAGCGACCCCATAGGACAGAATAGCCCCTAAAAAAATAAAATACTTAGGAAGAAATCTAACCAGCAATGTAAAAGACGTATACAAAGAAACTACAAAACACTACTGCAAGAAACCAAAAGAAGCCTACATTAATGGAAAAACATACCCTGCTCACGGATAGGTAGACTTAACATTGTGAAACTGTCAGTTCTACCCAAAGCAATCTACAAATACAATGTAATCACAATCCAAATACCAACAGCATTCTTTAACGAGATAGAAAAACTAATCATTAAGTTTATATGGAAAGGAAAGAGACCCTAGATAAGTAAAGCACTGTTGAAGACGAATAAAATATGAGAACTTGCAGTACATGACCTCAGAATCTATGGTAGTGAAAACAGGCTGGTATTAGTAAAATGACAGACACATTAACCAATGGAACAAGATCTAGGACCCAGATGTATATCCACCCACCTACAGCCACCTGATCTTCAACAAAGGCCCAAAGTCCATTAAATAGGGAAAAGACAGCCTTTTTTACAAATGGTGCAGGCAAAACTGTGTCCATCTGTAAAAAAAATCAAACAGGACCAATACCTCACATCATATACAAAGACTGCTTCAAAATAGAACAAAAACCTAAATATAATATTAAAAATTATAAAAATCAAGGGAGAAAAAATAGGTCAATGCTAGAGGTCCTAATACATGGCATAAATACTTTACAAACCATAACTAACAACCCATGAACACCAGAAGATAAACTAGATAAACACTTACAGTCATCAAAAGACTTCACCAAAAGAGTAAAAAGAGAACCTATAGACTGGTAAAAAAAATTTTTGGCTGTGACAAATTTAACAAAGGTCTAATCTTTAAAATCTATAGGAAAATCCAAAACCTCTACAACAAAAAGACAATCCAATTAAAAAATGAGCTAAGGATATGAACAGACACTTCACAAAAGAAGACATTCAAGCAGCTAACAGACACATGAGGAAAAGCCCGTGATCACAAGTCATTAGAGAAATGCAAATCAAAACTACAATGAGATACCATCTCACCCCAACATTACTGGCACAAATCAAAAAAACAGAAAATAACAAATGCTGGAGAGACTGCAGGGAGACTGAAACTCTTATGCACTGCTGGTGGGGATGCAAAATGGGGCAACCATTTTAGAAAATGATATGGTGCTTCCTTAATAACTAGAAATAGAAATACCACATGATCCAGCTATCCCATTCCTAGAGAAACAAGAGCCGTCACACGAATAAACATATGCACACCCATGTTCATTGCAGCACTGTTCACAATAGCAAAAAGATGGAAAAAATCTAAGGACCCCTCAACAGATGAATGGATGAACAAATTATGGTACATGCACACAATGGAATAATATGCAATGATAAAGAACAATGATGAATCTGTGAAATAGCTCACAACATGGATGAATCTGGAGGGCATTATGCTGAGTGAAACAAGTCAGTCACAAAACGACAAATACTGTATGAGACCATTGTCATGGACTGAATTGTGTTCCCCCCAAAATATGTGTCAACTTGGTTAGGCCTTGATTCCCAGTATTGTGTGGTTGTCCTCCATTTTGTGATTGTAATTTTATGTTAAGAAGATTACAGTAGGATTTTCACACCACCCTTACTCAGTTCACCTCCCTGATCCAGTGTAAAGGGAGTTTCCCTGGGGTGTGGCCTGCACCACCTTTTATCTCTCAAGAGATAAAAGGAAAGTGAAGTAAGCAGAGAGTTGGGAACCTCATACCACCAAGAAAGCAGCAGAGCATGTCCTTGAGAAGCTCCTTGACAGAGGAAGATTGAAGACAAGGACGTTCCTCCAGACCCGACAAAGAGAGAAAGGCTTCACCTGGAAATGACACCCTGAATTTGAACTTGTAACCTACTAGACTGTGATAGAATAATTTTCTCTTTGTTAAAGCCACCCACTTCTGTTATTTCTGTTACAGCAGCGCTAGATAACTAAGACAACCACTATTATAAAAACTCATGAAAAGGTTTACATACAGAAAGGGAAGGGATGGGGAGGGAAAATTACTAACTAGACAACAGATATGTGGTAACTTGCATGAAGGTTAAGACAGTACATGATACTGGGAAAGTCAGTACAACTTAACCAAAGCAAAGTCATGGAAGCTTCATAGACACATCCAAACTCTGTGAGGGACCGAATTACTGGGTTGAGGGCTGTGGGACCATGGTCTCAGGGGACATCTAACTCAATTGGCATAATATATTTTATGAAGAAAATGTTCTACACCCTACTTTGGTGAGTCGTTGTCTGGGATCTTAAAAGCTTGTAAGTGGCTATCTAAGATACTACACTGGTCCCATCCCATCTGGAGCAAGGGGGAATGAAGAAAATCAGAGACACAAGGTTAGTACAAAGATTAGTACAAAGGACTAATGGACCACAACTATCACAGCCTCCACCAGATTGAGTCCAGCACAACAAAATGGTGCCCAGCTACCACCACTGACTGCTCTGACAGGGATCACAATAGAGGGTCCAGGAGAGAGCTAGAGAAAAATGTAGAACAAAATTCTAATTCGCAAAAAAAGACCAGACTTACTGGTCTGATGGAGACTGGAGAAACCCTGAAAGTATGGTCCCAGAACACCCTATTAGCTCAATAATGAAGTCACTCCCAAGGCTCACCCTTTAGCCAAAGATTAGATAGGGTAGAAGAGTGTCAAAATTAGAATGATTATTTCCATAAGTTACCATGATAAGAGTTTTTTTGTTAATGTATTATTATTGAGAAACATCTCTGGTTCCCAAGACTATACTAACCAATCTTTTGAAAGAGAGGAAACCCTGGTGGTGTAGTAGTTAAGTGCTATGGCTGCTAACCAAAAGGTCGACAGTTTGAATCCGCCAGGCGCTCCTTGGAAACTCTATGGAGCAGTTCTACTCTGTCCTATAGGGTCGCTATGAGTCGGAATCAACTCTATGGCACTGGGTTTGGTTTGGTTTTTGGTTTTTGAAAGAGATAATTAATGCTTTCAGTTAAATGGGGTAAGAGTTAAATTGGTATCACATTGGTATCACTGTTCATTTGTATCACAGGTGCTGCTTTGTTTTTTCCTTATTGAGAACCACTTGCCAAAATGTTGAACTAAGTCAATAAAATCAATTTGAGTGTTTTACAACATACCTAATAGTACATCCACTGTGAGCAGAGGATTAGCATCAGGGTGATTATACAATTCAATTTTTGTAAACTGTGCAAATCTATCTTCTCTAGTCATCTTTATAGCAAGGATTACTATGTGTTTCTAAAAAGCCTGGACTTTCTTCTTCACTTTTTGCTAATATCATCTAATGCCTGACACTGGCTCCATAATTCAATAATCTAACTGGTTAGGATACAGTCCAATGAGTATCACCTTGTATGTCTGAAGAATATGTGTGAAGTTAATCCCAAATATAACTCTCACCAAGAAATGCCCTCAGTTAACCATTTTTCTATGGATAATACAAAAATTTCAGATGCTCTCAGGAATTCTCCATCTTCAGATTAACAAGAGGGTCCTATGGTAACACCTAATTATGAGCCCTTTCTTTCCGATTCCTTCTGCATGGCATATGGCCTCATGTTACACAAACGCAGAATCTGACCAAGCATCGTACAGTCTTAAAGCTAGAAGGGCTAGAGAGCTTCTCATCACATTATTCAATTCTACACTTGAAAAAATGGAATCACATCTAAACTTAACTGGTCATACTTCATCCTTAAGGTCATACAACTCATTAGTGACAGAGAAAGAAGTCTGCCATTAAAGGTCAATAACTTATTAGTATATTTGATAGCTTCCCAATAGAACAGCTAAAGGAAGACAGGGCCTTGAGGCAAGGATTCGTAAGTTTTAATAGTGTTAGTTAATGTCTTTATTACTCATATGTAGTCATAATCTTACAAATACCATTTCATAAGAGGAACATAGCCATATCATAGTAACCTAAAAAAAATAACCTGGCAGAGAGAAATTCAATGGAAGTAAATACCGCAGACTCACTGTCCTCCAGTTCTCTAATTCCATGCCTATACTTCCTATTGCCTAAACCCCAAAACAGCCAAAGTACAAATGAGTCCACTAAAGCCATCCATAAAGATCAGCCTCCTGGGGCAAAGAACATGGTGAGGAACTTTGGAATATTTTGAAGGTCAAAATGGAATATATCCAATACACTACCATACTACAAACTCTGCAGTTATGGGATTTTTGTCTTATTTTCTTACACAAATATATTTAGGTCCTTCAGTTTTCACTTTAGAGTTACTGCAATTTGCACTAGACGAGTAACCTAAAGTTCGGCAGTTCAAAACCATGCAGCAGTATTGCCAAAGAAAGGCCTGACAATCTGCTTTCATAAAGATTACAGCCAAGAAAGCCCTATGGAGCACTTCTACTCTGTAAAATGTGGGGTTGCCATGAGTCAGAATTGACTTGATGGCAAAGGAAAAAAAAAAAAAACTACTATTTTTCCACATGTCAGTTTTTTCACATGTCAGTTTATTTTCTATTTAAAAATAAACTTAAACATACAGGTTTTTGTAGAGTAGAACCTAATAGAATCCTAGGGAAAAGACATTGCAATGTGTAAATGGAAAGCATGATGCCTTACTAGCTCTTTCTCCTTTAAGAAAGATGAAATTGAACTTAAAGGGAAGAGTTCTGGTAATCTTCCCATTAACTTTGAAAGAGGGAACTAACAGTTAATTTATTGGCACATGTTCTGAACCTTTGTGTCTCAACTGGAATGGGTGGGATAAAAACAGCATCTGCTACTGATGATTTACCTTCCTCCAGAGTCTGGATATCATACGAACCAGTGACTAAGAGGCAAAAGTTCTGTCACACATGATAAATCCTGTAAGTCCTCTGTTAGTCTTTAGGAAAAGGCTCAACAAAAATACCATACAAAATCACGAGTTACGTATACACACATTTTGAGAAATGCAGGCACTCAAGTGGTAACAAGTTAAGAATGAGGTGGAAGATCGGGAACAACAAGATATCTGAGCCCTGAGCTCATATGTTAATCCTTGAGGGGGAGAGGGGAGAAAAATCCTTGCAAGTATTAACTCTTGAGATGCGCTCAAAGAGAATATACTTGGGTGTGTCACGGAACACTATGAAAGGTCAAGATGAAAGGAGAGTAAGACAACCTGTACACATGTAAACCATCACAGACTTAGGCATGAGTACACTCTCCTACAGTGACTTAACTTCTGGAAAATTGGAAAGTCAGCCACACTTGTCCTTGTTACCCCTTCTGCTGACTTTTACCCATTTTCTCTACTTCATGCCAGTCCTCAACTAAAATATTCATTGTCTCCACCATGTCCACTTTTTTTACTCAAGTGCTTCATTTAAGGCCATCTTGCTGAGCACTGCTCTGAGCCAAATAGGTCCTTCTCCCTCGAGCCCATTGACTTATACTGTGTCAATCATTAAGAATGGCTCAAATATCTTTTAGGGTATTTACATTAGATAAAAGTTTTCTAAAGTACTAAAATCATGTAAAATACATTTCTAAAAGTGTCATGATAGGTGATCAGAGAGTGATTTAGTGGTTGTTGTTAGGTGCTGTACAGTTGGTTCCAACTCAAACCAGCCCTATGTACAACTGAACGAAACACTGCCCGGTCCTGTGCCATCCTCACAATCATTGCTGAGTTTGAACCCATTGTTGCAGCCACTGTATCATCCCATCTAATTAAGAGTCTTTCTCTTTTTCACTGACCCTGTACTTCACCAAGCATGATGTGCTTTTTCAGGGACTGATCCCTCCTGATAATATGATAACATGTCCAAGGTACTTGAGGTGAAGTCTCAACATCCTCGCTTCTAAGGAGCATTCTGGCTGTACTTTTTCCAAGACAGATTTATTCAGTCTTGGCAGTCCACAGTAAATTGAATATTCTTCACCAACACCGTAATTCAAATGTGTTAATTCTTCTTCAGTCTTCCTTATTCATTGCCTGCTTTAGCACACATGGAAGGCAACTGAAAATACCATGGCTTGAGTCGGGCACGCCCCAGTCCTCTAGGTGACTTCTTTTCTTTTAAACACTCCAAAGAGGTCTTTTGCAGGAGATTTTGCCCAGTGCAACATGTTGTTCGGCCTCCTGACTGCTGGTTCCGTGGGTGTTGATAGTGGATTCAAGTTAAGTAAAATCCCGACAACCTCAATATTTTCTCCATTTATCATGACGTTACTCCTTGGTTCAGTTGTGAGGATCCTAGCTTTCTCCATGTTAAAATGTAACCCATACTGAAGGCTGTAGTCTTTGATCTTTATCAGCAAAGCACTCAAGCCCTCCTCACTTTCAGCAAGCAAAGTTGTGTCATCTGCACATCGCAGGTGTTAACAAGTCTTCCCCCAATCCTGATGCCATGCTCTTCCTCATATAGTCCAGCCTCTTGGATTATTTTCTCAGTACACGGAGTGACTAAGCGTGGTGAAAGGATACAAACCCTGATGCACCTTTCCAGATTTTAAACCAGGCAGCATCCCTTTGTTCTGTTTGTACAACAGTCTCTTGGTCTATGTGCAGGTTCTGCATAAGCACAACCAAGTGCCCTGGAATTCCCATTTCTTGTAATGTCATCCACAATTTGCCATGATCCACACAGTTGAATGCCTTTGCATAGTCCATAAAACACAGGTAAGCCTATTTCTGGTATTCTCCACCTTCAGCCAAGATCCATCTGACATTAGCAATGACATCCCTCATTCCATGTCCTCTTCTGGATTTGGCTTGAATTTCTCGCAGTTCCCTGTCAATGTACTGCTGCAACTGTTTCAAAACTATTTTCAGCAAAATTTCACCTGCATGTGATATAAATGGGAGCCCTGGTGGCATAGTGGTTAAGAGCTCAGGCTGCTAGTAATTTTTGCATTCTGCTGGATCATCTCTCTTTGAAACGGGCATAAACATGGATCTCCTCCAGCTGCCCTCCAAGTCTCCTGGCATAGACAAGTGAGAGCTGCATCCACCTGTTGAAACATCTCATTTGGTATTCTATCAATTCCTGGAGCTTTGTGCTTCCTCAATGCCTTAAATACAGCTGGGCTTTTCCTTCGGTACCATCGGTTTCTGACCACATACTGCCTTCAGAAGTGGATGAGCATAGGCAAATACTTCCTAGCACAGGGACCTTGTGTATTCTTTCCACCACCTTTTGATGCTTCCTGTGTTCTTTAATATTTGCCCACAGAATCCTTCTACATTGCTACTTAAGACTTGATTTTTTCTTTAGTTCCTTCAGCTTGGGAAATATTAAGCATGTTCTTCCTTTTTGGTTTTCTAAATCCAGGTCTTTGTACACTTCAATATAATATTTTACTTTGTCTTCTTGAGCTGCCCTTTGAAATCTTCTGTTCAGTTCTTTTACTTCAAAATTTCTTCCATTCACTTTAGCTACTCTACATTCATAAGCAAGTGTCAGAGTCCCTTTCAACATCCATTTTCATGTTTTCTTTCTTTCCTGTCTTTTTTTTATGACCTTTTGCTTTCTTCATGCATGATGTTCTTGATGTCATCCCACAAGTCATCCAGTCTTCTGTCATTAGTGTTCAGTATGTCAAATTTGTCTCTAAATTCAGGTAGGATATACTCAAGGTTGTACTTTGGCTCTTGTGAACTTGTTTTAATTTTCTTCAGCTTCAACTTGAATTTGCACATAGGCAATTGATGGTCTATTTTGCAGTCAGCCCTGGCCTTGTCCTGACTGATGATATTGAGTTTCTCTATCGTCTCTCTCCACAGATGTGTTTGATTTGGTTCCTGTGTATTCCTTCTGGTGAGGTCAGTGCCTATAGTCACCATTTAAGTTGCTGAAAAGGGGTATTTCCAATGAATAAATCATTGGTCTTGCAAAATTCTACTACTGGTAGGGTGATCTGTACTCCATACACATCAGACAAGTTTATAGGGTGTGAAACTATTTTTTGTCATTTCCATTACTGATCCTGCCTTAACTTATATGGACAGTCAACCAGGATGCTGAATATTCTTGGCTTCTGAGCTTTTGTTTCTTATTGTGAACTCTTGGAAGCAAAGCTTAACCTGATTACATGCCCACGTATTTTTACTGTAATTTCTTCTCAAAAATGATGTGAGGTGGACATACCTTTAGTAGCTAATGAGATTTAACCTGGCATTGTAGAAACAGCAGGTCTCCTCAACACTCTGGCATCTGCACAAGGGGAAAAAAAGAGACATCAAATCTAAGGCAGAGATTTAAAGCCAGTGGAGATGAAGGCTTCTTGTCAAACTATTCACATATTGATGGAAATTAGGAAGTCAAAGGTGAAGAGTGCAGCCAACTGTTGTTTCTATATCAAAATGCTTAATTCAACACTCTAAACCCACTCAGCCAGCCAATTGTAAGGGCAACAAACATTTCTTACTTATACATTTGTATAAGTACTTATACATTTATTTATTTTTCATTTAAAAATATTTATTTGGAGAGGCGAGGCCAAGATGGCTGACTAGGTAGAAGCTACCTCAGATCCCTCTTGCAACAAAGACTCAGAAAAACAAGTGAATCAATCACATACATGACAATCTACAAATCCTGACCATCAAAAACAGATCTAAAGAGTTGACCTAAGTGACAGAGACTCAGCCAGAGCAAGCAGGCTGCACACTAATGTGGCTAACGAGAGAACGAGCAACCATGGGGAAGCAACGACTGTTTTTGGATGCTGGAGCCAGCGTCCCAGTCAGAAAACCTTGGCGCCAGGCTTTGGACTGGGTGCGGGAGAGCTGAGCATGGCATCCTGAGAAGACGCAAACACAGGACGCAGCCCTAGCTCCCAGAAGTGACCTCGGGGGAAGCCCAGCCAGTGCACGCAGGCAGCGCAAGGACACGGCTGACAGGAGAAGTCACCGAGAGGCAGCGACTGATTTTGGAGCCTGGAGTGCGGCATCCCAGCCAAGGAACATTGGCACTGGGCTTTGGACTGGGAGCGGAGGAACTAACCATGGCTTCTGAGACAGCACAAGCACAGGACATGGGCCTGACCCTTGGGGGCAATCTCAACCCAGCCAGTGCACACAGGCTACACACCCCTCGGGAATCTCAGACAAAATAGTCATCACCAAGCAAGATAAGTAACTTTGTCTATATTCCTGGGTGCTACTTTCTCCTATCTATCTGATCACTCCCCTCCCCTTCCCAGGCAGCTTCATTAACATTGGAATTTCTTGGGCCACAGGGTGAAGTGCTCTGCAGTTTTTTGTTTTTGTTTTTTCTTTCTTTCTTTTCCTAACCCATTCTCCTGGCCTGAGAGAAGCAGCTACAAAAAACCCAGGGACCAAAAATCCTTCTCTGACTTCCCCAAATTGGACTAAAAATACAGAACCAGCTCCAGCCAAGCATTTGAGATCCACAGTCTTGGGCTTTCATTCCTACAGGGAACAAGGTGGCTATTATAATGCAAAGGCAATTCTGATAGGGATCTGACTGTAATTGTTTTAGCTGATTACTGGAAAGACAAGTTTCCCAGGTCTGATATCTCTGCATATTAAACAGAGCCCTCACTGACCCACAATGGGTAACTGAGGGCTGAAGCTCCCCCCAGACCACCTAGCCTCCTGCCATAGGTGTCTGAGGATGGTGACACCTACCAATCTGTAGAGGTACATGCATCGGGTACCTAAGGTACAGCTGCAGAGCCCACCCACCAAAGTGCTTTAGGAATAGAGACACACCTACATCACTGGCACTTGGGGGAAGGTTGTCAGCATCCTGCCCCCCCTGGAGTGTGACCCCCTGCTGCTACTAGAATCTGGTGCACACAACTATCACCACTATTCCTCTCGGTGGATAGGTGACAGTCTGCACCACACACTTGATGACCCAAAATCAGATTCTACTCAAGAATACTGAATGGACTCTTAGGCTTATATATCCAGTAACAGCCCAAACTAGCTGGTAACAGGACATAAGTGATTCAAAGGCTACGACAATCAAGATAGCACAATCTAGTAGCCCATCTATGTATATTGAAAAAAAACAAAACAAGATAAGACTCAGTGAGCAAATATAAAATAAATCATTACAATATCTTACAGATGGCTTGGAGACAGCAGTCGATATCAAACCACATAAAGAAGCAGACCATGATTGTTTCTACAACTCCCCAAATTAAAGAATCAAAATCTTTCCCAAATGAAGAAACAATCCTGGAATTGCCAGATGCAGAATATAAAAAACTAATTTACAGAATGTTTCAAGACATCAGGGATGACCTCAAAATGAAACAAGGCAGTCTACAGGAAAAGCAAAGGAACACAATGATAAAGCAGTTGAAGAAATCAAAAAGATTATTCAAGAACATAGTGGAAAAATTAATAAGCTGCAAGAAACCATAGAGAGACAGCATTCAGAAATCCAAAAGATTAACAAAAAAAATTACAGAATTAGAAAACTCAATACGAAGTCAGAGGAGCAGAATTGAGCAATTCAAATGCAGAGTGGAGGAGCTGGAGGATAAGGCAATTGACACCAATATAGTTGAAGAAAAATCAGATAAAAGAATTTAAAAAAATGAAGAAACCCTAAGAATCATGTGGGACTCTATCAAGAAGAATAACTTGCGTGTAATTGGAGTTCCAGAACAGGGAGGGAAAACAGAAAATACAGAGAGAATAGTTGAAGATCTGTTGGCAGAAAACTTCCCTGCCATCATGAAAGATGAAAGGATATCTATCCAAGATGCTCATCGAACCCCATTTAAGATTGATCCAAAAAGAAAATCACCAAGGCATATTATCATCAAACATGCCAAAACCAAAGATAAAGAGAAAATTTTAAAAGCAGCCAGCGATAAAAGAAGGTCTCCTACAAAGGAGAATCAATAAGAATAAGTTCAGACTACTCAGCAGAAACCATGCAGTCAAGAAGGCAATGGGATGACATATATAGAGCACTGAAGGTGAAAAACTGCCAGCCAAGGATCATATATCCAGCAAAACTCTCTCTCAAGTATGAAGGTGAAATTAAAACATTTACAGATAAACACAAGCTTACGGAGCTTGCAAAAACCAAACCAAAGCTACAAGAAATACTAAAGGAAATTGTTTGCTCAGAAAATCAATAGTATTAGATACCAACGCAACACAAGGTCACAGAACAGAACATCCTGATATCAACTCAAATAGGGAAATCACAAAAACAAGTTAAGATTAATTTTAAAAAGAAAAAAATGCTCAAAACAGGGAATCATTGAAGTCATTATGTAAAAGATCACAATAATCAAAAATGGACTAAATACAGGAGGCATAGAACTGCCATATGGAGAGGAAAACAAGGTGATATAGGATGATACAAGTTACGCTTTTATTTAGAAAAATAGGGGTAAATATTAAGGTAACCACAAAGAGGTCTAACAATTCCATAACTTGACATAAAAACCAAGAAAAACATAACGACTCAGCAAACATAAATTTGACTACTATGAAAATGAGGAACACACAATTTACAAAGAAAAAAGTCTCAGCACAAAAAAGTAAGTGGAAAAATGAAATTGTCAACAACACAAACAAAAAAAGCATCAGAATGACAGCACTAAACACATACTTATCTGTAATTATGCTGAATGTAAATGGAATAAATGCACCAATAAAGAGACAGAGAGTCTCAGACTGGATAAAGAAACATGATCCATCTATATGCTGCCTACAAGAGACACACCTTAGACTTAGAGACACAAACAAACTAAAACTCAAAGGATGGAAAAAATATATATATCAAGCAAACAACAATCAAAAAAGCAGGAGTAGCAATATTAGTTACTGACAAAATAGACTTTAAAATTAAATCCACCACAAAAGATAAAGAAGGACACTACATAATGATTAAAGGGCAATAGACCTGGAAGATATAACCATATTAAATGTTTATGCACCCAATGACAGGGCTGCAAGATACATAAAACAAACTTTAACAGAACTGAAAAGTGAGATAGACACCTCCACAATTATAGTAGGAAACTTCAACACACCCACTTTTGCAGAAGGATAGGACTTCCAGTAAGAAGCTCAACAGAGACACGGAAGACCTAATTGCTACAATCAACCAACTTGACCTCATAGACTTATACAAAACACTCCACCAAACAGCTACAAAGTATACCTTTTTTTGTAGTGCACATGGAACATTCTCTAGAATAGATCCCATATTAGGTCATAAAACCAACCTTTGCAGAATCCAAAACATCAAAATATTACAAAGCATCTTCTCAGACCACAAGGCCATAAAAGTGGAAATCAATAACAGAAAAATCAAGGACAAGAAATCAAATACTTGGAAACTGAACAATACCCTCCTGAAAAAAGACTGGGTTATAGAAGGCATCAAGGAGGGAATAAAGAAATTCATAGAATGCAACAAGAATGAAAACACTTCCTATCAAAACCTCTGGGACACAGCAAAAGCAATGATCAGAGGTCAATTTATATCGATAAATGCACACATACAAAAAGAAGAAAGAGCCAAAATCAGAGAACTGCCCCTACAACTTGAACAAATAGAAAGCGAGCAACAAAAGAATCCATCAGGCACCAGAAGAAAACAAATAATAAAAATTAGAGCTGAACTAAATGAATTAAAAGAACTGAAAAACAATTGAAAGAATTAACAAAGCCAAAAGCTGGTTCTTTGAAAAAATTAACAAAATTGATAAACCATTGGCCAGACTGAATAAAGAAATACAGGAAAGGAAACAAATAACCCTAATAAGAAACGAGATGGGCCATATCACAACAGACCCAACTGAAATTAAAAGAATCATATCAGATTATTATGAAAAATTGTACTCTAACAAATTTGAAAACCTAGAAGAAATGGATGAATTCCTGGAAAAACACTACCTACCTAAACTAACACATTCAGAAGTAGAAAAACTAAATAGACCCATAACAAAAAAAGAGATTGAAACAGTAATCAAAAAACTCCCAACAAAAAAAAGCCGTGGCCCAGATGGCTTCACGGCAGAGTTCTACCAAACTTTCAGAGAAGTGTTAACACCACTACTACTAAAGGTATTTCAAAGCATAGAAAATGATGGAATACTATCTAACTCATTCTATGAAGCCACCATAACCCTGATACCAAAACCAGGTAAAGACACCACAAAAAAAGAAAATTACAGACCTATATCTTTCATGAACATAGATGCAAAAATCCTCAACAAAATTCTAGCCAATAGAATTCAACAAAATATCAAAAAAATAATCCACCACGACCAAGTGGGATTTCTACCAGGTATGCAAGATTGGTTTAATATTTTTTTTATGCAAGGTTGGTTTAACATTAGAAAAACCATGAATGTAACCAACCATATAAATAAAACAAAAGACAAAAACCACATGATCTTATCAATTGATGCAGAAAAGGCATTTGAAAAAGTCCAACACCCATTCATGATAAAAACTCTCAGCAAAATAGGAATTGAAGGAAAATCCCTCAATATAATAAAGGGCATCTATGCAAAGCCAACAGCCAACATCATTCTAAGTGGAGAGTGCCTGAAAGCATTTCCCTTGAGAACGAGAACCAGACAAGGATGCTCTTTATCACCGCTCTTATTCAACGTTGTGCTAGAGGTCCTAGCCAGAGCAATTAGGCTAGACAAAGAAAAAAAGGGCATTCGGATTGGCAAGGAAAAAGTAAAATTATCTCTATTTGCACATGACATGATCTTATACACAGAAAACCCTAAGGAATTCTCCAGAAAACTACTGAAACTAATAGAAGAGTTCGGCAGAGTCTCAGGTTATGATAAACATACAAAAATCACTTGGATTCCTCTACATCAACAAAAAGAACATCGAAGAGGAAATTACCAAAGCCATACCATTCACAGTAGCCCCTAAGAAGGTAAAATACTTAGGGATAAATCTTACCAACGATACAAAATACCTATACAAAGAAAACTGCAAAGTACTAGTGCAAGAAACTAAAAGGGACCTACATAAGTGGAAAAACATACCTTGCTCATGGATAGGAAGACTTAACATAGTAAAAATGTCTATTCTACCAAAAGCCATCTACACATAACAATGCACTTCCGATCCAAATTCCAATGACATTTTTTAATGTGATGGAGAAACAAATCACCAACTTCATATGGAAGGGAAAGAAGCCCCAGACAAGAAAAGCATTACTGTAAAAGAAGAAGAAAGTGGGAGGCCTCACTTTAACCTGATTTTAGAACCTATTATACAGCCACAGTAGTCAAAACAGCCTGGTACTGGTAAAACAACAGGCACATAGACCAATGGAACAGAATTGAGAACCCAGATATAAATCCATCCACATATGAGCAGCTGATATTTGACAAAGGCCCAGTGTCAGTTAATTGGGGAAAAGATAGTCTTTCTAACAAATGGTGCTGACATAACTGGATATCCATTTGCAAAAAAATGAAACAGGACCCATACCTCACACCATGCACAAAAACTAACTCCAAGTGCATTAAAGACCTAAACATAAAGAGTAAAACGATAAAGATCATGGAAGAAAAAATAGGGACAATGTTAGGAGCCCTAATACAAGGCATAAACAGAATACAAAACATTACCAAAAATGATGAAGAGAAACCAGATAACTGAGAGCTCCTAAAAATCAAACACCTATGCTCATCTAAAGACTTCACCATAAGAGTAAAAAGACCACTTACGGATTGGGAAAGAATTTTCAGCTATGACATCTCCGACCAGCGCCTGATCTCTAAAATCTATATGGTTCTGTTAAAATTCAACCACAAAAAGACAAAAAACCCAATCAAAAAATGGGCAAAGGATATGAACACGCACTTCACTAAAGAAGATATTCAGGCAGCTAACAGATACATGAGAAAATGCTGTCGATCATTAGCCATTAGAGAAATGCAGATTAAAACTACGATGAGATTCCATGTCACTCCAACAAGGCTGGCATTAATCCAAAAAACACAAAATAATAAATGCTGGACGGGCTGCGGAGAGATTGGAACTCTTATGCACTGCTGGTGGGAATGTCAAATAGTACAACCACTTTGGAAATCTATCTGGCGTTTTCTTAAAAAGTTAGAAATAGAACCATACAACCCAGAAATCCCACTCCTCGGAATATACCCTACAGAAATAAGAAATACCCTTTACACGAACAGATATATGCACACCCATGTTTATTGCAGCACTGTTTACAATAGCAAAAAGCTGGAAACAACCAAGGCGTCCATCAATAGATGAGTGGTTAAATAAATTATGGTATATTCACACAGTGGAATACTACACATCAATAAAGAACAGTAACGAATCTGTGAAACATTTCATAACATGGAGGAACCTGGAAGGCATTATGCTGAGTGAAATTAGTCAAATGCAAAAGGACAAATATTGTGTAAGACCACTATTATAAGATCTTGAGAAATAGTATAAACTGAGAAGAACACATTTTTTTGTGGTTATGAGGGGGGAGTGAGGGAGGGTGGGAGAGGGTTATTTACTGATTAGTTAGTAGATAAGAACTACTTTAGGTGAAGGAAAGGACAATACTCAATACAGGGAAGGTCAGCTCAACTGGACTGGACGAAAAGCAAAGCAGTTTCCGGGATAAACTGAATGCTTCGAAGGTCAGCGGAGCAAGGGCGGGGGTTTGGGGTCGATGGCTTAAGGGGACTTCTAAGTCAATTGGCAAAATAATTCTATTATGAAAACATTCTGCATCCCACTTTGAAGCGTGGCGTCTGGGGTCTTAAATGCTAACAAGCGGCCATCTAAGATGCATCAACTGGTCTCAACCCACCTGGATCAAAGGAGAATGAAGAACACCAAGGTCACACGATAACTATGAGCCCAAGAGACAGAAAGGGCCACATGAACTAGAGACTTACACCATCCTGAGACCAGAAGAACTAGATGGTGCCCAGCCACAACTGATGACTGCCCTGACTGGGAGCACAACAGAGAACCCCTGAGGGAGCAGGAGAACAGTGGGATATGCACAGACCCCAAATTCTCATAAAAAGACCAGACCTAATGGTCTGACTGAGACTAGAAGAATCCCGGTGGTCATGGTCCCCAAACCTTCTGTTGGCCCAGGACAGGAACCATTCCCAAAGACAACTCATCAGACATGGAAGGGACTGGACAATGGGTTGGAGAGGGATGTTGATGAAGAGTGAGCTACTTGTATCAGGTGAGACTGTGTTGGCATCTCCTGTCTGGAGGGGAGATGGGAGGGTTGAGAGGGTTAGAAACTGGCAAAACGGTCACGAAAGGAGAGGCTGGAAGGAGGGAGCGGGCTGCCTCATTAGGGGGAGAGTAAATGGGAGTATGTAGTAAGGTGTATATAAGCTTATATATGACAGACTGATTTGATTTGTAAACTTTCACTTAAAGCACAATAAAAATTATTTAAAAAAATATTTATTTGACTCTACTTGGTGTTTGGATACATAGATGCAACAACGTTTCTCAAGGCACTTATATTTTAGAAATTTAAACTCATGATTACAGACTTAAGTGCAAATCCAATCTCAATCACTTATAGATTAGGTATGTTTGGCAGAATAAGGGCCTTTCTGAGATAGATCCTTCATAGCTTTACATATTATCACACTGTTGTTGTTATTAGGTGCTGTCTAGTTGGTTCTGACTCATAGCAACCCTATGCACAACAGAAAGAAACACTGCCGAGTCCTGAGCCATCCTCACAATCATTATGCTTGAGCTCATCGTTGCAGCCACTGTGTCGATCCACCTTGTTGAGGGTCTTCCTCTTTTCAGCTGACCCTGTACTCTGCCAAGCATGATGTCCTTCTCCAGGAACTGATCCCTGCTGACAACATATCCAAAGTATGTAAGACGAAGTCTCGGAATCCTTGCTTCTAAGGAGCATTCTGTTTGTACTTTCAAGACAGATTTTTTTGTTCTTTTGGCAGTCCATGGTATATTCAATATTCTTCCCCAACACCACAATTCAAAGGTGTCAATTCCTCTTCTGTCTTCCTTATTCATTGTCCAGCTTTCACATGCATATGATGTGATTGAAAATACCATGGCTTGGGTCAGGCGCACCTTAGTCTTCAAGGTGACATCTTTGCTCTTCAACACTTTAAAGAGGTCCTTTGCAGCAGATTTACCCAATGCAATGCGTCTTTTGATTTCTTGCCTGCTGCTTCCATGGCTGTTGATTGTGGATCCAAGTAAAATGAAATCCTTGACAACTTCGATCCTTTCTCCATTTATCTTGATGTTGCTCATTAGTCCAGTTTTGAGGATTTTTGTTTTCTTTATCTTGAGGTGCAATCCATACTGAAGGCTGTGGTCTTTGATCAGTAAGCGCTTCAAGTCCTCTTCACTTTCAGCAAGCGAGGTTGTGTCATCTGCATAATGCAGGTTGTTAATGAGTCTTCCTCCAATGCTGATGCCCCGTTCTTCTTCATATAGTCCAGCTTCTCAGATTATTTGCTCAGCATACAGATTGAATAGGTATGGTGAAAGAATACAACCCTGATACACACCTTTCCTGACTTTAAATCAGTCAGTATCCCCTTATTCTGCCCAAACAACTGCCTCTTGATCTATGTAAAGGTTTCTCATGAGCACAATTAAGTGTTCTGGAATTCCCATTCTTTGCAATGTTATCCATAATTTGTTATGATCCACACAGTCGAATGCCTTTGCATAGTCAATAAAACACAGGTAAACATCCGTCTGGTATTCTCTGCTTTCAGCCAGGATCCATCTGACATCAGCAATGTTATCCCCAGTTCCACATCTTCTTCTGAAACTGGCCTGAATTTCTGGCAGTTCCCTGTCAATATATTGCTGCAGCCATTTTTGAATTATCTTCAGCAAAATTTTGCTTGCGTGTGATATTAATGATATTGTTCTATAATTTCCACATTCAGTTGGTTCACCTTTCTTGGAAATAGGCACAAATATCGATCTCTTCCAGTCAGTTGGCCAGGAAGCTGTCTTCCATATTTCTTGGCATAGACGAGTGAGCTCCTCCAGGGCTGCATCTGTTTGTTGAAACATCTCAATTGATATCCCATCAATTCCTGGAGCCTTGGTTTTTGCCAATGCCTTCAGAGCAGCTTGGATTTCTTTCTTCAGCACCATTTGTTCCTGATCATATGCCACCTCTTGAAATGGTTGAACATCAACTAATTCTTCTTTGTATAGGGACTCTGTGTATTCTTTCCATCTTCTTTTGATACTTCCTGAGTTGTTTAATATTTTCCCCATAGAATCCTTCACTATTGCAACTCGAGGCTTCAATTTTTCTTCAGTTCTTTCAACTTGAGAAATGCCAAGTGTGTTCTTCCCTTTTTCTTTTCCATCTCCAGCTCTTTGCACACGTCATTATAATACTCTACTTTGTCCTCTCGAGTCGTCCTTTGAAATCTTCTGTTCAGTTCTTTTACTTCGTCAATTCTTCCTTTTGCTTTAGCTGCTTGACGTTCAAGAGCAAGTTTCAGAGTCTCCTCTGACATCCTCCTTGGTCTTTTCTTTCTTTCCTGTCTTTTCAATGACCTCTTGCTTTCTTCATGGATGATGTCCTTGATGTCATTCCACAACTCATCTGGTCTTTGGTCATCAGTGTGCAATGCATCAAATCTATTTTTCAGATGGTCTCTAAATTCAGGCAGGATATACTCAAGGTCATATTTTGGCTCTCGTGGACTTGCTCTGATTTTCTTCAGTTTCAGCTTGAACTTGCATATGAGCAACTGATTGTTCCACAGTCGGCCCCTGGCCTTGTCCTGACTGATGATATTGAGCTATTCCATTGTCTCTTTCCACAGATATAGTCAATTTGATTTCTGTTTTCCATCTGGTGAGGTCCATGTGTATAGTTGCCGTTTATGTTGGTGAAAGAAGGTATTTGCAATGAAGAAGTCACTGGTCTTGCAAAATTCTATCATTCGATCTCCAGCACTGTTCCTAAGGCCATATTTTCCAACTACTGATCCTTCTTTGTTTCCAACTTTCGCATTCCAATTGTCAGTAATTGCCAATGCATCTTGATTGCATGTTCGATCACTTTCAGACTGCAGCGGCTGATAAAAATCTCCTATTTCTTCATTTTTGGCCCTAGTGGTTGGTGCATAAATTTGAATAATAGTCATATTAACTGGTCTTCCTTGTAGGCATATGGATATTATCCTACCACTGACAGCATTCTACTTCAGGATAGACCTTGAAACGTTCTTTTTGACAATGAATGCAACACCATTCCTCTTCAAGTTGTCATTCCCAGCATAGTAGACTATATGATTGTCTGATTCATAATGGCCAATACCAGTCCATTTCAGCTCACTAATGCCTAGGATACCAATATTTACACATTCCATTTCATTTTTGATGATTTCCAATTTTCCTAGATTCATACTTCATACATTCCAGGTTCTGATTATTAATGGATGTTTGCAGCTGTTTCTTCTCATTCTGAGTTGTGTCACATGAGCAAATGAAGGTCCTGAAAACTTTTCTCCAACCATGTCATTAAGTTCGACTCTACTTTGAGGAGGCAGCTCTTCCCCAGTCATCTTTTGAGTGACTTCCAAACTGGGGGGGCTCATATTCCAGCACTATATTACATTAGGCAATCTATAACAAGTGTCTAGCAGGAGTATCTGGCTTATACTGGGCTTCACAAATAAGAATTATAAGTTAATGGTGAAAAGTAGAGAGTCTGGATTCAAATCACCTGGTTTTAAATCTACCTCCCCACTGCTTGACCTTGGGAAAGTCACTTAACCTCCTTGTGTTTCACTTTTTCTACTGTAAAATGAAGATAAGAATAATATCAATCTCAGATAGTTATTAGAAGGAAATTTGTTAATTCATGTAAAGTACTTAGAATAGTACTTGACCCATATTTAGAGCTACTTATATGTTTCCATCATTTGTATGAGAACAATTTTATTCTCATTATTATTATTAAATTTGATCTGCACACAAATGACTGTAATACAAGACAAAAAATGATGAGCTCCAGTACAGATTTACAGATAAATTGCTACAGAATTTGATGAAAGCAGAATATTTTAGACCGAGGGATGAGGAAAGGTTTCAAGGAAATAGAACAGCATTGCAGCATGCTGAGTTGAGAAGTAAGGAGACCTATGGGCAGATGAAAGCATGTTAGAAAAACTACTTATAAACTGCACATAATTCCCCCATTGGTAATGTGAAGATATAGCGAATGATAGAATTACGAATATGGGTTAAGGTAAAACATGGAAGAATTTGAACAGCAAACTATAGA
The DNA here is from genome assembly GCF_024166365.1 of Elephas maximus indicus. NCBI lineage: Eukaryota > Metazoa > Chordata > Mammalia > Proboscidea > Elephantidae > Elephas > Elephas maximus. The sequence continues at coordinate 84,311,440 of NC_064825.1, forward strand.
CTGTGAACTTTATTTAGCCAGCAGTGGGGAATCTCAGCCTGGTAGAATCTCTGAGAGCCTTGTAGAGGGAAGAGACAGAAACACCAGCCAGGAAGTTTCTGCATAGCCCTACCTGAGTACATAGGAGACCTTCACTAGATTAGCAGCAGTGGGAGATGGAATGAAGCCAATTTCTAGGCATTATGGTTCAAACAAATGTTAATTTTTTAATGGATTTATGCTGCGAAATTAAATGCCTTTCTTTTCTTTCCTTTCTTTATCCATGTCCACATCTCCTTTTTGTGAAAGTTGTATAGCCCTTACCTGAAGAGTTTGAAAATGCAGATGCCTAAAAGGAACAGGCAGCCCACCTACATAGATAAAAAAAATAATAATAATAGATAAAAAGGGCTTGATGTAGCAAGGCTGTCAAGAACCCAGGATTTCATGACCTGGCTTAAATGTATGATCACCATGCAGCTCCAGGTAATTATTGCCATGTAGAAAGGTAGGCCAGCTCTGCCAACTATTCTGATAGTTTCAACATAAATATAAATCTGGATCTTAAAACATGAAAATTCCCAATTCTTACATGTTGGCAACTACCTTGGAAATTTAAAAACTCTAGGCCAAAAAAAAAACATATCTGTAGGCCAAACATGACATGTGGGTCACCAGTTTGTGAGATCTGTCTAACTCTGTTATCTGGCAAGGTAATAGAGCATTCTGATTATTCAGCACTCTGACTGAGTTGCCACATGTTATATAAGGCTTCCCAACCTTCCAAGAATAGGAATAAATGAGCTACACTGAACACAAAGCTCTATTTAACATTCCCAAACTTACTCTCATCATTCAAACATTTATTCACTCAACAAATATTATCTAGTTATGTTTCACACACTCTGATAGCCATTTGGGGAGATATAATTATGAATGAGATAGCCCTGATATCAAAGAGTTCACAACTTGGTAGAGGAGTAAACGCAAACATAGATGGTTACAGCACAAATCAGTTTGACAACTCTGAATCATTTAGTGCCTCAAGAGTATCAATGGTCAACATACAGAAAACATGGAGGATGGAAGTTGGTAGCATTTACCAACTATATTCTAGAAGTTCTTTTGTAGAACTTCAACTTTAAATACTTGGCAATTTGTCAGAAAGACCAAGTCAGACTCTCGGGCCAGATTCTTTTCTAGCTTCCATCTTTTCCAAAAGTGCTTTCTCTTAAGACAGTGTTTTCAAAAAATTGTGGAATAGGATATGCCTTTTCAAGATAAATAGTGCTATTCTAAATTCCTGGACCAGTGAATTGAGTTTCTTGGGTAGAGAGTAGAAAGTGGGAAGTAGGAATAGGGATCACTCTGGATCACTTATGGGGAATACTCTATTCTCATTCAGTATAAATCAATATCTCTCCTAAAACAATTCTTCATTGCTACCCTAAAGAACAAGGTACACAATGTGTTCTGCTCTGGTCAATACTATTCAGCAACTTGAGAAACTATCAAAGAAGTAATTATAAAAATGAAAACAATATTTATCTACCTTTCTTCCCAAACATGCAGTTTACCTGGAGATATATATATATATATATATATATATATATATATATATACACATTAAAAAAAATTTAAAAACAATAAAAATATTGTCTTTAAACTCTTTTCTCCCTCTGGCATTAGATCTGATGGAGGTGAAAGGTATACATTTTCATATGCAATTCTGTATATGTATTTGGGGGAAAGAGGTAATTACTTACTTTTGAATATGAAATCAGTATCAGAATAACTTACCCAACCCCCCTCCCCCCCCAACTCCCAATACTTGGTGTTCATTAAAGGCTGTTTGTAGAAAGAAATCATGATTTAATTTTTATAGTTGATATTTTCAAGGATACTGGCAGGGCATTACTAGGGAATTTATAAGTGAAAAAATAAGATGTAAAAGTATAAAGTCCTTGGCTCAATTGTCTATGGAATAACTATTTTTCCTCTTTGATAACGTCATGTACTCCAAGTTGTGTAGAGGACAGGAACTGAATGGAGTATGATTAATCACTACACTATTGTCATCTCTAACTAATAACAACATTGACATCAACCCTGGTGTAAAAAGCTTCTCTGGGCATATTTGTCTGCCTTTGGCATAAATTAGGGATGTATACAAGTAGTAACACACACACAATAAACTTTGTGCCTTGAGAGGAACAGAAATTGTTATTAGTTTGTCACTGCAGGCTACAGAGTGTGAAACCAGTAAGAAATCAGGCCAGTTCTTGACGTCAGTTATTCCTAATTTGGAGCAGTTGAGTGCATCTTTGATTTATGAGCAAAGGCTGATCATTGATTAAGCTGCAGGGGTGTTTCCTATGGTGTTCCTTTGGCCTTATTACTGTGAATAGCAATGCGTTGTCAGGTTGCTTTTTGTTTTGTTATTTTCCTTTTCCAGAAGACCCTGAATTAAAATCTTGTGAAATTGGTTACAACCAAAAGCAATCATTTTGACAAGCCAAGTAAACTCCTCAAGTATTACACATTTCCTCATTAGGCTGTTTCAATTTAAATGAAATATCACTTACAACAAAATACAGTTGGTGCAGATATTTTCTCAGGGTGTAAGGAAGTTGAGGTATATTTTAATATTTGATAAAAATTAATGACCGTTATGCAACCTTAAGTAAATACCGAGGCTGTGATGAAGAGAGACAGAAAGAATATATACATTATAGAAGGACTGAATTAATCAATTCTGGCACTATAGCCTCTAATCATTATTTGTTATATAAAACTCCCAGGTCCTAGATGTCTCATTTTCTATCCCAAGGTATTTCCTAAATGTGAACAGTTTTCTCACAAGATAAATTTAGATGTAATCTGTAAAGATAAAATTAGAAAATAATCATCATTTCTACAGTGGAAACTTACTGAACTTATTATGTGTCAGGTAGTATACCAAACATTTTACAAATGATCTAGTGTATAGTTGTAGAGACCTGTTTAAGTATGCTCTAGAACCATTCCCTTTTAAGAGACTCTAGAGTCAGAGTATTTTTAAAGAACTTGTCTGTCTTCAGACAATATCCCTGACTCCACCTGAATCTATGGAATTACTTCTTTATAAGAAAAAAAAAAAGTTCTCTTAAATTATTTTTTTATGTTGAAAATGCACAAGATTGTTTCTACTATAAATCTATACTTTTGAATATGGGGTGTAGTTTTCTGTCGCCCATGGGTTGCCATCTTCCCAAGAGTTTTGTCTGTATTCCAGATGCCAGCTTTGGCTTTTCTGTTTTAAATTAAAATGGTTTGAGCCCCGTGTTTCACTTCCTTTGAGAAATCTAACGCCCTCTCCAACATTTCTCATGGTATTTCCTTGCCCTGAGTTGCTGACCCTGCTGGGTTCTCTCACTTTCATGAGGTATCTCTTTCTATTCTCTGTTCAATGTCAACTCAAATGTGGAAATTGGTTACTTCGTGATATTTGTGCAACTGTGACAAGAAAGCATATGGTGCATAGAAGACTTTGCTGACATTTTGGAGTGGTGGAGAAAAGTTTTCTTTGAACAATGAATAGAACATAAAGTTAAATATTAGATTCTTTTTTATATGAGTCCCTCTGTGAACCCACCCCCAGTAAGCAATTTCTGATCGACCATCTTGTTCTGCAGAATCATCCTCCTGCCTTGTTGCTGATTCCTACTTTACCCTCTTCCCTCCCTTGCTCTCTCTTACCACATCCTTTCTGCATGCTATGTACATTTCTTTGTACTTTGAAATACACTATGTATGCTTAGTATGTTTGTTTGTTTATCTATTTGTTTATGCCCCAGGAATGTTGTCAGGAGGGATCAGTCCCTACAGTAGGACATCATGCTTGGTAAAGTACAGGGTCAGCAGAAAAGAAGAAGACTTTCAATGAGATGGATTGACAAATGGCTGCAACAATGGGCTCAAGCATAACAACAATTGTGAGCATAGTGCAGGACCAGGCAGTGTTTCGTTCTGTGGTACATAGGGTCTCTATGAGTAAGAACTGATTCGATGGCAGCTAACAACAAGAATCTGCATCCCACATTCAAACTCACCTAACAATACGCTTTTCCTAACAAAGACATTTCCCTCCCTAAAATGTAACACTGTTCCAATCGTTTAAAGAGAGAGTAACATTTGTTACCAAGTGCAGACAACTAAACCAACATAGATAATAAAATGTTAGAACATGTAACATAACCTGAAAATAAATACACATGCATTGTTAATTACTTAACTTTTACACACTTAGATACACTTCTGCCATTTTCTTTCTCAACTCCTTAGAGACCAGCTCTGCTGTCATTACAGATGTAAATATTTTTAGGCTTATTTAAAGATAAAAATTAAAATAAGCTGGCAATTTTTTATTGGATAGGGAAGATAATGAAATGCTTATTTTTTAAGCATCTGAAGAATCCTTAGTATAATGCAAGCTGTTCACATTCATTCTTTTTCTTCATTATAATAAAACTGAGAAGTAGGAATTACTGACACCACATAACTGATGAGAAAACTGAAGCTCAGTTTGGTCGAGAAAGTTAAGTCCCAGGGCTGTTAAGCAATAAAACCAGGATTTCAAGCCACACCTGATTGACTAATCTCATGTAATTCTATTTGGAGATTCTGAGCATAGTCATCCTTAATACGTCTCATTTCCAGTATCCCTTAATAAGATGTCAGACGTGAAAAATAAAGACATCTTGCTGAGGCTCTATTTCTTTAACTTAGCTGTGGCTCGTTAAGAAAATAAATTATTTCCAGAATTGAGAAAGGATGCAAAAACTTCTTTACATGTCACAAGGTTAAAGGAAAACAGAAAAAAAAAACAATGAGCAAAGGGGAGCTTAGGTGACAGATGCTGGGACAGATTGTGTGCCTTCTCCCCAGCCTCAGTCTAGAAAGAAAGGGAGGAGAAAGAGAAAGACAGAGAACAAAACCTGATCCATCTACACATGGGGCATTTTAGGTCTCCTCTGGCATAGCCGATACATATCTTCCCTAAAAATACATTGCAAATGTTCTATGATCTGCTTTACACCTCTCCTGTCAGCCAGAGTATGACAACTGGCGCCTTGCCTACTGCCTCAAGCTTCTGATGGTTCAATATGTCAATGTTTAATTGCAGTTGTTTAAAACAAACCTCAACTCTCTCCTCTCTGGGTAAACTGGGCTTGTTAAGTTTCTCAGGAAATACAATATAAACATTTAAAATCTATATTTTCACTTCCACTCTTGTGAGGTATTTTGAATTCTTCTGTCATTTCCTCTCTTGTGTGAGGTATCTCATGGTTTATATGTGGCTCCTCTTACCACTCCTTGCTTTGTTTTGTTTTGCCCATTTTTTTTTTTTATTTTTATTGTCCTTTAGATGAAGGTTTACAGAACAAATTAGTTTCTTGTTGAACAGTTACTACACATATTGTTTTATGACATTGGTTAACAACTTCACGACATGTCAACACTCTCCCTTTTAGACCTTGGGTTCCCTATTACCAGCTTTCCTGTTCCCTCCTGCCTTCTAGTCCCTGAGCCTGGGCTGGTGTGTCCCTTTAGCCTCCTTTTCTTTTATCTGCCTATCTAATCTTTGGCTGGAGACTGAACCTAGGAGTGACTTCATTACTGAGCTAAAAGCGTATCCAAGGACCATATGCTTAGGGTTTCACCAGTTTCTCTAAGGCCAGTAAGTCTGATCTTTTTTGGGGGAGTTAAAATTTTTGTTCTACATTTTTCTCCAGCTCTTGTGATACCTGTTAGAGCAGCCAGTGGTGGCAGCTGGGCACCATCTAGCTGTACTGGACTCAGTCTTGTGGAGGCCCTGGTGGATGAGGTCCATTAGTCCTTTGGACTAATCTTTCCCTTGTAGCTTTAGTTTTCTTCATTCTTCCTTGCTCCTGAAGGGGTGAGACAAGTGGAACATCTTAGATGGCTGCTTACAGGCTTTTAAGACTTCAGATGCTACTCACCAAAGTAGAATGTAGAACATTTTCTTTATAAACTGTTATGCCAATTGAGGTAGATATTCCCCAGACCATGGTCCCCACAGCCCTTAGCCCTGTAATTCCATCCCTCAGGGAGTTTGGATGTGTCTATGGAGCTTCCATGACTTTGCCTTGTACAAGTTGTGCTAGCTTCCCCAGTATTGTGTACTGTCTCACCCTTCACCAATTTACAACTTACCTATTGTCCATTCAGTGTTTTTCCATCCCCACCCCTCCCCTCCCTCATGACCGTCAAAAATTGTTTCTTTTTGTGTGTAAACCTTTTCACGAGCTTTTATAATAGTGGTCTCATACAATATTTGTCATTTTGTGATTAACTTATTTCACTTAGCATAATGCTCCCCAGCTTCATCCATGTTATGAGATGCTTCGCAGATTCATCACTGTTCCTTATCTTTGGGTAATATTCCACTGTGTGTATGTACCATAGTTTGTTTATCCATTCATCTGTTGATGAGCATCTAGGTTGTTTCCATCTTTTTGCTATTGGGGACAGTGCTGCAATGAGCATGCGTGTGCATATGCCTGTGCCTGTGACGACTCATTTCTCTAGAATATATTCCCAGGAGTGGGATTGCTGGATCATATGATATTTCTATTTCTAGTTTTCTAAGGAAGTACTATATTGTTTTCCAAAATGGTTGTATCATTTTGCATTCCCACCACCAGTGCATAAAAATACCTATCTCCCCGTAGCCTCTTCAACATTTGTTATTTCCTGCTTTTTTGATTCGTGACAGTAATGCCGGGGTGAGATGGTATCTCATTGTGGTTTTGATTGGCATTTTTCTAATGGCTAGTGATTGCAAGCATTTCCTTGTATGTCTGTTTTCTGCTAGAAAGTTTTCTTTGGTGAAGTGTCTGTTTATTTCCTTTGCCTATTTTTTTAATTGGATTATTTGTCTTTTCTTTGCAGAGGTGTTGGATTTTCCTGTAGATTTTAGAGATTGGAACTTTGTCTGATTTGTAATGGTCAATTTTTTTTTTTCCTCAGTCTGTAGGTTCTTTTTACTCTTTTGGTGAGAATAATTGTTTAATTTTTAGAAGATTCCAGGTATATAGCTTATCTTTTGGAGTTCGTGTGTTTTTTGTTATGGTTTGTATTCTGTTAATGCCGTGTATTAGGGATTTTAGTGTTTATTCTATTTTTTCTTCTATGAACTTTATAGTTTTTGGCTTTATATATAGGTCTTTGATCCATTTTGAGTTAGTTTTTGTATACGGTGTGAGGTATGGGTCCTGTTTCATTTTTTTTGCAGATGGACATCCAGTTTTGCCAGCACCATTTGTTAAAAAGACTCTTTTTCCTCATTCGATGAACTTTGAGCCCTTATCAAAGATCAGGTGACTGTAGGTGGATGGATTTACATCTGGGTTCTCAATTCTGCTCCATTGGTCAATGTACCTGTTGTTGTACCAGTACTAGATTGTTTTGACTGCATAACCGTATAGTACGTTCTGAGGTCAGGTAGTGCAAGTCTTCCTACTTTCTTTTTCTTCTTCAATAGTGCTTTACTTCTCTGGGCTTCTTCCCTTTCCATATAAAGTTAATGAATAGTTTTTCCATCTTTTTAAAGAATGTTGTTGGTATTTGGATTGGGATTGCATTGAATTTGTAAATTGCTTTGGATAGAATTGTCGTTTTCATAATATTGAGTCTACCTATCCTTGAGAATGGTATGTTTTCCCATTTATGTAGATCTCTTTAGGTTTCTTGCAGTAGTGTTTTGTAGTTTTCTTTGCATAGGTCTTTTATATTTCTGATTAGATTTGTTCCTAAGTATTTTATTTTTTTAGGGGATTCTCTTAGTAATTTAGAGCTGCTATAGCAGAAATACCACAAGTGGATGGCTTTAACAAACAGAAATTTATTTTCTCACAGTAAAGTAGGCTAAAAGTCCAAATTCAGGGCATCAGCTCCAGGGGAAGGCTCTCTCTCTCTCTCTCTCTCTTTCAGCCGTGGAGGAGGGTCCTTGTCCTCAATCTTCTCCTGGTTGAGGAGCTTCTCAGATGCAGGGACCCCAGGTCCAAAGGATGCACTGTGTTCCTGGTGCTGTTTTCTTGGTGGTATGAGGTCCCCCTGTCTCTCTGCTCTCTTCTTTCTTTTATATCTCAAGAGATTGCCTCAAGACATAATAAAGTCTTGTAGGTGGATTCCTGTCTCAGTAACACAACTGCTGCCAATCCTCTCTCATTAACATCATAGAGGCAAGATTTACAAAATATAGGAAAATCACAGAATCCTGGGAATCATGGCCCAGTTGAACTGATACACACATTTCTGGGGGTGATATAATTCAATCCATGGGAGGGCTATTATAAATAGTATTGTTTTCCTGATTTCCTTTTCATCATTCTCTTTATTGGTGTATAGGAATCCAACTGATTTATGTGCTTATCTTGTATCCTAATACTATGCTGAACTTCTCTATCAGCTCCAGTAGCTTTCTCATGGAGTCTTTTAGGTTTTCTATGTATATAAAAAAAAAAAAAAAAACCTTTTTTTTTTTATATGTATAAAATTTTTTTTTTTATTCACAAATAGTGACAGCTTAACTTTTTCATTACCAATTTGGATGACCTTTATTTCTTTTTCTTGCCTTATTGCTCTAGCTAGGACTTCAAGCACAATGTTAAATAGGAGTGGTGATAAAGGGCATCCTTGTTCCTATTCTCAAGGGGAATGTTTTCAGCCTCTCTCTGTTAAAAATGATGTGGGTTTTTGTTTTTGTATAGGTGCCATTTATTATGTTGAGAAATTTCCCTTCTTTACCTATTTTATTGAGAGTTTTTATAGGAGTGGTGTTGGATTTTGTCAAATGCCTTCTTTGGATTGATTGAGATGATCATGTGATTCTTTTCTTTTCTTTCCTTTTATTTATGTGGTGGATTACATTGATTGATTTTTTTAATGTTGAACCATGCTTGCATACTTGGTATGAATCCTACTTGGTTGTGGTGTATTATTTTTTGGATATGATGCTGAATTCTCTTGGCTAGAATTTTGTTGTTAATTTTTACATCTATATTCATGAGAGATACTGGTCTGTAATTTTCTTTTTTTGTGGTATCTTTGCCTGGTTTTGGTATCAGGGCTATGCTGGCTTCATAGAATTAATTCAGAAATATCACTTCCTTTTCTGTGTTCTGAAATAGTTTGAGTAGTCCTGGTGTAAGTTCTCTGACAGTTTGGTAGAATTCTCCACTGGAGCCATCTGGGCCAGGGCTTTTTTTGTTGGGAGGTTTTTTTTTTTTTTTTTTGATTACCTTTTCAATCTCTTCTCTTGTTACGGGTCTGGTTAGATTTTCAACAACATTTTGTGTTAGTTTGGGTAGGTAGCGTGTTCCTGGAAATTTATCCATCTCCTCTAGGTTTTCAATTTTTTTTTTGAAGTATAGTTTTTCATAATACTCTGTTATGATCATTTTTATTTCAGTTGGATCTGTTGTAATGTCCCCCATTTCTTTTTTGGGTTATTTGTGTCCTCTCCTGTTTTTCATTTGTCACTTTGGCCAGTGGTTTGTCAATTTTGTTGATCCTTCAAAGAACCGACTTCTGGTTTTGTTGATTCTTTCTGCTGTTTTTCTATTCTCTATTTCATTTATTTCTGCTCTGATCTTTATTATTTCCTTTCTTTTGGTGGCTGTGGGCTTCTTTTGCTGTTCTCTTTCTATTTGTTCAAGTTTTTAGCTAATGCTTTGATTTCGCCCCTTCTTTTTTGATGTGTGCATCTAGTGCTATAAATTGATCTCTGAGGACTGCCTTTGCAGTGTCTCAAAGATTTTGGTATGATGTGTTTTCATTCTTGTTTGATTATAGGAATTTTTTTATTCCATCTCTGATTTCTTCTATTACCCAGTGGTTTTTAAGCAGGGTGTTATTTAGTTTCCAAGTAACTAATTTTTTTTTCTTTGCCCTTCCTGTTAATTTCTACCTTGATGGCATTATGGTCAGAGAAGATACTTTGTATTATCTCAATGTTTTGGATTTTGTTGAGGGTTGCTTTGTGGCCTAAGAAGTGGTCTATTCTGGAGAATGTTCCATGTGCTTTAGAAAAGAATATGTACTTTGCACCTGTTGGGTGGAGTGTTCTAAATATGTCTATGAGAACAAGTTGGTTGATTGTGCCCTTTAGCTTTTCTGTATCTCTGCTGAGTTTCTTTCTAGATGTTCTGTCCTTTACTGAGAGTGGTGTGTTGAAGTCTCCTACTATTTTTGTGGAACTGTCAGTTTCTCCTTTCAGTGATATTGGAGCTTGTTTTATGTATTTTGAAGCCCTGTCAGTGAGTGTGTAGATGGTTATTATGGTTATGGCTTCATGACGGATCATCCCTTTAATCACTATATAGTCTCCTTCTTTGTTTTTTATGGTGGATTTTTAAAGTCTTAAATAGTTTTAAAGTCTATTTTATCTGAGATTAGTATTGCCACTTCTGCTCTTTTTTGGTTGCTGTTTGCTTGATATATTTTTTTCTATCCTTTGATTTTTAATAAACTTATGTCTTTGTTTCTAAGGTGTGCCTCTTGTATACAGCATATTGATGGATTTTTTTTTTTTTTTAATCCTTTCTGTCTTTATGGATGCATTTAGGCCACTTACACTCAGTGTAATTATTGATAGGTGTGAGTTTATTGCTGTCATTTTTAGTGTTTCTTTTTTTAGTGGTGCTGATGTTTTCTTTGTTCCTCTTACTTTCTTGTGCTAAATCTCTTTTGTTTGTGGATTTTTTTTTCTTTTGTAGATTTTGTTTTTACTGAGACTTTATGTTTCTCTTTTTTATTTTGATGTGTAGGTTTGTTAACATTTTTTGGGGTTACCTTGAAATTTATCCTTACCTTCCTAGGTTGGAACGAGTCTATTATTACCTGGTATCACCTTGCTTTCCTCTCCATTAGAAAGTTCTTTACCTAAACCATTTACTCCCTCTTTTATTGTTCTGACATTGTTGTCATTTGCAGATTAACCTCTCTGGTCCCCTGTTGTAATTCTTTTGATTTTGGCTAGTCCTTTAGAGTTCATTTCCTTTGATGATATCTGGCTGGTATGATCTTGCATCCTTGATTCAGGCTGTGGTCTGATGTTATTTTGTTCTCAAACCAAAGGATGACCTTTAATAATCCCTGTAAGTTTGGTTTGATTTTTACATATTCCCTTAATTTCTGTTTATCTGGCAATGTCCTAATTTCACTATCATATTTGAATGAGAGTTTTGCAGGATGTATTATGCTTGGTTGGCAATTTTTTTCTTTGAAAGTTTTATGTATGCCATCCCATTGTCTTCTTGCCTGCATGGTTTCTGCTGCATAATCAGATCTTAGTCTTATTGTTTTCCCTGTTTATGCAATTTTTTGTTTTCCTCAAGCTGCTCTCAGGATTCTTTCTTTGCCTTTGGTTTAGCAGGTGTGATTATGATCTGCCTTGGTGATTTTCTTTCAATTTTATCCTATATGGACTTCACTGAGCTTCTTGGATGGTCAGCTTTTCATCTTTCATGATAGTAGGGAAGTTTTCTGTCAGCAATTCTTCAATGACCCTGTGTTTTCATTTTCTCCCCATTCCGAAACTTCAACCACTCAAAAATTTTTGCTTTTGATTGTATTCTGCATCACTCTCAGGGTTTCTTCATTCTTTTTTCTGATTTTTCCTCAAAGCTGTATCCTAGTGTTTGTCTTCAATTTCACTGATCCTATCTTTGTTTCAGACATGATCCTCAGCCCTTCTGTGACAGCATTCATTTCTGAAATTTTGTTGTTTATCATTTGGATTTCTAATTTTTTTGTGTGGTTTCTAGTCGCAAATTTATTTTAGCATTTTATTCCTGTATTATTTTCCTGAATTATTCCATTTTTGTCTATATTTTCCATGAATTTGTCTGCCTTTTCCATAAATTTGTCTATTTTTTCCTCATTTTTGTCTAATTTTTTATTCAACTTTTGGATAGCTCTGAATATTAAAGATTTGAATTCCATATCAAGTAGTTTTAGTCCCTTTTCTTCTGCTAGAAAGTCTTCTGATGTTTTATTTTAGATGTCTACTAGAACCATCTGTCTTGTTTTTTCATATGTTTTGATACTGTCTACTGTCTTCAGGACACTGAGTAATTATTTTCTTCATTATTGATTGTAGATTTGTTTGTTTTGTCCTGCTTTTTTCTTTTATTTGGTTATGTCTGAGCAGGCAGGCTGTGTGTTCTTTGTTGTTTGCTCACCTGTGGGCATGATACTTTTCACCTCCTTGTCCAATGGGCAGGGCCAGTTGCTCAGCTATGGTGCAGCAGGACAGGTCCAGCTGAAGGGGAGGGGCTAGGGCAGGTTGTTTGTGGCAAGTACTAGGGTAGATAGGGCCAGCCAGGAGTCAGTGCAGGGCAGGTACTGGTAGGCCATGCATGTGCTGCTCAGCAGTGTGATGTTCAGCACACAGTGCAGATAGGCAGGAAGGAGGGGGGAGGTTGTGATGTGTGCAGCTGAGTGTCTTAGTCATCTACTGCTGTTATAACAGAAATGCCACAAATGGTTGGCTTTAATGAAAAGAAATTTATCTCCTCACGGTAAAAACCCCATTAAAACCCATTGCCATCGAGTCGATTCTGACTCATAGTGACCTTATAGGAAACCTCACAGTAGAGTAGGCTAAAATCCAAATTCAGGGTGTCAGCTCCAAGGGAAGCCTTTCTCTGTCAGCTCTGGAGGAAGGTTCTTATTTTCAATCTTCTCCTGGTTGAGGATTTTCTCAGGCACAGGGATCCCAGTCCAAAGGATGTGCTCTGCTCCTGGTGCTGCTTTTTTGTGGGATGAGGTCCCCAGCTCTCTGCTTGCTTCCCTTTCTTTTACCTGTTGTAAGATAAAAGGTAGTGTAGGCCACACCTCAGAGAAACTCCCTTTACGTTGTATCAGGGATGTGACCTCAGAAAGGGTGTTACAATTCCATTCTAATCTTCTTTAACATAAAATTACAATCACAAAATAGAGGACAAAGACACAGTACTGGGAATTATGGCCCAGCCAAATTGATACACACATTTTTGGGGGGACATAATTCAATCTATGACAATGGGTATGGGAAAGAAGAGAAACAGGAGTCAAAAACAAACAGAAAGAGTGCTAAGGGAGCTTGCCATTGGAGTGGAGAGATGAGAAACCAAGAAATGGAGAAAAACAAAAAGAAAAAAAAAAGGAGAAAAGGAATAAATAAATATTATCAAAAAAAGAAAGAAAGAAAGAAAAGAAAAGCCCCCGGGGATCCCACCAGAGTGGCTGTAAAGACTGGGGAGTGGCTCCTGTGCCACACAGACCAGCCTGACTAGAAGGGGCTACCAAGCTGTGAAAGGAAAAATCAAACAAGGAAAACAAAACAGAACAAAACAAAAAATTAAAAAGCAGACATGCCCCCAGGGATCCCACTGATGCAGCTGCACAGACCAAGGCAGTGGGTCCCAAACCAGACAGTACAGCTGGGCTATAAGGGACTCCCAAGCCACAAAAAGGAAAACAAAACAAACAAACAAAACAGAAGGCCCCAGGGATCCCACTAGCATGGCAGTGGGTCCAAGGAAGCAGTTGCCCAGCTGAGCAGCACTTCACAGCCTTTCAAGAAGAAGCAAACCTGGCACACAGAGCCAGGTATTTGAGAAAAAGGAGAGGGAGTTGGTGAGAGGCAGGGAGGAAACCAAAAGAAGCCAAAAAAAGCAATACCAGCAACAAACAAATGGCACCGATGGAGTCAGCCAGTGTAGGCAGAGCCAATCCAAGTGGCATGGGGCTGGAGCTGGTGCCTCCTAGCCTAGAGACTGCAGCATGTGGGAAGTGGAGAAGATATAGCAGTGGGGAGAAGGATGGAGGTGGAAAACCATATATCGCTATTTACTGGATGCTCTGTCTCTTGCTCAGAGCTCCATGAAGCTGGTTTCCCATACTCCCTGTCTGCTATTCTCCAATGTGGGCAGGGCAAATCCTAGTGGCATGGACCCTGCTCTTTCTGGCTGGGTGAATGACAGTAGCCAGCTAGGAAGTAGTGGAGGCCAAGCAGCAGGGGGGAGAAGGATAGGGGGTGGAAAAGCATATATCGCTGGTTACCAGGTGCTCTGTCTCCTGCTGGGAGCTCGGTGAAACTATTTTCCTGTACTCCCTGTCTGCCAGTCTCTGATGGGAGTCCAAGATGGTGACTCCATGCTGCATTAGCTGATAGGGGACCTCTGCAAGTATCTCTCTTTGGTCTCTGTTCTCTGTTAGCTTCTTATTCCATTCAGTACTTGGCTGAGTTATTTATCTCTTCATTTGATGCTTAGAGTTCCAGGATTGACATTTGTCTGTGTTTTACTTAGTTTTTCAGGTTTTTCCTGTAGAGGAATGGTGTGGTGCTTCTGTCGATATCACCATGTTGGCTCCACCTCTCCTCCTTGCTTTATATAGTACTATATTTGTTTGTTTGTAAAATCCTCAAAAAGGGAGAAAAATGCCTGTACTAATGTTATAAAGTGAATAAAAAGCTAAGAAAAAAATAATTTTAAACAAATAGAACATGCTTAGTGGTGTCAATAGGATACTAAAATATTTGGACGCAATGTGAAAAGTTTAGTCAATGGATGGGACGTTTTGTGAAGACATTGTGTCTTTTTTTATTGTTTGGTTTTGTTTTATCTCTGGATTTGTCAAATCTATAGGTTGGCTGGAAAACCCGGTGGCGTAATGGTTAAGTGCTATGGCTGCCAACCAAAGGGTCGGCAGTTTGAATCCTCCAGGCGCTCCTTGGAAACTCTAGGGGGCAGTTCTACTCTGTCGTATAGGGTCGCTATGAGTCAGAATCGACTTGACGGCATTGGGTTTGGTTTTTTTTTTTTGGTATAGGTTGGCTGTGTAGATAACTTGAAATATATAGAATCACCTGAGCATGCTTTTAATAATGTTAAGAGATGAAGAGATCAAAAGGTAATTACAGTTTTTGAACATATCAGGTGTTATTTTTAAAGTCTTACATATGTATTATCTCATTTTGTTTCCCACAACAATCAATGAGAGAGCAAAATAATTTAGCATCTCTTTAGTGCTTGGAAACCCCGATGGTGTAGTGATTAAGAGCTATGGCTGCTGACCAAAATGTTGGCAGTTTGAATCCGCTAGGCACTCCTTGGAAACTCTACAGGGCAGCTCCACTCTGTCCTATAACGTCTCTATGAGTTGGAATCCACTCAATGGCAATGGGTTTTTTTTATTTTAGTGCTTACCACTATACCACCCCAAAAGCAAACCAAACCCATGGCCTTTGAGTGGATTCCAACTCATAGCAACTCTATGGGACAGAATAGAACTGTCACATGGAGTTTCCAAGGCTGAAATCCTTAAGGAAGCAGACTGCTACAAGTTCCTCCCATGGACCCACTGGTGGGTTTGAACCTCTGATCTTTCGATTAGCATTAATTGAATGCTTTAACCACTGCACCATCAGGTTTCCACCACCACTATATGAAGCCCTCTAAATACCTTCTGTGATATTATATTTATGACTGCACTATGAAATAAATATTATATACAATTTTTTAGTGGAAAAAGAAAAGTTGAGAGAGTTTATGGAATTTTATCTATAGCCAGAGTTCATTTAATGTAGAGATGGATACGAAATTTATCTCTGAAACTTCAAAATCCATGTTATCTTCACTATGCCAATACAGGGCATGGAGATCATGGTCAGGACTAGAGTCAGAAGTCCAGTTAAAACTGAACATAGAAAGCATTTGTTTTTTTAATTATTTAATAAGAATCTTTTTAATACATTATAGATGAGCAAAGTGCATATACTTCCTGCTAGATGAAAAAAGACAATTGAATGACAACATTTCAACACATCATTTATTCCAGCATAATTCAGAAGGCATCGGTCAGGTACAAAGATCTCAAATTACTAATTGGGACTTGAGAGGACAGGAATTCTTCAGAGATGGGTAGAATGAGTGTTCATCAATCACTTGATATACCTGAGATAATTTCATTTTCTTAACTCTTTACGTGTTAGGAACATGAGGGGTGCTAAGTGTTCTATATTTTTTACATTCTTTAATATTTATAATAACCTTGTCTAGTCTAACGCGTCCCCCACGTGTCTGTCAGTTTGCCCTACTGTGGGGGTTTGTGATGCTGGAAACTATGCCACCGGTATTCAAATACCAGCAGGGTCACTCATGGAGGACAGGTTTCAGCTGAGCTTCCAGACTAAGACAGACTAGGAAGAAGGACCTGGTGGTTTACTTACGAAAAGAATTAGCCAGTGAAAACCTTATGAATAGCAGTGAAACACTGTCTGATATACTGCTGGAAGATAAGCCCCGAGGTTGAAAGGCATTCAAAATGTGACTTGGGAAGAGCTGCCTCCTCAAAGTAAAGTCAACCTTAATGGTGTGGATGGAGTCAAGCTTTAGGGGCCTTCATTCGCTAATGTGGCATGACTCAAAATGAGAAGAAACAGCCACAAATATCCATTAATAATCAAAAGCTGGAATGTACAAAGTATGAATCTAGGAAAATTAAAAGTTGTCAAAAATGAAATGGAACACATAATCATTGATATCCTAGGCATTAGTGAACTGAAATGGACTCATACTGGTTATTTTGAATTGGACAATCATATGGTCTACTATGCCAGAAACGACAACAATGAAAGGAATGGCATTGCATTCATCATCAAAAAGAACATTTCAAGATCTGTCCTGAAGTACAACGCTGTCACTGATAGGATAATATCTGTATGCCTACGTCATGGATTAAATTCTGTCCCCCCAAAATGTGTGTATCAATTTGGCTGGGCCATGATTTCCAGCATTGTGTAGTTGTCCTCCATTTTGTGGTTGTAATTTTATGTTTAAAAGGATTAAGGTGGAATTGTAATACCACCCTTACCCAGGTTACAACCCTGATCTAATGTAAAGGGAGTATCCCTAGGGTGTGGCCTATGCTACCTTTTATCTCTCAAGAGATAAAAAGGAAAGGGAAGCAAGCAGAGAGTTAGAGACCTCATACCACCAAGAAAGCAGTGCTGGGAGCAGAGTGTGTCCTTTGGACCTGCGGTTCCTGCGCTGAGCTTCTTCCAGACCACGGGAAGACTGACAAATCACAAGGACCTTCTGCCAGAGCCAACAGAGAGAGAGAAAGCCTTCTCCTGGAGCTAATGCCCTGAATTTGGACTTGTAGCCTACTTGACTGTGAGAGAATAAATTCTCTTTGTTAAAGCCATCCATGTGTGGTATTTCTGTTATAGCAGCACAAGATGACTAAGACAGCTTACAAGGAAGACCAGTTAATATGACTATTATTCAAATTTACACACCATCCACTAAGGCCAAAGATGAAGAAATTGAAGATTTTTACCAACTTACGCAGTTTATGCAGTCTGAAATTAATTGAACCTGCAATCAGGATGTACTGATAATTACTGGTGATTGGAATTCGAAAGTTGGAAACAAAGAAGAAGTATTGATAGTTGGAAATTATGGCCTTGCAGATAGAAACCATGCCAGAGATTGCATGATAGAATTTTGCAAGGCTAATGACTTTTTCATTACAAATACCTTTTTTCACCAACATAAACAGTGACTATACACATGGACCTCCCAAGATGGAATACACAGGAATCAAATCAACTACATCTGTGGAAAGAGATGATGGAAAAGCTCAATATCATTAGTCAAAATAAGGCCAGGGGCCGACCACAAATTACTCATATGCAAGGTCAAGTTAAAACTGAAGAAAGTTAGAACAAGTTAATGACAGCCAGAGTATGACCTTGAGTATATCCCACCTGAATTTAGAGACCATCTTGAGAATAGATTTGATATGTTGAACACAAATGACAGAAGACCAGATGAGTTGTGGAATGACATCAAGGACAGAATACATGAAGAAAGCAAGATGTCAGTAAAAAGACCGGAGAGAAAGAAAAGACCTAAACAGATGTCAGAAGAGACTCTGAAACTTGCACTTGAATGTACAGCACCCAAAGCAAAAGGAAAAAAATGATGAAGTAAAAGAGCTGAACAGAAGATTTCAAAGGACAGCTCAGGAAGACAAAGCAAAATATTATGATGACATGTGTGCAAAGAGCTGGAGATAGAAAACCGAAAGGGAAGAACAGGCTCGGCATTTCCCAAGCTGAAAGAACTGGAGAAAACATTCAAGCCTCAAGTTGCTATACGGAAGGATTCTATGGGGAAAATATTAAATGACGCAGGAAGCATCAAGAGAAGATGGAAGGAGCACACAGAATCACTATACCAAAAAGAATTGGTGGACATTCAACCAATTCAGGAGGTAACATATGACCAGGAACCAATGGCACTAAGGAAGAAGTCCAAGCTGCACTGAAGGCATTGGTGAAAAACAAGGCTCCGGGAATTGACTGAATACTAATTGAGATGTTTCAACAAAAGGTTACAGCACTGAAAGTCCTCACTTGTCTATGCCAAGAAATTTGGAAGACTCTACCTGGCTGACTGACTGGAAGAGATCCATATTTATGCCCATTCTCAAGAAAGATGGTCCAACCCAATGTGGAAATTATTGAACAATATCCCTATTATCACACACAAGCAAAATTTTGCTGGAGATCGTTCAAAAGTGGCTACCTCAGTATATCAGCAGGGAACAGCCAGAGATTCAAGCTGGATTTAGAAAAGGATGTGGAACCAGGGGTATCATTGCTAAGGTCAGATGGATCCTGGCTGAAAGCAGAGAACACCAGAAAGATGTTTACTTGTGTTTTATTGATTACGCTAAGGCATCTGACTGTGTGGATCATAACAAATTATGGATAACATTTCAGAGAATGGCAATTCTGGAACACTTAATTGTGCTCATGAGGAATCTGTACATGGATCAAGATGTAGTCGTTCAAACAGAAAAAGGGAATACTGCATGGATTAAAGTCAGGAAAGGTGTGTGTAAGGATTGTATCCTTTCACCATACCTATTCAATCTGTATGCTGTGCAAATAATCTGAGAAGCTGGACTGTATGAAGAAGAACAGGGCATGAAGATTGGAGGAAGACTCACTAACAACCTGTGTTATGCAGATGACACAATCTTGCTTGCTGAAAATGAAGAGGACATGAAGCATTTACTGATGGAGATCAAAGGCCACAGCCTTCAGTATGGATTACACCTCGACATAAAGAAAACAAAAATCCTCACAACTGGAGGAATAAGCAACATCATGATAAACAGAAAAGATTGAGGTTGTCAAGGATTTCATTTTACTTGGATCCACAATCAACACCCATGGAAGCAGCAGTCAAGAAATTAAAAGATGAGTTGCATTGGGCAAATCAGCTGCAAGAGATCTCTTTAAAGTGTTAAAAAGCAAAGATGTCACCTTAAGGAGTAAGGTGAGCTTGACCCAAGCCCTGGTGTTCTCAATCACCTCATATGCATATGAAAGCTGGGCAGTGAATAAGGAAGACCAAAGAAGAACTGACGCCTTTGAATTGTGGTGTTGGGGAAGAATACTGAATATACCATGGACTGCCAAAAGAACAGACAAATCTGCCTTGGAAGAAGTACAACCAGAGTGCTCCTTGGAAGCAAGGTGGCAAGATTGGCTCTCACATACTTTGGACATGCTGTCAGGAGGAATGAGTCCCTGGAGAAGGACATCATGATTGGTAAAGTAGAGAGAGTCAGCAAAAAAGAGGAAGACCCTCAATCAGATGGATTGACACACTAGCTACAATAATGGGCTCAAGGATAGCAACAATTGTGAGGATGGCACAGGACCAGGCAGTGTTTCATTCTGTTGTTCATAGGGTCACTATGAGTTGGAATTGACTTGATGGCAGGTAACAACAGTATGACACATTATTAACCTCATTTGACCAGTGAGAAAAGTGAGGCGGTGGTGAACAGTGAAAGTGGAATTCAAACCCAAGCCTTTGATCCTTGACCCTATGCTTGTTCTATAACACTGTGCTGGAAGGCACATATAGAGCCAGTAGCTCTTCCAAGCAAGCTCTTAGAGTTACTCTGTGATTGTGTCTTAGACCAGCACAGGAGCAGAGAATTTTTGTCACTTTAAAGATGAATTTTGCCTTTATTCATTTAATTCATTTCTTAGTGAGTCTTAGGATTTGGCCAGCCTTGCACATTCTGTCAGTTTCTTTGTGTTAGGGACAGGCCAGCCGCCAGAATAATTTACATCCAACGAGCCCCAATTGAACTTGTTTCCCCGGATCACGAAGCACATTGGCATCTACATTTACAACCATTTTCTGCCTTGTTGGTTTCCATCTATTTCAATCACCAATTAATAAGGACATAAACTGGATTCAGTCAACACCTCTGCACACACCACCACCAGCCCTTTTGGTGGCAGGTAGTGAAGCTTTGATGCAAAAGAAAAAATCCGAAACAAGCTGAACTAGAATTGCAATTAAGGCCCATTCACCTATTGGGACCTGGACCGGTAGGAATGACTCTCAAATTTGTAATATCAAATTTGCTTTAGACATGATTTACCTTTCCTATCAAGAATCCTCTAAGGGTCAAACAGCTCTGCCTGTATTTGGGGCCAGATAATTCTTTACTGCAGACACTGCCCTGTGCATTGTAGGCTGCTCAGCAGTATCCAGTGTTTTATCCCCTAGATGTAAGCAGCGCCTCCCTATACTCTCCCTGCCCTTGGTCATGACAATCAAAAATGTCTCCAGAGTCTCCCT
The DNA here is from genome assembly GCF_024166365.1 of Elephas maximus indicus. NCBI lineage: Eukaryota > Metazoa > Chordata > Mammalia > Proboscidea > Elephantidae > Elephas > Elephas maximus. The sequence continues at coordinate 84,332,151 of NC_064825.1, forward strand.
GGGGGACAAAAATCACCCCTTGTTGAGAACCACTGCTCTAACCTTATCAAGCCTTGCCTCTCTGTTTATTCCCCTGGAACTGTAAAACCAGAACAAGTCAAAGAAAATATATGCAGTACTGTGGAGAACCTACAAGGTTCAAACAATTAGGGTCAAATGCTAATAAGTGGTACTGTATCTCCATTTTCTCTTTTATTGTTTTAACACTGCATTGAAAGGTATGTTAATATTCTCAGAAGCTAGTATGCCATACAATTTCTGTCACTGAAATAGCTATGTATACACTTATAACTGTTGATAGTAACAAATAATGTCTTAAGAAGCTAAACCTAGAAACCTTTTGCAACCAATTATTTAATTATTTTTATTTAAAAAGAGCATTTCTTTATTATAACCATATATGTATTATTTATTTAAAAAAAAACTTAAATATGGAGATGACAACAATGAAAAAAACTGCCAACCTTTTGGTTAGCAGCCAAAAGCTTAACCACTGTGCCAACCGGACCCCAAATATATATATAATATATAAATAATACAATTGTCATATATATAAATATAAATTCCATAAGTATATTACTGAAAAATCATTTTTTTTTGTTAGTTGCTATAGCTAATATTTTGTTTTGGTTTATATCATCCTTTTCTTTATACAAATGAAAACTTTTTTAGTAACAGAACTGGATTAAACAGTAATGTACTGTAAACTGTTTTTCTCAAATAAGATATACTGTTTATCTTTCCATGTCATCACATATTTTTTATAGAATAATTTTCCAAGGCTGCATAATGCTGCATGATGAACCACTGTAATTTAAATAATTAATTTCCTACTTCTTTTCACTGTACCGTTATTGTAAGAATTAAACTGCAATAAAATTCTTATAGCTTATCTTTGTATAGACAAAATTTCCCTTTTTCCTTTTAGGATGGATTCCTAGATGAAAAAAATGCTGAGTCAAGGAGTGTACAAGTTCAAGTATACTGAACATATTGCTGTAACAGTCTTCATTCCTATCAGCAAGGCATGAAACTGTCCATATTCCTGTACAATTGCCAGAATTAGCTATTTAGCCATTTCTTTTTTTTTAATTTTCCTTGTAACTTCTATTTCTGTAGCCAATTTCCTCAGTTCCTTGTCTTTTCTATCCTGGTTTTCATTCTTTAAATAGAAGGAAGTTCAATGTGGAAAATAAATAAAAAAATGATTAGTGAAAAGTACAGTTCACTTCCCAACAAGCTTAGAAGCAAGGGGCAATAGCTATGGGGCTCTTGCAAAATATGTAGGAGGAAAATAGCAATAAGAAGATGTAAGAATTGGTCTAAATGATTTTAGGAGCCCTGATGGTATAGTTGAAACTCTGGTGGCATAGTGGTTAAGCGCTATGGCTGCTAACCAAAAGGTCAGCAGTTTGAATCCATCAGGCGCTCCTTGGAAACTCTCTGGGGCAGTTTTACACTGTCCTATAGGGTCGCTATGAGTCGAAATCCACTCCACAGCAACAGGTTTGCTTTGATCGGGAGCTGTAGTGGTTAGGAACTCAGCTGCTAACCAAAATGTCTGGCAGTTCAAATCTACTAGTTGGTCCGTGGAAACCCTATGGGGAAGTTCTACTATGTCCTGTAGGGTCGCTATGAGTCGGAACTGACTTGACAGCACCTTACAACAACTAATAATTTTAGAACCATGACTATTTTTTTTCTTAACCAGTTAGGTAGTATGGCAAAATCAGGAAGTCATACATGTATATGTGCATGTACACATGTGTGTAAGTGTGTGCATGCATGTATGTATGTGTGTGCATGTGTGTGTGTGTAGAATAGAATTAGACTCACAACCAGATACTAAAAATGCTGTAATATTAGAATAAAAATGTAGAAAATTCTAAAATACATTCAGCCTGGGCCTTTTGATAATCAAGTGGATGGGACACTTAAAAAAGAAAACAAAAAAATGAAACTGAGTGGTCTGGTTTTAAAAATCACTCACAGAAATAATATTAAATCCACATAGGCACATATTCAGCAGATATTGGTGTGCATGCAGACACACACACACACGCACATACGCACACACACATTGATCATTGTCCATGCGTGCGTAGAGGGTTATAAAACACGAGGCTGTGCCGGTATCCATTTTACACATTCTCAGCATACCTATTTTAATTCTACTGAGCAAACTTTACATTTATGTATCAGTTTCTGCAGGTCTTTGCTAAGGAAGGCTTTCGTTGAGTGAATGTAATTACGACATTCAAACCTTATCACTGTCTTCATTTTCTTCTCACGAAAATATAATTGTTTCATTTCAACAAAGCCTTGTGTGTGAAATGAAGAGCAAACTATGGAATTCTCTGTAGTCAGGAAATAAGTATTACATACAGGCAATTCCTTCCCCTCGGGAGTTGCCCAGGAGTTGGGGAGAATATCCACCTGCCCAGTCAGCCAAGAGAAGTGCTTACAGGTAGAGTAAAAACAAGATATTTAATTATTTCAGCAGGAGATAGGAGCAGAAAAGGATAAAAAATATATGTATTATTAGCTGAGAAGGCAGTGCTACTCCATTAAAGCTGATCACCCCTAATAAGAAATATAAACAAATTAATCAGGTAAGGAGGACCAACAGACCTAGAAAGGCACTGTTAAGTGACTCTCCCTCATTTCGAGATATATAATCTTTTCCAGTAAAATGAATGGTCAGGGGAAAGGGCTGGCACCAGTGGGGAGAGAATCAAGGTCAAGACCAAACTTTAGGTCCTCGAACAGGAGATCTTCTTCTAGCTGTGCTATAAAGAGAGTTTTCACAGGTCCTTCCGTCGTGAGAGCTGGGTTGGAGAGAGACAGAGACACATGGCTGGTTCGAGAGTCACACTAAAGAAACCACCTTGGTTTCATATTTTTTTTTAAAAAAAACCCTGTTGCCATCAAGTTGAGAACTCATAGCAACCATATAGGACAGAGTAGAACTGCCCCATAGGGCTTCTCAGGAGTGCCTGGTGGATTTGAACTGCTGACCTTTTGGTTAGCAGCTATAGCTCTTAACCACTATGCCACCAGGGTTTCCTCGCATTAATCACATTAATTAGGAAGTGGTATTTTCCTTGGCTAGGGAAGAGTGCAGCTATGGTTTTCCCTCTTTTCTTTTTTTTTCTTAACCCTTTGAATGTACACAGCCAGCGTCCTAGCAATTGCCAATATTGTGTGAGCTCGTGTGTGTGTTTGTGCGTGTGTGATGTTACCTGCATATGAATTCTCTGACTGTGACATCTTACTTGACCGCTGCTATCCTCTGTGAGCTTTATTCATGATGTTGTTGTTGTTAGGTGCCATTGAGTCGATTCTGACTCAGAAACCCTATGCACAACTGAACAAAATGCTGCCCAGTCTTGCACCATCTTCACAATCTTTGCTATGTTTGAGCCCATGGTTTCAGCCACTGTCTCAATCCATCTCATTGAAGGTCTTCCTCTTTTTCACTGACTCTCTACTTTACCAAGCATGATCTACTTCTCCGGGGATTGGTCCCTCCTGATAACATGTCCAAAGTATGTGAGATGAAGTATGAGGAACATTATGATTATACTTCTTCCAAGTGAGATTTGATTTTTTTGACAGTCCCTGGTCTACTCAATATTCTTTGCCAACACCATAATTCAAAGGCATCATTTTTTCTTCAGTCTTCCTTATTCATTCTCCAGCTTTTGCATGCAGAGAGGAGACTGAAAATACCACGGCTTGAGTTATATGCACCTTAGTCCTCAAAGTGACGTCTTTGCTTTTTAACAGTTTAAAGAGGTCTTTTGCAGCCCTGGTGGTGAAGTGGTTAAGAGCTTGCCTGCTAACCAAAAGGTCAGCAGTTTGAATCCACCAGCTGCTCCTTGTAAACCCTATGGGGCAGTTCTACTGTGTTGTATAGGGTCCCTATGAGTCAGAACCTACTCGATGGCAGTTTTCTCTCTCTTTTTTTTTTTTGTACTAGATTTGCCCAGCGCAATATGTCAGTTGATTTTTTGGCTGCTGTTTCCAAGGACGTTGATTGTGGATTCAAGTAAAGTGAAATCCTTGACAACTTCAATATTTTCTCCATTTATCGCATTGCTTATTGGTCCAGTTTTTTTTTTTTTTTTAATGTTGAGGTGCAAGCCATACTGAAGGCTGTGGTCTTTGATCTTTATCAGGAAGTGCTTCAAGTCATCTTCACTTTCAGCAAGCAAGGTTATGTCATCTGCATAAGGCAGGTTGTTAATGAATATTCCTGCAATCCTGATGCTGTGTCCTTTTTCCTATAGGTTTAGATTCTTGGATTATTTGCTCAAAACACAGATTGGATAAGTGTGGTGAAAGGATACAACCCTGACACACACTTTTTCTGAATTTAAACCACTCTGTATCCCCTTGTTCTAGTCTAATGACTGCCTCTTGGTCTATGTACAGGTTACCCATGAGCATAAAATTAAGCATTCTGGAATTTCCATTCTTTGCAATGTTATCTATAATTTGTTATGATCCACACAGTCAAATGCCTTTGCATAGTTAATAAAACACAGGTAAACATCTTTCCAGTATTCTCTAGTTTCAGCCAAGATCCACCTGACATCAGCAGTGATATTCCTCATGATTTATTCACAGGGGAGGCTAATTAACCAAAAAGCTTATAAATAATCCATTTTTATTTTACAATGCAAGGATTGTTTAGAATTGCTGTGTGATCACACATTTTCAGCTTTATTCCTCAGATTTTAATGCTGTAACCAGGCTGTCATTAACACTTGCTCTCTTTTATTCTGATAGAGCATAACAGTTTGCATTTTAATTAAAGGGCCGTTGGTGAGGGAGTGGACTCTTACAGTGCCAGGGCATCACGTAACCACAAAGGCATCATACCATTTAAGTAGATCTTTAACCCATTACAGTTGGAAATCTTCAGAATGCAAAGGAAGCCAGGAGGAGATAAAAAATGACATCTTTTAAAAAGAGTGAAAGCATTGACTTTTACATCAGTCACTTCAATGAGTGATTCTCTCCAGAGGGTGCAGGGAGGAGACTTCTCTTCAGATGCTAGGAATGTCTATGGATTTGAATAATGGATTAGGAAGTGCACAAACATCACGATTTTCAGATTTCTCCTGCTGAATCAGGACAGCTTGTTGAAAGCATCAGGGAGAAAGCTATTCTTTACCTTGGAAACACTGCAACAGGGGACCCGAATAATGACACTGCAATAGGGAGCGAGTCCCCAAAGGCCAGTGTTGGATGAGGCTGAGCTAGAATGATCCGAGGCAGTTAACTGTAGGTAGGTGGGCCTCTGAGCACTTTCCTGTTTGTCATTTTCATTCTGTTAGGGCGTGTGTGGGGGGCAAGGGACTGCAAATTCAGAATGCTTTAGGGAGAACAGGCTGTGGGGAGGGGAGTGGCGCAGGGATCCTAATTATTTTCTCTGACTAGATTCTTTGATGGTACTGTCCTTAGAGACCCACGTGCTGCTAGCCTATTAGTCATCTCCAAAGCAAATATTACTCTAGTAGAGGCCTGAAGCTTGACTGGCATCTGAATTGAAGCCTGAGAATCATTTCTAAAAAATGGAGACGCCAAACAGACTGCAAGAATAGGAAATCATGTCGAAATCAACTTCTTTATCTTAGGACGGGATTACATATTGAGAACAGGTCAGAGGACCCAGTATAAACAATCAAGGCTGCTAACACTTTCTTTGAAAAGGAAAATTATCCTTTTACCCTGAAGGGTTAAGAGAAAATGTGTGAGGAAGAGGGACCTGGTTGTCAAGAAGAGGAGTGGGACTTTGAATGGGACGGTGAGCATAACTGAGGCATCTTTCTTGCCCGTGAACACCACAAAACAGTTGCAGGAACGGAAGCAGACATCTCATTTAAAACAAAACAAAACAAAAAAACGTACTGAGCAGCCATATGTGAGGCTATGTAAACAGGACACTTCTTCTGATCCCAGAAGTTAACAAAAGCAGTGCCAGAAAAATGAGTCACTCCAGCTTTGCCACAAAAGCCAAGGCTGTGGTTGGGGCTGAGTCATTTAGGAATCAAATCTAAACTTATGTCCTTGCTTCTTTAACCAGTTTCCCTGGACAGGGCAGGTGAAATGGACCCCTAGCTGCTTCTCCTGTGAACATAGGCTGTGTGGATAAATGAGCCAGAAAATTCAGGATTTTTGAAAATCACATTCTTAACTGTCATTTTTCTCACTGAATTAGTCAAGCCAGCCTGTCAGCCCTCCTTTTATTTCTCCAGGGCTATGCAAGCTGATAACCTAGATTGGGGTAAAACTATGCTAAAGACTGTGGTTAGGTAACACACTCCGAAGACTATTTAATAAAGAAAGCACAGAATTATCCACCTGCCCACCTGACCAATCACCAGCTCTTGGCAAATAGATTTACCTTTTACAGTATCTTAAAAGCATGTAGAAAAATCGAATAGGTGAGACACTTGCATCTTATCAGAGAAGAACTGTGTACGTAAAACAGTGTAACGTGTTCACTTGGCTTCAACTTTTAGAAATGATTTTTCATGCGTGTGCTTTCCTTTGGTCTTTTGTTTCCACAGCTGAACACAGTCAAGCAGCTCAAGTTTTCAGCAAGCCTAATGCTTTGCATCTTTCAGCAAGCCTAATGCTTTGCATCTTTGTCTCTATTTTATTAAGTTATGTTAACTTACTTTTTTATCATAGTCTCAACGTTCATTTTTCCCTTTTAATATGCTTTAAAATAAGGGAAAACATGAACAAAACTTTTAAATAATTGCACAGATACCATAGACAAAGCTGGTAACACTGATCAAAAGGATCTATAGGACAGAAAAACAGCACCGGCCTTTAAGAGTTTCAAATGTTCATTTCTCAGTTGACTTGTGGACGTCTCAATACTGGGTACATAATGAAGCTTCGGGTTGTCAAACAATACACAGGCATTTGAAGGACTGTAAACAATAAGGGTTGTAAAGAAAACAACCTAGGAATGCCAGTATTGGTTATTATAGAATGGGTCCCTGAATCTTTTGTTATTCCGTAAATAAGAATAATATCTCCTTTTCTGAAATTAGAATAATTTTATATTTATTCACTAATATATATCTGTCAAGCATATACTCATAAATAAAACCAGAGTTCCTGCTTTAAGTATTTCACAAATTATTGAGAAGACTTGAGTCACACGCAGTTTGAAAAACATATTTATATCTTATACAAATCTACCAATCAACAGACTCATCATATTTTGCACATTTGGGGTGGTATTTCAATTTTAATTTCTTGGTAGTCTTTATGGAAGTTCTAGCTCCCCCAGAGCAATAAAATTATAGGAGCAAGTGGTCTCGTGATAGTTGATTTGGAGATAAGTAGAATTAATTCCTAAAGAAATATTTACATGTAATTCTGTTACAGCTAAAACTAACTAGCATTCACATCAGAAAAAATTACCAAATTTATGAGCTGGAGTATCATCTTTATATTCTGGAGGATCTCTATTATTAATAATGACCTACAATTTGATTAAGTAAGGTCAGGGTATCTGTTCATCTACCTATTTATCATATTTCTAGAGAGCTACAGATGTACATATGCATATAAGTATATGTGGCAGGTATGACTTTTTTCACAATTATAATGTGCACTATATATTACAGTTCTTTTTCCTCTAAACGAGATTTGATTGTCTCAGAGTTCTACCAATGAGATAAAAGGAATTTTACTTGGAGTAATTTTGGGGCTTCTCATCCACATATATGGATATACATATGGAGGAGGCTCAGCTCTTAGTCCATGGAGCTTGTCAAGGGCTAGTCCCCCCACCCAGCTCTTTGAAACTGCTGTTCCAAGCTGGCTCTGAGACGACCCTCAGAGAAACTCCTTGGTTGAGCTGATCTCCCATAGCAGTTTGCTCACCTGAGGTGCTGGAGCATGTCATCAGTCTCTGCCAGTCCATGGTCTGTCTCCTCCTTACCCTGGAGGGGCGGGGAGGGGTTTCAAAGGTTCTTTCTAGGGTGGAAGCTTCAACCTGTCCTATTCAAAACACTTCTTTCCATCTGCTTCCTCTCATCTTCGCCCTCATTGACCTTTAGAAACACATTTTCTTTATTAATTTTCTCTATTATATACAGAATTTACATGCTGCGTAACTTTTGAGTTTATTTCTCTTAACTTATTTAGTCTAAAGAGGGTTTGAGGCAGTTTATTGAACAATGCACATTCATGCTATAAATTAGCATTTAGGCTAGAGTGCATTCGAATATGTAATGTTTTAAGAACTAACCTTCAAATATTCATGTAAACTATGTTTACCCAGGCAACTCAGCATGAATACAATCATATAAAACTATTATTTAATCAACCACCTAGGTAAGTTGACTGTGTTCCGTTCAAGTTTTCCTCTCATCTTTTCTGTCCTGTCAATACTCTGGCCAAAGCGGTCAGGAGCTGGATAGGTTGGTGTGATATGTACTTATTAAAATGACTGCCTTTACCAGAATTGTGCAGCTAATTATTAAAACAATCAAAGTGCTTCATGTCAGGCAGACATAGCCGTTTTCAAATATGAGTTGATACTGGGCATCGCAAAAATGTACAGTAGAAAAAAGGAAAATGGTTGTTAAAATAGCCTTGTACATTTGCTATAAACAGAATTTTTTGCACACAAACTGTACAGTGAGTACACTGTTTAAAATCCACAAAGATACTTTAAATAGAGTATTTCTGTAATGCAACATCTTGTGTTTTCATAGTTCTCATCATATTCAAAACTACTGTTCAACATAAAGAAAAAGTCCAATATATTTGCACAGTAGAAATTAAGAGTGAGTGGAAAACACCAGAAAGGATAAAAGAACTTGAATAACAAAATACAGGATTTTTTTAAATTTCTGTGTATTGTAAAAGTGTACTTATAAATTGATATAAAATTATTATCTAATTTCTCACATTTTAAAATATAAAAATGATAATGTTTTCTTCAAATGTTAGAATTACAAGAATTAAGCTATGATTATTTTCTTAAGGATACATACATGGCGAAGATCCCTGTATGCTTTTAGGTTATTCTGTGTAGAGTGAAAAGACTAAAGTGATATTCAAGTAAATATAGTAAGAACTGAAAAATTAATTAAGGCCTTGGTTATATATCTACAAATGAGAAAACATACTCACTTTAAGAAAAAAAAAAAAACATTCTGCTTTCCTCAGAATAACTCATGCTCATAAAAATGATTAGTTGTTTTAATTTTTATAATTAAGGATGCATTTCATCCATGTTACACTTCCTTGCAGGAACAAGACAGTGCTGGGAGAGAAGGAGGAGTGGGTTGTTAGGTTGCCTCAGACAAAACATTTTCCTCACTTGTTCAATAAATATTTATTCCTAGTTATTAAGCATAAAGCTGTGAATAAACAGATACAGTTTAAGCCCGTATACTACCAAACCCAGCTCATTATTAAATTAACAATGATTATGCTTCAAAGTATATAAAGACACACTGTCTTAATTTTGAATTAACCAATTGTTCTTCCTTGATGGGACTATTAGGAGCATATTAGTATGCATACATTTTATTTCTGCAATAAGCTTAAAAAAAAAAAAAGCTGGCTACGTATTAATTCTTCCCCACACATTATATGTACCTTCTAACTTTTAACATTCCATTGTTCCAGAAAAGCTCTAAGGACCTTCCAAAACTATTGGATAAGTTAGATATGAAAATACAACACAATTTGAAAATGAATATTTTACAGTTAATGATCGACCTTAGTCAGTCAGTTTATTTATGACCTGCTCCTAAAGTATAGTCTAAAAACAAACAAACAAAAAAGTTACTCTGGAGTCCATTGCTACTCATGATATCCCCATGTATGTCAGAGAAGAACTGTGCTCCATAGCATTTTTCAGTGATTTCAGAAGTAGATTGACAGGCCTTTTTTTTTGAGGAGCTTCTGGGTGGACTTGTACTGCCAGATTTTGGTTATCTGCAAAACACATTAACTATCTGCACTACACAACATGGTAGTTCTTTCCTTATATCCTCCAATATTATTGTCACAGAAAGACTGCCAATTTATAATATTTAGAGGATAAAATAGAATTGGAAGTTGCTACAGTAAGTTATTGCTGCCTAGCAAATGTCAGAAAACTTAAAGACATAAAACAACCATTTTATTATGCTAACATATTCTGTGGGGCAGAAATTTGGAAAGGAAACAGCACGGATGAATTTTCTCTGCTCTATGTTATCTGATGTTATTTGAGGACTAAGGTGTACCTGCCCCAAGCCATAGTATTTTCAATTGCCTAATATGCATGTGGAAACACTGGTGGCATAGTGGTCAAGAGCTATGACTGCTACCCAAAAGGTTGGCAGTTCAAATCCACCAGGCACTCCTTGGAAACTCTATGGGGCAGTTCTATTCTGTCCTACAGGGTTGCTATGAGTCAGAATTGACTCGACGGCAATGGGTCTTTGGTTTAATATGCATGTACAAAGTAGACCAATGAATATGGAAGACTGAAGAAGAATTGATGAATCTGAATTATGGTATTGGTGAAAAATATTGAACATACCATGAACTGCCAGAAGAACAAACAAATCTGTCTTGGAAACAGTACAGCCAGAATGCTCCTTATAAGTGAGGATATTGAAGCTTTTTTTTACATACTTTGGACATGTTATCAGGAGAGACTAGTCCCTGCAGAAGGACATCATGCTTGGTAAAGTAGAGGGTAAACAAAAAAGAGGAAGACCTTCAAGGAGATGGATTGACATGGTGGCTGCAAAAACGAACTCAAATAGTAACAATTGGGAGGATGGCGCAAGACAGGGCAGTATTTCGTTCTGTTGTACATAGGGTCACTATGATTTGGAACAAACTCAACGGCACCTAACAACAACAAAAACATGTTATTTGAAGTGTCAGCTAGGAAGACTCACAGACTGGAGTTGACTTGAGGCTGGGATTAGGATCATCTGAGGTCTCACCCACTCACAGTCTAGACGTTGATGTCAGCTGTTGGCTGGACCTCACTAGGGACTGTCAGCCAAAACACATGTAGTCTTTCCATGTCATCTTTCCATTTCTTGTCAGCCCAGTGACTGGGTTACAAGAGCAGCTCTGGGCAAAATGTGTATCACCTTTTACGACCTAACCTTTGAAGTCACATGGTATAACTTCCACCATAGACATAGACACAAACAGTTTGAAGGGACCTAAGACCCTGTATCTCAATGGGAGGAGTAGCAATGTTACAATGTGAGAACATGGGGAACAGAATATCTTGTTCTGGCCGTCTTGGACAACTGAATCTGCCACAGAGGCAACTAAAAATTAAATTCTAATTCTAATAGGTTTTGTTTTTGAGCATTATGTTGTGCTGAATTATTTTATATTATGTCTAAGAAAATTACTCTAAACATATGTTTTCATGATTCATTAATAGGCTATAAAACCAATTTAGTAGATTGAAACTAGTATTTTTAAATAATTGAAACATTATTATGTTAGAATAAAATAGAAAATATCAGTATAAGATAAGGATTGCTTCAAGAAATGTTTGTTTTAATTGCCTGTGTATGTGTGTGTGCCTGTGTCTGTGTATAGCTGGTTATGAGTTAAATGCATGTTTTTCCTGGTTTTCAGTCAAAAAAGTTTGAAAGTCTCTGCTCTAAACTATAGTAAAGTGCTGCTAGATAAATATTGTAAATTGTGAACCAGAAAAATGAAACAAGATGATGAATTATATCAGGTTCTTGGTTATAAACTCATTAAAATGGGGGTAATTTTATCAGTGAAAATTATACTACTTTTAAAATAGCTCAGCTCATTCCTTATGGACAGACCACTAAAAGGGTTCATTGTCTGTTCAATATGCCCTAAGTTTAAATGATAAAATCAAATTTTCCAGATATAAATCATTGTTTCTCTTCCTTATCTCTACGTAAGGGAAGGGAGAAGAGGGCAGGATAAAGGCAACTCTTTAAAAGTGGCAGAAGATCATTAGAAAACAAGTGTAAAAAGTCAGAGAATACAGCCTCTGTTTTTTTTTTTTTCTTTTCCTGAAAAGTTATTCATACTGGATCTGTTGCTATTTGGTGGAATATTATAGGACACGCTCTATCCTATATAAATGGGGATCCTATGGTGAGTTTTGACACTTTAGCTCATATATAAAGCTTTTCCAGAGATTTAAAAGGGAGGGGACTTCAATGAAAGGCGCATGTAGTTGATAGTGTTCCTGTAGGACTTTTCCACATGGGAAAAATATTTTCAAAGTGGTCTATGTTGAACCACTTGTTCAATCACCTTATATGCATGTGAAAGCTGGACAATGAATAAGGAAGACAGAAGAAGAACTGATGGCTTTAAATTATGATGTTGATGAAGAATATTGAATATACCATGGACTACCAGAAGAACAAACAAACCTGTCTTGGAAGAAGTATAGTCAGAATGCTTCTTGGAAGTGAGGACGGTGAGACTTCATCTCACGTACTTTGGATAGGTTATCAGGAGGGTCCAGTCCCTGGAGAAGGACATCATGCTTGGCAGAGTATCAGCGAAAAAGAAGAAGACCCTTGATGGCACCTAACAACAACAACAATGGTGAGCCATGTCTAGATCCAGCCTTCTCATCATAAAAACATTGGCCTTAGTGTCCCAGACTGAAGTTTGACAGTTAAGTAGCTGGTCTACAATTTGGTAAAATATGTCCAATTAATTTGAAGTCTATGATTTTGTAAGACTAGAGAGTTGTTCTTTTCAAACATAAGATCAACGCTATTCTAGATCCAATTGGAATAGTGATATCCGTAGAAATAGTAAATATGAATCAGCTAAGGATGATCACTCATTCGTACATCAACCTTGCCTCAGCTTTTGGAAGTTAAAATAGACAAGGAAGCACCACTCCTGTCCCCCGCCACCAACCATGCCCCAAATTCTGACTTCTAGCCTCCTGTACTATGAGAAAATAAGTTTCTGTTCCTTAAAGCCACCCACTTGTAGCACTTCTATTATGACATTTTTTTTTAAGTAACTAAGACAGTGTCCAAAATAGGAAGCAACTTTCAGAAATGAAATATGCATGTGTTTATGTATAATTATTTTTTGTGTGTGTATGTATTGTCGAATGCACTTATCATTCATCATGTGCTTTAGTTCTGAAGCTGCTATTTACTATTATTGCCATTCTTTCCAGAAAAAAAAGTATTTGGTACCAATCTTTAAATACTTATGACTGAAAGTCAGGCTTGGTTAACTGATATTTTACTCTCACTGCTCTCGAAGACAGAGATAAAATGATTAATGAACAGAGTGATCACACTTCCCAGTTTACCTAGAAGAGCTCCATTTTACACCAGCTTCCCCAGAGTAGTTAATTATTAATTGTGCTTCTTTTTACTCTCAAAACTGTCCTCATGTGAACAGTAAATTTTATGGTCACTGTATTAGGAAAGGACTGGATAATTAAAAAAAAAAAAATTGAATGTAAAAAATTAAATTCTATTTGCTTTTTTCCTTTGTATAAAAGGAAGAGAAATCACTTATGGTTCACTAAACAACAACAACAACAAAAAAAAAACCACTGCCGTTCAGTCAATTCCAACTCATAGAAACCCAATAGGGCAGGGTAGAACTGCCCCACAAGGTTTCCAAGGAGCATCTGGTGGGTTTGAATTGCCAACCTACTGGTTAGCAGCCAAGTTCCTTAACCACTGTGCTACCATTAGATGTAGTCTACTGTGCTATTCAGATGCTCATCAAGACCTTGGTCATTCGTCATCACTCACCATTTTAAATATTGGTAATAAATTAGCAATTCCAAGGTGATTAATAATAATGAGGCATTAAGTTTATATAGCATTGGAATAATTATGTAGTACCTCTTTTTTTTATCTCTTTTTTGAAGCTCACGGCAACCATAGGTCATTGAAAGAAAAAATACAAATACTTCTGCTTTACAGATGAGGAAACAGAGTCTGAAAGGTATTGAGAAGAACATTCAATGACAGTGAACTATTAAGAGAAGAGTGTAAATCATATTGCTTCTCTATCAAATATACATGTTTCTTCTATATTCAAGAAGACAAAATAATGGATATGATCATTTGATTTATGCACTTTAAAGACGTGGTGTTAGATAGCTTATTGTTCAGAAACAGGAAGAGTTTCCTGACCCACAAAATCAGGAACAGAGAAGAATATGCTTATGTGGGACTTCTTCAATTTTCTCTTACAGAAAATATAACATAAGAAAGAGGAAGTCCCTGGGTGGTGCAAACAGTTAAGTACTTGACTACTAGCTGAATGATTGGTGGTTCGAACCCATCCAGAGGTGGCTCAAAAGACAGGCCTGGTGATCTGCTTCTGAAAGGTCACAGCCTTGAAAGCTGTGTGGAGCAGTCCTACTCTGCACACATTGAGGTTACATTGGGTTGCCGTGAGTCAGAATCGACCAGACAGAAACTAGCAACAACAACACAGCTGACTGTTAATCAAGAAGATGAAGAGATCACATGAAGATGCATGTCATTAGGAATGCCAGACTTTAGACTGGATGTATTACAAAAGATAAAATGACAAGTAATGGCAGCGGTGACTATGTTGCAACTTCAAAGTCACTGCTTCTATAGAAATCATATAATGCAGCAAAGAAATGCTATCATACACTGAGGTGAATGTGGAATAAAATGGAGGCAGAATTAATATTGAAGTAGGAAGAGCGATGCATTAGAGGACCAAAGACCTAGGCATGTTCTGCCATGAGGTCGTCCTGTAATTTAGGAAAAAGTCTCTTCATTTCTCAAAGTCTAAATTTTCTTATCTGAAGCAAGAAATATTGGACTTACCACTTTTTAGTTTTCTTTTAACACAAAAAGTTTCTCATTTTAGAGTTCCCTTTAAATTATGATGATGTAAATGCTTACATAACTTGGGAGACCAAAGGAAAAAAGCCAAAGAGTTGCACCCATGCCATCAAGTCACCTGTTTGGGAAAAGTAATCCATTTCTGTAAAAGTGATATCAGCTATCTCTATGAGGTGCACATTTTATCTGTCAGAAAATCCTGCCCATCACTCATTGCTCTTATGCTTGTCAGAAATTTTTTGGTGGCAAATAGCAGAAGACTCAATTCAAAGTAATTTATTATGGGAACATATAACTTACATAACCCAGGATACCAAAGGTATGTTTTGTAAGACTTGAAATTCAGAGTGTCATCAGAACACAATCCCTCTTTTGACTGTGTCTCTATGTTGTATTTATTCTCAGGCTCCACGAGAAGTTAACACAGCAGCCATCATATTCAGGCATGCGTTCTTTCAGATTCTGCAGATCCTTCCCAGTATCTCCCAGAATTGACTCTGATTGGACCATTTTGGCTTTACACTGTCATCCTTTAATTAATCATTCTTTCCTGGGAAATGAGCTACATTAATTGGCCGGCTATTGGTAATAATAACCTTCCCTGGGTACAGTGATGGAACCTTATATGAATCATGTTAGCTAAAGAAAAAAAGAAACAGGTGTGGGGTCCCAAAATAAATTTAGGATATTGCTTTATGGTTAGGCTGATTACAAGAGCAAATGCCCACTATATCAAACAATAATAACTATGATTCTGCAAAGATGTCACCTTGAACACTAAAGTGTACCTGACCCAAGCCATGGTGTTTTCAATTGCCTCATATGGATGCGAAAGCTGGACAATTAATAAGAAAGACCAAAGAAAAATTGATGCCTTTGAATTGTGTTGGTGAAGAATACTGAATAGACCATGAACTGCTAAAAGAATGAACAAATCTGTCTTGGAAGAAGTACAACCAGAATGCTTCTTAGAAGCAAGAATGGTGAAACTACGTCTCACATACTTTGGACGCGTTATCAGGAAGGATCAGTCCCTGGAGAAGGACATCATGCTTGGTAAAGTAGAGGGTCAGAGAAAAAGAGGAAGACCCTCAACGAGATGGACTGACACAGTGGCTACAACAATGGGCTGAAGCATAACGACGATTGTGGGGATGGCGCAGGACCAGGCAGTGTTTTATTCTGTTGTACATGGGGTCACTAAGAGTCGGAACCGACTTGACGGAACCTAACAATAACAATAACATGATTCTACAACAATTTGAAATATTCCAGAGCTTTCCATTAAACTTTCAAATCAGTGTATATAAACTGTCCAGCACAATTCCAGAAACTTTGTAAGTGCCAATAAAGAACAGATTCTCTTTCCACTGTTAATGCTACATGCACTGGTATAATTTTTTAGGTACTTACCAACTGCTTAGAGATGCACAGAATTGTGTTAGGCAATCTAGGGGCATGCAAGGGCTGTGAGAAATATTTGTATTTGTTTGTAAATAGTTGCGTCATACAATAAAACATTAATTGATTAAGAAGTCAAAGGTGTAATCCATATCTTAAATGCTACAAGACTTCAGAAAGAAAAAAGATTTGTTAAAGAAACCTAATGGAGAATGTTACACTTAAACTGGACTTGAAGGTCATGCACTGTTGGGGCCAAAAATGATTTTTCCTATCCAAGCAAGAAGTAGGACATGCATGGAAGTATTCTGGTACAAAAGGGATGGGACTAACGGGCAACGGAGATGTGGGGACGCCAGGTTTGAAAAGTAGCCTGGGGAAAAGTTTTAAAGGGCTTTGAAAAGACAGGAGTTAGACATTTTCAGTGGGGAAAAACAAATTCTCTACTAGTATCCACACACTTTGCCTTAAAACATAGATCCCAAGTAGCTGAAAATCTCAGTTTTATCTTTTGTCTCTGATTTTTTTCTGATCCTCCTGAAAGATCACAAAAACTAGTATACTCCCTTACGAATCTGGTCTGTTGTGTTCCCAGACCAGATGTCGATTAATTGCTTATTTTCTAAGAGAATCAGTAAGACCCTTCTTTCTTTCTTCTTGGAAAATGGATTATTGACATCAGACTTTCACCACCAAATTTCCCAAACTTTTTCCCAATTCAGATTTAGTGGCAGAAGTGAATAACAGAGTAAATTTAATTCTCAAAGGTCTATATAGCATGCATAGCTACTTCATCAACCATTCATTTGGAATGCCTGTAGATGGCCTTGGAGCATTAAAGCAATAGCAACTATAACAACTAAGAACAGGCAATAACAACTTAACATTGTTGAATATTCATATTTTTTTATCGTAGTCTCTTATGGCCTCACACTCCTGAGAAAGGTATTATTTCTGTTTTAGAGAAAAGAAAACATATCTGGAAGTTTCAGGAATTGGCCAAGGCTATCTAGGTATTCAGAGGTAGAGTAGGAATTGAAAAGCTATGAGCTGAGACTCCAGTGCTGATCCACTTTCTGCTATACCTTATCACTCAACATGACAGAGACCTGTTATGTATCTGAGAATTAAAGTGGCAAATATTAACTCCCGTGGACTTTACTGTTGCTCATCAAAGATGCATCAGGTCTTCAAATTGATATAAAATTACAACAGCCTCCTGTTTAGCACTCTCTATAAATAAAGCACTTTCCTGCTTTATTTTTCTCATAGCATCTATCACTACTTGATAGATCTTTACATATTCATTTTTTTATTGTTTGGTCTTCCTCAATTAGAATGCAAGCTGCACGAGGGCAGGGGTTTTTACCCCCTGAACTTAGAAACCCTGATGGTGTAGTGGTTAAGTGCTACAGCTTCCAACCAAAAGGTCAGCCGTTTGAATCCGCCAGGCGCTCCTTGGAAACTCTATGGAGCAGTTCTATTCTGTCCTATAGGGTTGCTAAGAGTTGGAATCGACTTGACGGTACTGGGTTTGGTTCTTGGTTTTTTTGAACTTAGAAAAGTGCATGAAACTTATTAGGGACTCACTAATGAATTAAACCTGTGAGAAACATATTACTATTCATATTTTATAAATAAGCATAGGAAACTAGAAAACTGAGGCACAGAAATATTACATAAAATATCAAAAAACATATATCCAGTAAGTAGCTGGGTTGGATTCATATCAGATGGGCGGAGGATTCATACCAAAAAGTCTGACTCCAGAGATCACAATCAACCATTATATTAGTTGCCACAAGAACACGTTTTTTTATACTGTATTTACCATTTGGCAGCATTCTGAACTTTGTCAGTCCCAGTGAATTAGGGACTTTCTGCCTCAGGTTTCTGGTCTAAAATGAGGTAATGATATCAATTGCCAATTTAACAAGTAGAGGAAAACGCTATTAAAATCGTAAAACATTTTGTAAATATGAACCATTTTTGTTTGTATTGTTGAAAATTCAGGTGTTGTATGAGGTTCTAATACAAAGGATTATGTCATTTTGATAAAGAATGTCCCAACTCCCTTGGAAATTAGTCCAAATACTAGCTCCATTTTCACATCAAATTTGGAAGTGAATATTTAAGCCAAATCAGTATCATTAGCTTTCCCTTGATTGAGCTCAGACACCCCTAGGTAACTTTCTCAAACTTCTTCCATTCATAGATGACACAGCTGGGTAGAAATTAGTCTCTAAAAATACTTTCACACAACCGGCTTGTTTTCTAGTCACTGTCTGCTTATGTTATGCTCATTCCATCTGTCAATAGATGTGAGTCACACATTCGACCTTTCAGCTTCACTTGCGCACATAAATTTCTTCCAATTTCCTGTGAAACAAACACTTTTAACTCTTTAGGGTTTTGTAATTTGTGTACAGGTCATTCAAACAAAGTAAGCCCTAGAGTGTATGACAATTGTGGCTTCAGCTTTTTTAATAGGAATAGATTTGCTTTTACTATTTGTTGAATAAGTATCAGTCTATACATAGGGACAGACATTCATATATATTTGTATTGCATCTATTTATATATACATACACTCAAACCTTCAAATGTCCTTCTATGATGTAGGATAACTAAAAGTAAAATAGTTTAAAGGAGGATATGTGCCCAGAGACAAATTCCGCTAACCCTCCCTCTTTAAATTGGTAGAGTTTTTCCTCTTCCAATTCATATGAAAAAACAGTGGAAATTTCAAGTGAGAAAGCAAAGTTCATCCCTCTCTCATGTCTACCTGTGAGCATCACTAGATATTTTATCAAATTTATCTAATCTTCTTTTGATTCTGACTATACACAATAAATAGCCCGAGTTAGAAAGATGTTGGTGGAAACACATCTCTATTTTGAGAAATTTCATTTGCCTGAGTTTAAATTAAAACTAGTTCCATGACTTAATAAAAATCACAAAGCTTTCCCTTCAAAACCTTTTACAATAAAAAGCACACATAATAAGTGAATAACAAAATGGCAGAGTTGACAAAGATAACAAAAAAAACGTGTTCTTATCTCAAAGGCTATTCTTACCCTGGACCAAAGAGGAATAACAAGGCCTTTTTCTTCCACTTCCTTCTTGATTACCAATCCCAGAGTGGCTGAAACAATAGGGACTGCTTCTCCAAATATGGTAGACAGGAGCCATTCCTGCAGAGTCCCAGGAAAATAAAAAGGAGATATTCTAGTTTTGTTCTGAAATCTTAAGGAAACAATGTAAGAAAGCATGCCCATTTCTGTTACTTTTTGTCTCTCCTTCCCTGTTTCCTTGCAAATCTATTGGCTTTAATAAAATCTTCCAATAGTACTCCTATACTACGGTTGTAGGACTAGAACTGTAGGAACAGATAGTTATCAGGGGAGGATCCTTGATTCCTAGGAATATAATCAAGCCACCTCATCTGAGACCAAGTGAGGTTAAAGGACTTTGCCAGGTCACAGTCTCTGGGTGTGGAACCCAGTGATTCTGACTCCCTGAACAGTGCTCATTAGGCTATGCCACAGTATCTGTTCCACATCCATGCCTGAACTGGCAGAAGTGAGTACTCTAAATCACCCAGCAAAGAGTATAAATCATAGTTTATGTTTAGTATATAAATCTCAAATCCAGGTCTGATTTCTCCTGAAAATGTTTTATGTTACCTTTGTTACTAAGCCTAGAATGTAGGAAGAACAAAATGACCAGGAAGCCAGGGACAGCATATAGCAACTAGATGCAACGACTGCTTAGAGGTTCCTCTAAGCATATGGAAGTAGTAGGGGCCTGAAGGAAATCTTGGTATGGACAAATACATGGCACTCATGAAATGTGGGATGTGCATCACTGTACAGCTTTGTTTACTTAGAAGTGAAAAGAGAGACCTCCATGTGGTATAAGAGAAAGATTAAGAGAAAGAACTCAGTCTTGAAATAAGACAGATCTGGGATCCAATCTAACCTCTACAACTGAACAGTCTTGCACAATTGGTTGTATTTTCTCAATTATAAAATGGAAAGAAGGATGGGAGCAAGCTGGTAATAATAACTATCTCAAATAATTATAATGAAGATTAAATGACATGGGGCTGTGTCTGTCCTGTTCTTACTCTATTCCCAAATCCTTGGTGCTGAGACTATGCCTGTCATGTACCAGAAGCTCTCTATAGGTTAGTTGTTACTTTCTGTTCTCTCTAAACTTCTTTTTGCCAAAAGTAATGAGTCTTCTTCCAGTTTTATCCAGATTAATAATTTTGGGAATGTGTATGTATTGAAAAAGCTAATTTGTTATAAGGTATCCCCAAAGAGTAGAATATTTTAAATGAAGAGCAAACCGGAGCACAAACAACAGTGGAGATGTCCAGACGATAAGAGGGGATATTTAACGTGTCACAGTCGCATACAATAGTCACAGGGTGTGTAGCTGCAAAGATCACCTTGTTAAGGAAATAGTAATAATGTATCTTCATATAGCTTTGACAACACCAGGTTAAAGAAAGCTTTGATTTAATTTAAAAGGCTAATTCAATTTTCACCAAGAGATCAACACTCCAGTCTCAAACTGAAGGTGAAAACCATGTCACAGAAAACGTGTATAAGTAGTTTAGGAGTATAAGAAGAGCCAAACTGATGCCAAGTCCAAATTCAGATCTATCTAGAAGGGACAACCATTAAGAACCCTAGCTTCTTTCCCCAGGCCAAAAATAAGAATAGTAATAATAATCCAAGGAGACTTAACTAGGAATTGAAGAAAACAAAATGTCGGTTGAAAATAAAACTTCCTGGCAGGAAAGTCTATCAAAATGATGACTCTTTCCAAGAAGATGATTCAGCCAGCCTCCCAGGAGGCACATAAACCCAGGTTGCACTAAGGAATAGAAAATACATCATGGTGAACGATCTGTTCCCCCCTATTCCCTGGGCATGCACTGGCTGTACCAATGAAGACTTTCCAACTTGATTCTCTGTGATTTCAGGACAAATTGCTTTGAGGGGTTCCTGACCCCTGCTGGAGCTCATGACTTTGCCAGTAGGTGACTAAATCAGTGGAAAGAGAAAAGTGAGGAGGCTCCCAAATCATATT
This sequence comes from Elephas maximus indicus, assembly GCF_024166365.1. Lineage (NCBI taxonomy): Eukaryota > Metazoa > Chordata > Mammalia > Proboscidea > Elephantidae > Elephas > Elephas maximus. The sequence goes on from NC_064825.1 coordinate 84,353,534, forward strand.
ACTGTATAAATATTAGAGATCCTTCAGAGGGCCCAATGTATTTGGACGCTGGCTTCTGATTCAAAGTACAAATTTGTTCTGCAGGTATCTGTGTTTATGGCTCTCAGCTTACTGTCCAATTGCCAGTGTTTTGAACAAATAACTTTCTAAAGTTTATTTCATGACATCTTTTTTTAGTCACAATTTAAGTTTACTCTCCATAGGCAGGCAGTGAGTCAAAAGGAAGTGGCAAACAACGTAACCATTTTTGCAGCCATTTTCTTTTGGCTAGAGGTTTTGAGTGACAGGAGAAATATTTAAGATAGTCACTCCATATTTCTTTCCCCTCAGTTGGTATTTTTGAAAGTTCATTTACACCCTGTCTAGAAAGTGGGATGTAAATAAATAATGAAAAATGATGCTACTCTAGTAAGGAAAGCTACCACTACAAACTATAAACAAGAATAGGTCAGAGTAATTGAGGCCTTGGTATCAATTACATATTGGATTCCAATCCAGAAATTTTCTCCCAAAATTAAGACTCAATAAAATTGAAATTTAATTAAATTGGCATATTGCAGAAGGCAAATGGAAGGCTGGATACACAATTTGAAATTTAGCTTGCAAACTTTATATTTCTATTCTGCATTTTAGCCAGTGTATGCATTTCAGCAAAATTGCCCCAAAGTTAGTTTAAATGCAGCGAACCCCATTTTCCATTTATTATCTTGTATATAACTGGAGCAGCAGTCACAAGTGAAATGAATCTCAATAAATCAATTAGAAAAACAATGGTGGAGTTAAAACAGCTGCCCATATTGTAGGTTGGGCACAGTAATCCTAAAATAAGAAGGTCTAGTGTTTGTAAGGGGCTCTGGTGGTGCAGTGGCTAATAGCTCAGGCTGCTAACCAAAAGGTCAACAGTTCAAATTCAAAAAGCATTCACATGCAGTTCTCACTCATTTTTAAATGAAGAATAAACTAACTGCCAGGAACGTTAATTGGAAGGCCACAGCAGACATAGGAGTTTAGATACAGAGCTGGGCATAGAATACAATTTTCCCAAATGACCACTATCCACCATCACTTGTTAATGGAAGCCCACACATAAATGGCTCTCCTTTCTCTAAAGTCATTTTGCAGCCATGTTTTCCTGCCATTGGTGTTCTTTCAGTCCCACTTTTCCTCTCCATATAATAGAAATTTCACAGCTCTAGGAGGTAAAATCTTAAAAAGGAATGAAGTATGCGTAGTGCCCGCTGCTACTTACCTCTATCAGTTTGACTGTTGTAGCCCTTGAATTCTTCTACCTGTCAATAACTACTCAGACTTAGTGTCGGATAAATCTACAGGTTTGGTCAATTGATTGTGGGAAATACACTGAAATCCTCTGTATCTTTAAAGTGGGCATACGATAACTACTGTTAAGCATTGTTTTGAGGATTAAATGAGCAATAATGTATCTAAATGCATATTATTGACAATAAATGTTTTCCACTTTCACTTCCCACTTCTGCACCAGATTCACGTCTCCTAAATTAAGAGAAATAAGATTTTTCTACAATACTCTGTCTTACTACAAAAAAATATAGCCATTGCCATCGAGTCAATTCCAACTCACAGCGACCCTATAGGATAGAATAGAATTGGCCCATAGGGTTTCCAAGGCTGTAATCTTTATGGAAACAGACTGCTACATCTTTCTCCCACAGAGTGGCTGGTGGTTTCAAACCACCAACCTTTCAGTTAGCAGCTGAGAGCTTAACCATTGCATCACCAGGGCTCCTCCCTGTGAGCTAGGAGCAAATTATTGTTGAAACCCAACCAATAAATAATTTGCTTTTTTGCAAAAACAACTTGCTTTAGAAGATACATTATTTCATCAATTTATTATAAAATTATCTCACATACAGAGAACTGTAAAAACAAAAAAATGTATTGAATAATAACTATAGGGTAAATAACCGTGCAGTTAAAGCCTAGTAAAGAAATAGAGGGTCAATGAAAATGAGGAAAACCCTCAGTGAGATGGACTGACACGATAGCTAAAGCAATGGACTCAAACATAGCAACAATTATAAAGATGGTGCAGGACTGGGCAATGAAGAAATAGAATACTGCCATCAACCCAGATGTTTCTTGTGAGCACACAGCTCTTAAAGGCAGATATATATATATATATATATATACACACATATACACAAACTGGATATAGTGTAAAAGACACATTTTTGTTGTTGTTGTTGGGTAGTGTATCAATAACAATCATGCCAAGGTCTTTATTTCCTTTAAAAAGGAGTTCATACCGGATCCAAACAATAAAGAAGGCCCTCTGTTAATCCTGGGAGGAAGCATGCAACCAGGCAGTGATCAGAATCACTTCTGTCAATCCACTGATATGGCTGTGGATCCAGAAGCTGGAACCATCTTCATAAGATGGTTACTGCAACAGACAGACCATGCAGTTTTCACCAACTAGAAAGTTCATCACACAGTGGGAAGAAGGTACCCAAGAAGACTCTTTTTTTGTTATTGTTATTTTTTTTAATTTATTTTATTGTTGTTGCAAATACACCCAGCACAATATATATATCAATTCAACCATTTCTACACGTACAGTTCAGTGACATTGATTACATTCTTCAAGTCTGTGCAACCCTCCTCACCTTCTTTTTCTGAGTTGTTCCTCCTGCATTAACATAAATTCACTGCCTACTAGGGTCCCTAGTTAATCTCTCAAGTTGCTGCTGTGACTTGGATCCTGTATATATAGTTCTTAAAAGAAAATAATGCTCAAGACAGGCATTTTCTTCCTAGTTTAGCTAAGCTATTGTTTGGTTTTAAGAAGACTTCAGGGGATAGTTTGGTTTAAGTTTTAAAGATTATCTCAAGGCAATAGTTTCAGGTGTTCATCCAGCCCACATGGCTCCAGAAAGCATACAGTCCACAACAATTTGAAATTCTGTTCTATGTTTCTGCCACTTTTGGTCAGGATTCTTCTAGAATCTTTGACCAAAATATTCAGCCATGGTAGCTGGGCACCATCCAGTTCTTCTGGTCTCATGGCAATGGAGGCAGTTGTTCATGGAGGCAATTAGCCATATATTCCATATCCTCCTCCTGTTTTTGACTCTTGTCATCCCTTGGATGGCCACTTGCAAGCTTTTAAGAACCCAGACACTATGCAACAAATTAGGAGGTAGAACAGGAGCACTGAACATGTTATTAGGACAATTAACTAGGTTGTCCCATGAAATCATGATCCTAAGACTCCAAACCAGGAACTAAATCCCATAACGTTTTGGCTGTAGAAAAGACATAGGTTTTAAGATCACACAGACCTGGGATCAGTCTTGTTCTTCTCACTCATAATCAGTATGACTTTTGGAGTCACTTAATCCCTTTGATAAAATTTGCTTTGCAGTGTAACAGTTAGGATAGTATATGTACATATATACAATGTGTGTGTGCACATACACAGTTGCTAAATTAATTTTTTTATTGATATCAATAATTCCACATATTTCTAAAGCATCAGAAACCATGGTGGCATAGTGGTTAAGAGCTACCGCTGCTAACCTCAAGTTGACAGTTTGAATTCACCAGGCGCCCCTTGGAAACCATATGGGGGAATTCTACTCTGTCCCATAGGGTTGCTATGAGTTGGAATCAACTCAACGGCCATGGATGGATGGGTTTCTAAGGCATCATAATATATATATTGGATTCAAAGCATGACAGCTTTACTCATTCCAGTAATTTAAATTTTAAGCATTTGATTTGGCTAAAATTTGTCTTTACACTGATTATGAGTCTGAAGAATAATGATTTCATAAGTAAACAGATAGTTTAAGTCAGAATATAGATGACTTATGTAATAAACCTCTAGGCATTCTTTGTATGCAAATAGATACTAAAAATTGAAAACATGTTAAATATACCCAGCAGAATTTACAATTATATTGTAACATTGTTTATTTACTAAAAGTTAAAGAACTAATATTTTATTAGAATATTTGAAACTCAGACTTTTAATTAATTGACCAAAAAGCTGTCTCCAATTAATCAGACTTTATAATGTTTTGATGAATTATCACCACATCTCTACCAGTAGCCTTTTATAGAATGTATTTTTTAATATCATAACTAAATGGAATAATTTATTCCTTAATGGGATAAATATCATATCACAACAATATTTCCATTGTTGGAAAAACCTATACATAGAATAAAGCAATGAGAGACATGGCCCCACCTTTCTCAGAATTCTGAGTCACTACATAATTTTTGCTTAAATAATGTTCACATCTGTGTCAATAACAACAAAAGGAGGAAAGCTTAGATGACTTTTATGACTACAAGATTAGAAAAGAGTTAATGGGTAACAGTTTTAGCTGATTAACACTTAATCCTTTAAGTTCAGTTTTGACATTTCCTTTCCATGTGAGAATACACATATGAACAATTTTATTTCCTCACGACAGTGACTGCACATTCTTATCACGTCCTGGGTTTGATTCTCAACTCTGAAACTCTTAATATTTGATATTGACTGATTTCTTAAGGTATTTTAAAGCATTGATTTCCTTACCCTTAAAATTGGAATAACAATAGTAGCAGTAATTACATTATAGATTTATATTAAGAATCAACTGATAATTTATGTTAGAAAATACTTTAAAAAAGTATAAATCGATACACTAATGGAAACTATTACTACTATTGTCTCACCATGCCAGAGTTTAGCTAATCCCATTTTACAAGTTGTCATGTTCTGAAGATGGATTATTTTATAGATACTACTTCACCATTTACCTTTCTTTGGGGGTGTCTTTAGGGTATAAAGGACAGTTATGTTTATGACTGCATACTTTGTGGCTTAATGGTTCTTAAAAGAATGTAGTTTTATCTTTTTTGTTAGGTCAATGAAGTGGGATCTCATCAACCAGGAATGCACTAGTTATGATTCAAGATTTTTCAGAATTCCCTTTAAAATTGAGATGGTTAATACTGATTATTTAGACCAATACTTGTAGCTAAGATTATTATTTAAATCATCTGGGTTGATATTGACAGTAGCAACAGCATTAAGCATATTAAGCACATGGAGATCCATAGAGAAGGATATTATAAGGAGGATGCTATTTCCTCTCCTGGAAGGTTCTTTCCCATCTCTTCCTGTTGGGATCTGACCCATACTTCAGAGTCTAGCTCAACTGTTACCTTCTCTATAATGAGAATTTCTCCATCACAATCAATTTACGGTCCCTCTTCATTCCAAAATGCTGCCTCTCTCCTCTATAGCATTGTTGCTGCCTCTCCACTTGTCCATTCGATTATGGCATCTGTGAAAGCAGGAACCTTGTGTCATTCATTCTTTTATCTTTTAGGTTATCATAGTGCTTTTAGTCCCTTCTCATTGGGGCAGTGGTTGATGATTTCCCAATTACCTGACATCGTTGTCTTTCTCATATTTTCTACCTAGACATATTGCTGCCCAGGCTACTGACTGTATTTCCCACCCTAGGTGTTGACATATGCCTAAGTCTGTCTAAGTAATGGCTTAAAAGCAGAAATGACATGTGAAAATTCTGGATTGCACATCTTAAAGGAAATGGTATACCCTCCCCTAGCTTCTTTTCCCCTCCTTGTGTCTCACATGAGAATGTAGGAATGATGAGCCTTCTTGAAACACATAGATGAGGGCAACATTCTAGGTAGAATGGAGCAACTTTATGTAAGGATTCTGAGCCCTCAGCACCGTGGAGTCACCATTCTGATTCTAATATGATCATTATACTCAGAATGTTACATGAGAGAGAATAAAAATTCTACCTTGTTTAAGCTTTTATTGCTTTGGGTCTCTATAGTAGCAGCCACACTTATGCTCTAACAACCAGAGATGCAAATAGTTATGTTTGGACAGAATTTAATCATGTTTTATAAAGCATAAATTAGTGTGTTTATTAATTAATGCAGCCCCATCATTGTCCCCTGGGCATACTTCACTGTAATTTGCTCTTTTAGCTTATATGTCTTCTAAGCTTTAGTGTAAAAATGCATTTGAGGTATTTATATTGTTGACATATTTAGTGGTGTTTAAGAGTATGCCTGTTCCTTCTGTCATAGGACTGCAAAAGTAGATAGTGAAAAGAATATCATTTTGCTCTCTAATATAGCTTTGGCTGTCAATCTAAATCTAGGATGTATTAGAAATAGTTTGGTTTATTTTCTACTTCTTCACGCAGGCTTTTCCCACTGTCTGGGAAGCCTCTATCTCAGGCATTACTTTATGTCCTATTCATGCCTCATATCTCAGCTTAAATATTATTTTCTTTGCAAAAGCCCTCCTTGACATTACAGACTTGTTAAAAATTAATATGATCTTATATTTTACAGCTTATCTTGTTATTGTAATTATACCATTCTTTGTATAACTTTTTTTTTTTTTTTTTTATAACTTTTAGTCTAATCTTCCCATCAGACCAATCCTCCTTGAGGGCAGGGGCCATGTCTGTAAGATTTATTCTAGGTATTCAATAACTATTTATTAAAAGTTTGAATAAATAAATGGAAGAATAAATGAGAAAAGCTATCTAGGCATGACAAGAGGAGAATTAGCACCAATTTTGGGGCCCTGATGGTGTAGTGGAAAACTCAGCTGCTAATCAAAAGGTTGGCAGTTCAAATCCATCAGCCATTGCTCAGAAATCCTATGGGGCAGTTCTACTCTGTCCTGTAGGGTTGCTATGAGTTGGAATCGACTTGATGGCAATGTATTTTTTAGTACCCATTTGGGGCTATGATTATTTAGGTTCAAGAACTTTCCCTTGGAATACCCACCTAGTGAAGGAAAATGTGTTCCTAGAGGGGAGAGGCTTGAATCATCGAGATTAATTATTCTCCTCTTCATTCTGCGTGGGTAGTTACAGTAGGAAAGTAATGAGAATGTCCTTATTTTTTTTCTTGATTTTCTTCCAGCACCAAATAAATCAAAGCTTGAAAAGTTTGTACATTTGCAAATCATCAGTTGCCTCCAAAAAAGTCTCCATAGTATATCAGGACTCATGCCCAAGATCTTACATTTTCTCTTATTTCTTGAATAAGAATATGCCAGAAGGGATTTGATCAAGCCCACCTCTGGTGCTGCCAGCCTGACTGAACTTCCTAGTTCTCTAGGTGGTGTTGGAAATGTCAACTGGAAGGAGCATTGCCAAGTCAGAAAATGACTGCTTATGATTCCACATGCGGATAGGGACAGGTGTCTTCATCTGGCTGCTGGCAGTTTCTGTGCCACGAGAAGTTTCTGTGAAAAACCAATAAAGTTTCTTTTGGAATAAGGACTTAAATATCCAATAAATTTCAGGTTAAAGCAACTTGAAACCATTGATTTTCTGCTCATTGATACCTTTTCTTCATTTGGCTTCCAGGACATCACACACTGCTGGCTTTCTTCCGGCCTTACTTGTTCCGGCCTTACTCCATCTTGGTCCCTTTCCTAGTAAGAGTGCCCCAGAGCCCATTATTTGAGCATCTTCTCTTTTCTACCTTCACTTCCTGAAGATTTCATCCATGATCATGGTTCTGAATACCATCTATGCTGATGAGTCCCAGTTTTGTTTTGTTTTTTTAATCCCCAACTACACTCCAACCCACGTATCCATTGTCTACCTGAATATTTCACTTGGCTGTCTGTGGAAAAAAAAAAAAAAATCACAAATTCATCATATCAAAACTGAACTTCTATCACACCTCCAGACTTGCATCATCTCAGTTGATTGAAAAGATTTCAGAGCTAGAAGCAAAAGTGGCTCCTTTCTTTCACATTTTACAGGATATCTTGCTTATTACATCTTCAAAATACATACATACTTTACCCATTTCTTAAATATTTTCACTGCTACCACTCTGGCCTAAACCAAGATTAAGTCTTACAAAGATTATTGAAATAACCTCTTAAGGGGCCTCCATGCTTTTACAAAATTTTTGGTCCTAATGCCTAATTTACAAATGCAACTAGAGTGATTCTTTTAAAATATAAGTCAGATAACGCCACTATTCTTTTGAGACACTGTAATAGCTCTCCATTCCACACAAAGTTAAAGCCAAAATCCTTCTCTCTAAGACTTTGTATGACTATCCCTATGACCTCCCTGATCTCATCTCCTCTTCCCATCCATCTTGCTCATTTTGTTTCAGCCAAACCAGCCTCTTTGCCATTCTTCCAGTATTTGGGCCTTTACACTGATACTTCACCTATCTGAAATACTCTTCCCACAGAAATCCATGTGGCTCTTACTACCTTCAGACTCTGCTCAAACACCACTTCTCCAGTAAGGTCTGCCCTGTACCATCCTACTAACACCTGTCATTCCCAATCCTCCTGATCTTATTTATTTATCTCTATTTTTTCTTTAACCACAGTATTTTCACCTTTGAAAATTTTATATAATTTATGTATTTATTATGTCATTATGTATATTGTCTGTCTTTTACAATAGAGTATAAGCTCCACGGAGGCATAATTTTTTTAATTGTTTTATTTAATGATAGCCAGAACATATTCTGGCACATAGTAGAAGCTTAGTCAATATTTATTGAGTGCATGACAGTTTCCCATTAAAGAAAAAACAGATCAAGTTTGCCTGCTAGCACCACTACTACTTAGTATTATATTGGACATCCAAGTCAATGCAAAAGGACAAGGAAAATATTAAGTTATACATAATAGAAAGGAAGGGTCAAGATTGCTACTATGTGAATACAATATCATTGTCTACCTATGAAATACAAGAAGGTCACTTAAAGAGATTTGTTAAATTAATGACAGAACTCAGTACGGTGGCAGATTGCCTGTGTCTCTCTCTTTCTCTCTCTATATGTTGTTGTTGTTGTTAGGTGTCATCAAGTCAGTTCTGACCACAGCAACTCTATGTACAACAGAATGAAACACTGACCGGTCCTGCACCATTCTTACAGTTGCTGTTAAGCTTGTTGCAGCCAGTGCGTCAATCCATCTCACTGAGGGTCTTCCTCTTTTTTGCTGACCCCCTACTTTACCAATCATGAGGCCCTTCTCCAGGGACTAGTCCCTCCTGATAACATGTCCAAAGTATGTGAGACATAGTCTCACCATCCTTGCTTCTAAGGAGCATTCTAGTTGTACTTCTGCCAAGACAGATTCGTTCGTTCTTTTGGCAGCCCATGGTATATTAAATATTCTTCTCCAATACTGTAAGTCAAAGGTGTCAATTCCTCTTTGTTCTTCCTTATTCACTGCCCAGCTTTCACATGTATACAAGGGAATTGAAAACACCATTTCTTGGGTCTGGTGCAACTTAGTCTTCAAGGTGACATCTCTGTTTTTTCACACTTTAAAGAGGTCTTTTGTAGCAGATTTGTCCAATGCAATGGGTCATTTGATTTTATGACTGCTACTTCTATGGACATTGATTGTGGATCCAAGTAAAATTAAATTCTTGACAACTTCAATCTTTTCTCCATTTATCGTGATGTTGCTTATTGGTCCAGTTGTGAGGATTTTTTTTTTCTTTATGTTGAAGTGTAACACATACTGAAGGCTGCAGTTGTTGATCTTCATCAGTAAATGCTTCAAGTCCTCTTTGCTTTCATCAGGCAAAGTTGTGTTACCTGCATATTACAGGTTGTTAATGAGTCTTCCTCCAGTTCTTGGATTATTTGCTCAGCATACAGATTGGTAAGTATAGTGAAAGTATACAACACTGACAAAATCCTTTCCTGACTTTAAACCATGCAGTATCCCCTTGTGTTGTTCAAATGATTCCCCTTTATTTATGTGCAGATTCCTCATGAGCACAATCAAGTGTTCTGGAATTCCCATTCCTTCAACGCTGTCCATAATTTGTTATGATCCACACAGTTGAATGTCTTTGCATAGTCAATAAAACACAGGTGAACATTTTTCTGGTAGTCTTTTTTTTCAGGGTCCATCTAACATCAGCAATGATAGCCCTTGTCCCATGTCCTCTTCTGAATGCATCTTGAATTTCTGGCATTTCCTTATCTATGTACTGCCATAGCCACTTTTGAATGATTTTCTACAGCAAAATTTTACTTGTGTGTGATATTAATGACATTGTTCAATAATTTCCACATTCGGTTGGATCACCAAATGTATACATAGTCATGCACCACCTAACGTACGTCCAGGCAATATCTGACCACATACATGTCGGTCGTCCCCAGGTTATGAACGTCTGACTTAGGTACAAACTGTAGCTATAAATCAACCCCCATAAAAATTATTATATTAAAAATTTCAGGTACGTACACTAGTTCGTAATAACAAATGGGCACTTTTTACAACACACATCAAAACATTATTATCATTACTGCTACATTATTGTGTTACAAATATTTTAGTGTTATCCAGAAGTGTTTCTTTAATTTTTTTATACATAGAAAGTACACTGTATACTAAGACAAACATTTGAGTAACTGACATTAGATACGAACCGTACCTAACTGTTCTGATTTTCATACAAATTTGGCTTAAAGACGGATTTAGGAACAGAACTCATTCATAATCTGGGGATTGCCTGTATAAAATGGTGTTTGCACAACATCCGAATCACATAACGTCTTTTTCCACAGAACGTATCATGGACATTAATCAATGCACAATTGCATATATATATATTTTTTAACCAAGATTTTTTTTTAATCAAGAGATTTTTTTAATACATATTTTTAATCAAGAGCTTTTCTGTGTATAGCTAGCAACCAATTAAAAAATAATGTAATGAAGAGATCCATTTGCAATCAAAAAAATAAATAAAATACCTGGAAACAAACCTCACATAAAATGTTTAAAGCATACATTGAGAAAATTCTCCAACTGAATATTTTAAATAAACTGAATAGTATACCAAGTTCTTGAACAGTAAGATGTATTACTATAGACATAAATTTTTCCAAAGTAATTGATGGTTTCAATGCATTTTTAATCAAAATATAAAAAATTGTTTCATAGAATGCAACCATTTATTTCAAGTTAAAATGGAAGAAAGATATATTTAAATATATCAAATCACTTCTTAAAAAAGGACACTGAAAGAAAACTTTCTGTACCAAAGCTAAAAAAATCAAAATACAGGATTAGTAATACAGGAATAGTATTTTAAATAGCTTAGGAAAGATTTTAATGGATCAAAGAGCTAAAACTAAACTATGTATTTATTGTGAAAGTGCTGAAGAATCTTTTATAATTTTGTGGTAAGAAAAGGTTTCATAAGCAAGGCACAAAATTCAGAAAGTCTGAGGAACAAATGACCAACTTTGTCCTCATAAAACAAACGCACATAAGCCAAAAAAAAAAAAAAAAAGAGAGTACTATAAGACACTGTTAATGGTCTGGATCAATATCCAAGACGCATAAAGAGCTCATTCAAATCAGCAGAGTAAAAGACAAACCTCCCAAAGAGCAAAATGTATGAAAAGGCAGTTTACAGAAAAAGAAAAGCAAAGACAAATAAATACAAAATGTATTTAATCCCATTGATAATCAAGGAAATACAAACTGAAACACAGGTGCATTTTTTTTTTACACCTCTAAAAGTTTAAATAATTGCTAAAACCAAGTATGAACAAAGATGTGGGGAAACAGAAACAACATGCGCTCCAATGTAATGGATGAAGACTTTTTGAAGCCATTTATTTAATGACTTCCTTGCCACTCTCTCTCCAATGTTGTCCACATACTCAAAAGGCTCAAAAGCTTGTGTTTTTTGTTGACATACACCACTTTGCTTTTATTTCTTTCCCACTGAAAGAAGGAAGAAAATGAGAATGGCATATAAGAAGCATTCCACTGTTTTTGATATATATTCCATTCTATTTCCTTAATTTCAATTACTCACCCAAGTCAACCAACATTTAATGAATACCAACCACGTCCAAATTATAGACGATCCAAGTGGGAAAAATCAGCAAATTAGGGTTATCCTTGCGTGTTTTCCAGGCCGCACAATCTGCTGGATGAGGAAGACCCTCTCTTAAGTATCTCTTATTCAAGATAGATTGTTAAATGCTGTGATAAAGGCACACACCAAGTGCTATGGGACCATGGAGAGGAAGAGATTAATCACTACCATTACCACATTTTTAAAATCAATTTATCAGTATCCCAGCTTTGCAATTAAAGGAAACTTGCCAAGCACTCAGAACAAAAGTATCTGCATATAATTTTCTTTCACTAACTCTCTCCTCCAGGCCATTCCACTCAGTTACATACAAGCAGTGTTTTTTCTTTTCTCTTTCTTTTTTTTTTTTTTCTACATACTGGTCAAACTGTGACTCAGAATGGGAGACTAACTTTGAATATGGTATCAATGCCTTTTATGGTTTAGTCTTGTCATTTGTAATCTCAAAAATACCATACAATAAAGGTCATTCATTCTACTAGAATGACACAATTGCTTAGGAGAAAAATAATTGCACATAATTTGTGAATTCTTTATATTTCTAAAATTGTGAAGGATTTTTACTAGTCTTTTCTAAGGGAAGACATTTTTAAATGATTTCAAGTTTCCTATCTGGTACATATTATACAATTTGTCCAAACTTATTAGCAAGACATTTAGAAAGTTAGATGAGTAAAGGAAACTTATTTTTTCATTACCAAATAACAAATGACATTTCTCTGAGATTTTTATTCATTTATTTTTCAGCTAATTCCTTCCAAGCACCTTCAAAGCACCCTTCCAGATACTGGGAATACAGATGTGAACAAAGTAAATATAAACAGATTTCAGATAGTAATAGATACAGTTTTAGGGGATAGAAAGTGGTGGGTAGGGAGGCTCTTCCAAAATAGAATGGTAAGGAAGAGGTGATGTTGGAGCAGAGGTTAAAAAAAATTTAAAAAATGAGAGCATGTGCCTCATGAAAATATGGGGAAATGACATTCCAAACAGAGGGAATCACAAGTACAAAGACTCAGAGAAGGAATTAGGTATGTTCCAAGAATTCTTGGAAGTAAAGTGACCAACCATCTAGTTGTTCAGGACTGAGAGGATACCTAGGATATTCATCTCCAGTGCTAAAACTGGGAAAATTCTGGGAAAACAAGAATGAGAGGGCCACCCTACTCAGAAGGTCACTCTGACAAGAGTAGGATGAAGAGTGGGGCAAAGTAGTGGAGGAAAGGTTCAGAGAGGCAGGTGGGGGCAAAACAATCTGACACCATTCCGACCTGGCAAGAAGACTGCATTTTTAATATGATAGGAAGCCTTTGGAGGGATATGATCTGGAGAACTATTTGAGCTGGTTATTGGTACTAATTCTTATTTGTTCTATTGAAATAAGTGGGCATGCCCTTTATTGAAAAGGCTTACTGTTTCCTCTCAAGTCAGAGCAACAGGAAAGTTCACTGATTATCCTGGGAGTCAAAGCAATCCTGTAGACAGAGTCAGAAAATCCTGGACAGAAGATTTGCCTGCCTTCAGCATCAATTCTACAGATATATCTAAAAATAATTTTTGTAAGTGCCTTAAGTTTCTCTGTTTGTTGAGAGTCTGTAGAAAATAGCTTTTCCATAAAGGAAAATGTTGAAATAAACTACAATAGATGTGTTGATGTAGGCAAAAGGTCTCAGACTTTGTCCGTGACAAAAAGTCACCTCTCAGCCATTCTGAACTGGAGTCAACTGACAGGAGTCATTGAAAGTACAATGTGATCACTGACACAGTTTGAGTTCAGGAGCTCTTTAGTCAGCAGAAATACTGAAGGCTTCTCTCCCTACACTTTCTGCGTAATTTTTTTCTTTTTTTAATAGTAGCTTTCCTGGAAAGTCTCAAAGCAATTTCTCAAAGCTATGAAAATGTCCTTTTCATTTAACACAAATGGAGACATACATCCCTTCATGGGTAGAAATACCTCTAAATTATCTGATTTGTTCAAGCCAAACTATAACAACAGACTTGAAAACTCTACCTATCTCTGGTCTCATGCTTCTCCCTACTGTGTTTCATTTTGCTGAAGCACAGATAAGAGAGAAGAAACAAAACAAAATGGATAAGGAAAAGGAGAGTGTGGTGGGGAGATTAGGGACGAAGGAAGTAAAGTAGGCAACAGGAAGGAAGGATGAAATGGAAGAGAGGGAAGTGTTCCATTTAGCAGAGATACAGCTAAAATCCACTTCCTCTTTTGGAGATCATAAAGTCTTTTGATATGTCTGAGTCTTTCTCCAAGAGAAGGGAAAGATGTGAACTAAAGATGAAAAGGTAAAGAGAGTGAGAAAGGAAAGAAGTTACAGGGACTGGGTTTTCCTCATTTCTTTTGACCTTGAGTTCTTCATGAGGCAGTCGCTGCCCATAGCTAACAAGAATGTAAAATTATTTCCTCTTAGAATGGAGACTGAAAGAAAAATTAAAAATATTGATAATAAAAATTTTAAAATAGGTTTGTAAGAGTAGAGAAATTATCTGTGATTCCTTGTCTCCTTATTTTAAATTTCTTTCTGTTTATTATTATTATGCATTAGAATGAATAGAAATCAATATACAGAGAGATACATTTAGATGAAGCACAGATTCATTGTTGAATGTATTTATATCAGTAAATGGATTTATAGTAGATGGGGTGTAACACTGGGTTATATTACAAAATATATATAGCTTAAGGTATGTGTATATAAAATGAGGGTATATATACATTTTTTATACATATATATATAGTTTTCATATAGAATTTATTCATGATAGCTATCACTGTGTTTACAGTAAATTTCCCATGACTATATAGTCTATTAAAGAACCCTAATGAAATTATTTTTATTTGAAATATTTTGTGAACTATTCTTCTAAAAGGGGGGAAAAATCCAGCACATTTCATTTCATTAAAATTTTATTCCTGAATCAGAACATATAGCCTATTTAGGAGATTATGACCATACGGCACTTATTATCAAAGTCCTACACAAAGAATAGCCCACATATGATTGTGGTTTCCAAGGTAGGTACTATCATACTGCCTGTAATAATCAATGTAAAATTATAACTGATACATAGTGACCCACACTGTACGTTCCATGTTCTATAAGCTCAGAATAAAGTAGATATCATTTGTAACTCAGGTTCAAACATGACTGTAGTGTAGGTGGGCTTTGAATTGATCCACGAAATGAATGATAGGAAGGAAGGGAAATAAAAAGAAAGGGAAGCTGTGTCAAAATCAAGCCTTAGAGGTAGAAATGAGAATGGCCTGGGTGATGAGAGATACACATTGGAAAACCACAGAATATAGGATTAGAGAGGAAGGGGAGCTATTTGCTTGAGAATCCACAATGCTGGATGAAGAAGCTCACATTTAGAGGCAGTGGAAGATAGTAGGAAAAAGTAAATAAACAAAAGCACTGGACTGAGTGTAAGGAGCATTGGGTTTTCTCATGCTGTTAGTGGTAGCTTCATCTCTGCTGATTACAATGACCTCCTTGATAAAGAATAGAGTATGTCCTAGATAATGTCTAAGACCAATTCCGCTTCTATGTTTCTTCAAATCTACATCTCAAAGATTCTTTGTGTGGATTAATTAGTTGTTCTACTTACAAAAAATTAGAACCAATGACATTTGATAATCATCAGATTTTTAATGGAGTGACTAATAATCATGAGGAGTTAGAAATATTCCCACACTTAGACCAAAATATATATAGATCTTTGCAATGATTTTATCACAAGAAGTAATGTAAAAGGAATGAATCTGCAGCCATAGTGATAGATGTCAGCCTCGCTATAGGCTAAATTGAATAACTGCTTTTTTTCATTGCAAGTAGGTACTGACATCACCACCTTCTGTGGGCAAGGTTTGTTATCCCTAATTTCCAGGAACTTATTCACCAAATGGGAAAGGTAGAGTATAAGACTGCATATGAGCATAGCCTTACATTAACTGTCCTATAAATGCTAGCAATCTGTTGAATGCTAAAGATTGTATAAATCTTAGCAGCTTTACTGATGCTCCATACACAAGCAGCTGTTGTTTCTTGGTCGCCTGATTAAATATGGTATAAAATTTCTCCCAAGAAAATCTCACCAAAGTTGATTCCAGCAAATCTTTCGTAACATCCCTGCTAGCAGCTTCAGTTTCTATGTAATTCAAAGAAAAGATCCAGTCAGTGACAATCTCTTCTAGGTGCCTTCTCTTTCGGTTTGGAGGTGAGGCACTTATAACACCACACCAGGTATTCCAGTATTGGCTCTCATTAACCAGGAGTCACTCAACTTTTGCAAAATAAAGTGGCTTTATATGGCTATTTCTAAGAGACATTCTGTCAACTGGAATGCATTGTTGACAAAATGTCTATCTCACTTTATGTGTTTCTATGTTATAAATATATCTATATTTATATAGAGAGATCTATAAGTAGAGAAATCATAGGCCATATGTTTAGGGGCAAATACAGAAAATATCTCTCACCAAGAGTAAAGCTATCAAAAATCAGTATTAAATTAATGAGATTAACCATCTGGGGAAGGGAAATTAAAAGTCTACCTAAAATTTGCAAAGTTGTTGTTCACAAGGTAAAAGATCTACCTAAACCAGGAGATACAGGGCTTTCCTGATGCCAATCATTTAATTTACATTCACATCTCAGCTGAGATATCACTTTCTCCAAGACTTACCCATCCTCCTAAATCTTAATCATATGCCTCTTATTTATATACCTATGATACCAGTAGTTGCCATTTCATCAAGTGCATTTGATTTCCATTCAGTTTTACTTCTAATCCCAAAAAGAAAGTCACCAAGACATATAATCACACTTGCCAAACCAAAGATAAAGAGAATTTTAAGAGCAGCTAGTAATAAACGAAAAGTCATCTACAAAGAAGAGTCAGTAAAACTAAGCTCGGACTGCTCAGCAGAAATCATGCAGGCAAAAAGGCAATGGGATGACATATATAAAGCCTTGAAGGAAAAAAATTGCTAGCCAAGAGTTATATCTCCAGAAAAATTGTCTCTCAAATATGAGAGTGAAAATAGGGCATTTCCAGGTAAACAGAAGTTTAGGAAATTTGCAAAAAACAAATCAAAATGACAAGATATATTAAAGGGAGTCCTCCAGTTAGAAAACCAATAACATCAGATAACAACATGAGACTTGAACACAGGACAGAGCAACCAAACATCAATCCAGATACAGAAGCCACAAAAATAAATCAAACCTAAAACAGCAAAAATAGGGATATAGAGATGTCAGTATGTAAAAGATGGCAGCATTAAAAACAGACTAAAAAATGTAGTCATTGATCTTTCATATGGAAAGTCAAGGTGATATGAAGAAATAAAAGACTGGTTTAAACTGACAAAAATAGGGATAAATATTAAGGCAACCACAAAGAAAACTAACAATCCTGCACATCAAAATAAAAAACAAGAAAAACATACTCAGCAAATACAAAATCAACAACAATGAAAAAGATGAAAAAAAAAATACATAAAGAAAAATGACTCAGCTGAGAAAGTTAAGTAGAACAAAGAAACTGCCAACAACACACGCAAAAAAGACATCAAAATGACAGCACTAAACTCATAAAAAAAAAATCATACCTATCAATAATTATGCTGAATTAAATGGATTAAATGAATCAATAAAGAGACAGAGAGTGACAGAATGGATTAAAAAACATAACTTGCCTATATGCTGCCTACAAGAGACACCTTAGACTTAAAGACACATACAAACTGAAACTCAAAGGATGGAAAAAAAATATATCAAGTAAACAACAATCCAAAAGAGTAGGTAAGGCAATATTAATTTCTGACAAAATAGACTTTAAAGTAAAATCCATCACAAAGGATAAGAAAGGACACTATATAATAATTTAAGGGTCAATACACTAGGGGGACATAACCATAATAAATATTTATGCACCCAACAACAGGGCTCCAAAATACATAAAACAAACTCTAACAGCATTGAAAAGACAGATAGATAGCTCCACAATAATAGTAGGAGTATTCAATACACCACTTTCAGTGAAGGACAGAACATCCAGAAAGAAGCACAATGAAGACACAGAAGATCTAAAGATTATAAGCCACCAACTTGATCTCATAGATATATACAGAACACTCCACCCAAAAGCAGCCAAGTATACTTTCTTTTCCAACACACATAGAACATTATCCAGAATAGACCATATTTTAGCCCATAAAGCAAGCCTTAACAAAATCTAAAACATCAAAATATTACAAAGCATCTTTTCTGACCATAAAGCCATAAAAGTAGAAACAATAACAGAAAAAGCAAGGAAAAATCAAATACATGTAAACTGAACAAGACCTTGCTCAAAAACCACTGGGGTACAGAAGAAATTAAGGACGGAATAAAGAAAAGCATAGAATCAAATGAAAATGAAAATATATCCTACCAGAACCTTTGGGACGCAGAAAAAGCAGTGCTCAGAGGTCAATTTATAGGAATAAATGTACACATCCAAAAAGAAGAAAGGACCAAAATCAAAACATCAACCTTACAACTTGAACAAGTAGAAACAGAGCAGCAAAAGAAGCCCTTGGACACATGGAGAAAGCAAATAATAAAAATTAGAGCAGAATTAAAGAAATAGAAAAACAATTGAAAGAGTTAACAAGATCAAAAGCTGGTTCATTGAAAAGATCAACAAAATCGATAAGCTACTGACCAAACTAACAAAAGAAAAACAGAAAAAGAGGCAAATAACCCAAATAAGAAATGAGATGGGCGATATCACAACACACCCTACTGAAATTAAAAGAATCATAACAGAATACTATGAAAAATTGTTCTTTAACAAATTTGAAAACTAGAGGAAATAGACAAATTTCCACAACACACTACCTTCCTAAACTAACACAAAAAGAGTTAGATCAATTAAATAAACCTATAACAAAAGAAGATTGAAAATGTAATTAAAAAAAAAATCCCAACAACAACAAAAAACCCCTGTCCCTAACAGCATCACTGGAGAATTCTACCAAACTTTCAGAGAAGAGTTAACACCACTACTACTAAAGGCATTTCAGGGCATAGAAAAGGAAAGAATACTCCCAAACTCATTTTATGAAGCCAGCATAACCCTGATACCAAAACCAGGTAAAGACACTACAAAAAAAAGAAAATTATAGACCAATATTCCTCATGAACATAGACGCAAAAATCCTCAACAAAATTCTAGAAAATAGAATTCAACAACATACCAAAAAAAAAATTCACCATGACCATGTGGGATTTATACCAGGCATACAGGGGTGGTTCAACATGAGAAAAACAATCAATGTAATCCATCACATAAATAAAACAAAAGGTAAGAACCACATGATCTTATCAATTGACACAGAAAAAGCATTTGACACAGTCCAAAGCCCATTCGTAATAAAAACTCTCAGCAAAACAGGAGTAGAAGGGAAATTCCTCAACATAATAAAGGACATTTGTACAAAGCCAATAGTCAACATCATCCTAAATGGAGAGAGTCTGAAAGTATTTCCCCAGAGAATAGGAGCCGGATGAGGATGCCCTTTATCACCACTCTTATTCAACGTTGTGCTGGAGGTTCTAGCCAGAGCAATTAGGCTAGAAAAAGAAATAAAGGGCATCCAAATTGGTAAGAAAGAAGTAAAATTATTTCTATTTGCAGCTGATATGATCTTATACACAGACAATCCTAAAGGATTCACAAGAAAACTCCTAGAACTAATAGAAGATTTCAGCAAAGTATCAGGATTCAAGGTAAAGACACAAAAATCACTTGAATTCCTCTACACCAACAAAGAGAACATCGAAGAGGAAATAACCAAATTAGTACCATTTACAGTAGCCCACCAAAAGATGAAATACTTAGGAATAAATCTAACCACAGATGTAAAAGACCTGTACAAAGAAAACTACAAGCCACTATGGTAAGAAACCAAAAGAGACCTACATAAATGGAAAAACACATCTTGCTTATGGATAGGAAGACTCAACATTTTCAAAATATCTCTTCTACCCAAAGCGATCTACAGATACAATGCAATCTTGATCCAAATTCCAATGGCATTTTTTAATGAGATGGATAAAAAAATCCCGAACTTCATATGGAAAGGGAAGAGTCCCTGGACAAGTAAAGCATTACTGAAGAAGAAGAACAAAGTAGGAAGCCTCACATTACCTGATTTTAGAACCTATTATACTTTCCCTGGTGGCACAGTAGTTAAGTGCTATGGCTGCTAACCAAAAGGTCAGCAGTTCGAATCTGCCAGACACTCCTTGGAAACTCTATGGGGCAGTTCTACTCTGTCCTATAGTGTCGCTATGATTCGGAATTGACTCGACGGCCCTGGGTTTGTCTGGGTTTTATACTTCCACGGTAGTCAAAACAGCCTGCTACTGGTACAAAAACAGATATATAGACCAAAGGAACAGAATTGAGAATACAGTCACAAATTCATCCACCTATGAGCAGTTGATATTTGACAAAGGCCCAAAGTCCATTAACTGGGGAAAAGACAGTCTCTTTAACAAATGGTGCTGGCATAACTGGATATCCATTGGCAAAAAAATGAAACAAGACCCATACCTCACACCACGCACAAAAACTAACTCCAAATGGATCAAAGCCGTAAATGTAAAATCTAAAACAATAAAGATCATAGAAGAAAACATAGGGATGACACTAAAAGGAGCCCTAATACATGGCATAAATAGAGTACAAAACATTACTAAAACGCACAAACACCAGGAGAGAAACTAGATAACCGGGAGCTCCTAAAAATCAAACACTTATGCTCATCCAAAGACTTCACCAAAAGAGTAAAAAGACAAACTACAGACTGGGAAAACATTTTTGGCGACGAGAAATCTGATCAGAATCTAATTTCTAAAATCTACAAGGTAATGCAAAACCTCAATAACAAAAAGAAAAATAACCCAATTAAAAAATGAGTAAAGGATATGAACAGACACTTCGCTGAAGGAGACATCCAGGTGGCTAAAAGATACATGAGAAAATGCTCACAATCATTAGCCATTAGAGAAATGTAAATCAAAACTACAATGAGATACCATCTCACCCCAACAAGGCTAATATTAATCCAAAAAACACAAAATAATAAATGTTGGAGAGGTTGTGGAACACTTGTACACTGCTGGTGTGTTGTTAGGTGTCATCGAGTCAGTTCTGACTCACAACGACCCTATGCACAACAGAATGAAACACTGTCCAGTCCTGCACCACTCTTACAATTATAGTTCTGCTTGAACTCATTGCTGCAGCCACTGTGTCAATCCATCTCATTGAGGGTCTGCCTCTTTTCTGCTGATCCAGTATGTTGCCAAGCATGATGTCCTTCTCCAGGGACTGATCCCTCCTGACAACATGTCCAAAGTATGTAAGATGCACTTTCACCATCCTTGCTTCCAAGGAGCATTCTGGTTGTACTTCTTCTAAGACAGAGTCATTCATTCTTTTGGCAGTCCATGGAATATTCAATATTCTTTGCCAACACCACAATTCAAAGACATCCTTTTCTCTTTGGTCTGCCTTATTCATTGTCCAGTTTTCACATGCATATGATGTGATTGAAAATACCATGGCTTGGGTCAAGCACTTCTTAGTCTTCAAGGTGACATTGCTGGTGGGAGTATAAAATGGTATAATCACTTTGGAAATCAATTTGGCGCATCCCTAAAAAGCTAGAAATACGAGGCAAAAATGGCTGACTAGGTAGAAGCTACCTCGGATCCGTCTTGCAACAAAGACTCGGAAAAACAAGTGAATTGGTCACATACATGACAATCTATGAAACCTGACCATCAAACACAGATCTAAAGAGTTGACCTGAGTGACAGAGACTGAGAACGAGCAACCACGGGGAAGCAACGACAGATTTCGAAGCCTGGAGCCAGCATCCCAGTCAGAAAACCTTGGCGCCGGGTTTTGGACTGGGCGAAGGAGAGCTGAGCGTGGCATCCTGAGACGGTGCAAACACAGTACACAGCCCTAGCCCCCAGAAGTGGCCTCGGGGGAAGCCCAGCCAGTGCATGCAGGCAGTGCAGCAACGCAGCTGACAGGAGGAAAAGTCACCAGAAGGCAGCGACTGGTTTTGGAGCTTGGAGTGTGGCGTCCCAGCCGGAGAACCTTGGTGCTGGGCTTTGGACTGGGAGAGGAAGACCTGACCACGGCTTCAGAGACAGCACAAGCACAGGACGCGGGCCTGACTCTCAGGGGCAATTTCGACCCAGCCAACACACACAGGCTACAAGCCCCTCGGGAATCTCAGATAAAAGAGTCATCACCAAGCTAGATATGTAACTTTGTCTATATTCCTGGGTGCTACTCTCTCCTATCTATCTGATCCCTCCGCTCCCTTTCCCAGGTGGCTTCATTAACATTGGAATTTCCTGAGCCGGAGAGTGAAGTGCTGTGTGGTTTTTGGGGTTTTTTTTTTTGTCTTTTCCTAACCCATTCTCGAGGCCTGAGAGAAGCAGCTACAAAAAACCCAGGGACAAAAATCCTTCCCTGACTTCCAGAAATTGGACTAAAAATACAGAACCTGCTCCAGCCAAGCATATGAGATCCACAGTCTTGGGCTTTCATCCCTACAGGGAACAAGGTGGCTATTATAATGCAAAGGCAATTCTAATAGGGATCTGACTGTAATTTTTAGCGGATTACTGGAAAGACAAGTTTCCCAGGTCTGATATCTCTGCATATTAAACAGAGCCCTCACTGACCCACAAAGGGGAAGTGAGGGCTGAAGCTCCCCCCAGACAACCTAGCCTCCTGCCATAGGGGTCTGAGGATGGTGACACCTACCAATCTGTAGAGGTGCATGCATTGGGTGCCTAAGGTACAGCTGCAGAGCCCACCCACCAAAGTGCTTCAGGAACAGAGACACACCTACCTCACTGGCACTTGGATGAAGCTTGTCAGCATCCTGCCCCCCTGGAGTGTGACCTCCTGCTGCTACTAGAATCTGGTGCACACAACTATCACCACAACTCCTCTAGGTGGATAGATGACAGTCTGTACCACACAATTGGTGACCCAAAATCAGATTCTACTCAAGAATAGTGAATGGACTCTTAGGCTTACATATCTGGTAACAGCCCAACCCAGCTGGTAACAGGACATAAGTGATTCAAAGGCTACAACAATCAAGACAGAGCAATCTAGTAGCCCATCTACATATACTAAAAGAAAACAAAACCAGATAAGACTCAGTGAGCAAATATAAAATAAATCATTATGATATCTTATAGATGGCTTGGAGACAGCAGTCGAAATCAAACCACATAAAGAAGCAGACCATGATTGCTTCTACAACTCCCCAAATTAAAGAATCAAAATCTTTCCCAAATGAAGATACACTCCTGGAATTGCCAGATGCAGAATATAAAAAACTAATTTACAGAATGTTTCAAGAGATCAGGGATGACCTCAGAAATGAAAAAAGGCAATCTACAGAAAAAGCCAAGGAACACACGGATAAAGCAGTTGAAGAAATCAAAAAGATTATTCAAGAACATAGTGGAAAAATTAATAAGCTGCAAGAATCCATAGAGAGACAGCATTCAGAAATCCAAAAGATTGACAGTAAAATTAGAGAATTAGACAACTCAATAGGAAGTCAGAGGAGCAGAATCAAGCAACTGGAATGCAGAGTGGGGGAACTGGAGGATAAGGTAATTGACACCAATATAGGTGAAAAAAAATCAGATAAAAGAATTTAAAAAAATGAAGATACTCTAAGAATCATGTGGGACTCTATCAAGAAGAATAACTTGCATGTGATTGGAGTCCCAGAACAGGGAGGGATAACAGAAAATACAGACAGAATAGTTGAAGATCAGTTGGCAGAAAATTTCATGAAAGATGAAAGGGTATCTACCCAAGATGCTCATCGAACCCCATTTAAGATTGATCCAAAAAGAAAATCACCAAGGCATATCATCAAACTTGCCAAAACCAAAGATAAAGAGAAAATTTTAAAAGCAGCCAGGGATAAAAGAAAGGTCTCCTACAAAGGAGAATCAATAAGAGTAAGTTCAGACTACTCAGCAGAAACCATGCAGTCAAGAAGGCAATGGGATGACATATATAGAGCACTGAAGGAGAAAAACTGCCAGCCAAGGGTCATATATCCAGCAAAACTCTCTCTCAAATACGAAGGTGAAATTAAAACACTTACAGATAAACACGAGCTTAGAGAATTTGCAAAAACCAAACCAAAGCTACAAAAAATACTAAAGGAAATTGGACAGAAAATCAATAATATCAGATACCAACACAACACAAGGTCACAGAACAGAACATCCTGATATCAACTCAAATAGGGAAATCACAAAAACAAATTAAGATTAATTTTAAAAAGAAAAACTGCTCAAAACAGGGAATCATTAAAGTCAATATGTAAAATATCACAATAATCAAAAAGAGGGACTAAATACAGGAGGTATAGAACTGCCACATGGAGACGAAAACAAGGCGATATAGGACAATACAAGTTAGGTTTTTACTTAGAAAAATAGGGGTAAATATTAAGGTAACCATAAAGAAGTCTAACAATTCCATAACTCGACATAAAAACCAAGAAAAACATAATGACTCAGCAAACATAAATTCAACTACTATGAAAATGAGGAACACACAACTTACAAAGAAAAATATCTCAGCACAAAAAAGTATGTGGAAAAATGAAATTGTCAACAACACACACAAAAAGGCATCAAAATGACAGCACTAAACACATACTTATCTATAATTATGCTGAATGTAAATGGACTAAGTGCACCAATAAAGAGACAGAGAGTCTCAGACTGGATAAAGAAACACGATCCGTCTACATGCTGCCTACAAGAGACACACCTTAAACTTAGAGACACAAACAAACTAAAACTCAAAGGATGGAAAAAAATATATCAAGCAAACAACAATCAAAAAAGCAGGAGTAGCAATATTAGTTTCTGACAAAATAGACTTTAAAGTTAAATCCACCACAAAGGATAAAGAAGGACACTACATAATGATTAAAGGGGCAATTGACCAGGAAGATATAACCATATTAAATATTTATGCACCCAATGACAGGGCTGCAAGATACATAAAACAAACTTTAACAGAACTGAAAAGTGAGATAGACACCTCCACAATTATATATAGTAGGAGACTTCAACACACCACTTTCAGAGAAGGACAGGACTTCCAGTAAGAAGCTCAATAGAGACACGGAAGGCTTAATTGCTACAATCAACCAACTTGACCTCATAGACTTATACAAAACACTCCACCCAACAGCTACAAAGTATACTTTTTTTTGTAGTGCACATGGAACATTCTCTAGAATAGATCCCATATTAGGTCATAAAACAAACCTTTGCAGAATCCAAAACATCGAAATATTACAAAGCATCTTCTCAGACCACAAGGCCATAAAAGTGGAAATCAATAACAGAAAAATCATGGACAAGAAATCAAATTCTTGGAAACTGAACAATACCCTGCTCAGAAAAGACTGGGTTATGGAAGGCATCAAGGAGGGAATAAAGAAATTCATAGAATGCAACAAGAATGAAAACACTTCCTATCAAAACCTCTGGGACACAGCAAAAGCAGTGCTTAGAGGTCAATTTATATCGACAAATGCACACATACATAAAGAAGAAAGAGCCCAAATCAGAGAACTGTCCCTACAACTTGAACAAAGAGAAAGTGAGCAACAAAAGAATCCATCAGGCACCAGAAGAATACAAATAATAAAAAATCAGAGCTGAACTAAATGAATTAGAGAACAGAAAAACAATTGAAAGAATTAACAAAGCCAAAAGCTAGTTCTTCGAAAAAATTAACAAAATTGATAAACCATTGGCCAGACTGACTAAAGAAATACAGGAAAGGAAACAAATAACCTGAATAAGAAACGAGAAGGGCCATATCACAACAGACCCAACTGAAATTAAAAGAATCATATCAGATTATTATGACAAATTGTACTCAAACAAATTTGCAAACCCAGAAGAAATGGATGAATTCCTAGAAAAACACTACCTACTTAAACTAACACAATCAGAAGTAGAACAATTAAATAGAACTAAAACAAAAAAAAAAAAAGAGATTGAAAACGTAATTAGAAAACTCCAAAGGAAAAAAAGCCCCTGCCTGGATGGCTTGACTGCAGAGTTCTACCAAACATTCAGAGAAAAGTTAACACCACTACTACTAAAGGTGTTTCAAAGCATAGAAAATGGTGGAATACTACCTAACTCATTCTATGAAGCCACCATATCCCTGATACCAAAACCAGGTAAAGACACCACAAAAAAAGAAAATTAAAGACCTATATCCTATATCCCTCATGAACATAGATGCAAAAATTCTCAACAAAATTCTAGCCAATAGAATTCAACAACATATCAAAAAATTAATCCACCACGACCAAGTGGGATTTATACCAGGTATGCAAGGCTGGTTTAATATTAAAAACCATGAATGTAATCCACCATATAAATAAAACAAAAGACAAAAACCACATGATCTTATCAATTGATGCAGAAAAGGCATTTGAAAAAGTCCAACACCCATTCATGATAAAAACTCTCAGCAAAATAGGAATGGAAGGAAAATTCCTCAACATAATAAAGGGCATCTATACAAATTTTTTTTTTTTTTTTTATACAAAGCCAACAGCCAACATCATTCTAAATGGAGAGAGCCTGAAAGCATTTCCCTTGAGAACAGGAACCAGACAAGGATGCCCTTTATCACCGCTCTTATTCAACATTGTGCTAGAAGTCCTAGCCAGAGAAATTAGGCTAGACAAAGAAATAAAGGGCATCCGGATTGGCAAGGAAGTAGTAAAATTAACTCTATTTGCAGATGACATGATCTTATACACAGAAAACCCTAAGGAATCCTCCAGAAAACTACTGAAACTAATAGAAGAGTTTGGCAGAGTCTCAGGTTATAAGAAAAACATACAAAAATCACTTGGATTCCTCTACATCAACAAAAACAACATTGAAGAGGAAATCACCACATCAATACCATTCACAGTAGCCCCCAAGAAGATAAAATACTTAGGAATAAATCTTACCAAGGATGTAAAACACCTATACAAAGAAAACTACAAAGTACCAGTGCAAGAAACTAAAAGGGACCTACATAACTGGAAAAACATACCTTGCTCATAGATAGGAAGACTTAACATAGTAAAAATGTCTATTCTACCAAAAGCCATCTATACCTACAATGCACTTCCGATCCAAATTCCAAAGACATTTTTTAATGTGATGGAGAAACAAATCACCAACTTCATATGGAAGGGAAAGAAGCCCCGGATAATAAAGCATTACTGAAAAAGAAGAAAGTGGGAGGCCTCACTTTAACCTGATTTTAGAACCTATTATACAGCCACAGTAGTCAAAACAGCCTGGTACTGGTAAAACAACAGACACATAGACCAATGGAACAGAATTGAGAACCTAGACATAAGTCCATCCACATATGAGCAGCTGATATTTGACAAAGGACCAGTGTCAGTTAATTGGGGAAAAGATAGTCTTTTTAACAAATGGTGCTGGCATAACTGGATATCCATTTGCAAAAAAATGAAACAGGACCCATACCTCACACCATGCACAAAAACTAACTCCAAGTGGATTAAAGACCTAAACATAAAGACTAAAACGATAAAGATCATGGAAGAAAAAATAGGGACAACGTTAGGAGCCCTAATACAAGGCATAAACAGAATACAAAACATTACCAAAAATGATGAGGAGAAACCAGATAACTGAGAGCTCCTAAAAATCAAACACCTATGCTCATCTAAAGACTTCACCAAAAGAGTAAAAAGACCACCTATGGATTGGGAAAGAATTTTCAGCTATGACATCTCCGACCAGTGCCTGATCTCTAAAATCTATATGATTCTGTTAAAACTCAACCACAAAAAAACAAACAACCCAATCAAAAAATGGGCAAAGCATATGAACACTCACTTCACTAAAGAAGATATTCAGGCAGCCAACAGATACATGAGAAAAGGCTCTCGATCATTAGCCATTAGAGAAACGCAAATTAAAACTACGATGAGATTCCATCTGACTCCAACAAGGCTGGCATTAATCCAAAAAACATAATATAATAAATGTTGGAGAGGCTACGGAGAGATTGGAACTCTTATACACTGCTGGTGGGAATGTCAAATAGTACAACCACTTTGGAAATCTATCTGGCGTTTTCTTAAAAAGTTAGAAATAGAACTACCATACAACCCAGAAATCCCACTCCTCGGAATATACCCTACAGAAATAAGATCCTTTACACGAACAGATATATGCACACCCATGTTTATTGCAGCACTGTTTACAATAGCAAAAAGCTGGAAGCAACCAAGGCGTCCATCAACGGAGGAATGGTTAAATAAATTATGGTATATTCACACAATGGAATACTACGCATCGGTAATAGAGACAAATCTGTGAACCATTTCATAACATGGAGGAACCTGGAAGGCATTATGCTGAGTGAAATTAGTCAGATGCAAAAGGACAAATATTGTATAAGACCACTAGTATAAGATCTTGAGAAATAGTATAAACTGAGAAGAACACATTCTTTTGTGGTTATGAGGAGGGGAGGGAGGGAGGGTGGGAGAGGGTTATTTACTGATTAGTCAGTAGATAAGAACTACTTTAGGTGAAGGGAAGGACAATCCTCAATACAGGGAAGGTCAGCTCAACTGGACTGGACCAAAAGCAAAGAAGTTTCCGGGATAAACTGAATGCTTCGAAGGTCAGCGGAGCAAGGGCGGGGGTTTGGGGTCGATGGCTTAAGGGGACTTCTAAGTCAATTGGCAAAGTAATTCTATTATGAAAACATTCTGCATCCCACTTTGAAGTGTGGCGTCTGGGGTCTTAAATGCTAACAAGCGGCCATCTAAGATGCATCAACTGGTCTCGACCCACCTGGATCAAAGGAGAATGAAGAACACCAAGGTCACACGATAACTATGAGCCCAAGAGACAGAAAGGGCCACATGAACTAGAGACTTACACCATCCTGAGACCAGAAGAACTAGATGGTGCCCAGCCATAATCGATGACTGCCCTGACAGGGAGCACAACAGAGAACCCCTGAGGGACCAGGAGAACAGTAGGATGCAGACCCCAAATTCTCATAAAAAGACCAGACTTAATGGTCTGACTGAGATTAGAAGAATCCCGGCGGTCATGGTCCCCAAACCTTCTGTTGGCCCAGGAGAGGAACCATTCCCAAAGACAACTCATCAGACATGGAAGGGACTGGACCATGGGTTAGAGAGGGATGCTGAGGAAGAGTGAGCTACTTGTATCAGGTGGACACTTGGGACTGTGTTGGCATCTCCTGTCTGGAGGGGAGATGGGAGGGTAGAGAGGGTTAGAAACTGACAAAACGGTCACGAAAGGAGAGACTGGAAGGAGGGAGCGGGCTGCCTCATTAGGGGGAGAGTAAATGGGAGTATGTAGTAAGGTGTATATAAGCTTATATGTGACAGACTGACTTGATTTGTAAACTTTCACTTAAAGCACAATAAAAATTATTTGAAAAAAAAAGCTGGAAATAGAAGTATCATATGATCCAGAAATCCCATTCCTTAGAATATATTGTAGAGAAATAAAAGCCCTCACATGAATTGATATATGCACATACATGTTCATTGCAGCAGTGTTCACCACAGCAAAAAATGGAAACAACCTGACTGCCCACTGATGGATGAATGGATAAACAAACTATGGCATATTCACCCAATGGAATACTATGCATCAGTAAAGAACAATGATGAATCTGAGAAATATCTCATAATATGGATGAATCTTGGAGGCAATATGCTGAGTGAAATTAGTCAGTTGCAAAAGGACAAATGCTGTATGGGACCACTATTGTAAGAACTCAAGAAAAGGAGTATTCACTAATAGTAGACAAGAATTATCTTAGGTGAAAGGAAGGACAACACACAATACAGGTGAAGTCAGCACAACTGGACTAAACAAAAAGCTAAGAAGTTTCCTGAACATAACTACACACTTCGAGGGACGGAGTAGCAGGGGCAGGGGCCTGGGGACCATGGTTTCAAGGAACATCTAGGTCAATTGGCTTAACAAAGTTTATTAAGAAAATGTTCGGCATCCCACTTTGGTGAGTGGCCTTTGGGGTCTTTAAAGCTTGCAAGTGGCCATCTAAGATATATCAATTGATCCCAAACCACCTGGAGCCAAGAAGAATGAAGAACACCAAAGACACATGGAAAATATGAGCCCAAGAGACAGAAAAGGCCACATAAACCAGAGACTTCATCAGTCTGAGACCAGAACAACTAGGTGGTGCTCACCTACCACCAATGACCTCCCTGACAGGGAACACAACAGAGAGTTCCTAAATGAGCAGGAGAAAAGTAGGGTGCAGAACTCAAATTCTAGTAAAAAGACCAGACTTAATGGTCTGACTGAGACTGGAGGGACCCCAGAAGACATGGCTCCTGGGCTCTCTGATAGCCCAAAACTAAAACCATTCCCGAAGCCAACTCCAGACAAATATTAGACTGGACTATAATATATAAAACGATACTTGTGAAGAGTGTGTTTCTTAGCTCAAGTAGATACATGAAACTAAATGGACAGCTCCATCTCTAGGCAAGATGAGAAGCCAGACAGGGACAGGAACTGGTTGAATGGACATGGGAAATATAGGAGGGAAAAGAGGAGTATGCTGTCACATTATAGGGAGAGCAACTAGGGTCACATAACAATATGTGTATGATATATTTTTATGCGAAACTAACTTGAACTATAAACTATCACTTAAGGCACAATAAAAAAAAATTACTTCTAAGAAATGAACCAGGTTTGTGTCTTAATCATTGTATATTTAGTAACTACCACGGTAGTTGGCACATAGCATGTCCTCAGTATTAAAATAAGCAAATTGTTGACTGAATGAATGAAACATTACATGTAAAATATATTATAATCTAAGGAGAGGCACACGTAAATTATGAAGTCAATTATAATGATAGAGATTTAGCAAATGCATCATATTTTCTCTCCTGCCACAAGACTTTTACATGTGCTATTCACTATGCCTGGAATGGTTTTCCACAGTGTCATCACTAGTCAGTCCTACTACTCATTCCAATAACTTAAGATGTTTCATTTCGTCAGTGCAGCCTTCTTTAAAAACCCTGAGAAATCCAAATCCTCCTACTGAATGCTCTTATATCCACTAACATCTTTTAAACAGTATTTATAACCTTCATAATTTTATATACCATTGTATAAATATATGTTTAACGTATATTTCCCCCACTAGACAGTAAGGCCTGTGATGGCAGAGGCCCTGAATGGTTTTGCTAATCACTGTATTTCCAGGGTCTAGCAAAGTGACACCCCCACATGTCTATCAGTTTGTTGTACTGTGGGGGTTGCATGTTGCTGTGATGCCGGAAGCTATGCCACTGGTGTTCAGAAAACAGCAGGGTTATCCACGGTGGACAGGTTTTAGCTGAGCTTCCAGATTAAGACACACTAGGAAGAAGAATCCAGCAGTCTACTTCTGATAAGAATTAGCCAGTGAAAACCTTATAATAGCCGCAGAACATTGCCTAATATAGTACCAGAAGACGAGCCTTGCAGGTTGGAAGGCACTGAAAAGACAACTGAGGAAGAGAAGCCTCCTCAAAGTAGAGTCGACTTTAATGATGTGGATGGAGTCAACCTTTCGAGACCTCCATTTGCTGATGTGGCACAACTCAAAATGAGAAGAAACAGCTACAAATAACCATTAATAATCAGAACCTGGAATGTACAAAGTATGAATCTGAGAAAATTGGAAATTGTCAAAAATGAAATGGAACACATAAACATCAATATCCTAGGCATTAATGAGTTGAAATGGACTGGTATTGGCCATTTTGAACCAGAGAATCATATGATCTACTACGCCAGGAATGACAACTTGAAGAGGAATGGCATTGCATTCATTGTCAAAAAGAACATTTCAAGATCTATCCTGAAGGACAACACTGTCAATAATAGGATAATATCCACACACCTACAAGGCAGACCAGTTAATAAGATTATCGTTCAAATTGACACACCAACCACTAAGGCCAAAGATGAAGAAATTGAAGATTTTTACGAGCTTCTGCAGTCTGAAACTTATTGAATTTGCAATCAGGGTGCATTGATAGTTACTGGTGATTGGAAGGTAAAAGTTGGAAACAAAGAAGCAGGATCGGTACTTGGAAAATATGGCCTTGATGATAGAAACGATGTCGGAGATCGCATGATAGAATTCTGCAAGACCAATGACTTCTCCATTGCAAATACATTTTTCACCAACATAAACAGCTGCTATACACATGGACCTCGTCAGATGGAGCACACAGAAATCAAACCGACTACATCTGTGGAAAGAGACAATGGTAAAGCTCAACATCATCAGTCAGAATAAGGCCAGGGGATGACTGTAGAAAAGACCATCACTTCTCATATGCAAGTTCAAGTTGAAAATGAAGAAAATTAGCATAAGTCCACGAGAGCCAAAGTACAACCTTGAGTATATTCGACGTGAATTTAGAGACCATCTCAAGAATAGATTTGATGCATTGAACGCTAATGATCGAAGACCAGACAACCTTGTGGAATGACACCAAAGACATCATGTATGAAGAAAGCAAGAGGTCATTAAAAAGACAGGAGAGAAAGAAAAGACCAAAATGGATGTCAGAAGAGACTCTGAAATGTGCTCTTGAACATCAAGCAGCTAAAGCAAAAGGAAGAAATGATGAAGTAAAAGAACTGAACAGAAGGTTTCAAAGGGCAGCTCGAGAAAACAAGGTAAAGCATTATGATGACATGTACAAAGACCTGAAGATAGGAAACCAAAAGGGGAGAACACACTCAGCATTTCTCAAGCTGAAAGAACTGAAGCAAAAAGTCAAGCCTCAGGTTGCAATAGTAAACGATTCTATGGGAAAAATGTTAAAAAAAAAAAAAAAAAAACTCAGGAAGCATCCAAAGAAGACGGAAGGGATACACAGAGTCATTATACCAAAAAGAATTGGTGGAAGTTCAACAACTTCAAGAGGTAGCATATGATCAGGATCCAATGGTACTGAAAGGAGAAATCTAAGCTTCACTGAAGGCATCAGAGAAAAAAAGAGTCAACTGAGGTGTTTCACAGATGCAGCTCTGGAAGTGCTTACTCATCTATGTCAAGAAATTTGGAAGACACTTATTGGGCAAACCGATTGGAAGAGATCCATATTTATGCCTATTCCCAAGAAAGGTGATCCAATCAAATGTGGAAATTATTGAACAATATCATTAATATCATGTGCAAGTAAAATTTTGCTGAAGATCATTCAAAAGCAGCTGCAGCAGCATATCAACGAGGAACTGCCGGAAATTCAGGCTGGATTTAGAAGAGGATGTGAAACAAGGGATATGATTGCTGATGTGAGATGAATCCTGGCTGAAAGTAAAGAATACCAGAAGAAAGTTTACCTGTGTTTTATTGACTATGCAAAGGCATTTGACTCTGTGGATTATAACAAATTATGGATAACATTGTGAAGAATGGGATTTCCAGAACGCTTAACTGTGCTTGTGAGGAACCTGTAAGTAGATCAAGAGGCAGTTGTTCAAACAGAACAAAGAGATACTGTATGGTTTAAATTCAGGAAAGGTGTGTGTCAAGGTTGTATCCTCTTGCCATAGCTATTCAGTCTGTATGCAGAGCAAATAATCCAAGAAGCCGGACTATATGAAGTGGAATGTGGCATCAGGATTGGAGGAAGACTCATTAACAACCTGTGTATGCAGATGACACAACCTTGCCTGCTGAAAATGAAGAGGACTTGAAGCACTTAGTGATGAAGATCAAAGACCACAGCCTTCAGTATGGATTATACCTCAACATAAAGAAAACAAAAGTCCTCGCAATTGGACCAATAAGCAACATCATGATAAACAGAAAAGATTGAAGATGACAAAGATTTCATTTTACTTGGATCCACAATCAACACCCGTGGAAGCAGCAGTCAAGAAGTCAAAAGACATATTGCATTGGGCAAATCTGCTGCAAGAGACCTCTTTAAAATGCTGAAAACCAGATATCACCGTGAAGTCTAAGGTGCTCCTGACACAAGCCATGATATTTTCAATCGCATCATATGCACGCGGAAACTGGACAATGAATAAGGAAGACCCAAGAAGAAGTGAACCCTTTGAACCGTGGTGTTGATGAAGAATATCAAATATGCTTTTGGACTGCCAAAAGAAAGAACAAATCTGCTTGGAAGAAGTACAATCTGAATGCTTCTTAGAAGTAAGGATGGTGAGACTACGTTTTACATACTTTGGACATATTGTTGGGAGGGATCAGTCCATGGAAAAGGCCATCATGCTTGGTAAAGCACCAGGTCAGTGGAAAAGAGGAAGACCTTCAATGAGATGGCCTGACACAGTGGCTGCAACAATGGGCTGAAGTATAACAGCGATTTTGAGCATGGCACAGGACTGACATTGTTTCGTTCTGTGGTACATAGGGTCGCTATGAGTCAGAACTGACTCAACAGCACCTAAGAACAGCAACAAGCAAAGTGACTAGCATGCAGAAGGAATATAACAATTATTTTCTGAGTTAATAAATAAGTGACTAACTTTTATAAATAAAATAAGTATAAAGAGTAAGAAATTGCCGACAAATTTCCAATATTATCCAACAATGGGTATATAGATAGAAATACAAAGGGAAATTCACTATGCTTTATGCAGTGAGAAAGATCCACTAAGAATATATATTTTTGTTTTTAATGTTTTTTCTAGTTTCCCAGATACCTTTTGGTCTTCTTGTTTAATATACTGAACAGGAGCAAATGTGCTATGCAAATACCCGGAACTGGGTCATCTGCCAGAAGCATCCTCCCCTATGTATTAATGAATTGATTTTTAAATCAGCTCTCTGAGCTTAGTTACTGTGAGTTGATAATCAAGACATAGGCATTGTTCATTGGCACATCTATTCATCCTCAAATTCATTTATTGTTGACATAATTCTCGAACGCCTACTAGGTGCTAGGCACTGTGCCATGTATTGCTTAGGGTTCCTAATTGTGTGTAAAGGGTTAACATCATGCCTGGACTAACTGAGAATTAGGAAATAGCATCTGTCTTTGCACAGTAGTGTTTCCTTGGAAACTACAGAGTTAAGATAAATGTGGGATGTTATGTCTGCCTCATCTGCTGTGTGAACTGCACCTGCACTGGGGCAGCTGGAATTTGGCATACAGCCACTGGTTCTATGTAAACAAACCAAATCCATCGTCATCGAATTGATTCCGACTCAAAAGGACCATATAGGACAGAGGAGAATTGCCGCATAGGGTTTCCAAGACTGTGTGGGTTCAGAACCGCTAACCTTTCGATGAGCAGCTGAGCACTTAACCACTGTGCCACTGGGGCTCCTCCTATATAGATAGAGTGATATAAAATATTTGGTGGTAAATTAAGGAGCAGTTTCTCTGAATTGAAATGATTCACATGGAGGCAGCCATGCTTGCCTTATATGG
Source organism: Elephas maximus indicus (assembly GCF_024166365.1). Taxonomy (NCBI): domain Eukaryota; kingdom Metazoa; phylum Chordata; class Mammalia; order Proboscidea; family Elephantidae; genus Elephas; species Elephas maximus. Next base: position 84,389,132 of record NC_064825.1, read on the forward strand.
GTATGGGAATAAAAGAAGCTGTGAATGTGGGTAAGTGCTGGGCCTTCCCATGAGATGAAGACAGCATACATTCCTTCTGTCCTATAAAACTAAATAGACTATTAGATTAAAGCTTATTTGTGTCTCAGGAGGCTGATTGCCTCCTCAAGCTTGTAACAACAGCTATGGTAGTTTACTCACAGAACCTTGGACCTAAGCCTCCAAAGCCAGAGCTGCACTTTCACCTGAAGAAACTCCTTCCATAGTACATACTCTCTGTGAATCACCACTTCTCATCTTACCAGTCTTTCTCTTTCACTCTATCTACTCAATTGCAAAATCCAGTGCTCTTAGTAGCTTATGATGATTAGCTTCATGTGTAAGAGACAGACATAGATTCCTATCCAAGCCCTCTACATCCTAGCTCTGTGACCTTGACAAGTAATTTTAACTTCTTATGCCAGCTTCTTCTTGTGAAAAATGAATTTACAGTGGAGAAATAGAGCAGAAAAAAAAAAATGTGCTTTAGATGAAAGTTTACAGAGCAAATTAGTTTCTCATTAACCAACTAATGCACACATTGTTTTGTGACATTGGATGCCAACCCCGCTATGTACCAACACTCTCCCCTTCTCAACCTTGGGTTCCCCATTTCCATGCGTCCAGCTTTCCTGTCCCCTCCTGCCCTTTCATCCTTGCTGGTGTGCCCTTTAATCTCATACACATGGGTGAGGTGTAAGTATTATTGTTTATTTTATGGGCCTGTCTAATCTTTGGCTGAAGGGTGAACCTCAGGACTGACAGTAGTACTAAATTAAAAGGGTTTCCAGAGGCCATGCTCTTGGGTTTTCCCAGTCTCCATCAGACCAGTAAGCCTGGTCTTTTTCACGAGTTTGAATTTTTTTCTATATTTTCTCCAGCTCTGTCTGGGATCCTCTATTTTGATCCCTGTCAGAGAAGTCAGTGGTCATAGCTGGGCACCATCTAGTTGTACTGGACTGAATCTGGTGAAGTCTGTCATAGTTGTGGTCTATTAGTCCTTTGAACTAATCTTTCCTTTGTGTCTGCTTTTCTTCATTCTAAATTTTTAAGAATGCAATCCCAGCAGCTATACTACATAAATTGAACTACCATTTAATGACTGTGAGCCCACGGCCAAGTTACCAATCTCTCTCTGCCTTGGGTTCCTTATCTACCACACTGAAAGTATAATTGCACATACATTAAAGAATTGCCATGAGGATACGTGCCAGCTCTTAACTATAATTATAATTATATTCAAATTACAACTTCATGGTTCTTCTTTCAGCTTTTCTACTTTATCAAAAATAAAGAAATGATAATTCATTAGCCTGGAAAAGTAAAGTAGTAAGAAAAGGCCTATGAATTCCACGTATTCATGAGAGGAAGTTAGCAAATAAACAAGAAAACAACTAATCTTGAATTGTTACTTTCCTTCCTTTAGACTGTAGAAACAATGATATTATAGTAATATGAGATAGCATAATTCACAAGAATCAAATTAGTTGAAAAAGAGCAAGACTAGGGCACATATAAAGTCATCATGGTGTCCTGGAACAAATGATTTTGATTGGCTCAATTTATTTAATATTTATTCCCGCTTGTTTGGAAAGGATTTAATACAAATGGATACATCTCTTCCTTTTTCTGAGGATTTCAATTTTCTCTTTCATGAAATGAGAGCGTCAGATGAGATGGCTTCTTTGTAGCTCTAGGTTTCCATTATGCATTCAAGCTAAGGAAAATCAAGCTAAGGACCCCAGGTGTCCAGTCCCACTGGCCAAGAATTTCTGTATATCTTTTCCTTAGCAAAAAAAAAAAACAAAGGGTATAACTCAACTTCCCCTTTGATTAATCATCCCAGAGATGATTTTTCAGATTAGTCTGTCATATTTTCTTTATTGGAGTATTTTAACTTTTATGAAGTATTTCCATTTGCCTATGTGAAAACTGAATATTGAGCCTCTCCCAGAATCTAAAGTTTATCTCCCACGCAGTCCAATTCTGAAATGTTTTCGTGACATTTTCATTGGTTCAATAAATGATCTTGCAATATATACTTGCCTTTTCCTCCCTCCCCTCTTAGGAGAAATAAATAAATAAATACAAATAATTCTGGTCTCAGCTGTGGAGACTTTCCTAGCTGCCTCCCAACCACACTCACCCAACTCACCTGGCAGCTGTTCATAAAGATCATTTCGATTAAACCAGAAGTGACTTTTTAATCAGGGATACTGATTGGCTTTGATTTTGCTGTCTTGTGGCAAGGTTACCTCAAGTTCTACAGATGCGCTGTAGATGATTCAAACTCCTTTGTCATTTGTTAGGTTCACACAAGAGTTTAACTTAACATGAGGGGGCTGCTTTAGAAATAATTAATTGCCTTTCTGCAATAGGGGAGAAGTCCTTCCGCTATAGCTCTCTGGAGATGGAAGACTCAGCGGGAGTGTTATTAGCCAACCAACCTGTGAGAGACTGTCCAAAGATAACTGAAACCACAGACTGGGAAGGCTTACATATAATAGGCCTCAGTACAACAATCCATCATGATCACATCCTCCACTGCTTTTTTGAGGATGGACTCCCAGTTTGGAAGTTAAAATGGTGCCTGGGAGTGTCTGGCAAAAGCCAAGGCTTCAGGGAAATCAGAAACTATAATGTTGCAGACAGGAATATGAACTTTCAAATTTGTATGGCCCCAGTTGAGGTATGCCCTTTGCAAGTTACGTACTTAATGTTTTTTGAAACCCAGCCATCACATCACATCACAAAAAATTGTTTTGTTGTTGTTAGGTGTTGTTGAGCCAGTTCCAACTCACAGCAACCCTATGTACAGCAGAACAAAACACTGCCTGGTCCTACTCCATCCTCACAATCGTTTTGCTTGAGCCCATTTTTGCAGCCACTGTGTGAATCCATCTCTCTGAGGATCTTTTTTTTTTTTTTTTAATCTAAAAGAGCAGAAAAATAAAATGTACTTTATAGGATTGTTATGAAAATTAACCATGGCAATTCATAAAAGGTGCTTAATAATATACATGGTATATATGGTGTATCATATGTGTTCAGTGAATGTTTCTTCTTCTTATTCTTACTGTTAAGAGCAAGTCATGGATGTGATTCCCATTCACTCAGTCAATTTCATGTGGAAAAAATCTCTGTCCCAAGTTTCTGGGCTACATCTTCAAAACATATGCTATCAATCAACAAATGTGCCTACAATGTCAAACATACAAACATGTTCATCCTGTCTTGTCCAGAGCTATCTGAGATTGTACATTTATTTCCAAGAATAGTTAGTGGTATTATTTTAATGCATTTCATATTTGTGTGAAGGACAATGCATAATACTGTGTCCATGTAGAATGGATATGGGGATGAGCCTTGAACTTTGGGAAGACTGATGATGCACTGGGAAGGTAGGAAGATCAAGAAATGACTCCAGGTGTCATGGGAGGAAATCCTCAAATAGTTTTAGAGCCTACCATACCATAATGGGGCCTCAGACACTGCCAGGTGGTCCCTAGTTTATCTTAGTTCCTCTTATCCTAAAGCTTAGAGGTAGGAGGATGCATTCTAGGGGCCTAGTAATATTTTTGTCTATATGTGGCAACAGCATCATTTCAATACAAGCATAATTAGTCATGTAACATTCGTCAAATGGTAATAAAATCAAGCAAAGAGAGTTCTCTTCCAATGGTACTACTAGAGATAGTTTTGATCAAAAGGTACTTAGAAGGAGGCTCACAATTTATTAAACATTCATAGAGAGAAACAGCAAACACTTGATAACCTATCAGAGATATCAAGTATTTATGTAGTTTTATGTGTAAGAACTACCATCCGTCAGTTTGTTGTACTATGATGTCTTGCAGGTTGCTGTGATGCTTAAAGTTATGCCCCTAGTATTTCGGATACCAGCAGGATCACTCATGGTGGACAGGTTTCAGTGGAGCTCACAGACGGGACTTGGAAGAAAGGCCTAGTAATCTACTTCTGAAAATTAGCCAATGAAAACTTCATGTATCCCAACAGAATATCGTCCAGTATAGCCCTGGAAGACAAGCCCCTATGTTGGAAGGCACTCAAAATACTCAGTGGCTGCAACAGTGAACTCTAGCATACCAACAATAGTGAAGATAGCACAGGACCAGGCAGCATTTCATTCTGTTGTACATGTCGCCGTGAGTCAAAGCCAACTGGACAGCAGCTAACAACAACAGGTGTGAGAAAATAACTAACACAGTGTATGTGAGATCTAGGTGGTGTGCTTTTTGTGATTTTTTTAAGGTGTCGATAGACTTGAAAATCTATGAAGGTATCAAAGCCTTTGTGGCATATCTCCAGCATGCACTGGCTGAAGAAGGATAATGGATCCCATCCTCCAAGTGTGAATTTTGCATATAGTCAGAAATAGAACAATGATTTACAATCGTATTTCAGCCTTAAACATTATTTTGTCTAGACACAAAACTATTGTTTACCTTCTATGTTCAAGACACTGAACTAGGCACTTAATATATGTTCATTTATCTAATGTTATCGTGTCCTGGCAATGTTATTATCCCCATTTTAAGAATGAAAGTGATCTCAGAGAAGATGACCAATTTGCCTGTAATCTCATAGCTAAAATGACAAAGCTGAATTTTAAATTCATTAATCAAAGCCAATCTTAAAAGAAGGGGTGACTGAGTAATGGGGCCTGGGTATCAAAGCCTTACCACAGCTACAGAGTTACTCTTTACAGCAGGCAGCTCCTCTAACATCAAAATAATTGTAAAATTATAGAGGGCCTGTTTTCAAGCAAACCCGCTATTTACCCAGTACAGACCCTACTGTTCTAGGCCCTACTGTAAACAGATAGCAAGAAAGACGGGGAAGAGAGGAACATGCTTATAATGAACAAATCCATTGTTTGATCTAACAGTATAACATCTGACTTATGCACCATTTTGGAAGCATGTTATGACCCACTGTAAGCACTGGTAAGCATACAACCTGACCAAACCTCCCAAAGTCATAACTCCATATTTTTGTGTTAGAAATCTTATTTTAGGGGTTTACAGACGGAAGAGACAATAATGTCTTTCATGTAATCTTGTTTCTGAATTACAGTTGGTTATTTGAAAACTAGTCATCAAATCATGAATTACCACATTTAAAGCTGCCAATTTAGTCTACTGGTTAAATCATTTGCATAATCCCCTACAAATCATACATTTTTAAATAAATAAACAAACACAGTGAAATTAAAAGCATTTGGCTGCCAACCAAAAGGTCAGCAGTTCAAATCCACCAGCTGCTCCTTGAAAACCCTATGGGGCAGTTCTACTTGTCTTATAGGGTCACTCTGTGAGTTGGAATTGACTCTACGGCAACAGATTTGGTTTTGTTTGGTTTAACGGAAATGAAGAAGAGCCCTTGTGGTGAAGTAGTTAAAGCCATCGACTGCTAACCCAAAGATCAGCAGTTCAAAACAACCAGTGGCTTCATGGGAGAAAGATGTGGCAGTCTGCTTCTGTAGAGATTTACAGCTTGGAAACCCTGTGGGGTTGCTGTGAGTTGGAATTGATAGCAGTGGGTTTGGTTTTTGGTTGGAACAGAAATGAAGCTCTACATATGAGAGGGGAAAAAAACCTCACTATACCATGGAAACGGCTATCATAATAAGCCTAAGTATGTTGATTTAATTGCTGACTTTCGTATAATTTGACTTTGTAAATAAATGCTGATATCTGACAGCTCTTTAGTAAAATCAAGTTTTGTTAAAAAGCCTTAACCTTCATTTTATTATGTGCTATAAATAAAAAATATAATTCAAAAACAACACAAAAATTTCTTATTTGATTATGAAATTGTTTATGTCCCTACCAAGTGAATGTGAGCTGTTTTTACACTAATTTCCCAAGTATGCCTTGGTTCTGGTTTATCTTTCTAGACCACAGCTCTGATCTCTTTATTCAGATCATATTATTTCATACACATTTACTAGCTTTTTAGGAACTCCTTATTGACAAGGTAATCGAGTTTGGTGTTTTTTTTTTCCTCTGGATTGGCATTCAAAGCCTTCTAGAATCTGATTAAATTTCCTTTCCACCATTATCTCCCACTCTTCTCTTTCAAAAATGGCCTCTGTTTTGATACATTGTTGTTTTGTTTAGGTTACTCTTCCTCTATGTGATGTTCTTCAAAACCCACCCATTGTGAAAGAAAGTGACAACACCAAGCTGTAGTTCTAGCAAACATAAACTCAGTCCAATATGATAACCATTGGTTCCCCTCAGTCCAAATAAATAAGCTGTCTAAATTAAGATAAATCACAAATGCTGGTGCAGGTTGAGGGACTGATAATGAACACTCAGAGTCAATATGAGGTTGTTTACGGAGTTACTCTCAGGTTGCAAATAAGCAGTTCAAAGGAAATACAATATCAAGGATACAAGCAAGGGGAGAATTCTCTAATGTCTTTTCTGTTTTTCATAGATGTATGCCAAAATTTAGATCATTAATGTTGCCCATGTAGAATAACAAATCTGCTGGATTTTCATATTCGGAGTATATGGCTGGGGGACAGACCTTATCAACAGTCAAGGGCCCAATTATTGGCATATATGATTTTTTTTTAATATTTTTATGGTAGATTTACATACTCTTGCATTCTACTTTGTACTGCATCATTTGACTTAAATATGACTGGGCCATGGCCTAACAAATAAAACAGCCCGTGCTTGTTCTGCAAACATAATCCCAAGACAATTCATTTACATGGGGCACACTCTCAGCTAATCCTCTAACCTGATTGCTACTCCTAAACTACTCCTGAACTATTTCAACATATTGTTTCAAGGTTAAATGGAAAAAACAATTTCCATCTTCTTTCTGCAACTGAGGGTAGCCTTTCTTTCTTCCAAACCCTCAAGATCTCCTTGGGAGGCTGTTTTTTTCCTCGCATTCTATTTTCCATTAAAGCCACGGAAGCAGGTCTCATTTTCTCTACCTGACTAAAAGCTTCTTGAGAACAAGGGTCTATGTAGAAGTCACTATTATTTTTTCCCATTTGCTTAGCACAGGACCTGGCAAATATATAAATATATATATTCTTTGATTGCACAGATAGATGAAAGTATTCAGTCACATCTGGAAAAATGGACATGAGTATATCAGGCCTTCATCATTTCAAAGGGAGTCTTGAGAAGACAAAGTATTATAATGACATGTGCAAAGACCTGGAGATGGAAAGCCAAAAGGGAAGAACATGCTCTGCATTTCAAGCTGATAGAAATGAAAAAAAAATTCAAGCGTCGAGTTGCACTATTGAAGAATTCTATGGGGAAAATATTAAATGACTCAGGAAGCGTCAAAAGAAGATGGAGGGAATACCCAGAGCCACTATACCAAAAAGAATCCGTCAACATCCAAACATTTCAGGAGGTACCACATAGGCAGGAACCAATGGTACTGAAGGAAGAAGTCCAAGCTGCTCTGAAGGCACTGGTGAACAACAAGGCTCCAGCGAATTGACTAAATACCAATTGAGATGTTTCAACAAACGGATGCAGCGCTGGAAGTGCTCACTCGTCCATGCCAAGAAATTTGGAAGAGAGCTACCTGGCCAACCGACTAGAAGAGATTCATATTTATGCCTAATTCCAAAAAAGGTGATCCAACTGAATGTGGAAGTTATAGAACAATATCATATGCAAGTAAAATTTTGCTGAAGATCATTCCAAAGCAGCTGCAGCAGCCCATCAACAGAAAAGTGCCAGAAATTCAAGCAGGATTCAGAAGAGGATGTGGATTGCTGATATCAGATGAATCCTGGCCAAAAGCAGAGAATATCAGAAAGATTTTACCTGTGTCTTATTGACTGTGCGAAGGCATTTGACTGTGTGGATCGTAACAAATTATTGATAACATTGCAAAGAATGGGAATTCCAGGACCCTTAATTGTGCTCATGAGGAACATGTACATAGATCAAGAGGCAGTCGTTCAGACAGAATGAGGGGATGCTGCGTGGTTTAAAGTCAGGACAGGTGTTTGTCAGGGTTGTATCCTCTCACCATACCTATTCAATCTGTATGCTGAGCAAATAATCTGAGAAGTAGACTATATGAAGAACAATGGGGCATCAGAATTGGAGGAAGACTCATTGACAACCTGCGTTATGCAGATGACACAACCCTGCTTGCTGAAAGTAAAGAGGACTTGAAGCACTTACTGATGAAGATCAAAGACCACAGCCTTCAGTATGGATTACACCTCAACATAAAGAAAAAAATCCTCACAACTGGGCTAATAAGCAACATCATGATAAATGCAGAAAAGATTGAAGTTGTCAAGGATTTCATTGTACTTGGTTCCACAATCAACACCCATGGAAGCAGCAGTGAAGATATCAAAAGACACATTGCATTGGGCAAGTATGCTGCAAAATGTTGAAAAGCAAAGATGTCACCTTGAAGACTAAGGTGCACCTGACCCAAGCCATGGTGTTTTCAGTTGCCTCCTATGCATGTGAAGGCTGGACAATGGGTAAAGAAGAAGGGAGAAGAATTGTGCCCTTTGAATTGTGGTGCTGGAGAAGAATACAGAATATACCATGGACTACCAAAAGAAGGAACAAATCTATCTTAGAAGAAGTACAACCAGAATGCTCCTTAGAAGCAAGGATGGTGAGACTATGTCTCACATACTTTGGACAGGTTATCAGGAGGGATTAGTCCCTGGAGAAGGACACCATGCTTGGTAAAGTAGAGGGTCAGTGGAAAAGAGGAAGACCCTCAATGAGATGAATTGTCACAGTGGCTGCAACAATGGGCTTAAGCACAACAATGATTGTGAGGATGGCACAGGACCAGGCAGTGTTTCGTTCTGTTTGTGCATAGAGTCACAGTGAGTCAGAACTGTCTTGATGGCACCCAACAACAACAACATATCAGGCCTGATGTTGTCCAGAGACATTTTATCTTCCCGTTTATTAAAAGAACAAAATAAGTGAATACAGGAATGTTGATTTATTTTGCTGCTTGCATAAGAGACATACCTTTTCCAGATGGCTATGGTCCCTGCTCATCTCTAGAACCTGACACTTAGTCCCTACCAGCCAAAAAACCAAAGACAAATACTCTCAGATGCCAAAATGATAAGAGACCTTTTTGGAGTAAATGCAAATGATGGTCATACCGTTATAAGAATGGTCTGATAAGGAAGCATTTATGCATTAAAAAATAAAATGGAATAAGGCAAACTTGGTATGTGGAAAATCAAACAAATCCCACTTTTCATTTCTCTGACATCAAACTCTAAAGATCGAGCAAACCAATTCAATTCTGTTATACTTCTCTTCTGACACCAGAGATAGGGCAGACCTCATAAATCACAGGACACGGCCCACAAGACTGCCAAGTCTGCCCCAGATCTCAGACACCAGCCACAAGCTTTTAAGTTCCCCACAACACTCTCAATTCTAACCTGCTGGCTTCAAATTCGGGAATTCCTTCTTCCCTCTAAGGATGCTAGCCATAAACTCAGGAGTTTCCAGCCCCCCTCACTTCTGACCGGTTCGCTGCCACTGTTCCCTTGGGTTCAGTAATTTGCTAGAATGACACACAGACCTAAAAAGAAGTGCTATACTTATAATTACAGTTTTATTATGGCAAAACCAATACAAATGAAGAGATGTAAAGTGTGACGTCTGAGAGGGTTCACACTGCAGAGGTTCTGTGTTCCAAAAAGGGATCTGCTACCCTACCAGGTGCATCAGTGTCTTTCACCAACCAGGAAGCCAGAGAAGTTTCTGTGTCCAAAGCAGGACCTTGGAGTTCCATTTGTATTTCTAATAAATTCCCAGGAAATTTTTCAAAAAAATCACCAGGAGATCTTGTTAAAATGAAGATTTCAATTCAGTATAGCTAGGATGGAAATGCACATTCTCAGCAGGAAACTTGTTAGAAATGGAAATTCTCAGCAGGGGTTGAAACCAGAACTAACCATTTCGAAGCCCTGGTCTAGAGCCTTTAACCAAAAAAAACCCCGAGTGCTGTCGAGTCATTCCGACCCTATTGGAACGAGTAGAACTGCCCCATAGAGTTTCCAAGGAGCGCCTGGCAGATTCGAACTGAGGGTTCGAGTCCCTTCGTGGTCATGGCCTAGAGCCTTTATTGGGGTTTTATTACATATTCTAAAAGCCCTGTTGGTGCAGTGGTTAAGAGTTTGGCTGCTAACTGAAAGGTTAATGGTTGGAACCCACCAGCTACTCCAAGGGAGAAAGATGTGGCAGTCTGCTTCTGTAAAGATTAAAAAAAAAAGGCTGTAAAGATTTACAGCTTTGGAAATCCTGTGGAGGTAGTTCTACTCTTACCAATAGGGTCACTAGGAGTTGGAGTTGACTTGAAGGCAAACGTTTTTTGGTTTTTATTATGCAGTCATAATTGACTGAATCAGCCCACCGCTCCTGTGGTCTGCTGTTATTGTAGTGGTGGTCTTTCTGGCCTGTCCAGCTGTGCCTGAATCACCTCTTTAGCATACACTCCAGGTGTGGTCTGGAGACCAGTTGATAACAAAGGCCCCCTATTAGGAAATTCCAATGGTTTAGAGTTACCCTCCAAGGAGCCCTGGTGGTACAGTGCTAAGGTGTTTGGCTGCTAACTGAGAGGTCTACTAACCAAACCCACCAGCTGCACTGTGAGAGAATGTTGTGGCAGTCTGTTTTTGTGAAGATTTATAGCCTTGGAAACTCTATGGGGAACTTCTACCCTGTCTTACAGGGTTGTTATGGGATGGAATGACTTAATGGCAATGAGTTTGTTTGGATTTTTTGGTAGAGTTATCTCTCTCTTTTTTTTTTTTTTTTTATGTCTCAGGAACCAAGGACAAAGACCAAATTACTTTAAAGGTAAAGTCAATTAAACTCTACCTTGGGCATTGTACAATTCTCAAATGAAACAATCAGAAACGTAGAAAATACCAGCTTCTCCTAAAATGGAGAGAATAAAAAAGGAAGGAAAAAAAAGGATTTTTTCATCTATTTTTTCATGAGATGCATGTATGCACTGAGCAGAAAGGAAAGGGGTTCACGTCCAGAGCTTGTCATTGTTTCTGAGGGCACTTGATGCTGCTTAGCTAGTGTAATCCTCCTAACAACCCCATGAGGTCTCCATTTCATCAATGAGGACACCAGGAAGTAGAGAGTCAGTTGCCCAGTGTCATATGTGACTCATCAGAGATCCAAATTCAGATCTCTCTGACTCTAAAGCCCATGCTCTCTAGTTTTCCCTGGCTAAGCAAGTATTGTGCTATTTTTTAGTAATAACGAGAGAGGATGACATATTACAGAATGACTATTTAAGGAGAAAAGCGAAATGGTTCTGAGACTAAAAACAGACTGAGGCTGGCGAGAGGCTCTGGTGCCAGGGAGGTTAATTAAAAGTAGTATTTAATAAAGTTTTCATTGAAGCTGCAGAAAGGCTGCTGTAATCAAATCCATGAGAAGGGTGAAGTGTACAGGCTCCCAGAGTATGAAGGACAGAGTTATTTCTGAAATCAAAACAGTAACTTGAAGAGATTACAGTTTGACCCATTTCCTGGCATAAGAGCTTGGTATTTCCAGATTGCTTTAGAACACCAATAACCTTACCACAGCTTGAAAATATTATTTAGGATCAACAGATCTGCAGGCAATGTTGGGAATGGCTGCTGAGGCAGTTGAAACAGATTTATCTATTACTTAAATTAAAAATGTTATTAATGTCTTATATGCAGAGGTGGCCTGGGGGCCAGATGGCTGCACAATCCCATATTATAAAGCTTACAAAGCCCATTTGATTTGGGTTTTGAACTTACTGTTTCCATCTTTTATAAAAGAATTTGATTAAAGCTATGTATAGACTCTGTTCTCAGTAATTAAAAATGACTTTTAAAGACTTCTAAAAAGTTCTAGCAGACAGATCACACAGAGTTATTTCTAGGATGATTTGTGAGGGCAAGTGGCCTGGCATAAATGGTTATTTTCTTTAGACATTTTTATTCTTCTTCAACACTGACTAACCAAAAAACGAAACCCATTGCCATCAGGTCAATTACAACTTATAGTGACCCTGAAGGACAGAGTAGAACTGGCCCCATAGGGTTTCCAAATCTCTAAATCTTTACTGAAGCAGACTGCCACATCTTTCTCCCATGGAGCAGCTGGTGGATTTGAACTGTTGACTCTGCTGTTAGCAGCCGAGCCTTTTAACCACTGCATCACCAGGTATCCTTCAACGCTGACTAGAAAAAGAGGGAATCAAAATTATTTCATTTATCAGGCTTTGAGTCCTGTCTCTGGAGGCCACAGTTAAGTGTGTTTCTAAGAAAAAAGTGCTGCAGGTACACATAAAAAGACTATAAAATGACAAACTATTTCAATGAAGAGAGGAAAATATAATCTACCCTCCAGATGTGTGGAAATGTCTGGATATTTGTTTAAGTACACCAAAAAACAAAAACAACCCCATTGCTGTCAAGTTGATTCTGACTCACAGTGACCCTACAGGACACAGTAGAACTGCCCCATAGAGTTTCCAAGGAGTGCCTGGTGGATTCAAACTGCCAACCTTTTGGTTAGCAGCCGTAGTACTTAACCACTATGCCACCAGAGTTTCTGTCTAAGTACACAGCTCCTGAAAAACACATTATATTTAGCATTGTTCATATGAAACATAGAGGTATATGTCTTTTTGTCTCAATTAATGATGGCTTACCCTGAAAATGGGTATCCAATAATGATGTTTTAAAAATTGTCTGGGATAAATAAAAAGATAGATGGATGGAGGGATGGATGGATAAATAAAGGAACAAAGAGATAGATGGATGGAGGGATGGATGGATAAATAAACAAAGAGACCTAGGTTCACTATATAATATTGATTTTTCACTGTGTACAATTTATTTTAACTCCTCAGGGATTTAATTTTCTAGTTTTTAAAATGGAGACACAATTTTCTAGTCTGTAAAATAAGAGGATTAAATACAATAATGTATGCAAATTATTTTACAATTGCTCAATAAATGTTACCTATTATTATATTTTTTATTATTATATTAAGTTGAACAGTGTGAAATCTCCATTTTTTAAGTCAATATGGTTAAATACTGGCAGCTTCATATGATTTCATATGGCCATGTAGCATTATAAACTCCAACAACACTGCAAAGGGGAGTGGAAAGTGAGCATTTAACCGGCCGAAGTGAATCAAAGAGGAGGAATTTCGCAAAGGTGAGGAGACTTGTCATAGACATACAACAGTACCTATGGACATACAGCAATACCTATAAGCACACAAATGGTACTGAGGTTTGTAGAAGAGGCAATGCCAAATAATTTACTGGAGAATAGGATAGAGGGAAAATTCTGTGACAATAATTGAATATTAAGGGTGGTTGGGGAGTAGCTATCCACAGACTTGTACATTTTGTTGATGATTAAAAAAAAAAGTTCGGTCAAAATAGAATAAAGGTAATATGGAAAATAATAAACTAAAAATACGTTCTTGATTGAGCAAATTTTGTATTAATTCAATTCAGGATAAATAGTTGAATGACAGCAAATAGAATTATTTTTCCTAGTCTATAATCTTTTCCCAAATATATATATATATTTTTAAAAGCTGGTTCGATTATGTTTGTTTGAATTTTGTCACATCCACAAGAAAAATTATTGAAAATACAAAGAGTCCTTATAAATTATTGTCAATATACATGCTTCTTTTTTATGTGTTTTGAGTTCTTTCTAGCGGTCAGATTTATTGGGGTAACTACTGAGAAAATGGCAAGGAGATCCAGGAAATGAATGAAATATGTATTTAAATTTACCTTGATAAAGGCTAAAGAACCCTAAAAACTTGGAATAAGCTAGAATTCTCATCACCTCTACCTACAACCTCCAATTTTATTCTTGTCATGTATTTATGCTCATTATATCCTTCAAGTAGGAATGTCCTTCAATTCACAAAAATGCATGTGCCCCTGAGATTTTTTATTATAATAAAGCATTCTCTGAATTGAATGTGTTTTTATATTTGCTTCCAAAATACAGTTTTCCAAGAACCATACAATGCTAAATAGAAACGCTGTACAAGAATCACATTCACAAAAAAGAATAAATATTCATCAGAGATAATAGAAACAGAAGAATCAAGCATAACAACAATTACAAAAAAAATCTCAGTGACATATGCCTCAGGACTTTGGACTTGTCTTCATGTATTCATGTATTCATTCATTCATTCAGTCAAGATATACTATGCTTCTTGCAATGGGGCATGCATCATAAGCAAAAACATTAGAAAGTTTCTGCTTTCATAAAATCTGCAGTTTGGAGGGGAATGTGTGATAATGCACAGATGAATGAATAAATGCTTCAGACTAAGATAAATGCTATGCAGAAACGATATGCTGCAAAAGAAACTTTTTCTTGTGTAAGACTTTATGGATTACTTCCCTAAGGAAATAGCATTTGAGGTGAGAGATAAACGGTGAAGGAACTATCTTGGTAAAGTTGAAAAGCAAATGGAGAATTTCAGGAAGAAAGGAAAGAATATACAAAGAAGGCCCTGAATCTGGAAAGAGAATGGCTTGTCCTAGAATCTGAAAGGCCACAGTGGCTGAAGCACAGAGAATAAAGGGAACAGGGCTCCAGGATGAGGCTGGCGAGGTGGACCCAACTAAGACCCTGAAGGCCATGCTAAGGCATTCTATCTATTCTATTTGCAAGACAGCTTAAATCAAGGGGTGAAATATATATAAATAAGCATAAAAATATACATATATATACGTAGCTAACCAAAAGGTTGGCTCTTCGAATCCACCAGGCACTCCTTGGAAACTCTGTGGGGCAGTTCTGTCCTTTCCTACAAGGTCCCTATGAGACAGAATCAACTCAACAGAAATTTGACTCAACACCAATGGGTTTGATTTGGTTTTATATATATACATATATATATATATGTATATATATATGACATATTACATATATATGTCTTAGGCTGGGTTTTCTAGAGAAGCAAAATCAATAAAACATAAATATATATGGAGAGAGAGAAAAAAAATATATCAAGGAAAGGGCTCATGTGGTTGCAGAGGCTGGAATGTCCCAAATCCATGGGTCAGCATAGAGGCCTCTCCTGACTCACATAGCCGCAGGGGCTGATGAACTCAAGATGGGCAGGTCAGAGAGTAGGGCCCGTACTCACAGGCTGTGAAGATTGAGGAATCCTAAGATCAGCAGGCAAGACTGCAGGTAAGCTGCTAGCTCAAGTCCCAAGAACTGGCAACCAGATGAACAGGAGCCAGCTGCAGGATCCAGAAGGAGCAAAATCCACAAGCCTTGCCAGAATATCCACTTATATTCAATGCAGTTCACACATCCAACGAAAATCCCTTTCAACTGATCGGCTACTCACAGCAGATACCATCATGGAAGTGATCACATAATATCAAATCTCTTCATGGAAGCTATCACAATATCATACCACTATCAAATCACTGAGAACCATGGCCCAGCCAAGTTGACACACAACCTTAATCATCTCTCTCTCTCTCTACATATGTATATGTGTGTGTATATATATATATATAGTGGATATATTGTGGATTTTGCTCATTCTGGATCCTGCAGCTGGCTCCTGTTCATCTGGCTGCCAGTTCTTGGGACTTGAGCTAGCAGCTTACCTGCAGTCTTGCCTGCTGATCTTAGGATTCCTCAATCTTCACAGCCTGTGAGCAGGGGCCCTACTCTCTGACCTGCCCATTTTGAGTTCATCAGCCCCTGCGGCTATGTGAGTCAGGAGAGGCCTCTATGTGTGTGTATATACATGTATATATACATATACATACGTGTGTATATGTATAACACATAAAAAACCAAAGCCATTGCTCTCAAGTTGATTCCGACTCATAGAGACTTTATAGAACAGAGAAGAACGGCCCCATAGAGTTTCCAAGGAGCACCTGGTGGATTCGAGCTGCTGACCTTTTGGTTAGCAGCCATAGCACTTAACCACTATGCCACCAGGGTTTCCAGTGACCCTATAGGGCAGAGTAAAACTGCCCCATAGGGGGTTTCCAAGAAGCACCTTGTGGATTCCAACTGCCGACTTTTGGGTTACCAGCCGTAGCTCTTAAACACTACACCAAAAGGGCTTCTATATATAATGTGTGTGTGTGTGTATATATATATATATAAATATATACATATATATGTGTATCAGAATTCAGAATTCAGCTTTGAAAATTTTACTCTATGTGAGAGTAAGGAATAGCAAAATAAGAATGTCCACATCAGAGGCCAATACTGTCACCCAGTCAAGAGATGATGATAACTTGGAGTCCTATAGTGACAGTAGAAAATGAAAGAAGTGAACTGACAGTGAGGTGCATTTAGGAAATAAAATTATCAGAATTTTTAAATAGTTCTTACATGGGGAATTAATAATATACAGGGAAAAATCAAGAATGACTCTAAGTTTTCAATTTGAGATAAGAAATGCTGCAAAAAAAACAGAATTTGATTGGAGGAAGGGTGAAAGTCATGAGTTGTATTTTGAATACATTCATTTTGGTGTGTATTTGAGACAGCCTGAAGAATTTGTGGAGGAATAGTTGATTATATGGTGACCTTTGGGTAGAAGAGATAAGATAAGTAGATAACTTTTTATCTGGTCTCTGGCCTATAGAAAGGATGAGAAGGAAAAGGTACAAGCAATTAACAAAATGTAACAATCTGAAAAGTTTATTTCAAAACTATCATGGAAGTTTAGACAAAGTTTAAATTAATTCTCGTTGTTACCTTAACAAACTCAATGAATAAATTTAGGCCATAAATGTACTTTAAATTGTGAAATATAATCCCATCAATCATTCCCTATGTCTGGAATATAGTTGTTGATTCCTATTCTTAATATAATTGTAGAGGTAGAAAGAAACTGTCTCTGGACCATGATGTCTATGTGGATTGCAATCATGACAAAATAAAAAAAAAAAAAGTCCCAGCAGATGGTAAGTAATTGAAGGAAAATTCTAGCTTTTCTCAAGCAAATAGAGTGTTCTTTATTTCATGGGACAATTCTCCTTCTTACACTCTATTTAGTCTTCTCACTCTCTAGCTGTGTCTTCTCTTTTCCCCTTCTTCAGTCACCCTCTTAAGACACACTTATAACACGTTTCCTTTCCTCAGAAATTCTCACTTAAAAAACAAAACAAAAACTAAAACAAGAATGACGGGGATAAACAAAGACCAAAAAATTATTAGGACTAAGGACACAAAAACAGTGTCCTCTTCTAAGTCATTGATTTTGTCTCCATGGGAGCATAATTGTATACAGTGGTTGGGTAAGTTGTAGGGTACATTTCCTGGCCACAGCCTATGTACTGACTTTGAATTGTCTCTGATTTTTGCTTACACAAGTTAGTTGTACCAATTTAGCACCAAGGGACAAGGAAAATTTGAAAACTATTTTTTACAGTAAGTTTTGGTACTCTTCAAACCAAATCTTTCCCATACTTCCTAAAGTCAGCTATGAAGAATTTAGTATGTTAAGTTGGTTTATGATAAAATATTCCTTGTAGATGTTTGTTTCTTAGGAACAAAGAACCTGTTCGTGAGTCTTTTCCAGTTAATGCAAGGAGAAAAAAAGTCACAGAACCACATATGGAATATGATTGAAGAAAATATAACCAGTGCTCAGAGAGACTGGAGATTTTTCAGGTAGGTACCCTCTACATTTTCTCTCATCAGATATTTTCTTCATGCTTGCTCCATTCTCCCCTCTGTAAACTGGCTTCCTCTGCTTGTTCATAGAATCAGCACCCTCCATAACTTCACATTATGTACTACTTTGCTGTGGTGAATTTCCCGTTCTGACACAGAACAACGTTTAAACCCCAGGACCCATTTCCTTCTGAACTCAGGCTCTTTGTTTCTTGGTTCAAATTTACTTTCTTTCTTTCTTTTTTTATACAATGTATTTTATTTTATGCTATTGTTTTTGAGAATATACACAGCAAAACATACATCAATTCAACAGTTTCTACATGAACAATTCAGTGACATTGATTACATTCTTCTAGCTGTTTTAAGGATACATTAAGTTAGAAGAGAAAGTTGAGCCTGGAAGAAACTGAGTTCATACCACAGATTAAAACCCAACCCCCAACCCAAAAGGAAATGATAAAAATAACAATAATTTTAAAAACTCAGAAAACGTGTGTCCCCTGTAATCAATGCTACTGGGAAAGAATATGAAAAGCTAACCCAGGTAAAGACAATGCTTAACAACTTATCTTTAAACCTCTCCTGATGAAGTAAGACTGGAGCATTAAGGATCTTTGATCTGTTTTTTGCTATTATTTCCCTAAGAACTCCTAACCACCTAGGCTATCGGATACTATGAAATTCAAGGATAGAATGCTGTGTCATACTTTTAGTATATACACATATCATCTGCCAGATACTGGGTTTTAAAATTTGAAATATGAAGAAGATGGGTACTTTTCTGGTCCAGACCAATTTTCCCCCCTGCTGTAGACACCATCATGGGACCACTCTTGGAAGATGGAGGAGAGAAAATGAGACATCACTTCTGGTTGAGTGGGAGTCAATAGCGGAGGAAGATGGCTGGTGATGGCTCACACAGTGCTCTGCAGTTTTCAAATCTCTGGCTTTTCATTTGCAGGATAGACACTATGGAGCCATCTAGTGGTACAACATCATTAAAATCAAATGTCGAGAAAAGACCGCGTTTAGACTTGAAGAAAAGTCCAACTATAACTCCAGTGGAATCTGAAAATTCATCCGAACATTCTCACACAGATTCTGTCTCACGAAGGCAACTCCTGCTGCAGATGCCCTGGTTCTAGGAAGATAGCTGACATCTGATCCTTCTGACTTCAACTTCCTCTAGCACTGTTCCAAGGTGTGACTTAGATGGAATGGAATTTATAAACAATACTACTTAGAAAATGAATCCGTTAGACACAATAAAAATACAAGACTACATCTATCCAGTGGAAATGAGAACTTCTTGGTTTTATCACTTATTGACTCTTACATAGATTCTCCTATTTTCAAATAAACTTTTCTGGGCTGAGGTTGGATTACCAAGGAGGTATTCAATGGTTTTAAGTTATAACTAGTCCTTTATTTGTAGTGGTTATTTATGGGGCCTGAGGAATAGAAGTATCGGAGGCATTTTTCTGTCTCTGAAACTGAAAACCAAACCTCTCTATGAAGATATGGATTGGACCAATAGACTTACAATACTTGGAAGAGGTTTTCCTTAGAAACTACACTGATAGATTCTTTTCTATTCATTTTACTTCATTTCTTAAATTTGATAAACTAAATTAGGCTTTAGCACAGTGGTTTGCAAACTTGAGCATGCATTAGAATCCTCTTTAAAAAAAAAAAAGTTGCCGTTGGGTCAATTCCAACTCATAGAGACGGTATAGGACAAAACAGAACTGCCCCATGGGGTTTCCAAAGCTGTGATCTTTATAGAAGCAGATTACCACATATTTCCACAGCAGAGTGACTAGTAGGGTTGAACTGTCAAACCTTCAGTTAGCAGCTGAGTGCTTAAGCACTGTGCCACAATGGCTTCTTAGCATCTTAGAGCCTGTTAAATGCAGATTACTGTGCCCTACTCTTAGAGTTTCTGCTTCAGGTAGG
Source organism: Elephas maximus indicus (assembly GCF_024166365.1). NCBI lineage: Eukaryota > Metazoa > Chordata > Mammalia > Proboscidea > Elephantidae > Elephas > Elephas maximus. The sequence continues at coordinate 84,408,838 of NC_064825.1, forward strand.
TCTCAGATGGGGTCAAAAAAATTGAATTTATAAAAAGTTCCCAGAAAATGCTGACATGTTGGCCCAGGGACTGCACTTTGTAGAGAAACGAGGCATAAAGATTCACCTTTTATTATTTAACTGATTTAAAGACAAGACTCACCTGTTCCTTCAGAGCTCCAAATGTGCAACAGGATTTTATTATTGGTAGGTCTTTTTTTTTTTTTTAATCTCTCAATTGATCTGATTTTTTAAATGAAATCCTTTACAGAATCTCAATATTTAAAACAGATTAAAAAAAATGCTCTGTATAAAATGCAGTTGGGAACACTATCTTATATGTTCTTCCTCACTCACATCAAACTCCCCCAGTAGATACTGGAACCCAAAAAATTTATTTGAGAACACCTTTATGCCATGACCTATAAGTCAGAATTCTTTCCTTCAATAGCCCAAAGCTGGTTTATTATTAGTATTATAGAGTGAAGAAAGATAAGTAAAAATATTTCAACTTGAAGATGCTCTGAGTTATAGTCCTTAGTGAGCTACTTATGGGAATATATAACCATGTAAATGTTTATCTAATGTTGCTATTTCTTTTTTTCTCTCCAAATGAGATCTTGAATTAAACCATTATACAAAAGCAAAAAGTGGAAGGTTCTGTGTCTCTGAGCGTAGAGACATCCCTCAGCCCTTATACCTAGAAACAATGCACTTTTTTTTATGCTGCAGAAACTTGTATAATTTTCTGTAGGATAGAAATCAAGAAGGAATAGCCCATGATTTTACCACTGGGGATATGACCCACTTAGACACATCAAAGACAAACAGGCCAATTAAATTAAAGGCTGACAAGTGCACTACTTTGTTACTGATTTACTAACAAAGTAAAGGAGACCTTGAAGATAAAATACACCCACTGAGAAGTACATGGTCTCTTTTCGCTTGTAATTTTATTTACATAGGCTGAATACAAATTTCTTGAGAATATTTCAGATTATTAATACTCTTTTTTAAGAATTTATGTCACTGTCCCTACATTTACTTTAAAAAAAATGTGTTCCTTAATCTAACTTATACCAGTGGCTGTGGAATTGATGCTGACTCATGGTGACCCCATGTGTGACAGAGTAGAACTGTGCACCATAGTGTTTTCAAGTCCAGTTTTTTGGAAGTATATCATCAGGCCTATCTTCTGAGGGAACCCAAAACTTCAACTTTCCATTAGCAGCCAAGTGCATTAACACTTTGCACTACCCAGGGACTCTAATCTGACCTATTTAAAAAAAAAAAAAAACCATTGCCATCAAGTCGATTCTGACTCACAGTGACCCTATATGACAGAGTAGAACTGCCCCATAGAGTTTCCAAGGAGCGTCTGCTACATTCGAACTGCCAACCTTTTGGTTAGCAGCCGTAGCACTTAACCACTACGCCACCAGGTTTTCCATCTGACCTACAGGAAGCCCTTAACCTAAAATCACTACTATTTGTAGTATTTACTCCATACCTTGTTGGGTCCCCTCACTGGGGGATCCAGTGATCTCTTAGTGAGGTCAAAGGCAAAATTAGCTAATGTAAAGGATAACCCAACCCAAATTAAGAATAAGTAGGATGATTCAGAGGTTAAAACCCAAAACTTTGTACAAAAGCAAGTCCTTCAGATATTACCAAGGATCAATACTAGATAACCCAAATCTATGTGTAGATTCAAGAGGTGATTGATTATAAGATTAGTAAAGGAAAATCAAAGTTAAAAACTCAATTCCTGAGCAAATGCAGAGATATGGGATTAAAGTAAACTATGTCAAAGCTTGGTCAAATTCATACTAAGCACATACAATAAATTCTTGGTGCCTTTATTTCATGGGTTTGTGTTGCTAATATATGTTTAAAGGTATATGTTTAGAATACATATATAATATTTGTCATTAAGATTCCCAAATTGTTTTTGACCTCTTTTTTCCATTCCTAAAATTAGATACAACATGGCTGCTTACAAAGGGTTCTAGGAAACTGTGATTGTTTCAATTCCCTGGAAAAAAAATATCCAAAATCAGTGTCAAAGGGGGATATTCAGGAAAAAATAACAGTATACTGTGATTATCTCTTCTGACCCCTCAGAAGTTGGTGTCAATTAGTATATTACCCAAGTTGCCGGTTTTTCTCTTAGTTAATTCCCAGGTTAGTTCACTTTATGGCCATGGAGCACACAAAAGCTCAAAGAAAACTTTACAAAGAAATTCTTTAAAATTTTAAAAAGTCAGCAGGGAGTTTTTGTATGTAGATTTCTCAGGAACCCTGTCAACTGCGCGGTGTGGGAGGTGGAACATTAAGAAATGAAGATGAATTGCCTACATTTATATCACAAGGGAACAGCAGAAAAAAAAAAAAAAATCACCCAAGGTTTACTGCTCTAGTTCCAGCCACTCTTTTTTTCGCATAATCAGAAATTACATGTAGCTCTCTCTGCAGTTATTACTTTTACACTTGGGAAAGGAAAGACAAAAAAGATATTTCCCCCTTGGAAGCAATTGCTCAATTTCCTATGAAAAAAAAAATTAAGATATTTTATAATACACTGAGGAAATTTGGAGAGTGTTCCAAATAAATCCCCCAAACCGACAGACCTATGATTTGTCAAGGGTTGTTACAAAGACTATGCCCTTAAGCCAAACAAGCATCATCTTTGGGGAGATTTTATTTGTGTGATCAATTCATATCTGGACAGGTCTTCTGCCGGTTGGCATAGCAACTAACTGAAGTTCATTGAACTTTTAGATATGTGTGCTAACAGTCAAAAGCTGATTTTCCCTCCATGGGGAACAGAAAAGGCTTTCTTTGTTAAACCTCACCAGTTGCATTAAAAAATACAGCATTCTTTTCAAACTCACAGATATTTGAGATTTGAAAAGTAATATAAGGAAAATAGCTTCTATCATATAATACCATAAAAAGTCATAATAATTTTCTTCTATTTGTTAAAAGAAAGGCTAAAGTTAAAGTTTAACATAACCCTTTTTTCTGTCCACTCCTAGGTCTGTCTATAGTAATCTTAGCAGATTCTATTCAAGAATTAGAAAGATGTTTCTCGAATTCTGGGCAGGAATATTTCAGAGTATTGGTATTTAGTTTGGCTCTGATAAAGTTTTAGGCTTGGAAAATGTTAGGCTTCTACTTCTTAGTGACGATCTACAGTCATTGGAATTTAAGCTAAGCTTGTTGAGCAAAGAGTTAACCAATGCATATTTAGAGAGGAAGGCCTTTTGAACATACTACTATCATGAACCCACTACTATACTAAGCACTGTGGAAGATACAGAAGTGTGAGACACAGTATTGGCTTTTAAATAATTTATAATACAATTTCAAAAAATGAGCTAAAGGAAAGAGGTTACTAGCAAAGAAGACAGCTCTACTAGAGAACAGTATAAAACAGATATAAAAAGGACAAATCCCACATTTTTCTTGTTTAATTCCCAATTTTGAAGACCTTAAGGCTATGAAAGTTGAGGAAGCTTAAGGTATAAAAGGTCAAGGGTAGTTGTTTTCCTCCAAAAAAGGCACCCATGGTTGACCTATGAGTACCTTAGAAATATTGTGTCAATATTTAAAGATATAAAAAGAAGTGGTAGGTTTTAAAAATTTTCCCCTCTCTTTTAGCAGTGCAGTGGATTACTTACTACGGCCCTTTTGGTCATACATGGTCTTGTAACTCCCACACAGTGATCTGACAGAACTATTCAAATAAAGTGCTTCTGGCCCACCAAGGGGATCGGACAACTTGCTAAAATGCAAATTAGGTGCATGGAACTCTTGCAGGGGTGGGAAAATGCAAATAAGGTGTAGGGAACCCTAATGAAGGGATTGATGAGTTTTGCCATCCTGTTAGGCTTAAAATGAGCTATCCTAGAGGTAGGAAGAGGGGACTTCACTACCACCAAGAAAGAAGAGCTAGGAGTGGAGGGTTTTTGGACTCAGAGTCCCTGTGCTGAGAACCTTCTAGATACTGGAGCAAAGATTTAACTGGAGACAGAGAATTGTAACACCACAGGTGGCATGAGACAGTAAGAAGCAGCTGCAAGTGCAGCAGAGAAATGGCAGCAGCAGAAACAGGAGACCAGCATGAGATGGTATGGTATGCTCCCCGGCCCACAGAGCAAGGTGGCTACAGTGGGTGTGCTGACCCACAGAGCAAGACAGCATTTCATACCTTTATCTCTGCCCATTTCAGAAACCCAAATGTTTAAATTGTCCTCCCCTATCAAACCACTATTCTGAGGAGACAAGCATACTCCTTGGTCTGAAGAATCTTCTATTCCAGTTAGAACTTTGAGCACCTGCATCCATAAGCAAAGTCCAGTCCAGAGCAAATCATCAAATTGCAGCAATTTGCACCAACTCATGGTATCGAACATCTCTCTTTCCCTTCATTTGGTCAGGCTCTCTTCCTAGCCATCCAAGCTAGGTCAATGGGTACCAGCTGTAGTCTCAAGAGTTCACACACACTTCCCTGTGCTTCAGACCAGCCAGTCCCTTTTCTCTCTGTCTCTCTTATCCCTAGCCCCTGGGGCTAGGTCATAGGCACTATTCATAGGCACAGGAGTCCACACACCTCCCTGTACTTCTGACCAGCCAGCCCCCTCCCCTCACTCCTTCTCCCCATGGGCTAGGTCAAATGGTGCCAATGGAACTTGTCTAAACTCAGCCCATCTCTTCACTGCTGCACCTCCCCCACTTCCACTCATCTTGTGTCCCCAGGTGGTCACCTCAAGTGAGCCTAACAGACTATCTACTCATGGGCTTACTTTAACTTCCAGTCCTGGAGGAGGGTTCTTCTAATGGAACTGATTTTTCTGCCTCACTGCACCCAAAAACAAATGGCTTGACCTATTTTTTTTTTTTTTGTCTGCAGGTTCTCCCTTCAAATGTAAATTTCCTGCCCTCCCAGAAGTTCTGGGTGGGTCTACATGTCTTTTCAGATGAAAATTTCCTGGCTCTGCAGGTTCTGGGTGGGGCTCAACTTTTTGGCCTGAGCCCCCAACACTCTATACACAGGGCTACTGCATTGAAAGGAATAGTCTGTGTTTATTTTAGGCAAATCCTGCTTGGGCAAGTGTTAACAAAGGTATGTCTGACCTCCATCTCATAGGAATTACCCCTGGGCTGATGTTGATGGTGATACTCTTAGCCTTTTGCGAAGTTAGAGGAGGTCAGACACCACCATGCCATTTTTATACTTATGAAGTGAGAATGCTATTCCAATTATTTGTTCAAGGAGTATCTTCATTCCTTGCTTCTTATTTAAAGTTTACAAACACAGAATAATGTTCATTTAGAAAAAAACAACACTAATGGTCAACATAACTTCCTGAATTTCTCTTCTGTCACTGAAAGACTTATCGGTTCAGTAATTCCAGTTAATCTACAAAGATATGTAATTACCTTTGATTTTTGTAAATTATATAGCAGTGAATAGGAGCTCTGGTGGTACAGTGGTTAAGTGCTAACAAGACAGAGAGCAAAGGCCCTGAGATTGGAGGGTGCCTGTTTGAGAAATAGCGAAGAGACTGGTATAGTTAGAGGAGAAGCAAGTAAAATGGAAATAGACTATATTTTTTTTTTTATCAGGGAGTCCTGGAAACCCTGGTGGCATAGTGGTTAAGTGCTACGGCTGCTAACCAAAAGGTCGGCAGTTCAGATCCGCCAGGCACTCCTTGGAAACTCTATGGGGCAGTTCCACTCTGTCCTATAGGGTCGCTATGAGTCGGAATCAACTTCACAGTGGTGGGTTTGGTTTGGTTATCAGGGAGTCCTAGTGTCCTGTAGGGCTGCTATGAGTTGGAATCGACTCAACGGCAGTGGGTTTGGGTTTATCAGGGAGGTGATAGGGGGTTGAGTGCAAAACCTAGAGACTTAGACAAGGAACAGAGGGACCCCCAAATCCGCAAACAAAATAACAAGAAATGGGCCAGGGCGTAGAAACAAAGCCATTGCCCAGAACAATGGGGCAGGGTATCTAAAAATAGCCCACAAACTTCTTTAAAGTTGCCTTTCAGAAGCAGTTGGAAAAGACCAGGCCCAGGGACATGCACAGAACACCCATCTGTGACCGCCCTGTGACCTTCGACTGGGGCAGTGAGGGGCTACAGCCCCAGCCAGGGAATCAAACCAGGGGAACAGAAGACTGCACAGGTGTGACACCCCATAATAAGTCCTGCTATGAATCCAAGAGGCCTCCAGGACAGGAGCCATCTTGGAAAGCAGCTGTGTGGGCACCTTAGTTAACATATCCCCCGCCTGTGCCTATGAATAAACATGAATCTCCGCCCCCCCACCCAAGAACTTTTAAAAACTTGGGCCTGCCTTTTGTTCTGTGAAATGAGGGTAAGCGTTGCTCTAGGCCCTCCTCTTCTGCGCTTGCAAGCGTCTTCAACAAAGCTTCGCTCATGTGGAAAACTAAGTGTCTTACCTGCTCCTTCTTGACCAGTGAGAGGCAAGAACCTTATTCAGTAACACTAGGCTGCTAACCAGAAGGTTGGCTGTTCCAACCCACCAGCCACTCCATGAGAGAAAGATGTGGAAGTCTCCTGCAGTAATGGTTATAGCCTTGGAAATCTGTGGGGCAGTTCTACTCTCTCCTATAGGGTCACTATGAGTTGGAATCAATGATAAAGGGTTTTTTTTTTTTTTATAGCAGCAATCTTCTGTTTTGGTGTCAGTATTTTTTTCAATAACTTTTGAATATGGGTGAAAATAGTAATAAAGCCTACAAAAACAGTACCCAAATTTCTAAATTTCAAAAAAGATTTTGTCTCACTCCATTTCTCTGGAATAGAGGAAAGATGTCTCAAACATGGCTTTGTGGTCATTTCTCTATATTAGATCTGTCTGGGGCCACCCTGCTCTGATTAAATAATTACCATCTGATCATGCATGAAGACCGTTCACTTCTAGGCTGGACCCAAGCCAATTCAATGCCAGTGAGGCTATTACAGTTCAATGACTTTATTGATTAGCAATGATGAAGTCAAGGTTGCTGACAATGTGTTACTGACCACTGCTATTTATAAATAATTACTCAGCAGCCAGGAACTAAGGGGTAGTTGCATGTGGTAGCTGCATTTGGTTTTGTGGGCAGCTGGACTCTGGCCCTGTGTCTGGGTCTTTTACAATGAAGCTGGTGCATTGTATGGATTTTCATTCAGTTCTTTTTGAACTGAAGGGGCTGCCTTTGTTTGATTCGGAAGAGGGGGAAGTGAGAAATGAGACATGCTCAGGGCTGGGGTTCCAGAAGGCTGTGGACACAGGAGAAAAGAAGAGTTGAGTGGCCAATTTTGAAAAAAACTTCAGTTTTGGAATTTTAAAGAACATGTGTGGTGAGGCTTAACATTAACTTATACTGCCATCTTGTGGAGAGAAAGAGAAATTTTATCCTAATGACCAAACTCAGAACTGTGGGGATTTTAATGATAAATAGGAGGCCAAAGGCTGAGGCTTCAGACAATGCACATTTACTTAAAAATTTCTTAGAGCCCACATCACAGTTTCAAATGACAGGCTTTGGGGCATTTTCCAAAGTGTTAATCAAAGCAATCCTTGCAGTCAGCTCCAAAGGCCCAGTGGAGAGGCTGATGACTCCACATCTATGCTCAGACATTCAATATCACAAACCAAGCAAAAATAATTTTAAAAATTCACAAAATTCTCCAAAGGCTAGATAAGAGAAAACAAGAAAAGAAAAAGGAAAAGACATAAATATTGATAACAAACGAGTATGAGTGGAAAAAAACAGATAGAAGAAAGCTTAGGTTTGAAGCAAAGTAACCCTGAATTTGAGTCTAAACACTGACAATCATTTTCTGAGTCACAGTCTCCTCATCTGTAAAACGGCCACTGTAATCTCAATCGTCAATACCTATGTGAATATGTATAATTGAGAATTTAAGTGAATTTGCTGTATATCACAAAATGCAGGAGATATTAAAATATTGTTACTATTTCTCTCCATCCTATTTTAAAAATATGCATAAATTTGACTTAAAGAACTGAATGAGAAAGGAAATATGTTTTTATGTAGCAGAAGCAGGCCTAACATACAATCTCAGTTTCGAATTCTATAATTTACCAAACTTGGAGTCTTAAGAAGACACTTAATCTCTTTGAACCTTAGTAAATTGAGTGTTGAGATTAAAAAAAAAAAAAGTATGTGAAGCTCCTAGTACAATGTTGATACTTAATGAATATTAGCAGAATCCGAAGTTTAATATAGTCAGCTCTGTATTGCCAGCTCATTCCTAATTAAGATTTTCATATTCTTGATTTGATTCTTGTATCTGTGAGCTATTTTCACAAAAATGGGGTATAACAAATTAACCCCAAATTCAGTGTCCTGCAAAATAAGCCTGTCTTGAAAGAAAATATGCAAACATGTTGTAGGTCTTATGCTTCTGCAGATGGGCTGGGGTTCAACTTGATCTACGCTGGGCTTGACTGGGATTGGATTCCATCCATCAGTTCAGTTCAGGTCTGTCTTCATGTGTCTGTGCTTATTCCAGTGCAACTAAGTTATTCCAGCATGTTCTTCTCACAATGATGGCAGAAGTACAAAAGAAACGTTTTTGCTCATAACACCTCTGCTAACAATCAATTGGCTAAACAAGTCATGTTTGCAAGCCCAAAAGCAAGAGATAGAAAAATATGCTGTCCACAGGGGGCAAGAGGGTGAATATATAATATTACTACAAAGGGGTAGAGAATAAAGACCAATAATTCAATCTACCACAATATACATAATATATCATTCTAATATCTTGTAGCTTCCTTCTGTTTGGTGCCCCAAATCTTCAGTGGTGATTAGTCATGGAAATGGAGAAAGTTTGAGGATAAAACAAAATCTCAAGAGAAAGGTAAGGGTGCTTTTTAACATATTCGCCACCAAACATTTAAAGAAAAGCGTGACCCATAGAAAACCTTCCATTCTTTTGCAAAAACCTTTCATTATGTGGGTGTCTTAAATTTTTCATTTTTCCTTACAGGTTTGCCATTATAGAGAACTATTCTTATAATAAATTGAGTGAAATAGAGACAACAGGTTGGGGCAAGGAATTTGAAAGAGTTTGCCAAGTAAAGGGAAAATAAACCAGTTACCAGGAGGTGAGCAAAAGATGGTTAAGAATGAACACTTACTCTCTTTTCTAACTCCCCACCTCCTGTCCACATCCCCAACCAACAAACCTACATCATTGGAGCTGAAAGAAGAATTCAGCCCTGAACATAGATCTGAGTCAAACATCACTCTGCAATGGTCCTACTGTGGCTTTTTAGAACAATGCCATCTCTTAAAATAACTGTATTTTCAATTGTGACCTTCAGTGTGTCTGAAAGTCTGTGATGATGAATAGTGAATGGTGAATGGCATGCTACAGAGTGCGCCCCCTTAATTGCTCACAGACAAGTCACGTAGGATTGTCAATCCTTCTGTTTATGCCGATGCTTGGAAAAGATCACTGACTCTGGATCTATGTGGAGCTACCACACTGAATCAGAAATGAAAATTTCCATTTGAGCCAGCTTTTTGTGAAATAATTTGGAGAGGGAAGAGGATGGGGTGCAAGAGGCAGAGTGTGTAATGACGGTGTGCACAGACTTTGACGTCAGACATATGTGGGTTTGAATTGTGGCTTTACCATTTAATATATGTGTGGCCTTGAGCAAGTTACTTAATCCATTTGCATTTCAGTCACAATATCTGCAAAACAGAAATTATCATCCCTCACAGGATTGTTGGGAGAATTGAACAGGGTAATATATGCAAAATATGGCAGGCAGTAAGCACACAGGAGAACACAGCTGTTGCTGTAGCAATTAAAATGTATTATGGAATTTGTTTTCAGCAAAGAATAAAATAAGAACTCAGCTCTGCTCCTACAGGGGTAGAATCTGAAGACTGGGCATGCCCTGTAGGGTGACATAGCAGAGGTGTGGATAGGGGGGTGGTGGCAGCTGTTGGATGTGGGATGTGAAGAGTCTTATAAAGCAGGTAGGTGAGTGCTCAGGGAACATACCTGAGGAAATTAGGACCAGAAACAGAGAAGTAGAAGAGCAGAGCTGTAGGTATCTTCTCTGTAAACTGCTTTGTCTCTAAGGCAGAGCACTGGAAGTTCTTTACAGGAGACTCAAATTTAAGTTGAGGACACTGCATTCAGTGATTATGGTAGTGGGAAGTATCAGTTTCAGCCACTGGAATAAAAAGGGTGGGGACTGTTATGCTTCTGGATTTGTGCTTCTAGACATATTCCCGAAACAATGTTCAGAGTCATCTGGGCTTAGTGTGTGAGGCAGTGTGAGGCATACGGTAACACCTGTGTTCCAGTGAAATGCGGTTAAGATCAACATCACAGGTAGCTCTGAAGGAGAAAGGGAGAAAGAGCTAGCCTCCAGGTAGCCCAGCTAGAAAAAGTTTGGAGACCATTATCTACTGAGAACTGGGAAAAAAGGCACTTTCCCTGCAAGCAGATTGAGCATGGCAATGAGGACTCTCGGGAGTAGTATGATAAAGATTCTAGGAAGTAACACAGAGACTTCTGCGTAGAAATCACATGATTCCCAGCTGAGTCAGAAGCGGTGGTGAGAAAGAATTACCACCTTTGAAATGAATGAGATTGGTAACACCAGGCTTTAGTTTTCTTGGAACATATTTGGAGCTGAGGATAAATATTATATTAGACATGGGGTACAAGTTGAGTCTTGGTTCCAGGACCCAGAGAGAAGCCTGGTCACTTGGACTAGAAGAAAGGACCAAGGGGGCTGAAAGCCAGTGTGATTGCATGTGAGGCACCTTAGCTCCTAATTAGTGCCTTAGCAAAGCATCCAGACCCAGGCCAGCTCTGATCTAGGCTACTGTACTGCCTTGGAGACAAGAGACCTTGAAGGGACCTTCATAGTGATCAGGCTATTGCTGTCTGGGCTTTTGAGAAGTGTATCTCCCTGTGTCTCCCACTTCTATACTTGTCGAATGGAGAAGGTTATTGTTTTTTTATCCATCCTTGCCCTGGTCTTTCTAGTCGTGAAGTCTCCACTGGTGACATTGTCAGGACTTCAACACTCCTCTGCCATTTACAGACCAAATCCTGAAGCGTCACTCAACTCATTCTACTCATGAAACAATCTCAAGCTGTTCCTTACCCACTGGGTGGTGACCTCGAAACTGACTTTCTTTTAACTTTGCTGCATGTCACACTTCAGACTTGATGCTCAATACTGCCTTTTAGAACCATCCTTGGATATCGTCCTTGAATTTGTTGAAGTAAAATAATAATTACCCAGGGGTCAAATTATTGAAATAGAATTGGAAATTAACTTTCCCTATCCTTGCCAGAAGTCTTGAAGCCAAGATGGATTTATTGATCAGACATGTGCATAGAGGCTTTTCTTACCCTACCCATGACTTAGAATATGTTTGCTAAAAAAACACTTCACCACACTCTGGAGAGTAGCCCTGTAAAGATATCAATCTGTAGCAAAGGAAGGTAAGTTTCCTAGATAGAACATTTACAGTTTCAGCTCTTTTCAGAATTGGCACGAGATGCCAAGTAGCCCAGTAAGGAAATTAAAGCATTAAAGGGCAATAGTGTATTAATTTCCTAGGCCTGCTGTAAAAAGAAAAGAAAAAAAAAATTACAAACTGGATGGCTTATAAGAACAGAAATTTATTGTCTCACATTTCTGGAGGCTGCAAATCAACATTCCATCCAGGCCATGCTCTTTCCGAAGTTTCTAGGGGAAGATTTGTTCTGGTCTCTCCCAGTTTCTCATAGCCCCAGGCATTCCCTAGCTATGCATGTATCTCACATGGTGGTCCCTCCTCTGTCTACATCTCTCTGTATCTCATCTCTTTCATAAGGAAAACAATCAGTGTTGGATAATGACCTACCCTACTCCACTAAAACTTCACTTTAACTTAACCAATGACATCTTCAAAGGCCTTATTTCCAAACAAGTTCATATTGACAGACATCACAAGTTAGGATTTCAACATATCTTTTTGAGGAACACAATTCAATCTAATGCAAATGGTTACCACATAGATTTTGGTACCAGGAGACACTCTTTCCTCCAGCTGTCCTTTCCCTTGGATTTGGGTAATCACTGTGTGATGAAGTGCATTTGAATTTGGGGGAGGGAACATGAGAAGTTATTTACCGAACAGGCTTAACACTCTTTATAAATGCCTCTCTTGGAATTAGGAGCCCTGGTGGCACGGTGGTTAAGTGCTTGGCTGCTATGAAAAGTCAATGATTTGAATCCACCAGATGTTCCACGTGAGAAAGATGTGGCAGTCAGCTTCAGTAAAGGTTACAGCTTTGGCAACTCGAAGGGGCATTTCTACCCCATCCTACAGGGTTGCTATGAGTCAGTGTATACTCAACGGTAATGGGTTTCTTGGAATTAGGTTTGGGCAAGAAACCTTTCCTGAAATTAACTTTATAGGGCCAATAATACATATTAAAAGTCTGCCAACCAAGTGGCTTCTGCCTTAATTATTATTACCCTAGTCATAATGATAGTAATTAAGGCAGAAACCATTTTGCAGTTTGAATCCACCCAACAGCTCCACAGAAGAAAGACCTGGTGATCTGCTCCAATAAAGTTTACAGCCTAGATAACGGTATAGGGCAGTTCTACTCTTCCGCATGGGGTCGTTATGAATTTAAATTGACTCCACGGCATTCAACAACAATAACAAAAACAGTTGTAATGGAGCAAGGGTCCTGAGAGTCCTCCCAGACCATTTCTGTAGTGCAGTCCCAAATTGTCTCAGGTGTTCACACTTCAGGTCAACACCAGTTCCCACAGGTAGTCCTATTATCTTTGATGAGTGTTTCTGCGACACTTGTCTATTATATGTTACTTTCTCACTGAATTTGTTCCAATACCCCGGTAGAAACCTAGACAGCAATTCATTATCATAACTGAACTTCAGGAAATTAAAAAGGCATTTTGTGGTCTCTTTGTAACCCTTCCTCTTCATCTGACTCTCACATCCACTCTCCAACCAGTTATAAAATGAATCAATCTGATTGAAGGCAACACATACGTGTAAATAGATTTTATGACTTTAGGCAAGAGATCCTGGTTGCTAGGCTGTCCTTATCTAGCAGTAGCCAGGCAGCCTTTGTGAATTTGGCAGCACTGGTTAGGCCTAGTTTTCCAGGTCTTTCCTACTAGGGGTGTCCATGAATTACTAGTTCAGACCTCTAAAAGAACTTCTAAACTTGGCTTGGCTGGACTGTGCCATAGGGAGACCAAAGAGCCTATTAGATACCCTGTTGCCTTGATATATACACTTTGTTCTGATATAGACTCACAATTGGGCTGTGTGAGAACTTACAAAGGATGTTGAAAACAAAACATTCCTAAATAAGTTTCTGCAGGAAACTTTTTCTGTATGTATAAGTGCTGAGCTCAAATTATGTTTCTGTGTTTATGAAAATCCTCTTTTTATTTGAGCTCTAAAATGTAACCATTAGCTGCCTCTGTGTTGCGGGAATTATGGATGACATGTTCTTGCCTTTTTTTCCTTTTATTACTTTTTAATTAAATGTATGTTATTTTTATAACCTGAAAATGGCATAAAATCAAAGTCCTATTTATTATTTGAGCACTTCAATATCTTCCTATTATGTGTGTGTGTTTGTGTGTGTGTTCTGGCTGATTCTCTACATTACAATGCCACAACTGCCTCTTTTCCTATATTATACTTTCTTCTACTTTATCCCTCAAAACTATTTTTAAGTTATAACAGTCAATGAAAAAGAAAATTCCATTCTATTGCGGATTTGCTTTTCTCACACCCAACAACCCATCACACACTTTGATTTTTTCTGATGAAATGAACTCAGTGGATCAACAATAAGGTATTATTACACAACATAGAATTCAAGGGATAATACACATCTTGTGTATTGCATAGTATACCTGCTTCCCAAGGGGCCCACAACAAGGCAGGCAAATCAGCTTTAGTAAAAACCAAACGTATACAATAGATTACCTCTGACCCAAGATTATACACAACTCCCCAAGAGGTCAAAAGCACACACACACACACACACATACACACACACACAATCCAAACCTACTGCCATTGAGTCAGTTCGGACTAGCCAACAGAGTAGAACTGCCACACAGGGTTTTCAGGGCTATAAATCTTTACAGAAGCAGACTGCCACACCTTTCTCTCGCAGAGCTGGTGGTGGGTTCTAACATTAATTTTCTAGTTAACAGCCCAGCGCTTTAACTATTGTACCGCCAGGGCTCCTCTGAAGAGCACAGGGCCTGAGAAAAGACTTATAGGGGTTGCTTAGAAGCACTTAGAACAAGGAAGAGACAGAATAACTGAAAATTAAACAGACTACTCATGAACTTGTATGAAGATGCTAGGTTTGATTTAATCCATACAATGCTACACATGGATGAGGAGTTTATCCCCATTTTGTAGATGAAAACACTGAAGATTAAAGGGTAAAGTGAATTTCCTTATCTTACATACTCTGTAAGTGACAGATTTAGGATTTAAGACCAGGTCCTCTGACTCCAAACTCTATTTCAGGACTTTATAGAAAAAGGGCAAAGGAAACATAGAGGCCTGAGTAGCTCTATATGAGGAATGTAGTGAACAAGAAGATGCAAGAGGGTGAAGAAGAGGAAGTTTCAAATTTCCACCTACCTCTAAACCATATTGATTGACCGAAAAGACCCCTTTCTTCTGTTTGTGTTGCCCACATTGTATCCCTGAATCTAATCTCTTCTGCAGGATGGACTATACAACAATGTGCAAGCTAAAGGAAAAGTCTCGTATCAAGAGAAACTAAATCTCAGAGATTTTAGGGTATTTCTGAACTTTAGAATCTCCTATTCTAAACATACACATTCTAGAAATGTCTCGAATTTTGAGAAATGTGAGAATGTTATTAGTGCTGGTTGGGCTAGTTCTATGGTGAACTGAATAGGCAGGCATTCAAATTAAAAAAAAAAAAAAGATTTAGATACATCTCTTCAAAATGTATGTAACTGGGGTGTGCCAGGATTAAAATCAGATAGAGGGAGGGTTTGAAACCAAGACTTGACCAGACAGGTAAAATTGGACATGTCATTTCATCTCTCTGAATTCAGAAATAGATGACTTAAGATTTATGCTCAGCCATGGACACACTCTGAGGTCATAGAAGAACCAGGCTTGGAGCCCAGAACCACTGATTCCTAGCTAGTCATGTTGACCATTAAATAATCAACAGCAGGCCTCAAATAATTAATTAATGCTTTCTAATTTTTCTTCAGCTTAGATCTTGGACTTTTCCAGGCTTGAAACGCACGGAACTTTTCTGCTTTCTCTCAGCAACATATAACCCAGTCTAGAAAGAAAAAATAAGAGGCTTTTTTTTTTTAAAATATAGTTTACTATCGCATGTCATGTCATGTCATGTCATCCTAACAAACTTATAACATGATTGTTATTCTCAATTTAAATTGGGGAATCAGAGGTTCAGATAGGTGAAATAACTTTCCCAGTATCATACTACCAAGGAGTGTTGAAAACAGGATTTCAGGTCCATGCTATTTCTCTGCTCCATGCTTTCCTCCAGGGAGCACTGAGAAATGGGTTCAGTAGATGTGAGAGATTTAAGGCTTAGTGGTAGAATTCTTGCCTTCCATGTGGTCTACCTGGGTTCCATTCCCAGCCAAAGTACCTTAAGCACAGTCACCACTCATCTCTCAGTGAAGGCTTGTGTGTTGCTGTGACACTGAACATATTTCAGCGGAGCTTCCAAACTAAGACAAACTGAGAAGAAAAACCTGGTGATCTACTTCCAAAAAAATCAGCCAATGAAAACCCTATAGATCACAACCATCTGATTCTGTTGTGCATGGGGTCATCATGAGTGGGGGAGATTCGGGTGCAGTGAACGACACACAGTTTATAGCCTGCCCTGAGCTTGACCTTTATATCCAGGAAAAAGGGTAGAGAGCCCCATTCTTTACAGTGGTTTGCACTGTTCCTTTCTTTCCTTCTGTCCGCCCCACTGGGAGGGAGTTCAGCAGTTCTTTTCCTTTCACTTGGGAGACACAAATTAAAGACCCAACATTAGCAGAGTAGCTCTGCTCACTGGCCCACATGCCCCACACACCTCGAGGTGTCCCCTTGGCAAGCCCTTTATAATCTGAGTTGTGTTTATTTCCCACTTAGGGCTGACCAGGACTCTGCAATTAGTGGGTTAAAGGAATGCTGGCATCCTTTACATCAGAATGTAATCGGTTCTAGTTTCCCTGCCATTCCTTATCCTTTACAACAGAATGTAATCGGTTCTAGTTCAGCTGTCTTACAAATAAAAACCTCCCATAAAATAGCTTTAGAAAGAAAAAGTAAATCAATCCAGCATAGGGCAAGGACAGGAGAAATCCTGTGTCTATGATAAAAAGGCTATGGGATTTCCTGAGGCCTTAAAAATAAAAAAGACACTAGGCTACCTCAGTGAACAAATTAGTCGTCTGCTAGGTGGCAGCATACTCTAGATCTGACTTCCTGCCTGCTTTGGAGAGTTTGCCCTCTCAGAAGGAAAAGAGAAAGGCAAGACAAAAAGGGGAATGAGCTATATTCTATTGAGGGCCTTTTGTGTCCCAGGTCCTGGTATGGATTTTTAGTTACATTTTTAAATATGTTATTTTATTTAATTCTCACAATAATTTATTGAGGTAGATAATCCTGTTTTAAAGTTA
Source organism: Elephas maximus indicus (assembly GCF_024166365.1). Classification (NCBI taxonomy): domain Eukaryota; kingdom Metazoa; phylum Chordata; class Mammalia; order Proboscidea; family Elephantidae; genus Elephas; species Elephas maximus. The sequence continues at coordinate 84,425,593 of NC_064825.1, forward strand.
TTCATGTTACTATTAAATATGGAAGACTTACCTTCTGTCAACCACTGTACTATATATTCATTACCTCATTTAACTCTCTTAATAACTCTACAAAAAGGCTACTATTATTAACCCTCTTATAAGATGAGAAAACTGAGGTACACAAAGGGGAGGTAACTTCAAAATCACATAATTATTATGTCAGGACATTGGAATTCAAACTGAGAGCAGATGATATGAGTCTGTGAACGACTGAATATACTCACTGTGTGTCAGAAAGGTGAAAAGACTTCAAATGTAAAAAGTGATACAGTTGAAACTAGAGTGCAAGTTTCTAATATTTTTTCTGAGAATAAAATGAATATATACGTATGTGTATGTATATGTGTGTATGTATGTATGTATAAATATGTGTGTATATATGCATATATATAGAAGCTCTGGTAGCACTATAGTAAAGTGCTTGGATGCTAACCAAATGGTCAGTTGTTCAAACCCACCAGTGGCTCAGCAGGAAAAAGATGTGCCAATCTGCTTCTTAAAGACTGCAGCCTTGGAAACCTTATGGGGCAGTTCTACTCTGTCTTATAGGGTAGATATGATTCAGAATTCACTCAATGGTAATGGGTTTTGGGTTATGTATATAAATATATATATATGTATATATATACACACACACACCTATATAGACTTGGAGAAATTTACATATGGACTTTGGCCAAAGAATATAATTATCATCTATAATCACATAATCCAGAGATACCTACAATTAACTTTTGTGCTTTTTTTCCCTTGTATTTCTCTGTATGTATATGTGTTGTTTATCATATTTGTAATTGCCTTGTATCATTTCATCATACACATTCGAACTGTCTGCTGAGCAAATAACACGAAAAGCTGGACTATACGAAGAACACAACATCAGGATTAAAGGAAGACTCATTAACAACCTGTGATATGCAGATGACACAACCTTGATTCCTGAAAGCGAAGAGGCCTTGAAGCACCTACTGATGAAGGTCAAAGACCACATCCTTCAGTATGGATTATACTTCAACATAAAGAAAACAAAACTCCTCACAACTGGACCAATAAGCAACATCATGATAAATGGAGAAACTAATGAAGTTGTCAAGGACATCATTTTACTTAGATCCACAATCAACATCCATAGAACCAGCAGTCAAGAAATCAAATGATGTATTTCATTGGGCAAATCTACTGCAGAAGACTTCTTTAAAGTGTTAAAAAGCAAAGATGTCACTTTGAGGACTAAGGTGTGCCTGACCCAAGCCATGGTATTTTCATTCAACACATATACAAGTGAAAGCTGGACAATGATTAAGGAACACTGAAGAAGAATTGATGCCTTTGAATTATGGTGTTGGTGAAGAATACTGAATATACTATGGACCGCAAGAAGAACAAACAAATCTGTCTTAGAAGAGGTACAGCGAGAATGCTCCTTATAAGTGAGGCTAAGAAAGATTTCATGACACATACTTTGGACATGTTATCAGGAGGCACCAGTTCCTAGAGAAGGACATTATGCTTGGTAAAGTAGAGAGTCAGTTAAAGAGAGGAAGATCCTCAACAAGATGAATTGACACAGTGACTGTAACAGTGGGTTCAAAGAGCAACGATTTTGAGAATGGCTCAGGACTGGGTAATGTTTTGCTCTGTTATACACAGGGTAACTATAAGTTGGAACAGACTTGATGGCACCTAACAACCACCACCACAACAAGCCTCCTAAACTGTGAGAAAATAAATTTTTGTTCTTTAAAGCCACCTACTTGTGGTAATTCTGTTACAGCAACATTAGAGAATTTAGACAGACTTTGGTGCTGGGAGAGTAATACAACACTCAGAAGAAACACTACATATGTTAACATATATCTATATCTATCTATGTAGGGAACTCTACATATGCTAACCAAGAGGTCGGCAGTTCAAATGCACCAGGCACTCCTTGGAAACTCTATAGGGTAGTTCTACTCTCTATAGGGTTGCTATGAGTTGGAATTGACTCTACGGCAGTGGGTTTTTTTTTTTTTTTTTTGGTGATCTATACACAGAGATAGAAATATATATGTAAAGAAAACATAAATACATGGAAAATATTTTTATATTAGAAGTGCATAAATGAACAAAATATTCAACTTCTATAATGGAAGTTATATGTGTATATATAATATGTATATATATGTATGAATAATATATGTATATATTATGCATATGTAATATATGTGTACATTTAATATATATGTATACATGTATATAGTATGCATATATAATATTTACATATATACATATATATGATTACACCTACTCCTCATTTATTGACATGGTTAGATTCCAAAGACTAGGTCTTTTATGCAAAAATGGTAGACGACCACATCAGATCACAGAATGGAGGATGACTACATCATTACATAACTGCCAAATTACATCACTACTTAACTGCCAAACCACTGAGAATAATGGTCCAGCCAAGCTGACACATACCCTTAACCATCGAAGCCAGTGTTACTCTCTCCTCGCAGCTCATCATTCATTACTGCCAGAGGTATATCATTAGTGTGCAAAATATTAGGATAGTAGATTTCTTTACTATTTTTGTAAATGCAAAATGTTGGGTAACAAGACAGTCAATAAGTGAGGAATAGGTATATATAATAAAATATTTAAATTCTACAAGAAAGTAAGATATATCCAGTGATCCAGGGTGGTAACTGATATCATCCTAACTCCCAGACCTCATGTCCTGATGTTGGTGCAGCACTCAAAATCTTGCTTCCAAATCACTCAGCCTATTATGTGCTATTTCATCACACTGTTCCTTTTCTATTCCTGTAATAAAGATAACAACCAGCTCATCAGTACCTGGTGAGCAGAGCATTCTACTACCAGAGAAAATCAATTGTGAAAGGTAATCACTTTCTCTGAGCTGAAATGACACTAAGAAAAAAATTTAAAAAAGAGCACAGCAGGAAAAATAAATAGACAATGTGATCTCCAAGGGAAGAAAACTCACTCTCTTTGTTGCAATTTTAGAAAATGGGATGTAACAACCTCTTTTGGTTTGGTGCTTGTGCATGTCTCAATATTTTTATAGGAAATGATAATATAATTTTTAGTCTCAGAAATGAGTTGACATGGACAGCAATTTTTAGTAGCCTCTGAAGAGGAGGTAAGACTGGTATGAATTACAGCCTCAAAGTTATCTGTACACTCACCAGCATTATTCATTGAAATAAAACCCAAAATGTTTTCCTGGAATCAGAATGAGCTGGAAATGGACAAAATGCTTGATCTCACGATTTTGCTGCCCCTGGGTATATAACAAATCAAACTGCCAAGCTTGTACTTAACTGCCTACTTGAGAGAAACCTCACACTAAGAAGAGTGGGAAGACAGTGATACAAGAACAACAGAGCTGGTTTCAGGTTGTTTTGGGTGTGACACTTCTCTCCACCACTGTCCAGCAGTGTGATCTTGGGCAAGTTATGTGACCTCTCTAAAACAAAATTTCCGTTTTAATCAAACGGGGAAAATTGTCATAAACATCTGCTGTGATTGCTATGAAGTTTAAAGGCAGTGAAATTCAGTATCTGTCACAGAGAAGGGGCTCAATAACTCTAGGCAATCTAAACCAAATTTGAAGAAACAACTCTGTCCAAATCTATCAATGTAGCAGACACATCCAGATGTGTCTGAGTGCCAGTCGTGGACACAGCTTAGGCTCCAATTCTGATTTCTCTATAAGTTTTAGAAGACTTCATTTCTATATACGGATAAGAGAAAGCTATTAAGGAGTTGAAATGCTAATTTTTTCATCACCATTTCTCAAATTTTGGTGGAAAGAGCTGGGGCTTCAAGCCAAAGAGATACAGATTTAAAACCTGGCCTTTCCTGTGTCTGCCCTTAGGCAAGTTCATTCACTCAGTCATTCATTCTCTTGTTGTTGTTGTGTGCCACGGAGTTGATTGCAACTCATAGCAACCCTATATGACAGAGTAGAACTGCCCCATAGGATTTTCTAGGCTGAAAGCTGTACAGGACCAGATTGCCAGGTCTTTTCTTTCGCAGAACAGCTGTGGATTCAAACCACCGACCTTTTGGTTAGCAGCCAAGCATTTAGCCATTACGCCACCAGGGCTCCTTCATTACCTTACTAGGCACTTACTGAGTGTATAGTACCTTTTGAGCCTGTGCAGGTACAGAGTATGTAATGGTAAATCAAGAAGATAAGAATTGTCTTGTCACGTAACTCATTTTCTAGTATTTTCAGATAAAAACAAGTACCTGGTTATTCTGGTTATGACACTTGGTTTCATTATCTACAAAAATCCTCTGTTTCACTGATTATTATAAGGGTTAAACAGCAAAATACATAAAACACCTGTACAGAATGTTTGGCCCATTATAGACACTCAATAAATGTTGAAAAGTAACACAAGACAAGATAAGGAGCATTGTCTTAGGTAACCCATTGCCGCTGAGTCAGTTCTAACTCATGGCACCTCATGTGTTACAGAGTAGAACTGCTCCTTAGGGTGTTCTTAGCTGTAATCTTTATGGGAGAAGACGCCCAGGCCTTTCTTCCATGGTGCTGCTGGGCAGGTTTGAACTGCCAAAGTTTAGGCTATTAGCCGAATGCAAACCATTTGAACCATCCAGGGACCTTTGTCTCAGGTCATGGGCCTCACACTCTAGTGTGCATCAGTATTCCCTGGGGGTCTTGTTAAACAGATTGCTATTCAGATTCAGTAGGGTGGAGTTAGAGCCCAATAGTTTGCATTTCTAACAGTTTTCAGGTGATGCTGATGCTGTAGGTCCAGGACCTACACTTTGAGAACCCCTGACCTATGGAATCAGATACACTTGGAACTTCATTCCAAAACCATTATTTGTGATCTCTGTATCCACAGGTAAGCAGTTTAATTTCTCTTAGTCTCCCATTTTACATTTTTAAACTGAGGATAATAATACTTATTTCATATGACTGTTTTGAAGAGGACTCACCAGTGGCATTATAGCAAGAGTGAAAAACATATAAATTCTCTCTCTGTCTCTCTCATTTAATTTGTCTTCATTACTCTAAGATCTGAAATTACTTTATAATTTTGATGAAAGTAATTTTATAAGATTATCTTTTCTACTTGACAGAAAGCTTCTCCAGAGAAAGGATAAGATTTTCTACATCGTTTTCCTAATGTAGTGCCTGGAATATGATAGGTAATGCTATAATATGTTTGTTTTCTTTATTATTACTGGGTCCTTCTAAAGATACTCTTTTGATTGTCTTACCTGTTTATTTGTTTGTTTTTCTAACAGATAGAAAAAAAAACAGATAGAAGCTTTGCTAAATAGGAAGTTGGGATAATTTTGCCCTATTTCTAGCATAACTCACATACCATTGTCTACTGATTAATCAGGCAAGTTGTACTTCTAGCATTTTAATAGTTGTATTAAAAAAAACTATGTAAACTTTCCCTGTTGTGATAATGACCTTTCTTCTTGCCCCATGGCCATTGATCATGGCTATGTTGTTCAAAATTATTTCTTCATACCTTTTATCTCCATGTTCTGCTCACTCCTTTGTGGCCATTCTATGTCATCCAATGTTGTTCCAGCAGTCAGGGTCAATTTGACAGGTATGTGACCTGTGCAGTCACAGAAGGCCCCATACTTAGAAGGGCTCTGAGCTTGGTATTATGCTCTGTTGTCACCATCTTTGAATTCTTAATAAGTTTTGAACAAGATACTTCACTTTTTATTTTGCACTGTGCCCTGCAAATTATGTAGCCAGTCCTCCTGGCACTAAAGCTGGGATTCCAAAGAGATGAAAAAGCTGCATTGACAATCCAAAAATTCTACTCCTTTCATCTTCTGCCAAGCCATTTATAGGTTTCTCAAAAACCATATAACCTTGGGAAAATCATTTCAACTTGGTGAGCCCGAACAACCTCACCTATAAAATGGGGAACTAAATTGAATGCTTTTTAGGTACTTCTATTCTAAAATGCTATCCCAATAAAAACTATAGATCTGTTAATTTCTGAATACAGAGAATTTTACAACTTAAAAAAGGAACGCCTACTTTAGGGAGACTTAGTTTCCAAATCTATCTCTATCCATCGAATCTAAGAAGAAAAACAGATGGCGAAAGTATCCTAAGATGCCCTTATTTCTGAATTTGTATAACTATATACTTTGCATTTCCATGTAACAACCTGGGGATAGTCAATCCGAAAAGCTTACTCTACCTTAGCCTGAAAAATGACACATCAATGACATGCTGAGCCTTCTAATTACCAGGAATGCAGGCCCCATTAAACTGTGAGGATGCATATGCACACCTAATTATGTTTATGCCTACTTATAAATCAGCAAAGTGAAAGCATATGCATGCTGAAAATTACCCATCATTAACTTTCCTGATTGCCTCCAAATAAAGAGGGAAATATTTCACTTCTGAATATGTTTTCATCTTTTTTGCAAAGCCTGTACTCATCTTGTTTAGGTTTTGAAAAATTGTCTTCTTTCACATAAATGGAGAACAATTCTTTGGATGCCAAAACAAAACATAGTTCTTCCCTGGGTGCTGAGCCAGAGAAATATGAAAAAAAATCGGTTATGAATGTCAGAAGACTAAAGCAGGGATTTATGAGGCAAACAGCATAGACAGGAGATACTAGGTAGATGAAAGCAATTCCTTCATTCTGATGAAGAGAGCAATGCAGATGGTGACAGGCCAACCACAGACACAATAGAATGGAACAACCAGGGACAGATCCTTGGGGAAAAAGAAGTATTAAATTTAGATGTCGGACAGAAGACTCAATTTCATGACAGTAACTGAGATCAATTGGAGCACTGTCTGCTTTCCTCACTCATAATTCTCCGTGTAGTTTCTCTGAACAATTACTGTTTTATTACTGGCAGGATTAAGATAAGACAGCCAAGAGTTGTACATGCCTAATTGGGCTTCCATATATGGTTTATTGCTGTCCTTAGAGACAGGAAGCAGAAAGAAAGTGAGAAAAAGACGGGACTTTTAATGTTCACAATAGTGTCGAGCCGTTCTGGGGCTAATTTAGAGATATAAAATCTTGAATGAAACATCTGAGCACCTGCCTCCTGGCAACACATGCTGTGTGATAGGTTTTGCATGCATTATCTCATTTAATCCTCATAGCTGCATGGTGGTAGCTTCTGTCATGGTCCCCATTTAACAGAAAAAGAAGGTAAGGACAAGCAAATTAACCAAGGTGGCCCCATCACCAAATGGTGGAATGAAAACCCAAAGGTAGAACTTTTTTGACTCTCAAGTCCTTGTTTCAGTAAAGATGTCCCTGTGAGGACCAAGGTGAGCCTGACCCAAGCTATGGCATTTTCAGTCACCTAAAATGTGTGTAAAAGCTGGACAATGAATAAGGAAAACCAAAGAAGAATTGATATGTTGGATTTGGGCTCCCAAATCAAGAAGCCCAAATACCCAAATTAAATCATCTACATTTTCTAAGAAATCAGATGAACTTTTATTTTCTCATCACTATTGATGGTATTTTAATAAAACAAATGAATTAATAAATCTTACTAAAATGCAACTTGTACTATATAACGTCCCTGATCTAAAATCTCCACCAGCTTCTCTTGATTGATGCTAGGTCAATATTTTCATTTCAGCCTACCCACCATCTTTGAAATCTCTTCTCTATTTTAGTAATTTTCCAAAATTTTAAGTCCAGTCATCCCCAAGGAGGAAGGCGGAAAATTCATAGCCCCAGATTTCCACACAAGCCTGTGATCTAGACTCTGCTAATCAAACTCACTTATGCAAGATTTGGATGGAGAACTAAATGACCTGAGGAAGCCAAGTGCCTAAGCACATTGAACTTTAGGTTCAACTCTGGTGTCCAGTATTGGGCATCCCAGATGTTTTGTAATAGCATGTGAAATAGGGTTTGACATTGATTTTTCTGACCCTACCTACAAAATGAAACACTGTCTGGTCCTGAACCAATCTCACAGTCATTGCTATGTTTGAGCTCATCGTTGCCACCAGTGGGTCAATCCATCCGAGTGAGGATCTTCCTCTTTTTCACTGACTCTCTACTTTACCAAGCGTGTTGTCCTCCTCCAGGACCTGATCCCTCCTGACAACAAACCCAAAGTATGTCAGACAAAATCTCACCCTCCTCGCTTCTAAGAAGCATTCTGGCTGTACATCTTCCAAGGCAGATTTGTTCATATTTCTGGCAATCTGTGGTATATTCAATATTTTTCTATAGCACCATAATTCAAAGGCAACAACTCTTTGGTTATCCTTATTCATTGTCCAGATTTTGCAAGCATAAGAGGTAATTGAAAATACCACAGCTTGGGTAAGATACCTCAAGGTGATATCTTTGCTTTTTAACCCTTGAAAGAAGTCTTTTGCAGCAGATTTGCCCCGTGTAGTACTGCGTTCGATTTCTTGACTGCTGCTTACCTGGACGTTGATTGTGGATCCAAGAAAAATGAAATCTTTGACAACTTCAATCTTTCCTCCCTTTATCATGGTGGTGCTTATTGGTCCAGTTGTGAGAATTTCTTTCTTTATGTTGAGGTACATTCCATACTGAAGGCTGTAGTCTTTAATCTTCATCAGTAAGTGCTTAAAGTCCTCTTCATTTTCAACAAGCAATGTTGTATCATCTGCGTATTGCAGGTTGTTAATGAGTCTTCCTCCAATTCTGACGTCTTGTTATTTTTTCATATAGTCCAACTTCTCTGATAATTTGCTCAGCAAACAGATTGAATAGGTATGGTGAAAGCATACAACCCCAACTTTAAACCCTTCCTGATTTTTAACCACACTTCTTGTTCTGCTCAAATGACTACCTCTTTGTCTATGTACAGGTTCTGCATCAGCACAATTAAGTGTTCTGGAATTCCCATTCTTCCTAATGTTATCCATAATTTGTTATAATCTGCACAGTCAAAAGCTTTAGCATAGTCAATAAAACACACATAAACATATTTCTGGTATTGTCTGTTTTTAGCCAATGTCCATCTCACATCAGCAATGATATCCCTTATTCCATGTCCTCTTCTGAATCCAGCTTGAATTTCTGGCTGTTCCCTGTGGATATATTGCTGCAAATGTTTGTGAATTATTGTCAGCAAATTTTACTTGCTTGTAATATTAATGGTATTGTTTGATAATTTCTGCATTTTGTTGGATCACCTTTCTTTGGAATGGGCACAAATATGACTCTCTTCCAGTCAATTGGCCAGGTAGCTGCCTCCCAAATTTTTTGGTATATATGAGTGAGCATCTCCAGCATTGCATTGGTTTGTTGAAACATCTCAGTTGGTATTCAGTCAATTCCTGGACCCTTGTTTTTAGCCAATGCCTTCAGTGTTTTCAGTGCAGCTTGTACTTCTTCCTTCAGTACCATCAGTTCTTGATCACATGCCATCTCCTGAAATGGTTGAATGTCGACCAACTCTTTTTGGTACAGTAACTCTGTATTCTGTATTCATTCCATTTTCTTTTGATGCTTTCTGTGTTGTTCAATATTTTCTCATCTAATCCTTCAAAATTGTAACTCATGGCTTGAATTTTTTCTTCAGTTTTTTCATCTTGAGGAATGCTGAGCGTGTTCTTCCGTTTGGTTTTCTAACTCCAGCTCTTCGCTTATTTCATCATAATAGTTTGTCTTCTGGAGCTGCCCTTTGAAATAGTCTGTTCAGCTCATTTACTTTATCATTGCTTCCTTTTGCTTCAGCTACTCTACTTTCAAGAGCAACATTCAGAGTCTCTTCTGACATCCCTTTTTTTTTTTTTTTTTTCCTTCTTGTCTCTTTGCTTTCTTCATGTATGATGTTCTTGGTATCATCCAACAACTCATCTGGTCTTAGGCCATTAGTGTTCAATGTGTCAAATCTCCTCTTGAGGTGGTCTCTAAATTCAGGTGAGATATACTCAAGGTTGTGCTTTGGTTCTTGTGGACTTCTTTTAATTTTGCTCAGCTTCAACTTGAACTTGCATAGGAGCAATTGATGGTCTGTTCCACAGTCAGTCACCGGCCTTGTTCTGACTGATGATATTAAGCTTTTCCATCCTCTCTTTCCACAGATGTAGTCAATTTCATTCCTGTGTATTTCATCTAGAGAGGTCCAAGTGTATAGTCACCATTTATCTTGTTGAAAAAGTATGTGCAATGAATAAATCCTTGGTTTTGTAAAATTCTATCATGTGATCTCCAGCATCATTTCTATCACCAAAACCATATTTTCCAACTACTTATCCTTGTTCTTTGTTTCCATCTTTCGAATTCCAATCACCAGTAATCATCAGTGCATCCTGATTACATGTTTGATCAATTTCAGACTGCAGAAGTTTGTAAAAATCTTCAATTTCCTGATCTTTGACATCAGTGGTCACTGCATAAATTTGAATAATAGTCAGATTAACTAGTCTTCCTTGTAGGTGTATGAATATTATCCTACTGCTGACAGCATTGTAATTCAGAATGGATCCTGAAATGTTCTTTTTTGATTGTGTTTTAGGTCAAAGTTTACAGCTCAAGTTAGTTTCTCATATAAGAATTTATGCATATATTGTTATGTGAACCTAGGTGCTACTCTTATAATGTGACCACATACTCCTCCTTTCCACCTCAGATTTCCTGTGCCCATTCAATCAGCTCCTACTCTTTTCTGCCTTCTCATATCTCCTCCGGACAGGAGCTGCCCAATTAGTCTCATGTACCTACATGAACTATGGTGTAGTGGTTAAGAGCGGCGGCTCCTAACCAAGAGGTTGGCAGTTTGAATCCACCAGGTGCTCCTTGGAAACTCTATGGGGTAGTTCTGCTCTGTCCTATAGGGTCGCTGTGAGTCGGCATCGACTCAACAGCAATGGGTTTTGGGTTTTTTGTTTTTTATCTACATGAACTAAGAGGCACACTCTTCACAAGTATCATTTTATGTCTTATAGTCCAGTCAAATCTTTGTCTGAGGAGTTGGCTTCGGGCCCGGTTTTAGTTCTGGGTTAATAGAGAGTCCAGGGGTCATTTCTTCCAGGGTTCCTCCAGTCTCAGTCAGACTATTAAGTCTGGTCTTTTTATTAGAATTTGAGTTCTGCCCCCCACTTTTCTCCTGCTTCATCAGGAGAGCAGGGAGGGGGGCAGATACATGGGAGAGAGGCACTTCCCAAAAAGGGGGCATTGACGGGGGTTAGGTTAGACACTTGCACTTATCTTTTGCCGATTGAGCTTTATTTCTGGCTGGTTCTGGAGGCTTTAGCAGACTCTCCGTCACTCAGTCTCTCTCGATGTAGAAAACATGTCCCAAGCGCCCCTGCTTGCTTCACCCCTCATGAGCTAGCTGACCCAATTTACAGGGTGCTGGTGCTGGCCAGGTCAGGTCTGGCAACCCCTCGCTGCTACTGAACCATCTCTCCCTCCCCTTGCCACTCAGTCTGATTCCTCAACTTTGTCTTTGATGTTCAGGGCTCCTAGATTGTCACGTACAATTGGTTCACTTGTTTTTTCGGGTCTTCGTTGTAAGAGGTACCATAGGAAGCATCTGACTACTGTGCCATCTTGGCCTGGCCTCTAAATGTTCTTTTTGATAATGAACGTGATGCCATTCCTCTTCAATTTGTCTTTCCGGCATAGTAGACCATATGATTGTCCAATTCAAAATGGCCAAAATCAGCCCATTTCAGTTCACTAATGCCTAGGATATTAATCTTCAGTCATTCCATTTCATTTTTGAGGACTTCCAATTTTCCTAGGTGCATACTTCATACATTCCATGTTCTGATTATTAATGAATATCTGCAGCTATATCTTCTCATTTTGAGTTGTGCCATATCAGCAAATGAAGGTCCTAAAAGCTTTACCCCATCCACAGTACTAAGGATGAGTCTCTTTTGAGGAGGTCGCTCTTCTCTAGTCATATATTGAATGACCTCCAACCAGAGGGGCTCATCTTCTGGCTCCACAGCAGACAATATTCTGGAGCTATTCAGAAGGTTTTCACTGGACAGTTTTGTTTTTTTTTTTTTTTTAGAAGTAGATTGCTAGGTCCTTCTTCCTAGTCTGTCTTAGTCTGGAAGCTCCAATGAAACCTGTCTACCATGGGTGACCCTGTTGGTATTTGCAATACCTGTGGCATAGCTTTCAGCATCACAGCAACATGCAAGCTAGCACAGTACAACAAATTGACAGACGAGTGATGGATATGTTTCAAGAGCATTTTTGTGGAAGGCTGTGGATGCCAGGAGGGGAGTCAGTGCTTACTTAAGTTGGTGTCATAATCAGGGTGATTGGATGGTGAATAGATCCTTATATTTACCCTCAGGTTTTAAAGGCTTAGTCTTTAATATTATAAATATACATAATTATGTTATACATATTATATAATACTCTTTAATAAAAACCTTTTTCTGATGTTACTAGCTGGAGTGGATGCTATTGTTTATGACAACCCTGATTGTGACACAAGCTTAAGTAAGTACTGACTCCCCTCTAGGTGTCCATAAAAAAAAGCTGCTGCAACATTTCCTATTACTATTGTCCATACCAGTGTTCTAGTTATTGTGACTTATTCATAGTGTTCCCTACACTTGGAAAATAATCCTATTCAGTTAGACACTGTACTAGGCTAGCTACACCTGAATCCATAAAGCAACATATTTCAGGGCCCATCCACCATCCTATGCCTCAATTATTTTAGATCAAAACACCTAGAGTAGTTAAGTTGTCACTAAGTCAATTCAGACTCATGATGAATCAGAGTAGAGCTGTGCTCCGTAGTGTTTTTAATAGTTGATTTTTCAGAAGTAGATAGCCAGGCATTTCTTCTGAGTCACCTCTGGGTGGGCTTATACCATCAACCTTTCAGTTAGCAGCTGAGATATTAACCATTCACCCAACCAGGGACTCCAGACTAAGGCCCTACCTAGGAGTAAACATAAGGAATCTGTTTACCATGCAGCCAACAATAAAGCTGTGTAAAGAGAAAATATAGGGTAAGCTTACATCAAATCATTCTATCTCTGAGCAAGTCTTCTATTCTGGAACCTACACTGGTACTCTGGAATGGAGAAATACTAGAGAACCTAAGGGCCACATTCATCTTCATACTGTAAAGTCTTATACTATCTCCTCTCTAATATATGTCACTGTCAAGCTTTCTATTTTCATTAAATGATAATATGAACTATTCAGCTACCAGGCAAAATCTAAGAGGTATCTTTGATTCTTTGTATATCTTTACCCTTAAATCCAACCAGCCAGTAATTCCAGTCAGTTTATATCGCTCGTATTTTTTGAATCCTCCATATGTTCATCTATTTGTGCCCTATAACAGCCACCTCCTATTGGTTTTCTTGCTTCCAATCTCTCTGCTGTTTTTATGTTCTCCATATTTCTAATTAGAGTGAATTTTCCACATGAAAGACAAGATCATTCATGTCTCTCCATGTCTTAAAACCCTCCCAATAGCCCTCTGAGTAAAGTCCAAACTTGCTGGCATTGCACACAGGACCTTCGGGATTATCTTGGCCTTGGTTGTTCCTATTGCCTGATCTCTGGGCAATCCCACATACACCGAGACCAAGCCTTGATGAGTCACTTGCCGTCCCCAACAGAGGCATAACTAGAGTATGGCACATATGGCAGGTATTGTACCGGCCCTGGGCACATTAACCCAGTAAGGCCAATGGCGTATCTACGGAAAATGACGCCTACATACAGCAAGCACTGAAATTGCACCCTGCCCAAACATTTGACACTCCTCTTGTAGATAACTTTACCATAATATCAGCTCAAAAATATAAGTGATGCTCGTTAATCTTTTAACTAACATATTACCATGCTTAAAGAAGAATATTGAACCTTACTGGGCTAAAGAAACTGCTCAGTGGCACCACGTGCCCAGACATGACACTGCCCATGCACTTTTGCCTTCCACTTCCATGTATTTGGAAACCCTGGTGGCATAGTGGTTAAGTGCTACGGCTGCGAACCAAGAGGTCAGCAGTCCAAATCCGCCAGGCGCTCCTTGGAAAGTCTATGGGGCAGTGCTACTCTGTCCTACAGGATCGCTATGAGTTGGAATCGACTCGACGGCAGTGGGTTTGGTTTTTTGGTTTTTCCGTGTATTTACCCATGCTGTCCTTCTTGACTATAGATCCTTTAGGGTATGGTTCAAAAACCTCAGCTCTAAAACTCTTTGCCAACATCTCCAGACTAATTTCTGATCTTTCTGTGTTCCCACATTCCTGCAGCATCTTATTCATTCATTCCTCTCTCACTGCATTTGTGTGGCTATGATTATCTTTTTGTGGTTCTGTTATTCCCCCAAGCATCTCTGCCCTCCTGCCTAGAGGAGGAGACAGAGTTGATGCCTGTCTTTCTATCTGACTTTGGTCAATGACTGATGTTTCACAACTCACGCAAATTGAATTCTTCCAGCTAACTTCCATAAAATATTGTTGCTGTTGGGACAAATATACTTGGGTATTGAGAGTTCTTGGAGAACTATGACTTACTTTTCATTGAATCCACTTGTGTCTGGAAGTGAATGTGTACGTAATATTTAAATAACAGTAATTAATAATAATGATGGTAATTATTAGCTACTATTTTATTTATGGAGTACTTACTATATGATGCCAAGTCATTTAATCCCCAACACAGCACTTTGATATAAGTAACATCATTATCACTTTGTAGGTGAGGAAAATGAAGGATAAAAGAATCAACAAAATTGTCCTGTGTCACAAAGCTTAGAAGTAGCAGAGCCAGAAATTGAACCCCACTCTGTTTGATTCTTAGACCTCATGTGCTTAATCACATACCTTGTAAAGAAGAAGTGCTCAACACATTTAACCAGACTGAATTGCATTTGTCTTGGATTTTTTTTTTTTTGGTAGCTTTACAGAGATACAAGTCACATACAATACAGTTATCCAGTTCATCCACTTAAAGTGTAGAATTTGTTTTTTTATGATACTCACAGATATGTGCAAGTGTCATCACAGCCAATTTTAGAGCATTGTCATCACCCCCAAAATAACTCCATGCCCTTCAGCTATCTATCACCCCTTTAACCCCGCACTCACAGTGCTAAGCAAACACAAATTTACTTTCTGTCTCTGACAATTTCCCTGTCCTGAACATTTTACAGGGATGGAATAAAAAAATATATATATGGTCTTTTGTGACTGGCTTCACTTAGCATGATGTTTTTCAGGGTCATCTACGTTGTAACATATATTGGTGCTTCATCCCTTTTTGTCTATCTCGGTTCTTTTGGCTGGCTTTCTTGTCTGATATTAGTAAAACTCTTAGATTAGAGAAAGAAGGGCTTATTCCCCGGACTCTGTCCTTAAAAAGTTTTTACCTGGCCCTTTTCTATTGGTGCCCTTTCTCATGGTGTGAGAAGTCCTTTGGTCCAAGCTCCAGGTACCTGGGACCCAAATAACAGAAGGCCTGTGCATCTTCCATAAGTCCATTCCCTGAGTCCACTCTCCCAAAGAGTGGCCAATGGGTGGCTCTTTGTAGAGGAATATGAATGGGGCTTTAGTATGAGGGCTGGGGTACACACACACACACACACACACACACACGGTTCCTCACACAGTGTAATGGAGAGCTAGGGATAGGAAGGAAAGGGGGGTTGCAGTTGAATAATACAGAGGAATTTGAGACCTCTAAGTTGGAATCTGCCATTAGATATTGCTACAAAGCTGTATTTGTCACATTAGGGGGTAAAACATATCTTATTTAACAGTTCCTAAGTTATAACTTTTAAATATTTAGACACATGGTGTTTTGGCCTCCTTTTTGTACCCTTACCCCTGACCTTGTAAAATGTAAGGGGTGAACCTGCCTAAGGCACATGTTAACAGACTGATGAATTCCTCCACATCGAGTGGTTCACAACAGCCCTTTTGTAGTAATATCTCTAAGAGCTGTAGGTGGTAAGAAGTGACTTATGAGTTAAGTCTTTCAAATCCTTTGGAGTCCTATTTGTGTCCACCCCACATGTCTTCAGTCTGAATATCATGTTTTCTATAGATGTCTCACTAGGTGTATTTAGTGAGGAAACAAGCTCCATGTGATTCCATGTCTCT
Organism: Elephas maximus indicus; assembly: GCF_024166365.1. Taxonomy (NCBI): domain Eukaryota; kingdom Metazoa; phylum Chordata; class Mammalia; order Proboscidea; family Elephantidae; genus Elephas; species Elephas maximus. The sequence goes on from NC_064825.1 coordinate 84,441,719, forward strand.
CTTTCACACTCTTATATCCATATAAAACTCCTAATGACACTAGAGCCTCACTATTTACTCTAAGAGAACATTCACCCTTTGTGTAGGCCATTCTTCTTGATCTGTGAACAGCCTGCTGGCTACTAGGAACGGCTTAGTCATGGTGCAATGCTAGGAATATAACCTCTCAGATAAAAGAGACAAGCTATTTTATTTCCTGTTTGGAAAAGTACCCAGCTTATAATAAATAATTTTCTGAAACAGTTGAACAAGAGAAATTGAATATTACCATTTATAAATGTCATAATATTACCGATGGGTACTGTTGAAGGTGGGGAATAAAGAATTATTTCTCAGCTAATGAAATGACAGCCAGCAATTATGATTATCTTCTCTCAAAGCAGTAGGCTACAGTCTCCAAAAATATCACATGGCATTTATTGTTCTTAACAGCTAGTGTGTATTCTTAATATGTGGACTAAGAGGTTTATCAAAGATAAAATTCAAGGTCAAGAGGGGATCATGATCTATGTAGGGAAGCTTCTGACCAAGACAACTGTTAAAGACCAGTTTGATCAATTAGCCTACAGCAGGTGATTATGAAGCACCTCCAAGTGTGAAGCTCCATGCCTCAGAGGCCACACCCTTTGCCAGTTGAGCATAGCTGTACTGCCTCCTCCAGGCGTTATATAAAACTTTTATGTGAATGAAATACTATTTTCCCACTGAATTTTCATTGCTTCCTAACCTGGCATCATCATTTTTCTTGTATCCTCTCAATATACAGATGAATGGTCTCAGACCCAGAAAGTTAAGGAGACTCGCCCAAGGTCACATAGTTAATCACCATAACTCACGTCTTCAAACGCTCAGTCCTGCACTATATACTAGACCGCTTTCTGGATTTCTAACAACAGGAACACCTGGTACTTTACTTCTGCTGTGTGTCTCTGATTCTACCTCTCTATTTCGTTTTCAAACTCCTCAATTATTTATTGACTTGTAAATAAATATTGACTGGTGCAAAGAAAATTACCATCGAAATAAACACTAAAGTGAATCTTTCGGTGAAAGAATGTTTATTCTGGTTTATTGAATTTATCCTCTACTTCACTTTTTTTTTTTTTTTTAACATAAATCGTTCTGTTTCACCTTTGCCTTTATTCAGTGAGGCTTACCTCTCATGTATAAAATTGTGAAGTGTCAACTTCTCTGTCTTGATTAGGGCTTTATAGTAATTTCCTCTAGTCAAGGAACATGGCTGAAAGAAAGCTGTACAACTATAGCGCTTAAATTTTTTGAACCAGAGACTCTTTTGAGAATCTTATAAAAATCACAAATTTTCTCTTCTGGAAGACACAGATACATGCAAAATTTTGCATATGATTTTTTAGGGCTGATGGAACTGAAGTCCATAAGAGCATTCTCTAGATGCCCAGTACCCTAGACTATGAACTTTGCCTTCCCATGGCCCTGGCAGCTTCTCCTCAATATTCTGATAAGAAGGATACAAAGAAGGAGGGAATAATAGTTGGTGAAGTCCTGAGGAACAAGAATTTAAATGTAGGGGAAGTAATAGGAGGGAGAGAAGAAAGAGAAGCATGGACAGATGAGAATTTAGAGCACAAACTGACAGAAATGGCCAAGGAGATTTTTAAGATCTATAGAATCTAACATTCAAATAATATGCTGTTTGTTGCTAGGGGTAACCCCTTAGCTTTTACCTTCAAATCTCCAGGAAAATCTCTTGTGTATGTACGCCTCATAAGAGATAAATATAAAAAGCACTCAAGGAATACATGCTGTCTTCAACATTTGAGTCAATGACAAGGCAGAAATGGAGGAACAGAAGCCAGAAATCAGAGCCAGAACAAATAAGGAGAAATGTAATTTTTCAGGACATGAAGCAACCTTGGAGTGTTAGGTGTTCCATATGATGTGGAGCTGGCTTTAGAGCCAATTTTATCCTTAACTTAATTGAGTAGTTACCCTCAGTGGGTTTAATGCAAAAGACAAACACATTGATTATCCATTGTATCCACTTAAAGAGCCTGTGAGGTAGGCTATGCCCCCTTTGACAAACGAGGAAACTGAGACTCAAAGTATAAAATAATAACCAAGTTTACGGAATTAGAAACAGGGGCAGATTAACAAGTAAGCACAGTATGCACTGGTTTACAGTAAGCAAGGTACACCTGGGATTAATTGTGCTTACTTATTAAATCTGTAGTTGTGCACAATTACAGAGTAGGAAGTAAACACATTTAATCTGGTGTGTAAGTTGCTTATTGGGTAATCTGTCCCTGATTAGAAAGATGGCTCACAGAGCTGTCTGGGGTTCTGACTTGCCTCCCTAGAAACTTGATGCCCTTGCTACTTGGTCTCATTACTTATTTGAAACCAAACACTAAATAATAGATAGGTAGTGTTTGGGATTTGTTCCCACTTCTCTTTTGTACCTATATTATTTCCTACTGAGTTCAGTTACAGCCTTAATATGCTACTAAACAGGGTACTCCAGGGGACCACTATTAATCAGTTGAGAATTAGTAATTGAGGTAAAACTTTTTTAGTACCACTATCTGCAATGACTGGAGTCAGGCTTCTCCCAGAGATCCATCGAGCTTGAACAAAGGAATCAAAAGGTAAGAATGTTTTACAGAAACTATGCAGCCATTAACATTTTTCAGTTTTAGCTCAGGCTTTCACACCTGTGTTCCAGTTGGACTTATTCAAGCTTCCTACAAGACAGTCCTATGTGAATACACCGTGACCTGAACAGTCCCGAAGTGAAGCAGAGAAGCACGTTGAAATGACTCCAAGTTGCAGTGCTCACCAATTCGTTATGTGAATGTCTTATACTTTACAAGACACAGAACAGTTTTGTGATTTCAAAGAAAAATCCAAATATTTCCCTTGCAAGAAAGAAGCCCAGAGCCCTTTGCCATCGCAGTTAAAGTGAGATTCTCCTCAGAGAGCTGTCCCACTTCCCTTTCCGATGTTCATTAGCCTTATCTCCACCCTATCCTCCGTCACATCTCTCAGTTCATTTACCCCACTGTACTTATCCCAAGTGGCAATTAATTAATTACAGGCAGTCCCCAGCTTATGAATGAGATCCGTTCCTAAGTGCGTCTTTAAGTTGAATCTGTAGCTAAGTTGGATCATGTGGATACAGTCCTTATTTAGCCTTATTTTAGGGCAAGAAAGGCTTGAAGCATTTCCAATGATTTAAAAGCTTCGTGTGCAGCAAGGGAAGGTGACTGTGATAAAGAATTTGTTTTGAGTAGGGTTGGAAGGGACTCAATGGCAACAGGTTTGACTTTTAGTTTTGTTTTGGGGGTTGGTTCAATGAGGGCAAAATTACATAACATTAAAGGGCATGTACGAGTTGTCCATAAGTCTGTCATTCAGTCATTCACAACCCAGGAACTTACTGTAGTTAATTATTGTTTAGTGATAATTACCTCCAGTCTACTGTACTCCACAAAGCAGATACCACATGTGTTCGGGGTACTATGGTATCCTCTAGCACAAGGCCTAATGCATATTAGGTGCTCAACTAATATTTGTTGAATCAAAGAATTTATGATATGCGTGCATGCATGAATGAATGGTGGTGAATGAATGAATCTGGGAAATGCACAAATGCATGCACGAATCTGTGCTAAAACCCAGTGCCGTCTAGTCGATTCTGACTCATAGCGACCCTGTAGCTAGAGACTAAGAATCAGTCCAATTAATCTTCTGCTGCCATTACCCTCTGTTCTAATAACAGAACCCTCTCACTCTTACTCAGGACTGATCCTCATTCTCAACACCTTTTGCTCACTAGGTTTAGTAATGAGTTTCAGTCATGCTCCCTGTCCCTGAGTCTTTGCCGTGGATTGCTGCCCAGTACTACAGCCCCTCTGGGACTGACTTCTTCTGCCTTGCAATTCCTATTGCTCCTACCAACTGATATTATGTGAGAGTGGGAGGGAATGAAAAATTAAATCATGTGACCCCACCATGCTTTGCCTAAAGTGATGTTTGTTCACCCTTTCCAGAGATCCTCAAGGCTGGTCAGCACAAACGGGTGGATTATCCAACAGGAGAAGTAAACACGGTGCTTTCCTTGAGCACCAGCTCATCTGTGTGTGGTAAAACCCATGTGAAACTGTTCACTACAGATTAGCAAGTAAGCACAAATAATGCATAGAGTTTTAAGGGCCACTGCAGGTAGTGTCATAAATCACTGACATTAAAAGTAACACAGAAATTACTGGTGTTTTAATTTGATTAAATATGAATTTTCTAGTCCTGAAGGTAGAGCTACAGCTGTTTCTTTTCCTAAACCATGTTTTAATGCCACTTTCTGCTAATTTTGACCCAATGGGAAGGATAAGGCTTATCAACTTCTTCACTAGACTGGGTAAGGTGCAGACCCCCTTGCCTGGACATGACACAGCTATACCGCCTTCACCTAGGGACAGGGACTGTAAGCACATACCCATTTCCACCTCTAGTGAACATACTTAACCTTCCAACGCAACCTAAAAAAGCAACAGGCCAGTCTTCCCAGTTTCTGGAAACCACGAACACCTTCCGGATTGGAGTACTCTTCTATACGCTCAAGTATGAGACATACCTTCTCCTCAGGAACAACTCTGTCTGCCAGTACTAAATTCCTAGACATAGGCATGGATAGAATTTTCTTCAGGGCATGAGTAGGGACTGGTGAGGGGAGCATAGGGGAAAATTTAAAGTGGTAGGACACAAAGGCTTACCTGACCTAGGTAAGAAGAAGCAAGAAGAATGAAACAAATTAATTTCACTATATATTTTCTTGCCACACTTAAACCTGTGTGTGTAATTCTATCTAGTGTTGCAATGAAGGTGAAAGGTATATTGAAATCACTAAGGGTATAATAAATACCAACTCTAATATGCATGCGTCTTTCCAGAAAATTATTTTCACTGGGTAATAAGTTCTCAAAACACTGGTGTGTAAAGAGTAATAGGTGTGTCTCATGCCAAAATAGAATTTGGTTCTAGTGTTCAGATAATTCTAAGAAACAGTGTCTCCCCTCTTAGGGAGTCACATTTGTGTTTTAAAGACTATTCTAAAACCTGATGTAAAGAGCCTTATTAACCATTGTTTAGCCCATCGTTTTTTATTTCATTTATGTCACTATACCCTCAAGAAGAGCCTGTGAATTATTCATTTTAGAGACTGTATTCATATTTTGAGCATTATGATTGGGAAAAGGTACCAGAGTCGCCCTTCCCCCACCTCACCATCTGTAAATCTATGTTTTGGGCTTGAAAACCTCTATTCAAAGATGCTGTGGGGACATTGGCAAAACTAAGTTTCTGGCCTCCAATCTCTCTCATCTTGACTCTAAGGGAAGACATTGCAATTCGGAAGTAAAAATAGCCTGGGAGATTATAAATGGCAAAACCAGAGGGAAAGGGAGGCAGAAAATGATAAGAGATGTAGCTAAATATTTATATATACAAAAAATGAAAACATGAAAACCGCGCCTTCTGAAATACATAATTAAGCTGAAGACAGAGTAGGCAGATGGAGTCAGTAATTACTGGTTCTTAATGTATCTAAAATTCCCAGAGAATGAAAGCGTTGCTACTAATTTTGTAGCTTCACAGTTTATAGCTTGTGGCTGTTTATAACAGGCTCTGCTCCATTAACACTTGATGTTCCAGTTAAGATAGTTTGCCTTTTAAAAATAAACCTAGCAGAGAAAAGGCACACAATATCTGACCTACTTAGACTAGTTAGGTGAAAATGCTATGCAAGCTAAAGTTATTATGTATTGATTAAAATTATTATTACTATTACATTATTATTACAGGCAGTTCTGGCATCATACAAAAGACCCTGGACCTGAAACCTCATTTCATTTCAACAGGTATTTATTGAAATCCTCCTATGAGCCAGGCACTCTTCTGGACCCTGGGGATATGTTAGTGAATAAAACAGTCTAAGGTTTTTGCCTTTATGGAACTTCCACTCAATACCCAGTTTTGTTTGACTCCAAAGCTTGTGTTCTTACAATTGCACCACTCTCTTCCAATTGAGGGTCTCTTCTCAAGGAGAAGAAAACTGAGGCTCGGAAAAGGAAAATATCTTGCTGAAGTTCAGATAGCACAGAACTGTAAATGAATGAGCCAGAATTCCAGTCCATGCCTACAGATTTCAGGCTGGTGCTCTTTCAATCAAAGTCCCACCAGCAACTGGGAATTGAGGTATGCCTATCCCAATAAATACTTCTTGACTCTGATACGGTTCTTCTGGACTTTATCCCACAGCCCAATGTCTCCTGAAAACGGTTACCACTGCACCAAGTCTATGCTGCCTCTCTGGGTTTACAGACCTCCCCTGTTTATCATTTGACTCTAGGAGCTTTTCCAAAACCAAAAATAATAATAATAATAAATAATAGAAGAAAGGCTAAATACGTTAATTTTATCCTCCTTCTCTTGAAGGAAAACACATACAAACACACATGATAATCTCAAATGATGCAGAGAAACCATTTGACAAAATCCAAAATACTTTCATTATTAAAAAACATTCTAAAAACTAGTAGATGGGAACTCCCTCAACATAATACAGGGCATTTATTTAAAAAAGAAAAGAAAAATAAATAAACCACAGCTAACAAGATAGTGAATAGTGAAAGGCTGAAAGCTTTTACCCTATAATGAGAACGAAGTCAACAATGCTCATTTTCACCACTGCTATTCAATATTGTACTTGGAGTCCTAGCCAGAGCAATTAGGCAAGAAAAATAAATAAAAGGCATCCAAACTAGAAAGGAAGAAGTGAAATTATACACTTTCACAGATAACATGATCCTATATATAGAAAATTCCAAATAATCCAGACAAAAAAACTGCTAGAGCTAATAAATGAATTCAGCAAGGTTGCAGGGTACGAGACAAATATAAAAACAAAACAAAAAAAAGTAGTATTTCTATATACTAACAATGAACAATCCAAAAACAAAATTAAGGAAAAAAACACTTCCATTACCATTCTCTTATTATTGTTCCCTAGGTGTAAATTTACGTTATTGATTTGACATCTTTTAGTATAGGTATGTACAGTAAATTCCTGGGTTACAAACATCTGACTAATGGACAACTCATACTTGCCTTTCAATGTTATATAAATTTGACCTCACTTTGAAACTATTGACCAACCCCTCAAAAACAAAAAACAAAAAACCCCACTGCCATCAAGTCAATTCTGACTCATGGCAACCCTGCAGGACAGAATTGAACTGCCCCATGGGGTTTCCAAGGCTGTAACCTTTACAGAAGCAGATTGCCACTTCTTTCTCCCACAGAGCAACTAGTGGGTTCAAACTGCTGGCATTTAGATAGCAGCCAAGCACTTTACCACTGTGCCACCAGTGCTCCTATAAAGGAACCCCTACTCACAGCAAATTCTTCATCACGATCACCTTCACTTGCAGCACTTACAGCTTTTAAATCATTGCAATGGCTTCAAGCCTCTAGGTACCTGTACCAACTTACCTACTGTCTTAGTTATCTAATGCTGTTGTAACAGAAATACCACAAGTGTATGGCTTTCACAAAGAGAAATTTATTCTCTCACAGTTTAGGGGGCTAGACATCCAAATTCAGGGCACCAGCTGCAAGGAAGGCTTTCTCTCTCTGTCTGCTCTGAAGAAAGGTCCTTGTCATCAATCTTCCCTTGGCCTAGTAGTGAAGGGGCCCTGGGTCCAAAGGATGGGCTCCACTCCTAGCTCTTCTTGGTGGTAATGAGGTCCCCTATCTCTCTGCCAGCTTCTCTGTTTTATATCTCAAAAGAGATTGACTAAAATATAACCTAATCCTGTAGATTGAGTCCTGCCTCATTAACGTAACTGCTTCTAATCTTAGCTCATTAACATCATGGGGGTTAGCATTTACAACACATACAATAATCACGGCAGATCACAAAATGGTGCAAAACCACACAATACTGGGAATCATGACACAGCCAAATTGACGCACGCTTTTGGGGACACAATTCAATCCATAACACCTACAAACTCAACTTAAAGAGACAGTTGGGAATTATAAGTGGGAGAAATTGGAGGGAAAGAAGGAGAAACAGGCACCAAGCAAGTCGGCAGAAGACATTACATTAGCTCTCAAGCCTTGAAAATAATCCTCTGTCCCCTGAGACCATTTGGGCAAAGGCCCTGCCCTCCAGACTCTGGGTTTTAGCCACACTCTCCTAAACCTGGGCGGAGGCCATGTGGCCCTTGGCTCCACCTTCCGGGCCCACTGGAACTGTAACTCTGCTCTCTAACATTTGAGTGGCCCCATTCTCCTAGTCCATCTTAGTGTCAAACATACTCCTCGACCCTGGCAGACCCTGTTCTTCTGCCCCTTGGTCATTGTAGCCCCACCCCCTCAGCTTTGGGCAGTGGATCTAGACTCATTCCACTGGCACCCATGAAAAGCAGCCCCGCACTTTGAAACTTAGTTGGTGAATATCTTACTCTTTTAAATCTAGGAGGCTGTGGCCCCACCCTTTGAAATGCCAGAGGTCATGGCTCCATCCTTCGGCACCCCAGAGGTTTTGACCCTACCATTTGAGACTGAGGCAGCTCTGCTTCCTGTGTTCCTTATCTCTTCATCTTCTGTTTCCTGTTCCCTTGGCCTCTTGGCCCCTGTGGCCTCTTGGGCTGACCAGATATCTGCCCTGCTCAGGCAAGTGTTCCAAAGATTTTTAGTTCTACAGATAAGTGCCTGGAGGCCTCTCATTCTACCGGTAAACCTCGGCCAGAAGGCATTGAGCTCTTTTTTTCCATGGATCGGCAAGCCTAGCTTCACCATTAAGTGCTCAGAGGTGACCCGCTCAAACAGGAAGCCTCGTGGGCAAAGACATTCAGCCCTCTTGCTCCATGGGTTGGCTCCTGTGCAGTCTCCTGAACCTCCTGGTTTGGCTGCTGCCATTTCTCTGCTGCTTCGTCTCTGGTGTTATAGCATTCCTCACTTCCTTCTGTGTCATCACTAGAATTGTCTTTGATGTCCATAATTCCACCAACAGTCTCTTTAAGGCAATCTAAGCTTTTACTATTAAAAAAAAAAAAATAGTCACCTTAAAACTCTTCAGCCTCTATCCATTCACAGTTTCAAAACCACTTCCACGTCTCAGGTATCTGTTAGAACAGCACCCCACTCTCCTGGTACTAAATTCTATCTTAGTTATCTATGCTGCTGTAACAGAAATACCACAAGTGGATGGCTTTAACAAAGAGAAATCTATTCTTTCACAGTTTAATTAGGATAGATGTTCAAATTCAGGGCACCAACTCCAAGGGAAGGCTTTCTCTCTCTGTAGGCTCTAAGGGAAGGTCTTATCATCAACCTTCCCCTGGCCTAGGAACTTCTCAGTAAGGAACCCCAGTTCTTAAGGACAAGTTCACTCCCAGGTCTTCTTGCTATTAATGAGGTTCCCCATCTCTCTGCTAGCTTCTCTTTTCTATATCTCAGATGAAATTAACTGAAATACAACCTAATCCTACAGATTGAGTCCTGTCTCATTAACATAACTGCCTCTAATCCTACTTCATTAACATCATAAATAGAGGTTAGGATTTACAACACATAGAATAATCACATCTGATCACAAAATTGTATATAACCACACAATACTGGGGATCATGACATAGCCAAATTGACATATATTTTGTGGGGACAAATTTAATCCACAACACCTACAAATTCAACTTAAAGAGACAGTTTAGAATAGATCATGTTCATAACCTGGGAACTACCTGTACTTCTATAAATTTACCTTCGACCACTGCTTTTGTTGGATTCCATAAGTTTTGGTATGTTGTATTTTCACTTTCATTTGTCCCCTGTTGTGGTGGTTGTTAGGTGTCATCAAGATGTTTCCAACTCATAGCAACCCTATGTAAAACAGAACAAAAGACTGCTTGGTCCCGTGCCATCCTCACAAGCATTGGTGTGTTTCAGCTAACTCTTGCAGCCACTGTATCAATACATCCCATTGATAATCTTCCTCTTTTACACTGACTGTGTTACCAAGTACTATGTCCTTCTCCAGGCATTGACCCTCCTGATAACATGTCTAAAGCACGTGAGACAAAGTCTGGCCATCATGCTTCTAAGGAGCATTCTGGCTGTACATCTTCCAAGACAGATTTGTTTGTTCTTCTGACAGTCCATAGTATATTTAATATTCTTTGCCAACACCATAATTCAAATGCATCAGTGGTTCTTCCATTTTCCTTATTCACTACCCAGCTTTCACATGCATATGTGGCACTTGAAAATACCATAGCTTGGGTCAGGAACACCTTAGTCTTCAAAGTGACATCCTTGCTTTTGAACACTTCAAAAAGGTCTTTTGCAGCAGATTTTCCCATTGTCATTTGTATGTCATTTGACTTCTTAGTGCTGCTTCCCTGGGTGTTGGTTGTGGATCCAAGTAAAATGAAATCCTTGACAATTCAGTATTTTCTCTATTTATCATGTTGTTGCTTATTGGTCCTGTTATGAGGATTTTTGTTTTATTTATGTTAAGGTATAATCCATACTGAAGGCTATAGTGTTTGATCTTTACAGTAAGTGATTCAAGTCCTCTTCACTTTCAGCAAGCAAGGTTTTCTCATCTTCATATCACAAGTTGTTGATGACCCTTCCTCCAAACTTGATGCCACATTCTTCTTCAGAAATTCCAGATTCCCAGATTATTTGCTCAAAATACAGATTGAATATGTATAATAAAAGAATACAACTCTGACATGCAAGTTGTCTGGTTTTAAAACATGAAGTATCCCCTTGTTTTGTTCAAACAACTCGCAGTGCAATGCCTTTGCATAGTCACTAAAACACAAGTAAACACTAATCTTGTATTCTCTGTTTTCAGCCAAAATTCATCTGACCTTAGCAATGACATCCCTCATTCCACGTCCTCTTTCGAATTCCGCCTCAATTTCTGGCAGTTCACAGTTGGTGTACTGCTGCAACTGCTTTTGAATTATCTTTAGTATAGTTTTACTTGAGTGTGATATTAATGATAGTTTGATCATTTCTGGATTTCATTGGATCACCTTTCTTTGGAATGAGCATGAATATGGATCTCTTCCAGTCATTTGACCAGGTAGCTGTATTCCAAATTTCTTGGCATAGACAAGTGTGAACATCCATTTGTTGAAAGATCTCAAATGGTATTCAATCAATACCCAGAGCCTCGTTTTTAGCCAATGCTTTCAGTGCAGCTTGGATCTCTTTCTTCACTACCTTCAGTTCTTGACCATATGTTACCTCCTGAAATGACTAAATGTTGACCAATTCTTTCTAATACAGTGACTCTCTGCATTCCTTCCATCTTGTTTTGATGCTTCCTGTATCATTCAATTTTTGCCCACAGAATCCTTCAATACTGCAACTCAAGGCTTGAATTTTTTCTTCAGCTCTTTTAGCTTGAGAAATGCCAAGCACATTCTTCCCTTTTGGTTTTCTAATTCCAGGTCTTTGCACATTTCTTTATAATACTTTGTCTCTTCAAGTCACCCTTTTAAATCTTCTGTTCAGTTCTTTAACTTCATCATTTCTTCCATTTGCTTTAGCTATTTATGTTCAAGAGCAAGTTTCAGTGTCTTCTGACACCCATTTTGGTCTTATTTTTTTTTTTCCTTTATGCCTTATTAATGCCCTTTTGCTTTTTTCATGTTTGATGTCATCTCACAACTTACCTTGTCTTCCGTCATTACTGTTCAAGATGTCAAATCTAGTCTTGAGATGGTCTCTAAATTCAGGTGGTATATACACAGGGTGGTATTTTGACTCTTGTACACTTGTTTTAATTTTCTTCAGCTTCAACTTGAACTTGCATATGAACAATTGATGGTTTGTTCTGCTGTCAGCCCTTGACCTTGTTTTGACTGCTGATATTGAGCTTCTCCATCATCTCTTTCCATAGATGTAGTTGATCTGATTCCTGTGTATTCCATCCAGTGAATTTCATGAGTATAGTTGCCATTTACGTTGTTGAAAAATGGTGTTTCCAATGAATAAGTTGTTGGTCATGCAAAATTCTATCCTGCTATCTCCTACATTGTTTCTATTTCCTTGCTCATATTTTCCAACTACTGATCTTCCTTCTTTGTTGCCAGCTTTGGCATTCCAATCACCAGTGAGTATCAATGCATCCTGATTGCATGTTTGTTCAATTTCAGACTGCAGAAACTGGTAAAAATCTTCAATTTCTTCATTTTTGGTATTAGTGATTGGAGTACAAATTTTATAATCGTATTAACTGGTCTTCTTTGTAGGTGCATTGATATTATCCTATCACCGACAACATTGTATTTCGGCAGCACCATTCTTCTTCATTATTTCTGGCATGGTAGACCATATGGTTTTCTGATGCAAAATGGCCAATATCAGTCCATTTCAGCCCACTAATGCCTGGGATCTTGGCTGAAAGCAGAAAATAGCAGAAAGATGTTTACCTGTGTGTTTTGTTTTGTTTTGTTTTGTTTTGACTATGCAAAGGCATTTGACTATGATCATAACAAATTATGGATAACATTACGAAGAATGGGAATTCAAAACATTTAATTGTGGTCATGTGGAACCTGTACACAGACCAAGAGGCAGTCATTCGAACAGGACAAGCGGATACTATGTGATTTAAAATCATGAAAGGTGCACTAGGACTGAATCATTTCACCATACTTGTTCGACCTTTACTCTGAGTAAACAAACAGAAAATCTGGGTTATATGAAGAAGAATGAGGCTTCAGGATTGGAGGATGACTCGTCAACCACTTGCATTATGCACATAACACAACCTTGCTTCCTGATAGTGAAGTGGATATGAAGCACTTACTGGTGAAGATCAAAGACTACAGCCTTCATCATGGATTATACTTCAACATATAGAAAATAAAAATCCTCACAACTAGACCAATAAGGAACATCATGATAAATGGAGAAGTTTGAAGTTGTCAAGGATTTCATTTTGCTTGGATCCACAATCAATGCCCATGGAAGTAGCAGTCAAGAAACCAAATGATGCAGTGCATTGGGCAAATCTGCTGCAAAAGGCCCATTTAGAGTATTCAAAAACAAAGATATCATTTTGAGGACTAAGGTGTGCCTTACCCAAACCATGGCATTTTTAATTGCCTCATCTGCATGCAAAAGCTGAAAAATGAATAAGGAAGACCAAAGAAGAATTCGTGTCTTTGAATTATGGTGTTGTTGAAGAATATTAAATATACCATGGAATGCCAGAAGAATGAACAAATCAGCTTTGGAAGAGTACATCCAGGTGCTCCTTAGAAGCAAGGATGGAGAGACTTCATCTCATGTACTTTAGGCATGCTATCAGGAGAATGACATCATGGTTGGTAAAGCAGAGGGTCAGCAGAAAAGCAGAAGACCTTAAAGGAGATGGATTGACATAGTGGCTGTAATTATGGGCATAGCAGTGATTGTGAGGACATTGCAGGACCAGGCAGTGTTTCCTTCTGTTGTACATAGGGTCACTATGAATTGGAACCAACCCAACTGTGCAAAACAAGGACAACTATAATGTTAGAATATCGATCATCAAGCATCACATTTGATTTTTTACAATTTCCAGTTTTCCTTGATTCATACTTCATACATTCCACATTCTGATTATTGATGGATATTTGCAGTTGTTTCTTCTCATTTTGAGTTATGCCACATCAGCAAATGGGGGTCCCAAAAGTTTTACTCTAACCACATCATTAAGGTTGACTCTATTTTGAGAGGAAAGTATTTTGAGTGATTTCCAACATGAGGGGCTCATCTCCAGGCACTATATCAATTGTCCAGTGCTATTTATAAAGTTTTCACTAGCAAAGTTTTTTAGAAGTAGATCACCTCCAGGTCCTCCTTCCCAGTCTGACTTAGTCTTGAAGATTTGCTGAAACCTGTCCTCCATGGTGACCTTGCTGGTATTTGAAATACCAGTGGCATAGCTTCTAGCATCACAGCAAAACACGAGCCACCAGAGTATGACAAACTGACAGGTGAGTGGTGGATTTGTCTCCTCGTATATTCTAATTTCTCCTGTGATTTCTTGTCAACAGGTTGTTTTTTGGTATACTGTTTAATTTCCATATATTTGTGAATTTTCCAGTTTTTCCTGTCCCAGAATATATATGATATCAATCTTTAAATTTATTGAGACTTGTTTGTGGTCTTAGAGAGAGTTCCATGTGCACATGAGAAGAACGTGTATTCTAGTCTTGTTGTGTAGAGGGTTCTAGATGGGCACATGGATGGATGGATGAATGGACGGACGGACGGACGGACGGACGGACGGACGGATGGATGGATGGGTAGAAAGATGATAGATAGGTAGATAGATTAGATGATAGATAGATAGACAGATAGATTAGATAGACAGACAGACAGATGATAGACAGACAGACAGATAGATGATAGATAGATAGATAGATAGATAGAGAGATAGATAGATAGATGATAGATAGATAGATAGATAGATAGATAGATAGATAGATAGATAGATAGATAGATAGATAGATAGATAGATAGATAGATAGATAGATGATAGACAGATGGATGTTAGGTCTAGTTGGTTTATAGTGTTGGTAAATTCCTCTTTCTTTATTGTTCTCTGTGTATATGTTCTATCCATCATTAAAAGTGGGGTACTGAAGTCTCCAACTATTATTGTAGAAATTTCTATTTCTTCTTTCAATTCTGTCAATGTTTGGTTCATATAATTGTAGCTCTGATATTTAGTGCATATATATTTGTAAATGTTATATCTTCTTAATAAATTGACCCTTTATCGACATATAATGTCCTTCTCTGTCTCTTCCTGAAGTTTTTTTTTTTTTTTTTTTTTACATAATGTCTGTGTTGTCTGAAATTAATATAGCCACTCCTGCTCTCTTCTGGCTACTATTTGCAAAAAATAACTTTTTCTATCTTTTCACTTTCAACTTATTTGTGTCTTTGGTTCTAAAGTGACTCTCTTGTGATCATATAAGGTTAGATAATGTATTTTTTCTCCATTCTGATAACCTCTGCCTTTTTGTTAGAGAGTGATATGGGTTTATTGTGTCCCTCAAAATACATACATATATATATAGCTCTTTGGAAACTCTACTGGGCAATTCTACTCTGTCCTATAGGGTCACTATGAGTCGGAATTGACTCAACGGCAGTGGGTTTTTTTGGGTTTATATATGTAAGTCCTAATCCCTGATACCTGTAAAGTGATCTTGTTTACAGTAGGTTCTCTGAAGATGTTATCAGTTAAAATGAGATCATAAAAAGAAAAGTGAGCTTAATCCAATCTGAGTGACGCCCTATAAAAAAGGAGAAGAGACACAGAGGGAGGGACAGAAGGAACATGGTCATGTGACAATGGTGTTATGCTGCAGTTGCAAGTCAAAGTACACCTAGGACCACTAGATACCAGAAGAGACAAGAAAGGATCTTCTCTTAGAATCTTTGGAAAAAAACATGGCCCTGGTAATACCTTGAATTCAGACTAGTTTCCAGAATTGTGAGACAAAAAAATGTCTGTTCTTATAAGCCACCCAATTTGTGGTACTGTATTACAGTAGTCCTAGGAAATGGACACAGATAGTTTAATCCATTTATATCTAAAATAATAATAATAAAGCACTCCTGCCATTTACTATTTTTTTCTGTATGTCTTATTTTTTTTTCTTATTTCCTTCATTTTTATTTAATTGATTTTTTGTAATTTACTGTTTTGATTTTCTTGTTTCCTTTTGTGTATATTTTTTAGATATTTTCTTAGTGGCTATTCTGGGGATTGCAGTTAACCACCTAAACCTATACCAATCATGTTTGAATAGATACCAACCCTGCATCATTAGCATTAAAAAAAAACTGTGCTCCTATAGAGCTCTAACCCCTTTATATTGTTACAAAATTTCATTGTATACATTGTGTACTTAATACCATAGATTTATAATTTATGAATTTGTCTTTTAAATCATATAGACAACAAGAGTTACAAAGCAAAAAATACAATAATGTTTTTTTATTTGTTTGTTTAGATACAATTCATGTAAGACTATAGGGATGAAATAAATTTTGGTTCTGCAGGAAGTTGGGAGAATAAAAGTTGCATATCTCAAGGCCTTTTCTACTGAGGTTCTATTGTACTTTTCCATGAATGGGATTAGCCCATGATTGGGCTCAAGCACTTCACACAAATTCATTGAGTATTTTCATTTGCAAAGTTTTGTAGTTATAGCTATATAAAGAACAATGCTTACCACCTCAGGGACAAGCTGATTCATCTAAAAAAAAATGAGACTGTTGAGGGATGTGGTTAGTAAAATACAGCATTGTATAGATTGTGCCTTCCTGTATCAGGAAGAGCTCAAAATTTGTGCTCTGACAACTTCCAGAATAAATAAATTTTAGAAAAATGATTTTATTCAAAAGCAAGTATTATTTATATTTATATCTAAGTGTTCCGCCTCCATAATTAATACCATAAGGATAATTTTCCTCAAGAATTTAAAAAGCTTATCTATCTGTCTATCATCTGTTCATCCACCCATTCATTATATATATATATATATATGCATTTGTGGAGCACCTACCATGTGTCAAGTTTGGTATAAAATCCAGACACTAGACACAATTTGCTCCTCAATATGAGCTAAACCAGAGGTAAAAGGGAACTCAATGCTTTGGGAAAAATACTTGTTTAATGAATAGAATATAAATTACAAATTATATACAGCACTTGAGAGTCAAGTATAAATCAGATAACTTCATTTGCAACAACTGAAGAATTTGAAATCTACGGGGAAGCATATAGAGTTTTAACTGGAGAGTGTTATGATTTGGTTTGCATTTCTTGAAAATCATACTGATGTCAGATTGAAAGAAGGATTTATTTAGGAGGTCGGTAATGGTAGGGGCAGGACTTGAGCATGTCAGTTATGACGTTACTGCAATCATGATCATGTCACTCTTGTTTAAAATTCTCAAAAGCTCATATTCAGATATCAGGTAGGAAATGGGGTATCAATATGGCAGTGCAAGAAATATTGATACTTTACAATGGTGTATCTCCATTGTAGGTGCACTGAAGTTTCTCATCTCAGCTCTTACTTGGCTTTGAGGTGGCAACAACAGCTACAAGCTATGTAAACCAGCATCTAAGGAAACAGATCCAAGAACTAGTGCCAGTTAAGGATATAACTGATAATGCAGAGTGCAAAGTGCTCAGATCTACTTCCTTTCCTTTGTTCGCTGAATTCTCTTGCAAATCAAAGAATAATTTCAACAACATTCTAAAATAATAGAAAACGTATTTTTAAAAATATTAAAGGGAGTTTAGAAAGATATCAGCTTAATATCTCCAACTTGCCTTGCAGTTTGAATTAAAGCAGCCATCTCACTTGATCTAGTAAATAGCTAGATGGCTGCTGAAGCCAATATGCAGCAAAGGCTTGGAACTTGTGACAGGGAGATGATTTCTTTCTTTCCTCTAGCCTGTATGTTTTTGTTTATGGGTGGTATCAAATTGATTCCAACTCACAGTGATCCCATGTGACAGAAGATAACTGCCCCATAGGGTTTTCTAGGCTGCAGTCTTTACTGGAGCAGATATTCAACCCATTGCCATCAAGTCAATTCCGACTCCAAGCAACCCGATAGGACAGAGTACAACTTCCCCAGAGGGTTTTTAAGGAGGGGCTGTGGATTCCAACTGCTGACCTTTAGGTTGCAGTCTGGGCTCTTAATCACTGCATACCCAGGGCTCCACAGGAGCAGATATGCAGGTCTTTCTCTGGCACAGACACTGAGCGAGTTGAAACCACCAATATTTCAGTTAAAAAACCAGTACTTAACTGTTTGCACACCAAGGGCTCATTAATACTTTTAAGATACTATTCCAATATCTTCTCCCTTAACTATTGCACCATCAGGGTTCTTCCTGGCCTGTATACAAGCCTATAATTAGAATAGCAAAACCCTGAGGAGAGAGAGGTCCAGAGGATACTTGGATTTCAGTTAGGGGAGGGAGTAAAGGAAGAGATCACCAATAACTAGTATTAGCATTCCCCATTTTCCTGACCCCCAAAGAGCTGAGAATGAGCTGTGCAGGTAAGCTGAGTTCTCTTCACCACTGATGTGCATCAATTCCAAAGACAGCAGAAAGCAGACAGCCCTCCTCATTGCTAGGATGGAGGCTGATGATTTGATGACTTATTGGCCTGTCCTTGCAGCTAGAGATCACCCAGCCTTTCACCACTCACAGGACTGTCTCTACTTACTAAAAACTGTCAAAAATAAATAAATAAATAAATAGTTCCTAAGAGGACTAAACAGCTAAAGAAAGGAAGAAAATCAGACAAATCAAAAGGACTATCTAACTAAGTAGGGCTTCTAGGGAAGAAAAATGACTTTAAACAAAATATAGTAAGATAAGTACACAAAAATTAAAAATCATATGCTTAACCCATGGATCAAAGACAGAAATTATAAGGATGTAGGAAGCAATAAAAAAAAAAAAAGAGAGAGAGAGAGAGAACAAAATCTATGAGTCATGGCAGAAAATATTTTCAGAGCAAAGTGCAACTGTAATTCCTTCCTTCATAAATAACAAAGATGAAAAATAAAGGGGTTTATTATCCAACTTACAAAGTTAGAAAAAGGACAACAAAATAGATAAAAATATATTAGAAACAGGAAATTAATAAAGATAAAAGCCAAAAAGAATAAAATTGTTGTTGTTAGGTGCCTTTCAGTCGGTTCCAACTCATAGCAACCCAATGTACAATAGAACAAAACACTGCCCGGTCCTGCGCCATCCTCACTATTGCTGTTATGCTTAAGCCCATTGTTGCAGCCACTGTATCAATTCATTTTGTGGAGGATCTTCCTCTTCTTCACTGACCCTCTACTTTACCAAGCACGATGTCCTTCTCCAGAGACTGATCCCTCTTGATAACACGTCCAAAGTATATGATACATAGTCTCATCATCCTTTCTTCTAAAGGGCATTCAGCTTGTACTTCTTCCAAGACAGATTTGTTCATTCTTTTGGCAGTCCAGGGTACATTCAGTATTCCTTTCCAACTCTACAATTCAAAGGCATCAATTCTTCTTCAGTCTACCTTATTCATTGTCCACTTTCACATGCATAAGAGACAACTGAAGATACCATGACTTGAGTCAGGCACACCTTAGTCTTCAAGGTGACATCTTTGCTTTTCAACACTTTAAAAGGTCTTTTGCAGCAGATTTGCCCAATGCAATGTGTGTCTTGATTTCTTGACAGCTACTTCCATGGATATTGATTCCATGGGTATTGGATCCCAGTAAAATGCAATTCTTGGCAACTTCAACCTTTTATCCATTTATTGTGATGTTGCTTATTGGCCCTGTTGTGAAGATTTTTGTTTTTTTATCTTGAGGTGTAATCCACACTAAAGGCTGTGGTCTTTGATCTTCGTCAATAAGTGCTTCAACTCCTCTTCACTTTCAGCAAGCAAGGTTGTGTCATTTGCATAATGTAGGTTGTTAATGAGTCTTCCTCCAATCCTAATTAATGCCCTGTTCTTCTTCATATAGTCTAGTTTCTCAGATTATTTGCTCAGCATTCAGATTGAATAGGTATGGCGAAAGGATACAACCTTGATGCACACCTTTAAACTACACAGTATCCCCTTGTTCTGTTCCAATGACTGTCTCTTAATCTATGTACAGGCTCCCCATGAATACAATTAAGTGTTCTAGAATTCCCATTCTTCTCAATGTTATACATAATTTGTTATGATCCACACGGCCAAATGTCTTTGCATAGTCAATAAAACACAAGTAAACATCCTTCTAGTCTTCTCTGCCTTCAGCCAGGATCCATCTAACATCAGCAATGATATCCCTGGTTCCACATCCTCTTCTGAAACCAGCCTGAATTTCTGGCAGTTCCCTGTCGATATACTGCTGCAGCCTCTTTTGAATAATCTTCAGCAAAATGTTTCTTCAGTGTGATATTAATGATATTGTTCAATAATTTCTGCATTCAGTTGCATTACCTTTCTTGGGAACAGGCATAAATATGGATCTCTAGTCAGCTGGACAGGAAACTATCTTCCATAGTTCTTGGCACAAATGAGTGAGCACTTCCAGCACCACATCCATTTGTTGAAACACCTCAGTTGGTATTCAGTCAATTCCTAGAGACTTGTTTTTCGCCAGTGCCTTCAGTGAAGCTTGGACTTCTTCCTTCAGTCCCATCAGCTCTTATTGTATGCTACCACCAGAAATGGTTGAACATCAAGCAATTATTTTCGTTACAGTGACTGTGTATTTCTTATATCTTTTGATGCTTCCTGTGTGGTTTAATATTTTCCCTGTAGAATCCTTCAATATTGCAACTTGTGGCTGAAATTTTTTCTTCAAGTCTTTTAGCTTGAGAAATGCTAGGTGTGTTCTTCTCTTTTGGTTTCCTACCTCCAGGTCTTTCCACATGTCATTATAATACTTTATCTTCTCGAGCCACTCGTTGAAATCTTCTGTTCCACTCTTTGTCTTCCTCATTTCTTCCCTTTGCTTTAGCTACTTGATGTTCAAGAGCAAGTTTCAGAGTCTCTTCTGACATCCATTTTGGTCTTCCCTTTCTTTTCTATCTTTTGAATGACCTCTTGATGCCCTCAATATCATTCCACAACTTCTCTGGTCTTTGGTCATTAGTGTTCAAGGAGTCAAATCTAATCCACAGGATAAAGAAATTCAATAGTTGACTTTTTCCAAATACCAGTAAAATGGATATACCCCTTGTGGGTATGATTAATTGAAGAAAGAAAGGGTATAGAAATATGTGATATTTAAAAGGAGGAAGAGACATAACCACATCACAGAAAATATAATTTATAAGATAATAGTACATTTAACACTATGGCAAAAAACACAAAACAGAGTGAATCATACTTTTTTTAGCAAAATATGTTACCAAAGTTAAACCAAAAATAATAATTTATCAAAGAGACTGGAGAATTAAGGATCTATATTTGAATACCAGTACCAGAAATTGGTAGCCAATATCTATTTCAACTTAAAAAAAAAATTAGACATGATGCTCTAATATTTTTACCTTTTCATATTCCTCTTTATAAAACTTGAAAAATTTCAAAGTCATTCTATGACACCCACCTAATTTTTTTCAGATTTAAATTTTTTTTTTGCATATTAAAAAATTGTGCATTCCAATAATTAAAATCATTTGAGCAACAACAAAAAAATGGCACTCTGATTAAGCTGCATTTTACACCTGCAGGGCACCTTGGATGAGCTTTGCTTTTGCTCCATGTATTTATCCACTGTTTTCACACGCAGCTCCTTCTTTCACCAACATGCAAGTTCTTTTCTGTCCCTGGCAGCCAGACAGGTCAATGGGAATGGCAGGCACAGCCCTCATTGTGAGTAGTTCTCTGTTCTGTGATGTGAAAGGGGCAGTACAGTCATATAAACTTGATCTAACCTCTATGTATCTTACAGAGTTAAGCAGCTAAAAGAAGGAAAATAATAAGGCAATGCTTGTGGAATATAAAGTGCATATCAGCAGTGTCACCTCATTACAATTTCCCCTGCTTGCTTCTGCTCAATCTCTTCAGTTGAAGTCAGTGGATTTTTCTCTTGCCTTTCTTTCTTCTTCAATTTTGACATCGAATTTCTCAATCTTGGACATACCAGACTTGTCAGGGATGGTTGCAGAGGCAGCAAGAGAGGTGCAAGTGAACAGAGTCCATATGTGCAGTGGCCACCACCGAGTGACATCCACCGAATTTTAACCACGAAGTATAAAAAAGATGGGAAACACTGGGGGTGTAGTGGTTAAGTGCTAAGGTTGCTGACCAAAAAGTTGGCAGTTAGAATCCACCAGGTACCACTTGGAAACTCTATGGGACAGCTCTACTCAGTCCTATAGGGTCGCTATAAGTCGGAATCAACCAGATGGCGATGGGTTTGTTTGTTTGGTATGAAAAAGATATTTCAAAAATAGGGAAAACCCAAGAGACATATGATTAATAAGGATGCAAAAAAATTAAACAAAAAAGGGCAATAGATTTCAGCAATGCTTACTAAAAATGTACTCATTTATTCAGTATATATTTCTGATCACCTACTCTGTGTGCAAATAGTAAACATACTTGACTGCTAACCAAAAAGTTTGAGGTTCAAGTCCACCAAGAGGTGCTTTGGAAGAAGGGCCTGGAGACTTAATTCCAAAAATCAGCCATTAAAAATGTTAATGGAGCACAGCTCTACTCTAACACACATGGGGTTGCCTTCAGTAGGAATTGACTCAGTGGTAATTGGATTACTTCATGCTATACCCAATTGTATGTTTCCACGTGGAACTTACATTTTAATGTCAGGAGACAGTAAATAGAGTGATCATATGTTCAAGTTTGCCTGGCAGAGTCCCAGTTTATAACTGCTGTTTGGTATAAATTTCAATAGCACTATGAAATAGCTCAGAAAGATGGAAAATTATAAATATGGCAATAACACCTTGCCTAATTAAAATATGTAGTTTGGTAAATAACAACAATAAGTGTTGCAGAGGAAAATAAAACAAATAGAAGGATAAGGATTGCTGCTGCTGATGACTGGGGTTGCAATTTTATACTGGAAACCAGGGAAAGCCTCACTGAGAAGATGAATTTGTGCATAGACCCAGAGAAGATAAGGGACTATCTTGGGAAATTTTTCACTGTTTCAGGAAAAGGGCAGAGAGCAATGCAAGTGCATGGCTTTGATGCTAGAGATTGCCTGGGCTGTTGAAGAACAACATGGAGATCAGTTTGCTAGGAAAGAGTGAACAAGGAAGAAGGTGGTAGGAGAGGACGTAAGACTGGTAACCAGAGGGCAGATTTTGTAGAAACTTGTAGGCCAACATGAACACATGGGTTATTACTCTAAGTTAGATGGGAAGCCATTAGAATGGCAGTATCTGGATTATGCTTCCACAGGATTGCTCCTAACACTGAGATAAAGGACAGAAACAAATAGTTGACTTTGTTAATCAGGTGAAATGAGACCATAGCTTGAACCAGGATGATCTCAATGGAGGCTATGAGATTTGGTTGAATTCTGGATGTATTTTAAAGGTAGAATCAACAGGATTTGCTGAATAGTTGGTTATGGGGTACAAGACAAAGAAAAAAGTCAAAAACAATTTAAAGATATTGTCTTAGCAAATGGAAGGACTAAATTGCCATTCCTGAGATGTGAATGACTAAAGATTTGGAGGCAATGATTAAGAGTGGGTTTGGGACATTAATTTTGAGGTACTCAATACACATTCAAATGGTGATGTTGAGTAGGGATTTAGATATACACATTACATATTCAAGATATTCTGGAGCTCAGGGGAAAGGACCTGACTGGAGAGATATATTTGGAAGCAAACAGTATAAATTATAAGCATTTAAAGCCAGGGTATTAGATGAGATTACCAAGACATTAGTGTATTTTTGGATTATTTTGACTTCTAGGATACTTTTTATTGAAAGGTCAAATAAAAAAGAAACAAACCAATAAAGAAAACTGGAAAGTGATTACATAGGTATGAAGAAACTTAGGGGACAGAAATATCTTGGATGTCAAGTATAGTCAAATAAAATGAGAACTAAAAATGATAATATCATCAAGATAAGCCCAATTGTCATTTCTTAATCCTTATCTTACTTTACCCATCAATAGATTTATCACAGAGTGATTATCTCTTCTCTTTTGAAATATTGTCTCTACTTGGCTTCCAAGATTCCTTTGCCTCCTGAGCATCAAGTAGTGATTTTAACAGGTCTGTGAATATTTCTAGGCTTCTCCCTTGACTACCATTAATGGTAATGTGGAGGCCGAGGTGAGGCAGGCTTAACCAGAGAATGTGGGTTTTGGGATTTTTTCTTAATTGCTGATAGAGTCCAGGAGAAAAAGCGTGGCTTACTCCATGCACATGGAGTTCTGTAACACTCTATAGGTGACTATAGTTAAAAGAGTAGAATCTGGGAGAATAGTTGACTTGCTATAAGAATAATACACCATGACCAAGTAGGAATTTTCTAAAATAATAATAACAGTGATAAAATACAAGTATGATTTAATTACATAAAATTTATCAACACAATTCAGTTAATGAAATAGTTATCAAGTGACAGTGTGTACTCTGTCTAAAATGAAAATAAAGAGATTTATTGAGAGCAAGGGCAGCTTAAGCCAGGAACACGTTCAATCTCACAAAGTGAAAATCAGCATTCTGAAAAGCTTTAGTCACACAGGCATAGTTACAGAGTTGAATCAGGAACTTAGCTTACATTATTCTGATTGGCAGGCAAGCAATCAGTAAAGTAGAATGTGGGATATCTCAAAGCAGGGCTTTGGTTAGGATTGGTTAAGAGTATATGTGGGTTAAAGGGATTGGGTACTCACAGAATGGTGAAAGTATGCGCTTGTAAGAGGGTCACAAAACGATTGATAGTGGGCCAGGGTCTTCTGGTTCTGCCCAACCAGTGGCCCGAGATCATATGTATATGAATGGGAAGAAGTCAGTCTGCTGGTTCCACCCAGCCCGAGGCCCTGGGCCATAAGCATATGAAGAAGTCAGTGTTACATTCTCAGAAATGCAAAAACAAGAGTCACAAAATGGAGCTGGACCTACACTTGAGCCAGCCACTCTATGCATGCCAGGCACCTTAGTTTTGGAACCCTTGCATATTCCCTCCTCCTGATCAAGAATTTGAAGAGAAATTTGTTGATCATTTCACTGACCAATAACAAAAAGAGTGCTTCCTTCTGCATGGGCTTCAGATGGTTGTTTTGGTTGGCTGCTTGGTTAATAAGCCTATAAGACCCCAGAGACTATGGATGTGAAAAGTAGCTGGGCACCATCCAATGCTCCACCATGCTATAATTTTAGTCTCTTGTTTCTTATGGTGCAGTCGTTAGAGTCTGTGTGGGATTGGCCACATTGGAGGAATAGCCTGGTATCTAAGCACTCTGTCTCAGGCAGTAAGCTTGAATCCATTTGAAATGTGAATGTTTTCAATGTACATTACTCTTTCATAGGCATTAAATTGGTGTTCTGAGTAATAGCATTAGTTATACATTTTATACAACATTTGATTAGCCCAATAATGATTATTACAGCAAGAATTATTAGACCAATGAGTAATACTGATCGAATTCATGATACAGCACCTTTAGGTAATCAGCTAAAGATTTCAAGGAAGGGTGAATTAGATATACGGGGTACATGAAGCCAGGTTGCCTTTTGGCACAGCTGCTTAAGGCCTTGTTCTACTTCTCATGAAGTATTTATTCAAGTGCAACAAGATGTATTAACAACTGCACATACACCTCCTTGTTGGGATAAAAGGAAATCAAGGTCAATTTCCTGGTCTAATGCTACTTTAACAAGGAATTCTAAGGGCTGCTGTTGAGCTTCTATGCTATCTGCAAGGTCATTAGTTTTCTGCAAAATCCTGGTGGAAAAAATTCTTAATCTTTTTCAAGTCCAGAGACACCAGCAAGTAGACAAAGACCTCTAAGGAATTCCCATCCAACTCTGGGTTTATTAATTACAGGGTTGTTATTATTATTATTATTTTTTTGGCTTCTCCTTTGTTTCTGGTAAAAAGTTTCATATCATTAGTCCAATGTGTGTTTTCATCATAGAAATTAAGGTTTAGCGGAATATCAAGGGTTCTAAGGCACATTGGCCATATATGCCCCATCTGTCTAGGCAGGGTAGTGCCCAAGTATATGGTTCAATATGGTCATTTTCCTTTAAAATAGTGGATTCCCCACATAAAAGTACATAACCTGGGGGGTGCACAGACTGTTCCTGTCTTGGTTAGAGTATTAGGGAAAGGGATAGTCCAGTTTGTTTCCTCAAGCTATTTTTCAGTAAGAAAGTTGTTACAAATGGACAATCCACTTTGATTTCTCCTTTAAATGGGGGCAAATTAGGGCACCTGGATTCTTGTAATTAAAAAAAATCTACTAAGTCTGTATAATATATAGGGAATAGAATATCCACTGCTATAAGTAACTTCAGGATTTGTCCAAACAGAAGGAAAAAGAAAAATATACTAAGGAATAAGTAGGGAAGTTAGATGGATGCCATAGTCTAAAATGGATAGCTTTTTTGGCAATAGCACTAATGTTACTATAACACAGAGTATAAAATTATAATTAAGTACTGGAAGGCCAGTGGGTCAGAATTATCATGTCCAGTTGTCATAATTTGATGACAAATCCAGTAATCAGTCATATTACTGGTGCCAACTACTGATTGAGCTAGATTGACAAAGACATTTTCATGCCAGGTTTTAGTTGGAGTGGTGAAAGACAATTAAAGAATACTTAAGAAGAGCTTCATAGTGGAAAAACATGAACCAAAAATAATATAAAGGAAAGGTAATAAAAATGATGGTTATGATAAAACAAGGATTTTCATCATCTACCATTGAAGAATAAGGTCTCAAAACAGGGAATGAAACTATGTAATCTAATGAGCAAAAGAATAACAAGGAAAGAGATGAGAGTTAGAGCATCAATGGGTGTTTCAACACAGGCCAATAAAAACCCTAGTAAATAACAGGATAAGTAACAAAATGCAGCTAAAGGGTTAAGCTGATAATAAGTGTTTTGTTTATTTGCATGGAAAAAGAAAACATAAAAACAGGAGATAATACCAAAGGTGTTTAATACAGCAACTAGCATAAGGATAGCAATGAATATGAAACAGCAAATATATCAGTAGCCTGTATGGAAAATTCTTATCAGTCAATAAACCCAAGTTGGCAACACAAAGCAGTCTCAAAAGCAACAGGATTAAACAAAGTCCAATAACCTTAGGGTCTTCAGTTCAACAGAACGGGTGAGAAATCTTGTTCTGGGGTCTTGGAAAAGCTGTCTGCTTCAGGCACAGTGGTCTGCTTCTGACTCCCAGGACATTTGAATTGAAGCTTAAGGCCCTCACTTGATTGAATTTGCCAGGCAGAAGCCACAATCTTACTCAGTTGGGAGTGATCAATCCCAGTCTTAACTCCTTGTAATCTAGCAGCACACGGATTAGTGAGAGGGACTAAGAAAGTTTCTTTACATCGAGGTTAAAGAGAACCTTTTAATTGGTGTCCTTTCCAATAAACATAGACTCCAAGCTAAATAGTGTGTAGCTTGGACACTTATTGTTTCTGATTATCAAAAGCATCTTTAACTTGTGAGGATTATTCATTAGAATTCTGAATTAAAGCCTTGCAATATTGGAACACTATATGAAGAAGAACGGGGCATCAGGATTGGAGAAAAACTTATTAACAACCTGAGTTATGCAGATGACACAACCTTGCTTGCCGAAAATGAAAAGGACTTGAAGCCCTTACTAATGAAGACCAAAGACCACAGCCTTCAGTATGGATTATACCTCAACATAAAGAAAACAAAAATCCTCACAACTGGACCACTGAGCAACATCATGATAAATGGAGAAAAGATTGAAGTTGTCAAGGATTTCATTTTACTTGGATCCACAATCAACACCCACAGAAGCAGCAGCCAGGAAATCAAATGATGCATTGCAATAGGTAAATCTGCTGCAAAAGACCTCTTTAAAGTGTTGAAAACCAAAGATGTCACCTTGAAGACTAAGGTGAGCCTGAGCCAAGCCATGGTATTTTCAATCTCATCATATGCATGTGAAAGCTGGATAAGGAATAAGGAAGACTGAAAAAGAATTGACACATTTGAATTGTGGTGTTGGTGAAGAATATTGAATAGATAATAGACTGCGAAAAGAATGAACAAATCTGTCTTGGAAGAAGTACAGTCAGAATGTTCTTTGGAAGCAAGGATGGTGAGACTGCATCTTACATACTTTGGACATGTTGTCAGGAGGGATTAGTCCCTGGAGAAGGACATCATTCTTGGCAAAGTACAGGGTCAGCGGAAAAGAGGAAGACCCTCAACAAGGTGGCTTGACACAGTGGCTGTAACAATAAACTCAAGCATGAGAACGATTGTAAGGATGGTCCAGGACCAGGCAGTGTTTCATTCTGTGGTGCACAGGGTTGCTATGAGTCAGAACCAACTCAACGGCATCTAACAACAGCAACAATATTGGAACAAGTTGGATTGAGTTAAATTTGATTCACAGAAAGTTGCCCAAGAAGGGAAGGTCATAGACTACCCAGTAATAATATCACAAGGGGTTCATTTGTGGGGTTCAAATGGAGTAGTTCTCAAATTTAAGATAGCTAGATGTAACATTTCAGTCCAAGGTAATTACAAAGATTTAGAAAGTCTGGCTAGTTGAGTTTATAGTATACCATTAATTCCTTCAACTAGGCCAGAAGACTGAGGATAATGAGGACAGTGAAGCCTCTGGAAGATAGGAAAAATTTTGTATATTTCTTTAATTATTTTTCCAGTAAAATGCATACCCTGATTGCTACAAAGGACCTTGGGGGCTCTCCAAGTGGGGATGATATTTTCAAGAAGCTTTTGGACACAAAGGTGGCAGTAGCTTGATTGCCAGGAAAAGCTTCTACCCAGTGAGAAAATCTACAAATCATGACTGATTTATAACTATTTGATAGTGAGAGCTGAATAAGATCAATCTGCCATTCAAGCATAGGTCCTGAAGGCAAGGGGTACCTTCTGGGTGGAGTTTTATAGGATTTACCTGAACTAAATTGGACTCAAATAGGGTAATGGAATGCTACATAATTAGCAGCCTCTTAAGAATGCCCCTTTAAACCAACACCAAGCCTGTTGCCACTCAGTCAATTCTGAATCATAGTGACCCTATAGGACGGAGTAGAACTGCCCCATAGGGTTTCAAAGGAGCAGCTGGTGGATTCGAACTGCCTACCTTTTGTTTAGCAGCCAAGCTTTTAACCTCTGCACCATCAGGGCTCTCAAGAATGCCACCACTAATACTTTTTTAATATTTCCATTATTTTGTCTGTTCCCAAATGTGTGTTCACACGGAATGCTTCTAGCATGGGGATTTGAAATGATTTGGGGAGAACTAAGTTCTTGTTGGAGCCCTAGTGGCAGAGTGGTTAAGGGCTGGGCTACTAACCAAAAGGTCAGCAGTTCGAATGCACTAGCCGCTCCGTGGAAACCCTATGGAGACAGTTCTACTCTATCCTATAGACTTGCTATGAGTCAGAATTGAAAGTTCTCATTGATACCTATCCATATTCTGAAGGTGGAACACTGGGAACAACTCTATATTCTCCATTTCTCTATTTCTTTGTGTGGGGCTGATTTCTGATGCTCAAGTAAATTGATGGAAGCAATTCCTTTGGGAAAAGAACAATTCTCTACAAGCATATTAAAAAGTTGCTTATCATCTAAAACAGTGCCCCACTGCATAGGACTAAATGTTACAGGAGCTAATACAGTAGGAGGACAATCAAAATTATGAAAAAGGACGTGGCCTACTATGATGAAAAAAATCTCCCCACCAGTAATTTTCTAAAGCCCAGATTGTGTCATCTACTTTAATCCCTATATTATCATGCAAAAAACTTCAAATCATTAGGGACATTCAGGCACTTGGGTAAAAACAGGTTTTTTTTTATTAGGTCTGGCCTACAATCCAGTGGTTGGGTCTTGATTATATCTGGCCTGCTCCCATTCTTTAATTTCTTCTTTTGGAGTGAACTGTTGTTGTTTAAAAAGTAACTTTGAGATTTCATGAGGATAGAATCCGGGTAGGCATTTTCCATGGTGCTTTTAGTCATAAGTGTTCTACCAGCATTTATCCGCCCCCTTTTCATCATGGTTGTGAGTAAAGCCATAGTGATCATGGATGAAGGCATTATTGTTACTATTAGGGGACAGCCAGGAAGTGACCTGTTTAGCAGTTCTATCAGGAAAGTCATTCCCTTTAATTTCTTCTGTTTGAGGAAGTCCTTTGGCTTCGCATCCCTGGATTTTAATTACAGCAGTCTCAGAGGGGAGCAAAAGGGCTTCAAAGAGGTTGACTACTAAGGAGCCATTTTTAATTTGTGTCCCAGAAGAATTTAAGAATCCTCTCTATCTCCATAACATACCAAAATCCGGAATCACCCCATATCCATACTTCGGGCCCATGGAAACATTTATTGACTGTCCAGAAGCCAATTTGCAAACCCCTGTGAGCACAACCTAGTTCAGCTTGTTGAGCTGAAGTGACTTCAGGAAGGGTGTCACTTTCAAGGACTTCAGTGGATATGGTCAGAGAGTAATCTCCCTGGTAATGAGAGCTAGTAGATTCAGGTTTTAAATATGATCCTTCAATAAATAAAACCAAGTCAGGATTTGAAAGCAGGGTCTCTTGTAAACTTGTCTGGGGGCCAACAGTTTTCAATAATATTAAACAGTTGTAGGTAAGGTGATCATCTTCATTAAATGGGGGTAATAAAGTAGCTAGTTTTAATGAGGCTATAGTATGCAACTGAATATTAGAAACAGCTAAAAAATTTTAATAGGACACTAGTCTATTAGCTGATAAATGTTGGGTCAAAGTTGAATTTAAAATGGCTGAACGTAGATATCTACAAAAGTTTCCAAAACCATGCCTACCATAGTTCCAAACAGTTTAGCATTTGCGGCAACTCCCCTGAAGCAAGGGTGGTAGCCCCTAACTACAGGATCTAATTGAATACTATAATGCTCAATGGGTCTTTCTTAACCTCCATGTTTTTGAGTGAGGACTCCAAATGCTTTGGTGGACATTTCATGTACAAACAGTGAAAAGTCTAGATTATAATCAGGAAATCCTAAAACAGGAGTATTAAGGATTCTTTTAGTTGGTAGATGGCCTTTTTACAATCCTGTGACAATTGCAAAGGATTGGGTATAGAGGTTTTTAAATGTTTATATAGTGGCTGAGCCAATAAAGAAAAATGTGGTATCCAGGCTAAGCAGTATCTGCAGAACCTCCTCAATATATATTTTTGTTGTTGTTATTAGGAATAAGGTAGGGCTACAATAGCTTCTTTTCTCTTGGGGTTTATAGTCATTCCTTTTGCAGAAATGATGTGCAACAAATATTTAACTGAAGGTTGGGCCAATTTTAATTTTTCTTTGGATTCTTTGTGCCCTTCTGTGGGGAAATTTGAAATTGGATGACACTGTCCTCTAAACAGATGGAATGGGAGCTAGCGCTGACCAACAGGTCATCCACGTATTGTAACAAAGTGGACCCTTTAGTAAACTGTAAAGGCTGTAAGTCAGCATACAAAATTTGTGAAAAATAGGCTGGGGATTCAGTGAAGCCTTTAGGCATCAGAGTCCATATAGATTATTGGTCTTCCCAAGTAATTATGAACAAATATTGGCTATCTGAGAGTACAGGAATGCTCCAAATGTCAAACACGTAAAGCAATTATCATTGGAGGAATGTTGGAAAGACAAAATAGATATTAAGAACTAATGGAAATCCAGGGATTGTAATGCAATTGACAGCACATAAATCTTGGACAAATCTCTACCCTCATTTTTTTTTTTTTTAAACTGGTAAAACAAATGCTACCAGGACCAGTGCATGGAAATGTTTAAACCTTTATCAAGGACATCTTAAATTATAGGAGTAATTTCTCTTTACCTTCCCATCTCAAAGGATATTGGGAGATTTTTGGTAAAGGTTTAGAAGCATCTATCTGAATTTGGATTGGGTCTACTGACAGTACCCAGCCAACATCAGTAAACGTAGCAGACCACAAGGTTTTGGGAATTGTGAATAAAAAGTCTGAGAAGCAGGAGTTGAGAACTAAGGGTTTAACTTCCTCCAGCAGTAAATGAAAAAAAAAAAATAATAAAGAATTTTTCTTATTTGAGGATGCTCCTGTTTTGAAATCATTGGGAAATTTGGTTTCAGGCAAATCTAGCAATATTTCTCCTTGCTTGTTGTTGTTGCTGGTAGGTGCCGTTGAATTGCTTCCAACTCATAGCAACCCTATGTACCACAGAACGAAACAGTGCCCAGTCCTGTGCCATCCTCACAATCATTGTTATGCTTGAGCGCTTTGTTGCAGCCACTGTGTCTACTCATCTTGTTGAGGGTCTTCCCCTTTTCCTCTGACCCTCTACTTGACCAAGCATGATGTCCTCCAGGGACTGATCCCTCCTGAAAATATGTCCAAAGTATGTAAGACACAGTCTCACCATTCTTGCTTCTAAGGAGCATTCAGGTTGTACTTCTTCCAAGACAGATTTGTTCATTTCTTTGGTAGTCCATGGTATATTCAATATTCTTCACCAGCACAATTCATACGTGTCAATTCTTCTTTGGTCTTCCATGTTCATTGTCCAGCTTTCACATGCATATGAGGCAATTGAAAATACCATGGCTTGGGTCAGGTGCACCTTAGTCTTCAGGGTGACTTCTTTGTTTTTCAACACTCTAAGAGGTCCTTTAAAGAGCTCCTTTGCAGCAGATTTGCCCAATGCAATGCATTTTTTGATTTCTTGATTGCTGCTTCTATGGCTGTTGATTGTGGATCCAAGCAAAATGAAATCCTTGACAACTTCAGTCTTTTCTCCATTTTTCATGATGTGGCTTATTGGTCCAGTTGTGAGGATTTTTGTTTTCTTTATGTTAAGGTGTAATCCGTACTGATGGCTGTGGTCTTAGATCTTCATCAGCAAGAGCTTCAAGTCCTCTTCACTTTCAGCAAGCAAGGTTGTATCATCTGCATAACTCAGGTTGATAATGAGTCTTCCTCCAACCCTGATGCCCCGTTTTTCTTCATATAGTCCAGCTTCTCAGATTATTTGCTCAGCATACACACGCTGGATTATTTACTCAGCTCCCCCACATGTCTGTCAGTTTGTTGTACTTTTGTTGCATGTTGCCATGATGCTGGAAGCTATGCCACTGGTATTCAGATACCAGCAGGGTCACCAATGGAGGACAGGATTCAGCTGAGCTTCCAGACTAAGACACACTATGAAGAAGGACCCAGAAGTCTACTCCTGAAAAGGATTAGCCAGTGAAAACCTTATGAACAGCAGTGGAACAATGTCTCCTTACTTAGTGAAGTTTAAAAGGCAGTTCTATTTAAAAAAAAAAAGTCTGTTCCAAGCAAATCAATGGAAGTGCCTAAACTTTGTCTTCAATTAAAAAAAAAAAAATAGGATCCACAATTATAGAAACAGGTAAATAATGAGTTATAATTTGTTCTTGCCTAGGAACCCCCACAACTTTAGAGGTCTTTGCACTCCAGGGTAGAGGCTTTTGCAAACATGTGGGGTTAATAGCTGAGATGGCAATATCTATGTCAATTAAAATTTTACAAGGTTCTCCATTGATCCAAATAATAGTTTTCCTTTTGAAAATCTAAAGCCACCATTAGAAAAGCCCCTAAATGGTCCCTGGATCACCCTCATTCAGGCTTGATCTGAATTAAAGGGTGGAGCATCCACCCTGTTCTTTAGCTTTACACAGTCCTTTTTGAAATGTCCAGGTTTCTTTCCATAAATGGGTATTGTTATAGGATTTGGTCACCACACACATCTTGAATTTGTTATAATCAGGAGATTGCAGCTGTTGTAACTGCAAAGCCATTAACTTTTGTTTAGACTTACATTTTTGTTCTTTTTTTTAGCTTTTTTCCTAAAGTTTGGACCAGTTTGTAAGCTAAGGTAGTTAGCTTTAGTGTGGTAGCATTTTTTTCCAAGCTAGCCAATGGAGATTGACCAGTTCAGCCAAATCAGGGTTGAGTCCACTAAGAAAAATGGAATTAAAAGCTATACCAACTCTTGGTTCTTCTAAGTTTAATCCAGAATGTTCCATAAAAGCCTTGGTCAAATGATCTCTGTAACTGTAAACATTTCCATCTTTCTCTTGTTTACAGCCCTGAACTTTAGCCCAATCTACTTTCTGAGGAAAAATACTAGAGATAGTATCAATAAGGCTGGTTGCAATAGCCTTGCTCTGATCTAGTAATTCAATGCCAGGGACATGAGCATGGATTGCTAAGGATTTTTCAGGGTTTTTCCATTTAGCTTCTTCCATCCATCTTTGGGCATCTCCTGGTCCCAGTAACATAAGTATCAGATTATATAAATCCAATAGACCAGGTTCATAAGTCTCAGCTAAAATTCTAAATTCATGGGTAAATTTTTGTGGATCTACATGAGGGTTAGGAAATTCCTCTACTATTGTGCAAAGTTCCACTTTTGGCCATAGGGTAAAGGTAACTTTGGGAGATTTCTGAGGCTTGTCATTGTACTTGATCTTAAAGGATATCTCAGAAATTACCTTACTCCCTTCTAGTGAGTTCTTGGGTAGCAAGGGAGCTCAGATAAATTATTTTCAGAAGAATAAGAAAGTAGAGATGGGTAAAGGGAAGAAACACAGGAAGGGTGTGTGGAGGGGCAGAGGTCATATTCAAAAGGTCAGCCAAAGAGGTGGTAGAGCTATGGCTTTGTAACTGTTTCATATGTTTAGACTGTTTAGAAACTGTTTCTTGAAATCTTGCAAATTTACAATTTCGATGTCTTTAGGAGGCTTCTAGATTTCAGTTAAAATAGGAGTCCCATTGAACTTGCTTTATTAGGAACACTTTATTTTCTAATTTACTGCACAGACAAATAAGTTTGCAAGGTCAATGAGCCCCACAACAGCCACTGATTTCTCTAGATCTCTCTGTTAATAAGTACATGCCACTGATTAATGTAAAAAACAGTACCAGGGCCATAATGTTTAACCACGTAAGCCTCAGGAATCCCTTGATCTTTTGACATGCCATTCCCCATTTTACTAAGTAACCTGTACACCCAAACTTTAAGGGAACACAAAAAGCTTAGATGTTCCTAGAGAAACCAAAAATGAGTTCGTTCTGACATGATCAATGTCTGATTCCAAGTTTGCCACTAGATGTCAGCTTTTTCAAACTTACATCAATAGCAGACTGACTCACCAAAATGTTCAGATCATGAACAGGAAAAGAAAATAAAAACAGAAAGTTAACAATAAATCTCTCAAAGATCCATCTTGTCAATGCAATGGGGGCTCTTTTTGAGTGGGCTTATCTTAAGTGGCCTCCAAGAGTTTGTAGAGATGGATGAGCACAAAAGGCTCAAGCTGGTGCTGGGCTCCAGTCCTTGACTTCTTGGGATTTACCAAAGATAAGGCGCCTTTCAGTCCTGCCAGCTACACCAGGAAATGTCATCAAGTGACAACACATATTCTATTTAAAATGAAAGAAAAGAGGTTTATTGAGAGCAAAGGCAATTTGAGCCAGGGACACGTTGGATCTCACAAAGGAAAAATCAGCACTCTGAAAGTGCTGCAGTCACACAGGCATAGTTACAAGGTTGAATCAGGAATTTAGCTTACATTATTCTGATTGTTAGGCGAACAGTCAGTAAAGTGGAAGATGAGCTTTGATTGGGATTGATTAACAGAGTATATGTGGGATAAGGAGAGTGTGTACTTACATAATTGTGGAAGTACATGCTCGCAAGAGGGTCACAAGATGATTGATAGTCAACCAAGCTCTGCTGGTTTTGCCTAGCCAGAGGCCCAAGGTCATATGCATATGAATGGGAAGAAGTTAGTCTGCTGGTTCCACCCAGCCAGAAGCCCTGGGCCATCTGCATATGAAGAAGTCAGTGTTACATTCTCAGAAATGCAAAAGAAGTCACAAAATGGAGCTGGGCCTATACCTGAGCCAGCCACAATAGACATCTCAGTTTTGGAATCCTTGCACAAAATGCATAGATCATATTAATAGATGATAGAAAACAATTTGATCAAATTCACCAGGCATTAAAATGATCAGTGCTGTCTCTCTTAAATGGCCAGTGATGTCTGTCTATACCTATTCTCATGATTCTTTATCATTTCTGCAACCTCAACTGACAGAAAGATAATTTTCTTTAAGGAGTTGGGTAGTATTGAATTTAAGCAGGCAAATATCAAATTATATTTACGATAAAGAGTTGAAGTGTAAGGATACTAGGGACCACCAAGAAGTAGTACAGTTTAATCTGTGGGATCTGACTACCCACAGGCTACACGGGTCTTCACTTTAGAAGAGATATTTGAACTAACATTGGAAGGATGATTAGCCTTAGTGAGGAATGGAGAAAAAGCATTTCAAGCAAAGGGGGTTGTTTGTGTAAATGCACTGAAATGGCAATGAGAATTACACATTGGAGAAGCAGAAAAAAGAGAGCTTATTTGGTTGAAAATCAATGAGCAAAGAATTAAATGGCTTGAGGCAAGGTCAGTGACATAGACCTCATGTAGGACTTTGTACTGTATATATTTTTTTTTTTTTAAGTAGTGGATTTTTTTCCCTTCTATTTTCCTTCTTTCTTGCTTTCTTCATGTTTGAAGTCCTGGATGTCATTCCACAACTCATCTGGTCTTTGGTCATTTGTGTTCAATGTGTCAAATCTATTCTTGAGATGGTCTCTAAATTCAGATGGGGTATGCTCAAGGTCATACTTTGGTTCTCACCTACTTGTTTGAATTTTCTTCAGCTTCAACTTGAACTTGCATATGAGCAATTGACGGTCTGTTCTACCGTTGGCCCCTGGCCTTGTTTTGACTGATGATATTGAACTTTTCCATTGTCTCTTTCCACAGATGTAGTCCATTTGATTCCTGTGCATTCCATCTGGTGGGGTCCACGTTCATAGCCACCATTTATGTTGTTGAAAAAAGGAATTTCCAGTGGAGAAGTCCTTGGATTTGCAAAATTCTATCATGTGATCTCCTGTATCATTTCTTTCACCAAGTCTATATTTTCCAACTACTGATTCTTCTTTTTTGTTTCCAACTTAGACATTCCAATCAACAGTAATTATCAATGCATCCTGGTTGCGTGTTCAATCAATTTCAGACTGCAAAATTTGGTAAAAATCTTCTTCTTTGGCCTTAGTGGTTGGTGCATAAGTTTGAATAATAGTCATATTTACTGGTCTTCCTTGGAGGCATACGGATACTATCCTATCACCGACAGTGTTGTAATTCAGGATAGATCTTGATTTTTTTTTTTTTTTTTTTTTGATGATGAATGCAATGCCATTCCTCTTCAATTTATCAAACCTGGTGTAGTATAGCATATGATTATCTGATTCAAAATGGCCAAAACCAGTCCATTTCAGTTCAATAATGCCTAGGATATTGATGTTTATGCTTCCCATTTCATTTTTGACAACTTCCAATTTTCCTAGATTAATGCTTCTGCCATTCCACATTCCAATTATTAATGGATATTTGCAGCTATTTCTTCTCATTTTGAGTTGTGGAAATGAGCAAGTGAAGGTCCCTAAAGCTTGACTCCATCTACATCATTAAGTTTGACTCTACTTTGAGGAGGCAGTTCTTCCCCAGTCACCTTCTGAGTGCCTTCTAACCCGAGGGGCTCATCATCTGGCACTATATCAGACAATGTCCCACTGCTATTCATAAAGTTTTCACTGGCTAATTTTTTACTTCCTAGTCTGCCTTACTCTGGAAGCTCACCTGAAACCTGTTCACCATGGGTGACCCAACCGGTATCTGAATACTGGTGGCATAGCTTCCAGCATCACGGCA
This sequence comes from Elephas maximus indicus, assembly GCF_024166365.1. NCBI lineage: Eukaryota > Metazoa > Chordata > Mammalia > Proboscidea > Elephantidae > Elephas > Elephas maximus. The sequence goes on from NC_064825.1 coordinate 84,479,322, forward strand.
ATACGCAAGTCCCACAGTATGACAAACTGAAGATGTGTGGATGTGAGAAGAGATCTGAAACTTGCTTTTGAACGTCAAGTAGCTAAAGCAAAAGGAAGAAATGATGAAGTAAAAGAGCTGAACAGAAGATTTCAAAGGATGGCTCAAGAAGACAAAGTATTATAATGATGTGTATGAAGACCTGGAGTTAGAAAACCAAAAGGGAAGGACACACGCAGCGTTTCTCAAGCTGAAAGAACTGAAGATAAAATTCAAACCTTGAGTTGCAATAGCGAAGGATTCTATGGACAAAATACTGAACTATGCAGGAAGTATCAAAAGAAGATGGAAGGAATATACAGAGTCACTGTACTGAAAAGAATTTGTCGATGTTCAATCATTTCAGGAGGTAGCATATGACAAAGAATTGAGGTAATTAAGGAAGAAGTCCAAGCTGCACTGAAGACACTGGCATAAAACAAGGCTCCAGGAATTGACAGAATACTAACTGAGATGTTTCAACAAACAGATGCAACACTGGAAGTGCTCACTCATCTATGCCAAGAAATTTGGAAGAGAGCTACCTGGCCAAATGTCTGGAAGAAATCCATATTTATGCCTATTCCAAAGAAAGGTGATCCAATCAAATGCAGAAATTATAGAACAACATCCTTAATACCATGTGCAAGTAAAATTTTGCTGAAGATCATTCAAAATTGTTGCAGCAGTATGTTGAGTGTGTACCGCCAGAAATCCAAACCTGATTAAGAAAAAATTCTGGAATAAGAGATATCATTGCTGATGTCAGCTGGATCTTGGCTGAAGGTAAAAAATATCAGAAAGATGTTTACCTGTGTTTATTGTCTATGCAAAGTCATTCAACTGTGTGGATCATAACAAATTATGGATAACATTTCAAAGAAAGGGAATTCCAGAACATTTAATTGTGCTCATGAGAAACCTGTACCTAGATCAAGAGGCAGTCTTTCAAATAGAAGAGGTAGATACAGTGTGGCTTAAAGTCAGGAAAGGTGTGTGTCTTATTCAATAGGCATACTGAACAAATAATCTGAGAAACTGGATTATATGAGGAAGAATGTTGCATCAGGATTGGAGGAAGACTCATTAACAATCTGTGATATGCAGATGACAGAACTTTGCTTGCTGAAAGTGAAGAGGACTTGAAGCACTTACTAGGAAGATCCAAGACTACAGCCTTCAGTATGGTTTACACCTCAACATAAAGAAAACAAAAATCCTTACAACTGACCCAATAAGCAACATCATGATAAACAGAGAAAATATTGAATTTGTCAAGGATTTCGGTTTACTTGGATCCACAATCAACACCCACAGAAGCAGCATTAAAGAAATCAAATGATGCAGTGCATTGGAGAAATCTGCTGCAAAAGACCTCCTGAAAGTGTCAGAAAGCAAAGATGTCACTTTAAGAACTAAGGTGTACCTGAATCAAGCCACAGTGTTTTCAATCACCTCATATGCATGCAAAAGGTGGGCAATGAATAAGGAAGACGAAGAAGAATTGATGATTGGTAAAGAATATTGAATATACCACGGACTGCCTAAAGAACGCACAAATCTATCCTGGAAGAGATACAGCCAATATGCTCCTTAGAAACAAGGATGACGAGACTATGTCTCACATTCTTTGGACACGTTATTAGGAGCGATCAGTTCCTGGAGAAGGACATTATGGTTGGTAATGGTCAGCGAAAAAGAGGAAGGCCTCAACGTGATGGATTGACAGAGTGGCTGCAACAATGAGCTCAAGCATAACAATCAATGATCGTAAGGATGGTGCAGGACCAGGTAGTGTTTCGTGTTGTTGTACATACGGTTGCTATGAGTCAGAACTGCCTGGATGGCACCTAACAATAACAACAGTTTTCCTTCCCATAGCGATTATTCAATGGCTCTCTAATTCTGTCAGTCATGATTAACCTACTGTTATTGACCTACCTGGAGAGGATTTATTGAAGTGTAATATCTTAATTTTAAGAGTTTCAAAGGAACATGGTTTCATTATTTTTAAGCACAGACAGAAATCGTAAATGCTCACAAAGTGTTTCTTACAAGTCCTAGTGGGGTGTTTAATGGGATGGATAAGCCTCATCAGTAACTGGTAGCAATATTTGCATATAATTAACCCTGCGATGCCTTATAAACCAGCTCTTAAGTAAACTTTACAGTCACATTTATATCCTTAAATTGTTTATATATTTCAGAAGAAAAAAACACCCATTCTGTCAAATTTCAAATAAGGGAGTAGGTTGAAGAGTTTTTACTACCTAATTGGAGGCTCTAAATGCGTATGCAGGATACTCTTGTAGAGAGTTTTAACCAGAGATCAGTTACCGAAAAAGTCGTCCTGAGGTTTAAAAAAAAAAAAAAGATAAGACTTCCTTCACTTGGTTTAAAGAAGTCTTTGTACATCTACTCCCATGTATCACCCAACATTTGCATTTTCTTTACCGTGAACATTTTCTCTTAATATTATCTGTCCCCAGATTGTATTCAGTGCCGCACATTGGGAATTCAAAAGGGCCCTGGGGAAGGGACAGTAGTAAGTAAATAGTTTCTGCCGTCTGCTCAAACCTGTTCCCTAACAAAAAGTGATACGCAATGTGTCAACATTCTCTTTAATTGTGTTCTGTTTGTCCCATTTCCAGTATTCTAGTTTCTCTGCCCCTTTACCTTCTCATCTTTGGTTTTGAGTAATGGTTGACCTTTTGGTCTCATTCAGATGGTTTTTAAGTAGAGCACTGATCTTATGGGTAATATCCTTTATTTGGTGTCCCACTCTGCTATTTTGCTAAAAGGTGATCTCACGGGATAGGCTCGGTTCTAGGTTGAAAGAGTGTCTCAGGGCAATAGTTTCAGGGAGTCCTCTGTTCCCTACTGTTTGTAGTTTGCCTGGTTTTTTTAAATAATTTTTATTGTGCTTTAAGTGAAAGTTTACAAATCAAGTCAGCCTGTCACACATAAGCCTCTATACACCTTACTACATACTCCCATTCACTCTCCCCTCAATGAGTCAGCCCGCTCCCTTCCTCCAGTCTCTCCTTTCATGACCGTTTTGCCAGTTTCTTTCTTTCTTTCTTTTTTTTTTTTTAAGAACTTGAGTTTTGCTCCACGTTTTTCTCTCATTCTATCTGGGACCATCTATTGTGACCCTGGTCAGAACAGTCACGGGTGGTAGCCAGACGCCATGTAGTTCTTCTGGTCTCAGGGTAGATGAGGCTGTGGCTTGTGCAGCTTGGTTTCTTTTCTGAGCTTTTGGTTACTTTCTTACTGTTTTTTTTTCTTTTCCTGGTGAGTAAAGACCCATATTTGTGTCTTAGATGGCTGCTCACAAGCTCTTAAGACCCCAGATGCTACTCATTTTACTAGGATGCAGATCACGATTTTTGTGAAATCTATTATGCCCACTGACTGATTGTTCTGTGAGACTATGGTCCTAAGCTTTCAAACCCAGAAAATCCATCTTGGAAGGTGTTTGGATGTATCTGAGGAGTACCTATATTTGTGTCTACAGTGACTATATGTGCATGCACTCACAGAATTGTATTTACACATGCATACAGATACTTCTATCTGCTCTCACCCACATACACACCTGTACCTACCCGTATACCAATATGCCTATACACATCCGGATATACTCAGTCATTTTTACTTGGTTGTGCTGTGCTCACTTTATTCACATTTAGTGCCACTTTTCCTGTCACCAAAAATAACAAGTCTCTACTGTCTAAAACATGCTTTCTCTCTGCGCCCCCCATAACCATCAATGAATGTTGGTCTCTCTATATGTATCTATTCTTGTCTTCTTACAAAAGAAGGATCATACAATATTTGTCCTTATATTCTTGACTTAGTTCACATAGCATGATGCCCTCCAGGTCTACCATGTTATAGGTTTTGCATACTCATCATAGCTCTTTATACGTGCATAGTATTCCGTTGTATATATGTACCACAGTTTGCTTATCCATTTGTCCATTGATGGGCACTTCAGTTGTTTCCATTTATTTGCTATTGTGAATTAAAGCAGCAATGAACATACGTGTGCATATGTCTGTTCACGCCATTACTTTCAGCTCTCTAGGATATGAGTTGGAATTGACTCGATGGCAATGGGTTTGATATTTTTGGTAGGGTTTATACCTAGGAGTGGGATTATGGATCACAGGGCCATTCTATTTTTAGTTTTTTCATAAAGCTCTGTACCATCTTCCATAGTGATTGTACCATTTTACAGTCCCACCAGCAATGGGTAAGGGTTACAATTTCCTCACATCCTTGCCAACATTTATTGTTACCTTTTTTTTTTTTTTAATCAGTGCCATTTTAGCTGGGGTAAGATGGTATCTCATTGCGGTTTTGATTTGCCTCTTTCTAATGGCTAATGATTGTGACCATCTTTTCATATGTTTGTTGGTTGCTTGGATGTCCTCTTTGGTGAAGATTGTATTCATGTGCTTTGCCCATTTTGTAATTGGGTTGTTTGTCTTTTTGTTATTGGGTTATTGCAGTTTTCTATAGATTTTAGATTAGATCCTTATCAGTTATTTCGGAAGATTTTTTACCCAGTCTGTAGGTTGTCTGTTTACTGTACTGATAGTCTTTTGATGAGCATTCGTTTTTAATTTTTATAAGGTTCCATATATCTATTTTATCTTCTTCTATTTCTGCTTTTATCGTTATCCTATTTTTATAAAAGATTAGGTACCATAGTTTTCTCCTGGAAATTTTATGGTTTTATTTAACATTTAGGGCTTTGATCCATTTTGAGTTACCTTTTGTGTACAGTGTGACGTATGGATCCTGTTTCATCTTTCTGGAGGTGGATATCCAGTTTTGCCAGCTCCATTTATTAAAGAGACTGTTTCTTCCCACCAAATGGACTTTGACCCCTTCTTGAAAATTGGTTGTCCATAGACGGCTAGGTTTGATTCTGAGTTCCCAATTCTATTCCACTGGTCTGTGTGTCTATCGTTGAACAAATACCAAGCTGTTTTGATGACAGCGGCCGTATAGTGTGTTTTGATATTGGGAAGTGTGATACCTACTGCTTTGTTCTTTTTCTTCAATATTGTTTTGGCTATTTGAGTTTTCTTTCCTTCCCATATGAAATTGGTCATTAGTTTTTCCATTTCAGTAAAGAATGTTTTTGGGATTTTTATTGGGATTGCATTGTATCTGTAGATCACCTTAGGTAGAACTGACATTTTCACTACAATAAGTCTTCCAATCCATGAATACAAGGGTGTCTTTCCATTTATGTAGGTCTCTTTTAGTCTTTTGTAGTAGTATTTTATAATTTTCATCATGTAGGTCTTTTATGTCCCTAGTTAGCTTAATTCCTAAGGATTTTATCAATTTGGGAGCTAATATAATTTGTATTTTTTTCTTGATTTTGTTTTCAGAGTAGATTTGATAGTGTAGAGGAACCCAACTGAATTTTATGTGTTGAACTTATACCTTGCAACACTGCTAAATTCTTTTATTAATTTAAGAAGTATTTTTAAGGAATTTTTAGGGTCTTCTATATATATATATTTTCTATATAGATTCATGTCATCTGCAAATAGAAATTTTTTTTTTTTTGTGATAATTTTAATTCCTCCTTTCTCATTTGGATAACTTTCATTTATCTTTTTTTTTGTCTTAGTGCTCTAGCTAGGACTTCCAGCACAATGTTGAATAAGAGTGGCAATAATAGGCATCCTTATCTCATTCCCCTTCTCAAAAGGAAGGCTCTTAGCCTTTCTCCATTGAGCATAATATTGGCTGTGAGTTTCGCATATATGCCCTTAATGATGTTGAATAATATCCCTTCTATTTCTATTTTGCTGAGAGTTTTTATCAGTGAAGGGTAGTGAATTTTATTGAATGCTTTTTCTGCAGCAATTGATATGATCATATGATTCCTTTCCTTTGATTTATTTATGTAGTGGATTACATTGATTGATTTTCTAATGTTGAACCACCCTTTTAATCTTAATATGAATCCCAGTTGATCACGGTGTATGATTTTTTTTTTTTTTTTTTTTTTTTGATATGCTGCTGAAGTCTGTTGGCTAGAATTTTTTGAAGATTTTTGCATCTACGTTCATAAGGGACTCTGGTCTGTTATTTTCTTTTTTTGTGTATGTGTGATGACTTTACCTGGTTTAGGTATCAGAGTTATGCTGGCTTCATAGAAAGAGTTCAGTAGTGTTCAGTCATCTTCCGTGTTTTTGAAGAGATTAAGTAGGATTGATGTCAACTCTTCTGAATGCTTGGGAGATGTTATGGTTGTGTGTCAACTTTGCTGGGCCATGACTATCAGTGTTCATATGTGGTCACTTCCATGATGGAATTTGCTGTGAGTAGCCAATTAGTTGAAAGAGACTTTCCTTGGAGTATGGCTTGCATTGAATATAAGCAGACACTCTAGCTTTTTTGCTCACTCTGGATCCTGAGGCTTCCTCTTGTTTGTCTGACCTCTGGTTTTTGGGACTTGAGCTATCAGCTTATCTGCCATTTTGAGATTTGTCGATCTTCACAGCCTGTGAGTGAAAGCCCTGCTCTCAGACCCACCAATCTTGGGCTCACCAGCCCCTGCGGCTACGTAAATCAACAGAAGCCTATATCATGATCTACAGACTTGGAATGTTCCAGCTTCTACAATCACGGGAGCCGTTTCCATGATATAAATCTCTCTATATATATATTTCTATACTTTGCTAGTTTTGCTTCTCTAGAGAACACAGCCTAAGACAGTAGAATTCTCCAGTGTAGTCATCTGGTCCTGGGCTTTTGTCATTGTTGTTGTTGGCAGTTTTTCGATGACATCTTCAATCCCTTCTTTTCTAATGGGTCTGTTTAACTTTTCTAACTCTACTTGTGTTAGTTTGGGCAAGTGGTGTGTTTCTAGGAATTTGCCCATTTCATCTAGGTTTTCCAATTTGTTGGAGTGCAATTTTTCATAGTAATCAGTTATTATCCTTTTTATCTCTGGTAGGTTTTTGTAATGTCATGGATTTCAGTTTTTAATTTATTTTCCTCTTCTGATTTTTTTCTTTCGTCAGTATAGCCAGTGGTTTGTCTATTTTATTGATCCTTTCAAAGAACTAACTCCTGATTGTGTTAATTATCTCTATTTTCCAATTTGTTTATTTCTGATATTTCCCCTTTTTTGATAGCTTTTGGCTTCTTTTGCTCTTCTTTTTTGTTTTGTTCAAGTTGTTAGTTTAAGTTAATGATTTTGGATCTTCTTTTTTAATGTATTTATTGCTATGAATTTCCCTGAGTACTGCTTTTGATGTGTCCCAAAGGTTTGGCCATGTTTTGTTTTCATTTGATTCTAGGAATTTTTAAATTTCACTTTGATACTCCTATGACCCAATAGTTTTTTAATAGTGTATCATTTAGTTTCCATTTTTTTCCCCTTATTCTTTCTGTTGTTGACTTCTAGCTTCATACCTTTATGGTTAGAGAAGATGCTTTATATGATCTAGATCTTTTTAAATTTGTTGAGACTTGTTTTGTGTACTAACACATGGTCTGTTCTGAAAATTTATCTATGTGTACTGGAGAAAAATGTGTATTGTTCTGATGCTGGATAGAGTGTTCTATATATGTCCATTAGGTTCAATTGGCTTATGGTTTTATTTAAGTTTTCAATGTCCTTAGTGATCCTCTTTTTAGATATTCTGTCTACAATTGACAATGATGTGTTGAAGTCTTCTGCTATTATTGTGGAGTTGTCTATTTCTGCTTTCATATTAGTCAGTATTTGTTTCATGTATTTTGAAGCACTGCTGTTAGCTGCGTATATATTTATAATTGTTATGAGTTATTTCTGGACTGACTTATTATTATGTATTAACCTTCTTTATCTCTTGTAATGGATTTTGACTTAAATATTTGGACAGTCACCTCTGTTCATTTTTGTTTACTAGTTGCATGGGATATTTTCTCCATCCTTTTATTTTCAGTCTTTTTCTTGTAGACAGCAAAAGGATGGATCATATTTTTTGTCCATTCTGCCACTGTCTGCCTTTTGCATAGGGCATTTAGACCATTTACACTTAAGATTATAACTGAAAATGAAGCATCTACCTCACTAATTTTGCCATTTGTTTCTTGAGTGTTTCATATCTTGTTTTTTTTTTTAAATTCTGATTTTTCTGTATTTGGCTGCTTTCTTGTGATGAGCCTTTTTATCTTCTTTTCTTCTGAATGTTTTTTCTTGGTAATTTTTTAGTGGTTTCCACGTATTTTACACTACACAATTAACAATTGCGACAACATTTAACATATAAACAACAGTTAATATACAATCTTAAATGTAATAAATCTATTCCTGATATGCTTCTCCCTCTCCCATTCTGTTGATGTGTCTCTATCAGCATCAATATACAACCCGTATTCCATAAGTTTACTTTGTACTTATTTCTTACAAACTTGATGTTGCATTGTTTGCTTGATTAAACTGAGCTTATTCCCTGAAAATATCATATACTTGGTCCTTACGATTTTCCATGTTGTTGAGTTTTTTGGAGATCTCTCTCTCTTTTTATTTATTTTTCCCATGTTTAGATACCAGTATTTAATTAATGCTCTGGCTTTTCCATCTGGAGTACTTCATTGAGTAATACTTGCAAAGGTTGTCTGTAATGGCAAATTCCTAGAAATATGTTTGTTTGAGAATGTCTTGATTTCCCCCTAATTTTTGAATGACTACTTGCTGTATAAGGAATTCTTGTTTGGTAACTGTTTTCATTCAGTAGCTTATATATGTCATTCCATTGTCTTCGGGCCTCTAGAGTTTCTGTGGAGAAATCTGCACTAATTCTTACGAAAGACCCTTGGTATGTTATATTGTGTTTTTCTCTTACTATTTTCAGAATTCTCTGCTTGTCTTTGGTTTTCAAGAATTTTATTAGATGTGGTCCAGAGTTGATCTTTTTGTATTTTTTCTAAATGGGGTTCATGTAGCTTCCTGTATTTGCAAGCTTCTTTTTCTCTTCAGGTCTGGGAAATTCTCTCTGATTATCTCTTGAAAAATTGTTTCTATGCCTTTACTGTTGTCATGGTGCTGTAGGATTCCAATAACTATGTTAGATTTCTTAATTGAATCCCATATTTTCATTTGAGTTTGTTCACTTTTCTTTGTTCTTTTCTCTTGTTTTTCTTGAGACTTGATAAGTTTAGTTATTTTGTCTTCTAGTTCATTTATTCTATCTTCTGACTGACTCTGTTGTTGATTGTTTCTCTTGCTTTTCCTAATTTAGTTGCTTTCTTCAGTTCCAGTAGTTCTCTTGCTTTGTCTTTTTTTCAATTTCCTTGTTGAGTATCTCATTTTGTTCCTCCATTTGTTTCACGATCTCCACTAGTTTGTTTTCTGCATCCTTTTTGGTTTCTTTAAACATATATAGCACTATAGTCTAAAAAGTACCAATTCTTTCTGGTAGTTTGGCCTCCATAGGAGAAATTTTCTTCATTTATTTTTGTATTGGTCCTTCTCTTGTGATTTTGTGTTTTTTTACTATTTTTTGTTGAATTTGGGCCATTTTGTTACTTTTTTTTTTTTTACTTTTACTTTTGCATTCTGGTTTTTGTGGGAAAATTTTCTGATTGGGTGCCCTGGTGGTGCAGTTGCCAAGTGTCTGGCTGCCAACTATCATGCTGGGTCCTGCGCCCACCAGCTGCTCTGTGGGAGAAAGATGGGGCAGCCTGCCTTCACAAAAATTCACAGCCCTGGGAACCCCACAGGACAGCTCCATTCATAATTGACCTAGCCCCACTGGGCCTCATATCTTCTCCTGAGAACTGCTAGAGGGCATTCTTATCCTTCATTTTTTTTTCAGTGCTAATTCAGGAGTTCTAGGTGCTTGATCTCCAGAATTCAATGTACATGTGCATGGGGTGGTGGGTTAGTTGGATGCAGGTGCTGACTAAACAGTGGGGCTCAGCTTTCCAGTGGTGGTGAAAGTGGAGGGCTCTCAATGTCTTTCTTTCTTTCATGGACACCTGAACAGACTCTCCCACGATGTTCCAGTGTATGCAGGGGGACAGCCATTTCCCTCTGTGTAGCCTGTCTGTCCAAAGTATTCCCTTCACTCTGCTGCCCTGCATTTTCTCCTGGTCCCTGTCAGTCTCAAGCCTCAGTGAGATTCAATAGCACTCTCTTGCAGTGCCACAGCCTCTTTTCACCCCCTCTTAATTGTGTGGCCTGCAAACTCCCACAGCCAATTTGCGCTGCTTTAAAAAATGGGCTCCAGCTTCTTTAGATTAGCTCTCTTTCTGTGCTCTCTGTTCGGGATGTTGCCCAGCCCTGCCCCAAAACTGCAATAAGTGATTGTTCCAGATGTTAGTGGGTAGGTTCTCCCACCTTCTGTGCATTTTCTGCTCCTGCTTTTCTCCACTTCTGAACTCATCCCAACTCTCCGATACTTCAGTTGTTCTCCAAAGTCCTGAGATCTCAGTCTGTAACTGCGTTTTTATTTGTTGTTTGATGGGTTAGTTCCTGGGGGAGTAAATGGGAGCATCCACTCACTTCATCATCTTGCTCTGCCGAGCTTTATTTCTTGTTTTTTACCTGGTACTTGTCAACCTATATTTATTGAGTTTACTGTGCTGAGAAGAAGAGGAGCTAAATATAGAGAACTTGGCTTTAAAGAAATCATAGCAACAAGGAGTAATAGCAAGAATCAAATTGCCAAATATAGTCTATTCTCTTGAGTAAATAAATGAAGTTCTTTTCAACAGAACTCAACAGTGAAATGGTGGAGGAGAGCAGTATTCTTCAAGAAAAATAATATAATTTATCTTTTTTAATTCATGTCTTGTGGGCTTTAAATATCAAGAAGGTTGCTTGGTGGTTGGTTTTCATTTTGAGTCATTGGATATTCCATAAACTTCCACCCTGTTTCCTTCTTTCTTACCAGTGAATACTGTGGAGTGTGACATTAGTGAGCCTGTTCTTTTCCTGTGTGGTAGTCTCCATTCCACCAAGAGGAAAAAAAAAAATCACAAGAAGAGAAGGGAAAAAGAGGTCAACACAAGGGAAAAAGGCACTGAAGGAGAATCTGCAAAGACAAGGGCACTAGAATAGGAAACCAGAGGCCTGGGGTCTAGCAATTATTTGACCATTTAATATTTGCAATTATAACCTATAATCCTCCCATTTGTAGAATGAAGTGGTTGTCTTCAGTTCTCAAAATGTATTCTGTGGCGGTACCTCAGAGGTCATCCTGGAGGATAAAAGGTAGAATTTAAATCTATTTCATGACATGAATTTGATTGCAAAAGGCTTTGTCCCTAATAGGTATTTGAAAATCCTTGGGTAATCTCTCAGACTCATTGTAGTCCCAAAATTCTCACAATTCAGCATTCTCCTAGGAAGACTGAACCTGTTAGAGTATGCTTCAGGAAACTACAAAGAAGCATTCTCATTTCATCAGTTTGGTCTCTTGATGGTGTTTTTCCTTGGTCTCCAGGAATTCAGAGAGAAAGCAAGATTTTTAAGTGACCACAAAGAGGAGATATTTAAAAAATTTCAGTGATCTCTGACTGCAAAATTTTCTCTTTCCCCAGGCTAGTTTTGTTTTGAGGGCTTATAAATTCACCAAAAGTATTAGAAAGCCATGTCACAGTGCACCTGGAGAGGAAAATAACAGCAAAAGCAGCTAATGTTGGGAGGACTCACTGTGTGTTAGGTAATGATAACTATACAACTGTATACTAGTTAAAGTAAATGCTAGCTGATGTAACAGATACACTGTAAAATCTTAGTATATTAATGTATTAGAAGTTTATCTTGCTTACGTAAACTCCAGAATGTGCGTTTCAGATCAAAATATGGCTCTCCACCAAGACGTTATTTAAGAACAATTTTTTTTTCCCCATATTCTGGCTTTGCCATCTTCAACATATGGCTTCCAAGGCCATTGTGCTTATCAGAAAAAGAGAAGCATGAAGTTGACATGTGGGAGATTTCTATGACTCAGACCTGGAAACAGCATACATCACTTCTTTTCACATTCTGCAACTAATCTGTCACATGGCCACATGGTCACTGCAAGGCATGTTGGGAGAGGTAGTCTATCTCTATGCCTAGGAGGAAGAGGGAATGCATTTGGAAGCTGCCAAATGCTTCATCATATTTAAACTCCATAAGAACTCTAAGGTCTAAGGTATGTACCATGATTATAGCCAGTTAACAAATGAGGAAATGGGAACCCAAACAAATTAAATAATAAATGGCAGATATGGGATTTGAGCCCTTTTCCCCTATGTCAAAAACTGTACTCTTTACCACTACGATATTCTCCCTCTTATAACATAGAAAATATCTTTGTTATTGTGCTCTTTTATTACTTTGGCTTTATGCGTTATTTCTTTTGCCTAAAATACTCTTTCTTTCCTTATCAGCTTTGCTAAACTAACTTTATCATTCCAGATTCAACTTAAACATTATCTCCTTTGTAGAGGTATGCCTAATTAAACTCAGTCAAATTAGTTCTCTGCTGGGTTTCTAGATTGTCTAGTGTTATAACTTATGCCTAAGTCTTTTAAATGATGTACTAACGTAATGGTTGATGAATATTTCCAGAGAATATGTTCCCCTAATAAAGCATGATAGAGTCTTTTCTTCCATCCTCAATGTCTTATGCTTTGTAATATTGGATATTCTATAATATAGATATTCTATATACTTGGAAACCCTGGTGACCTAGTGGTTAAGAGTTCAGCTGCTAACCAGATGGTTGGCAGTTCAAATCCACCTTGGAAACCATATGGGGCAGTTCTACTCTGTCCTATAGGGTTGCTATGAGTTAGAATCAACTTGACGGCAATGGGTTTTTGGTATATATTGGGTATTTTACATTCTGTGCCTTAGATTCTTTGACTTTTTTGAAACTGGGCAGAGGGAAAGTAGGGGCATGATTAAAACATGAAAGGAAGTTAAAAATGAAAAGGTATCTGAAAGTTACATTATGATATAAAATGTAAAACATACATAGAAGAATGGCCACAAAGAAATATGCTCAAAAGGTCAACAGTTGCTCTGTGGAATAGCATTATCAGAGTATTTTGTTTTTAGTTCAGTTTACTTTTTTTGTGTGTTCTAATTATTTAAAAAATAGCATACTTTTTTGAAGAAAGCAAATTATAAAAATATTTGAAAAGAGCTGTGCACTGGCACAAGGTTATACTAGCAAGGGTTTGATGGTGGCAGAAATTTGACGGAGGCCAAAGAAACAGTATCTGCCTATTAGTTACATTTCTAAAAGTGATAAGACAGGCACTGACCTTGCCTTCTCCCTGAAAAAAATTTTATCACCTAGCAGTAGAGACTGACAGCACACAAGAAAACAAAAACTAAAATAATTTCAAATTGTTAGCTATTGTGAGGATAGAATGCTGTGATAGAAATTATCATGTTAGAGTGATTAGGGAGAGTCTTTCTTGGAGAGAATAATTAAGCCAAGAGATGGGAAAAGACAGGCCTAGGGTGAAGAGGAGGAGAGAAAAGCCCCTGACTGAGGAAAGAGCCTGGGCTCTTCCTGATATTTGCTTATGTCTTGCTGAAAACTCTTTTTACCAATTACCAAATACAATCATGAACACAGCAGTTCACAATAAATTATTTAAGTTCCTTTAATTTTCTTTCCTAATTATCATAATTTGGAAGCTTTTAAAAATAGAGTCTAATAATGTGTTAGAACATGGGGGTTCTCTCTCTCAGACCTATAATAAATTTAATCATCCCAGTGGTAAAATTCCTCTGTAGAAGATATTGTTTTGACCAGTCTACACTACCTACTGAGAGAACCTGTTTTCAGAGTCCCTGTGAAAGAGGCTGTGATCCAAGTGATTCTACGCTTACCCAATTAGGCACTGATTTCAGAGCTAGTGGAACTCCCTGATCAGCAACTAATATGATTCTTTCTCTTGAGAATACAAACTAAGCAGAATAAGGACTGTAACAATTCAGATGTTTGTTGTGTCTGGAGGTTGTATAGTCGTGAAGCATTGTGATTGCTAATGGTGCCACAGAAACTCAAAACCAAGTGCAGGCCAGTGCTATGGGGAGCATGAATTAAGGATCTTGCCTAAAAGTAAATCCTCAGACAGACAAGAATGAAGCAGTTGCAAGGCAGAGGCAATAAGGAATTCTGGAGCCCAGAAAGAATGGGAAACAGAAATAGGAGCAGCCTGATGCCTCCTTGGGTCCTGGGGGACCTGAATTTGTTCTCTGCAGTTTGGTTCTATGTTCTGTCACTGCATCTGCACAACTCACTTTCTTTACCTAAAAAAGGAAAAGAACGGTGAAGAAACTGGAAAACTTGCTGCAATGAAACATAGAATGATTCTAAGAAAACTCTAGAATCATATTTTCCAGAATGTGATTCTTTTCTTCCGAAGATTTCTTGATGTATAACTGACATAAAATAAAATGCACACATCTAAAGGACAATTTCATGAGTTTTGACATAGATATACACCGAGGAAACTATCACCACCATCAAGATAATGAATGTATTCATCATCTCTCAAAGTTTCTTTGTGCCTCATGCAATATCTCATTCCCATTATTCCCAGCTTCTTCCTGCCTTTATCCAAAAATTGGTCTGCTTTCTATCACTATGTATTTTCATTTTCTAGACATATGTAAATGAAATCATACAGTAGGTACTCTTTTTTGCCTGGCTTCTTTCACTCAGCATAATTATTTTTAGATTCACCTATGTTACAGCATGCATCAATGGTTAGTTCCTTTTTATTGCTGAGTAGTGTCCTGCAGTTGTGAGGGTCACTGTGAGTCGGCATTGACTCCACAGCAGCGGGTTTGGTTTGGTTTTTGGAGTATTCCATTATATAGATATATCACAATATTTATTTATTTATTTTGATTCAAATGTTGGTAGAATTTGCATTGTTTCAATTTTGGGCTATTAACATATAAAGCTCTTATGAACATTTGTGTACAAGTCTTTGTAAGCAGATATACTTTTAATATGATAAATATCCTGTAAATACTGCTTTCGTGCTATTAAACATATCTTGAAATATGTTTCCATTTTAATTAAGTTCAAAATACATTCTAATTTTCCTTTGATTTCTTTTTTTGACACATATTTAGAAGTGTGTTATCTATCTCACAAAGATATAGAAATTTTTAACCAGGATATTTCTGTTATTGATCTCTAACTTAATTCTATTGTGGTCAGAGAATATACTTCATAGGAATTGAATCATTTTCAATGTATTGAGATTGTCTTATGACCCTAAACATGGTCTACTTTGGGAAATATTCCACGAACATTTGAAAATGATGTGTTTTTTCCTATTTGTGTGTAGTATTTCATAAATGTCCTTTAAGTCAAGTTTGGTTGATGGCATTTTTCAAGTCTTTTGTGTCTTACTATCTACTAGTTCTATCACCCCCATGAGTATGTCAGTTTGTCATACATTAGGGGCTTGTGTGTTACTGTGATGCTGGAAGCTATGCCACTGAGTTACCCATGGTGGGCAGGTTTCAGCTGAGCTTTCAAACTAAGAATAGGAAGTAATATGGCCTTGGTGACAGAAATGATGTCAGATATCATATGGGAGAATTTTGTAAGACCAATGACTTCTTCACTGCAAGTACGTTTTTTCAACAACATAAACAACAACTACACATGTGGATCTCACCAGATGGAATACACAGGAATCAAATCAACTACATCTGTGGAAAGAGACAATGGAAAAGCTCAGTATCCTTAGTCACAATAAGGCTGAGGTCTGACTGGAACAGACCATCAACTGCTCATATGAAAGTTCAAGTTGAAGCTGAGGAAAATTAAGAACAAGTGCATGACAGCCAAAGTATGATCTTGACTATATCCCACCTGAATTTACAGACCATCTCAAGAATAAATTTGATGCATTGAACACTTATGACCACAGACCAGATGAGTTGTGGAATGACATCAAGGACAACATACATGTAGAAACAAGAGGTCACGAAAAAGAAAGAAAAGATCAAAACTGATGTCAGCAGAGACTCTGAAACTCACTCTTAAGAGTTGAGTAGCTAAAGAGAACAGAAGAAATGATGAAGTAGAAGAACTAAACAGAAGATTTCAAATGGTGGCTTGAGAAGACAAAGTATTATGATAATGTGTGGAAAGACCTGGAGATAGAAAACCAAAAGGGAAGAACACACTCAGCATTTCTCAAGCTGAAAGAACTAAAGAAAAAATTCAAGGCTCGAGTTGCAATAGTGAAGGATTCTATGGGCAACGATACAGGAAGCATCAAAAGAAGAAGGAAGGAATACACAGAGTCATTGTACCATTCAACATTCAGTCATCTCAGGAGGTAGCATATGATCAAGAATCGATGGTAATGAAGGACAAAGTCCAAGCTGCACTGAAGATACTGGCAAAAAACAAGGCTCCAGGAATTGAAGAAATACCAACTGAAATGTTTCAACAAACAGATACACCACTATAAGTACTCAGTCTTCTATGACAAGAAATTTAGAAGACAGCTACCTGGCCAACTAATTGGAAGAAATCCATATTTGTGCCTATTCCAAAGAAAGGTGATCCAACTGAATGCAGAAATTATCAAGCAATATCATTAATATTACATTAAAGTAAAATTTTGCTGAAGATCATTCAAAAGCAGTTGCAGCAGTACATCAACAGGGAACTTCCAGAAATTCAAGCCAGATTAGGAAGAGGACATGGAACCAGGGATAGGTACAACTGCCAATGTCAGATAGATCCTGGCTAAAAGCAGAGAATACCAGAAAGATGTTTATCTGTGTTCTGTTGACTATGTAAAGACATTCGACTACATGGACAATAATAAATTATGGATAACATTGTGAAGAATGGGAATTCCAGAACACTTAATTGTGCCCATAAGGAACCTATGCATGGATCAAGAGGCAGTCCTTCCAACAGAACAATGAGGGTACTGCGCGGTTTAATGTCAAGAAAGGTGTGCATCAAGGTTGTATCCTTTCACCATACCTATTCAATCTGTATGCTGAGCAAATAATCTGAGAAGCTGGACTCTATGAAGAAGGACAGGGTATCAGGACTGGAGGAAGACTCATTAACAACCCACTTTGTGCAGATGACATAACCTCATTTGCTGAAAGTGAAGAGGACTTGAAGCACTTGCTGATGAAGATCAAAGGCTACAGCCTTCAGTATAGATTACACCTCGACATGAAGAAAACAAAAATCCTCACAAATGGACCCATAACCAACATCATGATAAATGGAGAAAAGATTGATGTAGTCAAGGATTTCATTTTAATTGGGTCCAAAATCAACACCCATGGAAGCAGCAGGCGATGTACTGTATTGGGCAAATCTGCTGCAAAAGACCTCTTTAAAGTATCAAAAAGCAAAGATGTCACTTTAAGGACTAAGATGCCCTGAGCATGGTGTTCTCAATTGCCTCACATGGATGCAAAAGCAGGGCAGGAAGAAGATTGAAGAAGAATTGATGCCTTTGAGTTTTGGTGTTTGTGAAGAATATTGAATATACCATGGACTGCCAAAAGAGCAAACAAATCTTTCCTGGAAAAGGTATAGCCAGAATACTTCTTAGAAGCAAGAGTGGTGAGACTTCATTTGACATACTTTAGACATGTTATCAGGAGGGATCAATCCCTGGAGAAGGGCATCAGGCTTGGTCAAGTTGATGGTCAGTGAAAAAGAGGACGACCATCAATGAGATGGATTGACACAATGGCTGCAACAATGGGCTCAAACATAGCAACGATTGTGAGGATGGTGCAGGACCAGGCAGTGTTTTGTTCTGTTGTATATAGGGTCACTATGAGTGGGAATCGACTTGACAGCACCTAACAACAACAACTTATTCCATCAGTTATTAAGAAAGAGGTGTTAAAATCAACTATAATTGTAGATTTCTTAAATCTTTTTGGTCTATCAATTTTTGTTTCACATACCTTAAAACTCTGCTATTAGGTATATAAGTGTTTAAAATTGTTATGTTCTGTTAATAAATAGACCTTTTTATCTTTATGAAATAATATTCTTTATTCCTGATAATATGGAGCTCTGGTTTTGAGATGGTTAGTGCTTGGCTGCTAACCAAAAGGTTGGTGATTGGAACCCACCAGCTGCTCCTCAGGAGAAAAGACCTGGTCATCCAGCCTCTTAAAGATTAGAGCTAAAAACAAAACAAAACCAAACAAAAAAACCTTTGCCATTCCAGCTCATAGGTCAGAGCTAAGAAACACTAAAGGGTTCTACTCTGTCCTATAGGGTAGCTATGAGTGAGAAGCAGCTCAAGGGCACACAACAACTAGATCCCTGGTAATATCCTTTATTTTGAACCCTACTTTGTCTGAAATTAATATAGCTACTCCTCATGGCGACCCCTTATGTTACAGAGTAGAACTGCTCCGTTGGGTTTTAGCTGTAATCTTTACAGAAGCAGATCTCCAGAACTTTGATCTGTTGTGCCACTAGGTGGTGCCAACCTTTAGGTTAGTCAAACCAAAACCAAATCCAGTGCTGTTGAGTCGATTCTGTCTCATAGCGACCCTATAGGATAGAGTAGAACTGCCCCATAGAGTTTCCAAGGAGTGCCTGGCGGATTCGAACTGCCAACCCTTTGATTAGCAGCTGTAGCACTTAACCACTATGCCACCAGGGTTTCCAATGAGCATAAACCACTTGCAGCACACATGGGGTTGCTATGAGTCAAGAGAAACCAGTTAGGTTTTTAATATAGTTGCTCCAGCTTTCTTTTCATTAGTGCTACCATGGTGCATCATTTCTCATACTTTAATGTATTTATATCTTTATAGTTGAAGTATAACTCTTGTAGGCACTCTACAGTTGGACACTGATTTTTTATCCAATTTGTCTGACCATTAATTGGGGTGCTTAGACCACTTACTTGATGTGACTATTGATAACCCACACCAAACCCACTGCTGAGAGTCTATTCCAAATCATACCCAGTGAGAGGTCCTAAATGGCAGAGTAGAACTGCCCTAGAGGGTTGCCAAGGCTGTAACCTTTATGGAAGCAGACAGCCACATCTTTCTACCACAGAACCACTGGTGGGTTAGAATGGCTGACCTTTTGGTTAGCAGCCAAGTGCTTAACCAGTGTGCCTGTGATTTTCAATATAGTACAGTACATCTCTCATCTTTTTTATTAGTTTTCTATTTGTTTAACCTGTTCTTTATTCTCTTTCCTCTTTTTTTTTGTCTTCTTTTGTATTATATGAGGATTTTTTTTTATCATTGTTTTATTTCCTTTTTTAACTAATTAAAAAACCCATTGTCATCCGGTCAATTTTGACTCATAGTGACCCTAGAGGACAGAGTAGAACTGCCACAGAGAGTTTCTAAGGCTGTAATCTTTATAGAAGCAGATTGCCACATCTTTCTCTCACAGGACGCCTGGTGAGTCCAAACCGCCGACCTTTCGGTTAACAGCTGAGCTTTTAACCACTGCGCCATGTTGTTGTTGTTGTTAGGTGACCTGGAGTCGGTTCAGATCCATAGTGACCCTACTGCACCATGAGGGCTCCTTTAACTAATTAGCTATAACTTTTTGTTTTGCTGATTTAGTGGGTACTTAGGTTTTATAGAATACATCTTCAGCTTATCACAATCCACCTTCAAGTAGTATATCGTCTCACATACAAGAAACTTAAAATCTTTTCTCTCAGTCATTGTAATATTGTTGCCATACATTTTACTTTTATATGTGTTATAAACTGTATATTATATTATTATTTTTATTTAACTGATCAATTTTTTTTTATAGAAATTTAAGTAAAAAGAAAACAACCATATCTTTACCCATTTTGGGAGCTCTTCTTCTTTCGTATAGATCCTTGTTTCCATGTGCTATCATATTTTTTTCTTTTTTTTACCCAAGTGACTTCCTTTTATTTTCTTGTAGTGCAAATCTACTGATAATAAGCTCTATCAACTTCTGCATGCTTGAATAAGTCTTTATTCTGTCATCATTAAAAAAAAAAAAAACATTTTTTGGAGTTACAGAATTCTAAGTTGACAGGTTTTCCCTTTCAGTAGTTTAAAGTACGCTTCTCACTTACATTGTTTCCAACAAGATATCTGATGTCATTCTTGTTTCTTTGTGTATAACTTATCTTTTTACTCTAGCCATTTTTAAAATTTTTCTTTATCACTGTTTTAGAAAAGTTATGATTTGAAAAGTTATGATGTACATTTACTCTGTATTACTTGTACTTAGGGTTCATTGAGCTTCTTGGATCTGTAGCATATTAGTTCTCATCCGATTTGGAAAATTTTTAGCCATCATTTCTTCAAATATATTTTTGGTCCCCAAACCCTCCTCTTCCTCAGGGTCTCTAATTATAGTTATACTAGGCCACTGGAAGATGTCCCAAAACACGCTGTGCTGTTTGTTTTTTTTTTTCTTCTTCTTCTCCTTTTTCTCCCAGTGTGTTTTATTTGGGTTAGTTTCTATTGCTAGGTCTTCAAATTCACTAATATTTTATTGTGCATTGTCCAATGTGTTCGTGAAAAAAAAAAAAAAGTGTGACGTCAGAGGTCCTCTAACTTCACAAGGGGAGAGGAGAGTCATCAAGATCAGCATCAGCCCAAGGCTGTTTCCTGTTAAGTGAAGGTCAAACATACCTCCACCATCCAATGTTTTTACCAGTTCTGACACCAACTTTCCCTCCCATGGCACTCTCTTCTTCTCTACTGAGTTCAATAATTTGTTGCAATGACTATGCAGAGCTCACAGACTATACTCACGATTATGGGGTTTATTAGGGAAGCAACAGGTACATCTCAGGATCAGGATCAACAGGCTACAACTCAGGATCAAGATTATGAAGCATGTAGGCAAGTCTGGAAGGCTTCCCTGGAGTGGACAGCACATCTCTCCCTTCTTCAGCTCCTCTTGGCCGTACTAGCACACCTGGACACGACAGTCTCCTTATTCTACTGCCACTGTTTCTCTGTTGCTGGACTCTGTCGTGCTCGCCACCACTTCTGTCTCGTGCCATCTCTGGTGTTATAGCTCTCTCTGTCTCCAAGGTCCGGGAGGTTCTCAATGCAAGGCCTTTCATCCAACAGACTCACTCTGCTTCTGCTTCTTCTTCTTGATGGTAGTGAGTTCCCTGTTTCAGTCTCTGGGATTGGCTCTCTTTAAGTCTAGCAAGATGACAAAACTGTCCAACCCCCAGCAAGAGTTCCATGCACTTTATATGAATGGTCCTACCCCTGCAAGTGTCCCATGCACCTAACAAAACCACCCAGTCTCTTCGGTGGGCCATAAGCACTTTATTTACATAGTCCCACTCAAATATTTTATGGAGTCACAAGACCATGGCTAGAAGGGCCGTAAAAGGTAATTCACTACACTAGTGCTGTTATTCCCATCCAGTATATTATCCATTTCAGATGTTGTAGATTCATCCTTAAGGTACAAATTGAGTCTTTTGTTTTTTCTTTTTTTTATATCTGTCATGTCTTAGCTTTTTTTAATATGAAAAGCATAATTATAATAACTGTTCCAAGTCCTTGTTATTTTTAATATCTATGTCTGTTCTTGTTCATTTTGATTATTTTCTTCTCATGGGTAGTATTTTCCTACTTCTTTGCATATCTTATAACTTGATTAGATGCCAGACATTGTAAATTTTACATTGTTGGTGTTGACATTTTGTATTCATATAATACTCTTGAGTATTTGGGATACAGCTAAAAGTTCTGTTGGTTTGGAAACTCTTCAGTCCTTTCAGGTCTTTTCTTTGAATTTCTTTAGATGAGTCCAGAATAGTGCTTATTATAAGGCTAATTACCATCCACTTGAGGCAAGACTCTGTGAGTATTCAATGTGTTGCCCCATGAATTATGAGGTTTTTCAGTTTGGCTGATGGAAACAGGCACTATTCCTGGTCTTGTATTGGAGTAGACACTAGAAGCTTCAGTCCTTTCAGTAGTTCTTTCCCCAACTCATGTTATTTCCTCACAGGCATACATGGATAGCACCATACTGAAGAATTGAAGAAAATCCTCTAGAGTTCTTTAGAACAATCGCTCTTTATAGTTGTCTGCTCTCCAGCACTTTGTCCTACAAATTCTAGTCTGGACTCAGCTCGGTCTCCTCAGTTCAGGAAGTCTGCCAAGCTCCTCCTGGTTCTACCTTTCACATGCCATGCCCCAGGTACTCTCAAGGCAGTGAGCTATGGAAATCTGAGGTTTCACTTCATTTGTTTCCTATTTTTCCTTGATCATCATCCATTCTTCCCTGATGCCCAGTGTCTTAAAAACTATTATTTCATATATATTTTTCCTGGTTTTGATACATTTCAGGTGGGAAAGTGTACCTGTTCCCTTTTACTCAATCTTTGCCTGAAGTGTAAGCCACCCCCCAAAGTAGTATTCTTAAACAAGAATATAAATAATTCTTCATAAAACAAAAATGATTGCATAGTTACATAAGTCTAGGCAGCACTGATTAAGAAATAATTAAGCAAATCTCTTTACTTTGGACCTTTTCAGAACCTCGGACTTGCTAATGGGAATTGCTTACAAATCTCCGAGGGGAGGAAAACAGAAGCTATTTTAAACTACCAGCACTTAACTTATCTAGTGGATTAATCAATATTCTCCCTTACCTCTGTAAACCATGATGACCGATGCCCCCAGCATTCTGTAAAGCATATGGCCAATGACTTCTTTTAAACCACTTACTTTAATGACTACCAGTTCTAGTATATATTTCTCAAAATTCAGTTGTTTTCCTCCTCAAACTTGTTTATGGCAGTAGTAGCACTGTAATTAAATCATTAAGTTAATTATTTATGAAAACTTATGAAATATGGATGTAAAAAGTTTTTTTGGGGGGTAAATCCAGTAGGATACCTAAATAAAAATAATTACAAATAAAAAGTGCTAATGAATCAGGCATAAGGGAAAAATCTAAAATGATGGGGAAAGATAATTGCAAATATCTAGGCTTCTTTACTGAGATTCATTCACAGATTTTATTTATTTATTTATTTATTTATAATTATTTCACAAGAAATTGAAACTGGAAATCAAAGAGAAATATGGCTAGAACTACAACAGGGGACCCATATTCAAAGAAGAGACTTGGACTCTACAGCAAGAGATTAACAAATGCATGTTCATAGGTTTTGTGTTAACAATAAAATTTTAAAGGTACATGTAAATTATTTAATGATTTTCTCCTGTAAGCACATTTTTTCAAATTATTAAACCTCATATTGGTCCCAATACAATTGGCTAAAAAATCTTCTAGTAGTTTCTTCTCTACTTTAGCAAATTTTGTAGCTTATTTGATTATGGACATTTGTTTATCTGATTCTTGTTTCTCCAGATTAACTCACTTTAGTTAAAAGCTGTTCTAGAATATTATCTCTTTGAGACTTTTCTCTATTTTCATTGGAAATAGAATTAGACCAACAGTCCAAACCAGTTCAGAATTTCCTGAAGCCTCTGTGTCTAAGAATTCTCCAGTTAAACAAAATAAATATCATACAAATAGTGAAAAAAAAAATAGTGATGGAAGAGTTGTCTTTCAATGAACAAACATTACACCTAGAAACACAAGCTTTGAAAACGTCCCCACGTTGTCTTTTGACAAGAGGACAGAGGGAGACTGGGATAATTTCCAAAGTCACGCATTAGACTAATGAATATTGTTTCTAAACATCACTTCAGAAAAAAGAAATCAAGTATAGGTTTTGTCCTATTCCGTACTTATGTACCGTTTTAGCATTCAGATGATAGAATGTCTAGAATTTAGTAGTCATATGAGCTCATACTAAAACAAAACAAAACAAAACTCATTGCTATCTAGTTGATTCCAACTCATAGCAACCCGATAGGACAGAGTAGAGCTGCTCCATAGGGTTTCCAAGGAGTGCCTGGTGGGTTTGAACTGCTGACATTCTGGATAGCAGCCATAGCTCTTAACCATTATGCCACCACGGTTTCCATATGAGCCCATACAAGACTGTTAATCTTTTTGTCCTCACTTTTATCATAAAAAAATAAGATATTGGGAGAATAAAATGAGATGACAAAGACCATTTCTATTGCTAAATATAGTATGCTGTTGTGTGCCATCAAGTCAATTCCGACTGGTAGTGACACTTTAGGACAGAGGAGAGCTCTGTCATAGGGTTTCCTAGGCTGTAACCTTTACAGGAGTATATGGCTAGGTGTTTTCTCCCACAGAGCAGCTGGTGGGTTAGAACTGCATACCTTTTAGTTAGCAGCCAAGTGCTTTATCCATTGAGCTACCAGGGCTCATAAATATAGTATAAAGTGCCATTAGTTATATTTACTTTTTTTGGAGGCGGGGAGGAGTTGCCTTTGGAATCCCTACCCAAATAATAAAAGGCTCTTATTTTTTTTTAGTGGCTAACAACTTAAATTTTTTAATTTCAAAAGACACTCTGTCATTTTAGAGTTCTTAATTCAGAAGCTCCCCATGATTTGTAAGACACAAATTAGATCTGGGTATGAGAAGTCTTAGTTGAAAAGAGACTGTCATTCTTCAAATCAGAAGATGCTCTTACTGTAAGGAAAAATTTTTTTTTTCTTTCTAGAACTTGCAGAAGCAGGAAATTTAAGAGGTTTTTTTAAATAGTTGAAGAGTGCTACAGTGTGCGATCCCTGGTGGCGTAGTGGTTAAGTGCTACGGCTACTAACCAAAGGGTCAGCAGTTCGAATCCACCAGGAACTCCTTGGAAACTCTATGGGGCAGTTCTACTCTGTCCTATAGGGTCACTATGAGTCAGAATTGACTCTACAGCACTGGATTTAAAGAGCGCAAACAGCGAAAAATACGGGTAAGAATATCAGTACCTTCCTGTCTGCCCTGTGTGACCTTGGGCAAGATATTTAAACATTCTGAGTCTTAGATTCTTATTTTATTCACTTATTTATTTTCTGTCCAATCCATTAGAATATATGCTTCTCCAAGGAGGGAATCTTATCTCTCTTGTTTACTTTCATATCACCAACATTTAGCACCATACTATCATACAGAAATTGCTCAATAAATATCTGTTGAATAGATAAATGCATGTTCCCTTGTTTTTAGTCATCTCAAAGGTAAAATATTCAAAAAAAAATCTCATTTGTAAGATTCATTGAAGCTACAACCTTTTTACTGTCCCTTACCCTCCTATTACCACAGCTTAAATTCCAGTCTGTCAGTATGATCACTCCCTTGCATATATTTCAACCTTCTTGTGCCTCTCTCTAGATTCATCCTACTCCTTTTTGTTGTTGTTGTCAAACCCACAGTCCTGGTTAAGTGCAGCTCCTCACCTACCCTGAGGTACATCAGTATAGCTAAATATGACGGGCAAAAAACATACAACCACTCAGGTTAAAATCATACCACAAACCTCAAGTGAGTGCTTTATTACTCAGCAATCAAACTATTTTTCCCCAGCCCATTCATCTTCTCACTTGCCTAGAAGGTTATTTCACACAATCTTCTGTCTCTTCAAATTCCCATTTTCACTTAGTGTTTGCTACACTAACAAAATTGAAGCAATCAATTTATTACCTCTTTACCCCTACAAAAAACCCTGATGGGATAGTTGTTAAGAGTTTGGCTGCTAACCAAAATGTTGGCAGTTTGAATTTGCCAGGCACTCCTTGGAAACTCTATGGGGCAGTTCTACTCTGCCCTATAGGGCCACTATGAGTCAGAATCGACTTGACAGCAACAGGTTATGAGTTACCCCCACAAGATCAAAGATCCAAAAGAGTTGGGGTTTGTAATGGATTGAATTGAGTCCTCACAAAATATGTGTCAACTTGGTTAGGCCATGTGTGGTTGTCCTCCATTTTGTGATTTTCTTATGTGTTGTAAATCATTATCTATGCCTGCGGTTAAAGAGGATTGGTGGGATGTGACACCCTTGTTCAGGCCACATCCCTGATCCCATGTAAAGGGAGTTTCTCTGGGGTATGGCCTGTACCACCTTTTTTTCTCTTAAGAGATAAAAGGAAAGGGAAGCAAGCAGAGAGTTGGGGACCTCATACCACTAAGAAAGCAGCACCAGGAGCAGAGCATGTCCTTTGGACCCAGGGTCCCTGTGACTGAGAAACTCCTCGACCAGGGGAAGGTTGAGTACAAGGACCTTCCTCCAAGGCTGACAAAGAGAGAAAGCCTTCCCCTGGAGCTGACACCCTGAATTTGGACTTGTAACCTACTAGACTGTGAGAGAATAAATTTCTCTTTGTTAAAGCCATTCACTTGTGGTGTTTCTGTTATAGCAGCACTAGATAACTAAGACATGGTTTCTGTGCATTTTATTCACTGGGATATCCCTAGCTGTTAGAAATGTGGTAGCCACATACCTGCTGCTGTTCAGTCAATTTCAACTCACAGTGACCCTATAGGACAAAGCAGAACTGCCCCATAAAGTTTCCAAGGCTGTAATCTTTACTGAAGCAGATAACCAGGCTTTTATCCTGCAGAGTTGTTGATAAGTTTGAACCCCCGGCTTTTCGGTCAGCAGCCAACCACTTAAGCACTATGCCATCAGGACTGCTGACCTGTTACATAGTGGAGGTGAAGCATTTGTAGAAAGAGTGAATATGGCAGAATATAAGTGTGAGGAAATGGATTTGCTTCTTAAACCCAACATAAAATTGGCCAAATTTTTTTTTTTTATAAATTAAAATTATCTACCAAAGTGGAAATTGTTATTCAATAGAGATTATCCATACAGATTTATTGTAGGAAAAATTATTGGAGTGAAAGATCTAATTCAAAGTAGGTGGAATGCAAAGGACAGAAGCATAGTATGGCTACTTCACAGGCTACATTCTAGAATGTTTGAAAGTGGTATTTCATGGCTTGGAGGAAGAGGAATGCCTGGTCAGGTGATAAAGAGTCTTTCAGAGAGAGGGGGGTGTGGGGTGAAGAGAGAAAGATGGTTTCAAGCAGTTATGCATCAAGGAATAGAGTGATAATTAGGAAAAGGGAAATTTCAGAACATGTTACTGTGGACTAGGAATTGGATGTCATTAGTTTATCAGTGATGACAGGAAAGATAGAGTAACCCTTAACCATCCACTTCCTATGACTGCTTCTTCGAATTTGTCGGTATCAAGTCTACGGCATTAATGGCCCTTGGATTAACATGAGTCGTATCGCACCAAAGGAGCCCTGGTGGCACAGTGGCTAAGTGCTCGGCTGCTAACTGAAAGGTCAGCTGTTCAAACCCACCAGTCCTTCTGTGGGAGAAAGGTGTGGCAGTCTGCGTCTGAAAAGATTTCAGCCTTGGAAACTCTATGGGGCAGTTCTTTCTACTCTGTCCTATAGGGTCACTATGAGTTGGAATGAACTCTACGGCAATGGGTAAACCTTACAAAATATCTGTCAGTCTTGCTCACAAGATAGGCATGTTAGTTGATGCTACAACCTTTTGGTTATCAGCTGTAGTTCTTAACCACTTTGCCACCAGGTTTTCCTCTGCCTACTTTAGGAAACTGAATATGTTCTTCTCATGTACAACATATATTATCCAACATGGAATGCTCATATGAACCTTACTTTAACTCAGTATAAATCGATTGCTTCTATTTTTTTTTATTCAGCAAAGAATAATATATCATTTCAACAAATTATACATGTACAATTCAGTGACATTGTCGTTGTTTACATTCTTCAAGTTGTGTAACTGTCCTCACTGTTCTTTTCCAAATTGTTCCACTACTGTTAACATAAACTCACCGTCCCTTATGCTTCTCATCTAACCTTTCAAGGTGCTGTTGTCAATTTGCTTCCATATTGAAAGAGCAGACATACTTTATTAATAAAGTTAAACCATTGTTTGTTTCCAAGCCAAAGTCCAGGGAAAGTTTTTGTTTGAGGTATAAGGTTTAAAGTTGATCTCAAGGTGTTCCTCCAGGTGTTCATCCAGCCTCAAGGGTTCTAGGAGATCTGAATTCCATGCTGTACAAATGCTAGAGGTATAACAATGAGGACAAACTGTTCTTGTTCCTGAGGACAATGCAGGCTAGGGTCCATGGAGCCAGAAAAAAAGAGATGAAAACCCTAATATGAGAAAGCACTGTATCAAGTATAAACTGTTATGTAATTTTTCTTTTCTTCTGTAATAATTTCTAGGAGTGACTTCCAGTGAGGTGATAATCACCACCCAATTACTAACACTTCCCTTTCTCGTGCAAATCAATTTGGGAATTAAAGTGGAAAGTGCTCTTTAAAGAGAAAACTTCAGCATAAACTTCTTCCTAGCTCTGGTGGAGAGACATCCTTAAAAACTCATTACCTACACCTCAGAGCAGGCTTTTGTCTTTCTTTTGTGATTCCTCTGAAGCTAAGTCCTGAAACAGTTAATGTACTTCCTTGAGCCTTTATCCATAAGCTTCTGTGAGAACACAAGGATCGGTTCCATGCTATTTCTTAAAATCCAGAGACTCAAGAGTTGAAATGCAATAAAGAGACCTACAAACGCTCTTCTAAGAAACTTCTAACAGAATAGCTCCATCTCATTCCGCATCCAGCTTTGCCTCTCTGCAGTAATTGGTGAGGGCTTTTCCGCCTTCACTCAGCCATTGAATTGGTTCCTCGTCTTCCGTAGCAACATATAATATATTCTTGGGGTTCTTCCTTTCCTCTCTGACATTTCCTAAAGTGGGTTCTCTCCCTCTGCGTACACTTGAAATGTTAACTTCCCAATATATCCTGCCTTGTTTCCCAGGATTTTTCTTTTATCCACTCCCTCATTTCTCCTGTTCACTTTTACCATCTCCTCTTTTTTCTTCCCTCCCATTCCCCCCCCGCCCTTTTGTCTTTCTCATCCTCTCTATTCCATGCCCTTCCTCTCCCCACCTCTTCCTGGGAAATTTTACATACTTCCACAACTTTCAATATTGCCTATTTTGATGACAATGTTTAAATGAACATATTTTTCACAAAACTCCTTATTGGCTTCCAGATTCATACTTCCAACTGTCAAATAATAGCTCCACTATGTTCAGCCTGATATGCACATTTCCAAATCCTCATAGAACGTGCTCTCCCACAATTTCTCTGCTAACTACTCTGTGCTGTAACGTGAGGCAATGGTAAAAGTAGGAACAGTAAAAAAAATATATATATAAATCTAGCTTTCAGTCTTGGCTCAATCACTTGATTGCTGTGCAATTTCAAGGAAGATAACAAACTTAATTGAGTCTGGTTCCTCTAATGTAAAATGGAGCTACTTCATAATTTTGTACTTCATAACTTTGTCTTTAGGATTAAATATAATGATAACCCTGTAAAAAGCAGAGGCATGCTATCCATTTGGAGTCATTAAAATGAATTAAACACAATCCCATGTGTGGATGGCAGCTCCAGCTGTTTCTTCAGCTCTTTGGGGATTCTAGAAAAGTTGGTAGCTTCTTTTTTCCTGTTAGGTTTGGTCCTTAGATTCTTCTTTCAGTGTTGTTGCTGTTGATAGGTGTGTCAAGTTGATTTAGACTCATAGCAACTCTATATGACACCACAAATCTGCCCCCTTAAGGTGTTCTTGACTGTAATTTTTTATGGGAGCAGATCACCAGGTCTTTCTCTCCTGTGGAGCTGCTGTGTGGTCCCAATCCAGCCACAATTCTGTTGGCTGTGGAGTGCTTAGCTGTTGTGCCACCAGGGCTCCTTGTATACTTACCTTAAGGTCAGTGAAAATGGTCACAATTTATTTACAGGAATTCACACCAAGAGATGAAATTTTTCTCCCCACCCTTTGAATCTCAGCTGACGTCGGGACTCTGACCAATAAAATGTGGTAGAAGTGATATTGTGTGATTCTGAGCCTAAGCTTTAAGAGGCCTTGTAGCTTCCAATGGCTCTCTTGGGACACAGCACTGAGACTATTATGACAGTCAGAAACCCTGGATGTAGATAGATAAGTTCTAATACTAATTTATGGTGATGGTTGTACTGCTTGATTAAGTTACTAAAAAACATTGACTTGTACACTTGAAATGGGTGAATTATATGATATGTAACATATACCTTAATAAACCCATTGCCATCAAGTCAATTCCAACTCATAGCAACCCTGTTGGACAGAGGAGAACTGTCCCATATGTTTTTCAAGGAGCGGCTGGTGGTTTCAAACCGCCAGCCTTTTGATTAGCAGCCAAATGCTTAACCACTGTACTGCTAGGATCTCAGATACCTTAATAAAGCTGGTAACAACAACAAAAAAGTCCCTAAATCAAAGGCCACAAGGCCTGAGCCTCCCAGATGTCCCAGCTGAGCCCAGTCCCCAAGTGACCACTTGCTGAATGTAACCAAAAAACTAAGTCCAAGCAAGACCAGTAACCAAAGAATCTTGAGACACTTTCAAAACAGCATTGTTTTAAGAAGCATTAAATAACTGATAGAATATATCTGCCTGGATTATCTTTATTCTACCATTTTTCAACCCCTAGGAACTCGATTTATTTCCTTGAATTAGACACCCCCTCCAATACAAAATACACAAGCATAAAAATATTGAAACCATGAGTGTGTGTATATGATAGACTTAAGGTTAAGAGAAATAGGGAACTAACTTTGTATCAACAAAAATAATTTCCAGTAAAATATTGGATATTAATTTTCTTAACATTCTTTCATATTATCACTTTCTTTTCTCTCATCTTCTCTTTCTTCTTTTTACTGTTTTCTCCACTTCTAAGCCTCTATGCTAGACAATCTCACTTACACATCATGGTTTACTTCTTGGTTTCCTTATGTTTTGTAAACCAAGGTCTTAGTTTTATTTCCAATAGCTGTCAAAATATTTTCTTCAGCAAAGGCAATTTCTTCCTAAAGAGGAACTCTAGAGCTAGCTGTTAAGATTATTCATCATCACATCACTGTGTTTTGTACAATGACTGACACATATAAATTTTCAATAAAATTTCCCCTTCTACCTGCATTCTAAACCTTGTTTCACAACACGTCAATCTATCCAGTAACTCAGATTAGAAAATTTGGAATCATGCTTGACCCTTCATTATGTCTGCTCTTTGAAAGCCAGTTTCTCATTTTATTGTTCTTGATCTCAGAAACACTTTAGAAATACATTCCCTTATCCACATTTCAGTACATGTGTTCTAGTTCAGTCCCTCTTCATTTGTCACCAAGGTTAGCACAACTTCTGCCTTTAATTCATATCTCATCTAATCAATGCTCTCGAGCCAACCAAAACCCATTGCCTTTGAGTCAATTCCAATTCATAGTGACCCTAAAGGACAGAGTAGAACTGCCCCATAGGGTTTCCAAGGAGCACCTGATGTATTTGAACTGCTGACCTTTTGGTTAGCAGCCTCAGCTCTTACCTGCTACGCCACCAGGGTTTCCTTGCTCTGGAGCAGGGGTCAACAAATTTTGCCACATGGAACAAATTTGGCCCACCATCTGTTTTTGTAAATAAGGTTTTACTGAAACACAGCCATACCCATGCATTTATGTATTGTCTGTGGTTGTTTGTACGTGTTAGCAGCAGAGTTGAGTCATTGTGACAAAGATGGTATGGTCCACAAGCCCTCAAGTATCTACTACTTGACTCAGAAAAAGTTTGCAGACCTCTGCTCTAGAGTTTACCATGATAATCGCTCCAAAACAAAGAACATTTAGCATGAACCCATTATTGTTTTTAAAAGTAATATAGTTTAGTATACAGATTAAAACCTAGAGGAATAGATATCAGCTTGTTAATAGGGTTTATATATACATGTATATATGTGAATTGTGGAATTCTATTTAAGTATTTCTACAACTTTTGTATTTTATATAACAGCATGAATTACTACATTATTCAAAACATAAACAACAAAAAATAAAGGTTTGAAAACAACTTAAACCCACTTCTTTAAAAGTGCTAATGGCTTTTTTTCCTTGCAAGAAAATGTCCCAATTCTTTGCAAACAAACAAATAAACATGGCCACCTCAGGTGTGTCAGAGAAAACTGTGCTCCACAGAGTTTTAAATGGCTGGTAATTCAGAAGGAGATCACCAGACCTTTCTTCCAAGGTACCTCTGAATGGACTTGAACTTCCAACCTTTTGGTTAGCAGCTGAGTGTGTCAACAATCTGCACTATCCAGGGACTTCTGTGCAAAATATACAAGACCTTCAGAATTTTCTTAGTCTATTCTTTCCAGCCGCTCATGCTCACCTTTACCTACCACCCTTTCTTAGAGATTCCAGTTTGGTGGATTTCAAACTTTAATGCACTAAAGAATTATCAGAAATTCAGTTTCCTGTACTCCCTTGTTTAGTGTACCCATGCTGGTGGCTCATGGGTCACATTTTAACAGCTTTGCATGGGAAATCAGATTTACCTAAGTTCAAATTCTGATGCCATTATTCACTACTTACCTGACTCGGGGAAAATAACAAACTCTCTGAAGCATAGTTTCCTCTCTTGTGAAATGAGTTCTAAAAGTACTTGCCTCTTTAAGTTTTTTTGTAAGGATTAAATGAGATGGTACAGGTCGAAGGTTTAACGCAGGGTCTGGCTCAGTGTAAATATTTGGTCAGAGTTATCCATTTTCCTCCTTCCCTTCATCATTATCATCACTGGTATCATTATTTTAATTGTAGAAACCTGCTTCATTCCATAATAAACTCCAGGCCATTCCCAAAGTTGCATATAGCTACACCTGTTGCCATTGCATATTATCCCTTCTCTCTGTAACGTCCTTCCTCACTCTCAGCCCCACGCTATTTCACTGGGTTAACTCATCCTCTAGGGAGCAATTCATATCTTTATGAATGTTTTCCTTATCCTCCTCTCACAAAAACTAAATTTACCTTTCTCTCTCTCAGCTGTATACCCCCTTAATAGCTTGTGTGTACCGTTACTCTAGTCTTTATTACATTTTAGTACATTTGTGTTCATTGCTGTGTCTCAAGGACAGACTATGGCATGTTTGAGAGCAGACATTATGCCAGATCTATCCCTGCATCAATCATTATCATCATTGTGTAAATACTTGTCATTTATTCTGGCTCCCCATGAGATAGACTCTTTAATGAATTTAAAAACTCATTTAAAAATTCTTAGTGTAACCATGTGAATTTGGTTTCTTATAGAGATGAGAAAATTGCTCATAGACAAGTTAAGTAAATTGCCCAAGGTCACAAAACTAGGCAGTGGCCATAATTCAGATCCAGGTCTATACATCTCCAAATCTTGGGTTCTTAATTGCAATTCAATACAGTATCTAAGGCCTTGTCAGCCAGAATCACACCCTTCCACAGTGTTAAGCAGGACATGATCAGTAAGAAGTGTCTGTATGCTGAATAATTGGTTCCAAGTTGGGTGATCCATATCTTAAATCATGGGCTTGTTTTCTTAACAGGTTATCATAATGTCAATAAAATCTACTTTTTGGGGGGGTTGAGGTTTGTGAAAATATTTGGGTTTCGAGGAAACTTTCAATAAGGAAAAATGTTTTACATGACATTATTAAATGACAATTAATAACAACTAGATTTTGAAATGAAGTTTAGTATGAATTATAATTTATTTAAATAAAGCTAGTTTGAGATTGGAGCCCTGGTGGCACAATGGTTAAGCCCTTGGCTGCTAACTGAAAGGTCCACAGTTCTAGCTCACCAGCTGCCCTGTGAGAGAAAGGTGCGGCGGTCTGCCTCTGTAAAGATTTGTAGCATTGGAAACCTATGGGACAGTTCTACTCTGTCCTATGGGGTTGCTGAGTCGGAATTGACTTGATGGCTATGGGTTTAGTTTGATATTAGTGAGGAAATCGATAAAGTAAAAATAAGTTAATTCATTCTTAAGAAACTAGTTCTATGACAGGAATTCAACATTGAAAGTTACTTCACGTAAAGACCTAGGAATCTCTTTATCCAGAATCAACTGAGAGTATCAATATGGAGTCAAAGAGATTAGAAATAAGACCCTTTTAGAGCAAGAGTACTGAAAATGGAATCTCAAAGAAAATGGGAAAAGAAGCATCTGTGTGCTATAGGGTAGGCTCCTGAGCTGAGATTTCAGGCATAGAGTCCAAACTAAACCTCTTGACTCCTCGGTAGCTGTGTGACTAAGGCAAGCCACTTCCCTTCTCTGGGTCTAGTTTGTTCATCTGTAAAATGACGTGCAGTTGAGAAGGAAGTTACTCTCCAAAACTTGTTGCCAAAGAATTGACTCATGGAGACCCCGTGTGTGTCAGAACAGAACTGTGCTCCATTAGGTGTTCAGTGGCTGATTTTTCAGAAATAGATTGCCAGGCCTTTCACTTTAGGTGCCTCTGGGTGGACTTGAACTTCCAACCTTTTGGTTAGCAGTTGAGCAAGTCTGTTGGCACCACCCAGGGACTCTTAGCTGCTCTAGAGTTCCAATTAACTACAGTCTTAATTCTAACTTCTCTTTTTAATTTTGAATAGATCCACTAGGTGGCAGCAAGAATTAAATAATATCTACAGTCTACCGATTTTCAAAAGGGCTTTTTTGCAAGCGTTAGAAATATTTTGGAGAAGAATACTACTGCCACTACTACCACAACAATAAGAACCATTAAAGAACAACAACTAAAGCACAATAACTAAAACTAAAATAACTTCTAACTTACTAGTCAGCACATTGCCACGTCAGCCCGATATCTAGTGATTAGCAAGAACTTGTTTAACCGATTTCTCCATTAACTACGCTGTCACAGTATCTAAGATTAAATGTCTTCATTCTGTATTTATTTGACTTTACGATGGTGTTTTTCTCAAGCGAAAAATGCATTTGGAAGTTCTAATAATGGAAACCATTGTATTACACAATAAACACTTCTCTGATTAGCAGAACATGCATCAATCCAATATTCCTCATTGAGTCAAGAGCATGCAGCCAGCCAGGGACTGCTCAACAGGTGTAGTGAGATGCTCCTGTCATTTTATTCATTGAATCAACAGCAGTATATTGAGTATGAAATAAGGCAAAATAGATTTATGGACACCATCCTTACCTCATGTGCTTACCTCAGGAGAGGCACGAAAATGATATTTCCAGAAAAGGCATTCAGCATACATAGCATTGGGTATCCTGGTAAATTGAGTATCCTTTTGAGTGAAATCCACAGATCTAAAATACACGAGTTTTTGAAGAAATGGAGGAAAATAAATTGACTGAGCACCACAAAAATGTCAGGCAGTATACTCAGTTCTTAAACATATAAGTTACCTCTTAAATGTCACACCAAACCTCTGAGGTAGACGTTATTATCCCTACTTAGGGACAAGAAAACTGAGGCTATGAGAAATTAAATCAGCATTCCAAGTTTAAAAAACCTTACTTCTTCAGATTAGCAGGTTTAGGACCTGCTAATCTGAAGAAGTAAGGGTAAAACGATCTGAAGTCTATCTGACTCCAAAGGCAGTTCTATCTCAGAATACACGAAACAATTGTGTTGTTGTCAGGTGCCATCAAGTTGGTTCTAACTCAGCAACTCCATGTGCAATGGAATGAAACATTGCCCAGTCCTGAGCCATCCTCACAAGCATTGTTACGCTTAAGCCCATTGTTGCAGCTTCTGTGTCAATCTTTCTCATTGAGGGTCTTCCTCTTTCTCGCTGACCCTCTAGTTTACCAAGCATGATGCCCTTCTCCAGGGGCTGGTCCCTCCTGATAACATGTATAAATAAGGTGTGTGAGACACAGTCTTGCTACCCTTGCTTCTGGGAAGTATTCTGGCTGTACTTCTTTCAAGACAGATTTGTTCATTCTTGGAACAATACCAAACCCAAACCCAAACCCATAGCCTTCGAGTTGATTCTGACTCATAGCAACCCCTTAGGACAGAGTGGAACTACCCCATAGGGTTTCCAAGGAGTGACAGGAGGATTCAAAATACTGACCTTTTGTTTAACAACTGATTTCTTAACCACTGCACTACCAGGGCTCTGAAACAATACTAACAAATGAAAAATATTAGACACCCCAGGGGTTGGTCCTGAACCTCCTTCTCTTTTTTCTCTTTCTCCCTAGGTGATTTCAACTAATCCCATGACTTATATATTGACTTCTCAGAACTCCAGGCACATATATACAACTGCCTGCCTAATATTTCCACTTGGATGTTTAATTTTTTACATTTAACACAGCCAAGAAGAACTCAATTTCCCTCCCCTGAACTTAATACATCCCAAGTCTTTGACATCTCACTAAGTGAAACCAACATTCCCATCATTGTTTATTCCCAAAATTTAGGAGTCATAATTAATTTTTCCGTTTTCATCAGACTGTACACCCATCTGTCAGAAATGCTTTTACTCTACCTCCAAAACATATTATTGAAGTTTCCATTTCTTTCTTTCTTCACCACTACCACTGATGTCTAAGAAAGCATTATCTCTTGTAGGGATAATCTCAAACTTGACCCTTTATTTCTCTGTTTGCCCCTATAATCCATGCTCCATATGCAACCAGAGTAGTTGTTTAAAATATAATAGATACCATGTCATTCTCTTGCTTAAAACCCTCTGAAAGATTTTCATTGTCCTTAAATAAAATCGAAATTTCATAACATGATCTATGAGCTCCTTTATTATCTAGTAGCTGCCTGCTCTCTGCCTTCTTATCACTTACACATTCACCCGCCATGCTCCAGCAATAATGAATCCCCACAGCATTTTATATCCTTCCACAAACGCAGGCTAATCACTCCTACCTTAGAACTTTGCTTTAGTTCTTCCCTTTGCCTTGAATGCTCTTCCTCCAAAACTACCCACTGGTGACCCTTCTTATCATTCAGGTCCAAGCTCATTGAAGTCTTCATTGCCCATACCATCTATAGTACCAGTTGTTGCTTTCTATCCTATTAGCCTAATTTGTTCCCATCTCAGCATCTTCCACTATCTGAATTAACTTGTTTGCTTATTTGTTTACTTGTTTGCTATCTTCTCCCACCAGAATGTGTCACTTAGGCTAGGGATATTTCACTTATCACCTCAGTGCCTGTACTTTATGCCTAGGAGAGTGGCTGGCACATCGCAAGTGCCCCATAGATGTTTGTTACCTGAGTAAATAAATGAAATATGGACATGATTAAATATTTATTTAAAGATTCAAAGGATATACCAACATCCCACTTAGAGACAGTATCATCATATTGACTTTGGGTCTCCAATGAATGGAGTCACTGAGAATAATTGTTTCACCTGTGAAAATTCTCACACTATAAGCAAGTAGCGTTTTGGTTTTTTTTTTGCCTTGAGTAAACTCTTCTCTCTCAATAATCATTTTAACAACAAAATCAAGTTTTACAGGACCCTTATGATCAAGGTCAAGCCAAACCAGGTGCTGTTGAGTCAATCCAACTCATGGCGACCCCATGTGTGTCAGAGTAGGACAGTGCTCTGTAGATTTTTCGGTGGCTGATTTTTCAGAAGTAGACCATCAGGCCTTTCTTCCAAGGTACCTCTAGGTGAGTTCAAATCTCCAACCTTTTGGTTAGCAGCCAAGTGTGTTAACCATTACACCACCTAGGAACATGATTAGGACACATATTGCTGTTTTTCTCTATTATTATTATTATTATTATAGAACAAGCATGTGATGGAAATAGGACATCAGCTCTAGCAGTGCCAGAGATTGTCTATTTAACTGCTTTATTAACTTACTCTCTGTTTCCTATTGCTATGAGAACAAATTAGCACAATCTTAGTTACTTAAAACAACACAAACTTATTTTGTAGTTCTGGTAGTCAACAGTTCAAAATCAGTTTCACTAGGTAGAAGTCAATGTGTGAGCAGAGCTGGTCCCTTCTGGAGGCTTTAAAGGATGAATCCATTTCTTTGCCTTTTTTCAGCTTCTAGGGGCTGTCTGTATTCCTTTGTTTGTGGCCCCTTTCTAAACTTTCCACTCCAGGCTCTGCTTCCATCTTCACATTGCCTTCTCCTTTTACTCTGATGTCTCCTGTGTCCCTCTTATAAGGACCATTGTGATTACTTTAGGTCTACCCAAATTCAGAATTATCTCTCCATTTCAAGACCCTTAACTTAATCACATCTACAATGTCCTTTTTGCAATACAGGTTCCAGGCTTTAGGATGTGGATGCATTGGGGGTGGGAGTTTTATTCAGCCTACCACATTCCCCATGCTAGCTAGTGGTGGGAAGGAGATACCAGGAAAACACATTCACTACCTCAGTGACTTGCCTTTACACACCAGCCTGTCTGTATATGCAGTTCAAATCTGTTTCAGCAAAACCAGAGAACACAGTCCAGCATGGGCCTTTGGAATTACCCACAGATAACTGATGCTGAAAATGCTTATAATCACTGTCATCGAGTCGATCCCGGCTCCTCGTGACCCTATAGGACAGAGTAGAACTGCCTCATAGGATTTCCAAGGCTGTAAATCTTTACAGAAGCAGACTGCCACACCTTTCTCCTGCAGAGCAGCTGGTGGGTTCAAATCACTGATCTTTTGGTTAGCAGCAGAGTGCTTTAACCACTGAGCCACCAAGTTTCCTTGAAAATGCTTATAGCCACTATATATTGTTAATAAACAGGACTACAAGGTATTTAACACAGATACTTAAGACTAAGTGCTAATACATTTCCTTTATGTCTCTTTTTTAATTTGGGCTTTTTATTTAACAACCTCACTGACATCCTATGGACTTCCTGTTTTGTTTTTTTTTTTAAGTATAAAACTTTTTATAAATTTGAAAAGCCCTTGCCTTGTATAGATACAACCTAAATGAATTAACTTGAAAGAGGATTGATGCTGAGTTTTATGAAACCAACTCCTAGATGCTAGTTACGGAAAATAAACAATGATATTGGCAAGCAATAAAATACCTTATGAAGAGCCCAATAACATCTATAAATAATTTAGAAATTCACTTAGGATGGAAACAGAATGGAGCAGGAGTTGAATTTATCAGCACGGCTGTAACATGATGGCTTTACTTCCCTTCACTTCCGACCTCTCAATTATGAAGGCTCCTCAGAAGAGGGCTTGGAGTAGAGCATCATTTCCAAAGAGCTGCTCTCAATATGTCTAGCAACACAGCACTTCCATTGCACTTTCATCTCATCACATCCCTGAAAGCAGAACATACTTAGAAGTCCAAAGTGGTTCTGTAAGAGTAATAGTTTAGTAATTGTCTGCAATCAAAGTCAATTTGCCTCTCATGGCCCATTTTAAAAGGCCACTCCAAGAGAGTGTCAATCCGTTTCTTTTTTGTAAAGAGATCAAAATATATGATACATTAGGAGAGATGATCATTTTGCTATGAAGCAATATTTTCGAAATTGTGCTTGGAAGAATACAAAGTCACTCAGTAAGAAGAAGAAAAAAAAAGTCCTGTCGCAAACGTTGTTGGGGAATGTGGCATTCCGTGCTCCCTTTCAAGAGATTAAAACAGCAGACCAACATATTAAAGCCTCTGAGAAATTCTGCTAATAAGGAAGCATTCTTAACTTTGTTTAAGCCAGCACAGTTGACCACTGACTCCATTATCTGCACGTTGCTTACCCTTTCCAAAAGAGTGTTCTGCAGCACACAGTTTATGAAACACTATTCTAAAGTGTTTTTTAAATGAGTTGGCTCAAGTATTGCAGGGTTGGTAACACTGAAACCAATGTTTCCTAAAAGTGAAGGAATGGGACTCAAGAATAGTGATTGAAAAATTCAGAAACTAAAAAAAGTTTATAGAGCAAACCCTGGACCAGATAAGATGCTAAAGAATTCATTAGATACTCCTAGAGGGCAAGAATATTATCTTTTCAATTTTTTAAATTCTCAAAATACATCTCCTAATTCCATTAAAACTAAAGACAAGATTTTTACACCAAAATTCCCTGGAGGTACGATTTTACAATGGTTTCAAGTTATACCCAGTGTGGAATCTTTAGTTTTCTACAGACTACACTTGGGTATTTGATGGAAAACTAGATATACTTTCTTAAAATTTTAGTGCATAGAGGACGAAAGTACAATCTCTGGCATTAGAGTCCCTGGGTCATTATCAATGTGTCCTTGGATAAATTAAACTGTTCATATGCTCATGATTTATGTAGAAACTGGGAATACTAATCATTTTGGATGATTGTGAGAATTAAAGGAGATGACCCATATAAAGTACACCTGGAATGCTGTGAGTAATAAACAAATGTTAGATTATTTCATTTAGCTCAGGCAAACAACCTACTGTGTTGTGGTTGTTAGTTGAGGTCACGTTGGGTCCAACCAATAGCAACCACAAGTACAATTGAACGAGACATTGCCAAGTCCTATGCCGTCTTCGTGATCATTGGTATGCTCGAGTCCATTATTGCAGCCATCCTATATTTTGAGTGTCTTCTAACCAAGGGTCCTCATCTTCCAGCACTATATCGGACAATATTCTGTTGTGATTCATAGGATTTTCAAAGGCAGTAACCAGGCCTTTCTTTCTAGTCTGTCTCCATCTGGACGCATCACTGAAACATGTCAACCACAGATGACCCTACTGGTATTTGAATTACTGCTTGCGTAGTTTCCAGCATCATAGCAACATGCAAGCCACCACAGTACTACAAATTGACAGACAGGTGGTAGAAACCCTGTGTGGAGTTCTCATTCTGTCTACCTTTGACTATACGGATCCATAAGACCAAAAGAACATGCCCACTAAAAGTCTGCTTTGCCAACCTCTTAAATCACACTGAGTACTTGGGAACCCAGAATTACTGTCCAAAAGAAATAATTGCTAAAGTGCATTTCATGGAATACTAGTCCCACAAGATAATCCTAGAATAAAGGAGTCCATGACCACATAAATTTAGAAAACACGCACACTGTATCTACTTTCTTAGAGTCATACTGAAAATAAGTCAACTTATCCTTGTCTAACCCAATTTTTCAAGACATATTTGAATATAAAACTGCCTTTTTCTTCTCCAGCAATGATGGTTAATATCTAAAAGAACTAAAGTGGATAGATAGTACTTTGGAAAAGGTGGTGTGGTAGAAAGAACACTAATTTTAAAGTATGATGAAATTACATGCAATTGTTGGTTCTTGTACTTGCTAACTTGACTTTTTACAAATTGCTTAACCTCTCTGAGCTTTAACTTACATTGAGGCCTCTGAGGGGGTTCATGGTAAATAGTACCCTTTTTCCTACCCAGGTTTTGAAGAAGTTGAAACCACAAATTAAATACAAATATGGAGGAGCCCTGATGGCACAGTGTTTAAAGCATTCAACTGCTAACCCAAAGGTCAGCCGTTTGAACCCACCACCCACTTCATGGCAGAAAAAATGTGGTAGTCTGCTTCTGTAAAGTTTTACAGCCTTGGAAACACTATGGGACAGTTGTACTCTGTCCTATAGAGTTGGTAAGAGTCAGAATCAACTCAGTGGCAATGGATTTTTTTTTTTTTTTGGATGGAGGCTGAGGGTATCATGTTTGGTTAAGAAGAGAGTCAGCAAGGATGAAGAAGATCCTTGGTGAGATGGATTGGCACAATGACCGCAATGATGGACTTGAACATGCCAACGATTCTGAGGCTGACACAGAGCTGAACAACATTTAGTTTTGTTGTACATAAGGCTGCTGAGTCAGTGTCAACTTGATGGCAGCTTTCTATCTACTGTGACCTTTATTACTAACAGAGGTAGGTCAAAGAACACGGCTGAAGTTATCTTTATCCTAGTAAACATGATAATATAGAGGCAATCCTCGCTAAAGATGGAGAACGAAAGCTGTGGAGATCAAGCCCAGATACGTACTAATCATATAAGTCTCACTCTTTCTCTGAGGTCTGGGAATGAAAGGGGTAGAAAGAAGCCAGAAGTATCACACTAATAAAATACCCTCCAATTAAAGGAAATATCCCTTCCCAACAATGCAATCGTGTCTCTGAAAAATGAAGATATAATATATAAATGCCTAATTCATATGGCTGCTCGAATGATTGAAAAAATGTATGTAATATGCTTATCCCTATTACAGTAATTAATCTTCATGGCTAACCCATTATATCTGTCTCATTAAAGAATTTACTTTCTACTTTCTAGACTCAGATTATAATCAGTAGTTTTAATCTCTAATTGGGCTTTTCCCCAAGAAACACATTCTCACAAGGTAGAGTATAACACGAGCAAGTCCAAATGTTTCTTCTAATCTTCCTGAGGCCTGAAGGGAGAAAGAAGAGAAAATTCCTCATCAAGATTGAAAATAAGGTGCTAAAATCAACACAGGAAGGGTTTAGCATGTACTGATGACAGAGAAGGGGTATGATGGAATAAAAGGGACAGTTCGTTGCTCACCTAAGAATATGGGTCCATCCTCATCTGCTTGTAGGAGAAATTGTATGTCAAATAGGAAATCTCAGAGGTGAAATAAAATTGTCAGTGACCAAATTCATACTCTGTTGCTTTAGACCATTTTCCAGAAAACAAATCATCTTTATTTATTTATTTTAGCATGACCAGCTATGTGTAGTGCTTATTCTTATATATATATATGTATCTATATATAAACAGAACCCAAGATTTGAGGGATTGGTATGCCCATACAGAAGTAATCCATGAATCTCTTTAAAATAATCATTAAAAGCCAAATGTATTAATTTCCTATCACAGCATAACAAATCGCCACAGATTTAGCAGCTTAAAACTACACATTTATTAAAATATCACCTCAGTTCTTTACGTCAGAAGTCAGGTAGGCTCAGCTGGTTTCTCTGCTTCAGGTCTTACAAGGACAAAATCAAGCTGTCTGCAGGGTTGCGTTCCTTCTGGAGGCTCTAGAGGACAAACTGCTTCCAGGGTCATTTACGTTGTTGGCAGAATTCAGTTCCATACAGTTGTAGGACTGAGGCCCCTGTTTCCTTGTGGCTGTTTGCTGGGAGTTGTTTTCAGCTTCTAGAGAGCGCCACGTTCCTTATCATGGCCCCATAGAGCTTCAAAGCCAGAACAGGTGAGTTGAGTCTCTCTCATGCTTCCAATCTCCCCTCCTTCTTCCGTCGCATTTCTTTCTCACTGATTCTTCTGTCTTTCCCTTCTGCTTTTAAAGAACCCTGTGCTACATTGGGCTCACCTGGCTAATCCAGAATAATCTCTGTATTTTAAAATCAAATGATTAGCAATCTTAATTCCTTTTGCTATCTAGTGAAAAGTATTCACAGTTATAACATCAGAGGGTGAAGATCATGGTGGCCAAAACCCTACCTATTGCACTAATTTCATTTTATATTGAAAAAGATAGGACTTGAACTTAAGCACACACTGCTATACTCTGATCAGTTTGCTTTGGCCATTTCATTTAAAGCATAGAGACCATTGGGAGATGTCTCAGGCTGAGTCCTCTAAAGGGGCAAAACCAGCGAAGCATATATATATATACGTGTGTGTGTATATATACACACAAACACACACATATATAAACATATGTATATAAATTTTCATTGCCATTGAGTCTACAGATTTATTTCAAGGAAATGGCTCATTCAATAGTGGAGGCTGGCAAGTCTCAAGTCCATGTGGCAGGTGTCTGGCTGGAGGCTTCTCCTTAATCACACTGTTGCAGGGGCTGACAAACCCAAAATTGGCAGGTCAG
This sequence comes from Elephas maximus indicus, assembly GCF_024166365.1. Classification (NCBI taxonomy): domain Eukaryota; kingdom Metazoa; phylum Chordata; class Mammalia; order Proboscidea; family Elephantidae; genus Elephas; species Elephas maximus. The sequence goes on from NC_064825.1 coordinate 84,522,949, forward strand.
GTGGCAGGTTGCTGGCTCATGGGGCTGCGGGTGCTGGAGAATCTCAAAATCTCCAGGTCAGGTGGCAGTCTGGTGGCTCAATGTTCCAAGAACAAGAGGTCAGATGATGATGAGTTGGATGTAGGACTGAGAGTGAGAGAGCTTTGCCAGAACATCCATATGTGTTGGATACAGGCCACAATTCCGAGAAAACTCCCCTTCCATCAGATCACAAAATGGAGAATGATTACATAATACTAAGAATCATTGCCTAGTTAAGCTGACACATAACATTAACCATCACAGGGGACAATCCATTGACTAAAGAAAAAAGACTTTTTACAATGTGGTATAAGTGTGCCTTTATTAGCCAAAAAGAAATCGAAGAAAAACATCTCGTTACAAAGTAGCAGTTGCTTAGGGTAGCCTCAGTTCCTATGATGGGCTTGTCCTGGGGATTTCTTCCCAGATGCCTTCCCTCCCCACTCTATTTAATCTGAGCTTTCAAAGCACTTACTAGCTTCCTGGTACAGGGAGTTAATTTTTCAGCTGTAAGGCTATTCTAGGATCACGGTGGTTAAGTGACCAGCTACTAACCAAAAGGTCAATGGTTCGAACCTACCACCTTCTCCTTGGGAGAAAGATGTGGCGGTCTGCTTCTGAAAAGATTTATAGCCTTGGAAGCCCTATGGGGCAGGTCCACCCTGTCTTTTAGGGTTGCTGTGAGTCGGAATCAACTGAAAGGAAATGGGTTTGGTTTTTGGTTTTGGAGCCCACTCTAACACACCGATTTGCAAGTGAACAGGCATTATCTGCCTTGAATGTCTTTGAACCCTCATGAGCAAATGTTCCCCCCAAATGTGAAGGGAATATGCAATGAATGGGAATCAATGAAGAGGCAACGTAAAAGTGTAAACTCAATGACCTCTAAGCAATGACGGGAAAAACAAAACAAAACAACTGTCCACTTGAATCCAGGGAAGTTAATAGGGAGAACTGTCCTGGATGACTTACTATATGATCTCAGACAAATCATTCTAATTTTTGATACTTTTTTTTTTTTATTTCTAATGAGAAGTTGAGATTCTAAAGTTCTTTTCCGACTTTATCTCTTTATGATTCTGTTTTCTCAATAGCCATTTTAGAGTACACATTCACACACTATTAACCAAGTACTTCTCTACACAGTGATTCTGCTTGGCCTGTGAGGGAAATGGAAACCCTGGTGGTGTAGTGGTTAAGTGCTACGGCTGCTAACCAAGAGGTTGGCAGCTCAAATCCGCAAGGCGCTCCTTGGAAACTCTATCGGGCAGCTCTAACCTGTCCTATAGGGTTTCTATGAGTCAGAACCGACTTGGCAGCAGTGGGTTTGGTTTTTTGGGTTTATGAGGGAAATGAAGATATTGTGCCAATGCAAAGGATCTCAAGTTGAAAAGGAGAGGAAAAAAAAAAAAGGGGGGGGGAATGAGACACATCCTCAATGACTGCAATACAAAGAAATATTTATAGTAAAACTGTAACGAGGGGATAATCTTGAGGAAGTTATGCAAATAACTGTATACAAATTAGGTGCTTCCCACCCAAATCCAACAGAATGTCATCTAAGGAAAAGCATCAGTGCAGGAACAGTTGTGAATGGAGAGAAAGAAAGCTTATTTCATCACAGGGAGTTTCTGGAGCTCGCTAAAAAGATTTGACTTTCCACACCCCCTTTGGAGATTCAATATACTCTTGTAGACTGACGGATCTACTGTGCTGACTGAACCATTCCGTGCTGGTTTGCTTACCCAACTTATGGACCTTAAAATAGGCCTCAGAGCAGCAGCTGTAAATTGATTTTGTAATTAGGCAGGCCCTGTGGTTGCAGGACATCAGAGGCAATGACATGTGCCTAATGAATATTCTCTATATACATAGTTAAAAATATTAACTAAGATGAATGAGCCTAGTCATACTGCAAATTCTGAACTGAATACTCGAAAGCAAAGACCAACAAAGATTCTGTGATATTCACACAGAAAAACAATCCTTTTCTAGTTCCTCCTTGATGAAAGAAAAGCATTCTCTTGCCATGCTCCAAAGCACCAGAAGAAGGCAGAAGATACACATGGCTGAGGAGTATCCAACTAGCTTTGGATTCTGTTATACAAAACAGACTTTTAGACAAGCACTTACTTATGTTTTGCTGAACGTGAATCTTGTGTTTCAGTTTTCGTTCAGAATTTTTTTCGAATAAATAATAAAAACATGTTAGAGGATTCTTTTTTTCTTTTTACTCTGTAGATAATTCTAAATACTGATGATTCTATATATTAAGAAATATTATATAGAGATGATATAGAGATATGATACTATATATAGATGGTAAAGAGATGGAAACCCTGGTGGCATAGTGGTTAAGAGGTACGGCTGCTAATCAAAAAGTCGGCAGTTTGAATCCATCAGACACTCCTCGGAAACTATATGGGGCAGTTCTACTCTGTCCTATAGAGTTGCATGAGTCGGAATTGACTCGATGGCAATAGGTTATAGAGAGATGATTCTTCAGTCATAAAATAAAAATATCAAACATTTGTTAATTGATTACGTGTGCAGTAAATTTTTTCAAGTTCTTTACAAGCATGATGTGGTAGGTAGAACACTAAAATGGCCTTCAAGGTTTCCCAGCCCCTGGTGTAGATGCCCTGCATAATCCCAGGATCTGTGAGTTTGCTGGATTTTACTCCAGTGATTTGTTGTTGTCGTTAGCCGCCCTCACTTTGGCTCTGATTCATCTTGACATTATGTACATCAGAATGAAAGGTTGCCTGGTCCTGAGCCACCTTCATGATCATTTGGTATGTTTGAGGTTATTGTAACTCTTGTGTCAATCTATCTCATTGAGGGTTTCTCTCATTTTTGTCAACCCCCTACTTTAGCAAACATGATGTCCTTTCTGGCGATTGATCTTCCCTGATGACATGCCAGTGAGCTGAAGTCTTGCCATCCTTGCTTCTAAGGAGTATTCTGGTTGTATTTGTTCTGTTGTTGTTGTTGTAAGGTACAGTTGAGTCGGTTCTGACTTATAGCGACCCTATGAACAACAGAAGGAAACACTGCCTGGTCCTGTTCCATCCTCAAAATTGTTGCTATGTTTGAGCCTATTGTGGAAGCCACTGTGTCAGTCCATCTCATTGAGAGTCTTCCTCTTTTTTGCTGACCCTCTACTTTACCAAGCACGATGTCCTTCTCTAGGGACTGGACCTTCCTGATAATATGTCCAAATATGGGAAATGAAGTTTCTCCATTTTCACTTCTAAGGAACATTCTGGCTGTACTTCTTTCAAGACAATTTGTTTTTTCTTCTGGCAGTCCATGGTGTATTCTTCTATAACACCATAATTCAAAGGCATTGATTCTTCTTCAGTCTTCCTTATTCATTGTCCAGCTTTCTCATGCATATGAGGCATTTGAAAATACCATAGCTTGGGTTAGGCACACCTTAGTCCATCTTTGCTTTCCCACAGTTTAAAGAAGTCTTTTGCAGCAGATTTTCCCAATGCAATACATCATTTGTTTTCTTGACTGCTGCTTCCATGGGTGTTCGTTGTGGATCCAAATAAAATGAAATCCTTGACAATTTCAATCTTTTTTCCGTTTATCATGATGTTGTATGCTGGCCCATTTGTGAGAATTTTTTTCTTTATGTTGATGTGTAATCCTTAATGAAGGCTATGATATTTGATCTTCAACAGTAAAAGCTTCAAGTCCTCTTCACTTTCAGCAAGCAAGTTTGTGTTATCTGCATATTGCAAGTTGTTAATGAGTCTTTCTATAATCCTGATGCCATGTCCTTATTCATACAGTTCAGCTTCTTGGATATTTTGCTCAGCATACAGATTGAATAAGTGTAGTGAAAGGACAGAACCTTGAAGCACACCTTTCCTGAGTTTAAACCACTCAGTAACCCCTCGTTCTCTTCTAATGACTGCCTCTTGGTCTATGTACAGGTTCTGCACGAGTACAATTAAATATTCTGGAATTCCCATTCTTAGAAATATTATCCATAATTCGTTATGATCCATGAAGTTGAATGCCTTTGCATAACTGTATTTCTTCTAGGATTGATTTATTCGTTCTTCTGGATGTCTGTGGTATATTCAATATTCTTTGCCAACACAGCAACTTCACAATTTCTGTGATTAGGTTATGTTATATGGCACAAGTGGCCTTAAGACAGGATGATTTTCTAGGTGGGTTTGAAGAAATCACATGAACTCTTTAAAAACCAACTGGTTACAGAAAAAGAAGTAACAGATTTGAAGCACAAGCAGTATTTGAAATGCTTTTGGTGCTTTGAAGGTGCAAAAGTATCCCTCAGCTGATAGCCAGCAAGCAAACAGGGAATTCAGCTTACAACCTCAAGGGACTGGATTTTGCAACAAGAATGAGTTTGTACATTTTTGTTTGTTCTTCAGAGTCTTCAGAAGAGAACTCAATCTGGTCTGCGTTTTGATTTCAGTCCTCTGAGAGCCAGAGCAGAGAACAATGTTATGGCTTGCCATTCCGTGGTGTTAAGATGTGACTATGAAATAACAAATGGTATTGTTTCCAGATTTTTTTCTCATAATTTGTTATACAGCAATAGAAAACTAATACACAAGAATTCATTTAATTCTTATAACAACAATATGAAGCAGCAACTATTATCCTTATTTTAAAAATGAGACACCTAAGAGACAGAAAGGTATGGTAACTTGTTCAAGATGGCACAGGTAGTAAATGGAGAAGCCAAGATTCAAAACTTGGCAAGATGACTCCTGTGTCCTTAACACTAAACTTGTTCACTTCTAAAACAAAATTCCACTAAACTCAGAGCAAAATATTTAAAAGTCATCAGACCACAAGGCAAAATTCACCAAGATAGCCATTAACAGAAAGACTTCTTACTCAATTTTAAAACTCATTCTTAATATATTTAAGACTTAGAGGATGTAGTAGAAAGTAACTGGCATGTACTAAGGGGCAAACAGACTTGGCATCAGGTGATTTGTCCTCCTTCATTTACTGAATCAGTTTGGGCAAGTCATTTAACCTCTTAAGCTAGGAATATCTCATTCAAAATCATATTAAGAAATATACCTTCCAGCTTCCAAGATGTTATCGCAAGATGGAATGGGAGGATGCAGGGGCAGATTAACCACTAAGCAAGGTAAACTTCGGTGCTCTTGTGCTTGCTTACTAATTCATAGTGAATAATTTCACATGGGTTTAACCACATCTTTGATCACTATATTGTCCATTATAGATTAGTAAGTAAGTACAAGTAAGTCCGTGCTTACCTTGCTTATTGGATAATCTACCCCTGGAAAACTCCTCTCCTAAGTAGGAGACCTTAGGTTCCTCTTACTGTACCAGCCACATGGGAGAAGACAGGCCCAAAGTATGACCCCCAAAAAGGAAATGTCAAAAGGAAGAACCCAATAGGCCATTGTTCATGGTCACACAATATTTTTTATCTTTTCCTTTATCAAGTCTATTAAAGATTTAATCTTCTAGCATCATGAAATAATTTTAGTACGCCTTCTTGTCTTTGATATGAGTGGTTAGGATTTTAATATACATTAGAGTACAGTTAAAAGTTATGCACTTCTAAAATAATAATACTGTGATTTAAATAGGTGAGTTCCCCTCATGCTCCATATATTGTGCTGACCATTTTACACATGTTATTTTATATAAGCCTTACAGAAGCCTCAGATATTGTGGCCATCTGCAATTTTTTGAATCCTAATATCCTTTCATTCTTACCTCATCTCTCTTAGCAAGCCATCCCTTTTCCACTGTAATTAACTTCTTGTGGATTGACAGGAGAGGTGAAGCATGTGGCCAGTCTGAACTAATCAAACAAAGGGAATAACAATGGGATTTTCCCTGGACCTTCTCAGAAAGTTTTCTATTTTCATCTGTGCCTGAACTGGAAAGCCTATAGTCTTTGGAATAACTGGTTTTGGTACCTTTAGAGAAGTAACTGCTAAAGTTGGACACCAAAAAATCCTGAAGTAGAACAATAAAATAGTGAGAGAAACTGGATGCAGGTGGTGTTGCTTTAACCCTAGATCAAGGTTCATCTGAAGTCAAATTCTATCTTTAATCGGTTCAAATATGTAAAATTAAAAATAATTATTTTCAGCTTAAGGCAGTTTAGGCCAGGTTTTCTAGCATTTTTAATAGAAACCTCATTGTTACACTTCATTTTACACATGGAGCCCTAAATTTTAGAGAAGTCATTTAACCCAAAGCAATACCATTACCAAATGATAAAAATGTTAAGCTCTGTATCCAAATATTTGGAGAGCTTGGGTGTAAAATTTCTTATATATGAGCTGCAGACAATTTACTATCACTTGGTTAAGAGAACTCATTAAAAGAAACACATCTTGAAGAATGTTGTCCTGGCATCTGCCCTTGCTGTTTTTCACCCAGGAAGTTCATGGGAAGGTAGAAGAATTCCATCCTAAATCTGACCAACTGTACAGTCTACATCCCACTGTATTTTCCCACTGGTATTTTCTTATGTAGGAGAACTACAAAGGGTAACATTCTGTCTGTTATGGAGAACCTGATGATTTTACAGTGAAGTCAAGATAAAAACAGATGAAATATGGGGATAAAAAGGTTAGACGTGTTGTATATTAAGGTATGTGGGCCTGAAATACATAGCACATGCTAGGAAAAAAGTGTGAGAGCTGCTTTCAGGAACACTTGACATAGATCCTCTTCTTAAGTCATTGCAATGGGACTTGGAGTTATGGAAGAACCTGGGACTTGGTCATAGATAGCTGAAAGAACATGGCTGTAGATATTTGGAGTATATACGTATACATATATTCCTAATTTTTTTTTTCCAAAATATGTTTCTTGCAGCACTACTACCAGAAATGACCTGTGAACATTTTCTTGGCTGTGAAAAAGAGAGACTGACTCTGGTTAAGGAGAACATGATTGTATTAGAAAGATAATAAAAAAAAATAGTTAACTCAAAAGTTGACAATAGGCTAAGATTCTGCCTTGGTTAATAGAAAGGATTCAAGAGCAGCTGGAAACATGGTCAAGTTATAAGACAGCAACAGCCTATTTAGGGAGGAGCTACTACCTGCCTCTGATCACTAACTACCACTGGGACCAGTGTACTGGTCATCAGATGCTGTCATCACTGTAGAAGTGAATTCTGAACTTCCCCATCACTTTCTTTTATCACTGGTTCCAGATTTAAAATCCCTCATTTTAGATTTCCATTGGCCAAGTTCAGGTCCCTTCATCAAACTATAGTTACCAGAATTCAAGGAACAAAAATACTTGGTCTGTTGGGCTTCCATATTGTAGGGGCAGAGCCTTGACCCACAGAAACACTCACCTCATAGCATAAAATTATAAACATAAGCAAATTAATAAGCATCAAAGATCTGTTCCATCCCACAAAATAGTAAAAAAAAATTAGAAAACAAGGAGAAAGTACTATATACTAAAATTTCCTCTTGGAGAATCATAATTCTCTCTAAATATTAGGGTTTGAGACTTCTTGCAAAACAAACAAAAACAAAAAATCTGTTAACTTTACATTTCATCATTTCTTGAACTTATTTGACCACGGCATTTTTTAACTATAAACCAAAACCCAGTGCCATAGAGTCGATTCCGACTCATAGCGACCCTATAGGACAGAGTAGAACTGCACCATGGAGTTTCCAAGGAGCGCCTGGCGGATTCGAACTGCTGACCCTTTGGTTAGCAGCTGTAGCACTTAATCATTACGCCACCAGGGTTTCCTTTAGAATATATTAATTCCTCCGATAGTTCTCCTTAGATTATAATATGAGAGCTGTTGCCTTGAGCTTTCTCTAGACTTTTCATCACAATCCATGTCCTCTCCAGCCTTCTGAAAGCACATCTTGAGGAAACAAACTAGATGCATAAATTGAACAATCATTTTTTTTGCTTTCATTTACTATTATTTCTAAAACCAGAGTCCTTTGGAATGTATTCACAGGGCTTAAATTCTGGAAAGGAGTTTATAAAAAAAAAAAATAAATAATGAAACCCAAGGAACTTTTGGTTTTAAGTTGAGATGGCATATGAATTCCAGAGAGACATCAATGGACAAAAGTATAATGGTTAAGCATCACTGTGAGTAAATGGTGTCCTTGACCAGGGTTAAGTAGGACAGACTCCAACTGACAAGCACATTTTTTTTTAAATAATTTTTATTGAGCTTTAAGTGAACGTTTACAAATCGTCAGTCTGTCACATATAAGCTTATATACACCTTACTCCATACTCCCACTTACTCTCCCCCTAATGAGTCAGCCCTTCCAGTCTCTCCTTTCATGACCATTTTGCCAGTTTCTAACCCTCTCTACCCTCCTATCTCCCCTCCAGACAGGAGATGCCGACACAGTCTCAAGTGTCCACCTGATACAAGTAGCTCACTCTTTATCAGCATCTCTCTCTAACCCTTTGTCCAGTCCCTTCCATGTCTGATGAGTTGACAAGCACATTTTTGTGCTCCTTACTATATCATGATTATCTCAAGTCTAGTTTAGTAACTTGTGCATGTTTTTCTTTTCCATGGAACACTCCTCTTCCCTCTTCATCTAGCTGATTTCTTCTTTCTGGTACCACCTTAAACAACACTTTCTCACGGAAGCCCATTTGGGCCTCCCTTGCCCATCCCATTCCCACAGTCTAAATTAGGGGCCACCATTATGTGCTCCTATGATACTTTGTAAATTCTTTCCAACTTAACAAGTATCTCACCTTATGTGGTTACTCATTTAATTGTGTCTCTACAGGATAGACTATAAAAGAAAGAAAGAAAGCACTGGAGACATATATATATATATTTTATATATTCTTTTTTAGGATACATTTCAGGTCTATATGAAATTCAGCCACCACATAATAAGCTCTGTGAAGTAAGGTTCAAGTCTTTGTTCATCTGATGCATTGCCAGCCTTCGCTTAGAGTAGCAAGGCTTAGCACATATAAGTGGGTGCTCTCTCACCATCTCTTTTTGTAGATAGGTGAATACAAAGATAGGTAGGAAAGTAGGTAGGTAGGTAGATATAGATAGAAAGAGAGACAGAAAAAGTGTGTTGTGTGTGTGCATGTGTGAGAGAGAGAGAGGAACAAGTGGTGTAAGACTTAAGAGAGCACCTGGGATGCAAGTCCCCAGAGTGGTTGTAAAAGAGATTGACTGAAAGTAATACAATGACAAACCTACCACAAATCCAATCCTTAAGAATAGTTCAGAAAGGTACATTGTTTTTCTAAGAACTGAAAGAAGTGGGAATGCAGAATAAACTTGGGTTTAACTTTAACCTGATACACTACTCTGTTTGGCCAGATGAATCTGCAAAAATAGAAGGGATGAGAAAGGGACAGATGCCACTGTTTCAAGAGCAAAAATATGTGTTCATTCTGTTCTTTGTCTTTCCTCACCTTCCTCCACTTTTCTTCTAGTGTCTCTTTCCCAATTTTCCTATAGCCTAAACTAAAATAGAAAATGTTTTCTCTACCTCCTTGTCTCTTCTTAACAGATAAACACTGACCTCTCCTTTTCTCCTGTCTGGTTTAATAAATGGTTCTCACTCCTAACTGACCATTCAGATGATCTGGAAGGGTTTTTAAGATACAGATGCCAGGACCTCACTCATGGAACTTTTGTGTCAGCACGTTCTCAGGTGGGCCCAGGGCATGTGTAATTCAATTGCCCTTTCAGAATGAGGTCCTCTGGCTTTCTAATTCTTCAATATGATGGCTCCAGCATTAACTTCTTCAAGTGTGGAATTCTGAAGACTAAATAATTTATTTAACAAACATATATTGAGCATTTAGCATCTCCCTTGCCTTTGAGATTGTGTTAAGTGTTCCTTATCATAAAATTTATCAGCCTTGTATTATATTACCCAGGTAAATTAAGTTACCTCCAGCCTATTCTTCCCTCTTTCCACTTCTGCTTCCTCCCAGGGCTTGGAACTGGTTCATTCTGTTTTGAACCCCTGCTGAGAATTTGCATTTCCACCGTTGGATATACTGAATCATAATCCACAGTTTAACAAGATCCCCAGGTGATTCTTATGTATAATAAATTTTGCAAACCACTGCTCTACTGGTGATTCTCAGAACTGGTCTCTAACTGCCAGAATTAGAAGCACCTGAGGACTTGTTTGAAATGCAAATTATCAGCACGGGTTCAAACCTGAACTAACTCGTTTGGAGCCCTACTTCCACTTCTATCTCACCTAACACACAGACTAACTCCTTTAGGATAAGAGCTATTTCTTTTATTTCTATATCTCCATTATCTGCCACAGGGCTCAGCACACGGTATGCCCATAATGCATTTAGGTAAATAATGGTGGTTTTTCCAGCCTGAATTTTCAGGAAACATTAAGGTTCCCAAACTCTCACTCAACATCTCAGACTGGACTCATCCCTAGACCAATCTAAAGCAAAACAGACAAATTTCTGGCTATACTGCCCATGCCTGCCTGTATATATATATATATATATATATATATATATATATATATATACACACACACCTATATACATATATGCATATATATTCCTTTCATCTGAGCTGTTGATGGAGAGGATATGGAGGTAAGAGAAAGTTCCTTCTTTTTGTAGAAAAAAAAAAAGTGATACTAATGCCCAGGAGGGATCCAAGGTTCTATTTTTATCCCTTCCCTGAATTATCAATTTACTGCTAGGCTTTGTTTTGAAATTCAGGGCTCTGACAGAGCAGGCTCTGTCTTTCAGAACTGACTGTTCTCCAAAATGATTTAGAAAGTAGCTTTATTAAAATAAACACTTAGAATAAAAACAACTTCAGTGCTTCTAGAGATATTTCCTAGAAAGGAGTGTGAAAAACAAGTCAATTGCTTAAGGACCCTTTTATTACTTCTAATTAGATTTTGTTTTCTTTCTGTGTTATGGTGACTTTTTTAGCAGAGAGATAGGGCTTATTTAAATAATTCCACATTTGCCAGGCATCACTGAGGCTTAAACTTTGCCTCCTTTAGTGACCTTCATAATAGGCTCTCAGATAATCTTCAGTTGCTCCAGACCCTGTACTGCTTAGTTGTTTACTTGACTGAATTTTTCATACATTTGCATTTAAATAAAAGAAAACCTTCAAAACATTTTCATTGAAGTGATAATGTGGAAATAAAAGCCAAAGATCTTTGGAGGCAGTGTAAAATTCAGTGAAAGGAAAGGTGTAGATATGTCCATCAAAGGACCTGAGACCCTGCACCACATTAGTTGTGTGACTTTTAGCAGGTTATTTTACCTCTTTGAATCTCATTTCCCTTATCTGAAAAATGGAAATAACCAGCATGTAGTATGTGTACTTTTTTTGTTGTTGTTTATTGTACTTTAGATGAAGGTTTACAGAACAAACTAGTTTCTCATCGAACAGTTAGTACACACATTGTTCTGTGACATTGGTTAACAACACCACGACATATCAACACTCTCCCTTCTCAAATCCTGGGTTCCCTATTAGCAGCTTTCCTGTTCCCTCCTGCCTCCCAGTCCCTGCCCAGGGCTGGTGTGCCCCTTTAGGCTTGTTTTGTTCCATGGGTCTGTTCAATCTTTGGCTGAAGGGTGAACCTCAGAAGTGACCTCATTACTGAGCTGAAAGGGTGTCCAGGGGCCATACTGTCATGGTTTCTCCAGTCTCTGTCAGATCAGTAAGTCTGGTCTTTCTTTTTGAGTTAGAATTTTGTTCTGCATTTTTCTCAAACTCTGTCTAGGACCCTCTATTGTGATCTTGTCAGAGCAGTCAGTGGTGGTAGCTGGGCACCATCTAGTTTTACTGGACTCAGTCTGGTGAAGGCTGTGGTAGATGTGGTCCGTTAGTCCTTTGGACTAGTCTTTCCCTTGTGTCTTTAGTTTTCTTCATTCATCTTTGTTGCCAAAGGTGTGAAACCAGTGGAGTATCCTAGATGGTCGCTCACAGGCTTTTAAGACTCCAGACACTACTCACTAAAGTAGAATGTAGAACATATTCTTTATAAACTATGTTTTGCCAACTGAGCTAGATGTTCCCCAAGACCAGCAATTCAGTCCCTCAGGGAGTTTGGATGTGTCTATGGAGCTATCGTGACCTTGCCTTGTACAGGTTGTGCTGGCTTCCCCAGTATTGTGCACTGTCTTACCCTTCACCAAAGTTACCGCTTATTTATTGTCTATTAAGTGTTTTTCCATGCCCACCCCTCCCCTCCCTGGTAACCATCTGGCAGGGATTGAATTATGACCCCCCAAAAATGTGTGTATCAACTTAGTTGAACCATGATTCCCAGTATTGTGTGGTTGTACTCTATTTTGTGTTTGTAATCTTATGTTGAGAGGATTAGGGCGGGATTGTAACACCACCCTTAATCAGGTCACCTCTCTGATCCAAGGTAAAGGGAGTTTCCCTGGGGCGGGGCCTGCACCACCTTTTATCTCTCAAGGGATAAAAGGAAAGGGAAACAAGCAGAGAGTTGGGGACCTCATACCACCAAGGAAACAGCACCGGGAGCAGAGCACATCATTTGGACATGGGGTCCCTGCACCTGAGAAGCTCCTCACCTAGGGGAAGATTGAGGACAAAGGCCTTCCTCCAAAACCGACAGAGAGAGAAAGCCTTCCCCTGGGGCCGACGCCCTGAATTTGGACTTTGAACCTACTAGACTGTAGGAAAATAAATTTCTCTTTGTTAAAGCCATCCACTGGTGGTATCTCTGTTATAGCAGCACTAGATAACTAAGACATCATCAAAGATTTTTTTTTTTTTTTTTTTGGTATGTAAACGTTTTCATGAGTTTTAACAGTAGTGGTCTCATAAAATATTTGTCCTTTTGTGGTTGACTTATTTCACGCAGCATAATGCCCTCCAGGTTCATCCATGTTATGAGGTGCTTCACAGATTCATCATTGTTCTTTATCATTGTGTAATACTCCATTGTGTATATGTACCACAGTTTGTTTATCCATTCATCTGTTGATGGGCATCTAGGTTGTTTCTATATTTTTGCTATTGTGAACAATGCTGCAATGAACATGGGTGAACATGTACACACTTTTGAGGGCTAAAATGGATCAGATGTGAAGCACTTGACACGTAATAGTAAGTGTTCAATAAGACACGGTTCCTTCTACTTTCCAAGACTACCCTCTCTACCCAAAATTAAAATAGCCATTGTACCAATCTTTTCTCTGTCAAATCATTAGTCTGATTAATTAATCTTTGTCCTTCATTGCTTCTACATTCTAGTTGTAATAGCTGTGAAAAAGTAAGAACCCAAGTAAATATCAGAAAGATCCGGATAAATAAGAAAAGTCAAATTCTAATATGTGAATACATTTTAGAAAATACTTTCACTGCATTAATATTTTTTATACATTTCCTTTATTCCAAGAACTGTGCTTGTTACTCTTAACTCTTAATTCCTCTCTTCAAAAAACTTGAAGTTTAGCAGGAATGTTAGATATTATCACAAAAAGTTCCAATATGAAGTTGATGTTGATATATTCCAGGAGAGAGTCGTATGTAAAAACAACTGATTGAAACCAGGATTGGGCACATACATTGAGTTATATCAATGGACGACCCAAAAGTCTGAGCTGGGATCACCATAATCCAGGTCAAAATTTTTCTTTAGAATATCATTTTGAACATCTTTTAAATCATTCCCTCAACAAATCAACTATATAACTAGTTATCTGAAATTAAACAATCAAATGCAGGCTTTTGTCCTGATATTCTGCCTGTGGAAAACATGATCATTATTCAAGGCCCATCTAAACCGTCACTTCTTCCACTGAACCTTTTTACCTCTTAATGTTGCCCCAAAGTTTGCTCCTTCGTTCTCTTCTCTTTATCTATATTCATTCTTTTGGTTATCTTATTATCCTCATGGCTTTAAATACCATCCATTTTTGACAATGACTCCCAGATATATATATTCAGTCTAGAACTGTATCTCAAACTGCTGACATATTCCTTCAACTACAACATTTCTATTTGAATGATTAATAGATATCACAAACCTAATGTGTCCAAATTGAACTTCTGATTTTCCATCAATAAAGCTGCTCCACCAGCCTTCCCCATTTCAGCTGATGGAAATACCATCTTTCCATTTACTCTGGTCACAAACTGGAAGTAATCCTTGGATCCTCTCTTTCATACAACCTATTCAATCAGCTAGAAAATTCTGTTATCTCTACTTTCAAAATACAAAATACTGCCAATTCTCACCACCTCCCTAGTTCAAAAAAAAAAAAAAAAACCACTTACTAAATGGTCCTCTTCCTTTTAAATTTTCCTCCCCAGCCCCAGTCTAATCTTGACACAGCAGCCAGAGCAATCCTTTTAGTATGAAAATCAGAGCATATCACTCTTCTGCCCAAATGCCTGCATTACTTCCCCTTTTTATCAGAAACCCTATGGGGCAGTTCTACTCTGTCCTATAGGGTCACAATGAATAGGAATTGACTTGACAGCAATGGGTTTGGCTTTTTTTGGTTACTCAAAGAGCCAATGAACTTAAAATTGTCTGCATGGCCCTGTATGATCTCCTGTGTCCCCATCCTATACCACATTACCTCCTGGACTCCACCTCCTACTAATCCCTCACTTGGGGTTAGTAGCTTCCTAGACGTTCCTCTAACAAGCAAAACTCACACTCATCACAAGGCCTGTGCACAGGCTGTTCTCTCTGCTTAGAATGTTATTCTCCAGATATCCTCATGGTCTCACCCTTTATCTACTTCAAGTCTTTTCAAAAGTTACCTTCTCTTTAAGACCTGTCAGAGAGTTATAAATGCTTACCCTGTTAAAGTAAAGCAAAGAGATTTATTGAAGGTTTGAAAACAATCCAAATGAGGGAAAATGTCTGATCTCACCATTCCAAAATGGTGAGGCAGTAAACACATATTTAAAGGGTTAGAATAAAAAAAAAAAAAAAAAAAACAAGCCAACTTCCTCCGTGGAGTTGACTACGACTCATAGTAATCGTACAGGACAGAGTAGAACTGCCCTGTAGGTTTTCCAAGACTGTAAATCTTTACAGAAGCAGACTGTCACATCTTTATCCTGCAGAGCTGGCTGGAGGGTTCAAACCACTGACCTTTGGTTTAGCAGCCAAGCACTTTACCACTGTGCCAACAGGGATCCTAAGAGTTAGAACAAAACACCTAAAATGCATCATTTAATTGGAGGTTACAAGCTTAAACACAAAATGGGTTTACTGAAAGCAGGGACTAGTAGGGGATTGGTTTAGAGCATATATGTGTTCCCCTTAGGTTGGTTAAACCCAAAACCAAAACCGTTGCCATCGAGTCATTGGTTACAGGATGATAATTTCTGGGATATGAGGTAGGAAGGGGCTACAGGTGGGGGAGCGGAGAGGTGAAATAACTTGCTCAAGTGAAACCTTTCCAGTTGCCTAGGAGACTCAGATAATGTTGGCCCCAAGGTCTTTTTAAAGAACTATTTCTTGAGGCTATCTTACACAAATGTATTTATGTCAAGACCCCCTCCTTGGGGTGCATAACTTCCACATCCTGGCTGGACCACAGAGAGAAACAGCACCTTATCTGCCTGTGGTTACTAGCCAGATAAAGAGCAGAAAGATCAGGCATTATTAAATATCCAATTTAATTTTGCTGAATGCAGCAGGGGCCTGGGTTAGTTTAGCCATTTTATTCTGGTCAAGGGAGTTTCAGGGTTTCTCCTTTACAGACCTACTGGGTCACTTTATTTAAAATTGCAACTGCACCACCAGCATTCCCAATCCATCTTACTCTGTGCTTGCCACCTTCTCACACATGAGGTAATTTAGTTATTTGTGATGTTTCTTGCTTATTTTCTGTTTTTTCTTGCCGGCATATAAACTCTTTGAAAGCCTTGCATGTTTCTCTCTTTTGCCCATTTATGTCTCCTAAGTGCCTAAAAAGGAGCTCTGGTTGCGCATTGATTAAGAGCTTAGGCTGCTGAACAAAAGCTTGGCAGTTCAAATCCACCAGCCGCTCTTTGGAAACCATATGGGGCAGTTCTACTCTGTCCTACAGGGTCACTATGAGTTGGAATCGACTAGACAGTAATGGGTTTGGTTTTTGGTTTAAGTGTCTAAAAAGTGTTTGGCATGCAATAGAAGCTCAAATAATAGTTGATAAATGATATTGATTAAAGTTTTCTTTCTCTCCCTCCCTATTCTGCTCTCACATTTTACTTGGTATTTGATTCTTACAGCTTTTAGTAGATTTTTCACATTTTGAGGTGTTCAGTAAATGTATGATGAATTCATTTGTGTTCCACTTTTCAATGGATTACTTTAGACCCATACAAACAAAACAAAACAAAACAAAAACACTGCCATCAAGTTGATTTGGACTAATAGCAACCCTATAGGGCAGAGTAGAACTGCCCCATAGAGTTTCCAAGGAGATCTGGTGGATTCAAACTCCCGACCTTCAGGTTAGCAGCAATCACACTTAACCACTACACCACCAGGGTTTCCTTAGAGCCACGGGGTTTGCAAATAAGTAAGATAATACACAAAACAAAAGCAATATTTACTTAAACCTATTAAATCCACCAAAATGCACCTTGGAAGAAAGGCCTAGTGATCTACTTCCAAAAGATCAGAGCTATTGAAACTCTACTGATCACAGGCCTACATGGACACACATGGGGTTGCCATGAATCATAATTAACTTGATGGCAACTGGTTTTTATTGATACTCGTGGAAAAGAAGGAAGATAAAAGTATTCACATCATCTTTTCTCAAAAAAAAAAAAAAAACTGTTAGCATCAGAATACAGGTCTTGAATCCTCTAGATTCATGGCTTTTGAACTTTATTTCATGTCCTTCTTGTGGTTCTGAGAGAGCATTTCAAGGGCTGCTGAAACTGTCAGGAAAAAAATGATGAGGCACCTTCATCACTACTAATTGAGGGTCCTATTTGAAATTGCCCCTAAATTCCTTCTTTACCTGGGCCAGTTATGCTATTTCTCTCTTCCATATTGAGGTTTTGGGTAAGGTTTTATTGGAAGAAAAGACTCTAGAGCAAAAAAGAAAATTTTACAAAACAGCTAAATTAGGTCATTTTCTCAGCTCTCCACTTATTTTGATCTGAAGAGATACCATTATTCCTTCCAGCACTTCCCAACTTTCAATCACTTGAATATTAAAAATATGATATATTTTTTAATCCTTTCCCAAACTGATACTTTCTATCAAAAAAAAAAAAAGTGGGGCAAAAGACTTTCTTCATACATTATCTCTGACTACAGTTTTAGTTTCTTTTAATTTTTTTTTCTTTTTGCCATTCTGCCTTCCCCTTTGTAGATTGAATGGCTGAATGATAATTGCTATAACAATGTCCAGGAAAATTCATGTTTGCTATTAAATAAAACCAATAGAGAGGCAAGAAAGGAAAATCAAAATGACAGTAAATGTCATGTCATAACATGTCATGCTGTCAGAATCTTTCATTTAATTGTCTGAAAAAAAAAAAGTCCCCACCTACAGATGTGCTACAACTAGCAATTTTGAGTCATCCAGGAATATTTAACATCTACTCATATTCCATTACCTTGCTTGGTACTTTTCTTTTTCATTTATTTTTAATTTTTTCCTTCTTTGGTTTATTATATTGGGTGAAAAAAGTATATCAATATGAATTATGTTCTTTCTTACTTGCCTGATCACTCTTTTTCTAGAAAAAAGAAAAGTTGAAAATTTCCCAATTCCATTTCTGACCCCCTTCTCTCCTTTGGTTGAAGCTCTCTTAAGAAGGCATTTTACTATCTATACGTAGTTTGAGCCTCTCGGCCACCCCAAGTCAAGAGATAAATTGCTGTTTTAATTTCAGTACCAGTCAGAATGCAATTTCATTAGCCAAATATGATATTTTTAAATCTTTTAAATTCCTATGCCAGTGACTATTCACCTTTGCCGCACATTGAATTACCTTGAGATAATAGTAAGGACCAACCAAATCAGAATCTCTTGAGTGAAGTCCAGGCTTTGGCATTCTTTAATGGTGTCTTGAAAACCCTGGTGGTGTAGTGGTTAAGAGTTTGGCTGCTAACTAAAAGGTCAGGAGTTCAAATCCACCAGGTGCTCCTTAGAAACTCTGTGGAGCAGTTCTACTCTGTCCTATACAGTCGCTATGAGTCAGAATCTACTCAACGCAACAGGTTTGGTTTTGGGTTTTTTGATCGTTTTGATGTGTAGCTAGTGTTGAAAACCAGTTTCTTAATTAACTAAAAAGAAGAATGGATTGAATTTGCTATTGCTTTGTTAGTTTGATATAACCTAGAATGGAACCAGAGGAGAATTTGGTGTGAACTTAATGAAGCTTAAACTTTAGGGCCCCTACTTGCTACAGCCCTGTGAGGGCTGCGAGTTGCTAAGCATTGGACGGTCTTCTAGGTGGAGGTGGTGGGGAGTAAGTCAAGGAGCAACCAGAAACCATTTCTTTGTAAGACTTACTGGTAAATTGCCTAAAGAGATTTCAGAAAAAAGGTGCCTGAGTCATGTAGTCTCCAGTAATTTATTATTTATTTTCTCATTCTACATTAATATTCATTCCAGCCTAATTTGATACTTGTAATTTTGCATTCCTTTTCTCAAAGAGGGCCCACAAATTACATATGCTTAAGTCCTCATAAAACCTAGATCTGTTTCTGAGTGTAATACACTGAAAGAAAGCAGAAGAAGGGATAACAGGTAAACCAAAAAAACACAAACTTATTGCCATCGAGTTGATTCTGACTCACAATATCCCTAAAACAAAATTCAAATGTTAAGAAATTTAGAAAAAAGAATCATTTTCTGATTAAACTCCACTGCACACTAATTGTGTATTTCAAGATATGGTAGCACTTCCCATGAAACAGCCTTTTAAAAATATAATTTAAGTCAAAGTAGGTGGTGTTTCTGTTTGCAGTTGTGAGTTGCTTTGTAGTTGTGCATTGTTTCACCAACTTTCTGTTCATTTCAGTAACTTTTGTGTATATTTCTTAAATGCTATTCTAAGTTAAACATGACCCAAGACTTTTTCTCTGATGAGATTTCTATGCGATATTTGCAATTTCTGCCCCCTCCTTGAATTTAGCCACATTCATCATCATCATCATCACAGATATTTTATGGAAGATATTTTCACATATATTTACAATGTGCTTACACTCAGTTCACAAAGGAGAAGAAGGAGTCTTGACACCTTCAAGGTATTAATGGATAATCATGATAAAAACAAAACTGCTAGTTTTAATCCCAGTATGACTTGGGAACAAGAAAAATGGAGTTAGTCTTTGGGGCAATCTTAAGTTCTGTTGGTGAGGTTGGACCCATACTGACTGTCTCTCTAGTATAATCATCCTGTCATCTCTTTCATAGCTGCCAATTAGGCCAATTCCTAAATAAATGGGTTAAGTTTTAAAATTATTATTATAAGAAAGCAACCTGCAGCTATGCTTGCCTTCGTAAATAAATTCCAAACTCTGCTGGTAAAAAGAATTGTAGAATTACTGATATCTTAGTGCTAAAGCACATATAAGAATGGTGAAATATTAATCAAAGGAGTGAGATCTTCTCCCAAATCTCATATTGGCTTGTTCTTTTTTTCCCCAAATAACATTTGTACTCCAATCACTCTCTATTTGAAACCCTACTGATCCTAATTCCAAATGATCACCCAGAAAACTTATTTCTTGTAAACTTATAATATCTTGATGTTCTGCACCATATATCAAACTATATAAATTTAAGATTAATCTATAGCCCTAATAGTGTGGTACCAAATTTTATAAATTCTGATTAGCAAATAGAAAGGTTAAATTCTACTTTGGTGAGTAGCATCTGGAGTCTTAAAAGCTTGTGAGCAGCCATCTAAGATACTCCACTAGTCTTACCCTGTCTGAAGCAAGGGAAAATGAAGAAAACCAAAGAGACAAGGAAAGATTAGTCCAAAGGACTAATGGACCACAACTACCATAGCCTTCACCAGACTGAGTCCAATACAGCTATATGGTATCTGGCTACCACCACTGATTGCTCTGACAGGGATCACAATAAAGGGTCCCAGACAGAGATGGAGAAAAATGTAGAACAAAATTCTAACTTACCAAAAGAAAAGAAAAAAAAAAAAGAGACCAGACTTACTGGTCTCACAGAGACTGGAGAAACCCTGAGAGTATGGTCCCTGGACACCTTCATAGCCCAGTAATGAAGTCACTCCTGAGGTTCACCCTTCAGCCAAAGATTAGACAGGTCCATAAAACAAAACAAGACTAAATGGGCACACCAGCCAAGGGGCAAGGGTGAGAAGGCAGGGGAGGACAGAAAAGCTGGTAACGATGAACCCAAGATTGAGAAGGGGAGAGTAGCGACATGTCATGGGGTTGGCAACCAATGTCACAAAACAATATGCGTAGTAATTGTTTAATGAGACACTAGTTTGCTCTGTAAACTTTCACCTAACGTACAATAAAACAAAAAGAAAAAAGGTTAAAATGCCTTGCTTTAAGTAGCTTCAAGAAAAAAAAAAAAAAAGCAATGAAGGAGCCTCCAGGCAGACCCTCCCTCATCTGATGTAGTTTGGAATGAAACGAGAGATAAAAATAAGCGGCTTTCTCTAAAAACAAATCATGTTATCACACTGACTTTCCTCCTTATTCTAAGGCTTCCAAGTATCACAGATTCAGAAGCAACTTGGTACAACAACTTCCATAATTTTATCAAACATCTACTCAATTATGACTTTGGAGTCAATAACACAGGTAAACATCTTTCTCCACCACTCATCTGTCAGTTTTGTTGTACTGTGGTTGCTTGCATGTTGCTGTGATGCTGGAATCTATGCCACTGATATTTCAAATATCCACAGAATCGCCCATGATGGACAGGCTTCATTTGAGCTTCCAGATTAAGACAGACAAGGAAAAAGGACTTAGTGATCTACTCCTAAAAAATTGGCCAGTGAAAACCTTTTGAATACCAGCAGTACATTGTTTGATACAGTGCCGGAAGATGAACCCCTTAGGTCAGGCACTGAAAATACACTGAGAAACAGCTGCCTCTCAAAGTAGAGTCAACCTTAATGCCATGAATGGAATCAAGCTTCTGGGACTTTCAATTGCTGATGTGGCAAAACTCAAAATGAGAAGAAATAGCTGCAAACTTCCATTAATGATCAGAACATGGAATGTACAACATATAAATCTAGGAAAATTGGAAGTTGTCAAAAATGAAATGGAACACATAGAGATCAATATCCTAGGCATTAGTGAGCTGAAATGGACTGGTATTGGTCATTTTGAATTAGACAATCATATGGTCTTACCAGAAACAGCAAATTGAATAGGAATGGCATTGCATTCATTGTTAAAAAACATTTCAAGATCTATCTATCTAGTACAATGCTGTCAATGATAGGATAACATCCATAAGCCTACAAGGAAGAACCTACCACGTCCTATCAGTTTGTCACACTGTGATGTCTTGTGTATTGCTGTGATACTGGAAGATTTGCCACCGGTATTTCAAATACTAGCAGGGTCATTGTTGATGGACAGGTTTAAGCAGAATTTCTAGACTAAGACAGACTAGGAAGAAGGACCTGAGGGTCTACTTCTGAAAAAACTGCCCAGTGAAAGCTTTATGAATAACAGGGGAACATTATGCTGGAAAATGAGCCCCTCCAGTTGGAAGGCATTCAAAACACAACTGGGAAAGAGCTGCCTCCTCAAAGCAGTAAAAAAAAAAAACAAACTCATTATTATTGAGTCAATTGCGACT
Source organism: Elephas maximus indicus (assembly GCF_024166365.1). Lineage (NCBI taxonomy): Eukaryota > Metazoa > Chordata > Mammalia > Proboscidea > Elephantidae > Elephas > Elephas maximus. The sequence goes on from NC_064825.1 coordinate 84,544,777, forward strand.
AATAGCGACCCTACAGGACAGAGTAGAAATGCCCCATAAGGTTTCCAAGGAGAGGCTGATGGATTTGAACTGCCAGCCTTTTGGTTAGTAGCAGAGCTCTTAACCACTACCTTAATGACATGTATGTAGTCAAGCTTTCAGGACCTCCATTTGTTGATATGGAAGAAACAGCTGCAAACATCTATTAATAATCAGAATGTGAAATGTATGAAGTACTAATCTAGGAAAATTGGAAGGGATAAAAAATGAAATGGAGTTCATAAACATCGATATACCAGGCATTAGTGGGCTGAAATGGACTGGTATTAGCCACTTTGAATTAGATAATCATATGGTCTACTATGCTAGAAATAACAAATTGAAGAGGAATGGCATTGCATTCATTGTGAAAAAGAACATTTCAAGATGTATCCTGAAGTATAAAGCTGTCAGTGATAGGATTCATATCCATATCCATACACCTAAAAGCAAGATCAGTTAATATGACTATTATTCAAATATACACATCAACCACTAATGCCAAAGATGAGGAAACTGAAGACTTTTACCAACTTTTGCCATCTGAAATTGATCAAACATGCAATCAAGATGCAATGATAATTACTGGTGATTGGAATGTGAAAGCTGGAAATGAAGGAAGATCAGTAATTGGAAAATATGGCCTTGGTGATAGAAATGGCATCAGAGATGACAGGATAGAATTCTGCAAAACCAACAACTTATTCATTGCAAGTACCTTTCATCAATAATATAAATGGTGGCTATACCCGTGGACCTTGCCAGATGGAGTACTGATGAGTCAAATTGTCTACATCTCAGAAGCTCAATATCATTAGTCAAAACAAGGTCAGGGACCAACTATGGGACAGACCATAAATTGCTCATATGCAAGTTCAAGTTGAAGCTGAAGAAAATTAAAACAAGTTCACAAGAACCAAAGTACGATCTTGAGTATATCCTGCCTGAATTTAGGGGCCATCTCAAGAATAAATTTGACACATTAAACACTAATGACAGAAGACCAGACAAGTTGTGGGATGATATCAAGGATAGCATACAGGAAGAAAGCAAAAGATCATTTAAAAGACAAGAAAGAAATAAAATAGCAAAATGGATGTCAGAAGGGACATGGAAAATTGCTTCGAAATTAGAGGAGCTACAGCAAATGAAAGATGAAGTAAAAGAGCTGAACAGAAGATTTCAAAATGTGGCTCAAGAAGACAAAGTAAAATATTGTAATGAATTGCACAAAGACCTGGAGTCAGAAAACCAAAAGAGAAGAACATGCTCAGTATTTCTCAAGCCAAAAGAACTGAAGAAAAATTTCAAGCCTCAAGTTGCAAATATTGAGGGATGTCAAAAAAAAAAAAAAAAAAAAAAAACCAAACCCGTAGCCATTGAGTTGATTACAACTCATAGGGATACATGGGCAAAATATTGAACAACAAAGTAAACATCAAAAGAAGATGAGAGGAAAACACAGAGTCACTGTACCAAAAAGAACTGATCAACGTTCAAGCATTTCAGGAGGTAACATTATGATCAAGAACTGTTGGTACTGAAGGAAGAAGTCCAAGCTGCACTGAAAGGCATTGCCCAAGAACAAGGCTCCAAGTACTGATGGAATACCAACAGAGGTTTCAATAAACAGATGAAATGCTGAAAGCACTCACTCGTGTATGCCAAGAAATTTGGAAGACAACTACCAGGCCAACAAACTGGAAGAGGTCCATATTTGTGCCCATTCCAAAGAAAGATGATTGAACAGAATGCAAAAATTATCAAACAACACCATTAATATCATACACAAGCAAAATTTTCTAAAAAATATATTTTCTCCATTTATTGTGCTGTTGTTAATTGTTTCAATTGTGAGGATTTTTCTTTCTTTATGTTGAGGTGTAATACATACTGAAGACTGTATAGTCTTTGATCTTCATTGGTAAATGCTTCAAGTCCTCTTCACTTTTGTCAAGCAAGGTTGTGTCATCTCCGTATCGCAAGTTGTTAACGAGTCTTCCTCAAATTCTGATACCATGTTCTTCTTCATACGACCTGGCTTCTTGGATTATTTGCTCAGCATACAAATTGAATAAGTATGCTGAAAGAATACAATCCTGACACATACATTTTCAGATTTTAAACCACACAGTATCACCTTGTTCTGTTTAAACAACTGCTCTTGGTCTATGGACAGGTTCTGCATGAGCACAATTAAGTGCTCTGGAATTCCCATTCTTAGCAGTGTTGTCTGTAATTTGCTATATTATACACAGACGAATGCCTTTGCATAGTCAAGAAAACACAAGTAAACATTTTTCCGGTATTCTCTACTTTCAGCCAAGATCCATCTGACATCAGCAATGATATCCCTCATTCCACATCCTCTTCTGAGTGTGGCTTGAATTTCTGGCAGTTCCCTGTCCATGTACTGCTGCAACGTTTTTGAATTACCTTCAGCACAATTTTACTTGCATGTGATGTTAATGATATTATTTGATAATTTCCACATTCCATTTGATCACCTTTGTTTGGAATATATTTTATTGACTATCCAAAGGATTTCAACTATGTAGATCATAACAAATTATGGATAACTTTGCAAAGGATGAGAATTCCAGAATGATTAATTGTGCTCATGTAGAACCTGTACCTAGACCAAGAGGCAGTCATTTGAACAGAACCACAGGATGCTGCATAATTTAAAATCAGAAAGACAGTGCATCAGTTCTGTATCCTTTCACCATAGTCATTCAATCGGTATGCTGAGCAAATAATTCAAGAAGCTGGACTATATGAAGAAGAATGGAGTATCATGAGTAGAGGACTCATTAACAATATGCAGATGACACAACCTTGTCTGCTGAAACTGAAGAAGACTTGAAGCTCTTACTGATGAAGATCAAAGACTATAGCCTTCAGTATGGGTTATACCTTAACATAAAGAAAACAAAAATCACAGCTGGAGCAATAAGCAACATCATTATAAATGGAGAAAATATTGAAATTGTCAAAGATTTCATTTACTTGGATCCACAGTCAATGCACGTGGAAGCAGCAGTCAAAAAATCAAATGATTTATTGTGTTGGGCAAATCTGCTGTAAAAGACCTCTTTAAAGCATTCAAAACCAAACCTTGAGGACTAAGGTGTGCCAACCCAAGCCATGATATTTTCAATCACCTCATAGGCAGGAGAAAGCTGGAGGATGAACGAGGAAGACCAAAGAAAAATTGATGCCTTTGAATTATGGTGTTGTCGAAGAATATTGAATACACCATGGACTGCTAGAAGAATCAACAAATCTGTCTTGGAAGAAGTACAGCCAGAATTCTCCACAGATGCGAGGATGGTGAGACTTTGTCTAATGTCCTTTGGACATGTTATCAGGACGGACCAGTCTCTAGAGAAGGACATAGTGCATGGTAAAGTAGAAGATCAGCAGAAAAAGGGAAGACCCTCGATGAGATGAACTGACACAGTGGCTACAATGATGTTCTCAAACATCTCAGTGATTGTGAGGATGGCTCAGGATCAGGCACTGTTTCGTTCTGTTGTACGCAGGGTTGTTATGAGTCAGAAACTATTCAACAGCACCTAACAATAACAACCTGACTTTGGAGGAAAATAAATAATCCAGTACCTATGATTTAGTGAATTAATCTCCATGGTCTGCTATTTTAATTGATGGATGTCAGTGAAAAATAAAACAAAATAGCCTTGATGATTTGTAAATTCCACATATATTTTGAATTTACTGACTATGATAAATAACAACTTCACACTGAAATATGTGCACACATAATTACATATCTATTCATATTCCTTAGAGAAGATCGTTTAATTACATATTGCAACTGTTCCTCATATCATTCATGAAAATTGAGTTTGTAGACCAGAGAGGCACTATAAGGAAATTGCCAAATAATTAGTTTCAAAAAGCTAAAACCATGAGTTTTATAAATGTAGTATGAGCATACATTAAAAATGTATGAAGATACCACTATGCACCTATTAGGATGGCAAAAACATTTTTAAAAAATCAACAATATTCAAACATACCAAAAGCCATGAGAATGTCACAGGAATGTGCAACATTTTGTTCTATTACACGTAAGGTCTCCATGAGTCGGAGCCAACTCAAAGACAACTAATAAACAACAACAACAATATGTAGAGCATCAGAAACTCATTCTTTGCTGGTGTGAATGCAAATGGTACAGCCATTTTGGAAGAAAACTTGGCAATTCCTTACAAAGCTAAATATAGTCTTATCATATGATTCAGCAATTGTGCTCCAAGTACTACCCAACTGATTTTAAATTTTACTTCCACACAAAAACTTGCCTCTGAATGTTTACAGTAGTTTTATTCATTATTGCCAAAACTTTAAGCAACCAAGATGCCTTTGAATAGATAAATGAGTAAACTGTGGCACAACCATACAATAATAAACTACTCATTAATAAAACTAAATGAGCTACCAAGACACGCAAAGACGTGGATGAATTTTAAATTCCTATTGCTAAATAAATCAGTCTGAAGAGACTACATATCATATGATTTCATTTATATGACATTCTGGAAAAGGCAAAACTATAGAACTGGTAAACAGAACAGTGGTTTCCAGGAATTTGAGGTATGAGGGGATGTAGAATACATGAAGCAGAAAGGATTTTTTAGGGTGGTGAAACTATCTTGTATCATGCTTTAATGATTGGTACATGACACTATGCATTTGTCAAAACCCATAGAACAGTGAACTTTAATGTATATGAATGCTAAAAAATTTTTTTAGGTTAGGGGATCCTAGATAAAATGCATACTAGGACATATTACAAATGTTTGAAACAAGCCCACTGATGGGGTGGGGGTGGGTAAAGTGTGTGGTCCTAAATAGGTTTGAAAATTAGTGAAGTCTGAAAAACTAAAGTAAAAGGAACTGTACATATACTCTGTAATCTAGTTTCCATGGGGATAAAGCATAACAATTCTTTGGTGTGAGCATATACTGTACATGTATACTAAAACTCATGGTCATTGAGTAGATTCCAACTCATAACAATCTTATAAGATAGAGTAGAACTGCCCCATAGCATTTCCAAGTTTGTATTTTTTACAGAAGTAGACTGCCACATCTTTCTCCCATGGAGTAACTAGTGGGTTCAAACTGCTGACCTTTTGGTTAGGAACCAAGTGCTTAACAACTGCACCACCAGGGCTCCTTATACATGTATATAGTAGAATCAGACAATTATCATATTTTTAGACAAATAATGCATAGCTTCTACATTTTTTTTTTCTACATTTGTTTGCAAACAGCACCCTCTCCTGCAAGGTATTTTTGTAGTGCTATGCTAATTTTTTTACAGCAACATGCAAAAACAACATTGGCATAGTGGTGCTTATGAAATTAGCAGAGGAAGGGTGCAGTTGGCAAATGAATGTAGAAGATGTGTTATTTGTGTAAAAATATGGTAAGTAAGTGAATGGTGGATGGTGGGGGCCAGGTTTCTCAGTGTTGGAGTGGGTTGTAAGAAGATTTTATAAGCAAGTAATATTTCACTTGATCCTTTAAGGACATATAGAATTCTAGAAACAAGAAAAAGAAAAAAGGACTTTCAATGAAAGAGAACAGTTTTAGTCAGCAGTTTTAAGTTTTATGAAGCCCTTTACACTCATAAAAACTATTGAGGAGAAAAACAGATTTTTTAATGTGCATTATATTTTTTGACATTTTTATTTCAGTAATTAAGACTGATAACATTAAAAAAAATCATTTGTTTATCTAAAAATAAAACCCATAAACACATTAAATGTTAACGACATATTTTTTATAAAAAATAATTTTCTAAAACCAAAATGAGTTAATTAGAATAGCGGCATTATTTTTCATTTTTTGCAAATCTCTTAAATGTCTAGCATAATAGCAAGTAGCTGAATTCTCATATTTGCTTCTGCGTTTAATCTGTTACAATATCACAAAACATATGCCTAGAAAACTCCACTTTATGGTCATGTGAGTATGTGATTGAAAAAGGCAAGTACATTCTTAGTATTACTGTGAACATAGTTTTAATCTTACAGATCTGCTGAAGTTGTTTTGGGGACCTCCAGTTATCTTCTCATCACACTTTGAGAACCACTGGCTTAAACAGAGGCACAGAGAAGAGAAAGAACAGAATATTTAGGAAAAGAAGGCATAGGCTAGTAATAATAGAATCAAAGTTGAGTGGCACAATGACATGTAGCAAAAACAAGAATTAACTGAAAAATAGATTGTCAGGTAGTGGAAAATCTGAGTATGATTCAAAGTAGTTTGATTGGTTTATTTTCAATAATCATGCAGAGCAGATTTTTGAGCAGAAGATATAAATGGGTCATTTAAGTTATAAATTACTCCTTTGATTGTTAAAGATATAAATTACTCCTCTGGCTGTTTTAAACATAATCTAGTTTCTGACAACAGTCTTCTCTTATCACCATCTTCATAGAACAAGACTCTATCTTCTCTAATTTTTATGGGAAAAAGCACATTTATTGAGAATGTCTGTACATGCATCTTGTTATAACTATTTTAAGTAGCTATTATTTCCAATTGAAAGATATTAGAACTAAAGATTAAGAGATTAATAAATTGCATAGACTGTGCAATCACAAAGTAATGGTCTCCAGACTTGAGCCAAGTTCTGACTCTGTATATGTATATGTACTTTCTATGTGTTATAATTCGTTTTATGAATCTAAAGACAGGGAATTGACTATCACCATCTAAAGGATGCATCTTATTCTCTTTATTCTTTTAGAAATGTCTAGAATCTCATTCAGACAACTTTCTGGATCTCCTGCAAAGGGTTTCTTAAATAAAGCGGTCCTTTTCTTCCATGTTCTGAAAACAAATTCCTCTGTAGATTCTTCTCTAGATGAATGAGTTATCATAGGGTTTCAGGAAAATTCTAATTTGCCTTATGGAACAATGAAGGGAGAAAAAAATAGAAGTGGTAGTGCTATGCTCATACTTCACTCAATAAGGTACACTTTTTGAACATGACACTACAAACAGAAGTTCTGCAGTGTCTCTCTACAGCAAAGATGGTAAAACAGTTACAATTGCCAATCCTGGAACCCTAAGTGGCAAATGAGAGAATAAAGAACTCAACCAAGCACCAAAAGGAGTAGGAGGGTGACACAAAACAGAGAATGAGGAGAGTTGCAGAGAGGACGTCCACTGCCAACAAGTGCAGCATGGCCATCTTGGACCCCTCAGGCACCAAGAGCAGCAGACTGAGAGCATGAGAAGGCCACTTCACAGAACTCCCAGCAGGAGACAGAATACCCACTGAGCAACTGGCCCTGCCCACCTGGACAAGGTGGTGAGAAGTATCCTGCCCACTGAGGAGCAAATAACAAAGAATGTCCAGCCTGACTGCCCAGACATACCCAAATAAAACAAAAAAGCAGGATGAAACAAACAAATCTACAATCAATAAATGAAGAAGATAATTCCTGAATGTCCCTAAGACAGCAGACAATATCAAAACATAAAAAGAAAGGATAGGATGGCTCCAGAAAACATCCAAATAAAACACCAGGTGACCTTCTGGTAGAAGAAAAGGTACTACAATTACCTAACAGGGAATTCAAAACTCTAATATTCAGGGCTCTCCAAGAGATGAAGGAAAAATCAGATAAAAAGAAGGAAAAAATAGACAAAAGCACGGAAAAGACAGACAAAACAATGGAAGAATTCAAGAAAATAATACAGGAATAAAAAGTCAAAATAAACAACTAGAAATTACACAAAAACAGCAACTACAAATCCAAAAGATAAACAAGTAGTTTCAGAAATGAACAATGACATGAAAGTTTTTAGGAGCAAATTTGAAACAACAGAAGACAAGATCAGCAAAATTGAAGACAAATCCTTGGATACCACTTTGAGGAAAAATCAGAGAAAAGAACAAGAAAAAAATGAAGAAACCCTGAGAAAGATGTGGTATACAATCAAAAGCTAAAATTTGTATGTGATTGGAGTTCCAGAAGAGGGGGAGAAAATGGAAAACACAGAGAAGATCACTGAAGATTTACTGACAGAAAACTTCCCTAATATAATGAAAGAAGAATAGTTGACCACCAAAAAATGCAATGAACCCCATATAGGACAGACCCAAAAGAAAAATACCAAGATATATCATAATCACACCCACTAAAACCAAAGGCAAAGAAAGAATCCTGAGAGCAGCTCAACAAAAATGAAAAGTCACATACAAAGGGGAAACAATAAGACTAAGCTCTGATTACTTGGTAGAAACTACGAAGGCAAGAAGGCAATGGGATGACATACATAAAACCTTGGAAGAAAAAAATTGCCAACCAAGAATAATACACCCTGCAAAACTCTCACTCAAATATGATGGCAAAATTAGGACATTTCCAGATAAAAAGAACTTAAGAGAATATATAAAAACCAAACCAAACTTACAAGAATTATAAAGGGAGTCCTTCAGTTAGAGAATTGGCAACATCAAACAACAGCCTGAATCTAGGACGCAACACCACGTCAGCCAGATACCAACCTATGTAAAGAATTCTCAAGGATAAAACAAAACAAAAAAGATTTATAACAGGGAACCAGAGAGGTCAACCTGTAAATGACAACAACATCAGAACAATAAAAGAGGGACTAAATGGTGTAGGTATAAAAAATGTATAGAACTTTCTAATGGAGAGGAAGGCAAGGCAATACCAAGTAATAAAAGACTGCTTCAAATTTAGGAAGATAAGAGTAAATTTCAAAGTAACCACAAATAAAGTTAACAAACCTAATCATCAAAATAAAGAAGAAAAATATAGAGTCTCAGTAAACATAAAATCTACAGAAATGAAAGAAACAGAAAAAAAAAATCCACAAACAAGAAATTCAGCACAGGAGAGTAAGAGGAACAGAAAAAAAAGGTCAGCAACAGAAAAAACAGCACTACAAAATGACAACAACAAACTCACACTTATCAATAATCACACTGAATGTAAATGGCTTAAAAGCACCCATAGAGAAAGAGAGAGGAATAGAATGGATAAAAAAATAAGACCCATCAATATGCTGTCCCTATAAGAGACACACCTTAGAAACAAAGGCATAAATACATCAAAAATCAAAGCATGGAAAAAAAAATATATCAAGCGAACAGCAACCAAAAAAGAACAGGAGTGGCAATGCTAATCTCAGATACCAAAAAAAAAAAAAAAAAACCCGTTGCCATCGAGTCAATTCAGACTCCTAGCGATCCTATAGGACAGGGTTGAACTGCATCTTAGAGTTTCCAAGGAGCTCCTGGTGGATTTGAACTGCTAACCTTTTGGTTAGCGGCTGTAGCTCTTAACCACTATGCCACCAGGGTTTCCCTAATCTCAGATAAAATAGACTTTAAAACAAAATCCACCATAAAAGACAGGACGTTATATAATGATTAAATGGACAATCCATAATGAAGACATAACCATAACAAATATCTACACACGCAATGACAGGGCTCCAAAATACATAAAACAAACTCTTACAATACTGAAAAGAGAAATTGACAGTTCCACAATAATAGTAGGAGGCTTCAACACACCACTCTTGGTACAGGACAGAACATCTAGAAAGAAGCTCAACAAAAATACAGATGATCTAAAGGTCACAATCAGCCAACTTGAACTCATAGACAAATATAGAACACTACACCCATCAGCTGCAAAGTACACATTCTTTTCCAATGCACATGGAACGTTCTTCAGAATAGACCACATCTTAGATCACAAAGTAACCCTCAGTAAAATCTAAAACACTGAGATAGTACAAAGTATCTTCTCTGATCACAATGGCATCAAAGTAGAAATTAATAACAGGAAGAGCAAGAAAAAAAAATGAATTACATGGAAGCTAAATACCACCCTGCTTAGAAACTACTGGATTATAAAAGAAATCAAAGATGGAATAAAAAAAAAAATCCTAGAATCAAATGAGAATGAAAACACATCATACCAAAACCTTTGGGACACAGCAAATGCAGTGCTCAAAGGTCAATTTACAGCAATAGATGCACACATCAAAAAAGAAGAAAGGGACAAAATCAAAACAGTAGCTACACAACGCAAACAAACAGAAAGAGGACAGCAAAACAATCCTACAGCCACCAGAAGAAAGAAAATAATAAAGACGAGGACAGAAATAAATGAAATATAGAATAGAAAAGCAATAGAAATAATCAGCAGATCCAGAAGTTGGTTCTTTGAAAGGATCAACAAAATCAACAAATCACTAGCCGAGGTGACAAAAGAAAAATGGGAGAGGACACAAATAACCCAAATAAGAAAGGAAATGGGGGACAATACAACAGTCCCAACTGAAATAAAAAGGATCATAACAGAGTATTATGAAAAACTATACTCCAAGAAATTCGAAAATCTAGAGAAAATGGACACATTTCTAGAAACACACTACCTACCCAAACTAACACAAAATGATGTTGAAAATCTGAACAGATCCTTAACAAGAGCAGAGATTGAAAAGGTAATAAAAAAGAAAGCCCCGATGAAAAAGAAGGCCTGCCCAGATGGCTTCATTGGAGGATTCCACTAAACATTCAGCAAAGAGTTTATGCCAGTACTACTCAAATTATTTTAGGACATAGAAAAGGAAGAGATACTTCCAAATTCATTCTATAAAGCCAGTGTAACCCTAATACCAAAATCAGGCAAAGACACTTTTAAAAAAAGAAACTTACAGACCAATATCTCTCATGAATATAGGTGCAAAAATTCTCAACAGAATTCTAGACAATAGAATTCACTATCATATCAAAAAAATAATACACCATGATCTAAAGGGATTCATACCAGGTATGCAAGGATGGTTCAACATTAGAAAATCAATCAACGTAATCTACCCCATAAATAAAAGAATCAAATGATCATCTCAATCGACAGAGAAAAGGCATTCGACAAAGTCTAACACCCATTTCTGATTAAAACTGTCAATAAAACAGGTATAGAGGGGAAATTCCTCAGCATAATAAAGGGCATCTATGCAAAACCAATAGTCAACATCATTCTTAATGGAAAGTGACTGAAAACATTCCCCTTGAGAAGAGGAATAAGACAAGAATGTCCTTCATCACCACTCCTATTTAACATTGTGCTGGAAGTCCTAGCTAGAGCAATAAGGCAAGAAAAAGAAATAAAGGGCATGCAAATTGGTAAGGAAGAAGTAAAACTGTCCTTATTTGTTTTTTTTTTAGAGTCACAGGATATAAGATAAACACACAAAATCAGTTTGATTCCTGTATACCAATAAAGAGAATGATGAAAAGGAAATCAGGAAAACAATGCAATTTTGAATAGCTCCTAAAAAAATAAAATACTTAGGAATAAATCTAATCAGGGATGTAAAAGACTTATACAAAGAAAACTACAAAACGCTCCTGCCAAAAAAACAAAAAGAGAACTACTTAAATGGAAAAACATACCGTGCTCACGGAAAGGTAGACTCAACATTGTGAAAATGTCAATTCTAACCAAAGCAATCTATAAATACAATGCAATTCCAGTTCAAATACCAACAACATTCTTTAAAGAGATGGAAAAACTAATCATTAACTTTATATGGAAAGAAAAGAGGCCCCAGATAAGTAAAGCACTGTTAAAAAGAATAAAGTAGGAGGATTTGCAGTACATGATCTCATAACCTACTATAGAGGTAAGGTGGTCAAAACAGCCTGGTAATGGTAGAACAACAGACACATTGACCAATGGAACATAACTGAGAACCCAGATGTAAATCCATCCACCTATGGTAACCTGATCTTCAACAAGGGCCAAAATCCATTAAATGGGGAAAAGACAGCCTTTTTAACAAATAGTGCTGGCAAAAATGGATGCCCTCCTGCCAAAAAAATGAAACAGGACCCATAGCTCACACCATACATAAAAACTAATATAAAATGGATAAAAGACTTAAATATGAAATCAAAAACAATAAAGATCACAGAAATAAAAATAGGGTCAATGCTGGAGGCCCTAATACACGGCATAAATAGGATTCAAACCATAACTAACAACATACAAACACCAGAAGATAAGCTAGATAACAGAGATCTTCTAAAAATTAAACACGTATGCTCATCAAAAGACTTCACCAAAAGAGTAAAAAGAGAACCTACAGACAGGTAAAAATTTTTGGCTATGACAAATCCAAAAAAGATCTAATCTCTAAAGTCTACAGGAAAATCCAAAGCTTCTATGACAAAAAGACAAATAATCCAATTAAAAAATGAGCAAAGGATATGAACAGACATTTCACCAAAGAAGACATTCGGGCAGCTAACAGACACTTGAGGAAATGCTTGTGATCACTAGCCATTAGTGAAATGCAAATCAAAACCAACATGAGATACCATCTCACCCCGACATTACTGGCATGAATCAAAAAAATCAGAAAATAACAAATGCTGGAGAGGCTGTGGGCAGATTGGAACTCTTATGCACTGGCTGGTGGGGATACAACCATTTGGAAAACAATATGGTGCTTCCTTAAAAAACTAGAAATAGAAATACCATGTGACCCAGCAATCCCACTCCTACGAATATATCCTAGAGAAATAAGAGCCGTCACACGAATAGACATATGCACACCTGTGTTCATTACAGCATTATTCACAATAGCAAAAAGATGGAAATAACCTAAGTGCCCATCAGTAAATGAATGGATTAAAAAAAAGCTATGATACGCACTTACAATGGAATACTATGCAATGATAAAGAACAATGATGAACCTGCAAAACATCTTACAACATGGATGAATCTGAAGGTCATTACGCTGAGTGAAAGAAGTCGTCACAAAAGGACAAATATTGTATGAGGCCATTATTATAAAAACTTATGAAAAGGTTTATACACAAAAGAAACAATTTTTGATGGTTGCAAGGGAGGGAAGGGATGGGGACGAAAAAGCACTAAGTAGACAATAGATAAGTGGTATCTATGGTGAAAGGTAAGACAGTACACAATATCAAGGAAGCCAGCAGGACTTGTCAAAGGCAAGGTCAGGAAACGAATTTCTCAGCTGAGGGCTGGGGACCATGGTTTCGGGAAATGTCCAGCTCCATTGGCATAACAGTTTATAAAGAAAATGGTCTACATCCTACCTTGGGGAGTAGCATCTAGGGTATTAAAAGCTTGTGAGTGGCCATCTAAGATTCTCCACTGTTCTCACCCTGTCCGGAGCAAGGAAGAATGAAGAAAACCAAAGACACAAGGGAAAGATTAGTAGTCCAAAGGACTAATGGACCACAAGTACCACAGCCTTCACCAGACTGAATCCAGCACGACTAGATGGCACCTGGCTACCACCACTGCTTGCTCTGACAGGGATCACAATGGAGGCTTTCAGACAGACCTGGAGAAAAATGAAGAACAAAATTGTAACTCACAAAAAACAAACAAACAAACAGATTTACTAGTCTGAGAGAGACTGGAGAAGCCTAAAGAGTATGGCCAACTCCCTTTTAACTCCAATACTGAAGTCACTCGTGGGGTTCACCCTTCAGCCAAAGATTTGAAAGGTCCATAATGAGACTAAATGGGCATACCAGCCCAGTGACAAGGATGATGAGAAGGCAGGAGGGGACAGGAAGGCAAGAGGGGTCAGGAAGGCTGGTAACTGGAAACCCAAGGTCGAGAAAGGGAGAGTATTGACATGTTGTGGGGGTGGTAACCAACGTCAGAAAACAATATGTATATTAATCGTTTAATGAGAAACTAATTTGCGCTGTAAACCCTCATCTAAAATGCAATTAAAAAAAAAAAGAGGTAGAATTTTCACCCATTTTGGAGAAAAATGAGGAACAATTATAACCATGCCATTCTCCTAATCTCTGCCCAGCATAAAAAGATCAGGGATGTTTATATAAGAAAAACGTAGATGACTTCATTTGTCAATTCCCAGATGGGTAACTTGGATTAGTCAAATAGTCTTTTATCAGATTTTCCTATCTAAAAAGTCAAGAAAATGGCACTTCTTTAATTACTTAAAATAACTAGTACAGTGTTTGCAAATAATGGTAATTACGTTTTCTTTTGTCTAGATTCTCGAATTAAGAAAGCCACAATAACCATCCCCCAATGATCCTCAAAATATATGCTTTGTGGAGTTTGAATTGAACAGAGAGCTGAAAGTTGCTTCATCCATTTTACCCATCAAATATCAGAGTGGAGAATTCCGTGATCAATCAGTCATAAGGATCATAATTTACTTTAAAAGTGGGCAAACGAGACAGACTACATTTATTATGTTCCATTTATTTCACTAATCTAGAGAAAATCTTAGCTAAATGAATGAAACTATTTATCTGTACTTTCAGGCCTTAGTGCTCTGGACAATGAACATAGAAAACGTAGTCAGCGCTGAAAGCTCACAGAACCTTCCAACACTGGAGCTGTTACAGATAGTCCTAGGTAAGTAGTTTAGTCACTTTGGTGAAAATAAAAGTCAAGATATGAAATATTGTTAGTAAACTATATTTTCCAATTGAAAAAGGTTTACATATACATTTTAGTAAATGTCAATACTGAAAACTCAGAGAATAGACCAAGAAACATCATAATACTTTGATAAAAAAGCAATTCTAATCTCTGATAACAAATTTTCATCAAATGGAAGGATATTATCTAATTTTCTATCAATGCAAAACTATTGCAGCTTTCATATCTACATTTAGTTCATTTACAGAATTTACAAAGAAAAATTAAAACCCACAAACAAGACTGGGTAATATATATTGTTGAGTTGTAAACTGTTCTTTGTCTTTTTTTTTTCCTTATTGTTGTTGTTGTTAGGTGCAGTGAAGTGAGTTACGACTCACAGCAACCCTATGTACCACAGAACAAAACACTGCCCAGTCCTGCGTCATACTGGACTTCATTAGTATAAATTACTTTTGTCTTTTATAGGATTCTATTTTGAGAATTATAGTCTACCATTATTTTAAAGATATTATTCCAATATCTTCTAGTTTTTATTTTTTGCTCTTGAGAAGTCAACCATCTAATTCAGATTCATTTTTAGATAGCCTTTCTCTTCTCCTTACATGTTTATAAAATACTCTCTTTTTCGGTGTTATTCAGTTTCACGTATAGGTGTGTCTTTCTCAGTTAGGCTTCCTGGATCTTTTTACAGCTTGATTCTTCTCTATTCCCTCCATACATCCTTCAAGAAACTCAATTAAATACATAATAGATTCATCATTTCTCTTTACCACTACTATGTATTTATAGCTCTTTTTTTCTCTGTATTGTATTCTGGGTATTTTTTGAACTTTTTATATTTTTTTCCAGTTTACAAATTCTCTCTTGTATAATTTGTTGTTTAATATCTCCCTTAATTTGTTAATTTGCTGGATCTCAACCATAGCATTTTGTTTCTGTATATTTTGTTGATTTCTATTGTGCTTTGCTAATCTTCCCTTGAAATTTTATCTATAGGAATTCTTTAAGGCTTGGTTTGAAGATGAATTCCTCTATGGAACATTTATGTTCACTTCTGCCAGTCACTTAAATGCACTATAAGTTAGAATTTCCAAACTTGGGCTTTAAAAAACAAAACAAAACAAAACTGAACTCACTGTGAGGACCAAATTCTCAAATGAAACTTCACACCATATCCAATGCCAAGGTTGATTCAGGTAAGTTTCTATACAGTCCCTTCTGCAAAATAAAGTTTATTTTTTTATTCAAAATTATTTTGGATGCACAGCTCCTTGGGGTCCCGAACTTTACATGAGCAGTTCCCATTAAATTCCTTATTGGCCTGCCCTTGCCCTTATCCTGTTTCCTGTGACTTATGAAGATGTTGGAATTCTCCAAGGATCATTTGTGTTTGTCATTTTCCTCCAAGGGCTCATGGCTTCCTACTTTATCATTTAAAATCTGCAGGTCATTCCTTCCGTTACCTACTCAGTGTTGATTTTACAGAGCTCATTAAAAATACCTGTATCTATGTATTTATCTAGGATTTTAGCTGTTTACTCAGGAAGATTTTCATGACAAAGAAATGGAAACAGGTTAGATTTTGATGCACTATTTCATACCACAGTGTTGAGTTCATTTTTGTTCCTCTGAAAAGACAAACGTCTGATAAGTGTTTTCAGGTCTTCCATGCCTGTAATGCTGTAGTATGAAATAACACATCAAAATCAAACCTGTTTCCAATCCTACTGCAGTTCTACTCTGTCCTAGAGGGTCACTATGAGTTGGAATCAAGTCAACAGCAACGAGTTTGGGTTTTTTTGGGGGGGGGTGGGGTGGGGTGGGGTTGTCTGTAATTGTGTTTATTTTGTTTTTATGTGTATAATATTTTCCTCAATGTAGATGTTTTGTGTCATAATATTTTCCCTCATAACTGCTTTCTCCTTTCTTCCACTATCTATCAAATTTCTGGACAATTTAATCATTATCCTAGAAAGTTCTCCAAGTTGTGATTACATATGAGCCTCTTTTTATTAAGAGCTGATAATGTTCATTGAGCCATATTGATCTAAAGAGTCAAAGTTATTTTCTTCAGTTCAAGGAAAATTTAATTCTCTTGTAATTTCTTGGCTTATTGATTTTGTATTTTCTCTCCATTTGACATTCTCCTAATGTGCATTTGATTTCTTGGGCAATTCTCCATGTCATTATTTTCTCTCATAATTTTTTATTTCTTTATAGTTCTTTATAACTTCTTTCGGAATTCTGGGAGTCGGAATAGACTCCACAGCAGTTGGTTTGGTTTTGATTTATTTTTTATTTTACTGTTGTTTGCTTTTCCTGGCCGCTATTTTGCTATTTTATTTTACCTATGAAATAACTGCCTATTCTTATTTGCATTATCAACAAGGGATTTTAAAATTTTCTTCTGTTTCCTGTAATCCCTTCCACTGGTGAAATTTTGCTATGAGTGTTCCAAATACTACTCCTTTTAAATTTCTGGTTCTCTTTATTTGTTCAATGAAGGTTAGTTCCTTTTCTTCATCCCTTCAGATAGAAGATTAGTTTTTTTTACTATTATTAAATGACATGAACCCCTTGAGATATAATGTAGGCATGTATTAAATTTGTTCATTATCAGAAAAGTTAGATAAAAATTCAAATACATTGTTATTATTCATTGGCTCCTCAGTTATCCAGCGATTTACAGGTAATGGGGATAGGCCTATAAGAACAGGGAGAAGGAGAGGGAGATGGAGGGGGAAGAGAGAATGATTCCTGATGCATTATATTTCAGTTTTTGTTGTCGTCTTGATTTTTAAAGTGAGCCATCTGCCATGCCTGTCTTTGGAGCACAAAGCTAGATGTGGCAGAAATGTCACTGTTTAAGTGATGACCTGGTTATTGTCAACTGTCACAGTGTTCTTGTTCTATTCATGCAGCCTTTGAGATCTATGAGATCCTCACTTCTTTCATATACTGACATCACATTACTCTTATATGAAGAGCTAGAATTTGACTCTTGCTCCCACTCCCTAAGTTCCAGAGCGCATGGGGTTAGACTCCAATCCCTTTCTCTTCTAAGAAATTGTACTGGGTATCTAGGACAAAAGGAAAAAGTGTTCCCAGGCCCTGTGCCATCTTTATGAGTTTTGCAATGTTTGAGTCCATTGCTTTGGCTATTGTGTCAATATTGGTTTAATAGTATATTTTTAGTTTTTCTCTATTGGCTTCTTATTTATATCTCTTTTGATTATTTTTTAGTGGTAGCTTTGTTGTTGTTGTTAGGTACTATCGAGTCAGTTCTCATTCATAGCGACCCTATGCACAATAGGACAAAACACTGCCCGGTCCTGTGCCATCCTCCCAGTTGTTGCTATGCTTGAGCCCATTGCTGCAGCCACTGTGTTAATCCATCTCATTGAGGGTCTTCCTCTTTTTTGCTGACCCTCTGCTTTACCAAACATGATGTCCTTCTCCTGGGACTCATCCCTCCCTATAACCTCCCCAAAGTATGTTAGACACAGTCTCACCATCCTTGCTTCTAAGGAACATTCTGGTTGTACTTCTTCCAAGACAGATTTGTTCCTTCTTTTGGCAGTCCATGGTATATTCGATATTCTTTGCCAACACCACATTTTAAAGGCGTCAATTCTTCTTTATATGTCCAGCTTTCACATACATATGAGGTGACTGAAAATACCATGGCTTGAGTCAGGCACACCTTAGTCCTCAAGGTGACGTCTTTGCTTTTCAACACTTTAAAGAGGTCTTTTGCAGCCAATTTGCCCATGCAATGCGTCTTTTGGTGTCTTGACTGCTACTTTCCTGGGTGTTGATTGTGGATCCAAGTAAAACGAAATCCTTGACAACCTTTTCTCCATTTATCATGATGTTGCTTACTGGTCCAGTTGTGAGGATTTTTGTTTGCTGTATGTTGAGGTGTAATCCATACTGAAGGCTGTGGTTTTTGATCTTCATCAGTAGTGGTAGCTTTAGAGTTAGCAATATACATCCTTAATTTATGCACGTATGAGAGTCAGTATTTTACCATTTCACATTTCATTCCTCATGCTTTACTGTTCCTTTCTCACAATTTTCTCTTCCCATATCACACTTTCGCCATTACATTTTAAACTTCAAAACCCCTAGTAACCTAAATGTAATAAAATGTGTAACTTAATTTACTTCTCTGCTTTCCTCTTTGCTATTGTTATAACTTTTACTTCTCTATACATTATTAACTAGCCATAACTTACAACGCTATTACTTTTTGTTTTAACAGTCATTTTCTTTAAGAAAATTATGAGAAGGAAAAAATACATATACTTCCATGTTTACCTGCTTAATTACTATCTCTAGTGCTCTATACTGGTTTCTGTATGTCTGAGTTTCTATCTGAAACCTTTGACCTTCAGCCTCAGAATATGCTGTCTGTAGCATATCTTGCAGTTCAGTAGAGCTAAAGACAAATTTTCTCAGATTTGTTTTGTCTCCAAATGTCTTTATTTCACCCTTGTTTCTGAAGGATATTTTTACTGAATAATAAATTCTGAGTCAATGTATTTCTTTTTCAGCATTTTAAAGATATAATTTCATTGTTTCCTAGCTTTCATTTTTCTAATGAAAAAAATTCACGTTGTTTTTTTTGTCATTCACATTGTTTTTTTCCTCTTATATAATCTGTCTTTTTTAACTACGGCTACTTTTATGACTTAAGCTTTATTTTAGCTTCCAGAAATTTGGCTGTGATATATCTTGGCATGGTTATCTTTCTATTTATCTTACTTAGATTTTGCTGAGTTTCTTGGATATCAGAGTTTTTTTTTTTTAATCAAATTTGGGAAATTTTTGTTCTTTTTTTCTTCAAATATTTTTTCTGAATTTTCGTTTTCTTTCTGGGCTCATATATGTTGAGCCATTTGATTATTGTTTCAAAAATCCTTTTCACTCTTTTTTACTTTAGAAGTTTATTTTCTGTAGATATGGACTCACATTCACTTCCTCTTTATTATACCATCTCCAATTCTGCAGTAAGGCATATCAAGTGATTTTTTCATTTCAGTTATTATATATTTAAGTTCTAGAATTTTCATATTATTTTTTTTGTTTCCATTTTCTGTTGGTGTACTTCTCTGATTACTCATTAATATATTTTCTTTCAATTCTTTAAGCATATTTTTCTTTGTTTTTAAACATATTTATAACTGATTTCTTAAAGTCTTTGTTTACTCAACATTGTGCCATCATGGGTTTAGTGTCTATTTTCCATCAACTGTTTTGTTTTACTCTGGGTCATATTTTCCCGTTTCTTTACATAGGTGCTATTATTAATTACATAGTGACCTTGTGAATTTATATTTTGTAAAGACCATAAGCTTCTCGTCTTTATATGAGGAGTATTGATTTTTATTCTAGTAGGGAGTTTAACTACCGAATGTTCATCTTGAACATATAGAGGCTTACTGTTTGGTAGGGCAGACCTGTGGAAAGCTCAGATGTTTACCAAGCTTTTGTAAGTTGTTAAAATTTACATTTCAAACTCTGCTTTCCCATGTGGTCCTGTCAGAGATTAGTTTTAGATTTTATTAGGGAGGGACTAGAGCTGGCCTTACTCTAGGGCATGTTCCTTATTCCTAAGGCATAGTTTTCTGTGTCTCAACTGGAACAGCATGCTAAGGGTGTTAATGAGAACAAAGTCTCTCCATTCTGACAGCCCCAAGATCTCCCAGCACTACTCAGCCTTTAGTGGTTTTGTTCAGATCTTAATTCCATTTCAGCTGCTCTCTGGTAAGCCTGTCAGAGTCTCCTGCTATGTGTATACAGCTCAGCCCTCAGACTCATGGGGGACTCCCATTTTGGTTTCTGACATCCACCTCTGCACAGATCTTTCCTTTACAATACTCTACCTAGCCAGATCCAGTCATTTTAGCTCTGCCCGGAACTCCGAACACTCTGTCCTGCATCTCTGGACTCTTACTCTGTTTGGAGTTCAGATTGCTGCATTGGAGTCATGAAATTTTTCCTTTAGCCAGGGCAATCTCGAGGCTTACGTTGTGAGTTTCCCTTCTCTCAGGGATTGTAAGTCTTGTGCTGTCTGCTGTCCACTGCCTATCAACAGTTGCTTTATATATTTTGTCCAGTTTTAGAGTTGATTTATGATAAGATCATTAATCTAGTACCATTGACTGCATCATAGCCGGAAGCAGAATTCTCTGCACAAAAACATTTTAACTTATTTCCTCCAGCCATTTTTTATAAAAATGTGTTAACTGTGGAAAGATTGCACCCTGTCAAAGGCAGAAAACTTGGAAGACCCAGAAAAACAAGGTAGTCCTGTGGAGTTTTGGCTCTCACAGGTTTTCACTGCATATAATTTTGAATCCTTCTAGTCTCACCTAACACTAGATGCATTATCCAATATTGCTTAAGATAATTATTAACCATCTGAAGGATTTAATAGAAACAAATACTTGGATTTACAAAGATGACCTATAATTATAATAATTCAGAATGGTAAGATTTTTCTACATGGTAACAATCTTGTTTTATACCATAATTATTGTTCTTTCAGAGAATTTGTGATTTAATCCTTGCCGTCAGTCACCTTGAAGCACAATACATATAGTTGTCTCATGAAAAAGAACTTAATTACAAATCAGTGCTGGAAATCTGGGTGGCAAATATGACACTCATCAATAACAGTAGGTAATTGAAAGTGAAGATGTATGTGGTAGATAAATTCTGATTTCCCTTTACTATTGCTCCTCATTTTAATGTATTTGTAGGCCTCATCTTTTTTTTTTATTAACTTTTATTAAGCTTCAAGTGAACGTTTACAAATCCAATCAGTCTGTCACATATAAGTTTACATACATCTTACTCCGTACTCCCACCTGCTCTTCCCCTATTGAGTCAGCCCTTTCAGTCTCTCCTTTCGTGACAATTTTGCCAGCTTCCCTCTCTCTCTATCCTCCCATCCCCCCTCCAGACAAGAGCTGCCAACACACTCTCAAGTGTCCACCTGATATAATTAGCTCACTCTTCATCAGCATCTCCCTCCCACCTGCTGACCAGTCCCTTTCATGTCTGATGAGTTGTCTTCGGGGATGGTTCCTGTCCTGTGCCGACAGAAGGTCTGGGGAGCATGGCTGCCGGGATTCCTCTATTGTCAGTCAGACCATTAAGTATGGTCTTTTTATGAGAATTTGGGGCACTGATCTCCTGTTCCTTCAGGAGTTCTCTGTCGTGCTCCCTGTCAGGGCAGTCATCGATTGTGCCCGGGCACCAACTAGTTCTTCTGGTCTCAGGGTGATGTAGGTCTCTGGTTCATGTGGCCCTTTCTGTCTCTTGGGCTCCTAGTTGTCGTGTGACCTTGGTGTTCTTCATTTTCCTTTGCTCCAGGTGGGTTGAGACCAATTGATGCATCTTAGATGGCCACTTGTTAGCCTTTAAGACCCCAGACGCCACATTTCAAAGTGGGATGCAGAATGTTTTCATAATAGAATTATTTTGCCAATTGACTTAGAAGTCTCCTCAAACCATGTTCCCCAGACCCCAGCCCCTGCTCCGCTGACCTTTGAAGCTTTCATTTTATCCTGGAAACCTCTTCGCTTTTAGTCCAGTCCAATTAGGCTGACCTTCCTTGTATTGTGTGTTGTCTTTCCCTTCACCCAAAGCAGTTCTTATCTACTGATTGATCAATAAAAAACCCTCTCCCTCCCTCCCTCCCTCCCCCCTTTGTAACCACAAAAGTATGTGTTCTTCTCCATTTTTTCTATTTCTCAAGATCTTATAATAGTGGTCTTATACAATATTTGTCCTTTTGCCTCTGACTCATTTCGCTCAGCATAATGTCTTCCAGATTCCTCCATGTTATGAAATGTTTCAGAGATTCGTCACTGTTCTTTATCGATGCGTAGTATTCCATTGTGTGAATATGCCACAATTTATTTACTCATTCATCCATTGACGGACATCTTGGTTGCTTCCAGCTTTTTGCTATTGTAAACAGAGCTGCAATAAACATGGGTGTGCATATATCTGTTTGTGTGAAGGCTCTTAATTCTCTAGGGTATATTCCCAGGAGTGGGATTTCTGGGTTGTATGGTAGTTCTATTTCTAACTGTTTAAGATAACGCCAGATAGATTTCCAAAGTGGTTGTACCATTTTACATTCCCACCAGCAGTGTATAAGAGTTCCAATCTCTCCGCAGCCTCTCCAACATTTATTATTTTGTGTTTTTTGGATTAATGCCAGGTTTGTTGGTGTGAGATGGAATCTCATCGTACTTTTAATTTGCATTTCTCTAATGGCTAATGATCGAGAGCATTTTCTCCTGTATCTGTTGGCTGCCTGAATATCTTCTTTAGTGAAATGTGTGTTCATATCCTTTGCCCACTTCTTGATTGGGTTGTTTGTCTTTTTGTGGTTGAGTTTTGACAGAATCATATAGATTTTAGAGATCAGGTGCTGGTCTGAGATGTCATAGCTGAAAATTCTTTCCCAGTCTGTAGGTGGTGTTTTTACTCTTTTGGTGAAGTCTTTAGATGAGCATAGATGTTTGATTTTTAGGAGCTCCCAGTTATCGGGTTTCTCTTCATCATTTTTGGTAATGTTTTGTATTCTGTTTATGCCTTGTATTAGGGCTCCTAGGGTTGTCCCTATTTTTTCTTCCATGATCTTTATCGTTTTAGTCTTTATGTTTAGGTCTTTGATCCACTTGGAGTTAGTTTTTGTGCATCGTGTGAGGTATGGGTCCTGTTTCATTCTTTTGCAAATGGATATCCAGTTATGCCAGCACCGTTTGTTAAAAAGACTATCTTTTCCCCAATTTACTGAAACTGGTCCTTTGTCAAATATCAGCTGCTCATACATGGATGGATTTATATCTGGGTTCTCAATTCTGTTCCATTGGTCTATGTGCCTGTTGTTGTACCAGTACCAGGCTGTTTTGACTACTGTGGCTGTATAATAGGTTCTGAAATCAGGTAGAGTGAGGCCTCCCACTTTCTTCTTCTTTTTTCAGTAATGCTTTACTTATCCGGGGCTTCTTTCCCTTCCATATGAAATTGGTGATTTTTTTCTCTATCCCCTTAAAATATGACATTGGAATTTGGATCAGAAGTGCATTATATGTATAGATGGCTTTTGGTAGAATAGACATTTTTACTATGTTAAGTCTTCCTATCCTTGAGCAAGGTATGTTTTTCCACTTAAGTATGTCCTTTTGAATTTCTTGTAGTAGAGCTTTGTAGTTTTCTTTGTATAGGTCTTTTACATCCTTGGTAAGATTTATTCCTAAGTATTTTATCTTCTTGGGGGCTACTGTGAATGGTATTGATTTGGTTATTTCCTCTTCGGTGTTCTTTCTGTTGATGTAGAGGAATCCAAGTGATTTTTGGATGTTTATTTTATAACCTGAGACTCTACCAAACTCTTCTATTAGTTTCATTAGTTTTCTGCAGGATTCCTTAGGGTTTTGTGTGTATAAGATCATGTCATCTGCAAATAGTGATAACTTTACTTCCTCCTTGCCAATCCGGATACCCTTTATTTCTTTGTCTAGCCTAATTGCCCTGGCTAGGACTTCAAGTACGATGTTGAATAAGAGCGGTGATAAAGGGCATCCTTGTCTGGTTCCCGTTCTCAAGGGAAATGCTTTCAGGTTCTCTCCATTTAGAGTGATATTGGCTGTTAGCTTTGCATAGATGCCCTTGATTATGTTGAGGAATTTTCCTTCAA
Source organism: Elephas maximus indicus (assembly GCF_024166365.1). NCBI lineage: Eukaryota > Metazoa > Chordata > Mammalia > Proboscidea > Elephantidae > Elephas > Elephas maximus. Next base: position 84,569,024 of record NC_064825.1, read on the forward strand.
TTCCTATTTTGGTAAGAGTTTTTATCATAAATGGGTGTTGGACTTTGTCAAATGCCTTTTCTGCATCAATTGATAAGATTATGTGGTTTTTATCTTTTGTTTTATTTATGTGATGGATTACGTTAATGGTTTTTCTGATATTAAACCAGCCTTGCACACCTGGTATAAATCCTACTTGATCATGGTGAATTATTTTTTTGATGTGTTGTTGGATTCTATTGGCTAGAATTTTGTTGAGGATTTTTGCATCTATGTTCATGAGGGATATAGGTCTGTAATTTTCTTTTTTTGTAATGTCTTTACCTGGTTTTGGTATCAGGGAGATGGTGGCTTCATAGAATGAGCTGGGTAGTATTCTGTCCTTTTCTATGCTTTGAAATACCTTCAGTAGTAGTGGTGTTAACTCTTCTCTGAAAGTTTGGTAAAACTCTGCAGTGAAGCCGTCCGGGCCAGGGCTTTTTTTTGTTGGAAGTTTTTTGATTACCGTTTCAATCTCTTTTTTTGTTATGGGTCTATTTAGTTGTTCTACTTCTGAATGCGTTAGTTTAAGTAGGTAGTGTTTTTCCAAGAATTCATCCATTTCTTCTAGGTTTTCAAATTTGTTAGAGTACAATTTTACGTAGTAATCTGAATTGATTCTTTTAATTTCATTTGGTTCTGTTGTGATGTGGTCCTTCTCGTTTCTTATTCGGGTTATTTGTTTCCTTTCCTGTATATCTTTAGTCAGTCTAGCCAATGGTTTATCAATTTTGTTAATTTTTTCAAAGAACCAGCTTTTGGCTTTGTTAATTCTTTCAATTGTTTTTCTGTTCTCTAGTTCAGCTCTAATTTTTATTGATTTGTTTTCTTCTGGTGCCTGATGGGTTCTTTTGTTGCTCACTTTCTATTTGTTCAAGTTGTAGGGACAGTTCACTGCTTTTGGCTCTTTCTTCTTTTTGTATGTGTGCATTTATTGATATAAATTGGCCTCTGAGCACTGCTTTTGCTGTGTCCCAGAGGTTTTGATAGGAAGTATTTTCATTCTCGTTGCATTCTATGAATTTCCTTATTCCCTCCTTGATGTCTCTATAACCCAGTCTTTTTTCAGGAGGGTATTGTTCATTTTCCAAGTATTTCATTTCTTTTCCCTAGTTTTTCTGTTATTGATTTCTAGTTTTATTGCCTTGTGGTCTGAGAAGATGCTTTGTAATATTTCGAAGTTTTGGACTCTGCAAAGGTTTGTTTTATGACCTAATATGTGGTCTATTCTAGAGAATGTTCCGTGTGCGCTAGAAAAAAAAGTATACTTTGCAGCAGTTGGGTGGAGAGTTCTGTATAAGTCAATGAGGTCAAGTTGGTTGATTGTTGAGAGTAGGTCTTCCGTGTCTCTATTGAGCTTCTTACTGGATGTCCTGTCCTTCTCCGGAAGTGGTGTGTTGAAGTCTCCTACTATAGATGTGGAGGTGTCTATCTCACTTTTCAATTCTGTTAAAATTTGATTTATGTATCTTGCAGCCCTGTCATTGGGTGCATAAATATTTAATATGGTTATGTCTTCCTGATCCATTGTCCCTTTTATCATTATATAGTGTCCTTCTTTATCCTTTGTGGTGGATTTAAGTCTAAAGTCTATTTTGTCAGAAATTAATATTGCTACTCCTCTTCTTTTTTGCTTATTGTTTGCTTGATATATTTTTTTCCATCCTTTGAGTTTTAGTTTGTTTGTGTCTCTAAGTCTAATGTGTGTCTCTTGTAGGCAGCATATAGATGGATCGTGTTTCTTTATCCAGTCCGTGACTCTTTGTCTCTTTATTGGTGCATTTAGTCCATTTACATTCAGCGTAATTATAGATAAATAAGTTTTTAGTGTTGTCATTTTGATGCCTTTTCATGTGTGTTGTTGACCATTTCATTTTTTCACATACTTTTTTTGTGCTGAGACGTTTTTCTTAGTAAATTATGAGATCCTCATTTTCATAGTGTTTGACTTTATGTTAGTTGAGTCGTTACGTTTTTCTTGAGTTATGGAGTTGTTATACCTTTTTGTGGTTACCTTATTATTTACCTCTATTTTTCTAAGTAAAAACCTAACTTGTATCGTTCTATATCGCCTTGTATCACTCGCCATCTTGCAGTTCAGTCCCTCCTGTATTTAGTCCCTCTTTTTGATTATTGTGATCTTTTACCTATTGACTTCCATGATTCCCTGTTATGTGTATTGTTATTTTTTTTTTAATTAATCTTAATTTGTTTGTTTTTGTGATTTCCCTATTTGAGTTGATATCAGGACATTCTGTTTTGTGACCTTGTGTTGTGCTGGTATCTGATATTTTTGGTTTTCTGACCAAACAATATCCTTTAGTATTTCTTTTAGCTTAGGTTTGGTTTTTGCAAATTCTCTAAACTTGTGTTTATCTGTAAATATCTTAATTTCGCCTTCATATTTCAGAGAGAGTTTTGCTGGATATATGATCCTTGGTTGGCCGTTTTTCTCCTTCAGTGCTCTGTATATGTCGTCCCATTCCCTTCTTGCCTGCATGGTTTCTGCTGAGTAGTCTGAACTTATTCTTATTGATTCTCCCTTGAAGGAAACCTTTCTTTTCTCCCTGGCTGCTTTTAAAATTTTCTGTTTATCTTTGGTTTTGGCGAGTTTGATGATAATATGTCTTGGTGTTTTTCTTTTTGGATCAATCTTAAATGGGGTTCGGTAAGCATCTTGGATAGATATCCTTTCGTCTTTCATGATGTCAGGGAAGTTTTGTGTCAGGAGTTCTTCAACTATTTTCTCTGTGTTTTCTGTCCCCCCTTCCTGTTCTGGGACTCCAATCACCCGCAAGTTATCCTTCTTGATAGAGTTCCACATGATTCTTGGGTTTCTCCATTTTTTTTTAATTCTTTTATCTGATTTTTTTTCAGCTATGTTGGTGTTGATTCCCTGGTCCTCCAGATGTCCCGGTCTGCATTCTAATTGCTCGAGTCTGCTCCTCTGACTTCCTATTGCATTGTCTAATTCTGTAATTTTATTGTTAATCTTTTGGATTTCTACATGCTGTCTCTCTATGGATTCTTGCAACTTATTAATTTTTCCAGTATGTTCTTGAATAATCTTTTTGAGTTCTTCAACAGTTTTATCAGTGTGTTCCTTGGCTTTTTCTGCAGTTTGCCTTATTTCATTTGTGATGTTTCTAAGCATTCTGTAAATTAGTTTTTTATATTCTGTATCTGATAATTCCAGGATTGTATCTTCATTTGGGAAAGATTTTGATTCTTTTGTTTGGGGGGTTGGAGAAGCTGTCATGGTCTGCTTCTTTATGTGGTTTGATATGGACTGCTGTCTCCGAGCCATCACTGGGAAACTAGTTTTTCCAGAAAATCCGCTGACTGGTACGCTGGCTCCAGGCTCTGAAAACAATCGCTGCCTCTCCGTATTTGTTCGTTCTCCGTCTCTAAATCTCTGTTTGTTGTTCAGGGTTCGTAGATTGTTATGTATGTGATCGATTCACTTGTTTTTCTGAGTCTTTGTTGCAAGAGGGATCTGCGGTAGCGTCCACCTAGTCCGCCATCTTGGCCCCGCCCGGCCTCATCTTTTTTTAATGTATTATCTCAACTGAGAGTTTTTGTGGGTTGGGTGAATTAATAATTGGCTTCAATATAACCTTTCCATTAATATAACTTAAGCTTTTAGATCCTTTTTTTTCATTCTGGGTATTGATGTTAGTGGCAGGATTCAGGCATTGATTAAAAATTAAATTCCTTAGAGCTCTTAATTGTGGTTTATATTTGAAACCACTATTTTCTTCTCTCTTCACAATGTTTTAATATATATGACATGTCTCTCCAGATCTGAAGTCACATGTACCTCATGCTATAATTTGGATTCAATTTCAGTAAAATCTCCTGCTCCTCCAGTTGACAGTTATGGGCAGAAGTGCATTGGTAGGAGTTTAACAAATATCTCTTTAAAAAAATTGATCTGGAGGGGAGGGGTGGGGATGGAAAAACACTAAATAGACAATAGATGGGTGGTAACTTTGGTGACAGGTAAGACTGCACAATACTTGGGAGGCCAAAAAAAAAAAAAAAAAAATTGGTCTGTAGAATTTGCAGACTTTCTTGGTATAAGAATAGGTATAAATAATTTTGCCATGGCTGATTTCAAGCTATCAATATGATGTCCTGAACATGGAAAAAGTGTGCATGTTCATCTCCAACACACCACTGGCCAGAAAGCCTTTTAATTAGTTCTTGGAGGATAACTGACCTCTTTTTGTGACTGTCTGATTTAGTTTGTTATATATGTACTCAAACACACACACACACACAATATTCCTTTCAGAAGTTCAAACTTTCTCAAATCTTTCATTTTTTCAGCTGTTAAACTAATTGCTAAGAGCTACTGTGGAATTAAATTTGTTTGCTTTCAAGATGACTATTTGGCATAATTTGTATTGCCCTGGTGGCTCAATGGTTAAGCACTTGGCTGCTAACCAAAATGTTAGTGGTTTGAACCCACCCAGCCACTCCATGGGAGAAAGATCAGGCAATCTGCTCCCATAAAGATTACAGCATAGAAAACCCTATGGACCAGTTCTACTCTGGCACTTGAGGTCACTATGAACTGAAAATCGACTCAGTGGTACCTAACAACAACAATACTGAGACATACATGAAAACAAATAAAATTAGTCACTTAGAAATCACCTTCTGGTTCTTACAGGAAGGTCGCTGGGTAGTACAAATGGTTTGCACTTGGCTACTAATAGAAGAGTTGGTGGTTCAAACCTGTACAGTGGTCCCATGGAACAAAGGCCTGGTGATCCACTTCTGTAAAGATTACAGTGATGAAAACCCTATGGAGCTCATTTCTACTCTATAACATGTGAGGTCGCCATAAGTCATAATCCACTCAGCCACAATTTTTTCCCCCTTTATTCTGAGAGAGGGTTTCCTTGACCACACCTGTCACTCTCTATTACCTTATCTTACTTTACTTTTCACCAAAGCATTTATTGCTACCTGCTGTATTAAAATTGTATTTATTGCTGTATCCATAGTGCCTAGAGCATTCAAATGAATTAATAACTTCAGAAAAATTAATTAATATTCAGAAGTTTCAGCCCCCACCAAAAATTCCATTAATATTAATTTAAAAATAATTGAATCAATTAAATTCCTGAACTTTACTCATTGGAATATTTAAAATATTGATCCCCTGATACCGTACAAAATAGGAAATAATTGAGGAGCTATACATAGCCACTCAAAGTTAATTTCATGTACTCCATATAGTCTATATTTTAAGTCACAACCCCTAAATTTGGTTCAAATCCATTTAGCATTTTAGCCTGCTGCTATAACAAGGAGAAAAACAGATATACATAGAGATACTTAAATTTACTTTTATAAATGATTGTGGAAAGTGTTTTCATTTATATTAAGAATTCTTTCCGATAATTAATTTTAATGGATACATTTTTTACCACAGAAATATGCAATTGTTTACTTATTAGTTACCTAAGTTTCTCTAGGCCTATGGGTATAAATGGAGTCATATTTGCATTATGTATTCAAATTCGATTAGCTCTTAACACAGCCTCCTTTTAGAAGTCATCAGTGCCTTGCGATGAGACTGTAATTTGGAGAGTCCCCAAGTGGTCACAATAGGATCTCACTCACATATGTTCCTGATTTTATGTCTGACCTATGTGATTGCCACTGGGCACTGACATTCTATGGCCACCAGTCAGTGCTGTGCCCTCTGACTACTATCATTCTTGCCTGGTTCTAGAAGATTTTGTGGGGGATAGTGGACATTTCCACCAATAACTCCACATCTACTGAGTGTCACTCTGCAAATACTACAGCCTCTTTGGAGTTAATGGCTTTTACCAAACAGTGTGACTGCCACTTTTGCCTCCTGTCAGGTGAACAGGTAGCTTACCAGAGTCCGCCACAGATTCCCAAGAGTCTCCATGGCTACTGGAGTTGCCCAGTGATTTACCACACAGTGGGAAAACATGCCACTTCTCGTGTTATACCAAAATAGTGCCTGTTGTACTTCAATACCAGAGAGGTGAATCAGCTTCATTTTTTACTAATGACAGAAGTTCACAGTAAAAGTTTGAGAACATTTTCAAATGATAGGTTCAGAATCATACCTCTCTTTGTCCCAAAGATTCTACTATATGGTGAAGCTCGAAAAACAGGCAGCCCCCAGGTTACGAACCTCTGAACAACCCTCTTATTACAAATCAACCCCCATAAAGCCTATTATATTCAAAATTTGAGGTTCATTGTAAGAAATGGGTGCTACTTTGTGATGTGCATCAAAACGTTATTATTACTGTAGTATTATGTTAAAGATGTTTTAGTGTATCTGTGTTTCTTTAGGAGCCCTGGTGGTGCCATGGTAAAGAGCTTGGCTGCTAACCAAATGTCAGCAGTTTGAATGTACCAGCCACTCCTTGGAAGTCCTAAGAGGCAGTCCTACTCTGTCCAATAGGGTCACGAGGAGTCAGAATCAACTTGATGGCAACAGGTTTGGTTTTGGTTTTAAGTGTTTAATGTTTTTTATGCATAGAAAGGTATACTATATACTGTATACTAAGCCAAACATTTGACTAACTGATGTTAGATATGAACTGTAGCTAACTGTTCCGACTTACGTATAAATTCAGTTTAAAGACAGATTAGGAATGGAACTCACTCGTAATCCAGGGACTGCTTGTATTTGGTCCATTATTCTCATAGGATGAACTCTTCACCAGCTTTATTTTCAGTCACTTATGCAAATTGATTTCTAATGACTCTGGCTCTTTCAATTCTCTTTTCCACCAGTTTACCAAACATGTTGATAAACTTAAGTCCACTGTATAAATATTACCTTATTGTTAGACAGTGGATAGTTTAAACTTTTCCCCCAGTATAATGGAAATCTTGGATATTAATGCTCCTTTCACTGTTAGGAATTATTTCCTTAAAATAGATTCTCTGAAGGTGAGTTACTTGGGCAAAGATCTCAAAATGTCTTAGAATTCTTAATACATATTTAAAGGCAGCTACTCTCATCTGATTATTTGCTTATATATAATCCCACTCCTAATCTCAAGAAATAAATTACTTTATTAAGCAATTTCTGTGGTAAAATAACTACCATTCTTCAAAAACACCTCCATTACTTGTAGTCAATATAAGTTATGCTCGTAATGTGTCACACAAAACACAAAAACCTTTTAATTTTTTTTAATAGCTCACTTTCAGTCCCCTTGCTAGCAGAGTGTTATTTTCAGAAAATTTTGTAATTCTGTAAGTTTTCAAATTTGAATGCCAAGGTTTAGGGCTAGGCTTTGAAATTTTACACTCACAAATTTTAAGTACATTATATGTACAAAATAGTTGCTCCAATTTAGCAAGAAATATAAATGGCTTTGGTAGTATGTCATCTCCCTGTCTTACACTCACTGGAAATTGAATGAATGTCTATCTTGAAGAGTTTCCATGAGCCTATAGAAAACAACATTCATTATTTTCATAATCATCGCTTCTTAGCTCTGAACTAACCAATTTCTACTCTCTAAGTCAGTGAATTGTGGTATGCCAATATTGTGCCTTGTCTTTGCCTACATCAATGTACCAGCTATTCACATTCAAAATGAGTTTTTCTAAGGTATTTATAATTACTGAGTAATTTTTAATCCTCTTCTCCTCCATCTTCCTTTTCCTTTCTCCTGCTTTTTAATATAAAGGCAAAATAAAGCATATTTAGTAGATAAAGCAAGATAGGAGTCCCTGGGTGGTACAAACGGTTAACATCCTTAACTGAACTGAAAGGTTGTAGGTTTGAGTCTACCCAGACAGAGTTGCCTCATAAGAAAGGCCTGCCAATGTACTTCTGAAAAATCGGCAGTTTAAAACCCCATAGAACATACTTCTATCTTGACATACATGATCATTTCAATCATCATTCTCACCACTCCATAAATGATTTATTAAATGCCTACCAGAGATCATGTAATTTGCTGGACACTTTATTTACTATATTAGCTTCCTAGGGCTGCCATAACAAATTACCACAAATTTTGTGGCTTAAAACAGCAGAAATTTATTTTCTTAGATTCCGGAGGTCAGGAATTTAAATCAAGGTGTTGGCAGTACTGGGCTCCCTCCAGCAGCTCCACAGGAGATTCCGTTTCTTCTCCTCTCTTCCATCTTCTGGTGGGCTTTGACATTCTTTGGTTTCTGGCTGGCTCACTCAATCTCTGTCTCCATCTGTCTTCTCTGTCTTTGTAACACTTGTCATTGAAATTAGGACACATGCAGATAATGTAGGATGATCAACTCATCTGAAGATCCTTAACTTAGTTACATTTCCAAAGACTCTTTTCCCAAATAAGGTATCATTCACAGGTTCCAGGGACGAGGACATGAACAATTTTGTGGGGCTACCATTCAATCCACCATGTTTACAAACTAAAACAAACAAACCCGTTGCAGTTGAGTCGGCTCCAACTCCTAGTGACCCCATAGGACAGAGTAGAACCGCCCCATAGAGTTTCCAAGGAGCGCCTGGTTGATATGAACTGCTGACCTTTTAGTTAGCAGCCATAGCACTTAACCACTCTGCCGCCAGTGTTTCCACTCTATCTAATTATCATAAATGTAGAGACAAACTAAAAATGAAAGAGGCTATCAACTTTCCTAATGTTGCACAGATTATGAGTGGTAGGGCTAGAATCCTAAGCAGAAACAGAATACATCCCATTGCATTTTAATTGTTCATTCATTCATTTGTATCACTCTATAGGTCTCAGCATCTTGGTGGCTAAGACACTCTCTTATTGTATGTTTTATGTTCCCAGTACCTACCTTTCAGCCTTTGATGCAGAATAGACATTAAATAACCAATTTTTGAATGAAAATGCATAAATTCTCACCAGCATGTCCACTACTAATGCCCGGCTATGGCCAATATCCACATCGTAAGGAAAATGTATCTGTTATTTTACAGCTGTGTTACCTAAGAGCTATCAAAATTCAATCACAAATGAAACCTCTCTCCAGAGATATTCAGCATGAAAATGTAATTCTTCAGGTTTATTTACTCAATGAAGCAGCTCCAAAATACATCTATAAGAACTGGCCATTTCTCACCTCCTTTTTTTTATTATACATATATACACATACACATATATACATGTATGTATATGTGTATATATATATATATATATATAAAGTCAGGGATAATAGAAAGGAAAAGACCTTGATATGCCATGGCTTTATTTGGTCCTTAAGCATAGCCACTGCCCTATATTGGCTGGTGTGTGTTTTGTCTTGAGCAGCAAGATCCAATTTGTTTTCTAGTTATTTCTGGTGACTGAGGGTAGTTGTTTTTTTTTGCCCCCAGACAAATCGAGTGATAATTGAGAGTGCCCAAATACCACATCAGAACTACTCAGTCTCAGTCACTGTGGCAACTGTTTTATGAATAAATCATTTAATGTCCCTTTCACTCATTTTGAAAGGCAACTAAAATTTTACTAAATACAGGTTTAGTATTGAAAATTATAAGATCTGATCTATCTGAGGAATAATTCTCTTACAGTTAATATATGTTTTACCAAGCTATTTCTTGCTGGCTTTCTTTTATTGTTCATTCATTAACCAGTGTTAAGCTAGGGGCATCTACCATTCAGGTAAATCTCAGTGTTTTATTGTAGACCTCTTCTTTGGTTTACACTCACCTTCCTCTTGGGGTCCTCCAACATTGGGCTTTATTATTCATTTTCTAGGCATTTTTTTAGTTTGGCAAAACCAGGACAGTTTTTTCTCCTAGATCACTAAAAGGGAGGCTGTGCCAGACTTATGGGTTTTATAATTCAGTGGTTTGAAGGAGCCAAATTCAGGAACACTAATGAGTTAGGACTGTTTGAGATAAAATCTATTTTAAGTATACCACTAAGGCATCTAGGTACAGACGTGCATTAGACCACCAGAAATTAAACCTTCCTGGTATTTCTGATGTTCAACTTCTTCATTTATAAAATGTATATCATTAACAGACTTCAATCAGGTTTCATATGAAAATTAGGTGAGATAATGCACGTTGAGAGCCTGGCACAATGCCTGGACCATATTAAAAACAAGAAAACTAGTTGCTGTCAAGTTGATTCCAACTCATGGTGACCCTATAGGAGAGAGTAGAACTGCCCCATAGGGTTTCCAAGGAGTGCCTCCTGGATTTGAATGGCCAACCTTTTGGTTAGCAGCCATAGCTCCAAAAATTATTGCTAACGAGAAGCTGAGGTAGGGTAGATAATTTCAAAAAGGTTTCTCCATATTTTGGGTGGAAATTCCATAGTGTGATTATATTTATTACCTTTGTGATTTTTCCAGTGCCCAATATCTGCCTCTCAAGCATAAAAGTTCAATAAATGAAATTGAGAGAACAGGTAAATTTCTCAGGAAAAGATTTGCATTAACCAAACTTATTAGACTCAGGTATAAAATCAGATTACTAATTTCTTCATTTTCTACTTAAAACATAATTGTCATTCAGTTTGAAGTACGTGAGTCCTTATTATTTTATCTTTGTTGGGAGACTTCATGGAAAGCCAAATCATAATTAGAATGCATAATTGGAATCTGAACAAGGAACAATAGATGAATAGAATTTTAATTACCATCAGGTTTATGTAGTTTAATAAATCCATCTGCACAAGGGTGGTATTGTTAATAATTTGTTGATTATTTTCCTTTTTCTTAGAATGTTGATCAGATGGATATTCCATTTGTTTTCTTCTAGGACTAAATTTTTATGACCAACCTTCTGGCAGATTGATCTGTTTTTTCTTTAGGAATGTCGACGTCTTCAGTCAAGAGCAGTCAATCCTTGCTTGTCAGGACCAACTCTTGTCTCTAAACAAGACATTTTTCAACTCAGCTCTCATTCATTGAGTGTTGGTTTTATAACTGTCAGAAGAAAATCTCATTCTTCTTATTTCCGTAATCCTTGGGTGACCTCTAGCAAAAGATGGTATTTATTTATTTTTACTCTCAGGATCCTTATTTACAAAATGGACATGATAATAGTATCTTCCTTACATGGATTTGGAGAGGCTTAAATAAAATAATTATTTCAAAGGACTTAACACACTGCCTAGCACAAGGTGTAGATTCAGAGTTTTTAAAAACCATAATTGCCTTAACATTTAATAGTCTTTTGCTATGACCTGACTTATCATAAAAAGGAAGCCCTATCATAGCAACACTTTTCATAATAAATAAGACTTCACTCCATTTGTCTAATAAGGTCTCTCCCACTGTCCTGTGTAGCAGTGTAAAGAATAAAAAAAACAAAAAGAACCATTGCCGTCCAGTTGATTCTGACACACATCAGCCCTATAGACAAAGGAGAACTGCCCCCATTGGGTTTCCAAGGCTGTAAATCTTCACAGAAGCAGACTTTCATGTCTTTCTCTTGTGGAGCACCTGGTTGGTTCCAACCACTGAACTTTACGTTAGCAGCCCAGCATTTTAATCTTTATGGCTCCTCTGTAAAGAGTAAAGACCACCTTTATCCTGATTACCTGGAGAAAAAGCCTGGGAAATCCCTAAACTCTGCTTTCTAAGGGTATGTGGAAGTTGGAGTCTTAAATCCCTATTCAGAAGGGAGCCAGGCAAACTAAAAAGGATAACATACATGAATGTTTTTTGAAAACGACAAAATACAACGTATGTGGAGGGGGTAAGCATTATTAGTAAGGAAGGAATGGTAACTTTCTAGAGGACATGGGAACAGCAAATGTTACTGGCTTCATTATCTACTGCTGGTAAAACAGAAACACCATAAGTGGATGGCTTTAAGAAACAGAAGTTTATTCTCTCACAGTCTAGTAGGCTTGACGTCTAAATTCAAGGTGCCAGCTCCAGGGGAAGATTTCCCCCTCTGTTGGCTCTGGAGGAAGGTCCTTGTCATTAATTTTCTTCTGGTCTAGGAGCTTCTCAGTGCAGGGACCTCAGGTCCAAAGGACATACTCTGCTCCTGGCACCACATCCTTGGTGGTATGAGGTCCCTCTGTCTCTCTGCTCACTTCTCTCTTTTATATCTCAAAAGAGATTGACTCAAGATATGACGTAATCTTATAAATTGAGTCCTGCCTCATTAACATAACTGCCTCTAATTCTGCTTCCTTAACATCATAAAGATAGGATTTACAACACATTGGAAAATCACATCAGATGACAAAATGGTGGACAGCCACACAATATTGGGAACCATGGCCGTCCCAAGTTGACACACATTTTTGAGAGACACAATTCAATCCATGACATTCCACTCTTTGGCCCCCCAAAATTCATGTCCTTGCCACATGTAAAACACGTTCATCCCATCATATCATAGTAAAAATCTTAACTCCAAGTTCCAAATCCAAAAATTCTTCTTCATCTGTGAAATCTAGAATACAAGTTACCTGCTTCCAAAGTACAATGGTGGAATGACTCAAGACATTTCCATTACAATTGGGAGAAATTGGAGGGAAAGAAGCGATAACAGGCACCAAGCAAGTTAGCAGAACTGATTACATTAGCTCTCAAGGCTTGAAAATAATCCTCTATTCTCTGAGGCCATTTAGGCAATGGCCCTGCTCCCCAGGCTCTTGGTGTTGGCCACTCTCCTGGATTCTGGGTGGAGGTCCCTTGTACCTGGGCTTCAGCTCTCCCAGGCCCACTGGAATAGCAACTCTGCTCTCTCAGCTTTAGGCAGCCCCATTTTCCTAATCCAACTGAGTGGCGACCCTACACCCTTGGTACTGGCAGGCCCATTTTTCTGCCCCTTTGGACATGGCAGCCCTGCCCCCTCAGTTTTGAGTAGTAGATCTGGCCCCATCCCACTGGCAGTCATGAATGGCAGCCCCACACTCCAGAACAGAGTTAGTGCAGACCTGACTCTTTGAAACCTAGGAGGCTGTGGCCCTATCCTAAGAAACTCCAGAGACCATGGCTCCACCCTTTGAGACCCCAGAAGTCTTGGCCCTACCGTTTGAGACTGAGGCAGCTCTGCTTCCTGGCTCCTTGGCCTCTAGGCCCCTCAGGCCTCACCACCTTTGTCTGCTCTTTTGGGATGACTGTTCCAAAGCTCTTCAGCTCCACCGATAAGTGCTTGAAGGTTTCTCCCCCCACCCTCCCACCAGGAAGCCTTCTGTGCAAAGGCACTCAGCTCTCTTGCTCTGTGGGTCAACTCCAAAGCTGCCTCACGCCAATTTCCTGGTTCTGTTACTGCTTCTTGCTATCTGTGGATCTCCTGAGTTAACAGCTCTCCTCACTTCCTTCTGAGCTCTCATCAGAACTGTCTTTGATGTCCATAATTCCACCAACAGTCTCTTCAAGGCAATCTAGGCTTTCACTATTAAAAAGCACCTTAAAATACTCCCAGCTCCTATCCATTCACAGTTTCAAGACCACTTCTACATTTTAGGTATCTGTTAGAGCAGCGCCCCAGTCTTTTGGTACCAAATTCTGTCTTAGTTAACTAGTGCTGCTATAACAACAACAAAAAAAAAGTGGATGGCTTTAACAAACAGGAGCTTATTCTCTCACTGTCTAGTAGGCTAGAAGTCCAAATTCAGGGTGCCAGCTCCAGTGGAAGATTTCCCCCTCTGTGGACTCTGGAGCAAGGTCCTTGTCATCAGTTTTTCTCTGGACCAGGAGCTTCTCAGTGCAGTCCAAATGATGTGCTCTGCTCCTGGCACTACTTTCTTGGTGTTATGAGGTCCTCCTGTCTCTCTGCTTGCTTATCTCTTTTATATCTCAAAAAAAGATTGACTCAAGATATGACCTAATCTTGTAGATTGAGCCCTGCCTCATTAACGTAACTGCCTCCAATCCTGCCTCATTAAGGTTTTAGAGTAAGATTTAAAACACATAAGAAAATCACCTCAGATGACAAAATGGTGGACAATCATACAATATTGGGAAACATGGCCTTGCCAAGTTGACACACATTTTGGGGGGACACAATTCAATCCATGACAGTGACAATAAGCTTTTCCAGTTTTGGTGAAGGGACAGATTCCACAAACTTTAAAGCAGATCCTCTGATAAAGAAAAAAAAAAGTTTTGAATGATTACTTGCTTTTTTAACAATGAAATTATCTCAAGGCAATCTAACAACATAAAAAGACAAAGTGCTCCATTTGTTAACGCCTTCGGGTGACATCTCCTGAAAAAGAATCTCCCCTACAGAGATTATAAAATGGCATTATTGTTGCTTCACTATTTTCATATGCAGCAACAAGAAGCTACAGGCTAATGAATCAACAAGTCACTTATCCAGCCTCCTCCTTTCAGCAGCATTGCTTTAAATAATCTCTTATTTGAATTATTCAGTAATTCCACCAGAAGCCCAGCAAAGATTATTAGTCAATCTTTCCTACACTAGGCATGGTTGGAAGGCTTAACAGTTTGAAACTTAAAATTATTTCTGTTATGTAAATGCTCGTGATCTATCATTTGTTCATGAAATAATGAGAGGATGAAATAAGACTTTAGATTTTCAAAAAAAAAAAAAAAAAAAAACAAACCCTTTATTACTAGAGGACAGTTCCTGTGGTGTTTATCAAGTACATGGCAACCATGAGCCCCTTACCCTTCGCCATAGAGTAGATTCTCAATCATAGCGACCCTATAGGACAGAATACAACTGCTCCATAGGGTTTCCAAGGAGTGGGTGGTGGGTTCAAATTGCCAACCTTTTGGTTAACAGCCCAACTCTTAATCACTGCTCTACCAGGGCTCCATGGGCCTCTTATCCAACATAAATAGGTATTAGACCATACAAACACTGGAATTCTTAGGAAAAAGTAGATCGTAAGGCAGGCTGCCTCTGTACAAATTAGGTAATTTCTCTGTTAAAAGCAATCTATTGGAAGTTTCAGGGTTTTTTTTTTTTTTGTAATTCAGTTTTCCAGTTTGAAACCCCACAAATCTCTTTCTTCCATCCTCCCAGTGTGGAACAGTTGTTCCATTGCCTGTCATGCCTTGGCTGATGCCATCCTGGGCAGAACTGGTTTGATGTAGGCATCTGTTGTAGGTCATTCTGATTGCCAACTGCTTCTGTTACTCACAATATCAAATTGGACCAGAGTGTGTGTTAACAGTTTATCTCTTCAAAGAACCAGGGTCTTTATTTTTATCTGCATTCCAAGTGCCCTTGGCTGACATGGACCATCTGGAGAAGAGTCCTTTTTCTAATGGAACTGTATTTGATTAGTGCATTCAGGTGCAATATACCATGGCTTGACACTGCAAGGAAGCAGAGGCAACCTGCGTCTGCTTTGGGATCAGACCAGGAGAGAGAAGTAAGAGGAACATAAACAGATTTCTATACCAAAAGAGATGCCCTGGTGGCCCAGTGGTTAAGAGCTTGGCTGCTAACCAAAAGGCCAACAGTTTGACTCTACCAGCCACTCCCAGGAAGCCCTATGGGGCAGTTGTACTCTGTCGTATAGTATAGGGTCACTATGAGTTAGAATTGACTTGATGGCAATGGGTTTTATAGCCAAAGAGGCTTAGACTAAAAACTTAGTTAAACATTATGCTTTGAGTGAACGCATTATGTTTTCTTGTGGCAAGTTTTTCTAACAAAATGTCTGCTTAGTATCACAAAGAGAAACAGCTGCAGGCATCTGTAATACAATCTCAAAAAAGCCTTTTAAGCATCAAGCATTGATTGTAGGAGCTCAATTAGCTTTGCTACATATAGGTATGGTCAATAATCTATTTGAACATCATTTGGCTTTGTCATCATGTAGCTTACAGTATATGGATGCTCCGCCTTGCTCATAATTAAATCTAAATGAATTAAAAATGATCACTAATTATTTGTCAGATTGCCAATATTTCCAGTATTGATGATAATAGCAACTTCTTAGCAGGAATGTGAACTGGTACAGTGGAAAAACATTTTGGAGAACTAGTTTAGATATATCTATATATCTTTTTTATATACCTATATGCATATAGGAAACCCTGTTAGAGTAGTGGTTAAGAGCTACAGCTGATAACCAAAAGGCCAGCAGTCTGAAACCACCAGGCGCTCCCTGGAAACTGTACGGGGCTGTTCTACTCTGTCCTATAGGGTCCCTATGAGTTGTAATCAGCTCAACGGCAATGGGTTTGGTTTGTTTTTGTTGGTTTTTTAATATGCATATAGGTATATAGATATACAGATAATTTTAAAATACATATGCTTTTGATCCAGAAATTCTAATGTTAGAAATTATTAATCCTAGAGATACACAGCTCATTGCTACATAGCTTGTAATAGCAAAACACAAGTGCTCTCTCTCTCTTACACACACACATAGCTATCAACTGTTAAAATCCATCAATAGAATCAGTAAGGGACAACTCTAAGAGGCAGTATAGGAGCCAGGCTCTCTGGCTTCATACATCAGCTAGCTGTGTGATACAATACTGAACATGTTACTTAACCTCTCTTAACCACTTTTCCCTCATTTTAAAATTGGAATAATGATGGTACCTACCTCATAAGGTTGCTGCAAGGCTTAAGTTAATATATGTAAAGCACTTTCTAAAAGGTCTGATATGTAGAATTTACTCCTCAAGTTAGCTGTTATTTTACATATCCATTAAAAATTATGAATTTGTGCTGATTTGTAAAGGTTGCGTAGATACATTATTAAGGAAAATAAAGATCAAATTAATGAATAATGTCATGTATAGTGTTATCTCATTTAATTAAAAAATATAATATTTTGGTAAATGCCATACAATTTTGGAAGGACATACCAGAAATAATTAGCGGTACTTGTTTCTGGGAAATGCTGGTGGAAGTCTAATGAGGGAGAAGAATTTAACTTCCATTTTAGTTCTTTTCTTATTATTTGAAATTTTAACCATATTTTTATAAATAAAGCAAAATATACATCACTTGCTGTTTTTGATGAAAATATTAGTGGCTTTTGGCTTCTTCACCTCATTTGTCTCCAATGTGGCTTAGTAGTCCAATATGCCAGTCACGGGCAGAGGTTACTCTAAGACCTTCTACTCATATCCATCAATATGAGTTGATGTGACATAATACAGAGGTTCCCTCAGATGACGCCCTGCCTTGCAAATAGCTCCAGAAAAGAGCTTTAATAATTTCCTTCTTCCCTAGTTTATGACTGGATTGTTCACTGGAACAAAAACTTCATGTTGGAAAAGGAAGAAACATAACCATACTCAAAACACACAGAATCACCACTAGTCATTATTATTTTTTTGTCCTCAAGTAGCATATATATATATGTCTTCTAGAGGTCAGTCTTATTTTGAAAAAAATAAAAAGGAAAATGATAGCCTTTTAGCCTTTGTATTGTTAAGTTGGCTTGTACTTCATCCCAGCTTTGGTGTCATTTCAACTCTCCTTAGAAAAGTTTACTTAAAATAATCAATCCTGGTGACTCTCAGGTCCCACTGTATGTCTTCCTGTCCTCCATGAGATAATGAGAAATGCTGAATAAATTAAGACTGAACAGAAATACCACTTGTTGTTATTGGGTTCTGTCAAGTCAATCCTGATTCATAGCAATCTCATATGACAGAGTAGAACTGCCCCATAGGGTTTTCTTAGCTGTAACCTTTACAGAAGCAGATTGCCAGGTCTTTCTCCCACAGTGCCACTGTCTTAGACTGGGTTCTGTAGAGAAGCAAAATCAGGAGAGCATATAAATGTATAGAAAGACTTATATCAAGGAAATGTCTCATGTGATTATAGAACTGGAAAGTCCCAAGTCCGTGAGTCAGGATATAGGCTTCTCCTGATTGATGTAGCTATAGGGGCTGGCAAACCCCAGATCAGTAGATCAGAGGACAGGGCTCTTGCTCACAGGCTGTGAAGATTCATCAATCCCAAGATCACTAGGCAAGAAAGTAGGTAAGCTGCTAGCTCAAGTCTCAAGAACCAGAGGTCAGACAAACAGGAGCCAGCTGCAGGATCCAGAGTGAGCAAAAGCACACAAGACTTGCCAGAATGTCCATTTATATTTGATGCAGGACACATGCCCAAGAAAACTCCTCTTCAACTGATAGGCTACTCACAGCAGATCCCATTACAGAGGTGATCACATTACATCAAATCTCATCATGGAAATAAATAATCACAACATCATACGACTGCCAAACCACTGAGAATCATGGCCCAGCCAAATTGACACACAACCTTAACACAATCACAGTTGCTGGGTGTATTTGAACTGCCAACTTTTTAGTTAACAGCAGAGCACTTAACTTTTGTGCTACCTGGAATCCTTAGTTCTGCAATATTTAGACATTCCTTCAAGTTAGTAGTGCTGTCTTCAGGAAGTGATAATCTTTTTTCCTATTTTTTGTTTGCCCAAAGATTAAAAAGAAAAAAAAAATCAAATGCATATTGGGCCAGGAAGGAAACAAAGTTTTTGAATATTATAATAGTGGTGGAGACTGTGAAATAGGAGTTTATACCCTCTATCTAAGGGCATTTAAACAAAAATTAAGCAGTGTGCACACTGAAGAAAATTGTACTCTATCCAAATCTGCCCCCAAGGGCTTCCAGTTACCCATCTCTGCTTTGCCTTGTCTTTCAAATCATACCATTAAGGGCATCTTCTGTACACATCAGAAGTGAACTAATAAAAATCATTTGAGGACAAATAACATGGTAATTTTGAGTGATATTTCATTGAAGTGATAAAACCTTGTATCATCCTAGGTATTAAAACAAGGCTACCCTCTCTAAAAGTGCCTCAGCTCCTAATCATTATCTGCCACAGAGTAGGTGATCAATAAATGATATCCAAATCATTGCCTTGCCCATGTGATAGTATTAAATGCATTTATTTCCTGTTATGTCAGAGTTTTGGCAGAGTCCTCAAGGTAAAAAACAGTATAAAAGATGTCAAGAACCCTGCATCCTAAAGCAAATGCCTAAACCACCTATGCAAGCATTAGCCAATTAACCACATCAGGAGTGTGTAAGAGATGAAGAGTCAGGAGAAAGACTTTAGAGAGCTGTTGGAGTATTGTGGCATTTCTCTACCTCTCCTCATGTCTCCCTTAACCAACAAGACAAATGAAAAACTCCAAGAAGACCATTGGAAAGCTCCTTGGAGTTTGGAAGCAGAAATGCTGGTATCTGAAATTGCTTGAAAATGTATAAGAGTCTGTGACTGGAGCTGTCCCTCCCAGGAAGTACAGCGAAAAAAAAAAAAAAAAAAGATAACTGCATTAGGAGGGAGGAAATTTCACTTCCACCAAGACCCATGTGTGTTTTGGTGCGCACATTTGGGGGTAGGGGTGGAATGGGCTGAAAATGAGGTCTCCATGGAAGGGAATGGCTAGTGTTGTCTCATAAGGAATCTCTTTCAAAACAATGCTCTGGAGCAGACAAGGTACCTTAACATAGGTATGCACTTATATAGAAGCCTATTGGCTGATGGGGGAGTCAAAATGAGACAGCCTGTTGAGACAAATACCGGTAGAGTTTCCTTAAATTGTAAGAAGAATTTCTGAAAAATCCCTGCAAGAATTCCATGAAAAAAATCTTGGGATTTCACCTCCAGACTATACCAGCATCAGATTTCAACAGAACAGACAGACAAGACCATGCCCTTTCCTTATGTTAACCATCTCTCTCATTAACCCAACACTGAAGGAGTTGGAAATATTTGCTAGAGAAAGTAGGGCAGAAAAAAAGGAGGAGTGGGGAAAAGAAAAGAAACTGTCTTTTCTTCATTCTTCCTTTGCAGGCTTCAAATCTGAATCAGCTACACCATGTGTGTGGTATGGCTTTAAATTTGAATAAAGTAAGATAAGATTAGATTAGACACTTCATTACGCAAGTGTCACTGGAAAGTCTTTGGGTGTTGCCCAGGTTTTCAAGTTTAATGAAGAGCCAGTCCATATAGTAAGCTTAATGGAGAGTGATAATAATGAAACTGTATACTAATGTATCCTGTTGGATCCCACCCACTCAATAAACATGGTATATACAGAACAATGTTTAATCATAGCAATGAATGAATATCTTAAGATATACCAGTTAGTTCCTTGAAAATCAGACCCGGGTTATCTAATTATAGGAAGAGATAATGCAGCTTTGGGAATTCCCAGAATTAGAACTGGATCCATCATGACTTCCTTTCTCCTCCTCTGGCCTCTGTTTCTACCTGGGTATTGGTTTCATCCACTCAGAGACCATACTCTAACAATTCCACCTCCAGGGAGGAAAAAGAACTTAGAAAAAATTCCAATGCAGGATTCTGATTGATCCACGTGTCCTTAATTTCATAAATCAGTAGGGTGAAGAGGAATGGCAAACCCATAAGAAAACATTTGGGTAGAGTAGGGAAGGAGATGTTCCCTCCCCAAAATGGTAGAGTAAATCTGGAAAGGCAAAATACCAACAGCCTGTTTCCTATGCCCATCCAATTTATTCCTAAAAAATGGATTGGGAAAGTACTCCATTCACCGATGAGAAGACTGACAAATAGATTTATGAACCTTGAGAGTTGACAGTTTTTGTTATATACAGAACAATGTTTAATCATAGCAATGAATGAATAAACAAATGAATGAATATCTTAAGATATACCAGTTCCTTGAAAATCAGACCCGGGTTATCTAATTATAGGAAGAGATAATGCAGGCTGGTGCTCAAGGTACCTCTCTTCAAGTGGTTGAACAGCACCTAACAATAACAAGAGACAGTTGTGGTTACAGCATTGCTGCATACATCACAGCTACCCTGAGTGGTGTGCTCTTAAACTTTACCCATGATGTTTGCTACTTCAGCCATTTTAATAATTTTGTAAGCACGTATTTCTAATGATACTATTCGCAAATTTATGGTAGGCCTGAAAGCTAGGCTTACCATAAATTTGCGACTAGTATCATTAGAACAATTTTTTCATTTTTAAGCAGGCTTTGATAGCTGTCATCTTAGAGCTCAGAGGCTGATACTATGGATTGGTTCATTCAGCCTCTATTCCACCTGATTCTGAGAGTTCTTTCTTTTAGCGCAGAGGCTCAAAAAGCAAATTCTTCAGGCAACCCTCAGAAGAGTTATTGATTATAACATTATCTTTACTAATTTAAATTTTTCCCCAACAGTATACGTTCTACATAGAACAAGACAACTTCAGCATATTAAGTGAATTTCAGAACACGTAAGTTATCAAGTATTTCCTGTAGCATTTTTTTCATTTGATGTATTTGAGTTACCAGGGCTAGACTTTCACAGTTTCCAGAAGAATTTACTTTTCCTACAATTTAGTAAATTGCCACCACATAAAGAGAGGTACCTTGAGCACCATCCTTGTGATCTGAAAGCTAGGCTTACCATAAATTTGCGAATAGTATCATTAGAACAATTTTTTCATTTTTAATATTTCAAAATAAGCTTTTTTTGTAAAAAGGCTGACAAAACTCACTTTAAAATATTTTAAACAATCAAAAAAATTACAGTGAAGACTGTCACACACAATTTTTAATGTTAATATTTTTTTCTTAAATATTATTTTCTGTGTGCTGAGTAACCATTTACTGTAAGGCCAAATATTGTTTCTCCTCATTGTTAGTTCATGCTATTGGCTTTTCCAACTATTTTCTTGTTGGTTTTTTGTTTTCTAATTTTTAATGGAATGTTTTTGGTTGCTGATGTTTAACACTGTATTTAAGCCTGTGCATTTTCATCTGTTCATATATTTTTCGATTGTAAGTGATCTAGTTCTGCTATCAGGACACACTCAAGATTCTTCCTTCCTATTTGAAGTTCAAGAACTCAAGGATATATTTTACTCATTTCCTGCTCTTATTTGATTCTTTTCTGTAAATCAATGAGTTTTTGTTTTCTATGTTTTTGTCTGTATTTTTTCATGTAGGAAAACTATTTTATTTAAGTTTGGACCTTTCCTATATTTCATTTGTTCATTTCTCAAATATTTCATAAGAAAAAATTACTCACAAACACACAAAAAAATACACACATGTATGTTGGAGATGGTTTGGAATGGATAATGTAATTGATATAGTGGAAAACAACTGAACTTGAGCTTAAAGATCTACACTTGAATTCCAGCACTGTTATTTTGAATAAATGTCTTAAATGCTCTGAGTCTCAATTTCCTACCTATAAAATAATATAATAATATCTGCACCATTGTGTGGTTTTGACAGAAAAGAAATAGCATATATGAAAATGCTTCATACTAGGAAGCAGGCTTTGATAGCTGTCATCTTACAGCTCAGAGGCTGATACTATGGATTGGTTCATTCAGCCTCTATTCCACCTGATTCTGAGAGTTCTTTCTTTCAGTGCAGAGGCTCAAAAAGCATAAACTAAATTTCCTGGATTCATTGCAACTCATCTGTATGCATCATAGTTTCCACTGGTGAGATACACTTGCATGAATTTCAGAATGTACACACTAGGGGAAGGCCATGTTTCCAATGCTGCTTGTGCTGGAAATCAAGGTAATGAGAATTCAACATTGAGAGATAATTACAGGGTCCTGACTCAGTCACTGACTGACTGTTCACTAGGTTTAGAGAGAAGAGGAAGCCTGGTGGCACAACAATTAAGCACTTGGCTGCTAACTGAAAGGTCGGCGGTTCCAACCCATCCAGAAGCTCTGCAGGAGAAAGACCTCGCTATCTGCTCCTGTAAAGATTATAGCCTAGGAAACCCTATGGGGCAGTTCTAGTGTCACAGGAGTTCTCTTTGAGTCAGCATAGACTCAACAGCACCTAACAATAACAAGAGACAGTTGTGGTTACAGCATTTCTGCATACATCACAGCTACCCTGAGTGGTGTGCTCTTAAACTTTACCCATGATGTTTGCTACTTCAGCCATTTTAATAATTTTGTAAGCACGTATTTCTCCACATTAAATCCTTTCTTGTTTCAAATGGTTGAAATTTTGTTTCCTGAACTGAACTGAGCCTAGTACAAGCCCCACTGTTGCTAATCTTCAGTATACACCAAGCACTTCAGTGTTACGGGTAACAACTGGGTATCAAACACATCTTGAGATTCCCTGATTCTGGCTCTTTTGTTTGAAAGAACTCTCCTTTCTGAAAAATCTCACCTTTATGTAATATACTCTTACTCATTATTCAGTTCCAAGTTAAGCTCCAGCCAAAACTAATTACTGGGTCTCTTTGTCTTTTCTTTCTTTCTTCCTTCCCCCTTCCTTCCTTTTTTTCTTAATTGGCCTGTTCTTTAGAATTTCTAAATGTCTCTAGCAATAAACAAAATCCTTGAGTGTTATAAATGGTTACGTGCTCAG
This sequence comes from Elephas maximus indicus, assembly GCF_024166365.1. NCBI lineage: Eukaryota > Metazoa > Chordata > Mammalia > Proboscidea > Elephantidae > Elephas > Elephas maximus. The sequence goes on from NC_064825.1 coordinate 84,592,331, forward strand.
CTACTAAGAGAAAAGTTGAAAGTTCAAGCCCACCCAAAGATGCCTTGGAAGAAAGAACTCTCCGTCTACCTCCAAAAAATCCGTCGTTGAAAACGCCAAGGGGTGCAGTTCTACTCTGACACACATGGGGTCATCATTATCAGAGCGGACTCCACGGCAACTGGTTTTGTTTAATTGTTTTTTTTTTTTTTTTTTAATAGCAATAAGCAAGTTTTCATTGTCATTGTTAGGTGATGTTAAGTCGGTTCCAACTCATAGCAACCCTACGTACAATAGAATGAAACACTGCCCCATACTGGGCCATCCACACAATTGTTATGCTTTACCCCATTGTCGCAGCCACTGCGTAAATCCATCTCGTTGAAGATCTTCCTCTTTTTCGATGACCTATTCTATCAAGCCTGATGTCCTCCTCCAGGGACTTGTCGCTCCTGATAACGTGGCCAAAGCATATGAGATGAAGTCTCGCAATCTTTGCTTCTAATGAGCATTCTGGCTATAATTCTTACAAGACACATTTTGTTCATTCTTCTGGCAGTCCATGGTATATTCAATACTCTTCACCAACACCAAACATAATTCAAAGGCTGGAATTCTTCTTCAGTCTTCTTTCTTCACTGTCAACCCTTCACATGTATATGGGGTGATTAAAAATACCATGCCTTGGATGCCTTGGGTCAGGTGCACCTTATTCCTTAAAGTGACATCTTTGCTTTTGAACACTTTAAAGAGGTCTTTCAAAGCAGATCTGCCCAATGCAATGCATCATTTGATTTCTGGACTGCTGTTTCCATGGGAGTTGACTGTAAAACTCTTGGCAACTTCAATATTTTCTCTCTTTATCATGATATACCTTATTGGTCCAGTTGTGAGGATTTTTGTTTTCTTTATGTTGAGGTGTAATCCATAATAAAGGCTGTGGTCTTTGATCTTCCTCAAGCAAGGTGGTATCATTTGCATATTACAGGTTAATGAGTCTTCCTCCAATCCAGGTGTCCCATTCTTCTTAACATAATCCAGCTTTTCAGGTTATTTGTTCAGTATACAGATTTAATAATTATGGTGAAAGATACAACCCTGATGCACATCTTTTCTGATTTTAAACCATGAAGCATCCTCTTGTTCTGTTCAAGCTACTGCCTCTTTGTCTACGTACAGGTTCTTCATGAGCACAATTAAGTGTTCTGGAATTCCCATTCTTCACAATGTTTCCCACAATTTGTTATGATCCACACAGTCAAATACCTTTGCATAGTCAATAAAACACAGGTAAATGTCTTTCTGGTATTTTCTGCATTCAGCCATGATCCATCTGATACTAGCAATGATATCCCTTGTTCCAAGTCCTTTCCTGAATTTGGCTTGAATTTCTGGCAATTCCTTGTTGATGTACTGCTGCAACTGCTTTTGAATAATTTTCAGCAAAGTTTTACTTGTGCGTGATATTGATGATATTGTTTGAAAACTTTTGCATTCTGTTGGATCAGCTTTCTTTGGAATGGGTACAAATATGAATCTCTTCCAGTTAATTGGCCAGGTAGGTGTCTTCCAAATTTTTGACATAGACCAGTGAGTACTTCCAGCACTGCATCCGTTTGTTGAAACATCTCAATTGATATTCTGTCAGTTCCTAGAGCTTGCTTTTCACCAATGCTTTCAGTGTAGCTTAGACCTCTTGCTTCAGTACCATTAGTTCTTGATCATATGCTACCTCCTGAAATGGTTGAATGTCGACCAATTCTTTTTAGTACATTGACTCTGTGTATTCTTTCCACCTTCTTTGATGCTTCCTGCATTCTTTAGTATTTTCCCTGTAGAATCCTTCAATATTGCAACTCGAGGCTTGAATTTTTTCTTCAGCTCTTTTGGCTTGAGAAATGCCAAGTGTGTTAATCCCTTTTGGTTTTCTATCTCCAGATCTTTGCACATTTTATTATAATACTTTACTTTGTTTTCTCGAGCCACCCATGTCCTCCATTTGCTTTAGCTCCTCGACGTTCAAAGCAAGTTTCAGAGTCTCTTCTGACATGCATTTTGATCTTTTCTTTCTTTCCTGTCTTCTTAATGACCTCTTGCTTTCTTTATGTATAATTCCTTGATGTCATTCCACCACTCCTCTGGTCTTTGGTCATTAGTGTTCAATGCCTCAAATCTATTTTTGAGATGGTTTCTAAATTCAGGTGGGATATACTCAAGGTCATACTTTGGCTCTTGTGGACTTGTTCTAATTTTCTTCAGCTTCAACTTGAACTTGCACATGAGCAATTGATGGTTTGTTCCACCATCAGCACCTAGCCTTGTTCTGACTGGTGATATTGAGCTTTTCCATTGTCTCTTTCCACAGATGCAGCCAATTTGATCCCTGTGTATTCCATCCACATGTACAGTCTCCGTTTACGTTGTTGAAAAAAAGGTACTTGCAATGAAGAAGTCGTTGGTCTTGCAGAAGTCGATCACGTGATCTCCAGTGTCATTTCTATCACCAAGGCCATATTTTCCAACTACTGATCCTTTTTCTTTGTCTCTGACTTTTGCATTCCAATCACCAATAATTACCAGTGCATCTTGATTGCATGTTTGATCAATTTCAGACTGCAGAAGTTGGTAAAAATCTTTAATTTCTTCATCTTTGGCCTTAGTGGTTAGTGTGTAAATTTGAATAATAGTAGTATTAACTGGTCTTCCTTGTAGGCGTATGGATATTATCCTATCACTGACAGCACTGTACTATAGGATAGATCTTGAAATGTTCTTTTTTGACAATGAAAGTGATGTCATTCTTCAATTTGTCATTCCCGGCATGGTAGACCACCTGAATATCTGATTCAAAAAAGCCAATATCAGTTTGTTTCACCTCACCAATGCCTAGGATATCAATCTTTATGCATTTCATTTAATTTTTGACAACTTTCAATTTTCCTTGATTCATACTTTTTACATTCCATGTCCTGATTATTAATGAATATCTGCAGCTGTTTCTTATGTTGAGACGCGCCAGCCACATCAGCAAATGAAGGTCCTGAAAGCTTGACTCCATCCACATTGTTAAGGTTGACTCTACTTCTGTCATATTTTGAGTGCCTTCCAACCTGAGGGGCTCATCTTCTAGCAGTATATCAGACAATGTTCTGCTGCTATTCATAAGGTTTTCAGTGGCTAATTTTTTTTCAGAAGTAGACCACCTAGACAGCCAGGTCCTTCTTCCTAGTCTGTCTTAGTCTAGAAGCTCTGCTGAAACCTGTCCACCATGGGTGACCCTGCTGGTATTTGAATACTGGTGGCATAGCTTCCAGTGTCACAGCAACATGCAAGCCCCCATGGTACGACAAACTGACAGACACGTGGGGGAAATTTTCAATATTGGTCATATAATATTCAATTTTCCTAAACAAATAAGCACAATAGCTCATGTTTGCATATTGTTTGTTGTTATTGTTTTGTAACAAATTTAGAAGGACTGATTCCAGTGTCTTGGATGTAGCTATAGCTTGGTAAATATTTTAAGGTTAATTATTGATGAGCATAGAAATGTTGCTACCCATATGCAGGCCTGGTATTCATAGACTATGGCTAAAAGAAGTCTATGACTTGCAAAACTAACACCACAAAATTGCCATATGGCATTTGATATATTTTTAATTTAAGCCAAAAAAAAAAAAAATGTTGCAGGAATGTCAAAGTTTTCTAGTTGAGGACAAATATGTGCTTTTTAATTAGTGGAAAAATTTTAAAAATGGCATTTAATTCACATGTGCATTGGTGTAAATCTGGTTCAAGAACTAGAAATTCATGTCTGCCATTATTGAATTCACAGAGAACCACTCATTGATTTCAAGGAATTAAGAAGTTGTTCCTTTTATGTTTTTCTGTCATCTAAATACCCCCACAAAGATACACTTATCTCATAATTTCAATGTGTATATTTAATCCTAAAATGTTATGAATTTTTCAAAAGCACACTGCAAAAATGGATATTAAATAACATGGATAACATATATGTATGTATGCATGGGTGTGTGTGTATAAACACACATATGGGGGAGAGAGAATTATGTTGTGAAATATACATAGATGAGAAATGCGTTAAAGTTAAAAATTGCCATATAAATACAGAATACTAGTACATTATTTTAAATGAGTATACCCTTTTTTAAATCAAAGAAAACCATATGCTTAAGACCAAGTTTTGGAGTCACATTTAACAATATGAACTTAGGTAAGTCAGTTACTGACACAGAATCTCATTTTGTCACCTGTCAAATTGGATAACTGGGTTTTCTTCTTGATCTCTTAAATTGAGGCACAAACCCCAGGATCTCTATCCAGTCAGGCCTCAGCTGCCCATCGAGTACAGCCTGTAGATTCTTAGCAAATGATAATCAAATTGCAAAAACACTCACACTGCACCGGAAAAGCATGACTTGCCCCCCAAATAGAACACTTTTGGCTTACATCAATCATCTCTCAGGTCTGTGGTAAAATGAAAAGAAGAAAAAGTGTTATTCAGTGCTTCTAGGAGACATTAGTTCCTATTATAAGGTGCCAAAATGGCTCCATGGGAAATGTTCAATTTCCTTTGTCATACAGACATTTGGTATAAAACTGGTCCAAGATCCATATGGTCAACCAGACTTTGTACGGTTTCCAGATGTTTCAGCATCATATGAAATCAGTTTTAACACATTTATTTTCTCCATTGGTGAAAACTTTTGTGTTTCTTTCTCTTTTATGATTCTTGGCACTTAACACCTTAATTTATTCAATTTTCAATGGATCATTAGTTAGCTCATATGTTCTGTTCAACCGTAATGAATATTAGAATATAGATTTGTAATCATAGCATTTGGCTCAAGAAAAGTTGTGATTTAATGAATAGAAATAAAGTTTGGTTTTGGGTGGGGACTTAAAATTTTAATTTTAGTGATAACGATTTTAGTATAACATTTTGAAGGAAATCAAATTCAAATGCAGTAGAATTAAATAGCACTTACGTTTTGGGAACAGGGGTTATCTGTGAATTCTGTTTTGATGCCTCTGCATCTATGAATCATGTTTAACCTGGTTGTATGGCTTAACCCAGAATCCACAAGGTACTATACAAAACAGAGTTATTGCTCCTAAAATCAGTCTTAGGGTGACCCCCAACAGATGACAAGCCAATTTCCGAAATGAACGGACAGTCCTTTAGGACAAATCATAAGCACAGAACCTCTCTCCAGTGAATATGTTTCCTAAAAATGCTGTTGTGTTACCACTCCATTATTCACATTGGCAATTTTCATTCTGTAATGAGAACATTGCGAGTTTTTGGTCATCAGATCTTTAGCTACTGAGGTGTCTCAGAAAAGATGCATAGACTATGCAAATTTGAGTGCTTCTTTACCAATATACTAAATCACCTTAACATACTCCCTTTTCTCCTCCCTTTTCTGCCTTCTTTGGTGGAATTTTTAATCAATCAGATAATAGTTCACTATCAAGTTAATGACTGCAGCTGGTTTTATAGCCTAAATTTTCCAATGGTGCAAATAGAATTGAATACAGCTCTGTGATAATGTGATTAGATTTGCCACTGTAATATAGTGGGAATATTATTGAATTGGAAATTAGGATACAAAAGTTGCTGTCCCATTTTATTATTAACAATATGTGTAATTCTGAGATGTTTCATTTACCTTATTGTTTTAATTTCCTTATCTATCAAACAAGGTGTTGAAAGAGGTGGTTTCTAATGTCCGTACAGCTAAATAGCATCCTGTTACAGGTTATGCGCATCTGCAGGGGCATTCAAAAGAAGAGCTGTCCATATTTGGTTTGTTACCTTATATTTCAGGTACATGTTTGCTTCTATTTCAACCCACCATTTTTATTTTTTCATTTTTCCCGTAAGATATGGTGCTAATGTATAAACTGCTCAAAAGTCCCACATAAAATGTGCCTCATGAGAAACATCCCAAGAACAAGGACTTTCTGAGGAGTAAGACTATATAGGAAAAGTACAGAAACTAACACACCAAAACTATGCAAATGGAGAAGATCTAAATTAGTTGAGTACTGATTGTGAATTTAATATCATGGTTATGCTTTGAAGAAAAGATTAGAAATATCACTCTATATAGGGTTACTTATACATAAACTTTTTTAAATCTTTAAATTTTAAAGTACTTATCTGTTTTTTAATCTGAGAAAAGACTCCTTAAAATAAATCACTGGATATTAAATGTCTTTTAAATCTTCATTTAAAGAAATTAAAGAAAAGGGAAAAATAAATGTAAACAGAACAGTCAAAAATGGAGGGAGAGAGATGGGGGAAGAGACAGATGAGGAAAAACAGTAAGTTCTGATGTGGCTTAGTTTTGCTAACAAACTGACATTTTTACACATACAATGTTAATTCACTAAGACAGTGAGTTTTAGAGCATCACTGAATGTCATTGCCCTTTGAAATGTCAATTTACCAATATTCACAGTTCATCAGCTGAACTAATCCTTAATCTTTGGAGTCTTTCTCTTTAGAAGGTATAGCTCAACAAAGAAAAAATTTCTTTTGGAGAGATAGCAACCATGAAAGTTCAACTATGGATCAAAGAACATATGAAATAAATCACATGGACACAAACACACACACACACAGAGACATATATCTCACAAACCACAAACACAGAGTGGAACACCTGGAAGGCTAATAGAAAACATTTATAGAAATTATCTTTGTACAGGAGATTATGGATAATTTTCTTAAGATGATTATTTTTGTCTTTCAATTTTCTAAAAGAAATATAAATTGGTTTTTTGCAATAATTATTTATTAACCAATTAACTAATTAAAATATAGTATATATAGGAGTCATTTGAGCATTTCAGCTGTTTCTGTAGGAAATGGATTCTACCATCTAGAGCAGAGAATCTCAAATTTTGCTACATATTGTAATCATCTTGGGATCTTAAAAAAAAAATTCTATCACCCAGGTTGCACTCTATACCAGTTAAATTTAAAGCTCCGGGAATGAGACCTAGACATCAGTATTTTTTAACAAATCCCCCACTCCCAGCCCAGCTAATACAATGTTCAGCCAAGTTTGAAAACCAGTGATGTAGAACACAGATATATGACCTGGTCCTGGCCAATTAGGTTTTCCTTTGAGGGTTTTGAATAATGGAAAAGTGACTTAAAGGTGCGATTACACAGTAATGAGTGTCCAGTGATGGCATCCTTAATCAAACTCTTCCTGTGACCTTGTTCTGGCAGGCTTCCCAATAGCCTGTTCTTGTTTGATTCATGCCCATTTTCCAAACCTGGTTAACCAATATTTCTGTCAATTCTGGGAGCTACCAATATTCTTATAAATCCCTTTTTAATGTGACATACTCAATTCTTCACAACCTAGACCCTTAGCCAATATAGCCTTAATGAATTATTAATGGAGTAAATAATTTGAGCTGGTCAAAAAAGAAAAAAAATAAGTGTCTATATAGGTAAAATAAAATCATATCTTTATGAAAATAATAAAAAAAAAGTTGAATCAATGTTACCAAAAATATGAGTAAGATATATACTGGTTATCATATACATGACATGATGTTTTATGTGTATTTTCTCATTTATGTTCTCATCAACATCATAAGGCAGTTACTGTAACTATTTCATGTTAAAAATTTTAAAAAAACTAATATTTAATCAGTTTAAAGGCTTTGAAATCAACTACTTGGATTCAGAACCTATTTTAACTGAGATTTTATAATGCTTATTAATGGATATGGGTGGTTATGATGATAGAATAAAAAATTCAAAACAAATCAAGAAAAATAAAAACTCATCATCTCTACAAAATTGCTACGTGACTGGAAGAAAAAGAATGAAAACTCTTCAACAGAGAAAATACACATACGCACACACAAACAAGTCAATTATAGAGCAGAATATAAAGTACAATACTATGATATGAAGTAAATATAATCAACCAAGGAACTGCAGATACGAAATACTGGAGTCAGAACTGAAATTCAAATCAAGAGATTAAAAAAAAATTGCAGAATAACAATTGATAAATAACAGAAATGTGAAATAGGAACTCATGTTGCTCAAAAAATACCTTTTAGAAATCCAGAATCTTCCCCAAATTGAAGAAAAAAGTAGCTAAGACCAATGTACAACGGGGGCCATATGGATTGCTAATGAGATGAACCAACAACATACAACAAAAATAAAGAAAAAGGAGCCATGGCAGGGGGTGGGAGGAGTAAAGGGGAACCTACATACAGAAGAATGGTAATGATAACAGTAAGTGCATAAATGGAATCCCTGAAGTGTAAAAACAAAATAATGAAATTGAAAGTGTTTAAAATTCTAATTTGAGAAAAGTTGCCTGAAATAAAAGAATTCCTGCATCTGTGTATTTAATAGTCCAATCACGTACCAGGGAAAATTGACCAGCACGTTAACTCCAAGATGTAGACCAGCAAAATCATTAAACTTAATGAAAAAAGAAAACAAACGATTACTGTACATTCAGTCAAAACAATCAAGGTATTAATAAAAGAAAGAGAAATTTAGATTGGCATTGACTTTTCAACAGAAACATAAAGATCAAGAAAATAGTACCCAAAAAAACCCAATAGTAGAGCAGCATTTTTAAGAAACCTAAGGATAGACATTATAAGCCAATTGTTTTATACCCAGCTGAGTGGCCTTTAAGTTTATGGATACAGTACTACAGATTTAAACATGCACAAATGTAGAAAATTTACAGAAAAATTGTAGCACAAAATTTTACACTAAAAATATAGTACAGAATATACTAAGAATAAACTTCATTCAACAAATAAATTTTTGGAAAAATGAGCAAAAATACTTTTGTTGCTGTTCTTAGGTGCCGTTAAGTCAGTTCTGACTCACAGTGACCATAAATACAACAGAACAAAACACTGGCTGGTCCTGGGCTATCCTCATGATTGTTGTTATGCTTGAGCCCATTGTCGTAGCCACTGTGTCAAGCCATCTCGTTGAGGGTCTTCCTCTTTTTCGCTGACCTTCTGCTTTACCAAGCATGATGTCCTTCTCCAGGGACTGATCCCTCCTGATAACATGCCCAAGTATGTGAGATGAAGTCTCACCATCCTTGCTTCTAAGGAGCATTCTGGCTGTACTTCTTTCAAGGCAGATTTGTTCATTCTTTTGGCAGTCCGTGGTACACTCAATATTCTTCTCAAACACCATAATTCAAAGGCATCAATTCTTCTTCGGGCTCCTTTATTAATTTTCCAGCTTTTGCATGCATATGAGGTGATTAAAAACACCATGGCTTGGGTCAGGCGCACCTTAGTCCTTAAAGTGACATCTTTGCTTTTTAACGCTTTAAAGAGGTCATTTGCAGCAGATCTGCCCAATGCAATTACTTGTCTGATTACTTGACTGCTGCTTCGTAGGTGTTGATTGTGGATCCAAGTAAAATGAAATCCTTGACAACTTCAATATTTTCTCTGTCTATCATGACATTGTTTACTGGCCCAGCTGTGAGAATTTTTGCTCTCCTAAAGCTGTAGTCTTTGATCTTCATCAGTAAGTGATTTTCACTTTCAGCAAGCAAGGTTGTGTCACCTGCATATCGCAGGATGTTAATGAGTCTTCCTCCAATCTTCATGCTGAGTTCTTCTTCATATAGTCCAGATTCTTGGATTACTTGCTCAGCATAGAGACTGAATAAGTATGATGAAAGAGTACAACCCTGAGGCACACCTTTCCTGATTTTAAACCACACAGTATCCCCTTGTTCTGTTCAAACTACTGCCTCTTGATCTTTGTATAGGTTCCTCATGAGCACAGTTAAGTGTTCTGGAATTCCCATTCTTCACAATGTTATCCATAATTTGCTATGATCCACACAATCAGATGCCTTTCCATAGTCAATAGAACACAGGTAAACATTTTTTTGGTATTCTCTGTTACAGCCAACATACATAGGACATCAGCAATGATATCTCTCATTCCATGTCCTCCTCTGAATCTGGCTTGAACTTCTGGCAATTCCCTGTTGATGTACTACTGCAATCACTTTTGAATGATCTTCAGCAAAATTTTACTTGCATGTGATATTGATGATATTGTTCGATAATTTCTGCATTCAGTTGGATCATCTTTCCTTGGAATAGGCATAAAATATAGATCTCTTCCAGTAGGTTGGTCAGGTAGCTCTCTTCCGAATTTCTTGACATAGACCAGGGAGCACTTCTAGCGCTGCATGTGTTTGTTGAAACATCTCAATTGGTATTCTGTCAATTCCTGGAGCCTTGTTTTTCACCAGTGCCTTCAATATAGCTTGAATTTCTTCCTTCATTACCATGGGTTCTTGGTCATACCCTACCTCCTGAAATGACTGAACATCAACCAGTTCTTTTTGGTACAGTGACTCTGTGTATTCCTTCCATCTTCTTTTGATGCTTACTGTGTCATTCAGTATTTTGCCCATACAGTCCCTCACTATTGCAACTCGAGGCTTGAATTTTTTCTTCAGTTCTTTCAGCTTGAGAAATGTCAGGTGTGCTCTTCGCTTTTGGTTTTCTAACTCCAGGTCTCTGCACATTTCATTATAAATACTTTGTCTTCTCTAGCTGCCCTTTGAAATCTTCTGTTCAGCTCTTTTACTTCATCATTTCTTCCTTTTGCTTTAGCCACTTGATATTCAAGAGCAAGTTTCAGAATAAAATATTTTATTCAGGAATAAAGTATACAAAACAAGTAACAAACAAGATACAGGGTAACAATCACAATACATAATAAATATAATAAAATTATTTGGCAAAATTGAGAGAAACCCCCCCAAAATGACTCTATTACGCATAGTAAAAGAAAGTCTGTTTCTGATCTGCTTATAAAACAAAGCCCAAACCTAGCTGAATACAAGAATCTAAAGTTATTCAAAAACAAAAAACATATGGGCAAGTACACACCATATACATCAAATGAAAATAGGGGTTATGTTGCTATGAGTAAGAATCAACTTGACTGCAATGGATCTGTATTTTTTTTTTCAATCTTGATATTTACCAGGTAGATTTTCCTTTCAATTATTCTTTACAGAAAAACAACTAGGCAACACTAGATTTCTTACTTTATAGTTGAAGAAATAGAAGTTTTATGAGGTTAGGCACTGCCAAAAATTGCACAGACAGTAAATGCTGGACTAGAAGCTTCAGTTTCCTCATTCTCTTTCTATTGTACGCAACGAATTTGTGTTGGGTAATTGTATTAAAATATGCCATGGAAACCTCCCCCCAAACCCAAATCTGTTGCTGTCCAGTAGATTTTGACTCATAGTGACCCCATAGAGCAGAGCAGAACTGCCCCATAGTGTTTCCAAGGCTGAAATCTTTAAGGAAGCAGGCTGCCACATCTTTCTCCTATGGAGCAACTTGTGAGTCTAAACCACTGACCTTTAAGTTAGCAGCCTAGTGTTTAACCATTGTACCACCAGGGCTCCTCTGCAATGAATTTGTGTTGGGTAATTGTCTTAACATCTGTAGACTTCATCTTAAAGTGGAACTGGAGCCTAAGGATGCTCTTTACTTGGCAACAGTATCCATTCTTCAAAACACATCCTCTCCTTTCCAATCAACTCACTGAGGGGTTAGGCCCTAAACTCCAGCTTTAACAGGCAGAAGAAAGAAGCTCTCTTTTCCTCCTCTTGCTACTTGTAGGGTCTACTTACTACAGGCATTGAGGAAGACACTGCTGAGATCCTGATTAAATGTTCAACAAATCTCTCTCAAGAAACAGAAAATTAGAATTTTCAGACCTTACTGTAGAACTTTCTAGATTTTTGAAAATCTGGGAATGGACACTTAGAAAATGATTGGGAAAGGTTTACCAGAAAGAGTCCAAAAAGATTCATAAATGATTTTCTGTCTTGTTTCCTGCTGTGAAGCACCTGCAATTCACCTGTCAGTCTCAAAAATACCCTACAGCATGAAAGAGCCTTTAATCTTTTATTGAAGAAGCAAATGTTTTGATGATCTACTCAAGGGCTAAGGGACTGCACCGCAGCTAGCCAACTTCCCTGCATACTTTGCCAAACATCCCCACTAATAACTTAAGCTGGGTAAAAATTCAGTCTTAAATTGGGTCTTTCATCGTATATTCAGAATTTGAAAACTAGCTCATGAGAAAAAGTATAGAAATGTTTGAACTAGATAATAATTTGAAAAGGCTAGTGATTACTTTGAAAAATATTATACTGGGTGTTTATGAGTCTGTGCAAAAACAAAGTGTTTTCCTAGAACATTTACCACTGCTTTACTCTTAGACTAATTCATGTGTGCTAGATATTATCCATTTGGACCTCTAGATTAATTGTCACCCTTCACCATCTAGCTCTGTCCCCAAGGATACTGACTTCTAAGGACTCCTTGGCCCATTGGTTTCCAGTTGGGTTTAGTTAACACAGATCTTTGAATGGAGTGCACTAAGAGGAGATAGAAAGCTGAAGGAAAGTGAGATGGGGGGATTTATTTTCTCTGTCCCCTTCTTTCTGTGTCACCACAGATTGACCATCTCTTTTTACCAAAGGATCCAGCTCCTGTTTCCTGGCCTTCCCATACAGCTGCCCTCTTTGTGTAGTGGCAACTGCTCCCTCTTCTTCCACTTTCACATATAGAGGTTGTAATGACTTCCTGCTATTGCCAGTACAGGGGAATTCACTATCTCTTGCTGGTTTTTCTAATACTTGCCCACAAATCTTTCTAAATCATTATTTTACTGAACTCTTCTAACAACCCAGGATGAGCATGCCAGATGCTTCCTGCCGGACCCTCAGTGATATATAGTGTAAACATTTAACTGTGGGTGATCTAACACTAATAAAAGAAAATTTAAGGATTAATTTTAATCTGATCTCTATCATTTTCTAGAAGTTTTAGGGAAATTCATTGATCCCTCTGTGATTCCATTTCCTTAAGGATGAAATATGTTCTCAGAGGACTATTTTATTATAAAGGTTGGGTGGAAAAGAAATGGGTACAGTGTCTGGAAAACATGATGCTGAATAAATATGTGTTTTGATGGTTTTCGTACTGTGTTAACGTTGCCAAAGTAGAACTATGTTTCCTAGAATTTCCTTCCTTATATGGTTCTGGGTTAGGGTTTATTCTAAGGGAAATTTGCGTGAGATTTGGAAGGCAGAAATGAAGCACCAGTCACTGCTGCCTGAAGATCAGTGGAGGGCCAGGTGCTGGTGTGGGTTATAAACATCTTTGTTAATCTGTTGGCTCACCTTGTTGATATTGGACAGCAACTGGACCCAGAGCTCCTCCAGCTTCTACTGGGTCTCTTCTTCAGATTTTATGATTCTTAGATCAGGTGCAATGGTGCCAGCTTCTTTGGCAAGTTGTCCATATCATCAAGGTTAATGGTGTTGAGAGACAGATGCTGGTTCTAGTCTGCCATGTGGATTCTAGTTTGTCCTCACTCTCCCCCATTTTCTGTCCAGAGTTTCTTCCAAACCACTGACTCTGTTAATCTACATTATCTTCAGGCCACCAGACAAAAAGGCATCAATCTTTTGTTGACATCTTTACCAAATCCCACAACTGTGGATGTTCTAATCCTTATAATAATTCCCTTATTCCATATCACTCGTAATGGCTCTGCTTTCCTGATGAAATGCTAACTGATACATGAGTCTTCTTCTCTTCTTCCCCTTACTAGTGATATGATCACAAACACGACAGGCAACAAACAGATATTTGAATCTGTTCTGCAATATGAACAAGGAGACCAGAATAATATAACAAGCACTTTAACTCTTTGTACTATGAAGTAAAAGAAAAAACAAAAATATTAAAATTTACAAGTCTTTATTTCAAGATTTAAACCAAACCCTCCACCTCAGTCCCAGATTTTCAGAAGTAGTTTGGAGTTTAAATTCAGGTAGCTTTGTTTTTCTCCATTCTGCGGGCATAGTACAAAAGCTTTGTTCAATGTTTGGGAAAGGAGATTGGGAGATTGTTACTGACAATTAATTTAATTTTTACAGAGGTTACTAAGCAAACCTTAGCTTTCTTTCTTTTTTTACTTTTTTCCAGATTTATGTCACTGTCTAATAAAGTTTAACTTCCAATGCTTTGCACCCAGATAGAATTTCATGCTCGTTTAGCACATGATACCTTTAGAGCTGACAGGAGTGATCCACCTGGAATAGCCCAGCAACCCTACACTTGGTCCCTACACTATAGAAATAGTCGTCTTTGTCTCTTTGATTCTCTCTGGGTCATTTAATAGCAACAGTTCCTCTTTATTCTTTCTGAATGGTGCTTTTGTGAGCTGGAGTCTTGATGTAGCTGTCACAAACCTTCCACTTCAGAGGTTAAACTACAAGATCTAATGAGAGAAAATTATTTTTAGCTTTGCCTCTGGCACTATAAATTCCAGGAAAATTTTGAATTAAGCTTTATGACTTTATAGGAAAAAATAGCAGGCTGCCAAACTGTCTTGTTAAAATTCTCTCTCTCCTCCTTCTTTTAAGTAAAATCTAAGCAGGTAATTTTTTAAAATGTTATTATTTTTTATTTTTTTAGTAACGACTGCATGACAGTTTAATTCCACAAAAATTCTCAGACTATTTTGTTGTTTGTTTTCTAAGTGGGGTTCCATCTCTGATTACTGGTGTTAGGCTAGCAAAGTGGACAGCCCCATAATTGATATGTGAGCATGAATTCTGTTGTTTCTGTTCAGGGTGAAAATAGAATTTACCCCTTAGGTCTAATGTTGATATTGAAGGAAAAAGTATACTACCACTTTATCCTTAAAAGTTAAAATATTTCTCCCAGGGTAAAATTCCATCTTAACTCAGAGCCAATAAATAAAATAGAAGCTGACTCATATCAGAAAGAAGCCCAATTGTGAATTGTTCGGGAATTTCTCCTCTGCAATATGGCTAATCTAAACCTTAGGCTTCTCTTCTCTGAATCCCAGCTTTGGGCATTTCACTGTTGATTAACAACTTCACCTTAAAGGTGACAGAAAGTAAAAGTGAAGGAAGGCCTTGTTAGCAAGCTGACCACTATGAGAGCAAAATATTTATCTTATCACCACTATGCATAAGGCAATGTCAGGGAGTGTGGGGAAATCTAGTTTATTACAGACTGGCTGGGAGAAAAGCAACAAATTACAACTCTACAGTTAATTAGCATTGCTTGCTAATAATGCTGCAAGGTGGGGTTTTATCCTGCAAAAAAAATGTGAACATCTCATGGTAGGAAATGGTGGGCCTTGTGACTAACTGAGGAAGAAGCCACTGCTACTCTCTAATACCAGGGAAGGGCACATTCTAAGCAGACCTGTAGTGAGGTTGGAACGTCTTCTTGGTTAAAATGGCTACATTTATTCTGAAAAAAAAAAAAGTAAAACTAAGGGAAGAGGAATGGCAAGAAACAAAGAAAGAAAATCTCATACAAACACAGTAGAGAGCGTTCAAACTTGGTTTGAATATTACAAGGATATGCCCATAAATTGTATTCCAACTTGATAAAATCAGAGTATCCATCATGATCATAATACAGGCAACATTTTTTAATTTTCTCTGGCCCAGATATTATGCTGAATCCTTTACATACATATTTTATCACCAAATAAGTATTATGGCCACCACTTAACAGAAGAGAAAATGAAACCTCAGAGGGTTTCTGTTACTTGCCAAGGTCACGTGGCTATGAATGGAAGAACTTAGACTCAAACCTTAGATCAGCCTGATTCCAGAGCTCTTGATTTTAATACTAAAAGGAAAGACACTAGCTCAGACAATAAAGCTATTGTGAGTTTAGGTAGTAAGACAAAATTTCATGGCCTCTGAAAAGGTGGAAATTGAACTGAGGCTTGAAAGATGGGAGAAAATGGGTAGAGATACAGGCATTCTGTGAGACTGGATTGCATGAATAAATTTAAATACGCAAATGAAGGAGTCTTGGGGATTAGCGAATCACTGGTCTGGATTTTCTCAGATGGTTTGTACATTGATAACATCCATTATGCATGAATGCCATTTATCCATGAAAATTTTCTATTGCAACAGTCCCCCAGAGCACTAACTAAATTTATAGATAGTTGTTATAGAAAGCTATCTCCTTGAATCTAATAGGCTGAAAGTATATGAGATATGAAAAACACTTGAAAGTTTATTAGAAATTTCTAACTGGTACAATTAGTTATCTCAATGAACTAACATAAATTCCATATAAATATAAAGTATGTATGCATATATTAGTAGAATTATTAAAAATAAAATAAAATCACTACAACTACAGTTCTTCCTTTGCAGATATTTACAAGACCATTTTGGGATGAAAACATTCAGAATAACTTTGGGCTAAATACTCTTCAAAATTTTGCTTTACACTATTAATTTTTTTTTTTTTCATTTCTCTTTCCAACATAAATTCCTCATATCTGTCAGGGGAGGCAGAAAGACATAAAGCTTTGCTTTCATAAAAGGAAGATCTTTCAGATATTTAGACAGCAGTCCCACTGTGGAGGGGGGACTCACATTGGAAAAAGGAAACAGGAAAAATAATAACACCTTTACCTAAATGATTACTCTTAGCAACATGTATAGAGATGCTCTAGAGAAAGTAATAAAGTTTGGAGGTCACAGCTTAAAGGGCTCGCTGTATCATAATAGCAATGTTTCTGATTCAGAATGGCTTCCAGTGTTAATTGTTAATGTCCAAGGGATGCAGGGAGGTGAATAATGTCATAACAATCTTACTGGGTTTTTTAGTTTTGGTAATCTTACTAGTAGTTCTTTGGATTTCTTGTACTTACATTCTACAAGTCATATTGCAGAAAACCCATTGGTCCTTAACTAAATGAAGCTTTGGGGCCCAAAGCTAATCAAACAGGGGAAAATACAGCCTTTTGAACAAATGGTGATGGCAAAACTGGATGTCTATCTGAAAAAAATGAGACAGGACCCATACCTAATGCCATACACAAAAACAAATTAAAAATGTATCAAAAACCTAAATATAAAATCAAAAACTACAAAGATCATAGGAGAAAAAATAGGATCAATTCTAGAGGCCCTAATACATGGCATTAACAGGATACAAACCATAACTAATGACATACAAACTCCAGAAGATAAGCTAGATAACTGGGATCTTCTAAAAATTAAACACATGGTCAGCAAAATACTTCACCAAAAGAGTAAAAACAGAACCTACAGACTAGGAAAAACTTTTTGGCTATGACAAATCCAACAAAGGTTTAATCTCTAAAGTCTACAAGAAAATCTAACACCTCTACAACAAAAAGAAAAATAATCCATTTAAAAAATGGGCAGAGGAAACAGACACTTCACCAAAGAAGACATTCAAGACAGACACATGAGAAAGTGCTCATGATCACTAGCTATTAGAGAAATGCAAAGCAAAACCACAATGAGATACCATGTCACCCTGACATTACTGACAAGAATCAAAAAACAGAAAATAACAAATGTTGGAGAGGCTGTGAGGAGACTGGAACTCTTATGCAATGCTGGTGAAAATGCAAAATGGTACAACCATTTTGGAAAACGATATGGCATTCTCTTAGAAAGCTAGAAATAGAAATATCATATGATCCAGCAATCCTACTACTAGTAATATATCCTAGAGAAATAAGAACTGTCACACAAATAGACATATATGCACAGTCATGTTCATTGCAGCATTGTTCACAATAGCAAAAAGATGGAAACAACCAGATGTCCAAAAACAGACAAATGCATAAGTGAACTATGGAACATACACACAATGCAGTACTATGCAACGATAAAGAATAATGATGAATCTGTGAAGCATCTCACAACATGGATAATTATAGAGGACATTATGCTGAATGAAATAAGTCAATCACAAAAAGACAAATATTGTGTGAGACCACTACTATAAAAACTCTTGAAAAGGTTTATACACAAAAAGAAACAATCTTTGCTTATTATGAGGGGGGAAAAATACTAAATAGACAATAGATAAGTGGTATCTGTGGTGACAGGTAAGACAGTACACAATACTGGGTAAGCCAGCACAATGTGTCCAAGGCAAGGTCATGGAAGCTCAGGGAACATCTAACTCAATTGGCTTAACATAGTTTATAAAGAAAATGCTCTACATTCTACTTTGGTGAGTAGTGTCTGAGGTCTTAAAAGCTTGTGAGTGGCCATGTAAGATACTCCACTGGTCTCACTCCATCTGGAGCAAGGGAGAATGAAGAAAACCAAAGACACAAGGAAAAGATTAGTCCAAAGGACTAATGGACCACAACTACCATAACCTCCATCAGACTGAGTCCAGCACAACTAGATGATGCCGGGCTGCCACCAGTGACTACCCTGACAGGGATTACAATAAAGGGCCCTGGACAGAGCTAAAGAAAAATGTAGAACAAAATCTTATCTCATAAAAAAAAAAAAGACCAGATTTACTGTCCTGACAGAGAATGGAGAAACCCCAAGAATATCGCCCCCGGACAACCCTTTAGGTCAGTAATGAAGTCACTCCTGAGGTTCACCTTTCAGCCAATGATTAGACAGGCCTATAAAACAAAATGAGACTAAAGGGGCACACCAGTCCAGGGGGAAGGATTAGAAGGCAGGAGGGACAGGAAAGCTGGTAATAGGGAACCCAAGGTCAAGAAAAGGAGAGTTATTGACATGTCATGGGGTCATTAACAAATGTCACAAAACAAAATGAGTACTGATTGTTTAATAAGAACCTAGTTTGCTCTGTAAACCTTCATCTAAAGTGTAATAATAATAACAAAATAAAACCCTGTAAAAATAAATAAACCAAGTTTAACACATCTTACTAAGAATATGCAGTACTCACTTGATGCAGATATTCTTCATGAGGGTCTTCTCTTCCAATGATTGAGGAGTTGGTGATTGCTAAATTTTCCCAACAGAACTGCTTGGGATTAGAGATACTGCTGGATTTTCATTGTTTTATAAGGAAGAATTTTCTGCTAAATGATTTAAAGGTAACAACAGCTTCATAAAGTCCATAGCATGATAGACAAAGTTCAAAGTGTTGGATTAATTTTCTTATGGTGTGTTAATAAAATGTATTTTTTCTTAGAAGACTGTCAAATTAATGGACCCATCTCTGTAAAACTGGCACTTAGAACAGACACTAAAATCTCCAATCTTTTTTTTTTTTTTTAATCTGTCTCACAGTGGATTTAACTTGCTTACAAGAGAGTGCAACCTAGTGGATCAGTTAATCAAAATATTTAAGAAAGAACATCAGTGCCTCTAATACATTCGGTGGAGTTATTTTCATTGACCTAAGAATGTTAATTATGATCCTCTATAAGACACTTTTGGAATAATAAACAACACATTCTATTTCCCAAAATAAGAAATGATGGGATTGTTTATTTAACTGTTCATGGATAAGAATCAATATAAACCCAATCCCCAAAATGTGAAGATTAATCAACTCTGTCATCTCAGTCATCTCTGACACCAGCCACCCATGCAGCACTCCCTCTCTCTGCCACCTGGAGCTAAGTTAGAACTCACAAGTTAAAAGAACACTCTCCTTCAGACTGCCAAATAGGAAGATGCCAGCCACAAACTTGGGAGTCCACATGACATCTTTTTGACCTGGCCATTGCAAACTCAGAGTTTTCCCATTACCGCTTCAGGATGCCAGCCACTAGCTTGGAGGTCTAGTCTGGGCTCCCTCACTTTCACCTGCTGGTTCTCACCACTCCTTTAGGTTCAATAATTCACTGGAATGACTCACAGAAAATACTATATTTATGCATATAGATTAATTATAGCAAAAGGATACAAATCAGGATCATCATGAGGAAGAGATACATGCACCAGGCCTGGGAGGGTTCTCCACATGAAGCTTCCATGTCTCAAAGGATAAGCTACCCTCTCATCTGTGTGAATGTTTTTCACCAACCAGGAAGTTCTTGGAGTCTCCATGTTCAGAGCCTTTATTAGCCTCAGTCATTACACAGTCATAATTGAGGCCTCATTGCATATGCATAATAGGTTAAATCATGCCTCCTGGGGTTAGTTGATATCAGGTGGTCTTTTGGTCTGGCAAGTCACCACTCATTACCACAAACCATTAGGTGTGGTTCAGATAACAAAGGTATCTCAATTACACAGGAAATCCCAAGGGTTTATAATTACCTTCTAAGGAAACAGAGGCAAAACCATGTAACTTTAGGTAAAGCTAAATTCTTTATACCATACACATCAACAACAGTAACCATGGGGATTTGAGGGAATTAGTTATTCTTATTTTTACTTCAGGTTAAATGGTACTTACTCAAGAAGACAAATAATGAATTATAGCATGCATTATTTGCTTTCCACTTATCAAAAACAAGATTTCCATAGAAGCTCAAAAATCAGGATAGGCAAGGATGGTGCAAAAAGCTGCTCTTAGGGTTGCTGAACATCAGGTTGTCAAGTGCAAGGCTGGTTGAGTCAGTAGGTTACAGGGGAAGGCCCCATACTTGGCCAGAGATAGCTTCTACTAGAGGGGATATTATCATTAAAGTCTAGGTGTGTTCCTTTGTTCGAAATATCTTGACTCTTAAGCATTGTTCTCCTTTGTTCTAGACATAAGTTTCTTTGTCACTCAATAACACCTTCCCCTTACCATATTTTCTGGCTTGGCTAGAGCCCCCCTCGGGGACTCATGCTATATGAAAGTTCCAGGTGTGAATGTACAGCTACACTCTACTTGGCATTAAACAGTCATGTTTAGAACAACCAGTCTTTACCTTTCTTCCCTTCCAATCCCTCAGTATTCACACAGCTGAGAAATCACACACAAATCCGTAGATAACAATGCCTCAATTGTTGCAGTCCCTATTAATAGAGATTCGGGGGAGCGGTATTCATCTTGATGTACGTGCATCAGGATATCAACAAGGCATGAAACAATCTAAATGATTCCCATACATCTTAAGGAGGTGAGCATCATGCCTTCCTGCCAATCTCCTTGTTTAGAATCTTTCGTATAGGAGCAACATGTTCCCATGCTGGTCAGGGCTATCTTATAAACAGGGAAACTAATCTGTTAGCTTGGGCCAGTGGCAAATGTTTTTAGTTGCCCTTGAATTGGCTTCATGGCAAACTTTTGTATAACAGAAAGAAACATTGTCTGGTCTTTTACCATCTTCATTATCATTGGTATGTTCGTGCCCACTGGTGCAACTGGATACTGTAAAAAGAAAAGAAATAAAGGTTTCAATACATGAGAATTATTTTAAAAAACATGGAGATAGTAACCATTTAAAAATCAGAACTCTGACTTCTTTAAACTTATTTTATGGTGTAGCCTTGTCTTCATTTTGAAATGTACTATGCGTGGTGAGGATGGTGGGGGCATCGTTATGGTTTTAATGTTTAAAGTGGTAAAGTTCTTAATTTTGTCCTGGTTTAGGGTCAGACACTTAGCCCAGGACAAGGCCCTGATATATTCTATTT
Source organism: Elephas maximus indicus (assembly GCF_024166365.1). NCBI lineage: Eukaryota > Metazoa > Chordata > Mammalia > Proboscidea > Elephantidae > Elephas > Elephas maximus. The sequence continues at coordinate 84,613,822 of NC_064825.1, forward strand.
GGATGGTCTCCATGTTTTAGAACTATGATAGTTCAGGTGTTCCTACTTAAAGCAGACAGGCTCCCAGATACACAGTCCTCTGAGCATGTTGGTATACTGCAATTTCAAATAGGAAGCCATGACCCAACTTTTCCCAGATTGTACGGTATACTTATAAAAGGGTGTCTCCCAGAAGACAGCATAAACATGAAGCACTTGATTAAATAGCATTCAAATAGTTGGACGACATTGTTTTCTACCTCAGGTGATGCACTTTCAGCTCTGTCATGATCCATGGAGCACCATGATGTTATAGGTGGACATGAAATCAATTCTTAGACTGAGCCTGCTTTTAATAGGACCTTATCTGAGAGTAGGTTCTCTTTCTTGCTGTCTTATATAAATAGATTCCAAAGAAAGGCAGTTATTAAGAGGGCTGGCAATGATCTCACCCTTCTCATCACACCAGACTTTTTTTTTTTTCTCTTTCACTTCTGGGTACCATATTTCAGTACCTGCAGAAGCTCAGTGAAGTTAAAATGCAAGTTTCAGGAACCTGAAGTAAAAGAAGACCGATCTTTACTGGAAGACTATAACGTCATCTTAACTGGTTCTTTTTTGTTGTTGTTATTGTAACTTTAAATTTTGATGTAATTTTAAACTTACAGAAAACCTATAGAAATATTACAAAGAACTCCTGTATGGTACTCTTATCCAGAGCCCCCAGCTGTTAACATCTTGTCACATTTACTTCATCATTCTGTGCGTGTGTGTTTGTGTGCAAGTTTTTTTCTGAATAATTTGGCAATATTTTGCAGGCATAATGGTGCTTTACTGCTAAATATTATACTTCATTTAGCATTTCCTAAGAACAAAACCACAGTACAATTATTAAAATATTGTAATTAGCAGTACAAGCTAGGACCTACAACTCTTATTCAAATTTCACCAATCTTCAGAATAAATGTCTTTGTTATTCAATGGACCCCTGGTGGTGCAACAATTAGGCCCTTGCCTGCTAAACAAAAGGTTGATTGTTCAAACCCATCCAGTGGTTCCAGTTCCGTGAGAGAAAGACCTGGTGATCTGCTCCTGTAAAGACTACAGCCAAGAAAACCCTATAGGGTAGTTCTACTTTGTTAGAGAGATTTGCTATGATTCAGAATCAACTTGATGGCACTCAACAACAACATTGTTATTCCAGGATCCAATCCCACAGTATCTGGCATTATTTGTCAGACTTTCTTTGTTTTTCATAGTACTAACATTTTTTAAAAGTACAGGCTAATTATTTTTTAGAATTTCTCTCAGTTTGTGCTTGGTTGATATTTTCTTTTGATCAGTTGTAGGTAACTCATTTTGGGTAGAAGTAATGAATTGTCCTTCTTGGACAGTTTTTCCCCTTAATGATGACATTAAGTTAGTTAAGGTGATACCTGCCCAATCTCCACTGCAGTAACTGAATTTCCTCCTTTTAATTAAGAATTTCTGAGAAGATATTTTGAGAGTATGTAAATAACCTGTTCCTTTTTAAATCCTACCCATTAGTTTGATGATTTTTGCCTAAATCAATTATTACTGTAATGGTTGCTAAATTGTAATTCCTAACTCTATAATTGCTTCTACATTTATTAGTTGGTATTTTACTATCAAAAAAAGAGCTCTTTTTCTCCCACTTATGTGGTCAGCAGTTCGAATCTACCAGCTTTCTCCTTGGAAACCCTATGGCACAGTTCTACTCTGTCCTATAGAGCCGTTATGAGTTGGAATAGACTCAAAGGCAACAAGTTTGGTTTTCATGTGTTTATAAAAAGTAATCAAGGTATGGGCACTAGATATGCTTATTTCTAATCAGGTGTTATTGTTTGGAGCCCCTTTGGGAGAGAGAACTAGAAAATATATGTAATGCTCACACACAAAATTGTACACATATTTATGTCTATATCAGAGTCCTTGGGTGGTGTAAACAGTTAAGCAAGTACATGTATATTTTATTCTTTTCCCTTTTTTCTTAGACAATAGGTAGTACTTTGCTTTTTTCACTTAACAATATCCAGGAAATCAAATCAGTTTATTTCTCATTGTTTGTTGTAATCCATTCTGTGGATAGAACATAATTTGTTCAAACAAACTCTTCTATATGAGCAGTTTGGGTACTTCTGATATTTTTAATCCAATTACTGCTGTGATTAATAACCTTGTGCATATCTATTTTTGTATTGCCAAACGTGTATCTACAGAGTAAATACCTAAATTTGAATTACTGGGTCAAATGGGTAGGTAATTTTGACAGATTTACTGAATTTCCCTCCTTAAAGGTGAATCAATTTGCATTACCACTGCAGTGTATGAGAGTGCCTATTCCCCCACAGCCTTGCCAACAGAAGGTGTTGTCAAACTTTGATTTTTCCAATCTGAGAAGTGAGAAACATTCTCCCACTGTAGTTTAAATTTGCATTGCTCTTGCTCTGAGTGAAGTTGAACATCTTTTCACATGTTTAATAGCCATTTCGGATTTTCTTGTGAATTATCTGTTCACTTCTTGGCCCACTATTGTATCAGGTTTGCATCATTTTCTCCGAAGGTTTTAATATATTCATGATATGTGCTAGGGAACGGTCCGTGCTTGACTACTAACCTAAAAGTTGGCTGTTCAAACCCAGCAGTACCACGGAAGATAGGCCTATCTCTTCAGTTACAATTACTGCCCAAAAAGCCGTGTGGAATAGTTCTACTCTGGAACACATGGAGTCTCCATGAGTTGGAACTGACTCTATGGCAACTCACAATAACAGCTGTCATATATACCACAAATACTTTCTCCCAGTTTTTTATTTCTCTTTTGATTTTGCTTATGTAGTTTTTGCTATGCAATAGGGTTTTGTTTTTTAAAAAAAAATTATGAAGTTACATTTATTTCTTCTGAATGTTGAATAGGCAAAATGTCTTCTACACCCAGGTCATAGAGAAATTCATTCAGGTCTCTTTATTTCTTGCATAGTTTCACTTTTACATTTAGTTCCCTGATCTGTGTGGAGTTTATTTTTTGTTTGTATTTAATGTGAAGTATGGACCAAATTTTATTTTTTTTACATATAGTTATCCAGTTTCCCCAGAGCCATTTATAAAAAAGTTTACCTTTGCCCTAGTGATTTAAGTTGCCACCTTTATCATATTTTACATTTTCCTATGTATTCAGTCTGTATTTGGTCTTCTTATTCTCCTCCACTGGCATGTCTATCTACTCATGTTCCAATGTCACAGAGTTAGTAAGCTTGACTATCTAGTAAGGATATTGTCCCTCATAGTTTTCTTTTTCAGTGTGTCACTAATCATTCTTTCCTACTATTTGTCGATATGAAATTTAATACCAAAAAAAAATGTGATATTCAATGGACTTATAATTTAACTTAAGGAAAACTGACACATTTATGATGTTGAATTACTCTACTCAAAAACAAAAGAGTCCAGGTAAAATTTTGTGTCTCTGGAGAATTTAAAAGTTTTTATCATGTAAGTTTTACACATTTCTTGTTACATTTATTCCTAAATACTTTTCTTGTTTCTTTTATAAATGGTAGTTTCTCCTCTCATTAAGTCCCCTAACTGGTAGTCACTTTCTTATGAAGGTAATTGATTTTTGTTTATTTTATGCCATCCACCTTATTGAACTCTTACTGTGTGACTGTAATAAGTTTTATTATTGACTCTCTAGGGTTTTCTAAAAATACTATCATAGTATTTGAAAATGAAGAGATTTTATCTTTTTGTCAATGCTTCTAATTTATTCATCTTACATAACTGCATTGGCTAATAGCTCTAATACAACGTTAAAGATTAGTAGATGTAGTGATGCATCCTTGCCTTGTCTCAATCTTGGTGAAAATGTCACCAGAGTTTTCCCACTAAGTATGACGCTAACTTTAACAGTGAGGTAAATGTATTTTATCATGTTAAGAAGTATCTACTGATCTCCACTTTCTCAAGAGTTATATTATTTTTAAAATCAGCGATGAGTGTCAAATTTATTTTTTTTCCCCAAACTCTGTGGAGATAATCATACTATAAGTGATGTTGGTCTGCAGTTTTCATTTTTGTACTGCCTTTATCAAATCATTAAAGATTTAGTAGAATTTTCTTGTGTATCTAGACTCAGATAACTATTTTGTTCTAGAGACTAATAAATTTGGGAAAATATAAATTCTATTACATAAATAATTTCAGCTATAAAATTAAAAGGAAAGCCTGCCTCTACTATCTGTAGGGTCCAAGGCAAGAACACAAATAAAGATCCACATAATATGCCTAAAAATTTAATATTTATAAACCAAGTGAAGAAATTGTTAAATAAAATGTGTTTTATCCTTATACTTTGACAAATGTATCTTCATAAGGACCTGAAACACTATGTTTGAGCTTATAATTCTCCTATTTCCCCCGTTTCTTTATGGATCATAATGGCATGGGAGAGTGACCACAGAACCTCGACCTCTTCTCTTTTTCTTCCTAACTATGCACAGCAGATGTATTGGTGTACACCCAAGAAGGCATGACCAAGCTCAGTCCACACTTTCTCCTCCACCTCAATTTCTTCACAAAGACTTGCCTCTTGCCTACTCCTTGGGCAGCGTGTCCATAAGATTACCGGCCTGGGGCAAAAATCTTCCAAAGGCCCCAGAAATGAGTCTAATTTTTGGGGGCATGAAACTTCAGAGTGCGAGAACATCCAGAACATGGTCAAGGGGTAGCCTGAGTCTGTTATGGGAAGTTCTATTGGTTCTATGAAATCTTTGTATCCTGGGGAAAGGTATGGCTAGAGGAAAGCCAGGGTGATTGTGTAACCAAAACAAGCATGGTACCCAGGATAAGAACTGTCCTTGCTTGAGTCTAAAGGCAGTAATCTTAGAGAGTAAGGCAAATTGTTGTAGGCTTAACAAAGGTGTGTGTGTGTGTGTGTGTGTGTGCAGTGATACAATTGTGTGGTGAATGTATCTTCATTTCTAGTAGTAGAACCCTTTGAAACATAATTAGAATATATGCATTGTTGTTGTCACCGTTGCTGTGTGCCTTTGAATTGTAGTGACCCTATATATATCCATTACTAACCTAATAATTATATATCTGGGAATCTAATTTTAGAAAATAATATTAAAGATCTAAGAGCTTTAGTTTTAGAAATGATCATTGTAGGATATTTATGATCGCCAAATATGGAAAACGGTAGAAATATCTAACACTAAGAGATTGGTTAAGTAAATGATAATACAGTCACCAAGTAGAATATTATTTAGGCATTAAAATATTTACTCATATTATACCCTGGAATAATGTTTATGGCATAATATTAAGTGAAAATAACATACAAATTATATATAACTGTAAATGCAATTTGATTTATACTTTATTGAAATCGTATTTTCATAAAAAGAAAGGACAGGATAAAAATTCCAAAAAATACATAAGGGTTTGTGTTTAGATATTATGATTCAAAGTGAATTATTTTTCCTTGTTTGCTTTTCCAAGTTTGTAGATTTTCTTTCCTGAGAATTTTTTATCATTATAATGAATAAAAATATGATAAGAAGGACAGACCCAGTTATCTCCAAGGTCCTTTCTAACGTTAGCATGAAATAATTTTCATCCCAAAATAATTAAGAGCTTGCTATGTTCCTCACTCTTGTTCCTGTCTCTGCCCCATGTGTATTAATCCCGGACTTATAGTTGATGCCTGGCTTGTAAAACATGAACATTAGCTGAGATTTCAAATAGATTCTGAAATGTTAAAGCAGATTCCTGTGCCTGACAGACAGTTTCCTACGATGAATTTGGGGTATAAGTACACTGAACCAAGGCCTCGACCATTAATGTGGGTTTGTATTTTCTGCGGTGCCAGAGAATTCTTTAAAGCTCAAAAACATATTGCATGCAGTGGAGTATTCTAGAGAGAGTCAGCTAAGAATACATTGGAACTTCAAGTTTTTTGTTGTCGTTGCTCAGAATATACCCAGCAAAACATACACCAATTCAGCTGTTTCTACATGTACAATTCAGTGATGTTGATTACGTTCTTCGAGTTGTGCCAGTGTTCTCACCCTCCTTTTCTGAGTTGTTCCTTCCCCATTAACATAAACTCACTGCCCTGTAAGGTTTCTATCTAATCTTTCAAGTTGAGGTTGTCAGTTTGTTCCCATATAGATAGTTCTTATAAAAGCGTAAGGCTCAAGGTGGACATTTTTTACTAGTTAAACTATTGTTTGTTGTTAAGAAGACTTCATGGTATATTTTTGATATAAGGTTTAAAGATTATCTCAGGGCAATAGTTTGAGCGGTTCATTCATCTTCCATAGCTCCAGAAAGTCTGGAGTCTATGAGATTTTGAAATTCTGTTCTACATCTCCCTTTTGATCAGGATTCTTCTAGAATCTTTAATCAAAATGTACAATAATGGTAGCCACCCAGTTCTTCTGGTCTCATGACAAAGGAGGCAGTTCTTCATGGAAGCAATTACCTACACATTTCATATCCTCCTCCCATTCTTTACTCTCTTTCTTCCTCCGTTGCTCCAGGTGACTAGCGACTAATTGTCTTGGCTTGGATGGCTGCTTGCAAACTTCAGTGTTTTAACTAAATTTAAATAACTTCTTTGAAATTTCTGCTTATTTCCCTGATTCCCTCTCAATTTGGTTTTGTACCAGCTCCTCCCGGTACAGCGTTTAGTGACAAAAAATGGAATCAATCCATCATAATGATTTTAATATCATTAAATAGTTCAGTTTCAAGACACACTTTCCAGGATTTAAACCTTCTCTGAGCTGATAACGCTCTGTCTATAGATTGGGTTTGACACTAAGTATTAGAACTTAATATTTCTAAAACAAGGAGATGGCGACACATCCTTGCATGTAAACATTGCTCATTTCTGAGAAGGAAGCAGCACTAGCACTAGCATGAACTTCAGAGTTGATCGATGCTCAATCTCTGTTCAGATGGAAGCCTTATCACTTTCTAACTGCACAAGCTGTAATAGTTACTTAAATATTCTTAATTTCAGATTACACCTCTGCAAAATGTGGATAATCTTCCTTATCTTATACATTTGTGGTCAATATTAAATGGCATATTTTTAGAAATTATATACTAGGAGTTCAAGAAATTAAAATTTTAATAATCATCATAATTGTGTAGAGACATGGCTTCCAATTTTACAACATAAAAATCTACTTTAAAACTGTCAGTGTTTTTGCAGAAACCAAAGTGGAAGAACTATACTATTAGGGTCCACTTATGGGGAAAATACTTATCTAAATATGGGTTCCTGCACTGGCTCATTGGCTTAAAGTGCAAACATTAAGAAACGCTAAACTGGAGAAAAGATGGTGAGATGATTGGTAGCAATAAGAGCCGGATCCTCAAAATTATAGCACTAGGTGTTAGGCTGAAATAGGAAGACAAACATGCTTTACAGGAAATTAGATATATAGATAAATAGGTAGACTCAAGAGCTATTTGATTAACCAAAACAAACAAACAAAAAATCCATACTTAATTCTAGTTAATATGTGAGAAGCACTTGTATATTAGGCAACATGTTATAGTGATATTTTTATCCTTGATATTCCTAAACATCCACCACTTGTCTGTCCTACTGTGGTGGCTTGCATGTACCTGTGATGCTGGACGCTATGCCACTGGTATTTCAAATACTTGCAAGGTCACAGATGGTGAATAGGTTTTAGCCAAGCTTCCAGACTAGGAGAGACTAGGAAGAAGGATCTGGTGATCTACTTTAAAAAAAAAAAATTGGCCAGTGAAAACCTTATGAATAGCAGTGGAACATTGTCTGATACAGTGCCAGAGATGAGCTGCTCAAGTTGGAAGACACTTAAAATACAACTGGAGAAAAGCTGCCTCCTCAAACTACAGTCAACCTTAATGCCATGGATGGAGTCAAACTTTTGAGACCTTCATTTGCTAATGTGGCAGATTCAAAATGAGAAGAAAGAGATCTAACATCCATTAATAATCAGTACAGGAAATATACAAAGTATGAATCTAAGCAAATTTAAAGTCATCAAAATTGAAACGGAACACATAAAGATCGATATCCTAGGCATTAGTGAGATGAAATGGACTGGTATTGGCCATTTTGAATCAGACAATCAGATGGTTCACTATGCCAGCAATGACAAACTGAAGAGGAATGGCATCACATTCTTTGTCAAAAAGAACATTTCAAGATCAATCCTGAAGTACAACACTATCGGTGGCATGATAATATCCATGCACCTACAAGAAAGACCAGGGACTACAACTATTATTCACATTTACACACCAACCACTAATGTAAAAAATGAAAAAAATTGAAGATTCCTACAAACTTATGCAATGTGAAATTAATCAAACGTGCAGTCAAGATGCATTGATATTACTGGTGATTAGGATAAGAAAGCTGGAAACAGAAGGATCAGTAGTTGGAAAATAATGACCTTGGTGATAGAAAGGATGTTGGAGATTGCATGATAGAATTTTGCAAGACCAATGACCTGTTCATTGCAAACACCTTTTTTCAACAACGTAAACAGCAACTATACACATGGACCACACCAGATAGAAAACACAGGAATCAAATCAACTACATCTGTGGAAAGAGACAATGGAGAAGCTCAATATCATCAGTCAGAACAAGGCCAGGGACCAAGTGTGGAACAGACCATTAATTGCACATATGCAAGTTCAAGTTGAAACTGAAGAAAATTTTTAAAAGTCTACAAGAGCCAAAGTACAACCTTGAGTATATCCCACCTGAATTTAGAGACCATCTCAAGAACATATTTGATGTATTAAACAGTAATGACCAAAGATCAGACACTTGTGGGATGACATCAAGGACATCATACATGAAGAAAGCAAGAGGTCATTAAAAAGACAGGAAAGAAAGACCAAAATGGACATCAGAAGAGACTCTGAAACTTTCTATTGAATGTAGAGTAGCTAAAGCAAAAGGAAGAAATGATGAAGTATCAGAGTTGAATAGAAGATATCAAAGGCTGCCTTGAAGAAGACATAGTAAAATATTGTAATGAAATGTTCAAATACCTGGAGTTAGAAAACCAAAAGGGAAGAACACGCCCAGCGTTTCTCAAGCTGAAAGAACTGAAGAAGACATTCAAGCCTTGAGTTGCGGTACTGAAGGATTCTACAGGCAAAATATTGAATGATGCAGGAAACCTTAAAAGAAGATGGAAGGAACACACAGAATCACTGTACTGAAAAGAATTGGTAGATGTTCAACCATTTTAGCATGTAGCATATGACCAAGAACTTAGAGTATTAAAGGAAGAAATCCAAGCTGCACTGAAAACATTGACGAAAAACAAGGCTCAGGAATGGGAGGAATATCAATTGAGATGTTTCAACAAGTGGATGCAGCGCTGGAAGCACTCACTCATTTATGCCAAGAAATTTGGAAGACAGCTACCTGGCTAACCAACTGGAAGAGATCCATATTTTTGCTCAATCCAAAGAAAAGTGATCCAATAGACTGTGGAAAATATTGAACAATATTACTAATATCTCATTCAAGTAAAATTTTACTGAAGATAATTCAAAAAAGATAGCATTAATACATAGAGAACTCAGAGATATCAAACCAGATTCAGAAAATGATGTGGAACGAGGGATATCATTACTGATGTCAGATGGATCTTGGGGGAAAGCAGAGAATACCAGGTAGATGTTTCCCTGTGTTTTATTGACTATGTAAAGGCATTTGACTGTGCGGATCATAATAAACCATGAATAACACTGTGAAGAATGGGAATTCCAGGGCACTTAGTTGTGCTCATGCATAACCTGTACACAGACCAAGAGGCAATCGTTCGAACACAACAGCCGGATACTGCATGGTTTAAAATTAGGAAAGTTTTGTGTCAGGTTTGTATCCTTTCACTGTACTTATTCAATCTGTACACTGAGCAAGTAATCCAAGAAGCCAAACTATATGAAGAAGAATGTGGCATCAGGATTGGGGAAGATTCATTAACAACCTGTGTTACGCAGATAACACAACCTTGCTGAAAATAAAGAGGACTTGAAGCACTGGCCGATGAAGATCAAAGACCACAGACTTCCGAATGCGTTGCACCTCAACATAAAGAAAACAAAAATCCTCACATATACCAATAAGCAACATCATGATAAACAGAGAAAATATTGAAGTTGTCAAGGATTTCATTTTACTTGGATTCACAATCAACCCCCATGGAAGTAGCAGTTAAGAAATTAAACAACATATCACACTGGGCAAATCTTCTGCAAAAGACCTCTTTAAGGTATTAAAAAGCAAAGAAGTCACTTTGAGAATCAAGGGGCACTTGACGCAAGCCATGGTATATTCGATTGCCTCATAGGCATGTGAAAGCTAGACAATGAAGAAGAAAACTTGAGGAATAGATGTCTTTGAATTATGGTGTTGGTGAAGATTATTGAATATACCATGGATTATCAGAAGAATAAACAAATCTGTCTTGAAAGAAGTACAGCCAGGAGGTTCCTTAGAAGCAAGGATGGTGAGACTTTGTCTCATGCACTCTGGACATATTGTCAGAAGAGACAAGTCCCTGGAGAAGGACATATGATGGGTAAAATAGAGGTTCATCGAAAAAGTGCAAGACCCTCATCAAGACAGATTGACTCAATGGCTGCAACAATGAGCTCAAATATCTCAATGATTGTGAGGAAGGCACAGGACTAGGCAGGTTTCATTCTGTTGTGCAAAGGATCACTATGAGGAGGAACCAACTGGACAGCATCTAAAAACAACAACAGTCAAATGTTTGATACCAATGAATGTTGAATTTTCACAGTCCTTTTTATGACATTCACAGAAGCTCAAGAATAAAACTTCTTCCATGAAGATAGATATTGATTGCTAAAACTAATGGCACAGTAAATAAGGCACTAAGGGAAATTTAAGATAAAACAGGCAATTCTGGCTCTTCCCTAGCTTCAGTCATTTTTTGCTATAGTTGTCTGAATACTCCTTTCCAGAGTTTGGATGTTCATAAGGCTGGACTTCGACAATGAATCATCCACCTGGCTGCAACTTCACCTCGGGGATGCTTCTGGATGCAGATATTACCTGAGAGTTGTACAGGTAGGAAAATCGGAGAAAAAGCAATGCTATCATACTTTATCCAAAGCTTATCAGGCTCTCCCGGACTCCCAGTACAAAAATCCAGACCAATCTATGAGACCGTGACTCCCTAAATCCTCATCTGGACGGTAACACTGCTTTAAGGAGCTACACTGGAATCCCTTGAGTAACATTAGGGCATAAGCTGTGTGAACTGAAGCAAAGAGCAGCTGTGGCCCTTTATTAGATCTGTGGCCTCGTATAAGTCACTAGGCTTTTCCAAGACTCATTTGGAAAACTGGAACAGGATTTCCTGTGCTGCCTGCTGCAAAGGGTCATGTGAGGGTCAAATGGGATAATGGATATAAAAAAGTTGCTGGGGGTGGATATAATGCTCTTTATAAGCTAAACTAGGATTATTATCTTCAGAGGCAAACAGATTACACTTTAAAAGAATTTTAAATGCTGTCATTCAGAAATACAGCCTTGTAAAACAGACAATAGAGAACTAATGCGGGCAGCAAATGAAGCTGCTAAGGATGATAAGGATATAATTGAAAACCTTTGGAAAATACAAGCTCTGTTTTGGACCCTCCTCTGCTGGCATCTTACTTTGTTCTTATGTTGTTTGGATTCAGCCACTTGAGGGCTGATTTTATTTTCCAAATTGCTGTGTTACCCTGGCAGTGCCTCCAACCATATTTAACCAGAAAATAATGATAGTGAAAATGAAAAAGAAGGAGGAAAGAAAAGAGAAGAAGAATCACAGTTCTGCATAGTGCTCTGAGGCCTCCGTCTAGGAGGACCAATCTCACCTTACTCATCCCTGTATTTTAGATCTTAAATACCAAGAACCACTTAATCAAAAACTGCAGCTCCCATCGTGAGGAAAATTATGTCTATCTTTGTCCAGTGAGATATTTGCATGCTTATTGGTTATTCTAGGATGATGTTTATCATTCACTCTAAGTTTCAAGGGCAAAAGAATGCACAGAAATTTTGGGAATGACTCAAGAAGCTATAAAATATGATCCCTTGGCAGCAAGATATTTTGCAATGATTTTGTGCCTGGTGGGCAGAGCTGATGGTGAACATGAAGATTAAACCTCAGCTGGCAGCGGATCTTTATGTATTGCCAAGGACAGAAACATAAGACTAGTCTAAGGAAAGTTGCATCTGCAGAAAGTGGCCCAGCAAAATGCTTGAAATTGAAATGGAAATGAGAACCTCAAAGTATAAAGGACTTCTAAACAGCTAAAAGGTCACAGATGTTACAGGAAAGAGCTGAAAAAGACGGCGGGCTACATTCACAAGAAAGCTATCTGTAGAAGAAGAAGGTGAATTCTTAGAAATTGCTATGAGAGCATTATTTAATGCCATTTTCTTCAGTTGCCACATTAATTTTAGCAATTCTCAGATCACCACTGACTTACCACTAGTACTGGGAGTCAGAATGAACCCACAGGAGTTTGCCGTTCTAATACGCATGTGTATTGTAAGACTCCATCCAACAGGCCATGATTAAAGAGCCATTTCACCAATGTATCAGTGAATAAATTGAGGCTCAGAGAGGTTATACAGCCAGTAAATGTTGGTACCAGCCAGACTGCAAATCCTAAGCCACTTATGCTCCAAAGTCAATTCTCCTAATCAGCTTTTTACATGTATATTGCATCATATTAATAATAACCTATGAGCCAGCAAGTAGGAACTGAAGGAACATTATAATAATAGTAAAAAAAAAAAAATAAGTTTAATGCAGCAAACATTTTTCAGGCACTTTATTTGTTTAGTTCTGTCCTAGAAACTTCTGGGGATATAACTAGAGGAGAAATGCAACATGTTTCACAACTCATGACCCACAGGCACTAACCACACAGAACAGACATCAGAGGTAAATATTGAGTACAAATTAATCACGCAAACTTGCAGATTATCAACCCCAGATTCAGTCATGAACTGTGAATAGCCACTGCCTTCCAGGGATGCAAGCCCTAGGTAGGAAACTCCATATAAATATATAATTCCAGAGCAGGCAATGCTGTCAAAAATATTAAAATATCCTGAAGAATACATGGGACCTTACCTTTCCCTAACTGGCAGACTCCTTTAATTCAGTTCTAATGTAATGAGAAATGCATAGGATCTGAATTTAGAAAATTCTCGATTTGACCCGTGCACTGATCTACAGTATGGAAACTTGGAAAAGGTTACCCAATTTTCCTTGGTCTTAGTTTCTTTATTTGTTCCAAAGGAAATAATGATAATACCTAAGGCTATGAGATTATGTGATAACAAAGGCAAAAGGAAATTTTCTACTTTTTTTTAGCTTTGGATGAATACTAGTAGATAATATTTTACAGTGTCTGGAACATTGTAGCAATTCAAGTTTTTACTAACTTAATTGTGTCAAGTATCTCCACAATATTTGTTTTCAGACACATGAATGGATTAAGCCTGCAACATGATACAGTGGGAGATAAACACAATGGGGGTGGGCCATATATCTGACAGTACATTATTGCTCTCAGTAGGGAGTGCTGATATCTAACAAGAGAGGAAATTAAAACTGCCAAAGATGTTTTAGTACCTTAAAACCTTCGAAAGTTATGTGAATCATCTATATAAAGTATAAATAATAGTAAGTGTTCTACTGTCCAGCAAGTTTTTTAAAAACTGCAATTTTTTTGTTCATATATTTCTTCAACAGATTTTATGGCTGCCAACCAAAAGATCAGCTGTTCGAATCCACTGGGCACTCCTTGGAAACCCTACAGGGGAGCTCTACTCTGTCCTATAGGGTCACTATGAGTCGAAATCAACTGGACGGCAACAGGTTGGGTTTTTGGTTTGTTAGAAATTGCGCTTGGGAAACAAGAGTGAGGAAAAAAAAAATATGGTTGCTGTCCTGGGATTAGGCTTTAATGGAAGGTATTGACAAGAAAAAAAAAAAATGCAAATTATGACTGTGTTAAGTGCTATGAAGGTAACAAGAAAGAATTTTGGGTGATGTGGGTATTTTAGATATTTTGGGGTTGACTTTTTGAACTCGAGCCCTGATGACTGTAGCATTGAGAGGGTTATTATTAATTGCTGGTTATACTCAGGCTCCTGTTTCCAAGGGCCAACTTAACATTCTTAACTTCTTTTAAGAAGATTCAACTTCTGAAGATAATAGAAAGGCTTTATTTTCCCAAGAGTCAATTATTTTGAGCACTAAGAGTTCAAACGTAGTTCAAAATGCCAACCTGATACATTTTGACTGGGAAAATATGGCAAAGCATAACCACTTCCAAGCATTAATTATGTCATACGAGATACATGACAGCAGGTTTTGCTGGTATAAGAACTGTATCTTATAAAAATCCACACCACAAGTGTAAAATGATCAGACCAGATTATATGTGTAATAAGTATACTTATTACAAAGAGAAGGCAAGACTGGAGTGATGAAAAAAGGCATACAACTTAGAGACACCCAAAAAACTTTGAGTAAATCATGTTATTTCATCGAGCCTATTTTTTCTCCCCCCAAAGAAATGTGGGCAATAATCATTATAGGCAAATGTTTCTTTGCCACTTCTGATGTTTTCTTCCAGGTGAAGGGAGCATAGTTAGAATATCAATTCTGGGTTCTCTCTGTGCTTTGTTCCGCTCCAGGATGGAATGACTTTTCAAAGGTAAATTTTATGAAAAATAACTTGGTTCTGTTCTGCTCAGTTCTTTACTTTTGGGGAAGGAGCTGCCCAAAAAGCAGGCTCCCCCATGATGAGGCCTGCTGAAGAACTGATTGACAAGTAAGTCTGTCAGTATTAATCAACTTAATGATATTCTTAAGTACCTATAATGAAGGCAGTAAAGTGCTGATCTGTATAGAATTTTATTTCATTTTTTAATCGTTTTAAATTCTCTCATGGAGTTAACACCACTTCTACTAAAGGTATTTCAAAGCATAGAAAATGACGGAATACTGCCTAACTCATTCTATGAAGCCACCATATCCCTGATACCAAAACCAGGTAAAGACATCACAAAAAAAGAAAATTACAGAGCTATATCCCCTCATGAACATAGATGCAAAAATCCTCAACAAAATTCTAGCCAATAGAATTCAACAACATATCAAAAAAATAATCCACCACAACCAAGTGGGATTTATACCAGGCATGCAAGGCTGGTTTAATATTAGAAAAACCATTAATGTAATCCACCATATAAATAAAACAAAAGACCAAAACCACATGATCTTATCAATTGATGCAGAAAAGGCATTTGACAAAGTCCAACACCGATTCATGATAAAAACTCTCAGCAAAATAGGAATGGAAGGAAAATTCCTCAACATAATAAAGGGTATCCAACAGCCAACATCACTCTAAATGGAGAGAGCCTGAAAGCATTTCCCTTGAGAACGGGAACCAGTCAAGGATGCCCTTTATCACCGCTATTATTCAACATTGTGCTAGAGGTCCTAGCCAGAGCAATTAGGCTAGACAAAGAAATAAAGGGCATCCGGATTGGCAAGGAGGAAGTAAAATTGTCTCTATTTGCAGATGACATGATCTTATACACAGAAAACCCTAAGGAATCCTCCAGAAAACTACTGAAACTAATAGAAGAGTTTGGCAGAGTCTCAGGTTATAAGATAAACATACAAAAATCACTTGGATTCCTCTACATCAACAAAAAGAACATCAAAGAGAAAATAACCAAATCAATATCATTCACAGTAGCCCCCAAGAAGATAAAATACTTAGGAATAAATCTTACCAAAGGTGTAAAAGACCTATACAAAGAAAACTGCAAAGTAGTACTACAAGAAACTAAAAAGGACCTACTTAAGTGGAAAAACATACCTTGCTCATGGATAGGAAGACTAAATATAGTAAAAATGTCTATTCTACCAAAAGCCATCTATCCATACAATGCACTTCCGATCCAAATTCCAATGACATTTTTTAACGTGATGGAGAAACAAATCACCAACTTCATATGGAAGGGAAAGAAGCCCCGGATAAGTAAAGCATTACTGAAAAAGAAGAAGAAAGTAGGAGGCCTCACTCTACCTGATTTTAGAAGCTATTATACAGCCACAGTAGTCAAAACAGCCTGGTACTGGTACAACAACAGGCACATAGACCAATGGAACAGAATTGAGAACCCAGATATAAATCCATCCACATATGAGCAGCTGATATTTGACAAAGGCCCAGTGTCAGTTAATTGGGGAAAAGACAGTCTTTTTAACAAATGGTGCTGGCATAACTGGATATCCATTTGCAAAAAAATGAAACAGGACCCATACCTCACACCATGCACAAAAACTAACTCCAAGTGGATCAAAGACCTAAACATAAAGACTAAAACGATAAAGATCATGGAAGAAAAAATAGGGACAACATTAGGAGACCTAATACAAGGCATAAACAGAATAGAAAATATTACCAAAAATGACGAAGAGAAACCAGATAACTGGGAACTCCTAAAAATCAAACACCTATGCTCATCTAAAGACTTCACCAAAAGAGTAAAAAGACCACCTACAGACTGGGAAAGAATTTTCAGCTATGACATCTCTGACCAGCACCTGATCTCTAAAATCTATATGATTCTGTCAAAACTCAACCACAAAAAGACAAACAACCCAATCAAGAAGTGGGCGAAGGATATGAACACGCACTTCACTTAAGAAGATATTCAGGCAGCTAACAGATACTTAAGAAAATGCTCTCGATCATTAGCCATTAGAAAAATGCAAATTAAAACTACGACCAGATTCCATCTCACTCCAACAAGGCTGGCATTAATTCAAAAAACACAAAATAATAAATGTTGGAGAGGCTACGGAGAGATTGGAACTCTCATACACTGCTGGTGGGAATGTAAAATGGTACAACCACTTTGGAAATCTAGCTGGCATTTTCTTAAAAGGTTAGAAATAGAACTACCATACAACCCAGGAATCCCTCTCCTAGGAATATACGCTAGAGAAATAAGAGCCTTCACACGAACAGACATATGCACACCCATGTTTATTGCAGCTCTGTTTACAATAACAAAAAGCTGGAAGCAACCAAGGTGTCCATCAACGGATGAATGGTTAAATAAATTGTGGTATATTCACAAAATGGAATACTACACATCAATAAAGAACAGTGACGAAGTGGTGAAACATTTCATGACATGGAGGAACCTGGAAGGCTGAGCGAAATTAGTCAGAGTCAAAAGGACAAATATTGTATAAGACCACTATTATAATATCTTGAGAAATAGTATAAACTGAGAAGAACACATACTTTTGTGGTTTCGAGGAGGGGGAGGGAGGGAGGGTGGGAGAGGGTTATTTACTGATTAGTTAGTAGATAAGAACTACTTTAGGTGAAGAGAAGGACATTACTCAATACACGGAAGGTCAGCTCAACTGGACTGGACCAAAAGCAAAGAAGTTTCCGGGATAAACTGAATGCTTCAAAGGTCAGCAGAGCAAGGGCGGGGGTCTGGGGACTATGGCTTAAGGGGTCTTCTAAGTCAATTGGCAAAATAATTCTATTATGAAAACATTCTGCATCCCACTTTGAAATGTGGTGTCTGGGGTCCTAAATGCTAACAAGCAGCCATCTAAGATGCATCAATTGGTCTCAACCCACCTGGAGCAAAGGAGAATGAAGAACACCGAGGTCACACGATAACTATGAGCCCAAGAGAGAAAGGGCCACATGAACCAGAGACTTACATCATCCAGAGACCAGAAGAACTAGATGGTGCCCGGCCACAACCGATGACTGCCCTGACAGGGAGCACAACAGAGAACCCCTGAGGGAGCAGGAGATCAGTGGGATGCAGACCCCAAACTCTCATAAAAAGACCAGACTTAATGGTCTGACTGAGACTAGAGGAATCCTGGCAGTCATGGTCCCAAACCTTCTGTTGGCCCAGGACAGGAACCATTCCCGAAGACAGCTCATCAGACATGGAAGGGACTGGACAATGGGTAGGAGAGAGATGCTGATGAAGAGTGAGCTACTTGTATCAGGTGGACACTTGAGACTGTGTTGGCATCTCCTGTCTGGAAGGGAGATGGGAGGGTAGAGAGGGTTAGAAATTGGCAAAATTGCCACGAAAGGAGAGACTGGAAGGGCTGACTCATTAGGGGGAGAGTAAGTGGGAGTAAGGAGTAAGGTGTATATAAGCTTATATGTGACAGACTGACTTGATTTGTAAACGTTCACTTAAAGCTCAATAAAAATTAATATGAAAAAAATTCTCTCATGGAAGACACTTTCTGTTTAAACTCTCAACAATAATAATTTGTAATTTACAGTTCTTTGGTGAGAATCAAATGTGATGATGAATATGGAACTGGTGGGCAAATTCAAATCTCCACATAAGGATTTCCATTTTTATTTTATTTTTTATTCTAGCAATATACTCAAAAGCAATCCTCAAGTGGAAAGACAGGAATGAGGCTCAGGAATCTTCAAGCAACATTACGGCACTCCCAGAATGCCACAACTTCAGGCGAAAAGCATATTTCCACCTCTCGGGTAATGGTCTCCACACTTAGTGAAACCCAGGAATCACTTTCTCCACTCTACTAAGAAGATAATATGCCTTTTGTCTAAGAACTTCTGTCTTCCATCCTGGTGTTGCTCCATCTGGGAGCACACAACAAAGACCGTTTGCTAGTTGAGTGCTCTTTCTCAGCTGCTGCTAAACCTAACCTCTATGTCAAATAAGCACATCTAGAAAAATGTTGTTAAAGTAGTATTGTGCCCAGGAACTATGTAAATGATGGAGTTATGGATGGTCAAGTGAAGTGTGTAAGCACTGATTCTCAAACTTAAGAGAGACCTCGTGGTAATCCAAATACTCAAGGCCATTATTTAGTATAGAATAGTCTTGTTTTTGTGATTTACAGAACTAGTTCTGTGTTTGAGCCAAGATCTGAGGGTCCAACTTCTGAAAAACTATAGGATGTAACAGCTAAAGGATCCATCATGTCTCCCAATAGATGTAGTCCTAACCTCTAAATTTAGCTTCCAGGGCCAAATCTCTCTAAAATCTTGGGACCCATGCCTCTGAATCATGAGCCTTGGCCGCTTTTATTCATTCAGTCTCCTGATCATATAAAGCATGCATATTTTTTTCTCTACATTTATAGCTAATGATGTTTCTCCAATCTAAAGATTTCCCTGCTCCTCTCTGCCTATCCAGATCTAATCTTCGAGCCCCAGGTTATAAACCACTTTCTCCATGGAAACCTGCCACTCACTCCAATCAATGTCAACCGCTCCATACGATCTGATTGTTTGACTCTTGTTTCTAAACCATCTTGTATCTGATGGTATTATAGTTGCGATGTGTATGTTCATATGCGTGTTAAGTGGAAGACAGGGAGTGAAGAGAAGATGATTATCTTTTCTTTCAAGAAGAGTTTTAGCTCCTTCAGGGTAGATAATCATTACATGGATTTTATATTTTTAATAGTCCCTAGCACATAGCACAGCAAAGAGTGCAGTAGGTAGTCGATAAAAATTTAACTCTATCTAATAACAAAGACATCTAGTGCTATCAAAAGTGAAGAAAAAAAAAATCCAGCTAAGTTGTAGTTGCAGAATCTGGCAAATTATGGTATTCCATTATTCTAAGTAATGTATGCAAATCTCAGCTCATCCCAAATGATTGTAGAGAGTAGAGAAGAATTAATATTTATTGGACCATTGAACTGTGTTTCAGGCACTGCACTGAACAATTTACATATACGATTTCTTTGATCCTCAGAGAAATTCTTTGAGTTTAGAGTCATTATTCCCATATTGGAGTCCTGGTCGTGCAGTGGTTAAGAGTTTGGCTGTTAACCAAAAGGCCAGCAGTTCAAATCCACCAGTCTTTCCTTGGAAACACTATGGGGCATTTCCACTCTCTCCTATAGGGGTGCTATGAGGTGGAACTGGTTTGGTGTTTTTTTTTGTTTTGTTTTTGGTTATTCTCAAGTTAACAATGAGGGGATTGGAGACCAGAGAGTTTCTTAAAGAATATGATTAAGCAAAAGGCTTTTGCAGGATTTTTATTCTCCCTCTGTTCTTTCATAGTTATGCATTAAAACACTTTAAAGAGCAGAGCAAGATAATACCTCAGGGTCCTACGTGGGGATTCAAGAATCACATTAAAAATGAATTATCTACGGACCACCACCACATGCCTATGACAAAATGGTCTTGGTTCTTTGTGACATGTAGGAGAATGCTCTCTCAAGGGATGAAAGCCAAGTAGCAGGTTTGTTTCAGGGAGAGCATTAGAAAAAAAGCTTCTTTGGAGGAAAAACAAAATTCTGATATCAAAGTCATTTCAAAGAATTTTCTAAAATGTGTTTTATTCTCTAGGATTGTGGTGAAATAGCATTTAGCCATCAGCTCGCAAATTGACCTTTGTGATTTTGGAGAGAGGCTGATTATTTTTAAATCTTTCACTCTTCTCACTTTTCAGAAAAAAAGAATGAGGCTCAGCCATATGGAATGACCAACAGAACCGTGGATGTTTCTCTGTAGAATTGATGACTACCTAGGCTCAATAGCAGCTTCATATTTTTAATATATCTTAAAGGGATATAAAATAAGTATTTATATAAATATATAAAATATATGAAGGGATACATAAATATTTTATTTTTAGGTCCAACCAAGTGTAGTGACTCATAAGAAAGACACTGGAGCCAACTGATATTTTCAAGTCCTGGCTCCACCTTTAAAAATCTATGATCAATGTCAAGTTAGTTTACTTGTTTGGACCTCAATTTCTTCATCTGTAATCTAAGGATAATTATAGTGCCTACTTTATAGAGCTATTATGAGGAGTAAATAAATTCATGTTTATAAATTTCTTGAACAGTGACTCTAAGTGCTACATCTGTAATTTTGTATAAAATTAATTTCCAGTAGTAAAAGTATTTATGGAATCAAAAAAATATAAATTGTTTTCTCAGGAATCCTTTAATCCAAATACTCTTTTTTTTTCTTTGAAGAAAACTGGCTTGATTATGGTCACACAGTGAAATACAGGCCGAATGAGGACTAGAATCCCTGGCTGTTGTTATTCCAGAACTTTTCCCATCAATCCATGTTGTATCATGGATTGTCAGCCATGCAAAGATGCCACTTTGCTTCTCAGATGGGAAATTTTGGAATACAATTTGGGAATTTACAAGTAAATTTTGGAATACAATTCAGAAATTTACAAATAACTTTCTTGGGAATCAAAGCCTTCTTAGTCCGAGAAGCTAAGGGTGAGAAGGACAGTATTCTTGAGAACTTTTCTGTTAAGAAATGATTTTCTGAAGGCACTGGTCAAAATGCATAAAAAAATATAATATAAATATATATATAATATAATAAATATATATATTGTATATAATATATATAATATAATAAAATTTATTTTTAATCATGGAGCACTAAATGAATCTCTTTGTCTCATAAATCTTTGAGCAGAAAATAATTTATCTGACAAAAAAATCAATGGAGAATGGGACTATGGCAAGTAGATTGTATGATCAGTGTTTAGGGAAAAAATGCCTTGGCCAGCAGCTGACAAAGGTGTGGGGTACAGGGCGTTTAGCAGAAGCCCAGAGAGCAAGAGAAAGGGTGACAATGCAATGGGGCCTTAATAGCATTTGAATAACATCATCTTCTTGCTTTCAACATGTAACAAAATGGATGGAGAAAGACAACGTTAGAGGATCAGGAAGAAGGAAGTGAAAATGGAAGCCAACTTTCATCAGAATTCACTAGGCGCAGGTACTGTTTTGACATTTTTCTTCACAACGACACTGTAAATTAAATAGTTTAACTCACTTTCTGATGGGGAAATGGAGACAAAAATATGTTTAAAAACTTGCTGTAGCTCAGAGCTGGAAAGGAGATGTATAGAGCAATGCTTTAGAGTCCAAAGTCTTTCTGCCATGATGCCTGGCTCTCTTTCTGTTTGTAATATTCCTTCATTCCTCCTACTTCCTGAGCCCAACTGAATGGATTCTCACTGTGGAACATTTTGCTCTTACCATTCTTACTGCCAAAAGCCCATCACCCTGTTTTAGAAGGTACTTGACTGCATGTCGAAGAGAGAAAAGAAATTGCTCTTCTTTAGTTAACTATTTTTAGCACAAATTAGCTGACTACCAGGTTTATCTTAAATGATGCTGGCACTATTCAGGGGGCCTGGACTACCACTGAAAATACAAATGCTAATTGTGCTGACAGCACTGTGCACAACTCTGGCTTTTAGCACATTCTAATTGAAATGCTGAAGATAGGGCCCTGTTTCACGTAAATTTGCATGAACTGGATAATTGCCTTAAATTCTCAGCCTCACCACCATACCATCTGCTATATTTAACATGTTTGCTTCCCTGAATAACCCTGGTGCCTGAAAATTCATTTCATCTGTATTTATTGAGAAAAGAGAAAGAGTTAATTAAGTATAATATTACAATGGACTTTGGCTGCTCAGTTATACTGAAAAACATCCTGTGGGACCTAATGAATGAGAGAAGATAATAGTTATTCTACTTTGGGCTTTCCACGTGACCCAAATATCCAAAAACAAAAGAAGAATGATGGTGTTGAGTTTTACAACCAATCACTCCTTTCTTCTAGGCAAACTTAGTGTTGTGCAGGATTTTATCTTTGACATGATTAAACTCATTTACTGCAAGGTAGTTCATGGCAAGGCATGCAAGGTAGACCTCACAACATTCATTTAGAACCAGAGAATCAGAACTAACAATTACAATTACAAAATTCTTTCAATGGTTAGAGTCCAAATCTTGAGACTTCAGCCTTTAATAAGTGGTCTCAGGAGGAAGGCTTAACCACAACTGGAACTCAATGGAGGTCCCTCGTAGCTAGGGTTCAAGGTTGGCAGTGGCAGGCAGAGTCTCAGCAGGCTTTCAGTGTTTGTCTCTGTTCTCAGTGAGTGAGCAGAAATTAGGGTTATATATGAATTTTTTACCTTGGCTGCATATGACAAGGTCCATTGTAACATCAAAGACCAGGATATTAGGTGTTTTCTCTGGGGTTTGAGAATAACCAAAAAACATTTTTTTCTTCAAGAGAGGTAGTTAGGGAGGTTATTTAGACTTATTGCCTCAAAGCTAGTTTACAAAGATCAACTATGTTATGTCTTGTTTATCACAGCACGTTAAGGTCAAAGTCAACTTAAAGTTTGCATTACTTACATAATTCACATACTTCTATGTCTGTATGTCTAAATTCAGAAATTTTCTATATAAATTTCTTATAAATTAAGGTTTTCTAGTCCCTGGTGGAGTAGTTGTTAATAGCTTGGCTGCCAACCAAAAGGTCAGCAGTTCGATCCACCAGCTGCTCATTGGAAACACTATAGGGCAGTTCTACTCTGTCCTATAGGGGTCGTTATAAGTCATAATTGATTCGATGGCAACAGGTTTGGTTTTTAATGGCTTCAAATTAATGTTAGAGAGCCTTGCAGAGGTAAACAAATTTCTAAGTTCATATCATAGGTCCTTATACATGTGTATTTTTTTTTTATTTTGTTGTTGTTGAAAATATACACAGCAAGATATACACCAGTTTAACCAATTCCGCATGTACAATTCAGTGACATTGATTACATTCTTTGAGTTGTACATCTATTCTCACTCTCCTTTTCTGAGTTTTTCCTTCCCATTAATGTAAACTCACCAGCCCATAAGTTTCCTATCTAATCTTTCATGTTGTTGTTGTCATTTTGATCCCATATGGATAGTTCTTAACAGAGCTTAATGCTCAAGATAGACATTTTTACCCACTAAGCTAGACTATTGTTTGGTTTTAAGAAAACTTCAGATGATATTTTCGGTTTAAGGTTTAAAGATTATCTCAAGGCAATAGTTTCATGAGTTCATCCAGCCTCCATGGTTACAGAGACCATGAGAATTTGGAATTCTGTTCTACAATTTCTCTCTTTTGATCAAGATTCTTCTCTACAACCTTTGAACAAAATATTCAATAATGGTAGCCAGACTCCATTCAGTTCTTCTGGTCTCATGGCAAAGGAGGCAGTTTTCACGGAAGCAATGAGCAACATGTTCCGTATCCTCCTCCCACTCCTGACTCTCCTTCTTCCTCTGTTGCTCCAGGTGAAAAGAGACCAGTTGTATTGCCTTGGATGAGGTTTTTGGTTGTACATAAGCAGCTGCTCTTTTTTGTGTTTGTTGTTGTATCAGTTGCACAACTATTTTGAAAACCTAATAATGTCATTCCTTGCTCTACCCATGTCCAACTGTTCTGTATGTTTCTATAATAATCTCAAATCCCATAAAGTAAATGCCATTGTTGTTGCTCTTGTTAGTTGGCGTCGAGTTGGTTCCAACTCATAGCTACCCTATGTACAAAAGAACATAACATTGCCCAGTCCTGCACAATCCTCACATTCTTTGCTATGTTTGAGCCCATTGTTGCAGCAACTGTATCAAGTCATTTCTTTGGGGTTCTTTCCTCTTTTTTGCTGACCCTGTACTTTATCAAGCATGATGTCCTTCTCCAGGAACTTGTCCCTCTTTATAGCATGTCCAAAGTACATGACATGAAGTCTCATCATTCTTGCTTCTAAGGAGCATTCTGGCTGTACTACTTCCAAGACAGATGTGTTTGTTCTTCTGGAAGTGCATGGTGTAGTCAATGTTCTTCACCAACATCAAAATTCAAATGCATCAATCCATCTTCCATCTTCCTTATTCATTGTCTAACTTTCATATGGGTAGGAGGCAATTGGAAATACAATGGCTTGGGTCAGGTGCACCTTAGTCCTCAAAGAGACATCTTTACTTTTTAACACTTTAAAGAGGTCTTTTGCAGCAGATTTGCCCAATGCAATATGTCATTTGATTTCTTAACTGCTGCTTCTATGAGCATTGATTGTGAATCCAAATAAAATGACATCCTCGACAACTTCAATCTTTTCTCCATTCATCATGATGTTGCTTATTAGTCCAGTTGTGTGGATTTTTTTTTTTTTAATGTTGAGGCGTAATCCATACTGAAGGCTGTAGTCTTTGATCTTCATCAGTACGTGCTTCAACTCCTCTTCCCTTCCTTTTCCACAAGCAAGCTTGAGGAATCTGTATATTACAAGTTGTTAATGAGTCTTCCTCTGATCCTTATGCCACATTCTTCATGTAGTATTGTTTGTTAGATTATTTGCTCAGCATACAGATTGAATAAGTATGTGGAAAGGATACAACCCTGACACATGCCTTTTCTGATTTTAAACAACACAATACCCCCCTGTTCTGTTCAAATGACTGCCTCTTGGTCTATGTACAGGTTCCACCTGAGCACAATTAAGTGTTCTAGAATTCTCATTCTTCACAATATTATCCATAATTTGTTATGATCCATACAGTCAAATGCCTTTACATAGTCAATAAAACACAAGTAAAAATCTTTCTGGCATTCTCTGCTTCAGCCAAGATCCATCTGACATCAGCAATGATATCCCTTGTTCCACGTCCTCTTCTGAATCCAGCTTGAATTTCCAGCAGTTCTCTGTCGATGTACTGCAAGAGTTTTTAAACTACCTTCAGTAAAATTTTACTTGCGTGTGATATTAATGGTATTATTTTATGATTTCCACATTCTGTTGGATCACCTTTCTTTGGAATGGTCACAGAATGGACCTTTTCCAGACAGTTGGCCACATAGCTGTCTTCCAAGTTTCTTGGCATAGATCACTGAGTGCTTCCAGCCTTACATCCATTTGTTGAAATATCTTAATTGGTATTCCATCAATTCCTGTAGCCTTGTTTTTCACCAATACATTCGGTGCAGCTTGGACTTCTTCATCAATACCATCGGGTCTTGATCATATGCTACTTGCTGAAATGGTTGAACATCAACTAATTATTTTTGGTGCAGTGACTCTGTTTATTCCTTCCATCTTCTTTTGATTCTTCCTGCGTTGTTTAATACTTTGCCCATTGACTCCCTCAGTATTGCAACTCAAGACTTGAATTTTTTCTTCAGGTCTTTGAGCTTGAGTGATGTCAATCCTGTTCTTTCCTTTTGGTTTTCTGACTCCAGGTCTTCGTACATTTCATTATAATACTTTACTCTGTGTTCCAGAGCTGTCCTTCGAAATCTTCTGTTCAGCTCTTTTAATTCAACATTTCATCCATTGACTTTAGCTACTCTGCATTCGAGGGCAACTTTCAGAGTCTCTTCTGACGTCTGTTTTGGTCTTTTCTTTCTTTCCTGTCTTTTTAATGATCTCTTGCTTTCTTCATGTGTGATGTATTTTGATGTCATCCCACAACTCACCTGGTCTTTCATCATTTGTGTTCAATGTATCAAATCTATTCTTGAGACCCAACCCTGGTCTCTAAATTCAGGTGGGATATATTCAAGGTCATACTTTAGCTCTCATGGACTTGTTTTAATTTTCTTTAGCTTTAGCTTGAACTTGCATATGAAAAATTGATGGTCTATTCCACAGACAGCACGTGGCCTTATTTTGACTAATAATATTGAGCTTTTCCATTTGGTTTTTCCACAGATGCAGTCGATTTGATTTCTATGTATCCCATCAGGCAAAGTTCCATATATAATCACCACTTTTGTTGTTTAAAAAACATATTTGCAATTAAGAAGTCGTCGATCTTGCAAAATTCTATCATGCTACCTCTAGCGTCATTTCTATCACCAAGATCAGAAACTCCAAATACCAATCCTTCTTCTTTGTTTCCAACTTTCTCATGCCAATCACCATAGTTATCAATGCATCTTGATTGCATGTTTAATCAATTTCAGACTCCAGAAGTTGGTAAAAATCTTCAATTGCTTCATCTTCATTTAATTAACCTTGCTCTAATATAGCT
Organism: Elephas maximus indicus; assembly: GCF_024166365.1. Lineage (NCBI taxonomy): Eukaryota > Metazoa > Chordata > Mammalia > Proboscidea > Elephantidae > Elephas > Elephas maximus. The sequence goes on from NC_064825.1 coordinate 84,640,824, forward strand.
CCGTATTTACTTGATTGAATTATTTGTTCTGGAATTTGGTATGAATATTAGTAGCCAAGATAGATAATATTTTTCTATAGAAATATTCACAATTCATCAGAGTGGCAGAAAGTAAGGTCAATGAAATTGGAGCTTCCTCTGTTGAATGGGCTTGTCTCTAGGGGTCTTACCTAGTCCCAAAGCACTGTGTGTGTGGGGTTAGGGGAGAAAATAGGGGAATGAACTATTAATCAGTATCCCCTGAGACATTCTTCATCTCAGATGGTCACCTATCATTGGTCTCAGAATACATTTGTCTTCCTGGCCTCTGTGGGTCTGACAGATCTCTGGCGTGTCCATACTATAGATAGAGACTTGGAGATGTCCACAGTGTATCTAAGAACTCGTGTGCCTATGTGGGCTACACAGTTATTTTATCTCTGGATGAATCTGACCTCCCTGGGACCCTGCCAGGGTAAAAGCACAGAGCCTCACTCTCTGGACCAAGCTTCATCCCATCTCCTTTTACCCAGTCTAGGGAACATCTGTTTTCTAGTTGCTTCAGAAATCCAGTGTTCTTTCAGAAAAATAGTCTGGTTGTTCAGGAACCTCCATTCCAGGACCAATTTTTATAATGACTCAAGTTTCCAGTTCTCTCATGATCATGGGCCAATCTCCAAACCAGTTACTGCATGTAAGGTGGCTTAATTTTAGACCCGGTTGAGAAGACTTTGTCTGTATCCTTTTGACATTGCGCATATGCACATTTACATGGGGTCACTATGAGTCAGAACCGACTCCATGGCACCTAACAACAGCAGCACATTTACATAAGCCATATTCCCAGGAAGCAAAAATATTTTTATTTCAACCATATTTCATAAGCCAATGAGCCCTGCACCTGCCCAAAATTTCATGCAATTAGCTTGACTCTGGTCTCCTGACATGCACACAGAGCTCCGCAGGAGGTAAGTCCTAGCTGGATCTAGACCCAGAGCTCAGAATGCTCCTGGTTCCAATCCCTGTTTACTAACTTAGCACTGTGATTTCTAGTTCCCTTTCTGTTCCATGGAGATACTTTTCTTATTTTGAGTTTAGTATATCTTAGTTATCTTCTCTTTCTTTAAAAAATATTTTTACATGTATGTGTTCGGTGTGGATAGAGAAGCTCAAGCCTGAACTCATGCCATTCTGACTCTTGATCCCAACCTGTAGACTTCTGATGATCCAGTTCTCAGAGTGAATTTGGGTTTTGTACTCAAGTAAAACCAAGCAGATAGGAAAATCAGCACCCCATCTTGTCCATAACCTACATGATCCAAGGAGAAAGACTAAATTTAATGGCATTCCACAACAAACTTCACCTTCAGTGCAAAGACATAAAATAGAAATAAACAATGAAAGGAATTTTTCATGACAAAGCCCTTGCTCAAAAACAAAACAAAATCACAAAAAGGTCTGCCATTGAAGTATCTTAAAGAACATTTCTAGGAATGAATTTGCCATGGAGAATTTGTTGTGTCTATTTGCATTGCAGTACGTCCTCATATACACAGTACTTATTAGACAATAATGGTTGTTGAGTTTTATTTCCTGCTTGAGTATTCAAAAACATGTGAGTGATTATAGGGAAGCCACTAAAGCTTTCACAGCATGTATCCCTATTGTAAAATGGGAATATTAATCCCTGTGAACATTATGGTATGGCTGTAAAAAACAAACAAAACATGGCCAAATGATGCTAAGTCTGTTTTGAGACTATTCCTTACGCTATTACCCAGAGGTAAAATTTTAGCCTTAATTGCATTCATTAAAAGAGAGTAAAAAAAGAACTAAGCTTTCAATTCAAGAAGGTAGAAAAATAACTGTAGAATCAAAGGATTCATTAAATATGTATTAAGTGATTTAACCAAAAGAAAAGCAATTTTGTCTGAAAGATTAATAACAATTAAGAAAATATTTTTAAATATCTCATTCAACTGAGGTTAATGTTCAAATATATCTTTGTGCTTCCATTCTACTTTATAAAATAATATTAGGTACAATGTTATGATTAAAAAAAACTTGAAATGAGTTTTTTTTTTTTTTTAGAGTAAACATAGCCATCAAAAATAATATCAGAAGAAATAGCCAACCTGAGTAAACCAAATACTACATATAATCTATGGTAGAAATCACTTCCTAATGAAAATTCACCTCATGTCATTAATTGTGATTCTGCCCCAATCTCCAAGGAATAGATAATTCCTATGTATTATAACGTTCCCAGTGATTACAGAAAGAACAAAAGCTGTCCAGAATATTTTACTTTTCATCTTTAGTTTCTGATGATATGATTGTCCATCCACTGACAAATTACTGGAATCAGTATTAGAGTTCATTATTATTGCTAAAAAACTAAGGCAATGTGCAAAATCAGAGAATACCAGAAAATGTTTACCTGTGGTTTATCGACTCACAAAGGCATTTGACTCTGTGGGTCATAACAAATTATGGATAACATTATGAAGAATAGGAATTCTAGAACACTTAATTGTGCTCATTCAGAACCTGTACATGGATCAAGAGGCATTGTCCAAACAGAACAAGGGGATAATTCATGGTTCAGAATAGGAAAAAGTATGCAGCAGGGCTGTATCCTTTCCTTATTTATACAATGTGTATGCTGAGCAAATTAATCTGAGAAGATAGACTGTATGAAGAAGAATGTGGCATCAGCATTGGAGGAAGACTCATTAACAACCCACGATATGCAGAAGATGCAACCATGTATGCCAAAAATGAAGATGTCTTGAAACACTGTTGAAGGCTGAAGAAGTACCGCCTTTAGTATAGATTATGCGTAAAAGTGAAGAAAATGAAAATTCTCAGAATTGGACAGATAAACAACCTCATTACCCATTATCCATTATTACCCCATTACCTTCTATGGGAAAGAGCCTAGACCAACCTCATAGCCAACTATGTGTGCCTTATTATAAATTGAGCCTTTTAGAAGTGGTGATTGTGACACTTTTCTATTTTCCTGGCCATCTGGCACTTAGTTATGCGCAATACTGAATAATTGTTTCTTGAAATGGATTTAATTCACTGTTTTATCTCAGATGAGATCTGATCTTTAATTTCTGGCCTTCAGCATTGGCATTGTGTACAGCAAGCAGGGAGGACAAAGAAGTTCAAAAATCTCCTGCACATTACCAGTATTCCTTCTGAACTTTTGTTAAGTTCAATGAGAAGCTATAATGAACTTTGAAGGCTTTGTAACTATTATCACTTGGTTTAGTATTTTAATCTAATTTTTAACACAGCAAAACTTAATTTTTTTCTTCTATATTTTCGTCAATTGGACTTGGGATGTTAAGAAACTGAAAGTTGTTATCGTATGGGTAACATTGTACTATATAATACACCACTTTTTGATCATAAAGAACCCTTGTATACATTTTAAAATGTTTAAAGTTTTTTCAAAACATCTTTGAGGAAGGGGTCTTAGTATTACAGTAGAAGGACTTAAACCTCAGGGGGTTTTGTACTCAGCATACAGCTAAAAATTGGCAGTCGGAACTTGAACCCAGATGTTTTGACTACAAATCCAATGCTCTTTCTGCTATACCATGCTTCCATTTGTTGTAGCACTTCCTCTGCCGAGTTGGAAGCTTCCTGCCTGTCATTGAGCTGGTGAATTCCACTTAATTAATTCATCCATTCAAAAAATACTTCTTAAGCTCCTATTATAGTTCAGATGTTGAATAAAACCAATATGGTGCTTGTCTTAGTCATCTAGTACTGCCGTAACAGAAATACCACAAGTGGATGGCTTTAACAAAGAGAAATTTATTTCCTCACAGTAAAGTAGGCTAAATGTCCAAATTCAAGGCGTCAGCTCCAGGGGAAGTCTTTCTCCCTCTGTCGCCTCTGAAAGAAGGTCCTTGTCCTCAATCCTCCCATGATCAAGGAGCTTCTCAGGCATAGGGACCTCAGGTCCAAAGGACACACTTTACTCTCAGTGCTGCTTTCCTGGTGGTATGAGGCCCCCCTTCACTCTGCTTGCTTCTATCCTTTATATCTCAAGAGATTACCCCAAGACACAATCCAATCTTGTAGGTTGAGTCCTGCCTCACTAACACAACTGCCGCCCATTCTCCCTCATTAACATCATAGAGGTAGGATTTACAACATATAGGAAAATCTCACAATACTGGAAATCATGGCCCAGCCTAACTGATAAACACATTTTTGGGGGGACATGATTAATCGATGACAGTGCTTGACTTCTTGCCACTTATTCTTTGGCAGGAATAAAAGACATGAAATCAAAAACTATATGAAGAATTATTTAATTAAAATTCCAATAAATGGCTTGAAACAGAAATGTAGGACACACGAGCATATTAAAAAAGAGAAGATAAGCTAGTCTTGGAGGGTAAGAAGTTTTCTCTAAGAAAGAAACATTCAAGACGTTATTGACAAGAAGCTACTTTCCAGAAAATGAGGATGGACAGAATCTTTATATAAGAGCCTCACATATTAGAGGAGATCTTTGTACATTAAAAAAGAGAAATGAAGCTAAATGTTGTTAGACTATAATGAGTGAGGGGCTAGTCCAGACCTCGTAGGTGAAGAAAATCTCTGCTCCCTTTTCAACTTCCAAAGAGCAACGTGGATCTCCTTTCCAGTACATAGAGTCATGATTACCTGGAGCAACTATTTCCCCTCAGTGCAAGAAGGCATTTTAAATTTCATATATATTTCACAGCTTGCCACTGCAAACATTTCTATATGGAATGTCTATTGTGGTAGAAATGAAAAAACGGGAACAGATAAATAACCTAGCTGTAAAATTTGGGAACATTGTGTAAAGACTTAATTTCCTCTGGATTTCCAGAAAGAAAATAATAACAAGGAAGATAAATGAAGCTACAGTGCAAAATATGTGAAAAAAAGAATCTTCAAATACTTTAAATTAGAATATGCCTTACACTCTTCACTTTATAACCTGGTCAAATGCTAAAGTCTCAGTAATTCCAATGATCGGGACCTTGCAAATGTATAAGCTGTGGAGGGAGAAAAATAAATTATTTTCATTTTCTCTCATAGAAAACTATGGGCCTTAGCTTTTATGCCTCTTTCTTCCATTGGTTTCCTCTGTATTTGAGGGCCAGAAGACTTTGACACTAATTAAGTTACTTTGTATTGACACATCAAATTATGAAATAAAAAACCAAAAATGAAATAAGGACTCAAAAAGAAAAAAAGATTATTAAGTCTTTGTTTCTGATATTTGAGTTCTTTGACCTAATTATTGGCCTTAAAAGTACTTGAAGGAATACATTTTTAAAATATGTTCCATTTACTTACTTTATAGGAAATCATAGGTCTGGGAAATTAGCAATGGTAAAATAACAATAGTAAAAATAAGAAAAAGGAGGGGGCACACAGGATAACTTCTAAATAAAATCTTGGAACAACTAAGATACCGAAATAGACATAACAACAGCAGGGTCTGATTTCAGTGTCCTTTGACCAGAGATATCTAGACTTAAAACATCACCATGCTTTTTATAACTATTTCTTTAGACCTACAGAATTCTGAGTTGTAAACTCCTAGGCATGCTCCATCAGCAATCAGAATAGTAACCTAGATTCTCCAAGAGACAATATACTGACTAACATCCCTGTCTTCTTTTTGAATTTGCCCTTAGTTGGGTACATGACTTTCCAATCTCATATATTAAAAAAAAAAAAAAAAATACAGAAGTAGTAACTATCAAAATAGTCATGTATCTTAAGTGTAAGCAAAATGACTCTTTATACAACTATTCGCCTATGTAAATATCCCACAGATGACGATAAAGGACATTTTTATCAGCGTAAAATATTTTCTCACACTCCTTCCCAGTCAATATTTCTCTCCTAGGGGTCACCTCTATTTTGACCCATAGGTTAGTTTCACTGGTTCTTGAAATTTATGTAAATAAAGACATATTGTATGCAGACTTTTTTTATCCTTTTTAAAAAAATTTTATGTATTTTGTTGTTGCTAAGAGTATACACAGCATAACAGACACCATTTTGGTATGACTCAAGATGAGAAGAAACAATTACAAACATCCATTAATAATTGGAAAATGGAATATACAAAGTAAGAATCTAAGAAAATTGGAATCCATCAAAAATTAAATGGAACACATAAAGATTGATATACTAGGCATTAGTGAGCTGAAATGAACTGGTACTGGCTATTTTGAATCAGTCAATCATATGGTATATGCTGGGAATGACAAACTGAAGAGGAATGGTGTCACATTCATCATCAAAAAGAACATTTCAAGGTCTATCGTAAAGTACAACACCGTCAGTAATAGGATAATATCCATACACCTACTTTTTTACAAGGAAGACCAGTTAATATGGCTATTATTCAAATTTGCTCACCAGTCACTAAGAAGAAATGGAAGGTTTTTGCCAACTTTGCAGTCTGAAATCGATCAAACATCCAATCAGGGCACATTGAAAATTACTGGCAATTGGAATGCGAAAGTTGGAAACAAAGAACTGGCAACTGGAAAATATGGCCTTGGTGACAGAAACAATGCCAGAGATTGCATGATAGAATTTTTCAATATCAACGATTTCTTCAGTGCAAACACTTTTTTTAAACTAAATAAATGGCAACTATACACACGGACCTCACCAAATGGAATACATAGGAATCAAATCGTCTACATCTGTGAAAAGAGAAGATAGAAAAGCTCAATATCATCAGTAGAACAAGTCCAGGAGCCAACTCTGGAACAGACCATCAACTGCCCATGTGCAAGTTCAAGTTGAAGCTCAAGAAAATTAGAAAAAGTCCATGAGAGTCAAAGTATGACCTTGAGTATATCTCACCTGAATTTAGAGATCATCTCAGGAATAGGTTTGACATATTGTACACTAATGATCGAAGACCAGATGAGTTGTGGAATGACATTAAGGACATCATACATGAGAAAAGCCAGAGATAATTAAAAAGACAGGAAATAAAGAAAAGAGCAAAATGGTTGTGAGAAGAGAATCTGAAAATTGCTCTTGGATACAGAGCAGCTAAAGAGCAAGGAAAAAATGATGAAGTAAAGGAGTTAAACAGATTTCAAAGGGTGACTCACGAAGATAAAGTATTATAATAAAATGTGCAAAGACCTGGAGACAGAAACCAAAAGGGAAGAAAATGCTTGGCATTTATCGAGCTGAAAGAACTGAAGAAAAAATTCAAGCCTGGAGTTGCAATATTGGAGGATTCTACAGGGAAAATATTAGATGATGCTGGAAACATTAAAAGAATATGGTAAGAATACACAGAGCCATTATACTGAGAAGAATTAATAGATGTTCAGCCATATGCATATGATCAGGAACCGATGGTACTGAAGGTGGAGAGATCCAAGATGCACTGAAGGCATTGGCGAAAAACAAGTCTCCAGGAACTGACAGAATACCAATAAATATGTTTCAACAAATGGGTGCAGCACTGGAAACAATCAATCATCTATGCCAATAAATTTGGAGGACAGCTACCTGGCCAACCAACTAGAAGAGATCCATGTTTGTACCCATTCCAAAGAAAGGTGATACAACAAAATGTGGAAATTATCAAACAATATCATTAATATCACACACCAATAAAATTTTGCTGACGATCATTCAAAAGCAGCTGAGGCAGTACATCGACAGTAACTGCCAGAAATTTAACAGATTCAGAAGAGAACACGGAACAAGGGATATCATTGCTGATGTCAGATGGATCTTGGCTGAAAACGGAGAATACCAGAAAGATTTTTACCTGTGTTTTATTGACTATGCAAAGGCATTAAAATGTGTGGATTATAAAAATTTGTGGACAACATTGAGAAAAATGGGAATCCAGGAACAGTTAATTGTGCTTATGTGGAACCTGTACGTAGACTAAGAGGCAGTCTTTCCAACAGAACAAGGGGATACTGAGTAGTTTACAGCCAAGAAAAGTGTACATCAGGGTTGTATCCTTTCATTGTACTTATGAAATCTGTATGTTTAGCAAATAATCCAAGAAGCTGGACTAGATGAAGAAGAATGCAGCATTAGGATTGGAGGTAGACTCATTAACAACCTGCAACATGCAGATGACACAAACTTGCTTGCTAAAAGTGAAGAAGACTTGAAGAACTTATTGATGAAGATCAAAGACCATAGCCTTCAGTATGGATTATACCTCAACATAAAGAAAAAAAAAAAATTCTCACAACTGGACCAATAAGTAACATCATGATAAATGGAGAAAACATTGAAGTTGTCAAGGATTTCACGCAAGGGACTCGAACCTCCAACCGGTCAAAAAATCAAACTATGCATTGCATTGGGCAAATCTGCCACAAAAAGTCCTCTTTAAAATGTTAAAAAGCAAAGATGTCACCTTAAGGACTAAGGCACGCTTGAACCAAGCCATTATGTTTTCAATAGTGTCATATGCATGTGTAAGCTGTACAATGAATAAGGAAGACTGAAGAAGAATTGAATTATGGTGTTGGCGAAGAATATTGAATATACCATAGGCTGCCAAAAGAATGGGCCAAAAGAATGACCAAATCTATCTTGGAAGAAATACAGCCAGAATGCTCATTAGAAGTGAGGGTGGTGAGACTTCATCTCACACACTTTGGACAATATTCTTGGTAGAGAGCCAGCAAAAAAGAGGAAGACCCTCAACGAGATGGATTGGCACAGTAGCTGCAACAATGGACTCAAGTATAACAATGATTGTAGGATGACACAGAACAGAGCAGTGTTTCATTCTGTTGTATGTAGGGGTGCTATGAGCCAGAATTGACTGGAAGGTACATAACAACATACAACAATTCAACCATTTCTACACGTACAATTCAGTGACATTGATTATCTTCTTCCAGTTGTACAATTATTTTTCTTCCTCCTTTTCTGAATTCTTCCTCATTAACATAAACTAAGTGCCCCCTGAGATTCCTATGTAATCTGGAGTCGCTGCGTCAATATGATCCCATATAGTTAAAAAAGGATAATGCTCTAGGCAGTTTTTTTTTTTTTTTTACTAGTTAAGCTCAACTAATGTTTGGTTTTAAAAAGACTTCAGGGATATTTTTGGTTTAAGGTTTACAGATTATCTCATGGCAATGGTTTCAGGAGTTCATCCAGCCTCCATGGCTCCAGAAAGTCTAGCGTTTATGAGAATTGAAATTCTAGTCTCCATTTTCCCCCTTTTGGTCAGAATTCTTCTGTAGAATTGTATATACTCTTTGTGTCTAACTTCTTTGCTCATTATTGTGCCTTTAAGATTCACCCACAGTTAATGGTAGTGGTTATTCATTCTTTTCTATTGCTGTGTAGTATTCCATTACATGGATATACCACATTTTATCCATTTTCTTATTGATGGGCTTTTGAATTGTCTCCATATTTGGCTAACATGAATAAGGATGCCGTGAATATACTTCTGCATATATTCAGAAGGATATATTGGATACATACGCTAGAAGTGGAATTGCTGAGACATAGGTTAAATATATATGCAACTTTAGTAGATAATGAAAAAAAATTTTTTAAAAGTGCTTGTGACAATATATATTCCTATAGCAATATATGAAATTTCTGATTGTTCCGCTTTCTCACCAATATTTAGTTTTGTCAGCCTTTTTAATGTTAGCCATTCTGTAAGTATGTACTGGTATCTTATAGCTTTAATATACATTTTCTTGATGAATAATCACGTTGAACACTTCTCGTGCTTATGAAATGCCTACTCAAATTTTTGCCCACAATTTAATTGTCTTGTCTTTATCTCATTGATCCATAGAAATTCTTTATATAATTTTGCTTAGAATTTTTTGTTGGATTTATGTAAAATCTTTTCTCTCAGTCTGTTTGCTTTTTTTTTACTCTCCTAATGTCATTTTTTTTCCTCCCCCTTTGGTAGGGGGGCTGGTGGTACAGTGGTTAAGTGTTTGGCTGCTAACCAAAAGGTCAGCAGTTCAAATCCACCAGCCATTCCTTGGGAACTCAATGGGACAGTTCTACTCTGTGCTATGGGTCTCTTGAGTCAGAAGCGACTTGACGCCAATGGGTTTGGTTTTTGGTTTGGAATGTAATCTTTTAATGAAATGATAGCCTGAATTTCAATAAAGTTTAATTTACAAATCTTTTGTGCACAGTGCTTTTTTGTCTTGTTTAAAATAGTTGTGTTATAGGTTTTAAATACTAACTTTACAACAGAATACTCTCTGTAACTACATAGATTCCTATAATAGCCTCCAACTTGTGTGTGTATATGGGAGAGGGTGTTATTTGAGACTGTAGAGTCAGGATTCTGTCTTTCAGAATCTCACTACATCTGCGCCCTGAAGTCTAAAGGCCATGAATTTCTATGTCTAGCATTATTTTCTTCACTATTGGGAACTCCAGAAAGACATGATAATTCTTTCCCCAAGGATCACATTTCTAATATATCTTTAACTGGTTATCATTCTTCTTTTTTTTAGTGCTTATTTTAATAAAAAATTATAGATATATATTCATATTCATTTAAATTTTAGTCATTGTTATAGTTTCATAAAAGGGTTATTTATAACCTAATTAAATGAAAAATTGTTGATGAGGCAAATGTCAGCTCAACAAAGGATACTGTTTTAGAAATAACTGCTTAGTCTCCTATTAATTTGATGATAAAGCGATATATACTAACACCTATTAACATCAACATCCGCAAACCCCTAACACTACTAACATATCTAGAAATAGAAAAATAAATACTTTGAAATAAATTATGTGTGAGTATTGCAGCTACTATGTCCTTCTGGCAAGTTGAAAATGGACACAAAGCTAGAGAGAGCTGATAATACCAAACTTCAACACACACCAGTCATCTTCACTAAACAATATCAAAGGCCAAGCAAAGGGCTTAGAGATTAGCTCCCATTTTCAACGCTGAATGCAAGGAACGCATCATCCCCACAAAACTCACCTGCATAGAAGAATCCCTTCATCTATCAGAATGTTCACACTAACCTTTGCCTTTCAAAATGTCTTAGCTGACTATTTGTGACACTATTTATGAGCTTGTTTGTAATATCAGGGATAGTTTTAAACATATCAATTTATATCTCCTTCCTAGTCTTTGTCATAATAAACTAGCACTTATCGGGCCTTATTATGTGCTAGACAAGTATTTCCTAAAGTGTAGTACTCTCACTTCAGGTAGTATTTTACATGGTTTTAGATAACACACTGGAAAACAACAAAAATATTAAACTATGAATTGCTTTAGTATATATTAGAACAGAGAATTATTTTCAAAGCTTTGAGGGCTAAAGTAATGTGTTTTGCTGACTTGCTTGGTGCCTGTTATGCCTTCTTTCCCTTCAGTTTCTCCCATTTGTAATGGAAATGTCTAGCTTGCGCCTGTTCTGCCATTGTACCTTTGGAAGCAGATAACTTGTGTTCTAGATTTCACAGATGAAGAAAATTTTTGAATTTTGGACTTAGAGTTAAGGCTTTTGCTACAATATGATGGGGTGAATATGTTTAGCATGTTGCAAAGATGTGATTTTTACGGGGATATAATACCACCAAGGAAGTGGCCCCAGGAGCAGAGCATGTCCTTTGGACATGGGGTCCCTACACCTGAGAAACTCCTCAACCAGGGTTAGATTGAGGACAAGGTCCTTCCTCCAGAGCCAAGAGAGAGAAAGTCTTCCCCTGGAGCCGATGCCTTGAATTTGGATTTGTAACCTACTAGACTGTGAGAAAATAAATTTCTCTTTGTTAAAGCCATCCACTTGTGGTATTTCTGTTATGGCAGCACTAGATGACTAAAACAGAATTTGGTATTCTAAACTCAGAATTTTAATGATATGATAAAAAAAAGTTTCAGAAAATAAGTTAAATAAAAAAACTAATAGTAAAAAGGTGATGTATATTTTGCAATTATTGAGAAGATGATGCTCAAATTAGTGAAGTTTGGAAAACACTGTACTGGGCATTATAGCACATTACATTCATAGTTCGATTAATCCTCCCAAAACCAAATAAAGTGATGTTAAAACTATACTTAGTCTAAAGGAAACTGAGGCTCTGAGGAACTGTGTATCTTCTTGTGAGTCATCTAATTTACAAATGGCAGAGGCAAGACTTAATTCTGTATGTTTTACTTTAATTAGTTATTTTAACATGAACACCCTAGGAATTACTGCCCGGGTAAGAAACTAGAATTTCTACAGCTACATTCCAGAAGAGAAATGACTTCTTTCATCCTCTTAAAAGTAACAGGTGGCCACATTTTAAGAGTAATCTCTTCCTTGCATTTCTTTCTCGGCATTTTCCTTAGCCATTATGATTTATTTTTGCAACTTTAAAAAAAAAAAATCATCATGTATTTTAAGTCTCTTAAAAACACATTGCTCATTTATCCCTTTCTTTTCTTTAAAACTTATCTCTTAAAGATTCCAGGCCATTTGACCTGTAGATTTCCCACATTCTGGATTTCATTGATTGCATACCCATGGTGCAATTCTATATGTTCTTCTGTCCCCTCTCCTGCAAATTGAAGGTTTGATCAAGAGATTTTATCAGACCCAGTTTTGAATCTTTTGGGGAGATTATAGGTGGTATTGTGTTCTTTCATCGAGAGTAATATAAGGTTTCTTATCTCTCTTTTAGTAAAGTTAAGAAATATGGATCCTCAATACTATATCCATTAATTCATTAAATTAGGGACTGCAAAATAAATTTCCCATTTATTAATTGAAATGCTTTCATAAAAAGATGCTACTACTCATTTGATAGCCAATGGTATAATTTTTATAGAAAAAACAGGGTAAATGTGTGATTCTTTTTCCTTATTTATCTGTCTTTCTAAGTAATGAATTGGTTTCTTGACATTCTCTGAAGATGATCAATTCTTTCAAGTCATTATGAACTCATAAATTCAAAGATTATTTGGTGAGTTTTAATCAATTGCAATTATTTTTGAGACTCAAATGGCCCCATCTTAGGCCAGTAGGAGTTTCTCTTTGATAGGTCCCTTGGTATATCATGATGTTCCATACCTATACCTTTTCTGACCCAGAAGTAGAATATAGAGATAAAATATCTCAGGAGTTTATACTGATAATTCCAATTCACATTCAGCATTATAGGGCTTTTTTATTTGTTTGTTTTTACTTAACTACTTCTGTATTTCCATTTTATCACTTATGAATCTTATTTTTCAGGGACTCAGGTTTCAGGGCATGATGATATTAAAATATACCAGAAACACTCATTTGCTTTATTTCACATTACACGTAGAATAGTCTCAGAATAGTAACATTAATACTATTGTCACCAGTAAAATTACTGAGAACAGTTTAAAAAAATGATTTTTTGCATATGCTGTCTTGATCCCATTCTCATTGTTTTATAGTTGTCTGAAAAATGCCATCATATACTATGCTGTCATACTTTTTAACTAAATTTAGTTCTAGATCTATGGGTAAATATATTTTCATGTTTACCACCAGTCCTTACACTGATACTTTTTCAATTATTTTGATGGCCTAAAGATTGTCTCTTAGTTTATTTCTCAGGAAAGATAGTATCATTAGACCCTGAGTTCTTACATGTTGATAACCTTTTGTGTTATTTATACGTGAAAGTCATTTTCTCCAAAGTTAAAATCTTTGGTTTACATTTTCTTTCTTTGAAGGTCTTAAGTTACTCAATCATCTTCCATCACAAAAATTGCTGCCGAAAATTCTGATGATGATCAAATTTTCTTTCTCTTCTTAGTCACTAACTGCTTTTTTCTAGAGGCTCAAATGAGTTTGTTATTTCTTTTTTTTTTTTTTAAGTCCAGTAATTTTACTAGGATATCTCATTTTTTTTGTTGTTCTGGGTTGCTATTTTGAAGAATGCAGTATCCTCTTTCAATATCATATATAAGACTACAGCTTTCAATATAGATTACACCTGAATGTGAAAAAAAAAAAAACCTCACACCTAGACCCAAAAACAACATAATGATAAATGATGAAGAAATTGAAGTTGTCAATAATTTCATTCTATTTGGATCAACAATCAATGTCCATGGAAGCAACTATCAAGAAATCAAACAATACATGGCATTGGCAAATTTGCTGCAAAAGACCACTTTAAAGTTTTTAAAAGCAAATACACCCACTCTTATTGGCATGATTAGGTTCCAAAGACCAGGTCCTTATGTAAGAACCAGGGTTATGCAAAAATACAGGATGACCACATCGGATCACAAAATGGAAGATGACTACATCATTACATAACTGCCAAATTACATCATGACACAGCTGACAAGCCACTGAGAATCATGGTCCAGCCAAGTTGACACATAACCTTAACCATCCCATTACTCTCGCCTAGGACCTTGGCATTTGCTACTGCCAAACATACGTCATTAATGTGCAAGATAGTTGAATAGTAGATTTTTTCACTATTGTCATAAATGTGAAATGTTGTATAATGAGATAGTTGATAAGTGAGGAGTACATGTATGTCACTTTGATGACTAAGGTATGTCTGGCCTAAGCTATGGTATTTTTAATTGCCTCATATGCATGTGAAACTTGGATAATGAAAAAGGAAGGCAGAAGAAGAATTGAGGCACTGGAATCTGGGTGCTGGTGAAGAACATTGAAGATACCATGGACTGCCAAAAGAATGAACAAATCTGTCTTAAAAGAAATGAACAAATCTGTTTTAAAAGAAATACAACCAGAATGTTCCTCATAAGCAAGGATGGTGAGACTAAGGCTCACTTACTTTGAACCTGTCATCAGGAAAGACCAACTACGAGAAAAGGACATCATATTTCCTAAAGTAGGGTGTCAGTGAAAATGAGGTAAACCCTCAATGAAATGGATAGACACAATAGCCATAACAAAGGACTCAAACGTGCCAATGATCATGAAAATGGCACGGGACCAGGCATCATTTTGTTTTGTTACACATAAAGTCCACATGACTCAGAGCCAACTTGATGGCAACTAATAACAGCAAAAATATATTTATATATTTAATTTCATGGAAGTTTTTTTTTTTAATTATAATTTTTTTTTGTATTTATTGTGATTCCTTGCTTTAGTTTTCTTTTTCAGAGAGCCCTGCGATCCATATATTGAATCTTAATTGCCTATCTTCAATATTTGTCATTTTTTCTCTTTACCTCTTTTTTATTTTCTTTATTTCAATTTGCTGTCTTCTTTTTGTAAGACATTGTGGTAGGCAGCCTTTAAGATTGGCTCCAATGATCCCCACCTCTTGGTATTCACATCCTTGTATAATCCCTTTCCTTTGATTGTGGGCTGGACCTAGTGACTCATTTCTAATGGACAGAATGCACCCAAAATAATGACATGTCCCTTTTGGGGTTAGGTTACAAAAAGACTTTGTTTGCCTTTTCTGGCTTTCTCATTTATTCACTCAGAAAGATCCAGAGAGCAAGGAATCAATGTCTCCGGTCCACAGCCAGAGAGCCCTGAAGGCTGCCAATACCCACACAAACAAGCTTGGAAGCCAACTCTCAATCCTGTTAAGCCAGAGATGACTTAAGCCCTGGTTGACACCTTGTGAGAGTTTTTGAACTAGAGGCAGCCAGCTAAACTGTGCCTAGATTTCTGACTATAGTCACTGTGATATAATAAATACAAATTTTTTTTTTGTTTTAAACTGCTATGTTTTGGGATGATGTGCTGTGCAGCAGTAGATAATACATGCATTATTTGTTATGTTTATTCAATTTTATGTTAAAGACGAATATTAATATTTTTTTCTATGTAATCTTTAAATTATTTTTACTTCATTTCTTATTCTTGTGTTCTGGCACCTATGTCAGTGTTTTTGCAGTTATAATTTATACTGTTCTTTCATGACATCATTTTCTTAATGTCTTCTAGCTCATTCCGAAATAGGTTACAGTTTTGATCTGTTTTGTAATCATGACTTTATGTATGCTTTCTATAGTTATTTTGCTTCTCATTCTCTCACTACCATTTTTTTTTTTATAATAACTACTTTTGGTATCTGACTTTGAGGTTTATCCGTTGGTCATTTTTATGTGAAATTAGTTTCCTAAATTTTCTTTTTTCATATTATTATGATAAAGTATATATAGCAAAACATTTTTTCCCCCTGAGGGGGAAGGAGCAGAATATTCTAAGCAGAGCTCAGAAAAGAGCTTGAAACCTGTGGATTACTTTTAGTGGCCCCAGTTCAGAGGAGTCTGGGCTACTAAAGTGGAGTAATGGGACACAAACCAGAGAGGAGAGACCCAAGTTGTTAGAGTAGATCTGAGCATCTGGAGTTAAAATTAACATTTTAATCATCTCCTTTATTTAAAGATGGCTAATTTTTTGGTGGGTAGAATAACATGGAAAGTGCCAATGGCATTATGCTAGGCAAACATACAATGTGATAGAATAATACGGTTATTTTAGTTTTTGGCACTCAAAGCAGAATTAACCCTGCATTTTTTTATATTATTCATCTTTTCACCTTCATACATCTAATTTGATTTGTTCACTTTTTTTTTTAATTGTGCTTTAGGTGAAAGTGTACAGCTCAAGTTAATTTCTCATATAAAAATTTGTACGTGTATTGTTACGTGACATTAGTTGCAATCCCTATAATGTGACAGCACACTCCTCCTTTCCACCCTGGGTTTCTTGTGTCCATTGAACCACTTCCTATCATCTTCCTGCTTTCTCATCCTGCCTCCAGACAGGAGCCACCCACTTGGTCTGATGTATCTGATTGAACTAAGAAGCACAGTCCTCATGAGCATTATTTTTTGTTTTGTAGTCCAGCTTAATCTTTGTATGAAGAGTGGGCTTCAGGAATTATTTTAATTCTGGGTTAATAGAGTGTCTAAGAGCCATATTTGAGGGGGTCCTCCAGTTTCTGTCACATCATTACGTCTTGTCTTTTTCCATGAATTTGAGTTCTGCTACACATGTTTCTCCTACTCTGTCAGGGACTCTCTGTTTTGTTCCCTCTCAGGGTGGTCATTGGTGGTAGCCAGGCACCATCTAGTTCTTCTAGTATGAGGCTGATGAGTCTCTAGTTTATGTGGCCCTTTTGTCTCTAGGGCTAAAATTTTGCTTGTGTCTTTGGTGTTCTTCATTCTCCTTTGATCCAAGTGAGTTAGGACAAATTGATGCATCTTAGATGGCCGCTGGCAAGCTTCTAAGACCCCAGACACCACTCACCAAAATGGGATGCAGAACATCTTCTTAATAAACTTTGCTATGCCAATTGACCTGGTTGTCCCCCAAAACTATGGTCCCCAGGCCCCAACCTCAGCTACTCTGTCCCTCAAAGTGTTTGGGTGTGTTCAGGAAACTTCTTAGCTTTTGCTTTGGTCCATTTGTGCTGACCTCCCTTATATTATGTACTGTCCTTCCCTTCACTTAAGATGATTCTTGTCTATCTAGTTAGTGAATTTTCCTCCTCCTTCCTCCCCACCCTTCTAACCATCAAAGAATGCTTTCTTCTGTGTTTAAGCCTTTTCTTGAATTCTTATAATAGTGGTCTCATACCATATTTGTCCTTTTGTGGCTGACTAATTTCACCCAGCATAATGCCTTCCAGATTCATCCATGTTGTGAGATTTTTGGCAGATTCATCATTGTTCTTTGTCATTGTGTAGTATCCCATTGTGTGTATGTGCTATAATTTGTTTATCCATTCAGCTATTGATGGGCACCTAGATTGTTTCCATCTTTCTTGGTATTGTGAACAGTGCTGCAATGAACATGGGTGTACATACACCTATTTGTGTGAGGGCTCATTTCTCTAGGGTATATTCCAAGGAGTAGGATTGCTGGGTCCTATGGTGCTTCTATTTCTAGCTTTTTAAGGAAGCACCAAATCATTTTCCAAAGTGGTAGTACCATTTTACATTTCCACCAGCAGTGCATAAGTGTTCCAGTCTCTCCACAACCTCTCCAACATTTATTATTTTGTGTTTATTGGATTAGTGCCAGCCTTGTTGGGGTAAGATGGTATCTCCTTGTAGTTTTAATTTGTATTTCTCTAATGGCTAATGACCGTGATCATTTCCGCATGCATGTTAACCATCTGAATGTCTTTTTTGGTGAAGTGTCTGCTCATACATTTGGCCATTTTTTAATTGGGTTATTTGTCTTTTTGTTGTTGAGTTGTTTTCAACAACTTTTAATGTGTGATTCAGTGACATTAATTATGTTCATCATGTTGCACAACCACAACCACTATTTCCAATTTTTTCCATCATCCTCAACATAACCTCAGTGCCCTCTAAGTTTTCCCATTTCCCCCTTCTCCCTACCTCTGGTAACCACTAATAAACTTTGGTGTCTATACATTTTCCCTATTCAGTCACAAAAGGAAAAATATCATATGATTCCACTTATACGAAATACCCTGAACTTTTTGAAAGCAAGTTCAAGGTAGCTTTTTGAACTTCACAGAGCCCCTCCTTCTTTTGCTCTCATGTTGAGTTAAAACATTGGGCAGCTTGCTTTCTGAGCTTTCACGCCTCTGTTCTCTCCCCAGCTGAACCTTCTCTTTTCTCCATCTCTGTTGTTTTATTTATATATATTTCCTTTTTCTTTGTTGTTATGTGGAGACTCTGAAAGATTCAAAAACCATGCCTCAGCACTGCTGCTGTCTTCCCTCAGTCTGCACAAGTTGTATTTTGAAAACCCATCCACTACCATTGCTAGTGACCAAGAGCATATACTGCAAGAGGGTGAGCTGAAGTACAGGGAAAAGTGGAAGGAAGATAAGTTTGTTACACTAAGAAAATATGTCTTATTTTTTTATTTCTGCAAAATACGATGTCTAACAATTGATAACAATTAACCATTAAATGCCTCTTCTCCCAGCCCCTCTATTTATATTCTTCGTGAATTTCTTACTGCTCAGCAAATATACTCTTTTCCAAATGAGTCTGTCGAGGAAAGAATGTTAATTTGTTTAGGTGCACAAATTTCCATAATGTCATGGAGGGGGGAAAACGCATATTATCATTTTTTTTAATTTCAGAGAATGTACCAATTTAGCCCCTGAAAGAAAAATTCAGGTTCCCACATGTTATTTTCCTTCAGTATTATTAGATAGAAAAGGGCTAAGAAACAGCAATTACCATCCCAGAAATAAAAACGTAATGAAAAAAAAAAATTGGAATCCCTAGTGTTTTCCTCTAACCCCTTTATTCCTTTATATGAGAGTGTTTAAGAGGATCAGTATTATTATTCAACGAATATTTATTCAACTACATTTCCTTAGGTACTCTTCTTTATGATAAGGTGGCAGAGCAGTGGATACAGTACTCAGTTATCAAAGTCAAGATGAATGATGGATTGTTGTTCCAGGCAGTTGGCCATGTCCCTGGAAAAGACCTCCTGTGTGCTGACTTCCTTCTCTCTTCATATTGATGAACCACCTCCTTAGAATCCCTATGGGAAAGTTTTACTCTGTACTAAAGGGCCACCAAGATTCAAAATCAACTTGATGGCAGTTTTTTTTTTTTTTTTTTTCTCTCTCAGGATATGAAACATACAGTGTAAATCTCTTAAGAGCTGGTAGGAATGAGAAGGAAGAATTTGTTCTAATGGAAGTGGAATGGACTTGCTTCAAGGTGAGGTTTTGCTCATTTTGTATATGAAAAATAAGTCTATGAGCAAATGCAATGCAGTTGTATATAAAAAAAAAAAAAGACTATGAGTGACACAATACTGAAAGTTCAAATTTTGATCTGGATTCACAGCATTTTCATCCAAAATTCTCCTAGACAGTCATACCAGTTTTACAAAGGGCTTTTATTTCAGAGGCAATGGGTTTAAACCAAGCCTGAGAAGTTTAAGTACATGTGTTTTCTGTGTGCATTATATAACAGTATGTGTATACACACATCTTCAGGCATATATATTTTTATCTTTGGAACAGGCCAAGAAAAATAAATAAAACAATGAAAGTATTAGAACTCATTTAGTATTAAGTTGCTGAGAGGTTTGCTCTTATATCTTTAAAGAAAGTGAAAAATATTAAATATACTTTCCATTTGAACAAGTTTTATTCTAAAAATCTAGGACCAGAGTCCTAGTCCTAGTCCACTGTGCCACCAGAGCTCCTTATACACATACCTACTGCTGTATAAATAGTAGGTACTCAATAAATATTTGTAAAATTATCTAATTTATAACACAAACACAGTTAAAGGTATCCTTATAATCCAAGAAAAATGCTCCCTGGTCTTTGTAATGACAAGATTGTGTGGTGAAACAAATCTTAAACATGAAAATATTCACTAATGCCTGATGAGTTCTAAAACTGGTTTCCATTTACACATCCCTCTATACTTAGTAATAGATTATATCTTCCATATTATAGCAATATAGGAGTCTCTCCTATATTTGGCAATGCGATGCAAATGTAATTCAAATAAATTACAAAGTAAAATATAAAATCTTATAAAAATGCAGCATTTTATGCAGTCCCTAAATGGGATGTTGGATGTGATTGTTGAATTTCTTAGATTACAGATTCAAAGAAAAATTCAGATCAGGTAGAATTCTATCATTTACAATTTAAGCAAAAAGAATCAACATGGATTATGACTCAGTAGGTGCTTCAAAAATGGAATGATTTTAATATCAAAAAAATTGTCAAAACCCTTGAATATCACAGCAAATTTTTTTTTACAGACACACTTGGAAAGCAAACAAAATAAAGGTTATACTTATTTTTGCTCAGTCTCAAAATTAACTCAGCTTCATTTAGAACCTAGATTTCATTAAATAAAATTTTAAAAAGATATTTATCTTTGTGATGTTTACTCTCATTTTTTATAGATAAAAATCTCATTTTTTTTTTCAAATTTACCAAAGTATGTTGGTTTCTATTTTAACGTTTTCATTTTAAGAAGGCTTTTCTTATTTACTCTTCTCAGATATTGGGTATTTCCTGGGGTTTCTATTTAGATCAGGAATTTATAATTATAGTTCCAAAAACTTATCTTTTAAACATTTTATTTATTTGCTTTAATTTTATTTTCTAATTCACTGAAAATGTCATTTGCTTCTACTGTAGCTTTCTAAGGCTTGAATAAATCTTTTCTTTTGACAATTTTCATGTGGAAAAACCAGTCTAAGGGTGATTGATTTATTTGCATGAATATTATGTATCAATGTCACCAGGGTGATATTCAAAATACTTCTTGATATAGATTCCTGACCAATCTTAGTGGAAAACAGCCAGGAATCAACCATACGGTTGCATCAATGAGGAGCAACTGATACCAGCTTTGAATATTACAAATACATACTTTCTTAACTTTCATTCTTACTCATCACTCATATTACTCACCACTTATTTGTATCATAAGTCCAGTTTACTTAGAGACTGGAAGTGACATGAGTTAATAGACTTCTTTAGTTTAAACTTGGAATAAGACAGATATCCCATCTACTCAAGCCCATAATTATGTTAACACTAGTGAATCCTACAGGGTCCTTGTGGAAAATAGCATACCCACATTTGTAAGAAAATAACAAGGGATAGTGCAGAACCATGAGATTAATAACTGCAGAGCTTCCACCACCCCTATGTCTGAAGAAATAGGGAATGAGAGGCCCCCATCCCTGGATGAAGAGAGTCCTGTAGACAGGGCTCTCCTGACAACCGCGAGGACACTTCATGGAAGATCACAGCTAGCCTGAAGCAACTCTCCTGGGAGAGAGCCAGGGAACACAATATCTGTCTTAGTCAGCTAGTGCTGCTATAATAGAAATACCACAAGTGGATGGCTTTAACAAAGAGAAATTTAATCTTTCATAGTTTAAGAGACAAGAAGTCCAAATTCAGGGCATCAGCTTCATAGGAAGGCTTTCTCTCTCTGTCAGTTCTGGAGGAAGACGCTTGTCATCGATCTTCCCCTGGTCTAGGAGCTTCTCTGAGCAGGAACCTTGGGTCCAGAAGACACTCTGCTCTCAGCACTGCTTTCTTGGTGGTATGAGGCCCCCCTGTCTCTCTGCTCACTTCTCTCTTTTACATCTCAAAAGAGATTGATGTAAAACATAATCTAATTTTGTAGATTGAGTCTTGACTCATTAATATAACTGCCTCTAATCCTGCCTCACTATCATCATAGAGGTAGAATTTATAATACACAGGTAAATCACATCAGATGACAAGATGGTGGACAGTCACACAATATTGGGAATCATGACTTAACCAACTTGACAGGCATTTTGGGGGGACACAATTCAATCCATGACAATATCCTAACTTCTTCCTCTTTCTCTCTCATTGGTCAAAACCTGTCAGAGGACAGAAGACATAGACCCCCTTCCTGTCGTCCATGCAGATCAAATGTCTGAAGCAAAATGTGGAATGCAGATGGCTGGAAAATGGATCAGGAGGGACAGAAAAATCTATCCACACAAAGAGCTCCTCTCTTTTTACCACATTCTCCTATTAAATATTTAACCCTGATACCAAACAAGCATAAAGATGGTCTTGACTTAGGTTGTCTTCTGATTTAAACCCTTGTTGTTGTTAGGCACCTTTCAGATGGTTCCCACTCACAGAGACCCTATGTAAAACAGAACAAAACACTGCCCGGCCCTGTGCCATCCTCACAATCATTTTAACGTTTAAGCCCATCCTTGCAGCCACTGTATCACTCCATCTCATTGAGGGTCTTCCTCTTTTTTTGCTGACCCTCTAATTTACCAAGCATGATGTCCTTCTCCAGGGACTGGCCCCTCCTAATAACATGTCCAAATTACGTGAGATGAAGTCTCGCCATCTTTGCTCCTAAGGAGCATTCTGGCTATACTTCTTCCAAGACAGATTTGTTTGTTCTTCTGGCAATCCAAGGTATATTCAATATTCTTTGAGAAAACCATAATTCAAGGCATCAATTATTCTTAGATCTTCCTTATTCATTGTCCAGCTTTCACATGTATATGAGGTGATGGAAAATATCATGGCTTGGGTCAGGCGCGCCTTAGTCCTCAAAGTGACATCTTTACTTTTGAACACTTTAAAGAGCAGCAGATTTGCCCAGTGTAATATGTTGTTTGACTTCTTAACTGGAGCCCTGGTGGCACAGTGGTTAAGAGCTATGGCTGCTAACCGGAAGTTCAAATCCACCAGCCACTCCTAGGAAACTTTAGGGGGCAGTTCTACTCTGTCCAGTAGGGTGGCTATGAGTCGGAATCAACTTGACGGCAACAAGTTTGGTTTTTGTTTTTGAAGCAGATTTGCCCAATGCAATACATTATTTGATCTCTTGACTGCTGCTTTCCTGGACATTGATTGTGGATTAAAGTAAAATGAAGTCCTTGATAATTTCAATATTTTTTTCTGTTTATCATGATGTTGCTTATTGGTTCAGTTGTGAGGACTTTTTTTTTTTTTTTTTTTTAAGTTGTGGTATAATCTACAGTGAAGGCTGTAGTCTTTGACCTTCATCAGTAAGTGCTTCAGGTCCTCTTCACTTTCAGCAATCAAGGTTGTTTCATCTGTATAACACAGGTTGTTAATGAGTCTTCCTCCAATCCTGATGCACCATTCTTCTTCATATAGCTCAGCTTCTTGGATTATTTGCTTAGCATATAAATTGAAAAGTATGGTGAAAGGATTCAACCCTGATGCACTCCTTTTGTGACTTTAAACCATGCAGTATCTCCTTGTTGCACTTGAAAGACTACTCTTGGTATATGTAGAGGTTCCACATAAGCACAATTAAGTGTTCTGGGATTCCTATTCTTCCCAATGTTGTCCTTAATTTATTATGATCCATATAGTCAAATGCATTTGCATAGTCAATAAGACACAAGTAAACATCTTTCTGTTATTCTCCGCTTTCAGCCATTATCCATCTGACATCAACAATAATATCTCTTGTTCCATGTCCTCTCCTGAGTCCTGCTTGAATTGGGGCAGTTTCCTGTCAGTGTACTACTGCTTCTGAATGATTTTCAGCATAATTTTACTTGTGTGTAATATTAATGATATTGTTCAATAACTTCCACATTCTGTTGGATAAACTTTCTTTGGAATGGGCACAAGTATGGATCTCTTCCAGTCAGCTGGCCAGGCAGCTGTCCTCCAAATTTCTTGGCATAGATGAGTGAGCACCTCCAGCATTTCATTCATTTGTTGAAACATCTCAATTAGTATTCTGTCAATTCCTGGAGCCTTGTTTTTTGCCAATGTCTTCAGTGCAGCGTAGGCTACTTCAGTACCATTGGTTCTTGATCTTATGCTTGCTTCCTCTTGAAATGGCTGAATGTTGACCAGTTCTTTTTGGTACAGTGAGTCCGTGTATTCCGTTCATCTTCTTTTGATGCTTCCTGCATCGTTTAATATTTTCCCCATAGAATCCTTCAAAATTGCAACTCAAGGCTTGAATTTTTTCTTCAGTTTTCTCAGCTTGCGAAATGCTGAGTGTGTTCTACTCTTTTGTTTTCTAACTTCAGGTCTTTGAACATTTCATAATAATACTTTACTTTGTCTTCTTGAACTGCCCTCAAAATTTTCTGTTCAGCTGTTTGTCTTCATTTCTTCCTTTCCCTTTAGCTACTCTAAGTTCAAGAACAAGTTTCAGAGTCTCTTCTGCCATACATTTTTGTCTTTTCTTTCTTTCCTGTCTTTTTAATGACCTCTTGTTTTCTTCATTTATGATGTCCTTGACGTCATTCCACAACTTGTCTGATCTTCGGTCATTAGTGTTCAATGCATGAAATCTATTCTTGAGATGATCTCTAAATGCAGATGGAACATACTTGAGTTCATATTTTGGCTCTCGTGGACTTACTGTAATTTTCTTCTACTTCAACTTGATCTTGTATATGAGTAATTGATGTTCTGTTCTGCAGTCCACTCCTCACCTTGTTCTGACTGATGATATTGAAGTTTTCCATCGTCTCTTTCCACAGAAGTAGTCAATTTGATTCCTATGTATTCTATTTGGTGAGGTCCATGTGTATAGTTGCCTTGTATGTTGTTTAAAAAAGGTATTTGCAATGAAGAAGTCTTGGTCTTGCAAAATTCTACCATACAATCTCTGGCATTATTTCTATCACCAAGGCCATATTTTCCAACTACCGATCCTTCCTCTTTATTTCCAACTTCTGCATTCTAATTACCAGTAATCATCATTGCATCTTGATTTCATGTTTGATCAATTTCAGGCTGCAGAAATCTTCAATTTCTTCATCTTTTGCCTTAGTGGTTGGTGTGTAAATTTGGATAATAGTCGTATTAACCGGTCTTCCTTGTAGGCATATGGATATTATCCTATCACTGACAGTGTTGTATTTCAGGATAGATCTTGAAAGTTCTTTTTATGATTAATGCAATGTCTTTCCTCTTCGATTTCTCCTAATGCCTAGGGTATTGATATTTATGCATTCCATTTCATTTTTGATGACTTCCAATTTTCTTTGATTCATATTTCGTACATTCCATGTTCCAATTATTAAAGGATTTTTGCAGCTGTTTCTGCTCATTTTGAGTCATGCTACATCAGTAAATGAAGGTCCCAAAAGCTTGAATCCGTATATGTCACTAAGGTCTACTTTACTTTAAGAAGGCCACTCTTTCCCAGTTGTATTTTGAGTGCCTTCCAACCTGAGGGGTCCATTCTCTCACACTATATCAGACAATGTTCCATTGATATTCATAAGGTTTTCACTGGCCAAATTTTTCAGAAGTAGACTGCCAGACCTTCCTCCTAGTCTGTCTTAGCCTGGAAACTCCCCTGAAACCCTTCCCCCAAGGACAACCTTGCTGGTATTTGAAATACTGGTGGCAAAGCTTCCAGTATCATGGTAACATGGAAGCCACCACAGTATGACAAACTGGCAGATGCATAGTGTATTTAAACCCTTATCAGAAGGCAAATATTCTAGGAATGAAATAAATATGTGACATTGTCTGTCATCAGAATCTCCTATCTGAAAAACTTTTAGAAAAGTTAAATTTCTGTTGTTCTAATATTTAAACATTTACAGCTTTTATCAACCCAGCCACCAGACTGATAAAGGAAGAGTTAAAATTTGGATCCTCAGACTTGCTACTAAGATATATTTTTCTCCCATCAAAAAGAGAAAGTTACTGTACACTGAATTTGGAAGGCACACTTAATGCTCATATGAGTAATTGACACTAATACTACCAGCCGAGTACTCTCAGAAATTTTAATGAAATATCATTAATTCCAAATGAGAGCAACCACTTTGCTAAGGTTTATTATTTAATGTCAGTCGCTCACTCCATACTTTTCCCTGTAGGGAAATGGCTACAAATTACAGACAAAAAGCCCACTAGAAAATGAAGTTCCAAGGTCCAAATAAAGGAGTTAATGGAGCAGGAGAAATTTCCAGTACCTCACGAACGTAGTAACCTCTCCCAAGAACTAAACCAAAACCAAGCAACCCTATAACCAAACATTTTCTGGGAGGCCAGACACAGCTGAACTCAGGCAAAGCTGTTTATTGGGGGAGAGATGAACAAAATACATCTGGAAGCTCACGAACAAAAAGAATTCACTCTCTTTGAGGTCTGTTCGGGTGCAGGAGTGATATTATTAAGGACATTGTCAGAATGTTGGGAAAATCCAGAAATTAACAAGGACAATGAGATTTCACAGAACCATTCCACCAGCAGTGCATAAGAGTGTATATTATAATGACAAGCAGATAAGACTCTATAGGGTCTGAAAACCTCACAGTAAAATCTAACAAGAGAAGCATCTCTGAACCACAGGAACAACCCCAAACAAATAATATACAAAAGGCTAGGTGGTCAGGCTAAAACATCAAGAAACTAGTATGGATGATCTGCTGTCAAAAAAGATTGTTCAGCACTCTGTACCTCAATGGACCTAACATAGCAGTCGTCTTTGGAGGGGTAAGTATTTTTACTTCATTGTTGAATAATCTGTCTACTTAAAGCAAATTCAAGTCAAAAACTTGGGGATCAAGACATGATTATAGGTTTCATTAGAGAATATCACACATTTGATTGAATTTCTACCACCAAAATCAAACGGGCTTTCTGCCTCAGAATCTGACACCTCAGAGACTCATCACTGACCTTGTATATCACTTGGAACTAGGATGCTTCCAGAAGGGATGGGTTTATTGGAAGCCTTCCTAGGCCACAGTAATCAGATATTCAAGGATTATCCCCAGGAAAACTAAAACCCTTCTTGAGTCCTTCCAAGAGTTCAAGGGTTTTATTTTGCCATCTTATTCAACTTTGAGAGATGATCAACAAGATAGGAGCAACTGAGATAAGCCCTCAACCAAACTTGTCCTCTTGACCTTATGACAATTATAGAGAAGCAAATGATTCTATAAAACAACAATCTAAACTTTCCTGATATCTGTAGCAGGGTGAGTTAGTACTAAAATTTAACTCCTACAAATGAATATTTCCAAAGCTTTTACAGGATCAGTTTCTGACATAGAAATCATATATAATCCAGTAAATATGTAAATATACTTTATGTCCAAATCCTCATTGAGGTCAACAGCAGCCACAGGTGGAAGGAAACAGGAGACATGCTAGAAGGGAATCAAAAGAGTGTAGATATCCACCCTAACGTAAGTCTAAATACTCAGAGCCAGTTGCAAAAAAATCAAAAAGAAATTCAGAAACACTGATGTTACAGAGAGTGAGAATATAGGCAGCAAACTAAAATCTCCAATTGTTTGAGTGAAAACGGTCTTTTGTTAAAGCTCCCCTGAAATTTACCTAAGTTTTCAAGGCCTGTGCAACAAGGCAAGAAACAGTAAGAAAGTTGATAAATAAGAAATTAACATTTTTAACAAAATTTGTGGTAGACTTATCCATGCTTATTTAGACTCCATTGCTATTGAATTTTCCTAAAGAAATAGGGGCAAAACCTATTTTTATAGCTGGGTAGAATTCCTAAGCTTAAAGGGACTTTAGTAGACATCTAATTCTAGTGGATCTCAATCTTCACCATGCATCAGTTTTAGCTTAGAAAGTTTAAAAAATAAATGATATCCTGGCCTCACCCCAGAAACTCTGGTTCAATATCTTTGGGATGTGGCTGGCCCTTGGGAATATAAATATATGTATATATACTATTCCAAGGTAATTTGGTTGCACAGTGACGGCTGATACCACTGTTTTAGTTCAGCCTGAATCATCCATTTCATAAGCAAGACAAGGACTAGAGAAGTTATGTATCTACATAAAATTAGTCTGTTAGTCAGTAGAAAGAACACTGAACTTGTGATCAGAAGATATGGGTTTGGACCCTGGATATCTTGATAAATAATTGTGAAATTGTACAAATCACTTAAAGTCTCAGTTTCAGCTTTCATGGAAAAGCAAAGATAAGATGCCTGCTTCACTTACCTACCTTACAGAGTAGTTGAAAAGTTCAAGTGACATAATCTATGTGAAATTACTTTGTAAAATGCAAAATACTACACACATATTCAGAGTTGCTGTTATCTGTACTAGAGACAAGATTAGAACAGAAGTCTCCTCTATTTCCTAGTTCTTTTATAACTACTCCCTCCTGCCCGAGTGACTACAGTGAATTACCTGCTCTCGGGCATTATAGCAATCAGCACATAATATTAGCTAGTTTATCCCCCAGTGGTGGTAATTAATTTACAGAATCATGACCCAGATGCTCTACAACTTTGCTACTCAAAGTGTGGTTAGTTCAAGAACCAGCAGCATCACCAGGCAGCTTGATAGAAATGTGAATTTTACGTCCTATCTCAGAACTACTGAATCTGAATCCTCAGTTTAACAAGATTCCGAGGTGATTCAGGTGCCCGTTGAAGTTTGAAAAGTACTGTTATGTAAGATCTCAAAACGTCTTTGGCGCGATGAAACTAGGTTCAGTGTCATTGAAGCAATTCTTATGTAATTTTAATTCTTCAAGAACTAAAAATTCATATTGATTTTTTTTTTTTTATGTGTATGTGTGTTCAAAAGTACAATTCTATGTCAATCGATTGGATTAGTAATTGTTCCCTTACTCTGGGCTGCCTAACAGTATTCATTGCATTAATTTCCTCAAACTCTCTTTAGATTTCCCCTCATAATAATCGATTCTTAGCAGCAATTTTGATTCATTTGAACTAATGACTATTAGATCCTGTGGAAGCACAGGGATTCAACATTCTCACTTTAGATGAGATTTCTTGAAGAGAAGTGAATAGTCTCTGTATCTTTGAAGCCCCCATTGGCCATAATTGTCTCTCAGCCCCCACGTTCTTCAAATCCACAGCCTCATTTTACCCAAATCAGGTTGAAACTACCTTGTGATTCTTCAGGGTGATCCATGCAGCTTATTATTTAGATCACATTTTCTTAGTTGTAGAAGACATATCCTCGGTAATTTGAATTTAATCAGTACATTGCCAAGGAACAGAATCTGGCCTCATTACCTAGACATTCAAAAAAAAAAAAAGGAAAGAAAAGATGTAAACAGTTTTGTCTTTATTTTTTTTCCCTCAAAGATGCTATGCTCCAATTAATCACCCTGTCTTCAGTCATTCCCCAGGCTCTGCACAAATTAGGAGTGTCTGAGTGGAAATTAAATAAGGTGAGATCTTAGCAAATGGCAGCTACATCAGTTACTCAGCCATCACACAGACCCTGCATACTGAGTGAGTGGAAATTTTCCTACAACTCCAGATTTTCCTCCACATCTAATTGGGTGTAAATCACTGCCTATTTATACCCAAACTATGAATAGATGTCAGTCCAAAAGTGTCACGGACTTGAGGTATATGGCAAGAGGCTTATAATAAATTTGTTTCCACAAAAGATAATGATTTTTGAAAAGTGTGGCCACAAAATGTGAGCCAGGCAGGGAGATGTGCCAGGAAAGATGTTGTCTAGAACATCTTCTAAAGCTCGAGAAAAATGAGCCAGTAGAAGGAAATGCAAAGTGATCCACGGGGCTTTGGTGGAGGAAGGGGAGTGGAGGCACCCATTCTGGGCAAGTGTCGTTTTCACTTTAGAAAGGATAAGGATCTTACCAAGGGATAGAGAGAGGAACTAAGCCACAGACATAGGAAAAATCTTGTTGGGAAGGATGAATTTGCTTGAATAGAGCCCATCCCCTCACCATGCCACAATAAAAGTACTGATTAGGTACAGGTGATTGTCAATATGTCTGGCATAGTTCTCTGGAATGCAACTTGTAGGGAAAGAATTAAATAATGCAAAATGTGTAGCCTTAGTGCTAGAGCATAATCAGCTCTATATAGGCTCAGGCTTGCTTTGCACTAATTCATGTAAGTCTACATCATGTCATATGTCTTTTTCAGCTTAATACCACATAGGACTTCATCATCCTTTTTATTTTCTGTAGGAATATTTCATGCTAAGACAACAAGAAAAGCTCATTGGCACATCCACCAATATTTTCACCTTGGTTGTATTCTCAACATCTCTTGCAATGGAAGCATTTTTCCTTGTGGTTCCCCATCCCAACCACAGTCACAAGGACACAGTTAGCCACGGGTTTATAGGCAGCTTGCACAAATGCTTCTTTATGGCTCTAAGTGTGTTTTTTCTCAGTTTATAGACAAAGAGATGATCTATCAAGTGTAGTGCCTAGGCATGATAAATGGACATTCACAGTTAGCAATAAATAATCATAAAATACTTAAAAGTTTCTTTCAGGATAGAGAATTTTCTAAAATTCTCCATTTTTTAATAGATCCTGCGCATTATGGGGTAGTTGAGAGGCTCTGGGCCCAGTTTACTCAATAACTAGCTAGGGTTCTTAGGTTATCAAAGCACTTAAATATTCTAACTTCTGGCCAAGTATAACAGAAAGAGTATCCAATAGCCAGAATTCAAACCCTGGCTTTGTCAGTTATTTACAGAACAGCCTCGTATCTTTCCATATCTTTGGTGTCTACCTCAGTGGGTCAGTACAATCATCAAATGGGACAATGTGTATAATGCACCTAGCCCGATGCCCAGCACATAGCAAGAAGGCTTCCAGTAAATGCCTTTCCTTTATTTTATTTCGGAAATAGCTCATGGTGTTTTCTAAGAATCATAGGAGATAAAATGTAAAAACAGCATAACATAAAAATATAGTGAAGGGTATAATGTGAATACCTGTATGATACTTATAATTGACAATTCTAAGATCCAAGTATCATTGAGAAATGGAGAATTACACAAACTCCAGTTATCTATTAGATTTGTTCTAGAACTTCTTTTTTGTCAATAATATCTCAGACATTTGGGAATCATAAGAGCTGCTCCTCATGAAGAAAGAAATTCTATTTTAATCTGGTGTTTTCTAATAAAATGGCTCATCATCCCACCTCCATTTAATATCTTCTGAGACATATGAATGTAGCCACGATACCTCAGCCCCTTTGCAGTGTTGTGTAACATAAACACAGCAGATGTCAGCACAACATGGCATAAGCATCTTCTGATTCTCTGACATTCTGCTTGTATGTATCATTAGAGTCATACCAGTGATCAACTACTGAAATATTGCTATACAATTGGTACAGGGCTACTGCCCTGAGGCCTTCAAGGGTCCCCCATTCTCACTATCATTCTCCTGGGATACCCTGCACACTCCCACAATCTAGCAACTAAACATGTTTGAGCTTCCAAGGCCCTGCTATGTCATCAGTGCTGGAGTCTTCTCATAAATCAGTGCCTGTGTTGTACCTGTTATTAAATAATTATGTCCCTTATTCACTTTGGGCCTATGACCTTGTCCCTTTCTCCCCAATATAGCACAGAAAGTTACCACCAGCTTATTTTCACAACTGTTTTGATTTACGCTGCCCTCGACCTTTCTCCCATTCCACTAACCCTTGATAATTATAACCTGGGGATGACATCTTATTTTAAATCCCTATCTTCTGAGTCACTTGGACATGCCTACCCTCAGGAAAATGTTTCCAGAACTTAATTCCCTGAATCACTCATCTCAGGTTTTAGTTCCTTAACCTACTTTAGTGTCATGACATTGAGCTTCCTTCAAAGTCTTCTAGACTTTCTTTGAGTCTGACCACTCCAGTGTAAGCACTGCCGTGTTTATTTGTACGAAGAAGAATAAGGAGTTCAGGGCTTATTCTTAGTGCTGTGACAGGAGTCCTGTCTGGCGCTGTACCCTCTAAAGAGTTCTAAATGTTTTTAAAAGGGCAGACAATGAGATACAAAAAGAAGCCAGAATGTCTTCATATTGAGGAGAAACAACAAAAAGTAAGGATAGATCATGATCTACAATATGAATGAATCAT
Organism: Elephas maximus indicus; assembly: GCF_024166365.1. Taxonomy (NCBI): domain Eukaryota; kingdom Metazoa; phylum Chordata; class Mammalia; order Proboscidea; family Elephantidae; genus Elephas; species Elephas maximus. Next base: position 84,673,136 of record NC_064825.1, read on the forward strand.
AGATGGTAGCTGTTCAAAGATGACGTGCATTTTGTTAATTTATTCCTTAGGGGTGTGGATGATGAAGTTCTGTTGAATGGTAAGAAGGTTTGAGGAGAGTGAAAGACTCATGTCTAAAGGTTTTCCCTCCAACTCTTCATCTTCCTCTCCATCTGGCCTACCCATATACACTAAGAGAGCTCCAGCTGGCCAAGTTCTATTCCCTGCTTTGTCATTGGCCTTCTGTATCAGTCTTTGTTAACCTCTTAATTTTTTTATTTATCTGGCTTTTGACCTTTTTGGTCTCCATTTTACCTACCCCTTCAAATTTGATAATTAATAAAATTTGTCCAAATTGAATCAATGACCTTGGATTTTAAGGAAAGAGACTTGGATTTTCCCTAAAATTCTATCCACTTTCTGTGGCTCCTAAAAACTACCCTGCCCTCTTCTATTTTCCATTTATTCTGCTGGTTTCTATATAACTGCTACCTAACAAAATGCAGGTCTTTCTAAGTTGCTTATATTTATTATAGAATTGCTCAATATTAAAAAAATTGAATATAAATTATTATTAAATCTATATAAACTAAGATTTCCTATCAATTAACAATCGATTTGTATGTATTCTTTCAGAATATGGGAAAAAGCCACAGAACCTTGAGCTCTTGGCGTGTCCCTTAGCGGGTCCATTAAACACTATACAACCAAACCCGGTGCCGTCAAGTTGATTCTGACTTATAGTGACCCTATAGGACAGAGTAGAACTGCCCCATAGGGTTTCCAAGAAGAGGCTGGTGGATTCAAACTGCTGACCTTTGAGTTAGCAGCTAAGCTCTTAACCACTACGCCACCGAAAAAATTCAACACTATGTAGGAAAGATAATCTCTCATTTTCTCCCATGACTAAACTACCATTGAGGATCAATCCCAGTATTGACCCTCTTGTGGAAAACAATGTCCAGAGCCTTGAGGCAGAGACTTCGAGCACAGGGCGAGCAGTGGGAAAACATGCACCCTGCAGTAGAAGTAACTGCCATTGAACTGTGGAAGCCCAAGGTGGGGAACTGCCTTCCTGTGGGTGGTTTTGTTTTCACACTGTGATTTACTATATACAAAGTAGTCAATTCTAATATATTGATTAGCACAATGATCCCTACACAACTGGTGTTGGTTTTATGGACATACAAATTAGCCAGTCTTCATGCACTGATGCTGAAAAACAATATGGCCAGAAGTTAGACAAAAAAATTCAGGATATCACTCATTCTCCTAGGAATCCACATGGTTTTTCCCAGTTGGCTAACTCTCTAGCCTGGCCTGGCGCAGTCTCCCTATTAGTATATCATGATTTTTATTCCCTTAATAAGTGATGTCAAACATAATCACACATATTCATTTAGGGTAGTAGTCAGGAACTGTAGCATCTGGAGCTATAAGAGTGTCTCCCTGGTTTTGAGGCTTACATGGTGAATCAAAATGTCTTTCCATGCATTTTGGAAGTGAAAGGATAAAGTGGATACCCATTAGAAAAGATTTTTATGGATTTCTTCTCTTCATCTCCAAACTGTACCTGAGAATTGGCTGGGGAACTTGTTTTAAAATGTGGCTCCCTGGGGCCTACCCTCAAAGATTCTGATAGAACCATTTTTAGGAATTAGGGCCTAGGAATCTGCAGTTTCAGCAAGTACCTGGGAATACTGCTGAGGCAAACCACACATTGAGGCTTCTCAAGGGATTCTGGGCCAATTCAGAACAGATGCTGCTGACTTCTTAACTGTTCAGTATATGCAGTCAAATACCTTAAATATGCATCAGTTACTTGAACAAAAAGAGAGACCAATAAAATACAATAAAACAATCTAGAAATATATCAAAGTGCATATGACGATTTGATATTATCATAAGAGTGGCATTTCAAAATAAGGACAAAAAAAGAAGTTTTTAAAGAAATTGTATTAGGACAACTACATAGTCATTTGATAAAAATAAATAAATTTGAATTCATAATTCATGTGCTATACCATGCACCAGAGAAAATTCAAATTGATTAGAAAATTTAAATGAAAAAATAAAATCAGATAAGTAGTAGTAAAAAAAAAAAAGTATATATTCCTTTGCAATCTCTAAGTGAAAAATCCTTAACTATGATTTGGTCTAGAAGTACCTATTAAAAAAGTTTAATAAATTCTGCTATGTAAGTTTTTTTTTTTTTTTTTTTTAACTTTCCTTGGGAACATTTAATATTACAAAGGACTGATGTTTTTACATATAAAGAGCTCCAAAAAATAAAGACCCAAAACATGGTTTTAAATAATAAATTATAGAGACATCTCACAGAAAAGAAAATATAAACAGCCTTCAAACATTATAAAATTCTTGGTCATACTCACAATAAAAAAAAAAATTATAAATGAAAATTATACTAAGAAGCCATTTCTTACTTGTCATATTGGTAAAAATAAAAAAGGTTGACAACACACTCTATTGGTGAGACTAGGTGAAAATAGGCACACTCATATATTGCTGGTGGGAATGCAAAATGGTATATAACCCCTACAATGGGGAGTTTAGCATAATCCATCAAAATTATAGATGTATTTCCTAATTGATCTATCAAGCCAGCTTCTGGGAATCTATATTTATTTATTTATTTTTAATTTTTATTGTGCTTTCAGGGAAAATTTACAAATCAAGCCACTCTCTCATACAAAAATTTATATACACCTTGTTACGTACCCCTAGTTACTCTCCTCCTAATGAAACAACACTCTCCTTCTCTCTACCCTGTATTTACGTGTCTATTCAGCCAGCTTCTGTCCCCCTCTGCCTTCTCATCTCCCCTCCAGACAGGAGCTGCCCACATAGTCTCATGTGTCTACGTGATCCAAGGAGCTCATTCCTTACCAGTATCACTTTCTGTCTTATAGTCCAGTCCAACCCCTGTCTGAAGAGTTGGCTTTGGAAATGGTTCCTGTCTTAGGCTAACAGAAGGTCTGGGGACCATGACCACCAGGGTCCTTCTAGTCTCAGTCAGGTCATTAAATGTGGTCTTTTTATGAGGATTTGAGGTCTGCATTCCACTGTTCTCCTGCTCCTACAGGGATTCTCTTTTGTGTTCCCTGTCAGGGCAGTCATTGATTATAGCTGGGCACCATCTAGTTCTTCTGGTCTCAGGGTAATGTAGTCTCTGATTTACGTGGCCCTTTCTGTCTCTTGGGCTTATAATTACCTCGTGTCTTTGCTGTTCTTCATTCTCCTTTGCTCCAAGTGGGTTGAGACCAATTAATGCATTTTAGGTGGCCGCTTGCTAGCGTTTAAGACCTTAGACACCATTCTCCAAAGTGGGATGTGGAATGTTTTCTTAATAGATTTTATTATGCCAATTGACCTAGATGTCCCCTGAAATCATGGTCCCCAAACCCCTGTCCCTGCTACACTGGGCTTTGAAGCATTTGGTTTATTCAGGAAACTGCTTTTGGTTTAGCCCAGTTGTACTGACCTCTCCTGTATTCTGTGTTGTCTTTCCTTTCACCTAAAATAGTTCTTGTCTACTATCTAATTAGTGAATACCTCTCTCTCTCTCCCTCCCTCCCAACTCTCATAACCATCAAAGAATATTTTCTTTTCTGTTTAAACTATTTCCTGAGTTCTTATAATAGTAGTCTCATACAATATTTGTCCTTTTGCAAATGACTAATTTCACTCAGCATAATGCCTCCCAGATTGGGAATCTATCTTTAAATGACAATTGCTCAAGTTTATACGTTGAGGCATTATTTATGATAGCAAAAGGATTGGTAGAATAAACCATACATCACACCCACACCATGAAGTATTAAGCAGCTGTAAAAAGAAACAAGGAAGTTCTCCCTATACTGAAAAATAAAGGGATTTCCAGGATATATTGTCCAGTAAATAAAATTAAGTTACTTGTCAGTGTTTATAGCATATCTTTTGAGTAATAGAGAGAAAAATATGAATACATATGTGTGTGTTCATGTGTATATTTACATGTATACATTTGCTAAAATCTTCCAAAGGAAACACTGGAGAAAACCAATAAAAATAGTTTATAAGGTAGAAACCTGTCAGAGAAGAAAAACTCAAATATTTTTTACTAAGGGGTGATTATATCCAGTCAAAGGTGAAAAACTTGTGAGACCCCCAAAAACAAGGTTTTCCCATTATATTCCAGCTCTCACCTTATATAGTTTTGAAAATAAATGGAGTCAAATGAGCCTGTTAGCTACTAGTGACATAACTACATAAAATAATTACCCCAACTGACTTATAGACCAGATTTTTTTAACTTTATAATTACTTACTTTGTATATTTTAACTTTATAATTAATTACTCAAGGATAAAAAGAATTTCAAAGAAATAGTGAATTGTATACAGTAGTCTTACTTTTAGTAAAATTGGCATATATGCGTGTGTGTATATGTATACATGTATGTGAATGTGGCAACATAAAATAATGATATTAATGTATTAGAAACAATTATTTTCAACCTAACAGTATAAGAAAAACAGATATGCAAGTGTAAAATCAAAGAAACTAAGTAAAAATCCAGTAATCTTAAATATGAAGTATCATTGTAACTTTTCCCCTCTTTTCAAAACTATGTTTTCCTTGCCCAGTGACTAAAAAGGCCTAGAAGGATTGACAACTCACAGCAATAAGGACTCCATATGTCTCAGATCATGATCTCAGAATTTCATTTCCACTGAAAGAACCAGGGTTTCTTACAGAAGTGGGACTAGAAATGTGCATGAAGACTTTGCAACATCTTGTTCTAGGAAGCAAGGAAGCCCTCTTATCACCAAAAGATCACAAGAGCAGTATCTTAGTTATCTAGTACTGTTATAACAGAAACACCTCAACAGGTTGGCTTAAACAAACAGAAATTTATTTTCTAACAGTTTAGGAGGCTAGAGGTCCAAATTCAGAGTGCCTGCTCTAGGGGAAGTCTTTCTCTCTCTGTTGGTCCTGGAGGAATGTCTTTGTCTCTCTGAACTTCTGCCCCTGGGTGATCTTCATGTGGCTTGGCTTCTCTCTTCCCCTGTGCCCCACACTCTGACTGGTAGATCAACAGGCAAAAGAGGGAGTTACCACAGTGGTTGGTGTGATTGATACTGATTATCAAGAGGAAATTGGATTGATATTACATAATGGAGGTAAAGAAGAGTATGTCTAGAATACAGGAGATGCCTTAGGACATCTCTTAGTACTACCATGCTGTGTGATTAAAGTCAATGGAAAACTACAGCAACCCAATTCTGACATAAGTACTAATGGCACAGACCCTTCAGGAATGAAGGTTTGGGTCACCCCACCAGGCAAAGAACCAAGACCAGTTGAGGTGCTTGCTGGGATAAAGGGAATACAGAATGGGTGGTAACAAGGGGTAGACTGTGATGGTTAAGGTTGTGTGTCGACTTGGCTGGGCAATGATTCTCAGTGATTTGGTGGTTATGATGTAGTTTGGCAATTATGTAACGATGTAGTTTGCCAGTTATGTAATGATGTAGTCATTCCCCATTTTGTGATCTGATGTGAGCAGCCAATCAATTGAAAAGGGAGTTTCCTTGGAGGTGTGGACTACATCCAATATATATATGGACATCCTGGCAAAGCTGGCTTGCTCTGGATCCTGTATCTGGCTTATCATCATCTGACCTCCAGTTTTTGGGACTTGAGCCAGAGGACTCCCATATTTCCTGCCAATCTTGGGATTTGTCAACCTCCACTGCCCGTGAGCCAGCCGCCTGCCATCTGACATGCTGATCTTGGGTTTGTTAGCCCCTGCAGCCACATGAGTCAGGAGAAGCCTCCACCCTGACACCTGACCCATGGACTTAGGACTTGCCAGCCTCTACAACCTCATTAGCCATTTCCTTGAGATAAATCTCTCTCTATATATACTTATATACATATACATACACACACACACACACACACACAAAACCATTGCCATTGAGTTGATTCTGACTCATAGCGACCCTATAGGAAAGAATAGAACTGCCCTACAGAGTTTCCAAGGAAAGGTTGGTGGATTTGAACTGCCAACCTTTTGTTTAATAGCTGAACTCCTAACTACTGCACCACCAGGTCTTCTATATGCACATATATAGATAGATGCATAGATAGATAACGTATATATGTACATGTATATGTATGTATGTGTGTGTGTATGTGTGTACATATACATCATATACATATACATACACATATATATACATGTATAGGCTTCAGCAGTTATGCTTCTCTAGAGATCTCAGCCTAAGACAAGCAGGCTTGATGGCGTTACCATAGGCCAAAGATAAGACAATGTGAAGATCAAATATTAGTAATAATAAGGTCAAAATTGATTATAATTCATGGAAAATATAAGAAGAACTAATTGATAATGTTACTTAAAAGAAAAAAAATAGAGGGTAAGGGAAATAAGAGCAAAAGGAACTACTATCTTCCATATCCAGCCATGATACAGGAATAAGAACCAGATTTATTTCCTAATCCTAAACAACTAGACAAAATATATGAAACAATGAATTTTAGACATTGAACAACAGGCTGGTTAGGACACATGATCCTCGAGAGAAGAGGAACAAAGGAGTGAGCCCTATGATCAACACACGTTATTACCTGGAGGAAGTATCCAGACCATAGCTCATGGAGGGGTGATTCAAATAGAGCCCAGTGCATAATAGAATAGCAGTTAGCAATAACTATATAGAAAAATTTATAGAGAGTAACAGAATGTGTTGTTTATAGGATGTCATCAAGAGAGGCATCTCTTGGGAGGTAGTATCTGAGCGGAAATGAGTGAAGGAACAAGCCATGTTAATACCTTGAGGAGAGTGTTTCAGGCAGACAGAACAACAAGTTCAAAGGCCCTGGGGTAGGAGCAAGTTTGGGGTAAGCAAAGAGCATGCTTGTTTCACATACTGAAGCACAGTGAACAAGAGGAAGAGAAGTAAGAAAGGAGAGGCTGAACAGTGCAGGGCTCTGTAGGCCGGGTTAAGTCTTTGAATTCCATTCTGTGCAAGGTGGGAAGCCATTTTGAATAGGGGAGAAGCCTGCTATGACATGTGTTATAAAAGGATTACTTGGGCTGCTGATGGCAAAATAGATGGTGGATAGTGCCATATATCCAAAGGGACTGAATATACAGACAATGGCCAGACCATGTATAAAAGTAGAATTCTGACTCACAACCTGCAGCACCTGCCCAGGAAGTCAAACTAATACATGCAGCAACCAGTCCAAGAAGCCAGATAGCAACCCCTGTAACAATGGGCCCAAAACACCCAGGACTTGGTTAACAACAGGTAGCTTCCCTAGTTTCCAGAAACCCTGGTGGCATAGTGGTTAAGTGCTACAGGGGCTAACCAAAAGGCTGGTGGTTCGAATCCACCAGGCACTCCTTGGGAACTCTATGGGGCGGTTCTACTCTGTTCTATAGGGCTGCTATGAATCGGAATCGACTCAACGACAATGGGCTCCCTAATTTCCAAATGTGGGACCAACCTGAGAAAAACGAATATGTTCCCCTAAGCAATCAGATATTGTCAGGAGTGATCTGCCCATGGAGAAGGATATCATGCTTGGTAAAGTAGAGGGTCAGCGAAAAACAGGAAGACAATGAGACGGACTGACACAGTGTCTGCAACAATGGGCTCAAGCATAACAAGGATTGTGAGAATGGCACAGGACCGGGCAGTGTTTTGTTCCATTGTACATAGGGTCACTATGAGTTGGAACCGACTCAACAGCACCTGACAACAACAAGCAATCATGTAGAATGCCTTGCTTCTAGTTAAATTTCCTACAGCTTCCCCACTCCAACAGACTCTAATCAGGGCATACCTGAAGCCTGCTTTTTTTTTCATGATAAAGCTTTCCCACACCCTGCCTGTCTTTGAGTCTCTGCCAAACAAAAGTGATGGTGGCTGACTCCCTTGCTATGGCAAGCTTTGAATAAATAGTTTTTGTGTGTTCTAATTTGGGTATTCTTTATTTCCACAATTCCTTCTGCTACTGTGACCATTATCCTCCTTAAGGCAAAAAGACATCACTGCTGTCTCCCCAAACCAAAAAAAAAACAAACCCAGTGCTGTCGAGTCTATTTCGACTCATAGCGACCCTATAGGACAGAGTAGAACTGCCCCATGGAGTTTCCAAGGAGCGCCTGGCGGATTCAAACTGCCGACCCTTTGGTTAACAATGATACCACTTAACCATTATGCCACCAGGGTTTCCGCTGTCTTCCCAAGGACTCCAAAACACACACACACACACATACACACACTGAAAAACCGCAGGATTTGGAAGTACCAGAAAAGACTAGGTTATGATCTGGGTCTTACATGTATTAGCTGTGCAACCGTGACCAAATTATTTACCCTTAACTTCCTCATCTGTTGCATGGGTTTAGTAATGAATATTTAAGACTGCTGAGGGAGTTAAATAAGGTAGTGTGCATAGACACCTAACTGTACATGTCCACCAATTAATTGTATTTTCCTTTTCCTTCCCTTTCCTTTCAGACTAGTCTCTAAGGCTAAACTGTCTGAACATGGTGTTGTTTGAGGTAAGATGTCAGAGTCGGAGATGGAAAGCCAGGTGAGAGATTGTTTTCTGCTAAGAAGTGGGAGGCCCCACTCTCAGAATCTTCACTGTTCCTGACAATGTTCACAGTCTACCTCTAGGCTAAAAAGGAGCTTCCATATTTAATAAGAGGACTGACTTTTTTGAGCTATTCAAAATTATATATATTTTTCCCTCTAGTCACATAAGAAATTTGAGGGTAAGGTTCTCTATGCTTTATAGATAGCATCTTGTCAAAACCATAGCACTCACTGAGGCCCATGGTTGAGACTTAAAATGCAAGGTTCCAGGGAAACAAGAGCCCCCTGGCTTATTTCACGTACTATCTGTGACATTCCTAGAGTCAGACTGAGCAGTTGTACGATGAAGGTCTACTCAAGTAATTGCCCCTTCAAGGAGAAATGTCCTCTTAGAAAGATGTCATAGTTTGTCAATGGTTAGAATATTTCTCTTAGAAAGACATCACAGTTTGCTAATGGTACCTCTTTATTCGTGAGTTTATCGGCCAGCACTTTCATCTATTCAATTGTGTCATGTGGGGAAAATAAATATGCCCACAATCCGCATATGGCCATGCTTCCCCCCATCTCCAGTAAAATCTGTTTCCTACATTTTCCATCTTTCCCTGAAGCACCTGTCTGGTCACTTTAACAGGTAACCAAGTACACCTGAGGTACCACTGGTTATGGGGCTCTTACTCAACATATCTCTTTGGTACTGAAGCTGAGGAAAAAATATCCCAGAAGCCAGAAACATTTACAAATGGAAGGTTGTCCCTAGATTTCATCTGCAACTCTTTGTTCTCATCATCAAAGATGGCAGTATAACTGTAGCCATAAAGGTGATCTTTCTATTTGCTCATTATATGTTTCTTCCTAGGGTAGCATCAGAGTCGACATTTCCCTTGCTAACTCGCGAAATCTCTGGTTAAGGCACTGCCCTGGGCTAGTCGCTTATCCAGCCTCAGGTGAAACGTAAGCCTCCTCCTGCTTCCTAGAGCTTTCTTTATGTGCTATGCTTGAAGGAGCCTGGAACAGGAAGCGAGCTCTGTGCATACACTTGCAAAGCAAGGCAGATGGAATAATGAACTCTTCTTAATCAAGACTGATGGGAGCTCTGATTACATCTACTTTCCCACAAGAAAAAGCCATGGTAGACATGTTTGTCTGGAATGAAGGACAAAAAAAAAAAAAAAAAAAAAGCTGTTCATTAAATCCTAGGTGAGACATGTCCTCTTATCTTACATTAACTATTGAGAGTTACAAAAATAAGAAATTTGTGGCAACTTCAAAGGGCAGCATGGAAGCCAGGAATTTTGGGCTTCATTTAAGGGAAAGAATTTCAACATTTAAAGTGTTTGGCATAGAAAGAGCTACTCTGAGAGGCAGTGAAGCTGTCACAAAGGGAATTCATGCATGAGAGAATTGCTACCAAACCTTCCATTTCTGAAATATTTGATTCGTTATGTTCAAAATTCCAAAATAATAAATCTGGAACACACAAATGGGCCGCTAGTGGAACCTGCAGCGATGCTATTGGACTTTTCCGAAGATGTCATCTTAGTGAATTCAGAATCACATATTCAACAACAGATTTAATAGATACTGCTATATTTTTCTTTATACAGGTTGTACCAAGTGATGCTGCCACTAGCAAAATATAAGGCCCATATTTCTATATCATGGCCAACCCACCATGTGTAATTAAATTTTTGACCTTTGCAAATCTGAGAAGTAAATATGGACACTCTGTGCAGTTTTAGTTTACATTCCTCTTATGATGAGTGCAGTTGAGCAGATTTTTGTATGCATAAGAGCCATATGTTTCCTTTTCTGGAACTGTTTGTCCATATTCTTTTGCTTATTTATTTATATAACCGTAGGTCTATTTCTTATAGATGTGTAGAGCTCCTAGAAGCTTCTCTGTTATATGATTAGCAAATACTTCCTAGAGTTTCAAGTTTGTCTTATTCATTGTGTTTTTCCTATAAATGTTAAAAAAAAAAAAAAAAACTTTTTAGTGGAACTTATGTGGCTTTTTTTCCCCAATCCCTTGGGCTTTGTGACATACTAAAAAAAAAAAAAAATACTTAAAAATTTTTTCCATTTATTTGACCAGTACTTTTATCATTTCGTTCTTCATGTTTAAATCTGGCATTTGTTTAGGTGTGAACTATGAATCCAACTTTATTATTTTCCAGGTGATAGCTCAGATATTCCAACATTCACTGAATAACCTATCAGTTTCCCACCTATTCAAAATCACAGTTACATGTTATTAAACTGTCAATTGAGATTCTATTTCTGAAATTTCTATAATATTCCATTGATTGGTCTATATGTGTAAAGTACTTCACTGTTTTTATTATTTTAGCTATATAATATGTTTTAATAGTTGGTAAGGCTTTTTTTTTTTTTTAAGGCTATGGCCCCTCCCCAGTCAATCAATGCTCTGCACATTATTTTTTCATATGAAATGTGTCTAGTAAGAAAAATTTGGTTGAAATTTGTGTTGATATATTAATTTTATAGAATAAATAATTTACTAGGAATACTAGAGTTATTATGTGAGTCTTTCCAAGAATATGGTATTTGTTTTCATTTATTTGTGTTTTGGGGAGCCCTGGTGGCACAGTGGCTAAGAGCTACATTGAGCTATGGCCATTAACCAAAAGATCAGCAGTTCTAATCCACCAGTCGTTCCTTGGAAACCCTATGGAGCATTTATTCTTTGTCCTTTAGGGTTGCTATGAGTCAGAATCAACTGGATGACGATTTTTTTTTTTTTTCGTAGTGCTTGTATATTACTCATCAACTTTTTTCCTTCAGGTTTGATCTTGTTTATTGCTATTAAAATGTTTAATGTTTTCATTATGTAACAGATTTTTACTTTTAAAGGAAGTGAGAGTTGGTATTGTCTGGAATAAAAGATATACAATAAGTAGTGGCTAGAGACACTATTGGAGAAGAACATTAGGGAAGCATTTGAAAGGGTATTGGATGCTACAGATTTTGCATTTTATTCTTTAAACATAATTCAATCTTTAGTGAATTTTAAAAGGTGATATTATTTGTATGTGTGTATGTGTGTCTGATGATAGCTCTGGAAGCAATATGAAGAAACTAGAGTCAAATCAGCTAGTTACAAGGAGTCTAATTCAGAAAAATGCCCTGCTCTCCTCCATATTCAGAAAACATGAAGACTGAAAGCCAGCACCTATTAAGGGCCCACAATGTACCCATTGTGCAAAATCTTCCCCCAGTGTAAACTCAAATTAAACCCCCCATCTCAACTAGAGATGAGAATATCTGGGGACAATGTTGGAGTCTGGCTATCATACCACTCTATATTTGTATGTATATATTTTTTCTTATTTCATCAAATGTCAATTGCTACCTTCAAAAAAGCAGACTTTGAAGTTAGACTGACCTGCTACTTACTGTCTTTTCTTTTCAGTAAAGCAATTAGCTCCTATGTGCCTCTGTTTCCTAATGCATAAAATGGAAGTCATTATATATTCTTGCACTGAATTGTGGGCAAACTCAATCAGGTAACAAATGTAAACTGTCAGATAGAGTGGCAGCACATAGGAGGTGATCCAAGCACAGTGGATGACATCCTTGCTTTTCCAATTCCTGTATCTTCCTTTCCTCTATTTTTTCTGATCCTCTTCACTGGGGCTTGCCGTGAATCAGAATCCATTCAAAGGCACGTTAGCTACTGGGGCTTGCCACATTTTGCCTTCTAGTATAGTTGTTTATGTATATTTATTATCTAAATTAATAAATTAAGAACTCTGTAAGGCAAGAATTATCTTCCTTTTTATAATTCCACTAACTTGACACCTGGTAACCCACCACCTTCTAGTTGCTTCTGACTCATAGTGACCCTATAGGACAGAGTAGAACTGCCCCATAGGGTTTCCAAGGCTGTAAATCTTTACAGAAGCTGACTGCCACATTTTTCTCCTGAGGAGCAGCTGGTGGGTTTGACCCATCACCCGTTTGTTAGCAGCCAAGCACTTTAATCACTGTTCGACCAGGGCTCCTTATAGGTGTTGAGAAATAATCATTGATTAAACATCCACTATGTACTTTTTGCACTATTCATCTGGCTGTATTTATTCCTGGCCTTGTCCTCCAGTGAAAGGTAGGCTCTTTAGTGGAAGTGATCATGCCTTTTAACTCTTTGTCTCTATTCCCACCCCCAGGCCTTGTACAAAATGGTTGCTAATTGAGGTCTACAGAGCAAATGAAATAGCCACTGTTTTCTTAACATATTCCCTTGTTCCTTTGACTAAACCCTTTCTACCTCCCAGTAGGAAACAGAAGGACAGAGTAGAGGAAGGCAGTCTACCAGAGTGGTTAGACACTCATGTCCACGCATCAGACAATCTGGCTTTGAACCAGATTCAGGGAGTTACTACTTGTACTCTTTAGAAATTAATCTTTCTAAGCCTCATTTCCTCATTTGTAAAATGGGGAGAAGATAGTTTCTCCTCAGAAGGTAGTTGGGAACATAAAATGAGATCATGTATGTACTAGGTATGTGCTACTTAGCACAGTGCATGCACAGACTAAGTGCAGAGTAAATTTGTCTTAGTTAAATGTCTCTCTTCCATAAAACCATCTTAGAGCGCCCACGCTGGAACTTCTCCCAGAACTCCTATGTAATTTTGCTTGATTTTTCCTCATGGCAAATGTCACACTCAACCTTTGCAGAAGTGAACTATGTGGTTCTCTTATCATCCATACTAGATGGCAAATTCTTTGGCTACAGCTTCCAAACAAGATTTAGCATGAAGCCCTGAATATAGGATAAAACTTGTTGCCATCTAAATTGATTCCTACTCATAGTGACCCTGTAAGACAGAGTGGAATCTGCCCCCGAGGGTTCCCAAGGCTGTAATCTTTATGGAAGCAGACTGCCATATCTTTCTCCCGCAGAGTGGCTGGTAGGTTTGAATCACCAACCTTTCTGTTAAGCAGAATGCTTAATCACTGCACCACAAGGGCTCCTTGAATAGGAAGCAAATATTTCTTTGTCCTTCCCCGATACTTCTACCTTTGTCTGTCCTCTTCTTAGCAGTTATATAGACAAAAACAATTTGCTAATATTATTGGTTGAAATCTGGTGTTGGACCATTTTTTACTAGGCAGCACCTTTTGATTAAGCTTGTCACCCTGATTAATAATCTTTTGGTAAACGAACTCAGGGCTTCTCATGAAGCCAGCCTTTGATTTCTCTTTGAAGGCATACTTAAGACTGTTATTCTCTGATATTTACCTTCCATTTTTCCTCTTCCAGGAGATGGAGAGGTGAACAACTATTTAAACTTCATTTTCCAACTTAGTTTGACCAGAGAGCCCTGCCTTGGGCATTATTGAGTACTGGCTCAATATTATTCACTTTTCATTGGTTCTGTGTATATATTTATCTCAGTCCAGAATTCTGCGGGGAGGATAGGTAAATGGAAGATAGGATGTAGACATCTCCTGAATATCTAGTGCATAATAACTGTAATCCTAGTAAAAACAATAAAAATGGCAGCTAACGTGCTAAATTCCTTAAGAGCCCATCCATTAACTCATGTGATTTTCAGAACAACTCAATGAAGTCCTGAGGCACAAGGAAGTTAGCCATCTCACCTAGTGTCAACCAGCTGATAAGTAGGAAAACTATGATTCAAACACAAAAATTTGGCTTGAGGAAGAGATAGCTCGTAAGCTCTATAATATACTTCCCCTCACTGGGTACTTGTAAATATGTGGTAAATACAAAAATTGAACTCTTTCAGTATACCCCAGGATTGTTTCTGAACTGGAGAGTTAGGCCACCTGCTAGCCAGATGTAATTTAAATAAATAAATAAATAAACATAATTCTATTTACAGGCAGAAATAAGGAAAAAGAAAAAAAAAACTTTGAAGGATATAATAGAAGATTAATATTACAAATATCTAACACTAATAGTAGGGAAGCCATATTAGCAAAACAGGAGAAGTCAGCAGTAATACCTTATTTCTTCAACTGGGTTTAAGGTTCTTATATTTTATATTGTGAAACAAGGGATCAGAGTCCATGCACATTTTCACATATCAAGTCTTCATATCAGGGGTCTACCCCAAGGGCCTACCATCCACTAATAAGGATTTATGACTGCCCACATCTGGAACCTGTCACTCATCTATTCCTTTGTTTCCCTTGGCAGTGGATACTCCTAAAGCTGCATATCAACACTGAGCAGTATAGGGTTAATAGGTTTATTCAACTAAGTTCAACTTTGGTAATTTACCTGGCAAAGACAGAGCGCTAAGAAAGCCAGATTCCACTACCTTTGAAGATTTGCAATCCTTAGAAAAATGGGCTAACAATGTGAAAACGGATGTGTTTGCAAGATAGCAATGGATACAACCCTTGGTTAACTGGTGGGGCTGTGATGATCCTGATGCCTGCTCAAGGCTCAGTCTCTAAGGACTTATAAAAAGGAAGAAATGCATCAGCAAATCAACACAATTGCTCAAGTGCAAGTCAGAGCCAGGGTCTGCCCAGCAGACAGTAATGAATCAGGCTGATCTTGTCTTCAAACAACCTACAGTCTGCTTAGGGAACTAAGACTTAAATAAATAAGAGATGAACCAACACAAGTCAGCTACAACAAAAGGTGTCGAAAGGCAGTGAAGGAGAAGTGGTAATGGAAAAATTATCACTTGCACATTTCCCAGCTAGCAGTGAAAAGGTATTTTATTATATATCAGTTCTGAACAATAGCATTGCATATACACATTATTAGGCACTTGGATACAGAAATTTCAAAAAGTTTGAAAATTTATTCCTCATATTTTTTACATGTACTGTGTCTAAAAAAGTAGCCCAAGCAACAGAGTTCCAGGATATATGTGTGCCTGGGGTAGAGGGAAGAGGAGGAAACATATATAATGTTGTTGTCCTTAGGTACCATTGATTCTGACTCATGGCAACCCTGTGTGTGCACAGTAGAACTACTCCATAGGGCTTTCGAGGCCGTGAACTTTCAGAAGCAAATCACCAGGCCTGTCTTCTGAAGTGTCTCTGGGTGGGTTTGAACCACCAAATCTTTTGGCTAATTGTCAAGTGTTTAACCATTTGTGCCATCCAGGAACAGCTAACACATACCCACTCCTCACTTTCCAACTATTTCGTTACCTGACATTTTACACATATGGCAATAGTAAAAAAATCTACTATCTGACTACTTTGTGCACTAATGACATACATCTGGCAGTAATGAATGCCAAGGTGTGAGGCTAGAGTAATGCTGGCCGTGATGGTTAAGGTTATGTGTGAACTTGACTGGGCCATGATTCTAAGTGGTTTGGCAGTTCTGTAATTTGGCAGTTACATAATGACATAGTCATCCTTCATTTTGTGATCTGATGTCATCATCCTACATTTTCACATAATGCCAATTTTTATATAAAGACCTAGTTTTTGAAACATAACCATGTTGGTAAGTGAGGAATGGACACATAATAGAAGCTTTCTAATAAAAGAAGTAACTTTTTTCCTCTATGGCACATGTAAAAAAAAAAAAATTCTGGCAAGTGGATTTTGACTCATAAGAACCCTATAGAACAGGTTAGAACTGTCCCATAGGGTTTCCGAGGAGTGTCTGGTGGATTCAAACTGCTAACACGCTCTTTAACCCCTGATCCACCAGGGATCCGTGGCACATATAGCTATTGTAGTTAGTAAATCTTATGTACAATTATTTGCTTAATATCAGTCCAGCTTTTTTAAGGCAGGATTATATCTGTTTTTGTTGTTGTTGCTTATCTCTCCAGGGTCTATTACACTAGAAGCAGAGTAGGTGCTCAATAAATAATTGTTGAATAAATGAATGAACAAGCAAAGCCGCTTAAATAAATAAGCATATAAACCAATCTCATTCAAAAATTCAAAAGCAAATCCATTACTGTCATGTCAATTTTGACTCATAGAAACCCTACATGACAAAGTAGAACTGCCTCATGAGGTTTCCAAGCCTGCAAATCTTTACAGAAACAGACTGACACACCTTTCTCCCCCAGAGCGGCTGGCGGGTACAGGCTGCTGAACTTTGGGCTAGCAGGAGAGCGCTTTACCACACCACCAGCGCTCCTCAATAAAAGGCTCTTTTTTTTTTTTTAAGAGGAAATTGTATCTTGGGGGCGTGGCTATACGTACGCATCTAATTCTGAGTGAACATACACACCTGTATTAACACACCCAGTTTCTCCATTTGTACTCAGCTGTGACTTGCCTGTCAGGTTAGAGAGCGACATTTTCCCAGACTCCAGAAATACACTGAAGGAACTTGTTAAATGGTGTGCTGTACAAATGCCAAGCACCCCAAATACTCACAATTCCCCAGCCATTTCATAAACAAACTTCATAAGCCAATTGGTTTAATTGAACTGTCAAAGTAGGTCAGACTGAAAGGATGAAGAGTATATATAAATAGCCCAATGTCTGTCAGTCTCAGGGAGCTAGTCATTAGATTCCAGTCTGATCATAATTAATATGTTATTAAAATCTACACAAAATAAATTGGCTTCCTTTAAAGCAGAGAGTTGAAGTCGCTCAAGGAGGGTGAGGAGGAGAAGCTTCTGGGCAAAGTTCTGTACTTTCCTAGAATTCCAAATAGGGGTAAATATCATGATTTTTCTGCTAGGAGAAAATGAAAAGTCTTTTCATTTATTAGTAATCTACCATATTTTACATAAATAATGCCCTTCTTCTACATTTGTTTGCCAACTGTGCCCTCCCCGCACCATGAGCTATTTTTGTAAGTGAGCTATGCTAACTTTTTTTTTTTACAGCAATGTGTAAAAAAACAAAAACAAAAAAACCCTCACAGGGAGAGGGCGTAGTTGGCAAACAAACAGATGGCGCACGTTATTTGGGTAAAAAATACAGTATGCATAACCCTAGACACTTACTAAAAAACCTACATAAAATTTCCATATTAGGTCAGTCATGATTTCCCAGTTCAATATTTTGTCTCTAACAAAAGAAACATGTGGAATGTTTTGCCCACCTGATCAGTAGCTTCACGGTTTAATGTCCACAAAATATCTGTGTGCCTAACACAGTGCCTAGAACAAAGCGGAAGAATAGATGCAAAACAAATATTTGTTGGAATAAACTGAAATTCTAATTTTAAAAAATATTCATGCATTTTCCCAAGCTTTTTCTATTTTCAAATCTGTTTTCTTCTTGAATCTCTTGTGGAATTATCCTATATTACAAGTCAAGCACAATATTTTAAGATTTTTTTGTTGTTTTTGTTGTTGATTGCTTGCCATGCTCTAGGCACAATATCTCATTGTAACCTCACAACAACCCTATGAAAGAGGTGCTATTGGTATGCTCATTTTATAAATGAGGAAATTGGTACATTGAGAGATTAAATCAGTGGCACGAGTTTATGCAGCTAAAAAGGAGAAAGCCAGGATCCACATGAAATTTTTTGTCTTCAAAACAACACTTAACTCCAGCTTTCAAGTTCAATGCAGCAAGAGAAAAAGTATCATCCCTCTTCTGTCAGCCTAGCGGTTGCCTCTCTGTGTCCTGGGATCTCCTACTCCAGAATATTCAGGGCCTTGGGGAATAGGGACATGTCTTTATAAAAATGCAGATCCATCAGCTTTACCCAGACCTATTGAATGAAAATATCTAGACCTACTAAAGGATGTGGAGACCTGGTGGCACAGTGGTTAATAGCTCGACTGCTAACCAAAAGGTCAACAGTTCAAATCTACCAGGCACTCATTGGAAAACGTATGGGGTAGTTCTACTCTGTCCTAAAGGGTCACTATGAGTTGGGATTAACTTGATGGCAACGGGTTTCCTAAAGGATGGTAAAACATTGAAATTAAAAAACAAGAAGGAAAAAAACAGAGAGAGAACGAAGGGAAGGAGGAATAGAGGAACATGGAGAGAGGAAGAAGACTCTATCACAGGGGAAGGAAGCTGCAAGAAGTCAAAAGCAATTTTGATTAAATATAACCAATGGTTTCACAGATGGCTAATGTGAAAGGAAAATGTATTGCGCATATAATGATAATCTCAATCATTTCAAATGCCACAATTATGCATAGAGACAAAGGGATAATAGATTGAATAGAGAAGGTTCAGTACCGTAGAAAGCAAGGTAAGAATTCGTTAGCTAGAGGTAGGTGACCAGTTTGCACACTTTACTAGGTAACCTTCAACACATTACTTAAACCTCTCTGTGTTAGTCATCTAGCGCTGCTATAACAGAAATACCATAAGTGGATGGCGTCAACAAGAAGAAGTTTATTTTCTCACAGTCCAGCAGGCCAGAAGTCCAAATTCAGGGTGTCAGCTCCAACGGAAGGCTTTCTCTCTCTGCTGGCTCTGGATAAAGGTCATTGTCATCAGTCTTCCCTTGGTCTGGGAGCATCTCAGCGCAGGAAACTCAGGCCCAAAGGATGCCTTCTGCCCCTGGTACTGCTTTCTGGTGGTATGAGCTTCCTAACTCTCTGCTAGCTTCCCTTTCCTTTTATCTCTTGAGGGTGTTACAATCTCACCCTAATCCTTTTTAACATAAAATTACAATAAAAAATGGAGGACAACCACAGAACACTGGGAATCATGGTCTAACCAAGTTAATACACACATTTTTGAGGGGACATAATTCAATCCATGACACTCGGTAAACCTCAGTTTACTCACTGTTATTGTTTGCCGCCATAGAGTTTGCCCCAGATTTTGGTGATCCCATGTACAACAGGATCAGATTTTGCGAACCATAGGGTTTTCACTGGTTAATTTTATGGAAGTAGATCACCAGACCTTTCTTCCTTGTCTGTCTTAGTCTGGAAGTTCCACTGAAACCTGTTCAGCTTCATAGCAACACACAAGCCTCCAGTGACAGTCAAGTTGTGGCTGCGCTTGAGGTGCAAAGGCTGGGTATCGAATCCCTCGGGAAAGGTGAGAATTCTACCTCTGAGTCACCGCTGCTCCCATATGTGAAATGGGGAAAATAACATCTATAAAGGAACAACAACAAAAAATGCTGTAAGAAAAAAGTGTAGCTGAGTCCCTGGCATATAGTAGGCATGTAGCTAGAAATACCTTCCTTTTTCTCAAAATAGCTAGCTTCTCCCATGTGGACAGTCTTAAATTCTCTGTATATTTGCACAGCTCTATATTTAATTTTGACTGCATCCTAAGCTAAAGGACTGATTCTACAGTACAAAAACTATGCTGTAAACCACCTTCCAGAATCAAAAATCAGGAAACATGGGGCTGTCTTGTAGGTCTCCTAGAATAGCAATGCTTTCCTGTCTTCATGAACAAATGCCCTTTACAAACACTGACCAATGCAAAGGTCGTTCTGTCCCAGATATACTAAAAATAGCATGAAGACTTTTTCAAGTTAACTAGACAATGTTTTTATTGAATCAGACACATGACCTTGGAGCTAAAACAGCAGGGGTTATCTGAGAGAAACTCAACAACCACTTTAGAGTCTGTTCTGCTGGCTAGATTGTGCTAATAAGGACTGGGTTACAGGTCCAATCCTGATGTGGGCCCATTGTATGCACTATTACAAGGTCTTGGTGGTATGACAGGACTGGTTCTCACATCGGCACAGCAATGACCACAGGAAAGATGGAACAAAAGGAAAAGCATCAGTGGAAAATCATCTATTTTTGAAAAACCTCTACACACAACTGCCTAACTGGACAGGATTGTTTCTGTCATATTCCTTTAGAAGAGACACCACCTTTTGCTTTGACTCTCAGAACATATTTTGAATCCCTTTTCATTGCAAGAGAAGTTTGAAGTGAAAATGCTCTCTAGAATCAATTATTGGGGAGGTGGAGGGAGGAGGATCTGTGTGGACCATTTGAAGTACAGAGACTTGTAGGTAATAGAGGATTTGTATTTTCAATGAGATGCTTCTGGTGTTAGAAAAGAAAAAGAAGGAAGGGGCGAAGAGAGGCACTCACATTTAATAAGCCCTGTGAGAACCACATTACTTATTACATAGAATTTACTGTCTGGTAAGGGAAACAAATGCTAAGTAATTAATTGTAAGTGTGATGTGTGTTATAAAGATAAGAACAAAGGGAATGTATGGCAGATGACAAGGGATAGCTTCAGTTGAATTTATTTGAAAAATATAAAAACCATTTAAAGTAAACTTTAAACCAAAATGGATCTACTGAAGAATATTATGATTGTCTATAGAATCCAAAGATAACTTTTATCCTTATTTGCTTGAAGCATATTATCCTACAGCACTTTTCTTAATTTTTCTAAGAAGTTTAAATTTTAGTGGTTGAAATGTATGGTGTAATGGATTTCTTTTGGGTGGCTGTTCTCGCCAGCATCTTGTAACTCCCATCCAGGTCATGGACGGAACTGTGTGATAGGGTAATTGTAGCCCACCAAAGGGATTGGTCAGTTTTGCCATCCCACTGGGCTTCAAATGAAACACCCCAGAGGTGCTAAAGAAAAGAGCCTACCACCACCAAGGAAGAACAGCCTGGAGCCAGCATGTCCTTTGGACCTAGGATTCCTGCGGTAAGAAGCTTCTGGAAACAGGAGACCCAGAGAGAGTGAGCTGTAACCCTGAAGACGCTGAGTAGTGGCAGCAGAGACTTGGCAGAAGAGATCTGGCAACAGAGACCCGGCAGCAGCAGACAGCGTGGTGGGCTTCTCAGTCCATGGAGAAAGCTGAGACCCCTTGGGCAGAGGCCTAGGGCCAGGGAGAGACGTGCCTGTGAGAACAGCTGGGAAGCAGCTATCCTGATGGAAGAACTCTACCCTGAGTGTTCCTGAGCCTAAATTATAACTGTTACTTTCCTAATAAACCTTATAATAATGAGTGTTGACTGTGAGTTCTGTAAGCCCACTGCAATGAATTATTGAACCCAATAGACAGTGCTGTGGGAGGGACAGTTGATATCAGAATTAATAAAGATGGCAGAGAGAGGAGGCTTGTCTGGCCTCTACCTCATGGGAATCAGTCTTGTGCCATCAATCTTGGTTCTCCTTCCCCCTTGTAGGGTTGGAGAGGGTCAGGCACTGCCCCCATGCTGTTTTTACAAAATGTTATTACAAACTAGGGGTACAGCCTTCAGGAATTCATACATGTTTAAGAAGGTTTAATGAGTTAGTAGGAAGGACCACCTTAAGACATGTCTGTGGGAGTGATTGAGAAGCCTTCAGAGAGAATTTATTTCAAGTAAAGAAGCAATCATCTCAAGGACTGCAGCATTCAGCATTTACTCAAAAAAAATTTCTTTTGACTTCCAATTAATATCTAGGCATTTTTAAGCAGTTTTGGGAGAAGTTCAATGGTAAACATTAAGCAATGATGAATAACATCATGACAATCTCAAGCAATGGAGGCCTTGAAAATTGAAAGGGGGGCAACCTATGTTTTAAGATATACCATATTTGTAAACTTATGTGAGAAACAAGAAGCTCTGGTAGCACAATGTTTAAAGGACTCAGTTGTTAACCAAAAAGTTGGCAGTTCAAACCCACCAGCCTCTCTGTGGGAGAAAAAGACCTGGCAATCTGTTCCCATAAAGATTATAGCCTAGAATACCCTACCGGCCAGTTCTACTCTATCCTATATGATCACTATGAGTTGGAATTGACTCAATGACACACAATAACATGTGAGAAACAGCTTTGGACCTCTAACTGGAGAAGATATTACAGAGGTAGTTTAGTTGGCATTAGAATTAACAAGAACTAACTGAACTTGAATGACTAGTGTCAATATGATTCCTCTTTTTAACCTAGGTTTGGGCTTAGGGAGCCTAAGAAAATTCAAGATAAATATATATATATATATATACACACACACACACACACATCAGAATATAAATTGGAAGATCTAAATCACCTCTAACATTTTGTCAAGTATAAATATGTCAAAAAAAAAAAAAAGAATAAAGCATCTCAGGTAAAATTTAGTTTCCTCTCTTATGCTTTCTTAATGCAGATGACCTCTTTTGAAGGTTTTATAAATTCTTATGTATATCCATAAATTAAGGATAACTCAAAGCTTTCACTGTTTTCAAAGAAAATTTCCAAACTTGTTCTTTCATCCTCTCCATAAAAAGTTAAACAGAAAATTTCTTGAAAAATGGCAGAGTGATTTTTTTTTTCTATTAGATTATAAATAACTTTTTCTCACTTACTCATATAAATGGGAATAGCTAAGATTTGAAAAAAAAAAAAGGGGACTGACTAAGCCAGCAAAACTCATTCACAGAACAACGGGGCCTTGTGCTAACTCTCTTAGATATGGGTCATAAATCACATCAGGACCTCTTTTCTCCCAATTTGCACACAATATTAAATAATGGAATATGATTTGAATGCTCACTGTCAAAGAAGCTATCAAGGTCACCTGCAGGATTCTCTCCTCTATCCATCTTTCTAAGCATTCATCACCTTCCAGAAAATAGTACCGAATAGTTACAGCCACAATTTAGGGTAAATTTTAACACAGCATAAAGGCCTTAAATTGACTGTGATAAAACCACATTTCCTTGAAATATTCAGGATTTATGATTCAAAAAAAGAAATGTCCTAACCATCTATACTCACTTTCACCCATATATCCTCTTCTGGCATTGGCTGAGTCTGTTACACAATTTTTGTATTTTATTCATTGACACCCTACTATGTGCCAGGTAATGTTTTTGGCATCAAGGATATATCAGCAAATAAAACAGAGGCTATCCCTACACTCACATGGCGTACATTTTAGTTGTTGAGAATTTCATTTTAAGAAATATTGCTTCATGTGAGTTTTTTGGTGCTGGGGATACAAAGATAAAGCTCATCCCTGCCTAGTGAGATAAATGGGCAAATCAGGAGCTATGTAATACATTTTAAAAGATTTATTTTCTGTTTAAAGAAGTTTGAATAGTTTGCTGGAATTTGTAACAGTAATCCCCGATTGAAGGAAGTGATAATTACAAGTGTTATTTATTAGATTTTAGCTTGTTTTAGACATTGTATTGAATTATTTATCTTCATTATCCCATTTAGCCACTCCAAAAATAAAAACGTTTTTAACTATGATTTTCCCTCTTTACAGAGGAGGAAAATGAATCTAAGTGGGACTAAGCAACATGTCCAAGGTCACATAGCAAACAAATGGCAGAACCAAGATGGGAACCCAGATTTGCCTGATGTTAAGGTCTGTCCTCTTAACCACTATCCCACAAAAGTTATGGACTGATATCTTTCAATAATATATTCCAGAGGTACTGTACTTTAAAGACTTAAGAAAAGTTAAATAAGATTTTAAAATAACAACTGAATCTAAAGTCTGATGACCTGAGCTGTAGATCTGGCTCTTCTCTAACACATGATCTTGAGCCAGTGACTCATCTTTCCTCGGCCCCAGATTTCTCCTTTGTAGAATGAAGGGTTGGATCTACTGAAAGTCACGGTCCTCTACAGCTCTGCCATTCTACAGTTCCAGCTTTCTAATTAGAAGTCTCTCTTCTTATCTGCCTCGTTAAGAAGGAAAAGTATAAGGAAATATATAAAAAGCTATTAACTAACCATGGAGCTTTGAAGCTTCCCTTATATCCTTCTCATCCTTGTCCTCCCTATTCCTGCATAGAGTCATGTTCTGATTAAAAGTCCAAGGGACTATTTTATGTGCAACCCAGATAATCAAAGGTCAGGCTTCAGAAGTTGTTGTATACTGTCAGTGGAAAATCAATACCTGTATTCAGGAACACATACACACACAAATAAGCACACATCACTTAAAATGCCATCCGGTCCTTTGACTTCATGACAGAAATGTCAAAGGGTTGTATTTTGTTCAATATCATCTCACAAAGGCACGGTATTCCATGGGGCAGGCATTGGACCCAAGTATGAGTAAGGTCATTATTGAATTCTAGGATTCCCTCTGTAAACCCAGGTGTCACCACAGAGGCCAGGTTGTCTTCAGACTTGAGCACCCAATCAATGTGCACACATCAGTTATTTTTTCATTATGACTATTGTATCAGCTCTAATATTACCAACTCTTTTACCTCAAATTGTATTTCAAGATCTTCCACCCGACTGAGAATTCTAGGTTAGAAACTATGTCTTCCCATTGTAGTACTTTGAAATAGCTATTGATAATAATAATAATAATGCCTTACCATTTATTAAGTCTGTGCAAGGCATAGGACAATAAGTTTATAAGGATCTGCTAATATCATGGCAGCATTGCATGATAGATGCACTTATTATCATCCTCATTTCACATATGGAGAAACTGAGGCTTGAAAAGAAGGAAACATTTCCTCAAAGTAACATACTAGTAATGTAGACCTGACCAACTTCAGGGTCTATGCTCTTAATTACTTCATTATTGCGATAATAATTCCCATCAGCCTGCC
This sequence comes from Elephas maximus indicus, assembly GCF_024166365.1. NCBI lineage: Eukaryota > Metazoa > Chordata > Mammalia > Proboscidea > Elephantidae > Elephas > Elephas maximus. The sequence goes on from NC_064825.1 coordinate 84,698,165, forward strand.
TAAAATATATATGAAATAAAATCTTGTTTATGAATTATAGAAAGAGTACTTTATATCTATCCATTACTGAATAAAGGTCCTTTTTAATTTCAGAAGGTCATTCTCATAGACTGAGTTACAATAAAAAGAGACATATGTGGATGAACTAAAATTTGCTGGGTAGTTGCAGTGATACAAAACCAAACAGCATGTAGGCACAGAAGCAGTGATTTTACTTCATGGACAACATCTAGAGGCAAAGGCTGGACTGAGGACCAAAGCCAAGGTCATTTAATAGGTATCCAAATGAAGCATGCCAAGTGAAGGAAAAGCTCATGAAACCATCAATTAGCAGAGACAAAAAGAAGTAGTTAAAGATCAGTCCTCACGTAGGAATTGCAGAGTGGTCCAAATTAAAATCAGAATGTGGCCTTGCAAGTTCAAAATGGCTTTTAAAGGACTTGAGTCATGCCTACTCACTAAGGTGTGACCTTGTATCTGAAAAGGTAGCTGAAACAAAGCTGGTGTAGAAGGAATAAACAGACTTCACAGATTAGAAAACATACACAAAGAAGAGTACAATATATAATAATGAAAAGGGCTATGATTCTAAATTGGATGACTCCGTATTTTGAAACAAATACCTAAAATTGAGAAGGAAAACCATAAAACTTGTAAAACTTAGTAGATATATTTATTAATTCTGCATTCAGCAAGAAAGCAACTGTCTGCTCTAGAATTAAGACTTGCTGAATGAACCCAGCTACCAGAAAGAGGACTGGGAATGAGAGGACTGGGCAGGGTACATGAAGGGTTGCATATGGAGACACCAAGGTTTAGACAGATTTTCCCCAGTGTACAAATATATTCGCTCACATTTGTTATTGTCGTTAGGTGCCATCGAATTTGTTCCTACTCACAGTGACACAATATACAACAGAATGAAACACTACACAATCCTGCACCATCTTCACAATTGTTTTGATATTTGAGCCCATTATTACAACAACTGTGTCAATCCATCTCCTTGAAGGTATTCTTCTTTTTCTCTGACCCTGTTACGTACCAAGCAAGACGTCCTTCTTCAGGGAGTGGTCCCTCCTGATTACATGTCCAAAGTAAGTGAGATGAAGCTTTGCCATCGTCACGTCTAAGGAGCACTCTGACTGTACTTCTTCCGAGACAGACATGTTCGTTCTTCATGTAGTCTTTGGTATATTCAATATTCTTCTCCAGCGCCATAATTGGAAGGCATCAATTCTTCTTTGGTCTTCCTTATTCATTGCCCTACTTTTGCATGCATGTGAGCTAATTGGAAATATCATGGGTAGGGTCAGGTGCACCTTAGTCCTCAAAGTGACGTTTTTGCTTTTGAACACTTTGAAAAAGTATTTTGCAGCAGATTTGCCCAATGCAATATGTTATTTGATTTCTTTACTCCTGGCTCTATAGGCGTTGTTGATCCAAGTAAAATGAAATCATAGACAATTTCAATCTTTTCTCCATTTATCATGATGTCGTTTATTGGTCTAGTTGTGACGAATTTTGTCTTATTTTGAGTTGTAATCATATTTATTCAGTTCCAAATATATTTCCTGTACTGTGTTGCCTTCTGGATATATAATGGTGAACATACAGACAGGATCCTTGCCTTCTCTGAATTTACAGTCAAAGTCACCAAAAAATAACAACAGTATTAAGTACAGAGTACAAGGAAACCTAACAAGTGTGTTGGTGATAGCTTCCCAGGAGAAATTATACTTAATTTGGGACTAAGGGATTAGCAGTGGTTCTGGAGAAGAAATGCAGGGGAGAGAGTGCTCTAAGATGAAGGAACAGCAATTGGAAAGGCCCCCAAGACTATTGAGAACACGATAAATTTTACAAATTGTTGAAAGTTTAGTGTGTTTTGAATATTGTTTGCAAAGGGATTGTGGAAAAAGATGAAGGAAGCTAGGTTCATGGGGAGACAGCAGAGGAGGGCCTTGTAGGCTATCTTAAGGAGTTTGTACCTTTTCCTGAAACCAGTGGGGAGCCATTGATGGGTATCAAGGAAGGAAAGGCATGATTTTATTTGCATTTTAGACAGAGCTTTGATTTACGTGTATGCCTTGTTCATTTTAATGGCATGTATTATTTTCCCAAGATACACTGATAGATAGCCTTGGTCACCCCAGAGGGAGCTAATGAAATTGACTTTCTGACCTATAAAGGTGCTGTAATTCCCTCAAGGTGACATCACAGATAGAAACATATATTTATTACCAAAGTATAATGTACGAAGACAATGATTTGGGATTACCAAATGTTCTATCTAAAAATCCAAACCTTTTCCAGCTAACGAATTCTGATCCAAAACTGACCACTAGGTCACATAACTGTTGTTTGTAGACAAAAGCAATGGTCAAAAATAGCAAAGATAAAGAGACATACTAGCCCTTCCAAACCAAAATTGTTGGTGACCTTAACCTTTTAAAATGAAATCCTGAATAATAATGATGACTACTCATTTGCTACAAGTTTAATGTTCAGTATCTCATTTAACTTTCTGAGGTTGTGTCTTAGTTATCTAAAACTAGTGCTGCTATAATAGAAATATCACAAGTGGATGGCTTTAACAAAGGGAAATTTATTTCCTCACAGTAAAGTAAGCTAAAAGTCCAAATTCAGGTTGTCAGCTCCAGGGGAAGGCTTTCTCTCTCTGTTGGTTCTGGAGGAAGGTCCTTCTCATCAACCTTCCCCTGGTTGAGGAGCTTCTCTGTGCAGGAATCTGGCACTGAAAGGATGCACCCTGCTCTTGCCACTGCTTTCTTGGTGATATGAGCTCCCCCTGACTTTCTACTTGTATCTCTCTTTTATATCCCAAAAGGAACTGGCTCAAAACACGATCCAATCCTGTAGATTGATTCCTGCCTCATCAACACAACTGCTGCCCATCCCCCCTCATTAATATCATAGAAATAGAGTTTACAACACATAAGAAAATCACATCAAATGACAAAATCGTGGATAATCACACAATGCCAGGAATCATGGCTCAGCCAAATTGATACACACATTTTTGGGGGACACAATTCAATCCATGATAGGTTGCTACTAGTATTATACCTATTTTTCCAGATGGGAAACTGAGGTTTAGAATAATTAAGTAGCTTACTCAAGGACACACAACTAGCAAGTGGCAGAGCTTGGCTTCAAACTCAGCACTGTCTTACTGCAAATTACATGCTTCTAACAATTCAAATTTTCTTCTTTGCCGTAGAGAGATATGAGAAATGTCTAGTGGTAACTATCTTATCTAGTAAAATGAATGAAACCATTGGAAAAAAATGTCAACTTTAATAGCAATTATATTTAAGCTCAGTGTGAACCTACTCAAGAATGTACAGGACAGCCCTAATGAAAATGATAAATACATGTGACTATTAATATCTAACTTGGTATCAACTCAATGGTGACTTTTTTTTTTTTTTAATTTCCATTCTGAGTGGGGAAGGGCCTGGACATTCTAAACTGTATAGGAATTTTAGGAGTCAATATTAAGTGAATATATGTGTGTCAGTGGCCTAGAAGCTTATTTAGCCTGTGTCTTCAGGAAGATATAAGAACAAGAAGGTCTTAGGAAAAGATAGTCAAAAAAGATACTAGACAGAGATAAAAAAAAAAGTTTATTACAAATTAAAAGTAAAGCAATTGGCATCAGCAAGATTAAGCACATTCCTACAATTGGGAGAGTAATGAGAGGCAGAGAGACAGTCTGGAGAGAGCCCTGATATACACAGACACATCATTATCATCACCACTATTTACACTAATATTCCATGGTTATCAATGTAGACCTTCAGAGTCCAGAGTTTTGATTAATGGAACAGAATTTCAAGAGATAAAATAAAGCATCTGTGGGGGCGTGGAGAAAGATGGTGAAGTGAGTGGATGCTCCCATTTACTCCCTCAGCAACTAATCCACTGGACAGTGAATAAAAACAAGAACAGACTGAAATCTCAGAACTCTGGATGGCAGCTGAGGAGTTGGAGAGTTGGAGTGAGTCCAGAAGCAGAAGAGAGGAGGAGCAGGGATGGCACAGAAGGTAAGAGAAACTACCCGCTAACATCAGGAGCACTCACTCATCACAGCCATTTTGGAACAGGGCCGGGCAACATCCCAAACAGAGAACACAGAAAGGGAGCTAATTCCAGGAAGCTGTAGCCCAATTTTTTTTAAGGTGACACAAAACAGTCATGGAAGCTCCCCGGCTATGTAATTGGGTGGGGGCAAAGGGAGACTGGTGCTATTGAATCTTCCTTAGGCCCAGGAAGATGGCCAGTAGGACCAGGAGGAACTACAAGGGCAGCAGGAAGAGGGGAATACTTTAGATTGACAGGGTGACACAGAGTGAAATGGCCTACAGCAGGACACTGTGGAAAAGCCTGTGCAGAGGGAGCTGTGAGGGAAGGACATAGAGACTTCCCCACCCTCATCACAGGAAAGTCTAGCCCCACTAGCTACATCAGCATCTACAATCAGCTAACTCCACCCCCACACATAGGTATTGAATTCCAGAGATCAAGCATCCACAACTCTTGAGTCAGCACTGAAAAAAAATTAAGTTAAGTGGTCCTTAGAAGAGAATATGAAACAGACTGCCTTTGCATCAATTCTGACTCATAGCAAGCCTATGGGGCAGGGTGCAGTCAAGATGTTCCCAAACAAACAGAAGTTATAGGAATTTGCCACTACCAGATCACTTTGCAAGTATTACTCAAGGGAGTACTCCAAATGGAAAGGCAAGAGCAGTAAATAAATACTCATATCTACTCACAGGAAAAAAATAAATAAAAAATAAGAGAGAGAGTGAGATTTCCAAAAAATGCAACAATTGCAATAATAATGAACAAGCATATGGTATTTTCAGGGAATAAACTCAATAATTAAATACCACAAACAATACATTAAATTTGTAAGAAATAAGCACAAAGTAAACTTATCAAATATAGGTTATACATTTATGTTAATGGAGACAAACCAACAGAAATGGAAGGGAGGAGCATATCAGGAATAGATTTATTATGATAAGATAACCTTAACATAATAAGGCTTATTATGTTAAGGTTGCATGTTAACTGTTGTCCATATGCTAAACATTATTGCAATTGTTAAGCTGTGTAATGTAATATATGTGGTAACACTAAGAAATCACCAAGAAAAAAAGTTCAGAAAAAAAGAAAAAATCAAAAAGGCTCATCACAAGAAAGCAGCCAAATACAAACAAAAACAGAAATCTCAGAATAAAAAACAAACGAGATAATACAAAACACTCAAAAAACTAATAGTAAAATGAGTGAGGTAGACATATTGTTTTCAGTAATAACTTTAAATGTAAACGGTCTAAACGCCCCATGCAAAAAGCAGAGAGTGGCAGAACGGATTTAAAAAGCATTATCCATTCTTCTGCTATCTACAAGAAGCACACCTTAGACATAAGAACACAAACAGACTGAAAATAAATGGGTTTAGAAAAATATTCCATGCAACCAGTAAACAAAAAAGAGCAAGCGTGGCCATACTGGTATCAGATAAAATAGACTTTAAGTCAAATTCTATTAAAAGAGATAAAGAAGGATATTATATAATAATAAAATGGTCAGTCCAGTAAGAAGATATAACTATTTTAAATATATATGCCCCTAACAGTACATAAAACAAATACTGACTATTATGAAAGGAGAAATAGATAACTCCACAATAATGGTAGGGAACTTTAACAACTACCTTCAATTATAGACAGAACATCTAAAAAGATGATCACTAAGGACACTGAGAACTTAAATAAAACCATAAGCCAATGGAACCTAATAGATATATATAGCACACCCCACCCAGCATCACAACAACACACTTTCTTCTCCAGTGCATATGGATCATTTTCCAGAACAGACCATATGCTAGAACACAAAACAAGTCTCAAAAAACTTAAAAAGATTGAAATCACACAAAGCATCTTCTCCAATCATAATGGTATGAAACTAGAAACCAACCACAGGAAAAATAAGGAAAAAATAAATAAATTTGTGGAAACTAAATAATGCAGTGCTTAAAAAAAAACTATCAGGTCATAGAAGAAATCAAAAGAGAGATTAAAAAAATTCCTGGAATAAAATGAAAACACAACATATCAAAACCTTTGGGATATAGCAAAAGCAGTACTCGGAGGGAAATCCGTAGCAATAAATGCCTATATTAAAAAAGAAGAAAGATCCAAAAATCATTAACTTAAACCAACAACTTGAACAAATAGAAAAGGAAGAGCAGGACTTCCAGCCAACAAAGTTCCACAGACAGAAGCACCATGCTGTCCCTCCACAGCAAAGACCCAAAAAAGTAAGTAAACCAGAGACAAATGTCATTCCTGGAACCCAAAGTGTCAAACGAAGAGATAAAGAACTCAGCCAAACACCAAATGGAATAAGAAACTGACAGAGGACAGAAAGCAGGGAGAGATACATGCGGCAGTTCCTTATCAGCTAACGTAGCACAGATTTGTCAACTTGGACTCCTGTCAGCCCTGGTATGTGCCACAAACAACCCATTCCAGCCCCTCCCCTTCAGCTGGACCTGCCCTGCCGCACCATAGCTGAGTGACTGGCCCCGCCAATTCGACAAGGAGATGAAAAGTATCACAACCACAGATGAGCAAATAACAAAGAACACACAGCCGGCCTACTCATACATAACCAAATAAAACAAAAAACCAAGAGGAAACAAACAAGTCTACAATCAAGAAATGAAGAAAATAACTACTGAATGTCCCAAAGACAGCAGACAATATGAAAACATATTTAAAAAAAAAAAAAAAAAAACAGGACAGGGGGTTCCAGTAGGCATCCAAAATAAAACACCAGATGACTTTCCAGCAGAAGAAAAGGCGCTAGAACTACCTGACAAGGAATTCTAATCTCTAATATTCAGAGCTATCCAAGAGTTGAACCAAAAAACAGGCAAAAATGTGGAAAAAAATTGGCAAATTTATGGAAAAGGCATACAAATTCATAGAAAATACAGATTAAAAAAACTAAAGAATTCAGGAAAACAATACAGGAAAAAAATGCCAAAATAAATTCACAACTAGAAATCATACAAAAACAACTAGAAATCCAAAAGATGAACAACAGGATTTCAGAAATGGACAGTGTCATAGAAGGGCTAAGGAGCAGGTTTGAAATGATGGAAGACAGGATCAGTGAAATTGAAGACAAACACTCTGATACAATTCTGTTTGAGGAAAAATCAGAAAAAAAGAATGAAGAAACTTGGAGAATTATGTGGGATACAATCAAAAGCAAAAATCTCTGGGTGATCAGAGTTCCAGAACAGGGAGAGAAAATGGAAAACGCAGATGATCATTGAAGAATTGCCGACAGAAAACTTCCCTAATGTCATGGATGATGAAAAGCCAACCATCTAAGAAGCTCAAAGAACCCCATATAAGATAAACCCCAAAAGTAAAACACTAAGGCATATTATAATCACACTTGATAAAACCAAAGACAAAGAAAAAATCCGGAGAGCAGATTGAGAAAAACAAAAAGTAACATACAGAGGAGAACCAATAAGACAAAGCTCTGATTATTTGTCAGAAACCATGTAGGTAAGAAGGTAATGGGATGAAACATATAAAACCTCAAAAGAAAAAAATTGCCACCTACTAATAATATATCCTGCAAAACTTTCATTCAAATATGATGGTAAAATTAGAACATTCTCAGATAAACAGAAATTAAGGGAATATGTAAAAACCAAACCAAACCTTCAAGAATTATTAAAGGGAGTTCTGCGGTCTGAGAGCAAACAACATCAGACCACAGCCTGAATCTAGGATGCAAGATTGTACCAGTAAGATACAAGCATAGGAAATGAGCTCTCAAGGACTATCCAAAACAAAAAGAATTGCAATAGGGAACCAGGGAGTTTAATCTGTAAATGACAACAATGTCAGAATGATAAAAGAGGGAAAAAATGGTGTAGGTATAGAACTTTCTAATGGAAAGGAAGACAAGGCGATACCAAGTAATAATGTTGTTATTGTTGTTGTTAGGCGCCATCAAGTCAGTTCCGACTCATAGCGACCCTATGCACAACAGAACAAAACACTGCCCGGTCCTGCGCCATGGTTACAATTGTTGTTATGCTTGAGCACATTGTTGCAGCCCCTGTGTCAATCCACTTCGTTGAGGGTCTTCCTCTTTTCCGCTGACCCTGTACTCTGCCAAGCATGATGTCCTTCCCCAGGGACTGATCCCTTCTGACAATATGACCAAAGTATGTAAGACACATTCTCGCCATCCTTGCCTCTAAGGAGCATTCTGGCTGCACGTCTTCCAAGAAAGATTTGTTCGTTCTTTTGGCAGTCCATGCTATATTCAATATTCTTCACCAACACCACAATTCAAAAGCATCAACTCTTCTTCGGTGTTCCTTTTTAATTGTTCAGCTTTCACATGCATATGATGTGATTGAAAATACCATAGCTTGAGTCAGGCACACCTTAGTCTTCCTGGTGACATCTTTGCTCTTCAACACTTTGAAGAGGTCCTTCGCAACAGATTTACCCAGTGCAATGCGTCTTTTGATTTCTTGACTGCTGCTTCCATGCCTGTTGATTGTGGATCCAAGTACAATGAAATCCTTGACAACTTCGATCTTTTCTCTGTTTATCATGGTGTTGCTCATTGGTCCAGTTGGGAGGATTTTTGTTTTCTTTATGTTGAGGTGCAATCCATGCTGAAGGCTGTGGTCTTCGATCTTCATTGGTAAGTGCTTCAAGTCCTCTTCACTTTCAGCAAGCAAGGTTGTGTCATCTGCATAACACAGGTTGTCAATGAGTCTTCCTCCAATCCTGATGCCCCATTCTTCTTCATGTAGTCCAGCTTCTCGTATTGATTTGCTCAGCATACAGATTAGATAGGTATGGTAAAAGAATACAACCCTGATACACACCTTTCCTGACTTTAAACCAATCAGTATCCCTTTGTTCTGTCCAAACAATGCCTCTTGATCTATGTAAAGGCTCGTCATGAGCACAATTAAGTGTTCTGGAATTCCCGTTCTTCGCAGTGTTATCAATAATTTGTTATGATCCACGCAGTCGAATGCCTTTGCATAGTCAATAAAACACAGGTAAACATCCTTCTGGTATTCTCTGCTTTCAGCCAGGATCCATCTGACACCAGCAATGATATCCCTGGTTCCACGTCCTCTTCTGAATACAGCCTGAATTTCTGGCAGTTCCCTGTTGCTATACTGCTGCAGCCATTTTTCAATGATCTTCAGCAAAATTTTGCTTGCATGTGATATTAATGATATTGTTCTATAATTTCCACATTCGGTTGGATCACCTTTCTTGGGGATAGGCATAAATATGGATCTCTTCCACTCAGTTGGCCAGGAAGCTGTCTACCATATTTCTTGGCATAGATGAGTGAGCACCTCCAGTGCTGCACCCGTTTACTGAAACATCTCAATTGATATTCCATTAATTCCTGGAGCCTTGTTTTTTACCAATGCCTTCAGGGCAGCTTGGAGTTCTTCCTTCAGTACCATCGGTTCCTGATCATATGCCACCGCTTGAAATGGTTGAATATCGACTAATTCTTTTCGGTATAATGACTCTGTGTATTCCTTCCATCTTCTTTTGATGCTTCCTGCATCATTTAATATTTTTCCCCATGGAATCCTTCACTTTTGCAACTAGAGGTTTGAATTTTTTCTTCAGTTCTTTCAGCTTGAGAAATGCCGAGCGTGTTCTTCCCTTTTGGTTTTCCATCTCCAGCTCTTTGCACGTGCCATTATAACACTTTACTTTGTCTTCTCGAGACGCCGTTTGAAATCTTTTGCTCAGTTCTTTTACTTCATCAACTCTTCCTTTTGCTTTAGCTGCTCGACGCTCAAGAGCAAGTTGAAGAGTCTCCTCTGACATCCATCTTGGTCTTTTCTTTCTTTTCTGTCTTTTCAGTGACCTCTTGCTTTCTTCATGGATGATGTCCTTGATGTCATTCCACAACTTGTCTGGTCTTCGGTCACTAGTGTTCAATTCATCAAATCTACTTTTGAGATGGTCTCTAAATTCAGGTAGGATATACTCAAGGTCATATTTTGGCTCTCATGGACTTGCTCTGATTTTCTTGTTTCAGCTTGAACTTGCATATGAGCAATTGATGGTCTATTCCACAGCCAGCCCCTGGCCTTGTTCTGGCTGATGATATTAAGCTTTTCCATCATCTTTTTCCACAGATATAGTCAATTTGATTTCTGTGTGTTCCATCTGGTGAGGTCCATGTGTATAGTCGCTGTTTATGTTGGTGAAAGAAGGTATTTGCAATGAAGAAGTCGTTGGTCTTGCAAAATCCTATCATTCAATCTCCGGCATTGTTTCTATCACCAAGGCCATATTTTCCAACTACTGATCCTTCTTCTTTGTTTCCAACTTTTGCATTCCAATCGCCAGTAATTATCAATGCATCTTGATTGCATGTTTGATCAATTCCAGACTGTAGCAGCTGATAAAAATCTTCTATTTCTTCATCTTTGGCCCTAGTTGTTGGTGCATAAATTTGGTTAATAGTTGTATTAACTGGTCTTCCTTGTAGGCGTATGGATATTATCCTATCACGGATAGCGTTGTGCTTCATTCAGGATAGATCTTGAAACATTCTTTTTGATGATGAATGCAACACCATTCCTCTTCGAGTTGTCATTCCCAGCATAGTAGACTACATGATTGTCTGATTCAAAATGGCCAATACCAGTCCATTTCAGCTCAGTAATGCCTAGGATATCGATGTTTATGTGTTCCATTTCATTTTTTGATGATTTCCAATTTTCGTAGATTCATACTTTGTACATTCCAGGTTCTGATTATTAATGGTTGTTTGCAGCTGTTTCTTCTCATTTTGAGTCGTGCCACATTAGCAAATGAAGGTCCCGAAAGCTTTACTCCATCCATGTCATTAAGGTCCACTCTTCCCCAGTCATCTTCTGAGTGCCGTCCAACCTGGGGGGTTCATCTTCCACACTGTATCAGACAACGTTCTGCTGCTATTCATAAGGTTTTCACTGGATAATGCTTTTCAGAAGTAGACTGCTGGGTCCTTCTTCCTAGTCTGTCTGAGTCTGGAAGCTCAGCTGAAACCTGTCCTCCATGGGTGACCTTGCTGGTATCTGAATACTGGTGGCATAGCTTCCAGCATCACAGCAACACACAAGCCCCCACAGTACAACAAACTGACAGACACGTGGGAGACCAAGTAATAATAGTCTGGTTCAAACCTAGGAACATAAGGGTAAATTTTAAGGTAACCACAAAGAAAGTTAACAAGCCTACTTATCAAAATCAAGAAGAAAAACAAAGTCTCGATAAAAACAAAATCTACAAAAACAAAAGAAATCCACAAACAAAAGAACACAGCACGGGAGAGTTAAAGGAACAAAGAAAATGTTGGCACCACAAAAAAAAAAAAAAGAGAGAGAGAGAGAAGAAAAAGAAGAGCAAAAGAAGCCAAAAGCTACCAGACAAAAACAAAAGAATAAAGATCAGGTAGAAAATGGAAGAGGCAAATAACCAAACTGAGAAATTGGTGACATTATAACCAATCCAACAGAGATAAAGAAGGTCATAACTGATTACTATGAAAAACTGCACTGTTAACAAATTTGAAAACCTAGATTAAATGGACAAATTTCTAGAAATGCATTACATACCCAAACTATCTCAAAGAGAGGTAGTAAATTTAAACAAACCCATTACAAAGAAGGGAGGGAAAATGTCATCAAAAAACTTCCAACAACAACAGAAAAAAAGCTCAAGACCATATGGCTACACTAGAGACTTCTACCAAATATTCAGAAAAGAGTTGTCACCAATCCTACTCAATATCTTCAGAAAAATAGAAGAAGAAGGAATACTACTGATCTATGAAGCCAGCATAACTGTGATACCTAAACCAGGCAAATAAATTACCAAAAAAAAAAAGAATATCACAGACCAATACCACTTATGAACATAGATGTAAAATTTTTCAACAAAATTCTAGCCAAAAGACTTCAGCATCACATCAAAAAAAGATCATACACCATGATCAAGTAGGATTTATACCAGGATTACAAGGATGGTACAACATTAGAAAATCAATCAGTGTAATCCACTGCATAAATAAGACAAAGAAAAGGCACCATATGATCATATCAATTGATGCAGAAAAGGCATTTGATAAAAATCAATGCATTTTCCTCATAAAAACTCTCATCAAAATAGGAATAGAAAGGAAATTTCTCAAAATAATTCGGGGCATGTATGCAAAACCAACAGCCATCTTTGTACTCAACAGAGAAAGGCTGAGAGGCTTCCCTTTGAGAATGGGAATAAAACAAGTGTGCACATTATCACCACTCTTATTCAGCATTGTACTGGAAGTTCTAGCGAGGGCAATAAGACAAAAAAAATATATAAAAGGTAGCCAAATCAGAAAGGGAGAAATAAAACTGTATCTATTAGCAGATGCATGAGAAAGCTGAACAATGAATAAGGAAGACCGAAGAAGAATGGATGCCTTCCAATTATAGTGTTGGCAAAGAATATTGAATACACCATGAACTGCAAGAATGAACAAGTCTGTCTTGGAAGAAGTACCCCCAGAATGCTTCTTAAAGCAAGTATGATGAGACTTCCTCTCACATAGTTTGGACATGTTATCAGGAGGGACCAGTCTCTGGAGAAGGACGTCATGCTTGGTAAAGTAGTAGTAGTAGTAGTTTAGTAGTAGTAGTAGTAGTTATTGTTGTTGTTGTTGTTGTTAGGTACCATTGAGTCGATTCTGACTCATAGCAACCCAATATACAACAGAATGAAACATTGCCCAGCCCTGTGCCATCCTCACAACTGCTACAATATCTGAGCCCATTGTTGCAGCCACTGTGTCAATCCATCTTGTTGAGGGTATTCCTTTTCCACTGACCCTCAACTTTACCAAGCATGATGTCCTTCTCCAGGGACATGTCCAATAACATGTCCAAAGTATGTGAGACATAGTCCCACCATACTTGCTTCTAAGAAACATTCTGGTCATACATCTTTCAAGAGAGATTTGTTTGTTCTTTTGGCAGTCCATGGTATATTCAATATTCTTCTCCAACACCACAATTCAAAGACGTCGATTCTTCTTCAGTCTTCCCTGTTCATCTTCCAGCTTTCACATGCATATGAGATGACTGAAAACATCATGGTTTGTGTCAGGCACACCTTAGTCTTCAAGGTGACATCTTTGGTCTTCAACACTTTAAAAAGTTCTTTTGCAGCAGATTTGCTCAATGCAACACGTCTTTTGATTTCTTGACTGCTACTTCCATGAGTGTTGATCGAGGATCCAAGTAAAATGAAATCCTTGGCAACTTCAATCTTTTCTCTGTTTATTATGATGTTGTTTATTGGCCCAGTTATTGGGTGAGGGGGATAAAGTAGAGGGTCGGCAAAAAAAGGAAGACCTTCAACAGCGGCTGCAAAGAAGGGCTCAAACATAGCAACAATTGAAGATGGCACGAGACCAGGCAGTGTTTCGTTGTGTTGTACATAGGGTCACTATAAGTCGGAACTGACTTGATGGCATCTAACAACAACATTTGTAGATGAAATGTAAAACACACCAAAAACCAAACCCTTTGCTGTCAAGTCGATTCTGACTCATGGTGGCCCTATAGGACAGAGTAGAACTGCCCCATAGAGTTTCCAAGGAGTACCTGGTGGATTCGAACTGCTGACCTTTTGTTTAGCAGCTGTAGCACTTAACCACTATGCCACCAGGGTTTCAATCCCATACACAGAAGACCCTAAAGATTCCAAAAGAAAACTGCTGGAACTAATAGAAGAATTTAGCAGCCTTGCAGTATACAAGTTTAACACATAAAAATCATTTGGATTCTTCTTCACTAACAAAAACTACTCTGAAAAAAAAAAATCAAGAAAACAATACCATACAGATTGATAAAATACCTAGGAATGAATTAACCTTAAGCAGGGACATAAAAGACTCACACAATGAAAATTATAAACATCAGCACAAGAGACTAAATGAGACCTACGGAAATGAAAAGACATCCCGCACTCAGGAATTGAAAGACTGAATATAGTGCAGATGAGTTTTTGTCAAATCAACCTAAAGTGATCTACAGGTAACAATGCGATCCCGATACAAACCCCAACAACATTCTTTACTGATATAGAAAAACTAATGATCAACTGCATATGGAAAGGAAAGAAACCTAGAATAGCCAAAGTAATATTGAAGAAAAAAAAAAAGAAGGAGGCCTCACATTCCCCCATATCAAAATATACTATACAGCCACTGTAATCAAAAAGGCCTGGTATTGGGTTCAATGATAAACACATAGACCAGTGCAACAGAATTGAGAACTCAGAATCAAACCCAGCCATCTATGGACAACTGCTTTTAGAAAATGGTTTAAAGTCCATTCAGTATGACAGACACAGACTAATAAATGGTGCTGGCAAAATTGGATATCCACCTGCAGAAAAAATGAAACAGAACCTATACCTCACACCATACATAAAAACTAACTCAAATGAATCAAAGACCTAAATATTAAACCTAAAACCATAAAATTCCTGGAAGAAAACATAGGGAGAAAACTATGGGACCTAGTCTTTTGTAAAAATAGGATGACAAACATAACAAATGCATGAATAGAAGACAAAATAAATAAATGTAACCTGATAAAAATTTAAAAATCATGCTAATCAAAACAGTAAGTACATAGCCTACGAATCAGGAAAAAATCTTCAGAAACAACCTATTAAATAAGGGTCTAATGTCCAAAATCTATAGAAAATGCAATAACTCAACAAAAAGACAAAAAACCTAACCATAGAACAGGCAAAGGACATGAACAGAACCTTCATCAAAGTTGCCATCCAAGTAGCCAAAAAACATATGAAAGGATGTTCATGATCATTAGCCACTATTACAAAAAAAAAAAAATTGCCATTGAGTCAATTTTGGAGAGATGCAAATCAAAGCTACGGTGATACACCATTACCCCAGCTAAAAATGGCACTGATAAAATAAATGAATGAATAAACAAATGAATGTTTGTACAGGTGTGGGGAGACTAGAACCATAATCCATTGCTAGTGGAACTGTAAAATGGTACATCCACTACGGAAAATGGTATGGCCCTTTCTCAAAAAAACTTGTAACAGATCTACCCTATGAACCAGCTATCACACTCCTAGGCATATACCCTAAAAAAAGAGACCTAAAAATAACGACATGAACAGACATATACACCTATGTTCATTGTTACTTTATTCACAATAGCAAATAAATAGAAGCAACCAAAGTGTCCATCAATGGATGAATGAATAAGCAAATTTTTGTACATACATACAGTGTAATAATACACAACCATGAAGAACAATGATGAGTCCATGAAACATAAATGAGTGGACCTGGAGGGCATAATGCTAAGTGAAATAAGTCAAACGTTTAAGGATAACTATTGTTCTTCTTTCATAAGAAGACAAGAATAGATATATGTCGAGAGACCAATGTTCATTGGTTGTTTCCGGGGAAGGGAAAGCATGCTTTAGACTGCAGAGACTTTTTTTTTTGTTTTGGTGTTGGGAAAAGTGGCATTGAATGTAGAGGTAGTGAGCATAGCACAATGAAAGTAAAAACATGGGTTTGAGCAAATATGGGTGAGTATAAGCATATTGATATACAGGTAGGTACTGGTGTACACATAGGTGAGAACAGATAGAAGTATCTATTTTTAAAAAAAAAAAGGTTTGTCATTGGGTGGATTCCAACTCATAGTGACCCTATAGGACACAGTAAAACCGCCCTATAGGGTTTCCAAGGAGTGGCTGATGAATTTGAACTGCTGGAAAAAAAAAAAAAAAGGTTTGTCATTGGGTGGATTCCAACTCATAGCGACCCTATAGGACAGAGTAAAACTGCCATATAGGGTTTCCAAGGAGTGGCTAATGAATTTGAACTGCTGACCCTTTGGTTAGCAGCTGAGCTCTAAATCACTGCTCCACCAGGGCTCCTGAGACGTATGGGTAAATAAAAATACGTGGGTGAAAGCACATATATTCATTGAAGACACAAATACGAATATTCCACAGACGTAACCAAACACCTTCTAAGATGGGTTTTCTGCGTTTGAAAGCTTAGGACCATCGTTTCATGGGACAACCAGTCAACTGGCATAGCACAGCTCACAAAAATCATAATCTGCATCCTAGTGAAATGAATAACATCTGGAGACTTAAAGCTTGTGAGCGTCCATCTAAAACACAACTGTGGGTCTCTACTCACCAGAAGGAAACAGTAAGAAGGTAACCAAAAGCTTAGAGAAAAAACAAGTCTACACGAGCTGTAACCTCATCTACCCTGAGTCCAGAAAAACTAGATAGTGTCTGGCTACCACCAGTGACCATTCTGATCATAATAGATGATCCTGGATAGAATTAGAGAAAAATGTGGAGCAGAATTTAAATTCTTATTAAAAAAAAAAAAAGCCAGACAAACTGGAACTGTAGCTAATAGAGGACTCCCTGAGACTATCATCCTGGGACACTCTTTAAACTTAGAATGGAGTCTATACCCTGAGACCACCTTTTAGTGAAATACCAGAGTGGCACAATCAAATAATGGATATTATCCATATCATTAGTGCTCTGCTTAAAAACCATCAGTATGGGACCAAAAGGTCAACAGTTACTCAAAAGCAAAAATGAGAATGTAAGGAGGCGGGGATCTAGAGTCCTGGAAATGGAACAAACAGAACATAAGTAAGATAATGTTGACACATTGTGATAAACCTAACTAATGTGGCTAAACAATTTGTGTGGAAATTGTCAAATGTGAACCTAACTTACTCTGCAAACTTTCACAAAAGAAACTCAATATTATTAAGAAATTAAAATATTTGAAGAGCTTAAGGATCTTAAAGAAGGCCAGTGTGACTTTGGTTTAGTAAACAAATAAGAAAGTACTGAGAATAGGCAGTAGAGGTAGCAGAGATTTGATCATGCAGGCCTTGTAATTCTACTGAAACATTAAATTATATTCCAAGGGCAGCACAGTGATCAATAAAATAGGTTTCTTTCACAGTGGAACAGGTAAACAGGTAAGGAGATATCACCAGTGCAGTACAATGGCTATGGTAGAAATAAGAATAAGGCCTTTGGAGAATAAGGAAGGAAACCTCACTCATCCTTCAAGGAACAAGCCATCCACATTATGAAAAAAAGAGGAAGGGACTATACGAAGGCCACATTTCCACAAAAGGAAAGGAAAGGAGGCTTTAGTTTAACGGACATCTTATTGAAAGGTATTTCTATTCTCATTGCATAAAAAAGCCAATAGGTTAGTTCACTATTACAATGCGGTCTATATACATAAATGAAAAACAGAATTTAATTTAGATACATCCATGACACTAAAGAGTACGTCAGTATACACATTGGTTCCTCCAATTTTTTCACCAACACATCCCTTGCTGCAAAGTCCTCTGCTGTTGAAAGGTTCAGAGCTCTATAACCTCTTATACCATGACAGATTTGAAGGGAACTCAAGTCCATTAATGGTCAGCTAGGCGGAAATTGGCAGCCAAACAGATGTAGTTTGAAACAATATCCTCAAAGGAGAAATCAGAACTGGTTAGTTGTTTCCATTGATGGTCATATAGGGAGGTTCACTTGTGATAGGTGTAGAAATTCTGAAGGCCTCCCTAGATGCTGAAGGACAGAAGGTACCATTTATCAGACTCCTCCATGTACTTGTCATTCTGAAACATGGTTTGGCCAAGTGTGTTGACAATATTGGCCAAAAAGTTGATTCCAGGCCCAGATGTCAGCTAGCATGCTCCCAGAGGCCAGGGTACTAGCAGTGCCAGCATGCTGGATGACAGCTGGCTCCAGCATTCACAAAATCGTTTAATTTTTGGCCTTTTAGCTACAGCCACTCATCAAAGGCATTAAAAGGCTTAAATATGTTTCAATGGCAGGAGACAGATATCTAAGCTCCATAGGAGGAGCCAGATTCCACTTTGAGTAAAGATACTTTATGCAAGAATGAAACAATAGTTCTCTCCTACCACCTCCAAAAAGCCTTCCATTCCAGCTGCCTGGGAAGACTTACATATAAGATACTCACAGTCTAACCCTCCAGCCTTGACTCCTTGTAGGTTATCCCTCCTCTCTGGGTCTCTAAATCCTGCTGAGTCCTTTAAGTCTAGCTCCAGAGCTCTCTCTTCTATGGAAACCAAAGCAAACCAAAATTGTCACCATTGAGTTGGTTCTGACTTACAGTGACCCTATAGGAAAGAGTAGAACTGTTCCACAGGGTTTCTAAGGGGCAGTTGGTGGATTTGAACTGCCGACTGTTTGGTTAGCAACTGAGTGCTTAACCATTGTGCCACAAAGGCTCCCTCTTCTATAGAAAAGGCTTAGATTACTCAACCCTAAAGTAATCTTACCTTTTTCAGAACTCTTCCAGAATCCAGCTTAAAGGCCCTGAAGGGAACTTAACCAAACCCCAGATAAGATAGTTAATACATATAAAATGGCAATAATAAACATGCGTTCACAAACATAAGCTCTCAAATGAAATCAGCTGCCACTTGACTTTCCTGATCAAATATATTGTTACTGGTTCATTTGTTTTGTCTTAGGTGAGCACTTTTTAGCAGGTAAGTATTAGTATTACTGTCCTACAAAATAAAATGTAGAAGAAAACTTAAAGTTAACAGATCATTCTCAATTTCACTATTTTTCTAGGAACCAGAGAAAGCTTAACATTAAAAGATTTCAAATATGGGATATGTCAGTACAGCCTACAGAAATATTGGTACTGAATCTAAACATATTAGAACTGACAGAATCTAATAGTTGTGCTCAGTTCTGACCAGACAGCCATATTTAATATGCCTCATTCAGATGGGGAGCCATGGTGACATAGTGGTTAAGATCTTGGCTGCTAACCAAAAGGTTGGCAGTTCAAATTCACCAGCTGCTCCTTGGAAACCCTATAGAGTTCCTATGAGTTGGAATCAACTTGATGGCAATGCGTTTTTTTTTTTTTTTTTTTTTTAATCCAAATAGGGACTGGGCATCCTCC
This sequence comes from Elephas maximus indicus, assembly GCF_024166365.1. NCBI lineage: Eukaryota > Metazoa > Chordata > Mammalia > Proboscidea > Elephantidae > Elephas > Elephas maximus. Next base: position 84,717,338 of record NC_064825.1, read on the forward strand.
TCAGGAAACATGAATTACTTGCATTTTTGTTGTTGTTGTTTATCAGCCATCAGGCAGGCAGACTCTTGGACTTAATATTTGACAGGTCTCTGGGGACTGAAGCAGTATCTTACTGGCTTTCTTAGACCTCTTTTCCCACAATTGACACTCATTTGCTTCTGAGACATGGTGGGAGATACAACATTGTCATTACAACTAACTATGGTGATTGAACTGATCCATTCCAAGACTTACACTAACACATAAGTACACCTTCCTCCCGCTGACGACTGCTGTGGACCCCTGGCAAAAGACTAACTGCCATACTCTTCAATAGGACAGTGACATCCCTATAAATGACTACTCAGATCAGATGATCTCCCCCCAGAAATCTATCCCAATCTGATAGGGAGGATATTACAAAGACAAAGAATTTAATACGTATGTATAAACACACACACACACAAGTACACACAACATATCCCCTGAGTTCTTATTTCAAGAGAATGTCAGCCCTTTTTAAAAAGCACCCTTTTTAGACTGAACAAAACAAATAGTAATAGAGATTTGTATCTTTGTTTTTAAACAAATTTTCCTAAGAATATACATTCTCTGAATGTGAGAGAGGAAACTGGAAGCATTTATGTCCACAACAGGAAACTGACAACATGAAACTTGTTCTATAGACAAAAGGGAGAGGCTTGTGATGGGAATCCACAGTGTGCCCTGCCTGAGGGATGGAGGAAGTAGGCCCCTTTTTGGGCCTAGGCTTATTATCTTCTCAGAAGACCGAGTAAACGAGTAATGTAGAATCTACATGTATCCAGTAGTTCTCTTGGCCAGACTCTTGGCTTGGGACTGAATGAACTGTTAGAAGCCAAGGGTTAGACCAAGATCAGCTGGCAGCCTGACTAAAGCACTGCTTCTCACCAGTTAAACCTCAGCAGCATAGCAGTGCTCTTCATCTTGAGTTTTCATATTTGGTTTGAATCAATTAACTTGTAATACACTCCAGGGCCAGAAGAAAAAAAACTAACAATTCCCAGTTCACATGGAAATTCAATTTTTTTCTACCTCTTCATTTTCTTTTTTTTTTTCCACTTTTTCCCCTAACTTCCAACCCTCTATCTCACACATATTACAAGCACCGTAAATTCCGCACATTACTATACCCAGACGATTCAACAGTATAAATGTGAAAATATATAAATTATAGCTCTTATAGCAGACCCAATTCTAAATATCATTTAAAATGGATGAAGTGTATGTGTTTGATAAAGAATGACTTTACACCGGTATGCATAATATGGAACCTAGAGGCATAAAACCTGATTGTGTTAAATTTTATTTTGTAATATGAATGTGAGAAAATAATTTAATTTGCATAGGTTTCAATTTTTCTACTAGTAAGTCAATAGTTTCAGCTGCACTGTAGTAATGATTAAATGTAGTCCTAAATAAGAAATTTTTATTTTTTTTTTTAATGCTAAGTGCCAACTGAGCAATACGGCATTATCAGGAAAATCATAAGCTGATGAAAGCCATAGAGCATGATGGCTAAGTTCTTTATCTGGAGACTGTGTAATCAATAGCACTGAATTCGAGTCACAAGTCTGCCACTTATCAGCTGTGTGAACTTTGTCAAGTATCCAACTTTTAGCATTTGCTGCCTCGCTTGTAAAAATGAGAATGATAATAATAACATGTACCTCATAGGGATGCTTTATCAGGTGTAAATGATTTCATGAATATGAAGTTCTTAACACAGTGCTTACGAGGCATTGGTGGTTCCATGGCAGAACTCTTATTTCCCATGCAGGAGACTCAAATTCTATTCCCAGCTAGCGCACCTCATGCATAGCCACCACCCATCTGGCTTGAATGTTGTTATGATGCTGAACAAGAGTAAGCTGGACTAGGAAGTCAGACTAGGAAGAAAGGTCTGGCAACTTGTTTCTGAAAATATTAGCCTATGAAAACTCCATGGGTCACAATGCAGCACTGTCCAATCTGTCACCACCCATGGGTATGGCACAGGACTGGGCAGCATTTAGCTCCATTGTGCATGGCATAGCCATGGGTCAGGGCTGACTCAATAACAACTAACAACAATAATAACAACACAGTGCCTGACAAGGAATAAATTATTAGCCAGGGTCCCTTTTGCTCATATAGTTTAGAATAATTTGAGGAGAGATTAATAAAAGAAAAGATGTAGAGAAGGTATTAGAAAATCATAAGAAAATGCAGGGCTTTTATAATCACTGTATGTGAAGAGATGAAGGTATGGAGTTACCTAGCCAAGAAGGAGAGAGTAGGGAAGAGAGACCTGCCTTGAGAGCTAATAGTTTTGATATAGGGCTCCCCTAGCCCAAGGAGATCTTGCAGACGACTCATACTCTTCCCTCCCTCGCACCTCTAGCTATGTGCTCCAAGGACCAAACTCACTGAAAGTTAGAGGGCAAAGGAGCCCACTGGTGTAGCTCAGAGTTCAACATCTTTTAAAGCTTTTTCTGTAAAAGGCCAGAAAGTAAATACTTTAGGCTTGTGAGCCATACGGTCTCTTGAAAGCAGCGATATGCATTAAGTAAACAAATGGGTATGACTGTTTCAGTAAAACATATTTACATAATCAATCTACAATTTATTGGTCCTGGTGTAGTCCATACCAATCAGACTCCTAACGTGCAGAATAACCCACTGACGCCAAGTTGATTTTGACTGAGCGACCTTACAGGACAGAGCAGATCTGCCCCATAGGGTTTCCAAGGCTGTAATCTTCACAGGCCGAGCTCAGAGTTCTGTAGTATTACTAGTGCTTGATAAACTTTTGACAAATTAATGAATCCAAATATATTGAATATCCTGAGAAGTATCATTTTTCTTAGAGGTATAGCATACATAAGGCCCCTGAGTGGTGCAAGTGGTTTGTGATTGGCTGCTACCCTAAAGGTTGGTGGTTTGAATCCACCCGGTGGTGCCACAAAAAAAAGGCCTGGCAATCTGCTTCTGTAAAGATTACAGTCAAGAAAATCCTATGGGGCAGCTCTGCTAGGTAATACATGGGATCTCCATGAGTTGTGATAGACTCATGGCAACAGATTTTCCCACCCATGGTTTTTATAGCATACATATAAAATATGCACAAATTTTTAATATACAGGCTTGATAATTTTTAACAAAGTAAATACTTTCATTTGATCAATACTCTCATAGCCAGTCTTGTACTGTAGTGGCTTGCAAGTGTCCCTGGGTGGCAAAAATGGTTAACATTCAGCTACTAACCAAATGTTTGGCAGTTTGAATCTACCCACAAGCAATTCGGGAGACATGCCTGGTGATCTACTTCTATAGACCACAGCCATAAAAAACCCTGCGGAGTGCATTTCTACTCTGAAACACACAGAGACAGTGATAAATATTGCAGACAAGGTGGAACAATATTAGAAAAGTTTCAGGCTCAAAAAATGAGTCTGTGGCAGAAGGAAGTATATGTTAGAGACAAGGTTATTGATTGAGCACCAACCCCTGAGGTCCATGCCAATAAGATACAAGGACACTGTGCCTGGCTTCTGGGAGTTTAGATCATTGGAGGAGAGACAGTAGATGCTAACAAATAATGATAATGCAAGATTGAGTGGATATATGCCTCATAAAGTTGTGTTTTTGTTTTATTTTTAATTATATGGGAAGTTAGAAAAAGGAGAAACCAAGGAGGCATTTTAGATGGGAGAGGAGAAATGATTTTTACCAGGCAGAAAGGGAGAAAAGAGGCATCTGAGATAAAAAAAAAAAAAAAAGAGGAATCAAAAAGTATGGTATAGGACAGTTATTCTTGAACTTCAGTATGGATCAGCTTCACCCGGAGGGCTTGTTAGACCACTAAAAGAATAGTAAAATTATATATATATATATATGTGTGTGTGTGCAAATAACAGATAATGGATAAAGCTAAATAATAATAAAAACTTGCTTTCAAGAATTGAAATGCATTCCTGCAATTTCATTGCAGGACAGGGCATAAGCATAGAAGTTCTGGCATTTTTTACAATCATAAGTCACTTTGGCCCAAAGGGATGAAAGGAATTTTTAATTTACTAAGAAATGTGATGGCCACGTAGCTAGTACAGGGTTTAACGACTTTATAAATCATTTTCCTGAGCCAATATTCCTGGTATCTACATAACTTGTAAATAGTACAATTTCTCTAACCACTTTCTACTAAAATTGAGGATGATTAGTTTAAGAGCTGCTAGTAGCACTCTGTAATAATTCAACATATTAATAATTGTAAGGAACAAAGCCAATATACAGCGTTTTGTCTGAATTACATACCATGGGATTATCACTTTCCACTGATTATATTCTTGGCATAGAATTTAGTTGCTCACTTACGATGGAAGGAATCTAGGTGAAACAAATTTCTTTTCACATCAGGGGAAATAACTTAATAAAAGTGTCAACCTAGAAAAAGTCAAGTTGATATTTAGATACAACAAATAACTTGTTTCTGGGAAATGAAAATGAAATGTTGCTACAGTTGAATATGCCCAACTGGGACCTCAAAATGTGACCTTACTTGGAAATAGGGTCATTGATGACGTAATTAGATGAAATCATCTGCATTTACTGTGGGCCCTAAATCCAATGACAAGCATCCTTATAAGGAAGGGAAGGGACACACAGAGAGATATAGGGGACAAAAGCCACGTGCAGATGGAGGCAGGGATTGCAGCGATGCAGCTATGAACACCAAGGATTGATGGGAGCCAGAAGAAGCTGGAAGAAACAAGGAAGGGTTCTCCTCTAGAGCCTTTGGAGGGAGGGTGACCCTGCCGGCACCTTGATTCTGGGCTCTTGGCCTCCTGAACTGTTAGAGAGTGAAGTTCTGTTGTTTCAAGCCACTGGGATTGTGATAATTTGTTATGGTAATTTGTTATGGTGGCCCTACAAAACTCATAACAGGAGGTAAAATAAAAACTGAGGGAAAAGTACAAATCATCCTCACAGTACTTCTATAAATAATTAAGAAGGTTAGGCTTATCTTAAATATTGAAAAAAAAAGTTATTATGGAGAAAAATGTTTAACTCCATTACCTTGGTCATCTTTTACTGCTATCACAAAAGTACAAAGTGGGTGGCTTTAAAGAAATTTATTTTCTGACAGTGTTTTGTTGTTGTTGTTAGTTGCTTTCTAGCAGGTTCCAACTCATGCTAAAAGTCTGAATTCAGGGCACCAGCTATTAGGAAAGGCTTTCTGTCTCTGTTGGCTCTGGGGGAAGGTCCTTGTCTCACTCCAGCTCCTGTTCCTCTGTTCCTTGGTGATCTTCATGAGGTGTGGCATCTGTCTTCCCCATTTGTGCCTCCTTGCTTCTGTGCCTAATTTGCTCCTTTTATATTTCAAAAGTTACTGGTTTTAGACACACTCTTCACTGATATGGCCTCATTAGCATAATAAAGACAATCCTATTCCCAAATTGGATTACATCCACAGGTATAACCTGTTGCCATGGAGTAGATTCCAACTCACAGTGACCCTAAAGGATAGAGTAGAGCTGCCCCATAGGGTTTCCAAGGAGTGGCTGGTAGATTTGAACTGCTGACGTTTTGGTTAGCAGCCTAGCTCTTAACCGCTGTGCCACCAGGGCTCCATCCACAGGTATAGGGCTTAGAATATACAACACGTATTTTAAAGGGGACACAATTCAATCATAATATACATCGTCCTCAGTTTTTCTTTGGAAAAGTCTATCTACTTGTCTTCAATAATTGTGCAACTGTGTTCTTTAAGCGAAATGCATGTGATTGTTTTAGAAACCTAGGCATCTTTAAAGCAGTTTCAAAGCACTCTTTGGCAAGTTTTACTTCCAGGCTGGTTTACTAGCTGGCGATGGGTTAATCTACAAGCATTTCTACAACTTCTTGTAAAGATAAAAATCACAGTGAAAATTGCCAGAACTTGGTACATTAGTACATTAACAATCTGAAAAAGGTTATGAATGAATCTGGGGAGAGAACAGATGAAAACCTGGGGAAATGTCAATTGTGATAACATCAATAATGAAATTCATTCTATTCAGGTATTGATGAGACTTGGTGAGCCAAGTCTCTCAGCTCTTCAAAATGATTCTAAAATATCCAATAGTTTTTATCATCCTCAACCCAGTCTGATCTGCTAGCAAAGAAAAAAAAAAAAAGGTAAATTGGATTTCTAAGCTTTAAGCACTGGGTCAGCAAATTCCCTATTGGTTCATGGCTCTTGCGAATAATTCAATGTGTGATTTTATTAAACAGACATTAAAGACAGAAGAAGTAAAAGACCCTGCAGGATGCTGTGGCGCAAAGAGTCATTCTGATTTAATGAAGATAGAATGTTCTGCTTTTCATAGTAAAAGATTAAATTGTTTGTGGTTACCCAGAAAGAACTCACAGAGCCCCAGAATTTACTGCTTCCTTCAATGCTGTGTAAAGCTTGATGTGTCTTCTCAGAATGTTCCAGTCTTTGGTGATTGAACACACACAATTTTCAGGCCTCTGGAGGTGGTGGGATACTATTCCCTCTACATCACAGTTGGACTGGTGCAGCTAATTAGTCTGTAGGATAACATTCCCATTATCATTTTCTCCCAGAGAAAAACAAGCAGCCCTTAAGATACAGCTCCTGCTCTCTCTCTCCAGCCTAACCAGTTACAATATGGACTTGAACTACATGTTTAGTAATTGCAATATTTATTGAATGGTTTTAAGTTTTTCCTTCTTAATAATAAAAGCAAATTAAAAAGTAAAAGCTTTTCTCTCTCTCTCTCAATCTTCCTGCCAACCAGGTTTACTAGTGTAGCGCTCTTGATGAATGCTTTCTGTGTGTCTCGATTTTTCAAGGTACAAAGGTTCCAAATTCTTGATTTAAACTCAGGATTTGGTAAACTCTTTCTGTACGGGCCAGATAGAAAATATTTTAGGTTCTGTGGGCTATATAGTATCTCCTGCAACTACTCAAACCTGCCATTGTAACAGCTTTACTTTGGAATCAGAACAACCTGGTTTGACATCTAGCTCTGCTGCTGTGTGACTTAAGGTAACTTATTAACATCTCTGAGTAACAATTCATCTATAACATGGGAAAACAAAGTCTCTCTCGTTCAGTTTGCTGGGAAAATTGGTACTAAGTCCTAATATATGCCAGGGACAGTTTCACACATTTTCACACGGTATCTCCTGTTGACAACAGCCCCTTGTGCAGGTATCATCAGCCCCTTGGAGAGTTACAGCTACTGCTCAGGGAGATTAGTCACACAGCTAGCAAGATAGAGCTGGAATTCTAAACCAAAGTTTCTGAGACTCCCAAGTCTTTTATTCCTTCTATTATATGTTTCCTGTTAGAAATGAGAGATCGTGCAAATGACTAGCATAATTTGTGGCCTGTGGGAGGTACTAATTAAATGTTCATTTTTTTTTACCTCTCCGGAGAGGCAACCTAAGGCTCATTAATGCCGCCTCTAGAAAGATAGCCTGATAAATCTTCCTGAAGAGAGGAGAGAAGGAGGAAGAATCCTAATGGATAATCTTGGTAGCTTTGAGTTGAAAATTCAGTAGTTGTCTGGCTCTCATGCAAGAGCAGTTTCTGATGGGCAATGAAATAGGACCTGAGACCCAAAGCCTGGCTGCAGCCATGAAGTCTCCATAGAGAACATGTGTGTATTAAATTTTCAATTCCAAATCCTGTATCAAGTTGCAGCATTCTCATTACTTTCACTGGCATCTGTTCTATATGCCTAGAAATTAAGGATATGAAGTCTCTCTCCTAAGACCGCAGTTTGTCCCAGCTTCCCCGAGGTGAACCAGAGTATATGGCAAGGCCAGTGCTAGAAAAGAAAGATTCTGCAATATGGGGTCCTGGGTACTCAGTAGTTCTGCATAACCCTAAAGAACACAGGTATCCATATATATATTCCCTTGTTCTTCTTTTCTTTTGCAGAGAGAACTTTCCAGGACCTGACATTTCTTTCTAACAAGGATGCTGTCAGGCCCTAAAGAATATAACCACAATTACCCAAGCCAAGTTATCATTCCTATTAAACACTGTTACCACGGCAGCCTATTCTGTGCTGTGGCAACAAATTAGGCCTAAAGTCTCAGTAAGTTAACACAACGAAGATTTATTTCCTGTTCTTATAAAGCCTCATGCAAGCTGGTGACTCTCTGCAGAAGCTGAGCTCCATGCAGTGACTCAGTATCCAGGTAGCTTCCACACTAGCTCTTAGATGCTTTGGTGCTGCAGTGGAATACATTGCTTAGATTTACACTCCATTGACCAGACTGGTCATATCACCCTTCCTAGTGGATGTTACCAGGAGATAAATGTTGTCTTTACCTCAGTGGAGAAAGCCTACTGTGGGCCTAATAAATGTTTTCATTTGCAGTGGAGAAATGGTGAAGACTATGGGGTTGTAAGTTAGGCTCTAAGTCCATTCTTCTTTCCTGGGCAAAAAGCAAGAGCACTTGATCTCAATCAATAGGTTGTCAAAGATGGGAACTATTTCAGTTATCTAGTGCTGCTATAGCAGAAACACCACAAGTGGATGGCTTTGACAAAAAGAAATTTATTATCTCACAGTCTAGGGGGCTAGAAGCCAAATTCAGGGTGCCAGCTCCAGGGAAGGCTTTCTCTTTCTGTCAGTTCGGGTAGAAGGTCCTTATAATCAACTTCCCCTGGTCTAGGAGCTTCTAAGCACAGGGGCTCCAGGTCCAAAGGACACACTCTGCTCCAGGCACTTCTTTCTTGGTAGCATGAAGTCCCTGTCCTCTCTGCTCAATTCTCTCTTTTATATCTTAAAAGAGATTGACTCAAGAGACAACCCAATTCTGTAGATTGAGTCCTGCTTCATTTACATAACTTCCTTTAATCCTGCCTTATTAACGTCATAGAAGTTAGGATTTACAACACAGAATAATCACATCAGATCACAAAATGGTGGACAATCACACAATACTGGAAATCATGGTCTAGCCAAGTTGACGCATATTTTGGGGGGACACAATTCAATCCATAACAAGAGCTAAGGACAGAAACACTGTCTTCTGCTCTTCTCTGGTATAAAGTTAGGTGGGTGAATCTCAGACTAATATGTGAGAGACACCACTGAAAAATAATACCTTAACAATCTTCTGGGTGAAAGAACTGGAAGAGAGTCAGCGAGAAATCAAGAGTCAGGAAAAGAATGGGGAACTCTGGACAAATTGTACACATGGACTGATATTTACAGCTAGGATTTTTAAAGATCATTTAAAGGGGCCAGGAAGACATAAACATACAGGGACTTAAGACTAAAAGTCTTTGGCTAAAGAAGAGAGAGAGACTTGCCCAGCTTCTATGAGTGAGTTAAAGGGCCCTAAGAAAGCCAGGGTAGCTCATTTGGGGATGGTGGGGGGAGGAAAGACTGGAGGAGAGGTATCTTGTCTTATACAGTTTTGGTATAGGTAAGAGAAACTGAGCATCCAGCTCAAGGTATTACCTTCACCAAAATATCCCTTGCCTCTCCATGGGAACATGGAATGAGTTCATGTATAGAGAGAGTTTAAAACAGAAAGAACAAGGTATCCCTTGTGAAGTAAAAGAATGATTATGAGGGGAAATGCCCTTTAATTGACATGGAAAGAACTGTGGCACTCAGGTGAACAGTAGCTCCACGGAAGGCAGCAGCAACAATATACAGTCATCCTTCTGGAACCAGTCCCACTTGGATAAAGTTGTGGTCAATGGTAGTGGTGGTGGAGGCATTGGGGGGAAAAAAAAAGGTGGTGCAGAGGGATTCAGGATGGTTGTTGCTAGGGTTGGAGACCCAGACTCTAAATGGAGCTGGTGTTGTATATCAGTGATAAAGGGCTGATTTCTTCCATCACTGTTATGCCTGGGGCATACAGAAAAGCAGAGCCTTGAGGTATGGAAGAATGCTCGTAGAGTTACCAACAATAAAGTTAGCTGCCACAGTAAGTAGTAAGATTCCTGTTAATGGGATCAGTTAAGAAGGGTCTAGGTGACCCACGCATCAAGGTTGTTGTAGAAGACTTCCTGCTTTGACTGAGAAAGTGTGTAGGACACCTAAAGTCACTTCTAATACCTATGGAATTATGAAGAGTTTAGTATGCGGGTTAGTACAACAGACTGTGTGTGTATGTGTCCTATTATTTAAATCTCTGTCAATCCATGGTTGTTTTTAGAATCAAAGAGATAATGTATAGGAGTTTGAAATGGAAACAGATAAACAGGGTGAGCGTGCTGCCTGACACGTATAATCGAAGCTCTCTCCTTGTTTCTGTCCTTACCATCAGGCAGAGCCATCCTATCAAATAGTCATTCCCAAAGCACAGTGTCACTTCTTCTTTTAATGACGGTCTGAACTTAAGTATTGATTCAGAACAAGGTTTGAGATTAGTTGGTGAAGCTGTGTTTTGTGTTTTTTTCCACTGGAAACTGCAATAGGCAGAGGCAAAGCTTGCACCTCTTGACAGATATGACTCTGAGTGCCTTACAGAAGTTGTGAGACTGCTGCTTCAGAGGCACAACAGCTCCCTTCCCCACCCTGGCCAGGTGCCCCATCTGCTACCCACAATGAGAAGGAGGCTGGATGACATCATTTCCCTTTAGGCTGGGCCTAGTCACACAGTGCATTTTCCCCCTGCTCCCTTTCAAAGATTGGGGCCTACTCTGGCACCTTCGATTGAAATAGCTAGCATCTCACTTCCAGCCCTCCCACAATGAAGGCCAGGCTCATTTGGTTGCAGTGAAGCCTGCCTCCTGCCAATGTGACTTTTCTCCCATTCTTAATAAGTCACAGGCCTAGTTGAACTTTCCCTGGTCATGAGAAAAACATACTTAAGTCAAAAGGAAAGGAGGCCAAAATAGACTCACACCTTTGCCAGGATTTATCTTCCATGCACTCCCACTCCCACCACCAAACCCAGGCTCTTCCTATTCCAGGATAGAGTTTACATAGAAAGGAGTAAAGACGGGAGGAATGAATAAAGAATGCAGGCTAGAAAACAGGAATAAAAAGAGAAAAAAGAAAGAAGAGAGAGAGGAGAAGGACGGAAGGGGAAACAATTATTTGTTGAGTAAATATAGAAAGGAGAATAAGAAATAGCCATTCTATTGTGAAAATAGGCTCACACTCTCTTATCTTTACCCTTGGCTTGAACCGTAATCTACAGCCTAACCTGTCCCCACGCCTTTCTGCTTTCTCTTGTCTGACTCAGTGTCCCTAGCAATAACCCTGCTACATTTTTTCAGGTTCACAGGCTCCCAAGCTTGGAGATAATATTTGACTGTTTCTTACTTGACCAAATAATAGTTACTAGTTATTGACTGAGAAGCCCTGGTGGCACAGTGGTTAAGTGCTTGGCTGATAAACTGGAAGGTTGCTGGTTCAAACCCCCAAGCCACTCCTTGGGGGAGAGATGTGTCAGTTTGCTTCTGTAAAGACATACAGCCTTGGAAACCCTACTGGGCAGTTCTAGCCTGTCCTATAGGGTCGCTATGAGTTGGAATCAACTCAGCAGCAACAAGGTTAGGTGAGCCATGCACTGTTCTAAGTGCTGTGTAAGTATTCTTGCCTCTAATTGTTATTACCTCCCTAAGTATTACTATTGGTTTGATTTTACAGATGAAGAAATCAAGATAACTAACTTTCCTCAGGGTGGACAACAAGTAAGAAGTTATGATTCAAACCCAGATTGTGTGGAGCTGCAACTCCTGCTCCTAATACCCTGCCCTCAACATTGCCCCCGTGAAGGAAAAACGGGACATGCCAAGTGATTATCCCAGACCCTTAAAGTATTGTGTTCTTCTCAAGCTACTATATCCTCCAAAGGCAGAAAGTACAACTTCCTCAGAATCAGTAGGGGATTTGAGAGATGCAGCCTCTTTTCTTCCCCACTAAGGTGGTATGGAATAAAGTGGAGCAGAAGTTTGGTCAAATCATAGAATATCATAGATGGAAGGAAATGTGTGTAAACTCTTTAAGAATGAAAACCCTCAGGCCACCAAACTGGAGTAGACCCTTAAGATTACTGAGTGTCGTTGTTGTTAGGTGCCATTGAGTCAACTCCGACTCATAGCAACCCCATACATAACAGAATGAAACATTGCTCAATCCTATGCCATCCTCACAATACTAGGCATGTTTGAGTCTACTGTTACAGCCACTGGGTCAATCTATCTCATTGAGGGTTTCCTTTTTTTGCTGCCCCTCGACTTTACCAAACATGATTTCCTTCTCCAGGGACTGGTCACTTCTGATAACATACCCAAAGTAACCAAGATGAAGTCTTCTGAGGAGTATTCTGGCTGTCCTTCTTCTAAGACAGATTTATTCATTCTTCTGGCACCTCATTGTATATTTATGAGTGTAGCTAAGACCAAAGGTGCTAAATGATAGAGCCTTAGAGCTAGAAGATAGCTAATAAGCCAAGTCTCTCATTTCTCCCGTTCTCTATTATAGGATCATTATGATTTGGAATTGACTCAACAGCAATGGGTTTGGTTTTTCATTTTACAGAGGTAAAATACTAAGACGCCTAAGTAATTGGTCTATGTTTTAATCACAGCACACACTTTTCCACAAATGTGGAAGGATATTATGGTAGCTGTCATGGTCAATTTCAGAGGGAAATTAGGGTCCACTACAGAATAGATGGTACCCGGAATGAGGAGACCAAGTTAGGGACACGATGTATGGTGCCTGGAATATAGTAGGCACTCAATAAGAAATTGCTACATGAATAAATTAATGAACAAATGAATAAATTTTTAAAAATGGAGGCAGAGGCAACTGAAGCCTTTTTGTGTAATTCTAAATGTTTTATCTTAAAATCGCCACTGGCAACAAGAGACTTAGAAAAACCATGGCAGCTTCATTCCTAAGAAACTTCTCACTGGAATAAAGCTAATGACTGGGCTCAAAAGGATTCAAAAATTGGAATCCAAAATTTCAATTTGATCTACAGCTTCATAATTCTTCATTGGAATGGCAAATTGAAACAGGAGTCAGGCTCCAGTTATACTAGTGACCTTGAGACAGTACTCCTGGGTCTAGGGCCACGGAGTGCCATCCTGAACAGAACCTTGTTAGAGATACTCTCAGTGCTTGTGGATTGTTCTACTTGTTTCACATTCCTCCCGAGCCACCTGGTAATGTTAACTTACCCTTTTATGCATGTCTCCACAAATAACACCTTTCAGAAACACTATCTTACTTGATGTGCTATGATGTACTAGTTAGTTAGGAGCTTGGGCTCTGGACTCAGACAGATTTTGCTTAAATTTTGTCTCTATCACTTAACTGTAAAGCCTTCAACATATTACTTAATCTCTCTGAACTGCATTCAAAAATCATCTGCTGGGATTAATAATCATCACTGAATTAATAGACTCTTGGAGCAGAGAGTTAAATGTGACAGTGTTTTGCAGAGATGTCAATTCTAATCTCTAAGAAGTTGCCCATTTACTCCAGACCAGACCAAAGCGGCTCGTCTCCTGAATACCAATGGACAATAATCTGATGATTTCACCTTCCTTTCCAACTTTCATTTTTGCAAAACAAACTTCTCCAGATGACTGTTAAGATATTTAATCCCCAGGCGCTAACTATGGGGTAATAGTCTGAATTAATACTGTTGCCCAGCTTTAAAAGACAATTTCAGGCTAGAGTGAAGACAAATTGCTTGAGAAAAGAGGTTTGATTCCATTTATGCATATATATCCACTGTCCCCATGGTCAGTGAACAATGTCTCATTCAATATTCAATTTGGGGAATTCTGGAGCTTCTGAATGAGAGGAGAAACACAGATGAAATGAGCCACAAATTGGCATTAGTCTATTTCTCATGGGTTGAACAAAGCACTGCAAATAGAAAAGAGTCCTACTCAGAGGTTTCTTTTGGTAAGAATCTTAGAAAGACAACAAAAAAGGTAAAAAGGAGAAAGGTTTTCTCTCTACAGATTCTGACAGGCCCTGAGGAGCCCCCCTCTTGCAGCTTCCAGAAAGTAAATAAAATAAGGGAAGAAGAATGGCGGGAGGGAGAAGCCAGAGGCACTCTTTGTTCCCATAATTTAGCTCATAAGCCAGAACTTCAATGATGCAGTTGCTCTCAGAGATGCTGCTGTAGGCCACTAACTAAAAGATGCCTTGTATTGCAAAGAATTCTCCTCCTCTGTACTCATAAGAATTTTAATATTTAACTTCTGCCCTTTTATTTGAAACTTCTATGAAAACTCAGACCCTCTCAAGAGAACCAATTAACGAAAGATTACTGATGTTAGTTTTCTTTCCCTATCTCTCACAATTCAAAAGTCAACACAATTCAAAAGTCAACCCACTTCACTATGGAATAATAATTGATAAGACAACTCCCTTCTGGCAGCAGCTAGGAAGGCTGGAAAATAGAATTCAGATAGGAGATAGGGGAACACATGCTTAAGCATCTACTCTGCACCTGGCTTTCCAAACAACAGCTCATTTAGAATATATAGCAATCAAACAATGTGAAACATATTCCTTCCATTTTAAAGACAGAGGAAATGAGGCTTAAACAGGCTAAGTAGCATCTCCAAGATCGAGTAGCTTCTAAGCGGAGAAGCCTGTTTAGGACTTTTAGCCTGGATAACCATCTTAATGCAGACTCCACAGTTATTAAAAAAAAAAAAAAATTTTTTTTTTTTTTTTAACTTGGGGATAAAATATCTTAACAGTTAGCTAAAGCTCTAGGGGAGGAGTTTGTTTTACAAAAACAAAACCTGGAAAAGAAGTGAGGCCATTAGATTACCATCCAGTCATGGTTTGTGCTCTTGCCAATTTGATCTCTTTCCTAAGCAGAATTGACTGTCAGATTGGCCAAGAGAGTATCTCTTATTCTTCACAAGGTCCTTAGCTTGATGCTAAGTGGGTGCAGCTGGAAAGAAAGCTCTCTTTGTTTACATACACAGACAGGTACATAAACATATACATATATATTGAGGAATTTAAGAAGGGCAATCAAATCAATTTTACTTACTCCTCCTCCTCATTATCATCATCCCAGGACAAAGCTTAACAACATAGGTAAGGAATTTCCTTAACTATCAATTTTAATGAACATTTCCCTTATCCTCAGTGACTTATAGTGTCTCTGAATCAGGACTCTTAGGTTATTCTGAGGACCAGAAGGAAACCAGACATTCCCAAATGTTTGTGTTTGCAATAGGACCAGGCAGCAAATGTAAGTTCACCAACGTTTATCCAAGAAGACTCTTGAGGGCTATCATATATGTTTGTTCATCATTCCTTCCTTCCTCCTTCCCTCCCTTCCTCCCTTCCTTCTTTCCCCCTTCAACAAGTATTTACTGAGAGCCTATATTCAGCAAGGCTCCAGGGATAAAATTGTCATTAAAGGCACTTGTACCTGTTGAATGGATCTTTGTGAATAGTGGAGGAGATAAGCATTAATCAAGTGATCACACAAGCCACTGTGAGATTACAACTGTGGCAGGTGCACCGAAGAAAAGGAGCACTGGGCTTTGAGAGAGGAGCTGGTCAAGGAGGTCAAGGACAGCTTCCTGAAGAAGGGATGCTTGAGTTGAGATCTGATGGATAGCAGGAGTCAACCTGGCAAAGATAGGAAGGAAAGTGTTTCAGGCAAGTAGGACAGCATGTGTAAAGGGTCTGTGATGAGGGAAAGTGGAAGCAAATGAAAGGATGAGTTTGGATGAAGCACAGATATGGAGGGGAGATTTGTTGCAAGATGAGATTGAAAAGATGAGTAGGACCATAAAGGGACTTGTCAATCATCGTAAGGAATGTAGAATTTTTTTCATGAAAGCACCAGAAGGGTTCTAAGAAGGAGATGACATAATCAGGTTTGTGTTTTGAAAACTTCAGTTTTGCTTAAGTGTAAAGAATTGATTATCAGTTGTTGGGAGCAAGGTGTGTATATGTACAAATATGTTCTTTTGACCACCTTATGCTCTGAATTTCTGTTCTCACTGAATTTCTAATCACTGCACTTATCAACACACAGCCTGTGGTTACAATGCCTTCTGTTATACCTTGATCACCACACTGGACCTTGCCTTGTTTTCTTTAGTCCTCTAAAAACTACTAGCACAAGTCTATGTATATACCATGGTTTTACTAATGTTTAGTGATTACAGAAGGGAGTTTCAGCAGAGCACAGAAGAGATAAAATCTTAATATCAAACATTAGACTTTACAATCTTGATGTTCCTTGGGTAATTTCTACCAGAGTTAGCTCACTGGCTTCCTTCTTCCGATAGCTCCTCATTGCCATCCACTGTAGCACCTTTCTATCTACCGCCATCTTTCTCCCCCATCTTCTCCAAATCTCAGGACCCGCCTCAACACAATTAGAGGGATTCTCAGAATTCCTGCTTCCTTTTATCTAAATCTCTCTTATGTATATCAAGGTAAGTAAGATACATAATGAGAGATGGAAGACTTTGCTTTTCATAACCAAAGAAGCCCAAGGTGGGATTTTTCTTAAGTAAAACAGTAATTCTCTTCTTAAAAGGAATTCTGCCTTGACCTATCCAATCAGTTTAAAGTACAATCAACTTTCAAAGTATGTAATATTTTCTTTGCTCAACATGTGCAAGAGTAATCTACTTCTATTTTATTCACCTGACTCGCATTATACCAGATCAATACCAAAGTGAAAGAAGTATGAGGGATATTAAAAAAAAAAAAAGGCTGTAGCAGATAAAAACCAAAAAAATGAGAAATCAAATGGTCACCAACAAATTAGAAGAAAAGAGATAGCAAACATGTCCTGATAAGCGAGTAGGTAAAATGTATCTGTGCATGAATCTGGAGATGGGAAAAAAAAAATTGTTATAGGAAACATCAGCTCCCAGAAGACACTGAGAAGTGACAGCATAAACAACAATAGAGGCAGAAAGGGAGGTGAGACAGAGAATGAGAAAATATGAAGGCTGCCAAGATGAGTCAGAACATTTCGCCAACATGTGTATCATTCCTCTTATAAATTAACTTCATCGATGGGCTTAATTGTTTGAACAAATGGGATGGAGCTATTTTCAGAGCAATTATTTATTCTGATCACCAACTCCTTTGCAGTGAAAGGAATTGCAGAGAAATCTGGCTTTCCCAGGCTTCTTCATTTCAGTTAAATATTTACTTATTCAAACTAATACTGAAAGCAGTCACTGCTTATAGGGTCTCTAAAGGATATGGGGTCAGGCAGGAAGGAGTTGAGATGGCCATGGGTGGCTCCCTCAGGGAAGAAACCCACCTTTTCAAGCACTCCCTGCCAGCAAAAGCTTCCTCATTCCTTCTGCTCAGGATCCTCCTGCCCAGATCTCCATCAAACCTGAGTACGTGTGTGTGTCTGTGTAAAATTCATTAAGTTCAAAAGGGCATGAATTCACTTAATTTTCTGGAGGATTAAGAACTAGACTCTGACGTCAGAAAGCCTAGGTTCAGCTCATGGCTCCATCACTCCGAGTTAAGTGGCATTGGCCAAATTTCTTATCCTCTTCAAACCTCAGTTTCCTATCCTGTAAAATGGGGATAATATCAGTTTCTACTTTATAAGGGTGTTGTGAGAATTACACAAGATAAAACAGGAAGGCATTTAGAATCATGACTGTCACATAATATGCTTCAAAAGTGTCAGTTATTATTATATTATCACTACTTTAATAAATGAAGCGATACTGTTTAAAGCATAGTACTTCCTCCTCTAGATATGTTTATCTTCATGTGGGTTTCCCCAGAGTAGAATGAGACCAGTATTTGAGCACAGGAGGTTTATCTGGAAAGTGCAGAGACTACCTGCAGGAAAATAAGAAAGTGATATGAGCAAGGGAAGACAGTCAATTCAAGTCAGCCATCATACTGAATGACTAAAGCTTAATTGTGCAAGGAATTCTTGGGAAATGGTGGTATATAACTTGTAGATTGAGGGAGTTTTAGTATTTATACACTCACTGGCTCCAGTAATTGATTGAGGGTGTTAATTTTCAGCATTTATAGCCTGCTCTCCATGGACAGAGCATCCTCCTAGAAAAAGCCCTTAAGCAAAGAGATGCATACGCCGGTAGTTGCGTGATGTTCAAAGCACTGGAACAGACAGCTGAAAATTTCATAAAAATATGTGGACTCAAAGACAACAGCTTTCATGATTGCAGCTCTGGGCCATGGCACATGACTTCTTTGTAACCCTAATATTTAGATGGTCTTTGAAATGATCACACAAGTTTTGCTCCAGACCAAATTACACAATGTAGATTTATGGACCCAAAATATAATTATTTCATTTTTTTTCAAAAGCAGTGGAGGATGAAGTGTTGAATATACTTACCATTATAATAGTCCAATAAAAATAGTATGGGACCCAGAATTTAAGTCTTGGCTATATCACCTACTGGTTTATGATTTTTTAATTAAGTTAATATCCTTGAGCCTTTGTTCTCACTTTATTAAAATGTAAATAATAATAGTTACAATTTACACCTTGTATATTAAGGTGCTAGGTCTGTCAGTTTGTCATACAGTAGTGGCTTGTATGTTGCTGTGATACTCAAAGCTATGCCACTGATATTTCAAATACCAACAGGGTCACCCGTGCTGCACAAGTTTCAGCAGAGGTTCCAGACTAAGACAAATAGGAAGAAGGACTTGGCAGTCTAATTCTGAAAAAATTGGCCAGTGAAAACCTTATGAATAGCAACAGAGCATTGTCTGATATAGTGCCAGAAGATAAGTCCCTAAGGTTTGAAGGCACTCAAAATATGGCTGGCGAAGAACTACTCCCTCAAAGTAAGTCAACATTAACAACGTGGATGGAGAAAAGCTTTCAGGAATTTCATTTGCTGAGGTGGCAGGACACAAAATGAGAAGAAACAGCTTCGAACCTCCATTAATAATTGGAACATGGAATGTATGAAGTATGAACCTAGGAAAATTAGAAGCCATCAAAAATGAAATAGACTACATAAAGATCAATATCCTAGGCAATTGTAAGCAGAAATGGGCTGGTATTGGCCATTTTGAATCAGACAATCATATGGTCTACTATGCCAGGAATGACAAATTGCATTCATTATCAAAAAGGACATTTCAAGATCTATCCAGAAGTACAACATTATCGGTAATAGGATAATATCCATGAGCCTTCAAGGATGACCCATTAATGTGACTATTACTCAAATTTACTCACGAACCATCAATGCAAAAGATGAGGAAATTGAAGATTTTTCCAACTTTTTAGCCTGGAATTGATAAAACATGCAATCACGACGCATTGATAATTTCTGGTGATTGGAACACTAAAGTTGGAAACAAAGAAGCAGGATTGGTAGTTGGAAAATATGGGCATGGTGATAGAAATGATGCCATGGATCACGTGATAGAATTTTGCCATACAAATGACTTATTCATTGAAAACAGCCTTTTTCAACAACATAAATGTTGACTATAAATGTGGACTTCACTGGATGGAAAACACAGGAATCATATTGACCACATCTGTGGAAAGAGACAACAGATAAGCTCAATATCATCATCAGTCAAAACAAGGCCAGACACATACTGTGGGACAGACCATCAATTTCTCATATGCAAGTTCAAGTTGAAGCTGAAGAAAATTATAGGAAATCCACGAAGGCCAAAATACTACCTTGAGTATACCACACCTGAATTTAGAGATCATTTCAAGAATAGATTTGACACATTCAACACTAATAATCAAATACTAGACAAGGGCGTCTTACATGAAGAAAGCAAAAGATCATTAAAAAGATAGGAAAGAAAGAAAAGACCAAAATGGGTGTCAGAAAAGACTCTGAAACTTGCTCATGAACCTAGAGTAGCTAAGAAAATGGAAGAAACGATGAAGTAAGACAGCTGAACAGGAAATTTCAAAGGGCGACTCAAGAAGGTAAGGTAGAATATTATAATAAAATATACAAAGACCTGGAGTTAGAACATGAAAAGGAAGAAACAGGCTTGGCATTTCTCAAGATGAAAGAACTGAAGAAGAAATTCAAGCCTAGAGTTGCATTACTGAAGGATTCTACAGGGAAAATAGTGAATGACACAGAAAGCATCAAAAGAAGATGGAAGGAATAATCAGTCACTGCAGCAAAAAGATCAGTCGATGTTCAACTATTTCAGGAAATAGCATATGACCAAGGACCAGTAATACTGAAGGAAGAAGTCTAAGCTGTACTGAAGGCATTTGGTGAAAAACAAGGCTCCAGGAACTGACAGAATACCATTTGAGATGTTTCAGCAAATGCACGCAGCGCTGGAGGTGCTCACTTGTCTATGTCAAGAAATTTGGAAGACAGCTATCTGGCCAACTGACTAGAAGAGATTCACATATTGTGCACATTCCAAAGAAAACTGATCCAACAGAATGTGGAAATTATTGAACAGTATCATTAACATCACACACAAGTAAAATTGCTGAAGATCATTCAAAAGTGGTTGCAGAAAGTACATTGACAGGGAACTGCCAGAAGTTCAAGCCAGATTCATAAGAGGACATGGATGAAGGGATATCATTGCTGATGTCAGACAGATCTTGGCTGAAAGCAGAGAATATCAGAAAGATGTTTACCTGTGTTTTATTGGCTATGCAAATGCATTATGGATAATATTTCAAAGAATGAGAATTACCAGAACACTTAGTTACGCTCATGAAGAACCTGTACATAGACCAACAGGCAGTTGTTCAAATGAAACATGGGGTTCCTTCATGTTTTAAAGTCAGGAAAGGTACTCTTCAGGGTTGTATCATTTTATCATATTTATTCAATCTGTATGCTGGGCAAAAAATTCAAGAAGCTGGTCTATATGAAGAAAAGCACAACATCAGGATTGGAGGAAGACTCATTGACAAACTGAGTTTTACAGATGACACAACTTTGCTTGCTGAAAGTGAAGAGGACTTGAAGCACTTACTGATGAAAATCAAAGACTACAGCCTTCAATATGGATTACACCTCAACATAAAGAAAACAAAAATCTTCACAGCTGGACCAATAAATAACATAATGATAAATGGAGAAAATATTGAGGTTGTCAAGGATTTCATTTTACTTGGATCCACGATCAATGCCCATGGGAACAGCAGTCAGGAAATCAAATGATGTATTACATTGGGTAAATCTGCTGCAACAGGCTTCTTTAAGGTGTTAAAAACCAAAGATGTCACTTTAAGGATTAAGGCACTCCTGACCTAAGCAATGGTCTTTTCAGTCGCCTCATATACATGCGAAAATTGTACAATGAAAAAGGAAGACTGAAGAATTGACACCTTGAATTATGGTGTTGGTAAAGAATACTGAATATACCATGGACAGCCAGAAGTATGAACAAATCTGTCTTGGAAGAAGTGCAGCCAGAATGCTCCTTAGAAACAAGAATGACAAGACTTCATCTCAAGTACTTTGGTTATGTTATCAGGAGGGACAAGACCCTGGAGAAGGACATCATGCTTGGTAAAGTAGAGGGTCTGTGAAAAAGAGGAAGACCCTCAATGACATGAATTGACACAGTGGCAGCAACAATGGACTCAAACATAACAATGATTGTTAGGATGCCGCAGGACCAGGAAGTATCTTGTTCTGTTGTACATAGGGTCTCTGTGAGTTAGAACTGACTCGACAGCACATAACAACATATTAAGATCATCTGAAGACATCAAAATGCTAGATATTTATACACACAATCATTTTGTCAGGTAAATGAAGCCGATACCTTTTAACAAGAAATTTAACTGTTTTGGACTTTTCTTTTTTTAATTGTGCTTTAAGTGAAAGTTTACAAATCAAGTCAGTCTCTCATATAAAAACTTATATACACCTTACTATGTACTCCTCATTGCTCTCCTCCTTATGAGACAGCACACTCCTTCTCTCCACTCTGTATTCCCCGTGTCCATTCAGCCAGCTCCTGTTCCCCTCTGCCTTCTCATCTTGCCTGCAGACAGGAACTGCCCACATAGTCTCATGTGTCTACTACAGCCAAGAAACTCACTCTTCACCAGCATCATTTTCTGTCTTATAGTCCAGTCCAATCCCTGTCTGAAGAGTTGGCTTTGGGAATGGTTCCAGTATTGGGCTAACAGAAAGTCCAGGGACCATAAACTCCAGGGTCCCTCCAGTTTCAATCAGACCATTAAGTCTGGTCTTTTTATGAGATTTGAGGTCTGCATCCCACTGTTCTCCTGCTCCATCAGGGATTCTCTGTTGTGTTTCCTGTCAGGGCAGTCAGCAGTTGTAGCCAGGTACCATCTAGTTCTTCTGCTCTCAGGCTGATGTAGCCTCTGGTATATGTGGCCCTTTCTGTCTCTTGGGCTCATAATTACCTTGTGTCTTTGGTGTTCTTCATTCTCCTTTGCTCCAGGTAGGTTGATACCAATTGATGCTTCTTAGATGGCTGCTTGCTAGCATTTAAGACTCCAGACGCCACTCACCAAAGTGGGATGCAATGTTTTCTTAATACATTTTCTTATGCCAATTGACCTAGATGTCCCCTGAAACCATGGTCCCCAGACCCTTACCCCTGCTACTCTGGCCTTTGAAATGTTCAGTTGTATTCAGGAAACTTCTTTGCTTTTGGTTTAGTCCAGCTGTGCTGAACTTTCCTGTATTGTGTTTTGTCTTTCCCTTCAGCTAAAATAGTTCTTGTCTACTATCTAATTAGTGAATACCTCTCTCCCTCCTCCCCCACCCTCGTAACCATCAAATAATATTTTCTTCTGTGTTTAAACTATTTCTTGAGTTCTTACAATGTTTGTGTTTTGAACCATTTTTGACAGAAATATTTGCAAAATGAAAATCTTCAATATGTGCATTTGATTTAGAAAATGAATTATTTCCCAAGCTACAACACAGCAACAGTCATGATCTCTGGACTAATATGTCAAACTATTTAATTCTTCTTTCTCCCTCATGGTAAACTTGTCCCTCCTTATTGCTATTAGTTTCTATGGCAACTAAATAAGTTTATTAAGTCAGTAACCCAAGTTAACACTTAATGCTAACAGCACAAGCTCCAGCTAGCTTGAGGTTATGCACCACTGTAAATAAGCTTTGTGATAGCTGTTTCCCTTGCTGCTTGGAGGGATTTTTTTACTTAAGATTCTTTGCTGTATTTGGGTAGTTGGGAATGTCAGCATTCAGGTCACTTCAGAAAAAGTAATGTTACACTATACATTGACTATGGCATTAAAGAAGATAGAGAATAAAGAGAGCTTCCAGATATCACTCTAAAAATACCTCATTCACTCATTATTTCATTCATTTGTCAACAAACATTGTAGCCTGTAATGTATACTACAAATGTAAGGTATTAAACATTTAATAAGTTGTACAGGAAAGCTTGTATAACTGATTAGAATTTTATCATATATATTATTATATTTTATTAAAATTTATACATGTCATAACACAATTAGTTTATGGAGTTTAGAGGCCAAGGAGAGAAAAAAATGCTTCTACTTTGAAGGATCAAAAATAATTTTGTAAAGAAGTTGAAATATTAACTGGGTCTTCAAAGAAAAGGTAGAATTTGGATTTGGAAGGGTGGAAAGAAAGGCCATTCCAGGCAGAATAAAAGCATGAACAAGGCCATAGAGGCAGCTCCTTGGGCAATGTAGAACTTAGGACAGCAAGTGTCAGTTTTATTTGAGATAAGTATGTAAAGCAAGTTGTTGTAAATAATTTTCCAAAAGTAAGTGTGACCTGAAAGTAGCAGGCATTAAGTGCCTGACATGGTGTATCCAATGGGAGCCCCTGAATGATTGTGAGCAGGCATGAGGCAGGGTCATAGCTGTACTTGGGGTACTATTATATTAGGTAAAACATGGAATAACACATTTATTGGATACCTATTATTTTTTGGGTTTTATTATTTACCATATATCTTATTAGAGTGTGAAAAACCAGAAAATAGGTGTTAGGAAGGAGGGAAGAAAGCTATGAGAGAAGAGTGACTGCTCAGTGAGGAAAAGAAACATAAATGTTGTCTCCTAAGGAAAAAACAGACAGGTCTGGGGAACAGTTTTGATTCCTTGACAAATGCAGTGAGCCACTCAGGATCACTCAGCCCCACAACTCATTGCTTGCTGTGAGATAGGAGGTTATCTCTTGTGAACTCATTCTGCTTTCAGCTTGTCTGTCATCAAAACATTTATCTCAAAATAATTGCTCCTTAGTCATCCCTCACCCTAAAGAACAAGTGCATGAATCATAATTTCTATTTTACAGCAACAAGGAGGCATGAGAAGTTTTGAAACTCACTTATCTTTAAAAGTTCAGGTAGGAGCTAAGACTACATCGTAACAACCTTGAATATTAACCAAAAAAAAAGCCTAAGCAGAACAGAAAAAGTATGAGCTGATTCGAGTTCTTATAAGATATATGGTAAATAATGGTACCAAATAAATGCATTTTAGACAAAGCAATGAATGAATAAATAAATAAATGACAGAAGGGCATGAATTCTTATATCGATGGACAAATGAGCTCTTGGAGCAAAATTCTAGATATGGCAGCAATGTTACCTCAATCTTTTATAATCATATTTTTAGACAACTTTTTTATATGCATAACAAGCCTCACCTCATTCATATCAAGTCAACTTTAATTTAACCATGTCACAACTTTCCATGTATTATAATGAGACATTCATTCAACATTAAATGAGTAATTTCTTTCATAAGGATCAGTACAAAGCTGGTTCTTATGGGGCGGAGGTTAAATATGCCCCAAATGTCCAACTTTTCCAAGCTGCTGTACCTCCATCATCTCTAACATCAACTACAACCTCTCCCTTCAGTACTGCACCTCCCTTGTCTGGGTTCCCTAATTCGCTGCAAGGTCTCACAGAAATCACGAACGTATAAGGGAAATGGTTCACCCACTTGTGGAAGCTGGCAAGTTCCAAATTTGTAGGTCAGGTGAAGGCTGCAGGGGCTGAGGAACCCAAACCTGCAGTTCAGACCACAGGCTTCTGGCTCATAAGCCTCTGCAAGCTGGTGAAACAGGTAGCATGATAGGCCGCCAGCCCAAGGGGCTGTGGAGGCCAGTGAATCCCAGAATCGGCAGGTCAGCCAGCAGGCCTCTGGGGAGGTCAACTGATCACTAACCTGACACAGGATCCAGATGACCAGAGAGATAGCCTCACCGGAACACACACATATACCTTAGATCCAGGCCACACCCCAGGAAAGGGGGTAACTTTAGTAAGAGTGGGCCTTGAGTCACGCCCTTCTGCAAGGCTGCAATGCAAGACACACCTTACATCAATCCTGTCTCAACAGCATGTAGAGGTCAGAATCTATAACACATAAAATGGAGGACAACCATACTATACTGGGAATCATGGCCCAGCCAAATTGACACATAAACCCAACCAGCACAGGTTCCATATATCTTATTTGCATCGTGCCACTCAATCATTATGTGTGAGTCACAAAGACCATGGCTAGAAGGGGCATATTAAGTAATTCATTGCACTGCAAACATACATTCGTTTCAGCTGCAACTCCGTGTCAAACAGTGTACTAGGTTCTGTGGATACAAAGACCCACAGAATGATCTTGAATTTGAGAAACTTACAATCTGGGGAAATAATTTCCTAGTCAAATACTTATAAAACTGAAATAAGAGTTAAACGTAAGCTTTTTTTTTTTTCAGCCTGTGATGAAATCCTTGAAAAGTATAGGAATTAAATTTATATTTACTTTTTAATTTGTAGTTTTTAAAATAAGAACCCGTTAAAAAA
Organism: Elephas maximus indicus; assembly: GCF_024166365.1. NCBI lineage: Eukaryota > Metazoa > Chordata > Mammalia > Proboscidea > Elephantidae > Elephas > Elephas maximus. Next base: position 84,743,125 of record NC_064825.1, read on the forward strand.
CATCCGCTGCCATCAAGTCGATTCTGACTCATAGCGACCCTGTAGGACAGAGAGTAGAGCTGCCCCATAGAGTTTCCAAGGAGCACCTGGTGGATTTGCACTCCGGCCTTTTGGTTAGCAGCTATAGCACTTAACCACTACGCCACCAGGGTAAGAGGAATGGCAGAGACTTGTTGAAAAAGTTCTTTTGAATTAACTACCTTAGACACTCTGGTGTAAGTTGTTGTTGTTATATTGTTACTATTATTGTTATTTAAGACCTCGTTGTGTCAACATTCCAAACAAGCTACTAGCAAAGCCTTTCAGATTTCAGAAGTAATGAAAGCTGTACTTATTGACTGAAATATCAGAAAACTAAAAAAAAGAGAAAAACCAAACCCGTTGCTGTCAAGTCATTTCTGACTCAGAGAAACCCTATAGGACAGAGTAAAACTGCATCTACGGTTTCCAAGGAGTGGTTGTACTCTCCAATTATAGAAGTTGAATGACTAGCTTTACAAGGAGAAAATTCTGTCACCAGAATTTAAATCTGCCCCAAAATTTTTCAGAGAGACAATCTTCTTTGAGACATGATAGATAACCAGCTTCTTGAAATGTGTCAGGCAACATAGGGGGAAAAAAAAAATCAAGCCGCTTAAAATTTAATCATTTAAAATGGTATCTAATAGAATGAACCATAGAAAGCAGTACTTCTGTTTGCCTTGCCTTACTCTAGACGACTACATTTGAATTCTGATTTTATTCAAGAGAAGGAGATACGCTTTTCATACCAACTCTGAGTTGAATTCCTGTTGCAGACTGATGTAGAAAACTTCTTGGAGTTTATTTACAGAAGCTCATCACCAAGAAATGAAAATCCTTTTTAAATATTATTGCTTATCACCGGAGAATGAAATTCACTTATTACTGATAAAGGCTGGGCAGAGCTTGATCACAGAACACTTTCAAGGAGTAGGGGGAGGTGGATTAGGTCCAATGAATTTTATCAGGGATGTTTTACTTTGTATGTAAGACTCAAAGTCTAGATTCCTCACAAGGTAAGCTAGGAAACTGGATTGCATATTGTTTCCTGGTATTAAAATATAGCAATGGAGTAAAAATTAAACAGAAAGAGCAGCTTCTTGCTTTCTTATTGCCAAACAGCACCCACTACAAACACATTAAATGTTGGATTTGTACCTTGTTGTGGTTTTGTTAGGCACCATCGAGTCAGTTCCTACACGTAACACCCTTTGTATAACAAAACAAAACATTGTTCGGTCCTCTACAAATCCTCAGAGTAGTAGGTACCTTTGAGCCCATTGTTGCAGCCCTGTGTCAGTCCATCTCATTGAGGGTACTCCTCTTTTTTGCTGACCATCTACTTTACCAAGCATGATGTCCTTCTCCAAGGTCTGGTCCCTTCTGATAACACATCTGAAGTATATGAGACAAAGTCTCATCATCCTTGCTTCTAAGGAGCATTTTGGCTATACTTCTTCCTAGATAGATTTGTTCGTTCTTCTAGAAGTCCATGATATATTCAACATTCTTCGCTAACATCATAATTCAAGTGCACTACTTCTTCAGTCTTCCTTTTTCATTGTATAGCTTTTGCATGCGTGTGAGGCTATTAAAAAGACTGTGGCTTAGGTCCAGTGTGCCTGAGTCATTAAAGTGACGTATTTTCTTTTTTAAGATTTTATGAGGTCTCTTGCAGCAGATTTTCCCAATACGATACATGGTTTGATTTCTTGACTGTTGCTTCCATGGCTGTTGATTGGGGGTCCAAGTAAATGAAATCCTTGCCAACTTCAATCTTTTCTGCATTCATCATGATGTTGCTTATTGGCCTAGTTGTGAGAATTCTTGTTTTCTTTATTTTGAGGTATAATCCATATTGAAGGTTATAGTCTTTGTCCTTCATTGGTCAGTGCTTCAAGTCCTCTTCACTTTCAGCAAGCAAGGTTGTGTCATCTGCGTATCACAGGTGGTTAATGAGTCTTCCTCCAACTGATGCCTTATTCTTCTTCATATAGTCTAGGTTCTTGGGTTATTTGCTCAGCGTACAGATTGAATAATATGGTGAAAAGATACAACCCTGGTGCATACCTTTTCTCATTTTAAACCATGCAGTATCCCCTTATTCTGTCTAATGACTCTCTCTTGGTCTATTACAGGTTTTGTATGAGTGCAATTAGGTAATGTGGACTTCCATTCTTTGCAATGTTATCCATAATTTGTTATGATCCACAGAGTTGAATGCCTTTGAATAGTTGATAAAACACAGATAAACATCTTTCTGGTATTCTCTTCTTTCAGCTATGATCCATATCTGACACCAGCAATGATACCCCTTGTTTCATATCGTCTTCTGAATCCAGCTTGAATTTCTGGCAGTTTCCTGTGGGTGTACTGCTGCTACCATTTTTTAATTATCTTCAGCAAAATATTGCTTGCAGGCAACATTAATGATATTGTTCCACAATTTCTGCATCCTGTTGCATCACCTCTCTTGGAATGGGTACAAATATGGATCTCTTCCAGTCAGTTGGCCAGGTAGCTGCCCTCCAAACTTCTTGGCATAGATGAGTGAGCATTTCCAGAACTGTATCCATTGAAGCATCTCAACTGGTATTCCGTCGATTCCTGGAGCCTTATTTTTTGCCAGTGTCTTCAGGGCACATTTAACTTCTTTCTTCAGTACTGTTGGTTTTGGACCCAGTGGTTTTCTAAGAATTAATGAATCCTTGACTTTTCAAACCAGAAGGAACGTTAGAAATCATCCTTTCATCCAGCCACTCTCCCCTACATAGATGTAGAAATTGTCATCTCCGCTTCATTGATGAAGAAGTTGAGAACCAAATAAGTAGAATTACTGACCCAAGGAACTGAGGGAAAAAAAATACAATATAATGAGCTTCTACCATGTGCCAGACACAGTATCTAGGGGTGTGGTGTGTTCCAAGACTGCTTTGTTAGACTCTAATCTCCTCAAGGAAAGAGGTAAAATGTTATTTCACTTTGTATCCCTGTCTCTTGGCATACCAAACCCATTGCCATTGAATTAATTCTAACTCATAGCAACTCTATAGTGACCCGAGGACTGAGTGGAATGGCCCCATAGGGTTTCCGAGGAGCAGTTGGTGGATTAGAACTGCCAGTCTTTTGGTTAGTAACCAAGCCCTTAACCACTGTACCACCAGGGCTCCATCACTTGGCATAATACCTCATATATCCTGGGACTCATTAACATTTCCTAAAGCATTGACTGAATGAAAGTATAAACGATGAATGAATGACATTTATAGTTCTGAGATGGAATACTGCCATGTTTCATCAGTCTCTGCTTCTGTTTCAATATCCTTTTTAAATGGAGCCAACCCCATATGCTATCTAAAACTGCCAGGTACAAATAGATCTGAAGCTTTATTCATTTGTCCTCTCTCTCTCTAAGCTTGCTGAGATTCCTCCTTCCTGGATTCTGGAACCAGCCCCATCTGACTATAGCCAGTGAAAAGTTTAGAAATATGGTTCATGGCACACAGTAGATGGTTAACACATAATTGTTGAAATTTTTGCTGGTCTGTTTCTCATCACCAGTTATAATATGAGTAGTTGGGCGTGTGTTCTAATAATTGAGATTTTAGTTAATCTTTTGTCCTGAGGAGCCATGAATAATTTTTCAGCAAATTGTTGATCTCTTACCAAAATCCTCGGATAGGACATTTGAGCCCAAATACCTTCAGCCTAGTGTTTGACTTTCTGTGAACTTCTGTGTGACTCCTTTATACAGTAAAACCTGTGAAAGATGGAAACTGTGTAAGGCAGAAACCTGTCAGAGAAGGAAAATGCAAATATTTTCCATTAAATAGAGAGCAATGGAAAAATGGTGGTTGCACCCTAATGAAAGTGGAAAACCTGCAAGACCTGAAAAAACTAGACAGTCACATCAAGCTCCAGCTATCACAGATGTCTTAGGCTGGATTCTCTAGAGAAGCAAAACCAGTAAAGCATATAAATATATATATAAAATATATATATATAGACAGAGAGATTAATATTAAATGGCTCTCATGGCTGTAGAGGCTGGAATGTTCCAAGTCTGTGAGTCAGGATAGAGGTTTCTTCTGATTCATGTAGTTGAAGGGTATGGTGAACCCAAGATCAGCAGGTCAGAGAAGAGGGGTCTTGCTCTCAGGCTGCGAAGATCAATGAATTCCCAGATCAGTGGGCAAGATCACAGTTGAGCTGCTAGCTCCAGTCCCAAGAACTGGAGGTCAGATGAACAGAAGCCAGCTGCAGGACCCAACAGGCACAAAAAGCCCCCAAGGTTTGCCAGAATGTCTGCTTATATTTGATGCAGACCACACACCCAAGGAAATTCTCTTTCAAATGACTGGCTACTCATAGTAGATCCCATCATGGAGGTGATCACATATCGAATCTCAACAGGGAAGTGATCATAACACGATGCAACTTCCAAAACACCGAGAACGTGGCCCAGCCAAGTTGACACATAATCTTAATCTTCACAACAGATCTCACTGTAGTTGCGATCCCAGAACCCAAATAGTGCCTATTCTTTCATAGCCCACCTCTGCAGTTTACCTACTAGCCTTCCCTAAAGGTACTGCTTGCCTGATCTCATTGTCTATTTCCATTTCCTTTGAATACGGTGTCCTAACTCCTTCCACCATTCATAAGTCCAACTTCAGATTCTGGTTCCTCATTAACTGAACTGTTCCACTGACTTGGAATATTGCAACATTCTGAACTGACTGCTTTATTCATCTCTAGACCGTGAACTGGAGAACAACGTGCCTTGCAAATAATGAAAGGTTAGAGAGTCATTTCTGAAATTTGCTTTGAGATCCCAGAGTTTAATTATATCCCTTTTCTTTTTCCAGTTGTGCTTGGGATTCAGAGTAAGCCAGAACTGGACCTGACTTTTAGCTCTGCTGTTCTCTCCTAAAATGTTACATATTCCTATAAGTATCAGTTTCATCTGTGAAATGGGAACATTGGGATTCACTGGGATGATGTGCTTACCACAATGCCAGGTATATAGTAAATGCTTGATAAACTGTGGCATTTTTAGTACTCACTTTTCTATATGGCTTTTCTCCAAGAGACCATCATCTTACATATGGCAACAGGGAGTTAAGAAACAGTGTGGGCATTTTTCAGTTTCCCCTAAGATAGAAATGCATCTGGATTGTCTCTGGCACATAGCTCCTCTTGTCTAAAAATAGAACACCTTCTGCTTTATGTCAGGAACTATGATTATTCCATTAGCAGCTTTGTTGAAAGCCACAGACAGTTCAGCAGAACCACTGTGTTTGCAGTTTGCCCTATGACCCCCTAAAGGACCACAGGTACTGAATTCCATTCCATTCACTGGTACATCAGCCCACATGTCTCTCCCAACTCTCCTCAGCCTTTATATTTCCTACCCCATTAGTAAATATATACCAGTCCTCTTTAGATGGGAGGAATCATATAAATCATCATGGCCATTCCTATGATAACTGATCAATCAGTTCATTCATTTCAAGGAAGTGACTACTTACAAGGAGTTTATAAACATACTAAAAAATGATTTCATTCTGATTGGAAAATTCACATTTTAGTTTCTCCATTGAGGAGAAAGACAGGTGACCAGTCAAGACACCTATGGGTTAGTAATTTGCAAACAGTGGAGAAATATTAATATTTGATCCTGATACAAAGTTTAATTTAAAAAGGACTTTCTTCCATTTTTTTCTCCTAAGTATGGGGGTCATGGATTTGCATAATCAAAGAAGAAATTTAAGGCTTCTTTATGGTAAGGTAAAAAAATAATGATTATAGGAATAAATTACAGCTACCATCTACTCAGTATTCACAATATAACATCCTTCATATTAATGGATTAACATGTATTAGCTCATATAATCTGGAGAACTTTAAGAGGTAGATATTCTTATCATCTCTACTTTATAAAAGGAGAAACTATGACACTGAGAGGATAAGCATAGGTCCAATGTCCCACAGCTAGAGAGTGACAGACCCAGGATCTCAACAAAGATAATTTTGCTCCAAGTCATGGAATGGGCTTCTATATGCTCAAGACTAGGAATCAGCAAAATTTTTCTGTAAAGGGCTACATAGTAAAAATTTTAGGCCATGTTTCTGTTGCAACCCCTGGGCTCTTCTGGGTAGTTCCAAAGCAACCATAGGTAACACATAAATGAATGAGCATGATTGTGTTCCAATAAAGTTTTATTTATACAAACAGATCTGCAGCTGACCTGTGCTCAAGACAATGAGTGTACTGAGGTTCGTTGCTCAAAGTGACCATCAATCTCCTCTTATAAATTTGAAATCAAATGGATTTTTCATGAAAGTTCTGCACTCCCTCCACCCTCCTACTCCATCAGCCTTTCCCTTTGGCAAAAAGTCTTGGTAGGAGCCCTGAAGGAAGAAGCTGTAATGTTGACTCTTGTTCCAAATGGAGCCAGTAGGCTATTAGTCTTTGATCTGTACCCTTTCACCTAGACAAAGCTGGTCATAGTGAATATATTTGCTCCATCACCTTTTTGTCAACTCTGTTACATTTCTGTCAGCAAAGAAAGGGAAATACATGTTCTTTTCAACTGAAATCCTTAGATGACCACCCCAATGAAATGATAAAACAATTTTTGACAAAACTCTTACCTGTTAGTCATTGCACCAGAACTACTGGCTCAATAACTGCTCACTATTTGTTTCATGTATTGCTTCCCTACTAATTAGTATTATTAGGTAGAGAGGCTGGATCGTGCAGTGCATGGGCTCTGGAGCCAGACTGCTTGGGTTCAAGTCCTGGCACTGGTACTTGATGGCTCTACAACCTTGAGCAAATTACCTCACTTTTTTGTGTCTCATTTTACTCATCTATTAAATGAGTTCATATATGTATGTTAATTGATTGGAAAAGGGGCTGGTACAGACAAAATAATAAATGTCAGTTATTTTTATGAAAGAACATGGGAGAAAGTATTCTTAATTATTTTCTTTTTAATTAAGGAAGGAAATATTTATCGAACTTCTATCCTGGGCAAGGGTCTTCCTTGAGTGGTATTCAGATTAAGACACAATCCCAGCCTTCAAAAGAGCTTAAAATTTAGTAGCCATTATAAGTTATTTCAGGAAGTTTTAGAGAAATAATATGCCTTTCACATTAAAACATCATCACCATACCCAAAAAAACCCAGTGCCGTCGAGTCGATTCCAACTCATAGTGATCCTGTAGGACAGAGTAGAACTGCTCCATAGAGTTTCCAAGGAGCATCTGCTGGATTCAAACTGCCGACCCTTTGGTTAGCAGCTGTAGCACTTAACCACTACGCCACCAGGGTTTCCATCATCACCATAGTTGTCTCAATTTGTATATACCAGGGGTATCTATTAAAAGAATTATGTGCCCTTAGTAAATGTAGTGTGGTACACTTAGGTAAAAGAACTGGAGTATGATAATTCTAAATAAAACATGAATAAAAAAAAGTTAGCAGAGTAAATATGGGGGAACGGCAAAGCAAAATAATGATTTTCTGATAAAGTAATGAAATTATGATAGCTTTATGATCTCAAAAAGTCAAATTCTATTATGAAAAATTCTGATAGTCATAATTCCTAGGTGGAACCGGAATCTAGTGCTATTAAAAGGATGCTTTTTATTTGTTTGTTTGTTTTGTTTTGTGATCGTGGTTAAGAATTCTGCCATTTACAAAATGTGTAATTTTGAGTGAGAATCATAATCTTAATAAATTAGTTTCTTCATATAACTTAAGTATGAGAATAATAATGGCTACCTTATTATATTCTCATGTAAAGTAATGAGATAATGATGTAAGCTACTTATTATGGGACCAGTCCACAGAACAAACACAAAACTTACTGTTTATAAAATTCAAATAATCCAGTTAAAAAATGGGTAAAGGAAATGAACAGATACTTTACCAGAGAAAACATTCAAGCAGCTAATAGGCTCTTGAGGAAATGCTCACCATTACTAGCCTTTAGAGAAATGAAGATCAAAACCACAATGAGATACCATCTCACCCCAGCATTACTGGCACAAATTAGAAAAACAGAAAATAAAAAATGTTGGAGAAGTTGTGGAGAGATAGGAATTCTTACGCACTGCTGATGGGAATGCAAAATGGTGCAACCACTCTAGAAAATTACATAGCGCTGCCTTAGAAAGCTAGAAATAGGAATATCATATGATCCAGCAATCCCACTCCTAAGAATATATCCTAGAGAAATAAGAGCTGTCACACATATAAACACATGCACACATATGTTCATTGTAACATTGTTCATGATAGCAAACAGATGGAAACAACCTAGATGCCCATCAACAGATAAGTAGATAAACAAACCTATGGTATATACACACAAAGGAGTTCTACACAATGATAAAGAACAATGATGAATCTGTGAAGCATCTCACAACATAGGTGAATCTGGAGGGCATTATGCTGAGTGAAATAAGTCAATTACAAAAGGATAAATTTTGTATGAGACCACTACTATAAAAACTCATGAGAAGGTTTACACACAAAAAAGAAACAATCTTTGATGGTTACCAGGAATAGGAGGGGTGGGGTTGGAATAACACTAAGTAGACGACAGATAAGTGGTAACTTTGGTGAAGAGTAAAACAATACACAATACTGGGGAAACCAGAACAGCTTGTCCAAGGCAAGTTCATAGAAGCTTCCCAGACACATCCAAACCCCCTGAGGGATTGAATTACTGGGTCGAGGGCTCTGGAGATTTCGGTCTTTGGGAGCATCTAGCTTAATTGGTATAAATTGGTATAACATAGTTTATAAAGAAAATGTTCTTCATTCTACTTTGGGAGTAGAGTCTGGGGTCTTAAAAACTTGTGAGTGGCCATCTAATATACCCCACCAGTCTCACTCCATCAGGAACAAGGGAGAAAGAAGAAAACTAAAGACACAAGGGCAAGATTAGTCCAAAGGACTAATGGACCACAACTACCACAGTCTCTACCGGACTGAGTCCAGCACAACTAGATGGTGCCCAGCTACCACCACTGACTGCTCTGACAGGGGTTACAATAGAAGGTGCCAGACAGAGCTGGAGAAAAATGTAGAACAAAATTCTAACTCAAAACAAAAAAAAAAAAACAGACTTACTGGCCTGACAGACAAGGGAAACCAGAAGAGTACGGCCCCAGGACACCGTTTTAGCTCAGTAATGATGTCATTCCTGAGGTTCAGCCAAAGATTAGATAGGCTCATAAAACAAAAAAAGACTAAAGGGGTACACCAGCCCAGGGGCAAGGAGGAGAAGGCAGGAGGGGACAGGAAAGCTGGTGATTGAAGAACCAAAGTTGAGAAGGGAAAGTGTTGACATGTGGTGGGATTGTTAACCCATGTCACAAAACAATATGCATACTAATTGCTTAATGAGAAGCTAGTTTGTTCTGTAAACCTTCATCTAAAGTACAATAACAAAAAAAAAGACAGAAAAATAAAAACGTATTGTTTATTATTATTCTATCATCTTCTTGTCCTATCCTATCTGGTTTTTAAATCTGCTATCCAAAGTCACTATTACAGAGGAGTATGTCTTATATTAATTGACCCAGTTTAGCTACTAAAAGAGGCCTATTGAGTCTGTATAAAATAAATATTCCATTGGTTACTGTGACGGTCTTAAAAATGTGACACTACAGCATAGCAGAAGGGAAAATAAGCACACCATATTAAAAAATAAGAACAGTAATAATGTGACACTCAGATTTTCTGCTGTAGGGACTGTAATTGATTGACATTCCCAGCAGCTGCCCTTCTGGATCTATTTCCACATTCATGTCCAGGCCCCATTTTCTGTGGGCTACTCCCAGCCAATGGCTGGGCATGGTGAGAGTACAAATGTAGGCCTATCCTGAGAGACATGGGATTCTTTTAATAGGTGTGTTGGCTCTAGGACTCATCATCGGCCTAGATTAAAATCTCTTAGAACTGTACTCCAGTGTGAGACTCTTCCTGTCCCATCTTCCTTCACCCTGTCATTTACAAGTGACAAACCTCCATAAAATATTCATTTTTCCTTCCCTGGCTCTCTTCTCTTTGTCCTTCACAGGCATTTCCCCTAACAAATGTCCTGCAGTCTAATCCCATCTTGGCGTCTGCTTCTGGAGGACCTAAACAAACATGAACACCTAGGATTTACTTATATAGATCCTGACCTGTTAGACTTTACCTGCCTTACCCTCACTCCTGGCTCTATTTTTCAACAATGTTCTATCAATTTTGCAATATAAACCCAATCTGAGACGTGATACAGATTTCTCAGGTTTCTGATTTATGCTGTTATTCTGAGCTGCAACATTATTTCCCTTCCATTGCTCTTATTAGCAATACCATTTCCCCTTACTTGCACCCAACCATGTCTACTGTGACCCCACTTGTAGACTGCCCCATGCCTGCCCAGGTTCTCTAGGAAGTCTTTCTTGACCTCATGGTGACCTTTCAAAATGATCTGTTTAAATAAGGTAGTAGTTTTTTTTTTTTTAAGGGTCTATCTTATTTATCAATGGTATTTATTAAAAGGGGTGGTGGTACTTTAGTCAATTCCTTTATTGATAGGTCTAAGAAGGAACTAATCTTGGCTTTTTACAGATGAGTCTAAGAACATAGATGTCAAGTGACTTCCCCAAAATCATATGGGGATAAAAAGAAGAAATATTGTGTTGCCAAGGAAATGAGGAGCTCCAAATAGACGATGTAGTAACTTTCTAGAGAGGCTTATCATCTGTAACTGAGGGAAATGGAAGAATTTGAAGAAGGTATATTGGGCAAACTTCTAAAAGAGGACAAAACACATGTTTTTAAAGAGTTTGGTGTAAAGAAAAAAAAAAAAAACACTGACAATGAAATTGTGATTCAGAATAATGACCCATACGATCAAGTACTTAATAAATGAAATTTAGTAATCAAGTGTTCTTGCTTGGACATTTGGCTACAGGCTCAAATATAATGAGTATTTTGATAATCACCACATGAAAAATATAGCTTCACAGGCCTCCCAGGTAAGGGCAATATGATTTAAGTTAATGGATACTATTTTTTCCTAACAATAAAATTGGATCATTTATCCTCAAAATTGTTATTTTTTCCCTATAAACAGTTATAAATACAATGTGTTTCTTTTTCCCATAAGGAAAATCTTATGTTTTTGTCTTTGCCATGTATGGTTTTACAGCTCAACATTAACAATACACTAGCACTAAGTAATTTTCCTCCACAAGTGACAATATGTTTAACTACTTGATGTTATATCAATTATTTCATTTCTTAGACCAATGATCTACCAACTCTAACAATCACATCACACACAACTGTCAGTAAAAACTATTGAGCATGCACTTCTCAATAAATATACATTGACTTAAGACCCCTGGTGGCACAGTGGTTAAGAACTCAGCTGTTAACCAAAAGGTCAGCAGCAGTTCGAATCTACCAGCCATTCCTTGGAAACCCTACAGGGCAATTCTACTTTGTCCTGTAGGGTTGTTATGAGTCAGAAAAGACTCGACAGCAATGGTTTTTTTTGTTTGTTTGTTTTTCATAAATTATGCACAGGTACTATTAATGAATAAATGAGTATATCAGAAAGCACAGCTGATACTCACCTGAAAATGGGAAAAACAATCATTTCAAACATTCCATACTTTGTACAGGCAGTCCCCGGGTTACGTACATCTGACTTAACAACTTGTACTTAAGAATAAATTTGAGTTAAATACATACAATGATTCATAAAAATGAATGCACGCACTCCTTTGTGATGCACATGAAAACACTGTGCAGTCTGGAAGTGTTTTGGAAGTGTTTTATATTTAAAAAAAAAAATATGCATAGATAGGTAAAATATATATCATATACTAAGACAAACATTTGAGTAACTGATGCTAAATAAGAGCTATACATACCTGTTCTGATTTACCTACAAACTCACCTTAAAGACAGACTTAGGAACAGATCTCGTTCATAACCCAGAGAGTACCTATAATGTGTTATTGGCCCCTTACATTGCATTCACAAATTGGAATGATCATTAACTGAATTAGTTATTCAGAGCACGCAAAATGTTATGCCATATGAGATGTATAATCGATCAATGTGCATAAAGTAAAATAAAGGAGTTGAATTTCATCAAGGTTAGGAAAGATCTTCAGAGTGTTTGAGAGACTCTAGATCATTTAATGACTTTGGATGGCCTAAAAGCAGGCCTAGGAGATGCTAGTATTCAATGCCATTCCTAACTTTTGGTTCCACTCTTACATTGCACCGTTTATTAAGAATTATAGGTATCCCATAACCTGCCAAAATGAGAGGCAGCAGTAGAGGTGTTTCTTGAGAAGAGAGGCAAAAACAGATTCAACTATAATGCCAAGACAACAGCTTAGAAATACAGATATCTGCTGCTATGAATAGTAACCTGCTCTGGAAAACCAGATGTTCTGTAAAAAAAAAATCCAATCAAAATACTTGAGAAACCGATTTTCCATCATTTTATAGGGGAAAAAATAGATTGTCTTGTACATCAACCTAAAACTCAACTGACTTTCTAAGATATAACTAAAACACAGATAAAAATGCTTGGAATAAATTAAAAACTGTTAGAAAGTAAAATACTTAGACTATAGCTCTGTGATTATCAAATAATAAAGTCATTAAAAAATATTATATTTTATGCAGTAGTATTTTCAGCACTATGCAGTCACTTTCTCATTTGTTTTTCTTACTTCCCCCAAATTATCAGAAATATTATATTTTGGGGGGTCATATACAATATTTGACAAAAATATAAAGACATTCAGATCAAGTGTCCAGTGGCAGAGAATGGCTTATCTTGAGTGTTATTATATATTGTGATGCTATTCTTAGCTACATCCAAGGTACATATCTGTTTGGTTGACATTCACTGTACTTTTTACTTTTTGAAACATTTATCATTATTTTGACATTCCACTAATTGTTTTTTGGACTATAACTCAAGGCTTTTCCTAAACATCATTTTGTTTGAAATGTTATATTGTGCTCTGCAGACATAAATAAAATTTTCTGATGCAAAATGTTATGGATTGAATTTTGTCCCCCCAAAATGTGTGCCAGCTTGGCTAGGCCATGATTCCCAGTATTGTATGGCTGTCCACCATTCTGTGATCTGATGTGATTATCTCATGTGTTATAAAATCCTAACCTCTATGATGTTAATGAGGCAGGATTAGAGGCAGTTATGTTAATGAGGTATGACACAATCTACAGGATTATGTTGTATTTTGAGTCGATCTCTTTTGAGATATAAAGGAGAGAAGCAAGCAAAGAGGAGAGGAACCTCCTACCACCAAAAAAGAAGAGCCAGGGGTGAATGAGTCCTTAGGACCAGGGGTCCCTGAACTAAGAACCTCTTAAACCAGTGGAAGATTGAAGACAAGGCCCTCCCCAAGAGCTAACAGGGTCAGAAAACCTTGCCCTGGAGCTGGCATGCTGAATTTGGACTTCTAGCTTCCTAAACTGTGAAAGAATAAATTTCCGTTTGTTAAAGCCATCCACTTGTGGTTTTTCTGTTTGTTAAAGCAGCACTATACAACTAAGACAAAACTTGGTACTGAGAGTGGCTGCTCTAACAGATACCTACAATGTAGAAGCAGTTTTCAAACTGAGTAATGGGTAGAGGCTGGGAGAGTTTTAAAGTGCCTAATAGTAACAGCCTAGATTGCCTTGAAGAGACTGTTTGTAGAATTATGGATATCAATGACAATTCTGATGAGGGCTCAGATGAAAGTGAGGAGAACTGTAACACCACAGATGGACCAGACAGTGAGAAGCAGCAGCAGAGAAATGGCAGCAGCAGAGAAATGGCAGCAGCAGAACCAGAAGACCAGCGTAAGATGACAAGAGAGATGACCCAGGGAGTAGGAGGCTTCCTGGCAGAGTGGGGTGCCTCCTGGCACTTATCAGTGCAACTAGGCTTGTCAACCCATGGAGCAAGACAGCTGAGTAACTTTCAGCTGAGGTTTACTGGCAGAGGGGGGTGCCTTTAGGCATTTATCGGTAGAGCTGAAGAGCTTCGTAATACTTGCCCAAGCAGGGCAGAGGCTGGCTGGCCCAAGAGGTTGGAGGGTCCAAAGGGCCAAGAAACCAAGGAACTAGGAACCAGAAGCTGAAGAGACAAGGAGCCCAGAAAGCAGAGTTGCCTTGGTCTCAAAGGGTAGGGTCACAGCCTCCTAGGTTTCAAAGAGTCAGACCTTCACCAACTCAGTTCAGGAGCATGGGGCTGCTGTTCATGAGTGCCACAGGGATGGGGCCAGATCTGCTGCCCAAAGATGAAGGAGCGGGGCTGCCATCCCCTAGGTACAGAACAACAGGGCCTGCCTGGGCAAAGGGGTAGAGTCACTACTCAAACAGACTAGGAGAATGAGGCTGCCCAAGGCTGAGTGAAAGAAGTTGCTGTTGCAGTGGACCTGGAAGGTGGACTTGAAGCCCAGGGCTGAGGGAACCCCACCCAAATTCCAGAAAGTGTGGCCAACACCCAGAGTCTAGAGGGCAGTGCTGTTGCCTAAAGGGTTTCAGAGAAAACAAGATCATTTTCAAGTCTTGAGAGCTAATGTAATGTGTTCTGCTGACTTGCTTGGAGCCTGTTATCCCTTCTTTCTTTCCAATTTCTCATATTTATAATGTAAATGTCTACCTTGTGCCTGTTCTACCATTGTACTTTGGAAGCAGATAACTTCTAGATTTCACAGATGAAGAATTTTGCATCCAGAATAGACTTTGTACTTGGAGTTGATTTAATACTTTTGGGGTGATGTGATGGAGCAAATGTGTTTTACATGTGGCAAGGACACAAATTTTGGGGAGCTTTTTTTTAAAGGGTAGGATGTTATGGATTGAATTGTATTCCCCCAAAATGTGTGTCATGGCTAGGCCATGATTCCCAGTATTGTGTGGTTGTCCACCATTTTGTGATCTGATGTGATTATCTTATGTGTCCTAAATCCTAACCTCCATGACGTTAATAAGGCAGGATTACAGGCAGTTATGTTAATAAAGCATGACACAATCTACACGATTATGATGTATTTTGAGTCAATCTCTTTTGAGATATAAAGGAGAGAAGCAAGCAGAGAGGAGAGGGGCCTTCTACCACCAAGAAAGAAGAGAGGAAGGTGGAGCAAATTCTTTGGACCCAGGGTCCCTTAACTGAGAAGCTCCCAGACTAGGTGAAGATTGATGACAAGGACCTTCCTCCAGAGCTGACGGAGAGACAAAGCCTTCCCCTGGAGCTGGCACCCTGGATTCAGACTTTTATCCTCTAAACTGTGAGAGAATAAATTTCTGTTTATTGTAGGCATACACTTGGGGTACTTCTATTATAGCAGCAGTGTATAACTAAGACACAAATGCAGGTTAAAAAATGTGGCATTGAGAATTTTGTAGTCTTATGAAGTTTGGATAGTAAAAACCAAGGGGCATCAGTTTATCAAGAAATATTAACTGGGGAGACACTCTATAGTGCATAGTCTACGGTGTTGCCTAGAATTATAAAGAGATAGTGTCCATACTGAAAATATAAAAATTAACATGAATTTTTTGGCCTCCCAGTATCAATCCCTCCTTTTGTAGTAATAGCAATTCTATTTCAATTTGAGGAAACACTCCTTACCCATTTTTTGTCTACCTGATTTGGATGGATTTGTCCATACCTCTTGGTACCTGGGGTGATCGTTAGGTTTAGGCCAAGCCAGTTACAACACCTTAACTCTGTTGTCACATTTCATATCCATGGATAGAAAAAAACACGACCTGAGTCAATACAATAATATTAAATTCCAGGTTTGTTTATTTGTTTGTTTTGTTCAGAGTGAGGAAACTCTTCTAAAATAAAACCTGTTGACATCAAGTAAACGGTCCTATAGGGTTACCAAGGCTGTGACCTTTATGGAAGCAGACTGCCACAGCTTTCTCCCACAGAACAGCTGGTGTGTTTGAACCACCGACCTTTCAGTTAGCAGCCGAACACTTAACCACTGTGCCATCAGGGGTCCTTGAGGCAACTAGTAGGGGGAAAAAGCTCCCTCTTTCTACTGGACTGTTAACCTATGAGGTTGTAAGCCTGAGCTATTTCAGGGAAACAGCCTGTCTAGGAAGGGAGACAACACAAGAGATTAAAAAGCAAAAATAAGGCATCTCCTGAGTCCAGCTATTTATTCTAAAGTGAGTTAGCCTTAGAGTTTTGGGCTATGTGCTTTTTTTGCACAACCTACACTGATTTAGAATATCAAGCAGGATATGTAAGCAAGACTACAGCAACAAATAAACCCTGAATTCTCAGCTATTTAACAGAACAAAGATTTATTTTTCACTAACATAAAATCTGATTTGGATCAGGCAACTGTCCAAGGAAGGCCTTCTTAATGCAGTGACTCAAGGATCCAGTCTGATTCAACATGTGGCCTCAACAATTACCACCAAAAGGGAAGAGGCAGTATGAGGTGACACATTGTTCTTAAATAGGTTGGCCTAGGAGTGACACACTTTACTTATGCTCATGTTTCATTGGCTAAAAATATTCATATGGTTTCATCTAACTGTAAAAGTGATTAAAAATGGAATCTTCCTTCAGACCCAACAAATACAGCAGAACCAAATACTGTGAACAAGAGTACCAAAATTGTTTTTGAAATTTTTAACCAAAACTCCCTGAAAAATTCAGAAATCATATTTCAAGTAAATTGTAATTTTTCCACCATTCCATGATGAAAAATGGATTGACAAAGAAAAGTATGAGG
Organism: Elephas maximus indicus; assembly: GCF_024166365.1. Lineage (NCBI taxonomy): Eukaryota > Metazoa > Chordata > Mammalia > Proboscidea > Elephantidae > Elephas > Elephas maximus. Next base: position 84,759,965 of record NC_064825.1, read on the forward strand.
GTTAAATGTGGTAAAGAAGGTAAAACCAAGTCTCTTAGGAGAAGGCCATGTATAAAATATTATATAAATTCCTAATATGGCTTCCCTTATGGGTGCATCATTCATCTTGTTACTTCCAGAAATATTACTCAAATGTCATAGCAGTATGTCCTTGCACCTCAATGTACACCACCTGAAATCTGATAATCATCTTGTTTTACTTCCTCATCCTAGCATCAATCACACTTTGAGGTTGACAAATGGCAATGGCAACTTAGGCTCAGCTGTGAGGTGTAAGACTTAGAGCTTTCATTCATCTTTATCAGCTCCTTTAAAATTATGTTGCTACCCTCAGCAGCATTTCCGGCTTTTCAGCAGTCAAACAATGGCATTCTGTAGTTTAACCCTTTTAACTTCATTTATTCGACAAACCCGGACAATACTTGTTCTGCATTCAAAGATCTCATCGTCTTGTTCCAAGTTTGGTTCAACATCCTTCCTTGCAGTTCTCTTGGTATTAGTCTCATTTCTCTCTGATCCATTTGGCATACCTTTTCCAGACCAATATTAATCAAACACTCAAAACATATTCCTTCATATTATTGATTACCCAACAAATTTCTATTTTTTACAAAACCAAACTTAAACTTCAGTTCCTCATTTTATGAATATGTCCCCATTCTTTCTACCCAACTGAAAGGTGCATTCTTTCCATTATTTACAATTATTCTATTCAAGACTGCCTTCAAATAATTTCATGTGGAATATTCAAAGTGGGGTTTTCTACAAGCCCTATTAGTTCTTCATAAGAAAGCTTATTGGGAACAAAAAAATCTGGAGACATGAGTCCAAGGAAATACCCCCAGCAGTATACTTGGACTCAAAGGTGGGTAATCAGTAGTCTAGAGTATTCAGATATATGGCAAACTCATTCATTTAATTTAAAAAGTCTAATCTGCTAGACAAGTACTATAGTAGGTATCTCCAGGATCATAAAATATGAAACAAACAAACTCAAGATTATATCCTGAATATGATAAAACCACTGAAGCACAATCTTTAGTACAGTATGTAAAACATATCTTAATAAAGCAACATCTTGATTTAGGTATAACCTTCTAGAGCCAGATGTATGAGCTACAGTAGTACTTGTCAGACTTTAATGTAGAGTTTCTCAAACTTTTACAAAGTTTAAACGTTTGTTCATTTGCAGGGTTTAGGGTCCCCACACACAGGGATTATGATTTAATAAGCCTACAGCCGAGTCCTAAAATATGCATTTTTGTCAATCAGCCTAGGAAAACCTACAGATATCCCTTGGTCCATACTTTAAAAAATTAATGGGAACACTGGTCTACACAGAAAACAGCTCTTGGAAGAGAAGCTGACAATCGCTGGAGAGGTTGTCAAAGTCCCAGCTAAATGCACTGTTCAAGGAAAAATGCAAAGTTTTCTTAACTGGAGCATAATCAAGAAAACAAGAAAGACACATTTCATTTATGCTTTCCAAATATGGCAGATGCAGTGGCTAGGAGAAAGTTGCAGCCATTAACTACAAAAGGACTGTCAAGCTGATCTGAGGGATTCAAATTATCAGACTTTATAAAGCTTAATAGAGCAAAGCTAATTTAGGCCCCACTTCTTCTTAGGTATGATAAGCTGCTAATATATTATTCACTTTGGACCAAATTGACTCAGCAACTGGGATGGGTATAGCTGCAGGTGGAAGGCATCAGGGCTTACATGGGGAAAAGTTGGATATATAAGGAGTGACTAACAGTTCAAACACCAATATTCATTTCTTGTTTCTGTTTCCCCGTATCAGGAGCCTTTACATTCTCAAACACCATCTTCAGACTGGGTAGAGTGTCCAGAGTGACACAGAAATTAGAGATAAAAATTGTATACCAGTAAGGTCAATTTTGGGTATTTACAAGCTGCCGACCAGGATAATGGAGCCCTGGTGGTGCAGTGGTTAAGAGCTATGGCTGCTTACCAAAAGGTCAGCAGTTCAAATCTACCAGCTGCTCCTTGGAAACCTTTGGGGCAGTTCTACTCTATCCTATAGGGTCGCTATAAGTCGGAATTGACTTGACAGCGGTGGGTTTGATTTGGGTTTGACCAGCATAATGTGTGATTTGAAAGGGTGTTTTAATAGCCGATGAACTCCAAGAGGACATAAAGTGATGCTTACAACTTACTAAGAAAGTGATTTTTTTTTTTTTTTTTGCTTGAAGAAGTAAAGAATGATACCTGAGGAGTAGTTTCAGGAACTAAAAAAAAAAAAAAAAAAAAAATCTGTTGCCGTTAACTCCAACTCATAGTAACCCTGTAGGACAGAGTAAAACTGCCCCATAGGGTTTCCAAGGAGCACTTGGCGGATTCAAACTGCCGACCTTTTGGTTAGTGGCTGTAGCTTTTAACCACTATGGTATCAGGGTTTCTATTTCAGGAATTAGGAAACAGAAATATGGACTTAGTCATAGGAAAGAAGCAGCAATTTTTTCTATACCAAAGCTGTATCTTTGAGGCCATGTTTAAGTCATAACTTTAACCAAAGTCATCCTGTCACTACTCAACATATCATATCATATATCATGCCTTCAAAATATTATTTATTCCTTCTGATCAGAGAATTATGGCAAGAATCATCTATTATACATCATCTAGCCCTATTTTTTTTTTTAGCCCTAAGTTGTTTCTATTTATTTACCAGACTAGCATATATTCATTTAAAAAAAAATTCATTTACTAAACATTTATTAAACAATTTTGGGGCAAAATGAAAAGAAAAAAAACTTGTCCTGAAGGGGCTCAGACTCCAATATAACTTGCCTCTTTCCCCCAAATAAATAAGAAATATTTCAGTCAAAGACTGGACCATATCTCCCTGCCGTGTTTCTGTTGCAGCCAGGCTCAATATTGTCACTTGATGCATTTTTACTAATTGACCATTCAACACATTTATTAAACACTGCTTTTCTCATGGGAATGTTCCAAGCAACATGGGTTAGATTTTGCCTCAGAATGACTGGGGCTTATAATCTACAACACTGGAGATGCCAATCTCCACAAGTAGTTTGGATCTTTTTACTAAAATGAACAATTTGTTCCTTTAAAAGTGTTATCAAACGAACGTGTTTTTAATACTGAACAAATTGACTGGATAGGTTCCTAAACAAGGATATTTGTGTAGATAAATACCAGATAGGTTTATATAGGTAGACTCAGTATGGGAAAAATAAACAACCTAACCGTCACCATATCTACATGAAGATGAGATTCAATTAAGTGGGAAAAATGTTCATTTGGGAGGGAAATTAGCAGTGAATTAGTCGCTTGCCATGAATAAACAAGACAGCTGAGAGATATAAACTTTAACTTTTCAATCAATTTTAGAAAAAACAAGGAGCTAAATTGGCTCCTCTACTTATTACAAGCACCAGCAGAAAGGAATCAGGTCCACGTTTACATATTTATTTAATGGGTATTCACCATCTTGGTATTTGTATCGATCAACTTCCGCAGATTCCCTGGCCATCTGGACTATGCCAGTTATGGAGCAAATGGCGGAGTCCAGGACACGGTGACAGGCACTGTGTTTTGATAAAGTCAGTGTTGACCTTTTTCAATCTTATGCTTACAGTTATAATTACATTTGTGCCTGGGCTTTCCCAGTAAAAGAAGGGAAGGTTTTACTACCTATGATTCACCTATCATTATGATAGTGAGTTGTTACCTGCAAATATTACATGAAATGAGATAACTTTGGGGAAAAATAGAGCTCTTCAGGTCTTTGAAAACCTTATCCAGACTTAGTGGCTTTTCTTGGTTAATATGTGAGGAATACTTCAAAATGATGTCACACCACTATGCTCTGTTTAGATGGATAAGAACGTTGCTTTGCAGAAATGACTCACAAATATTGTAGGTTATTTATAATTGTAACCATGTATATTAGAATAAAAGTTATGCCTTAGCTAAAAACCAGTCTAAGCACATGCTGAAGCCTGAACTAAAGGACTGATGTGGAATGAGATCAAAGCAGGCTTTGTGTGAATTCTGGTGACCATATCTGGCTCTGGAAGAAAGATAAGCATGGTAGAATTTTGCAAAGGCCTCCTGGGTCAGCTGAAAGAGAGGCTATGGCTATTGAGGGAAAGTAAAAGGAGAAACATAGAATTAGAGAAATGTGTCATGCCATACCAAGGAGTGACTGCCAAAGTAAACAGTGAGGGTCAGCAGATGAAACAGGAAGGACCGAGATTGAGCCAAGTGTATATGTTTCTGGGAGTGGAGGTAGAAGCAAATTCTGGAAACCACTCTAGTTCTAATTTACTAAAAACTAGAAAGTGCCTATTAAGAAGCCAGTGAAGAAAAACTGTTCCAGAAGCCAGGCCTATCAATAGCACTACATCAGTGATATTTTTCAGCCACGTTGCCTTTTTTTTTTTTTTTTCTTTGCCATTCAAGCTTCTTAAATGAAAATGGATGCAGTCTCAATAAGAAGGCCTTAAAGAGGGGTGAAAAAATGAAAGTAGGTTCTTGTGTCAGTTCAATTCCTCTGGGAAGCAGATACCATGATGGAATTAGAAGTATTGGGTGAAAGACCAGTGAAAAGTAAAGAGGAGAAGAAAGAGGAGTAAGCAGAGAAAGCCTTCAGACTGTGATGCAGATCTGACACCTGTGAAAGGAGAGTAGGCAGGAAGGAAAATGTCATGGGAAGAGCCTCCTTCAGTATTACAGCTCCAAGAAAGTTTCAGGCACCTCGATGGGGAGCCCCATTAAAGGAGTCCTGCATAGAGGTTCCCCTGCTAGGCTCAGTCACTGGATTGGGAAAACATGGCCTTGGTGTGAACAATGCTGCAGATTCTAATAGGAATATAGTTAGAAGTTTTCAGCTACTAAACTTCTCACAAGAGTTTCTCTCCTGAAGTAATATCAGAGCAGCAAAACTCTGTGGTTGCCACAGTCCACCCCTTGCTCTGCACAAGTACACTTCTCCATACATATTTGGAAAGAAGGTCCTCCATTTTTCCCTTGAGCCTGCCTTCCCAAAAGGAAATTTAGAAGACAGAGGTCAGTAGGATGAACTATGTCTCATATCACTGCAGTTGGTCTTAGGACCACAACAGATAATCAGCTTCCTCCTCTTCTAATAGATAGAAGAGAGAGAATAGACAGATTAGATAGGATAGACTAGAATAGATCTGAACTCTTCTCACCATTAGTTATCACCTCTGCATGTTTTGGTAGTTTACCTGGTGGTGTTACCTAATCTCTCTTGTAAACATACATATCTCAGGCTAGGGTCACTTCACAGGATCACTCAGTCACAATTGTGCAAGGTAATATCACTAGGCAGCTCAGCTCGCTAGATCATCCAAGTTGCATACATATTCTTCCCTGTCCCATAGTGTAAAAGCAACACTACATCCTCCTGCTTATCAGGATCAATGCCCTGGCCAATGTAGTGACTTTTCTCACCTGCAGCTCCCTATTCACAAAGAAACCAATGTTCCTGGGCGACACCCATAGCTTATATCCAATGATATCTGCTCTGTCCCCTGGCAAAAGTATTTCTCCTTTTGTTGTTGTTGTTAGGTGCTGTTGAGTCAGTTCCGACTCATAGCGACCCTATGCACAATAGAAGGAAACACTGTCTAATCCTGTGCCATCCTTACAATCGTTGTTATGTTTGAGTTCATAGTTGCAGCCACTGTGTCAATCTACCTTGTTGAGGGTCTTCCTCTTTTCTGTTGACCCTGCACTCTGCCAAGCATGATGTCCTTCTCCAGGGACTGATCCCTCCTGACAACATGTCCAAAGTATGTAAGACACAGTCTTGCCATCTTTGCCTCTAAGGAGCATTCCGGTTGTACTTCTTCTAAGACAGATTTGTTCATTCTTTTGGCACTCCGTGGTATATTCAATATTCTTCGCCAACACTACAATTTTTTCTTTGGAGGCCAGTATTTCTAACTCTGTATACCAGGGTTTCAAGCATAAGAAGTTTAAGGACCCTCAGGGGCTCATAGGGGATGATGTTGAGCGGGACCATTCCTGTTTTCACTCATTGGTTCCAGACACAGAACTATATAGACATCTCTGATCTGGGGTGTACACTGCATTCTGAAAGACGGTGTCACATATATGCACAATATGCCACAGTCCTTGATCTTCATCAGTAAGTGCATCAAGTCTCCTTCACTTTCAGCAAGCAAGGTTGTTTCATCTGCCTAACTCAGGTTGTTAAGGAGTCTTTCTCCAATCCCGATGTCCCATTCTTCTTCATATAGTCCAGCTACTCAGATTATTTGTTCAGCATACAGACTGAATCAGTATGGTGAAAGGATACAACCCTGACTCACACCTTTCCTGACCACACAATATCCCCTTGTCTTAGCATACAGATTGAATAAGTATGATAAAATATACAACCTTGAAGCACACCTTTCCTGACTTTAAACCATGCTGTATCACCATGTTCAGTTCAAACAACTGCCTCTTTGTCTATGTACAGGTTCCTCATGAACACAATTAAGTGTTCTGGAATTCCCATTCTTCGAAATGTTATCCATAATTTGTTACGATCCACACAGTCGAATACCTTTGCATAATCAATAAAACACGGGTAAACATCTTTCTGGTATTCTCTGCTTTCAGCCAGGATCCATCTGACATCAGCAATGATATTCCTGGTTCCACATCCTCTTCTGAATCTGACCTGAATTTCTGGAAGTTCCCTGTCAAATACTGCTGCAGCTGCTTTTGAGTGATCTTCAGCAAAGTTTTATTGTGTGTTATATTAATTATACTGTTGGATAATTTCTGCATTCTGTTGGTTTACCTTTCTTTGGAATGGACACAGATATAGATCTCTTCCAGTCACTAGGCCAGGTAGCTTTCTTCCAAATTTCTTGGCATAGACAAGTGAGCACTTCCAGTGCTGCATCGTTTGTTGAAACGTGTTAGTTGGTATTCCATCGATTCCTGGAGCCTTGTTTTTCATCAACACCTTCAGTGCAGCTTGGACTTCTTTCTTCTGTACCTTCAGTTCTTGATCATATGCTACCTCCTGAAATGGTTGAACATTGATAATTCTTTTTGATACAGTGACTCTGTGTACTCCTTCCATCTTCTTTTGATGCTTCCTGCAGCATTTAATATTTTCCCGGTAGAATCCATCAATATTGCAATATGAGGCTTGAATTTTTTTCTTCAGTTCTTTCAGCTTGACAAATGCTGAGCATGTTCTCCCCCTTTAGAGTCTAACTCCAGGTCTTCGCATATCTTATTATAATACGTTACTCTGTCTTCTCAAGCCACCCTTTGAAATTTTCTGTTCAGCTCTTTTACTTCAGCATTTCTTCCTTTCTCTTTAGGTACCCTACATTCAAGGACAAGTTTCAGAGTTTCTTCTGACATCCATTTTGGCCTTTGCTTTCTTTCCTGTGCAAGCCTATCTCTATTACACCACAGAGAACTCAGAGGTTGACCTGGAATAGCAGTTTCATGTATTAAAACAATAAATTGGCAAAAATCATTGCCAAGTAACCTTGTACTTTCAGACGATTTCCAATACATATTATGAAATAAATAGTACAATATATTTTTCAAAGTCTCTATTTTCAAGGGCTTTCTTGAATGACCATGTCTCCATCATCAATGTTCTGAAAGAATGACACACTCGAAAAGAAGAAAAGTTATTTGTTCCAATATTATCTGTCTTTTCATATCCCCTTTTTCCCAGAGGGAAATTTGGCACTGTCTGAACTTACTGGGCAACATCCTTTGCTTTGATCTTAGTGAAGCACTTTCATCCCTGTGCAACTAGGCTCTTTTAGTAAATAATAGGAAATTTTTTTTTTTTAACACCTTCAGTTTAAAGTATTTTCTCATTCATAAATCTATGCATACAAGATATTTTTAGTGCCTCCTCTGTGATTAGCAGTGAGTTAAGATAGTGGCAGAAAGACTAAAAAGAGCTCTGAACTTAAAGATGACCTGGGTCTTAATATCTTTATTTATAAAATGGATATAATAAAAACAAACCACATGAATATTTTCTAAAAATAATAAGAAGATCATAAATGTGAAAGGCTATTGTAAGCTTCAAAATGCATTATACACATAAAATGGGGTTATTATTATTACTACTGTTTTTATTTATAATCCATGATGTGCATCATCAATTATTAAGTTTCTATGGTCAAAATAGTCAAACACACTTGAAATGAGGGGTGCTTTCTGAAATCCTTTAAATTCCATAAGGAATTCTCTAACCAGGATGACATTCTGACTTTTTAGGCTCTTTGCCAATTATTTAGAGTTTAGCCAGTTTTCTTAATCTGAAAGTATTGTGAAACCATATACGATAATAAAATTAGAGCATTTAATACACTGTAATGAGCCATGCAAAAACAGTATCTAGTGTCATATGTAGTTGAAATTTGGTATTAAGAAGACTTAAACACATTTGGTTTCAATTTTTTTTCTGTCCTTACGTATTATATCATAAAATATCAACAAGGTCAGGGTTGGCCAAAAGAGGAACTTGCATGTGATTTGGAAGGTGAAGTGAAGTAGAGCCATTACTCTCTGAAAGTAGTTGCAGTCCAACAGAGAATAACACAGTAAGAACAGATGAAGAAGTACCCAGCAGGTCCAAGCTTGACCATGTTTTCCTCTGCTCCACATTCAGCTTGTACCACATTAAGTCTCTGTTGGCCAAGAGCAACCCCAGGCCGAATACCAGAGACTTAGCTGTACATCTGCAAAAGGGTAGCTTCACCTCTGTAGAGGCAAGAGTTTTATCTGAGGCAGCAATTTCCTAAGACCCCTCAAAAATCCCCTTTTTGCTGTTCACAGGGGTCCATCTACTTGCACCTGTGTATCCAGTAGATTAGTTAACAGCTGTTACTACTATCCTCTGACTCCCCCTTCTAGATATCTACTTTCCCTCCTCTTACATTTGTGTATATTCTAATTTTCATAATAAACCCATAATTCCCATAAAACTTACAGTGGCTCCGTTTGCCTGACTGATACAAAGATGTTATAATTCTTATGCCTGCCACAAAGCTCTGGACAGAGTTAATACCTATCCAAAGCTAAATACATAAGAAAATATTTTTAAAAAGCGTGTCATTGGTTTAAAACCGATAGGGTCATAGTTCATTTTTATTTTGATATATAGTTTTCATTATTGACAACATTTGGTAGCCAAAGAAAGAATTTAACACCCTTGCATGCTCTGAGGAAAAAAAAAAAAATCAGAGGCTCTTGCATAACAAAGGACTTTAGGAACTACCTCCTTTTTGTCCTTATAAGATAGATGAGGAGATTGATATACAAAGATATCAAGTGATTTGCCTAAAGTCTCTCAGAATCGATGACTTGTCTTTATGCTAAAAGAAGATTTTTTAAACCCTTTTTCCCTGACAACAGGAAACCCTGGTGGCGTAGTAGGTAAGTGCTACAGCTGCTAACCAAAAGGTCAGCAGTTCAGATCTAGCAGGCGCTCCTTGGAAACTCTATGGGGCAGTTCTACCCTGTCCTATAGGGTCGCTATGAGTCAGAATTGACGCAACAGCAATGGGTTTACTGACAACAATGGAATGTAAACCATCTAGCTCAGTGGAGGCATTAAATTCAGAATGTCTGTGCCTATGTTTTAAACAGCTTCCTTTTCTTATTTATGGTCCTATTTCTTACCCTACGCTCAACGTTGTCTCCCAAGCTACCAGCTTCTGTCCACTACAGTATGAATTGCTTTGCCCTTGTCTTACTGAAATATATGCTAATATTTCTTCACCTCTCCTCATTTCAGCCTTAATAATAAAATAGGGTTCTCCCTGTATCAGACATTTGGTATATTTCTTCTAAGAAGCTCTATTAGTAATATCCATTCTGTGTTATCTTTGCTTACACGTTGTTATTACAAAGATAATGAAATAGGGGAGAATTGATGCATATTGGGTTTTTCATGAATAAAACTATCATATGAATGGAGCACTGGCATCTATTCAGGCAGAGGAAATACATTCCATTATCGCAAGATGTCAGTGCATGTTGATGAGCGCCCATCTGAATATAATTGTTAGAAGTGAACATTTCAGAGGCCTGAAATACCTCCAGGGCAGTCTTTTCTTAGGTCACCATTGGAAAGTTTTTAAAACTATGCATCGCTCCCTCAAAACTCATTGTTAACACAGTGGCCTTCTCCAAAATTAAATTTCGCCTTGCCTGAGAAAGAAGATACATTTTGCAAAACACTGCATATCTTCTACTTTTTCCTTTACCCATGGGCTTCTCAGGATAGCTTGTATTTATTATAACTAAATATTGATAAATTTAGTCATTTACTTTAACAGATTTGTTAACTATAAATTTAGGTTTTCATTATTTTTTCTGATAACATTTACTGACTACCTTCTGTGTGCCAAACTTGCTGGGAAGTGCTGGGGACATGGAATGAAAGACATAGTCCATTAGACTCTAAAATTTTGTCAAAGTAGGAACCTTACTTTGCCTACCAGAATATACTCTATATTTAGTACTTACTGGACACAGGACAAGTGCTCAATAAATAAGTAAATTCTTGACTGAATGAATGAATAAAAAGTCCCTGGTTGCTAGTAGTTCACAGTCTGGTGTACCCAATCATAGTATTTGTGATAAATGTTATGACAGGGATACAAATGCAGAGTTGTGGGTGGTGAAAAGATGAAAGAATTAATTGATCTTCTGAACTCAGTGGTTCCAACATGGAAAATGAGTTAGGTGCCGCTTTGGACAGTTGAAGAAAGAAATTCACCTACAGTGAAAGAGTGAAACTCTCCAGAAGGTCATTAACACTTTCAACCTAGAAGGGCAAGTAAAAAGAAAAAATGCTAAATATAAAAGGATTCTAGACAAGTTTCACAAAATGTTGTTTCAGTATTTGTCAGCTCTCGTGGAGTTTAAAAAAAAAAAAAAAAGGATCCGAGATTCCAGAGAAGTGAATGGTTTTGATAAAAACTTACTGGGACTTTACAGAATAACTAGGAGACTTTATAATCTGACTAACCAGCCTTGTCAAAATGTATTTTAACATTTAAGCCTCTTCCAATTAAACAATTTTTTAAAAAAAGCGCAAAAACTGGCAAAAAGCCAACTAATCAAACCTCAAACAAAAAAAAAATCACTTCATTTCATTGCCCATATCCCTATTGAATTTGTCAATGAAATAAGGGGTTGAATATAAAAGAAACTGACAAAGCATTTAAAGACTTGTGGCCTGGCAAAAGAGATGGAGAGCAAAAGCAGCAAGTTTGTACTAATGGGCTACTGTAGCACTTTGTATATTTACAATAAGATCTAAAATTACAGAATCTGCTGGTAAATCATAAACATTTTAAATTCAGTTAGAAAAATCAAGAATATCTGGAGTAGTAGGAAAAATATGAAGCTTAAATCTAAAATTAAAACCATGAGTATAAACAATTCAGCAAAGAGCCAGGTGTTGGATGCAAAATCAACTAAAATTTTAGCAACTTTAGTGTTATTTTAGCTAGTAGGAATCATTTCAGGAGGCTGGAATGCACAGCTTGCCATACCCAAGAGACAGAGCTTATATCCCAAACTTAGAATAGAGCCTTTCCTGGTTATGCTGTTGGTATTTTAAGAAATATGACAGCCCCATCTGCCATCCATATGAAAAGTCACTCCTTCCAAGATGTCACTGAATTTATGCCTATAACCCTAAATTAACAGGAAAAGGAAATATCATTTTCCCCCATCTCCTTCCAAGAAAGGTTTAATGTGAAATAGTCTAGCACTCTTTCCAAGAAGATAACCAAAGGTTTTTTCCTACAAATATATATTCAAGTATATCAATAGTCGTAGAATAAAAGAGGTAGAAAAGAGTACCATTAGCCACAATGATTATTTTTAACTTAAATTACCCTGCCAAACCTTCACTAATCATGTCACATGCATTATCTCATCTAATCCTTAAAAAAAAAAATCCTTAAAACAAAGTTGACTTTAATTACAGCTGTAATCATTTAGCAGACAAAAAGAAAAACCTTAGAGAAGTTACAGGCAATCCCCGGGTTATAAACAAGATCCACTCCTAAGTCTGCCTTTAAGTAGAATTTGTAGGTAAGTCAGAACAGGTACATATGATTCTTATTTAGTGTCAGTTCATCAAATGTTTGTCTTTGTATGTAATATATATTTTATCTTTCTATGCATATAAAACACTTAATAAAAATTTCTAAACCATGCAGTGTTTTCACGAGCAACACGAAGTAACAAAGTAGTGTGTGTGTTTATTATTATGAACCATTGAATGTTTTTAACTCAAGTTTTTAATATAAGTGGCTTTATGGCAGTCCATTTTTAAGTATGAATTGTCTTTAAGTCAGATGTTCATAACCCCAGGGAATGCCTGAACTGGTTTAATTCACAAAGATAGTAAAACTTCAGAAAGGGAATTCAATTCCACATTTTTCTAATGCCAAATATCATGCTCTTAGCTAGTCTGATAGAGTGTTTCTGATCACGTCACTCTGATTGCAATTGTTGACAGCAAGGTTCCTCACCGCTATAAATCAGCTGCAGATAGAATTCAAGGTGTCTATGAACTTGGATGAGAGAAAAAAAATATAGCGTCTTTATTTTCCTCAACCTCTACTGCACTTCAGCAGATCCTTCAATAATGAATGCAGGCAAAACGCGATAGCAGTAACTCTAATTTTGTCCTGATAGAAACAGCTGATATTTTCCTACCATTTTTACAGTTGCAAATATCTCAAAATATCATTTATTGTCATCATTTTTTGTAATTATGTTAGTTGTTAGTCCTGCCACTAAAAAAAAAAGCCACTAAATCTTGTTAATTAATATGCTTCTTTATAGAAGCACATATATCAAAATTTTTTAAATATTTTGACTCTATCTAAATGTCTCCCTTTGAAATCCTAAGTCTTTTTTACATCATTAAAAAAAATTATTATTCTGGGAAGGTTCCATAAACTTTATTAGACTATCAAAGAGGCATGTGACACAAAAAGTTCAGGAACCCTGCTCTAGAGGGTATAATCCAAACTCCTAGTAAGGCATTCAAAGCTTTCCATGATCTACTTACTGACAAGGAGCAATTGCCTGACCCACGCTGAGCCCATTAGAGTCCTTCTTAATGATTTTTTAAGCTGGAATTGGGATCGAGTCAGCTCCTTTCTGGAGATACTGTTTGTGAAGATATTAAGCTCTGGAGCCTTTGGTGGTTGCATTTCCCACACTGTGGTGAAAGAAGCCTGTATGCATTAGGAGAGGAATAACAACAACAGCAAAAAAATTTCTGTCAAGTCGATTCTAACCCATAGGCCCCTACAGGACAGAGCAGAACTGCCCCACAGAGTTTCCTAGAAGCAGCTGGTAAATTTGAGCTGCCGACCTTTTGGTTAGCAGCCATCGAGCTCTTAACCACTGTACCACCAGTGCTCCAGAAGGGAATAAAGTTGAATTTAAAAAAAAAAAAAAGAAAGAGAAGACTCATGGGGCAAGAGACCTAGCAGCGTTTCAGTTTGTCTTTAGTTATTGATGGTCAACAGAATCCTTGCCTTTACCATGACTTGGTCATTAAACACTTCAATTGAGAGAGAGAGATGTTGTTGTTATTGTTGTTAGGTGCTGTTGAGTCGGTTCTGACTCACAGTGACCCCATGTACAACAGAACGAAACACTGCCCGGTCCTATGTCATCCTCACTATTGTTGTTATGCTTAAGTCTATTGTTGCTGCCACTGTATCAATCCATCTTGTTAAGGGTCTTCCTCTTTTTAGCTGAGCAGGCATGAGGTCCTTCTGAGAAACTGATCCCTCCTGATAACACCTCCAAAGTATGGGAGACAGAGTCTCACCATCCTTGCTTCTAAGGAGCACTCAGTTCATACTTCTTCCAATTAGACACCACTGACTCATGGTGACCTTATGTACAACAGAACTAACCTTTGCCTAGTCCTGCATCATCCCCATGATTGCCAGCATGTTCTAGCCAATTATTGCACCTATTGTGTCAATCCATCTCACCAAGGTCTTCCTCAGCCTCACTGGCCCTCTACTTCACCAAATGTGGGGCTCTCCCCCAGACATTGATCCCTGCTGATGACATGTCCAAAGCAAATAAGTAGGACATGCTTTGCTTTAAGATTTTCATTGGTTAATTTTTGGAAATAAATTGCCAGGTCTTCATTCCTAGTCCATTTTAGTCTGAAAGCTCCACTGATACCTGTCTACCATGGGTGACCCTGCTGGTGTTTGAAATACCAGTGGCTTAACTTCCAGCAACACACAAGCCATCACAATATGACAGACTGATAGACATATGGTGGTCAATTGAAATACCACCCTTCCTATATATTCAATGAATTCCAATATTTTGCCTAAGTTAGTTCAGTTTGGATGTCAGTTACTGGAAACTTACTGATTCCCTAGGACTAAAACTGTATTTTAAATTTGGTAATCATATCTGCCTTCCATTACAGAGGAATGTAAAGAAAAGCCCAGATGGCTTGAGACTATTCATATGACAGACATATGCACAGAGGGTAAAGGAAACACAGTCAACAGTTACTTAAATCACTTTGGGAATGAGGGGAAAAGTGGGTAGTACAAAACCACATATAAATAAAAATAAATCAGTCAGATTTAGTCGCTTCCATTGCCTTACTGTCTTTCTCAGTCTTTATTTAAAATTCTAAGTGATTATCAAGCTTTCTATTCCCCTCTAAGTCCATCCTCTATGTTATTAGTCTGAATTTCTAGATTAATTTCCTAAACATTATATATGTTCACACATCACATGAGAGAAAACATGATAACTCTTTGTCTGCAAACTCAAGATTTCCTCAACAAATTCACATTCAAGGGTTTCCATGTACTGAACCTGCTTTGTGTTTCCAACTTACTCTCTCAACTTCTTCCCTTCCATCATCCTATATTAGAGTCAAACTGGATTGATCACTATTTCCTGTTTGTGGCACTGTGTGTTTGTCCCTGTATGACTTTAATTAAAAATCCTGTCTACGCCATGAGTTGGAACTGACTTGACGGAACTAATAACGACACTTCCTCTACGTAAAATTTTTTTTTAATCTACATATATTTAAGTCATACTTATTTGATAAGGTTCAGCCCAAATGCAATCTTCTTTATCGAGCCCTACTTCCTGATCTCCATCATCACCAGTAGAAATAAAATCCATTCTCTGAGCTTTATTTATAATTCACCTATGCTTGCCACTGGCTATTTAGCCCATTCTATCTAATAGTATTATTACGTAATATATAATGCTTTCCCATAATAGTAGAAGTAGTAATAACAATTGAACATTTATCTTGTGTAAAGTACTGCTAAGTGCTCTAATTGGATTGTCTTATGTAATTATCACAACAACCCTATGTGTTGGGGACTATTATTATCCCATTTTAAAGATAAAGAAACTGAGTTTCTAATACTTAGAACAGGAAACCAAAGGGTCCACTATTAGAAGATGGAAGTATAAGCCTTTAAACTCAGGCATTCTCACTGCAGAATGTGTCCTCTTCCATGTTCTGCTATTCTGCCTTCCGTAATAGACTTCAAGTTCACCGAGAAGAGCTCTCCGTTTGTTACAACTTAATAGCCTACAATGCCCAACATCATGCTTTGGGTATAATCAGTGCTCAATAAGGATTTGGGTAAAAAGAATAAATAAATCATTTTTAGAAGTTTATCTAGGGATAACAGTGTTTGTGAGAAAAAATGAAGCTTAGAAAATAGTCTCCCCTAAAAAAAACAAAACACTTTTCCCTCTTAGTGGCAATACCAGCTGTGGATATAACTTTTTTTATATTTACTAAACTAATAAAGCATGCAACATGATGGCTGCCCATAGTAATTGCTCCAGTTATTATTCTTAGTGTTGTTGTTGTTGTTACTGCATTGAGTTAGAAGGAATGTTTAGCATCCCCATTGAACATGAGAGAAACTAAGTCTTTAATGGGTTGGATGATTTGGTGAAGATTATGGTCTAGTCAGTCTCAAAGCCAGGAACTGAAGCCAGTGTCTTTATTTCTAGACCAACAGAGCCAACAGTTATTACCTAATCTCAAGAATCGTATCTGCTACAAAGAGTAGAAATGAAATCCATTCATTACTGGCCTGTGACATATTTAGTAGCATTCAGAAACTCAATTGCTATGATCGTCTTTATTCACTTATTTAAAACAGAAGTTGTGATGAAAAAAATTGAAGATGATGTACAAGCTTAACTAGCACCAGAAAATTCAAGAATGTTATGCAACTTCGGTTTTTAAATAGCTTTTTCTTCCACCTCAGAATCACAAGCTTAGGAAAAATAACCAACCTTTGTTTTGAAGTGCCTGGCTTTTGTCATTTCACGGCAGATTTTAAAATGCTTAGAAATGATATCTTTGATTCATTCTGGCTGGGAACATGAAGCCAGTCTAATAACAAATGCTAGTATTCCAACTTCAAAAGATATATACTGCTAAGTCATTCCCTATTTATGATCTATCATCCTTTCTGAGGAATAAAAAATGTTGCATAGACTATATGGACAGAAGGGAAAAATTAAATTTAACAGCTTTTTGCAACAGACATGCCTTTCTCTAGAGACAACTCCAATTAACTTAACCATAATAAGAAGTTAATTGTTAGTAGCCTTCCCTCTGCCAGCTTTCTTCAAGTTCAGTCCCCAAACAAGCAGACTGCCTTCAAAGTAAATCTAAATTCATTGCAGGATGGGGTAATGTGAGAGGCTCAAGCTGGAAGCAATGACCCAAGTCATTCACATTCCATTCAGTCTCTGACTTTCATTGTGACTCTAAACAGATGATAGATTGCCTCTTATTTGAACTCAACAGCTGTCTACTCTCTCCACCTCTGTTTCATTCCTCCCTCCTAACCCTCCCCAATGTAATCTTCTTCCATTATCTTCTGCCTAGTCACTCTTTCCCTTCTCATGGTCCCTACAAAGGTCTCTACTCAACTGTGCTGGCTACTTTCCCAGTGCCCATCCAAGTGCTGAGGAATTAGGTCCTTTTTCTACTATCTGTCCTATTCTTTCCCCTCCATAAGTTGTGCATTCACCTTTCCACTTTAAGGTTTTGTCAAAAGCAAAACACTCCCAAACACGGTGCCATGAAAACAGGAGGGGATCTATTTCTTTAAACTAAACAGGAACATGTCACAACTGGAATATCATATTCATCAGCAAAAAATATTCTCAGCCTGTGATGGGCTAGGCACTGTCAGACCTCACCTAGAACTCCCTCTTCTGAGAATTGCTAAACTTTCCTCTCTGATCAACAGCTTTTTG
Organism: Elephas maximus indicus; assembly: GCF_024166365.1. Taxonomy (NCBI): domain Eukaryota; kingdom Metazoa; phylum Chordata; class Mammalia; order Proboscidea; family Elephantidae; genus Elephas; species Elephas maximus. The sequence goes on from NC_064825.1 coordinate 84,777,314, forward strand.
GTCTCTGGAGCATTGCCAAGAAGTAGAACTCAGAACCAGAGTTCTGATAGTACAGTGTCATAGAGTTTTATAGTTCATGTCAAAGACTGACACCATTTATATATGTATATTTGGGTCAGTTCTATAGTTTTCACAGTACAAGAGGAATACTGCTTAAAATGGCCCCTGGCCATTCCTTCATTTGTGTCATACAATTCCTATTCTAATAGAATGATGGAGAAAGAGAGTCAATTTTGGGCTGGACTTTAGGTAACACAGAAATTCTGGAATGACTGTTAAGTCATATCAACTGGCGTGGGCCTTTTAGATTAGACAGTGGTCTACAAAGTGAAGATTGGTCATCTACTAAAGAATGGCAGAAATATCAGAACTGATTTTTCTATATTTTATGTCATTCTTTCAAAAATTTTATTTTGCATGTTTTCATACATGTATAGAATATTTTGATCTTTGACCAGACGAGTTGTGGAATGACATCAAGGACATCATACTTGAAGAAAGCAAGAAGTCATTAAAAAGACAGGAAAGAAAGAAAATACCAAAGTGGACGTAAGAAGAGGCTCTGAAACTTGCTCTTGAAACATCAAGTAGCTAAACCAAAAGAAAGAAATGATGAAGTAAAAGAACTGGACAGAAGATTTGAAAGGGTGGCTCAAGAAGATAAAGTATTATACCGACATGTGCAAAGAACTATAGATAACCAAAAGCGAAAAATACTTGGCATTTCTCAAGCCGAAAGAACTGAAGAAAAAATTCCAGCCTCAAGTTGCAATAGTGAAGGATTTTTTGGGTATATTCCCCCATAGACACAGGAAGCATTAAAAGAAAATGGAAGGGATATACAGAGTCATTATACCAAAAAGGATTGGTCAATGTTTAACCATTCCAAGAGGTAGCATATGATCAGGAGCAGATGGCACTGAAGGAAGAAGTCCAATCTTCACTGAAGGCATTGGCAAAAAACAAGGCTCCACGAATTGACAGAATATCAATTGAGATGTTTCAGCAAATGGATGCAGTGCTGGAAGTGCTTACTCATCTATGCCAAGAAATTTGGAAGACAGCTACCTGGCCGACCGGCTGGAAGAGATCCATATTTATGCCTATTCCCAAGAAAGATGACCCAACTGAACGTGGAAATTATCAAACAATATCACTAATATGATACGCAAGTAAAATTTTGCTGAAGATCATTCAAAAGCGGTTGTTGCAGTATATCAAAAGTGAAAGCACAAAAATGCAAATAAAATCTCACACTAAACAGATAGCAAAAAAGCATACTTTTACAGATTGAGAAGGCAGAGCATCACCTTGGTTGACCTCACCTGAGAATGTTCTCACCTGAGAACGTGCTCATTTGCTGCTCTGTACATGTCTCCAAATGACTGTGCAAGGCTGGGAGTATTGTGTTTGGGATTACAAATACATTTTAGTGAGTAGGCATATGCTGGATACAGAATTTATGATTACTGACAACAGACTGTATATCTAAAAGGCACATTTGATCATGACTTCACTTCTCCCATACTTAAAAGTCTTCTGTGGTTTACCATTTCCTTCAGGATAAAGTTTGAGCTCCTTTGCATGGTTTAGTATGTATTCCATTCCCACAATCCAGGTTCATCTCTAGTATTTCCCTTATGCTTATGCTCCTGAAATACTAAATTTGCTGTAATCTCCATGTATATCTTTTTTTTTTTCCAGATCTCCACATTTTTTGTGAAGTAACTTCTAGTTGCCGAGGATGGCCTTCATGCCTACTTCTACCCTTATCTGCCTAGGTTCTTCCTTCAAGACTTAGCTCTGTTCTGTCTGTTAGAGGAAGACTTACCTTAACCTTCATACTAGGCCCAGTACCCTGTTAGACCCCTATGACTTCATTTAAGTTATTAAATTTGTTATCAACTCATATTGATATGATCTGTTTATGTGTCAACCTCTTCTGCTAGTTTGGGAGTTCTTTGAGATCAAGGACCTTTTATATTTTTTGCATCCCCAGAGCTTAAGACATAATATGAGCTCGAATATGTTTATTAAATTGAGCTGAATGTGTGCTTTGATTTCTTCAGTATGTCATACGCAATAGGTGATAAAAGCATTTTGCTAGGACACCCTTAACCTTATTCTCAGACAACACATTCCTTAGTACTGAGCTAGTCCAAAGCTTATACCAGTGGTTAAGCCTACAAAAAGAATAGGGGGAAAAAAACCTTTTTATAATATTAAGTATATCATAAGGAATGTGGGTTTTGGTAATTCGAGTTTCCTTATTCTGCTGAGAATTTTTGATAGGCTTCAGTTTGCAAGTTTTGCACAGGAGCTGAGGGGAAATGAAATTTTATGAATGACAGCAAGAAAGTTTGAACTGGAGAGGGTAATCTAGGAAAGAAAAGAGGAGGAGAGGGCTGAGAGACAGAAGTGACCCTGCGAACTGGTAGACAAGTGGGCACTACTTGAGGAAGCACCCCTATTCATCACCTGCATCTTCAGTTAAAATTATCAATGCACAAAATTTGTGGCATGAGTATATTTCTTGAGGGAACTGGAGAAAGGGGTAAGGTACAAGTACATATGTATGTAAGAGTAAGAAGTTGAGAAGAGCTTTAGAGTATTAGAGCTAAAACCTGTAGAAATGAGTAGCAATCGTTTTCAGAAATTTGGATTTCTCATGCATAGAATTAGCTAGAATTGAAACCAAACATATCTAGAATTTTAAGAAGCAAAAGAGCCCCAGTTAACATCTGGAACAACACCCACCCCCCCCCCCTAAAAAAAGAACAATATAATGCATAGTCCTAGCGCTCCATGTGTTTGAAAAGGCTTGCCAGGTAAACATTGAAAAAGATCTTGAATTAAACAATATAATGCATGCAAAAGGTGAAAATAATAGAGTATTATCAGTTTTCAGAAAGGACAGAGATAATGCTGGCCTGGCTTATTTACAGGGAAGTTTTTATGGTTAAAGCAGTCTTGAAATTGGGCCTTCAATGAACTGGAGAAATGAATTAACTGGACACAGAAAGGTATTATAAGTGGTGAAAAGAGAATAGGCAAATGTGCAGGAGCAGCAGCTTAAAAAAAAAAAAATAGACCAAACAACTAGGGTAAAGGGTGCATTTGAGACAAGTAATATATTTTTTCACCCAAGAAATTTATCATCTCACCTCTTTGAATTCTTATCAAATAGCTTAGCCTTCTGACCAAGTGCCTTCATTCAGCTATCAGTCATCTCATTACTGATTTTTATGCTCTAAAAACCAAGCCATTCTATTAAGAACTTTCAAGAATAAGAGTACCATGAGCATCTATGACTAATAACTTCAAAATTCCCCCACTACTTTTCACTTACTCTTCACTAACCACAGTATTTGATGCATTTTGATAAGAAAAATTCTTTATTTCGAAGACTGACCTTAGCATTCTATACATTAATGTCTAAGTCTTCAGTATCATCAAAGCTCAATTTTTCACGCTGATTTCTAGAAGATGAGGTAACTAGATGATGTTTACTTACATATTTATTACTACCATGGATGCTCACTGGTTTTTTTTTTTTTTTTCCCGGATAGATTGAGCTTGATCTTTCCTTTTGTTTCTCATATAGGGCAAGAGTTAAGAGACCTTGGGAAGGATGCCCTGGATCCAATTCCTAGTTCAATGCCTAATGAGGTATGTGACCTTACAAATTACTTTGTTTCTCTCTGCTACTATTTCCTCATCTGTAAAATGGGAATGCCAATAATAGTACCCACCTTATTTGTATGGGTTAAATGAGCTAATGCTAATGAATGTGTATTAGTCTGAGTTGTGATAAAGACACAGAGAAAGAAGTTCAGGGGTCAGCATTCACAGGCCAGTAGGGTGGCTCCATGGTATCTTGACAAAGGGACCCAGGCTCTTTCTCTTTTGTTGCTCTACAATGTTGTTGGTAGTTGCCACTGAGTTGGCTCTGACCTATGGTGACCTTATGTATAAGAGAACAGAACATTGCCGTTCCTGTAACACCTCCATATTCTTTAATATGTTGAGCTCATGGTTGAGGCTATTGTATCAGTCCATCTCGTGGATAGTTTTCCTGTTTTTCACCGACCTGTTAATTTACCAAACATAATGTCCTTCTCTAGCCGCTGGTCTTTCCTGATGACGTGATCAACATAAGCAAAGTAAGCAAAGTGCTCTACAGTACCTACCTCTTATTCTCATGGTCATTTCATTATTCTAGACAGCTACTGAAACTGGAGACATCACATTAGCATTTCAGGCAGCGGGAGGAAGGGATAAAATAGAGAGTATTACCTGTAAGGGATACTTTTCAGACACTCCACACAGCAGTTCAACTATCATCTCACCAAGCAAAATTTAGTCACATTGTCTATATGTAAGGGAGTTTGAGAGAGGGGTAATGACAAAGTTATTCTAATCATTTAGCTAAGTAGCAAAAAGCCTATTGTTGTTAGGTGCCTTCGAGTTGGTTCCAACTCATAGCAACCCTATGTACAGTAGAAAAAAACACTGCCTAGTCCTGCGCCATTCTCACAATTGTTGTTATCCTTGAGCCCATTGGTGCAGCCACTGCCTCAATCCATCTCATCAAGGGTCATCCTCTTTTTTGCTGACCTTCTACTTCACCAAGCATGATGTCATTCTCCATGGAATGACTGAAAACACCATGGCTTCAGCCAGGCTCATCTTAGTCTTCAAGGTGATAATTTTGCTTTCTAACACTTTAAAAAGGTCTTTTGCCCAATGTAATGCATCCTTTGATTTCTTGACTACTGCTTCCATGGGTGTTGATTGTGGATCCAAGTAAAATGAAATCCTTGAAAATGTCAATCTTTTCTCTGTTTATCAAGATATTGCTTACTGGTCCAGTTGTGAGGACTTTTGTTTTCTTTATGTTGAGGTGTAATCCGTGCTGAAGGCTGTGGTCTTTGATCTTCATCAGTAAGTGCTTCAAGTCCTCTTCACTTTCAGCAAGCAAGGTTGTGTCATCTGCATATCACAGGTTACTAATGAGCCTTCCTCCAATCCTGATGCCCCGTTCTTCTTCATATACCCCAGGTTCTCAGATTATTTGCTCAACGTAGAGATTGAATAAGTATGTTGAAAATATACAACGCTGGCATGTACCTTTCCTGATTTTAAACCATGCAGTATCCCTTTGTTCTGTTTGAAAGACTGACTCTTGATCTATGTACAGGTTTCTTTTTAAAAAAAAAATCAGATTATATTACTAAAGAGAAGAGGAAAATAACTAGAAGTCTGTGTCCTGTTATCTGAACACTCAATACAGCGTGTGGAATATAGTCAGTGCTCAATAAATTCTAACTATTCCATTTTAATTTTCTTAACCAATAAGGTTAGTTGCACTGCCTAGTCCTGTGCCAGCCTCACGATCATTGCTATATTTGAGCCCATTGATGCCACTGTGTCAGTCCAACTCGTTGAGACTCTGTCTCTTTTTTGATGACCCTCTACTTTACTAAGCATGATGTTCTTCTCCAGGGACTGGTCCCTCCTGATAACATGTCCAAAGTATGTGACACCAAGCCTCACCATCCCTGCTTCTAAGAAGGATTCTGTTTGTACTTCTTCCAAGACAGTTTTGTTCATTCTTGTGGCAGTCCACGGTGTATTCAATATTCTTTGCCAATATCATAATTCAAAGGCATCAGCTCTTCTTTGGTCTTCCTTATTCATTGTCCAGCTTTCACATGTGTATGAGGCAATTAAAAGCACCGTGGCTTGAGTCAGGCACACCCTAGTCCTTAAAGTGGCATCTTTGCTTTTAAACACTTTCAAGAGGTCTTTGCAATAGATTTGCCCAATGCAAGTGTGTCATTTGATTTCTTGACAGTTGCTTCTATAAGTGCCGATTGTGGATTCCAGTAAAATGAAGTCATTGACAACTTCAATCCTTTCTCCGTTTATCATGATGTTGCTTACTGGTCCAGTTGTGAGGATTTTTGTTTTCTTTATGTTGAGGTGTAATTCATACTGAAGGCTGTGATCTTTGATCTTCAGCAGTAAGTGCTTTCAAGTCCTTTTTACTTTCAGCAAGCAAGGTTGTGTCATCTGCATAACACAGGCTGTTAATGGTTCTTCCTCCAATCCTGACTCCTCAGTTTTCTTCTAACAGTCCAGCTATTCGGATTATTTGCTCAGCATATAGATTGAATAAGTATGACGAAAGGATATAACCCTGACACACGTCTTTCTTTCCTTTAAACCACACAGTATTCCCTTGTTCTGTTTGAATGACTGCCTCTATGTACAGGTTCCACATGAGCAAATTAAGTGTTTTGGAATTCCCATTCTTCTCAATGTGATTGATAATTGTTTATGATCCACACAGTTGAACAGTCAATAAAACACAGGTAAACATCTTTCTGGTATTCTCTGCTTTCAGCCAGGATCCATTTGACATCAGCAATGTTATCCCCTGTTCCATATCCTGTTCTGAACCCAGCTTGAACTTCTGGATGTTTTCTGTCTATATACTGCTACAGCCTCTTTTGAATTATCTTCAGCAAAATTTTACTTGCGTGTGATATTAAGATATTATTTGAACATTTCCACATTCTTTTGGATCACTTTTCCTTTGAATGGGCACAAATATGGATCTCTTCCAGTCATTTGGCCAGGTGGCTGTCTTGCAAATTTCTTGGCATAGATGAGTGAACACTTCCAGTGCTGCATCTGTTTGTTGAAACATCTCAATTGGTATTCCATCAGTTCCTGGAGCCTTGTTTTTTCCCAATGCCTTCAGCGCAGCTTGGACCTCTTCCTTCAGTACCACTGGTTCTTGATCATATGCTCCCTTCTGAAATGGCTGAACATAAACCAATTCTTTTTGGTACAGTGACTTTGTGTATTCCTTCCATCTTCTTTGGATACTTCCTGTGTCATTCAATATTTTTCCCACAGAATCCTTCAATATTGCAACTCGAGGCTTGAATTTTTTCTTCAGTTCTTTCAGTTTGAGAAATGCTGAGCATCTTTCTATCACCAAAGCCACATTTTCCAACTATCAATCCTTCTTCGTGTCCAACTTTTGCATTCCAATCGCCAGTAATTATCAATGCATCTTGATTGCTTGTTTGATTAATTTCAGACTGCAGAAGTTGGTAGAAATCTTCAACTTCCTTGTCTTTGACATTAGTGGTTGGTACATAAATTTGAATAAGAGTTTCATTAACTGGTCTTCCTTGTAGGTGTATGAATATTATCCTATTACAATGTTGTACTTCACAATAGATTTTGAAATATTCTTTTTGACAATGAATGCCACGCCATTCCTCTTCAATTTGTCATTCCCAGCATAGTAGACCATATGACTGTCCAATTCAAAATGGCCAACAACAGTCCATTTCAGCTCATTAATGCCTACAATATTGATCTTTACGTGTTTTCCATTTCATTTTTGATGACTTCCAATTTCCATAGATTCATACTTCATACTTTCCACATTCTGATTATTAATGGATGTTTGTAGCTATTTCTTCTCATTTTGAGTCATGCCACATCAGCAAATGAAGGTTTTGGAAGCTTGATTCCATCCACATAATTAAGGTCAACTTTACTTTGAGGAGGCAGCTCTTCCCCAGTCCCCCAATCTGAGGGGCTCATCTCCTAGCACTATATCAGACAATGTTCCACTGATATTCATAAGGTTTTTACCGGTCAATTATTTTCAGAAGTAGACTGTCAGGTCCTTCTTCCTAGTCTATCTTAGCATGGAAGCTCAGCTGAAACCTGTCCACCATGTGTGACCCTGCTGGTATTTGAAATACCGGTGGCAAATCTTCCAGCAACACAGCAACACACAAGCCACCACAGTATGACAAACTGACAGACCCAAGGTGGAGATACTTCAAAGGCCATTAAAAATATTGAACTCATAAATCTATTTTTTGTGTCCAACTAATAATGCCAGTATTGTTTTTATTAGGCAAATGTCAATGCTTTTTTAGCACTGATAAGAACCTAAAACTATATTTTTCCTCAAAAGTGCCTACTGCAACCACTGCTTTAGAAAAAATATGAAAAATAATCTTTTGGGAAAATCAGATTTATTTGTTGTCCGAAACCAAGCACTTTTCAATTTATCCAATTTCCAAATATTGTGTTTAAAAGTAAGTTTAAACTAGAATATCATAAGTTCTTAGCATGGCTAAGAACCAAAAGAAAACAGGCATGATTATAAGTGATTAGACTGAAAAATGTCATCTGTTAACATTCTTCCTGAACAAACACCAAAATTCAGCTTTCAATTTGTTTTTTCTACCCAATAAACTCATTATATGGGATATAATTAATGTATTATCACTCCGACATCATTGAATGTCTTAGTCATCCAGTGCTGTGCTATAACAGGAATACCACAAGTAGATGGCTTTGACGAAGAGAAATTTATTCTTTCACAGTCTAGGAGGGTACAAGTCCAAATCCAAGGCATCAGCTCCAGGGGAAGGCTTTCTCTCTGTATCAGCTCTGGAGGAAGGTCCTTGCCATCAATCCTCCCCTGGTAGAGGAGCTTCTCAGGTGCAGTGACCCTGGGTCCAAAGGACGTGCTCTGCTCCTCGTGGCGCTTTCTTGGTGGTATGAGGTCTCTCCTCTCTGCTTGCTTCCCTTTTCTTTTGTCTCTTGTAAAATAAAAGGTGGTAGAGGCCACAATCCAGGGAAACTCCCTTTACATTGGATCAGGGATGTGACATTAGGAAAGCTGTTACAATCCCACACTAATCCTCTTTAACATAAGATTACATTCACAAAATAGAGGACATCCGTACAATACTGGAACTCATGATCTAACCAAGTTGACAAATATTTTGGGGGGATGCAATTCAATCCATGACACTGACCCATATAGTGACATTGAATCATGTAGAATAAAAACTCATTTTTTTTTTAGAAGAGAATTGTGAAAAATGTCATGGTCTCAAAGCAGCAAAATCACTTGAAATTCAATCCACAATATCTTCAGGAATTGAGGCACGAGTTCCATTGAGAAAAGAGCTGCTCTGAAAATTACATGGTTAACTTTGCTATTTCTTTTCCTAGGAAAGAAATGATGTTGCAGCACTGTATTGGGTAAGAATTTGGGTTCAAGTTCAGAATGGCTGGGAGTACCCAAAAATAGGCTTTTATAAGCATGTGCTCCAAGATCAATTTTCTTATCAGAAAACTAACTACAATGAGGGTTACTGATGCTTCAAGGGCTTACTATAGATATGATAAAAACTAAAACACCCACTGCTTTCAAGTTTATTCCAACTCATAATGATCCAACAGGACAGAGTAGAACTGCCCCATAGGGTTTCCTACGATTAGCAGTTGAACGCTTTAACAATTGTGCCACCAGGGCTGCCATAGATACGATAGAAAAAACTTTTTTTTTTAGTTGGGGGAGGGTGCTGAGAACAATAAATAAAAGCAAAATGAGTAACAAACTATGAATATTTTTGCAAATCAGCTTTAGGAAAACTAAAGAAGGCAATATACATTGTAATCAAGCAGACAGTCAACCCCAACTTGGTTACAGAGAAGAAACTGATGTACCTGTAAAGGGCAGTAAATAAGAATGATAAAAGTAGATTTTACCATATTTTCTGCTGCGTTCTTATGTACTCTGCTATGAAGTACTAATCCTGCAAATTGGAAAAAGATTTTGAAAAGCACGTGCGCATGGTGATTTCTCCCTAGCTATTTTGGCTGCAGAGGTGAAACAAACAAAAAATGTCTTTTGTTTTTTCTTTTTTCCATTTCAAGGAGATAATCTAAAATCATGGTGGGACCCAGAAGACAGGAGTCAGCTGGTTCTTTTTATAGAAGAATATAAGTAACAGCACACAGGATCCTTCTATCTAGTACAGGTGCTCTATTTAAGACGCCTGTCAAAGATGATGTGTGGGAAGAATGAGTTACCCTGAATGTGGTCATGTCCAGTGGTGTACTGCAGCTGGCTTGTACTGGATTACAAGAGCCAAGTGTTAAATTTTCAAGGATTTTGCCAGTCTACTTTTAAGCAACAAACAAACAAACCCATTGTCCTTGAGTTGATTCCAACTCATAGCGACCCTATAGGACAGGAAACAACTGCCCCATAGAGTTTCCAAAGAGTGGCTGGTGGATTCCAACTGCTGGCATTTTTGGTAAACAGTCAAGACTCTTAACCACTTCATCTCCAGGGCTCCTAAGTTTATTATTGCACATCATGTACAAATAATAACAAGATACAAAATAATTTATTTAACCAATTCACTCTCATTGAATGCTTTTGTTGGTTTTTGCTAAACTCTTGTACCTGTAGCAAACCTATGGTTGCAATTCAACAGTGATTCGACAAAATCAGGCCATAAATAAATTAGCTTGATAACTATCAGATTTGGCCAAAGGATTCACTCATATCATTGATGAATGAGTGTACATTTGACAGGCATGTGTTTGAGATCGTCATTTACACTAATGAGCAAGACAAAAATGAAACAATGAAGATGTCTGCTGCAAATTTGTTCATTCTTCCACGATGAAAGTGGTTTCTTTGTTGAGTTGAGTAATTGTTTTTAAATACTAGAAGAATTTTCCTAATTTTTTGTGGAATTCATAATGTGACAGCTAGAGTCATGATACACTTTTAAATTTAATCTTCATTATTAATATTTTCTATTGCTTTAAGTCTAAAAATCACCAAAACAATAAATCAAGCCTTGATTTAAAGAATTTGCTATTGTCCGTGATGTAAATAATGCCAGCATGGTCAATTTCAAGCTTCCAATGTGATGTCACAGAATATGAACCTGGGAAGAGATGCACAGTATCTACCATTATACCTTGGAAACCCTATGAGGCAGTTCTACTCTGTCCTATAGGGTCGCCAAGAGTGGGAATCGACTGGACAGCAAAGGATTTGGTCGGGTTTTTTATGCAAATATATGTCTGCTTTTTTCTTCCCAGACAGCCATTTGTTAAATGTTTCCAGCACACCATTGTCAACATCTAAGTTATAGAGCAGTCCTCTAAAAATATGCTGCTCCAATAATTCAAAATGACTTTGTGCTCCAAGAATTTAGTCAATCCTTTTCTGAATCTATTCATATTTTTATTCAGTACTTCCTCTTGCCCTCAGTGGGATCAGTTATCATTGTATAACTTATTGCTTCCATCAGATTGGTTGAAAAGGTTTAGGTATAATATTTAAGAATCTGATAAATTTATGTTCTATCTACTCATATTTTGCTCATGTGTGACTGCATACATCTCAGTCCCACCCTTTCTCGGCTCCCATTACTCCGAAATGAAGATCCCTCCATGACATGACTGCTTGGGCATCTGCCTTTGTATGTTTCTATTTTTTAGAATTTTCATACAAAATTTCCCTGATTATCTACTGATACTTTCAACATCTGGGATCCAGGAAAGCCCAAGGAGGCTTAATGCCAGCATCGGAGGCATCAATAGTGGAGCAGAGTTCTACTCTAAACACTCTGTCAAAGACTGTCAGTGGCAGATGAAGAAAAAGATCAAGATTCAGGCAGAAATGAGGCCAATCTGGGAATGGGGAAAGAAATGATAAGAGTACTAGAGATTGCAATAAACAGCATTCCAGAGTCTGTAGGTTAGCATTAACCATTTTCCAAATTGTGATTCAAGGATAAGTAAATGGATTTAAATTCAGGGTCCTTCCATTTCTTCAAATATTTTCTAACCTCTTCAACGTGCCATGCATTGTGCTGGGAATATCATAGAGCCTGCCCTCAGGGAGTCTACTCTTTAAAAGTAAAGGGGATAACAACTTTGCCATTTTGCCTCCTAAGAAGAAATTTACTTTCTATTTCTATTGCAGTACTTGTCCTTCTCTTTGCTTTCTTCAAAGCTGTAGTGTCTAAGACCATTCAGAGAAATATCTTGATTTCATATATCTCTACAAATTTATATTACTATTTTCCAACAATGTAATGTTGTATCCATACAGTCTCTAATTATATTATAGTGATCTACCAGACATTTCATTTCTTACTTAGTACATTCTATTATCTTCCCTCTCTCTTTTTTAATTTTTTTTTCTTTCACCCTACTCCAGCCACACTGGCTTCCCTGCAGTTCCTCAGATATGCTAAGCATGAGCCCCCTTAGGATCTCTGCACTGGATGTGCCCTATGCCTGGAAATTCTCCCTCTAGGTAGTCATGTGACTAACTACTTTACATTTTTCAAATATTAGCCCAAGGTCACGTTCTTACTAAGCCCTAGTCTGACTATCCTACTTAAAGTTGTACTCCCTGGGACTTACAATCCCATGTATCTTTCTATACTCATTCTTTATTCTATAGTATTCTTCACATTATAACAAACTCTTCAACATTTTTTTTTAGCTTATTATTTATTGCCTCTCCCACCCACTAGAAAAAAAAATACCATAAAGGCAGAGATTGTTGCCCGTTTTGTTCATTGATGTATCCTAATAAATAAAACCAACCAAAACAATGCTTGGCGCTTAGTAGATGCTGAATAAATATTTATTGAATGTATGAATGGGCTATGTCTTAAAAATGTAATGTAGAAGACAAAAATTATGGTATCTGTATCATCAAAAACAACTTTACCACTATTACTTGAATATTTACTAATATTATTAATTCCTATGATTTAGAGATAAATCACTTATACAAAATAGGTTACTAACACATCTTTCTGTGTGTACATCATTTAAAATCACAAAACCCTATGAGGCAGATGCTATGATTATTCCCGCTTTTCAAATGAGGATATTGATTTACAGAGAGGTTAGGCAACTTGCCCAAACTCACACAGCTTTCAAGTAGCAGGTCAGTCAACAGACTAAGTCTTATATCCATCTTTCTCCATAGTTTGTGCTCTTAATCATCCCAATAATGGGGACAATTTGGGCTCATTCAGATCTTTTCCTCAATTATCTACATTGCCTGCATAGCTTGAATGACTAACAAAATAAACTCGGCCAAGTTGCTTTGTAAACACAGCAACATTTTACCCTAATGGGAACCATCTCACATGTACAAGTCATGTGGAAGTGTGTCTTGTTTTCATTCTTATCTAAAAAAAAGACTAAGGTTTTATTTTAGCAAAGCTTTTCTGTTTTCACTCATACTCTTCCACTATTATGAAACAGTCATCTGTAATTTAAAACTATGAACAATAAATCTTCCTAGTAGGTGTGCATATCTCCTCAGAAGACCCTTCACACTGTCTGGGTTTTATTATTAGAATTTTCCAGATTGGTTGGCAATTGAGAGACTGTTTCTTATCTATCAGCTATAATAGGTAGTGAAATAATAAGCAATAAGCACATACTCATTGGTCATCTTTCCCCAATTCTTTTCTGTAGTGAAACTCATGTGCCTTTGAAAGAAAGTTGCTTTAGGAACTTTCAGGAAACAGTCAGAATGGATATGAACAGAAGCAGATTCTACCGAAGGTCTGACTCAAGGATACACACTATAATGAGGCTCCAAGGAATGTCTGTCTCTGAGATAAGGCACAGCAGGCACAGGAGAGTATAAGATGGCTGATAGGCTGGCTGCTTGAGCACACTTAATGATCGTGAATGTGGTAGTATTTTACCCCCAAGTTACGTACAAAAGTGATTCAAGTTAAATGTCAGATAATGGCATTTTCTTTTGATTTTATTATATCGGTATTAGACTTTTTTTATTATTATTATAAGAATCCACCTTTCATTCCCGTATACAGGGAATCACTCTTAAAGAAGGTGTATGCTCTGAATGATCACGATAACGTCCAAATATATGTTCTTCAAATTCCAGTAAACACCTACATTAATAGATGTTTACTGAAAGTTATAGAATCTTAAACTTGCTTAAGCAAAAAATAAAAACTGTCTCACATAGCTACAAAGTTTGTAAACAGGCTAACATAAGGCACATCCGAATCCAAATATTCTTCCTTTTCTCACCATCACTTTCCTCTCTGTAGGCTTTATTCCCAGCAGATACATCACTCTGTAGTAGAAAGATGGCCACCACCAGCTCCAAGTTTATATTTTCATGTCTCAGCAACTCCACTTGGGGTAGAAAACAAAAATTAAATTTTTTATAGTATTCCCTTCTGAGTATTTTTAGATTAGAATTCTGGATTTGAATCCTATTAACTTAGTTAGTGTTTGGGGCCCATCCCTCAAAACTATCACTGAAGCCAGGGAGGTAGAATATTCTGGTTGGCCAAGGCCATGTCATATACTCACCCTAAGGACATGATTTGGGATAGACCAGCCCTACCCTGAAACACAGACTGAGAGTTGATAAACTTTGGGATAATCCCCAAAGGGAAATAGTCCACAATTTACCTTCTTCAGGAAAGGGAGCCCTGGTGGTGCGGTGGTTAAGAGTTCTGCTGATAACCAAAAGGAAGACAGTTCAAATCCACCAGTTGCTCCTTGGAAACCCTACGCGGCAGTTCTGCTCTGTCCCATAAGGTTGCTATGAGTTGGAATTAACTTCACAGCAATGGGTTTGGTTTTTATTTTTTTCTTAGGGAAATATGGTATCAAATACAACAAATAATTACCAAAATAGGGAAAAATTGATGTTACCGATATATATATATATATTTGAGAGGCAGCCAAGCACAGTATGAAAGTCATTTACTTGAGAATCATGAGGTTTACGTACCAGTTCTGGCTCCTCCGTCATTTTAATAAATGAATTTCTGTGAGGCCTACTGTTTGAAGAATTAAAGTTTTAGAAACAACATATATTGTTCTGATACAACTACCACTTCTTAGATAGTTGACCTTGGACTGTATTCCCAATTATTTTCAGACCCAGTTTTTTCTAATTTAGAATGGAAAAATATGATTGTCAATCTCAAGAGAAAGCTGGAAAGATAAATTGAGACAATGTACATTAGGGTTTAATAACGCGAACTAAGTAAACAATAAACGCAAGCCATTATTCACCCTGCATGTTGTTGATACACCCACTCCTAGCTTATCGACATGGTTACGTTCCAAAGACCAGGTCGCTATGTGAAAATCAGCAGTACGTGAAAATGGAGGATGACCACTCTGAATGATCACCATAACTTCCAAACGTGCATACTTCAAATTCCAGTAAATGCCTGCATTAATACATGTTTACTGAAAATTACAGAACCCTAAACTAGCTTAAGCAAAAAGTAAAAATTGTCTCACATAGCTAAAAAGTTTGTAAACAGGCTAACATCAGGCACATCCGAATCCAAATATTCCTCCTTTTCTCACCATCACTTTCCTCTTTGTAGGATCACAAAATAGAGGATGACTACATCATCATATAACTGTCAAACTGCATCATTACGTAACCACGAAATTACATCATTACATAACTGCCAAACCACTGAGAATCATGGCCCAGACAAGTTGACACATAATCCTAATCGTCACAGCCAGTTACTCTTGCCTCACACCTCAGCATTTATTCTAGCCAAAGATCATTAATGCGCAAAGTCATCAGATAGTAGATTTTATACTATTGACATAAATGCAAAATGTCAGCTAATGAAATAGCTGATAAGTGAGAAGTAGGTGTATAAATGAGAATTTACTGTTCACCACATGACATATTTCAGGGGGTCCTTACAACAACCCTATTAGCTAGATAGAATAGGGGTTCTTCATCCCTATTTTATGTGTGAGATATCTGAGACTAAAGATGTTCCCACAAACTCTCCGAGTTCTACTTCGCAATAGAGATGAGGTTCATTCAATGTTAATTATTTTGCATATAAGTGGGATTTCTCCATCTATAGAAAAATATGTCTCAGTAGCATGTGATCTCTTTATCCTGCATATTTAGGGCCTAACATTGCTCATCACCTCCCATGTGTCAGTCACTCTTTTAGATGAATTATAATCTTTAGGTCATTGGTTTCTTTAACAACTACCTAGGCAGTTGTATGCTTATTTTCCAGGAGAGGGAGCTAAATTTCAGAGAGGGAAATAATTTGCTCAAAGTCATACAGCTTGTAATGGTAGAAGTAAGGATCAACCCAAGATTTCTCATACTTCTAAGCTTATGTTCATTTCATTTCCTTCCTTAGGCCTCTAACACACAAAGACATATACACAACTAAGATTGTGTATATGTCTTCGGCTGTAAATAATAAATGAGTATAATTTATCACATGCAGTTTGGACAACATGATTCCATGTTCTTCTAACATTCATTTGCATATGACAAGTTAACCTTTAATTCTTTTTAAAACCTGCTTCTTGCTTGCCCGGCACTGTTAAGAGGCAGACAACTTGTCACAACATTTAGCAGCACAAAATGATACGAATATAAAGGGTGCTGTCTTCCATAAAGGACAGCTGGCAGTTGCCTCACTCTCTGCTTCAGTCTTCAAGCTCAGAATCCTTTTGTGGCTCTTGGTTCTATCCTGTAACTTTGATCAGGAAAATAAGGCATTATCATGAAGTCATGAAAAATATCCAGAAGAAGCTACAATTTAAAATTAGGCGAAAGAGTGAGCAAGAAAGAGGACATAGCAAAAGAGCACAAACTAATGGAGCCAGGCATTCAAATGGCTATCATTTCACTCCTGAAGGTATTGCAGGAAATATCATCACACTCTAACGGCCTGCTGATATTTTCCTTTTGACCTGGATGGATGACTGAAAAAGCAAAGATCATGTGATAACTCTACAGTGCAAGTAGCATATACTGTTAAATGCTATTTCTTGGGAAGACCTCTTACCAGAAACTGTCACCTCCTGTCAGGTTTAGTCAGTAAAGGGAGTGAGGGTGGCAGAAAAAAAAAAAGAAAAGAACATTCATAGAGTCCACATTAAGCAAGTATTAACTGAACACCTCCTTTTCTAAGTCATTGTTCTAGGCATTTCAGATGCAGCACTGAATAAAGCAAAGTGTCTGCCTTCATGGAGCTTCTGGTATTTTCTGTTCTGTGCCAAGTGTTTCATGAATGATATATCATTTAATCTTCACCAGGCTACATCATGGCAAGTGCTATGGGTATGTATTTCTGTTTTAATTTTTTTACCTGCTTGACATTTATTTCCCCTTCTTATGGGAAAACACCTTTTGGGAGATTTACCTCTCCTCTATTGTCTGTGATCTTTGTGAGACTGTATATACAACTGTCAACATAAAAGTACTACTAGGCCAATTGAACTGTCTTACCAGGGACTTTGAAACTTGATCAGATTAATTCAAGGTAGGGAGAAAAAGTGTTAGAGAACATGTATTCTAGCAGTGCTACCTGAAGAGATTATAGAGTTAGTTTTACCCTATAAACCCCTGTGACAGTCTTACATCCTGGCCATTTATAATCCTTGTTCTAGTGCCATTCCATTTTATTCTCTGTGTTTCCCCAACCTTTTTCCAACAAATTCCCCTTATTTTAAGTTTACCAATCATTATCTATTACTAGCAACCTGTAAACCCTAACTATCATAATAGGTATCACAAGCATAATGATATAGATGAGGAAACTAAGGCTCAGATAGATTAAAAAAAAAAAACTTGCCTACTTCGCATAGCTAGAATATGATGATGTTAAGAATAACTGATTCCAAAGGTGAAGCCCTTCCATCACACCATATTACATGCATCTTGATGAAAGCAGTTTAACAAAGGAACACCGTTTCTATAGCTGGTGATGCACTCATTGATTCTTTCCAAGATAACTTCTTAAATGATGGAAATGACATCAAAGCATACAGGACAGACCTTATCTCCTTTGCACAGTCACAAAAACAGAAAACGCAAGGGGAAGCTGCCAGGAGGCTTCAAGTGCTACCTGTGGTCTGAGATAAGCAATACAGGGAGAAATGCTGCAGACTGCTTTCCTCTAATCCTTTGTCTGCAGTTTCGTTAATGCCTAACATGATCCTCTGCCAATTAAAAACAGGCATGCCACGGTGCACAATGCAAAGTAACTAAATTTCATAGCAAAATACTTTAAGAAGAATAAAATGGACACAATTAGGCTTGATATGTATATTTTGTGGACCTTTCTTCTCTTCCTCCATGGAAACCCTGGTGGTGTAGTGGTTAAGAGCTATGGCTGCTAACCGAAAGCAGGGTAGTTCGAATCCACCAGGCACTCCTTGGAAACTATATGGGCCAGTTCTACTCTGTCCCATAGGGTCACCATGAGTCAGAATTGACTTGATGGCAGTGGGTTTGGTTTGGTTTGGTTCTTCCTCCATATTCCATATGTTCCCATGGCAGTCTTTTACTACTTTTTACTTGGTCATAATGCTTTTGACCTACAGTGAATGATGTTACCAGAAACATCATTTCATAATGCGTGCTTTACTTACCCTGAAGCTACTGCTCACTGTAATATAAGTTTCTACTCTGTGAAGACTCATTGAAGAAGACTTGGAACCAGTTTTACCCATGCTCCTCCTGAAATACATGATTCATGTAACTGATTATATTTGTCTTTCCATTGATTCTTAAAAACTTGGAAGCAAATTTATACATAAGACACTGATATCTAATGTCAATTTTCCCCCCATCTTTTTCAACTACTTACCTCACATACGTATTAACTACTTACTCTTTTCTACTATTCACTTAGATTACCTCACTTTCTTTTATGTGTTTTATATGCTATTTTCAACTTTGTTTAATTAAAAATAATACAGGAATAGATAAGCAACCAAATACAATATGAAATACATAGCTCAATTTATTTCATCTGCCAGTTGTTGAGTGTCTACTTGGTACTACATCTTAACTTGTGCTAGTCTCTATGCCTTTATTATACATAAGGTGAATGTCACACAGAAATTGTTGAATTCTACAAAAATGTAGAGAATGTTCTCATCTAATACTTTGGGGGAATCTGGGAGATATTAGAACTTCATTGAAGTAGAATATTTATGTATTTATAAAAAGAAGCTCCTAATATCCACTTACTGAAGAAAACAGCTTCATTGCTACAGGTGAAGTCCACAATAAATACTAGAAAGGTTTTCTATTGATTTTTTTCTCTTCTTTTCTGACAATGTTATTGAAATTAGCCATCAGGGATAAGCTTATTCTTTACCATTAAATTTATGTTCAATTACTTTTTGAACTGCAAGAGCCCAGGTAAAGATTATTCTCTCGACAATGCTTACTTAAAAAATAATAATAATACAGATCATAGCATATATATGAGGACTGCCAAAGGAAGGGGCCTCTGAATGCTTTTGGAACTAATAGAATTAATCACCAATCAAACAAACATTAGTTCTAAGCTCTCTCTCTACATACTTATATGTGTATATATATATATATATATATATATATATATATATATATATATACACATACTTATGGTAACCCTGGTGGAGTAGTGGTTAAGTGCTACAGCTATTAATCAAAGGGTCAGCAGTTTGAATCTATCAGGCGCTCCTTGGAAACTCTATGGGGCAGTTCTACTCTGTCCTATAGGATTGCTATGAGTCAGAATCGACTTGACAGCGCTGGGGTTTGGGTTATACACACATATGTTGTTGTTGTTAAATAACATTGAGTTGGTTCCAACTCATAGTGACCCTAAGTACAACAGAGAACAGAATAAAACACTGCCCAGTACTGTGCCATTCTCAGGATCATTGTTATGCTTGACCCCACTGTTGCAGCCACTGTGTCAATCCATCTCATTGAGGGTTTTCCTCTTTTTCACTGACCCTCACTTTACCAAGAATGATATCCTTCTCCAGGGACTGATTCCTCCTGATAACATATCCAAAGTATGTGAGACAAAGTCTCACCATCCTCACTTCTAGGGAGCATTCTAGTTGTTACTTCTTCAGAGATAGATTTGTTCATTCTTTTGGCAATCCATAGTATATTCAACATTCTTTGTCAACACTACAACTCAAAGGCATCAATTCTTCTTTGATCTTCCTTATTCGTTGCCCAGGCTTCAAATGCACATGAGGCAATTGAAAGCACCATGGCTTGGGTCAGGAGCACCTTAGTCCTTAAAATGACATCTTTGCTTTTGAACACTATAAAGAGGTCTTTTGCAGCAGATTTGCCCAGTGCAATGGGTCATTTGATTTCTTGACTGCTGCTTCCTGGGGTGTTGATTGTGGACCCAAGCAAAAATTTCAATCTTTTCTCCATTTATCATGATGATGCTTATTGATCCAGCTGTGAGGATTTTTGTTTTCTTTATGTTGAAGTGTAATCCATCCTGAAGGCTGTAGTCTTTGATCTTCATCAGTAAGTGCTTCAAGTCCTCTGCACTTTCAGCAAGCATGGTTGTGTTATCTGCATCTATATACATATGTATATATACATATATACATACATGTCTATAGAGATATATGTATATACACATACAGAAATATGTTTCTAGATATACATGTCTATATAGAAACATACGTGTGTGTATATATATTTTTTTTAATGATAGCATTTCTAAATGGCCTCTCTTCCAATTAGTTGAAGATGTTTGTCAAAATCTATTCTAATTAAGTACTCAGCCTCATAGTGGCCCAAACCAAAAAAACAAACCCACTGCCATCGAGTCGATTCCAACTCATAGCGACCCTATAGGACAGAGTAGAACTGCCCCATAGAGTTTCCAAGGAGTGCCTAGCGGATTTGAACTGCCGACCTCTTGATCAGCAGCTGTAGCACTTAAACGCTACACCACCAGGGTTTCCCATTGTGGCCCATCTGAAGTTAATTTGCAAGATTGGCTCAAATCTCATCTTTCCCTTACATTTGACTTCAGGCTCAACTATTTCATTATTATAACTAGGGCTTTGAATCGGTTCATTCCGGTTCAAACCCCTGGTGAGAATTGGAAATTTCACCCCGGTATACTGAATCCGAAACTACATTTTAACAAGATCCCGAGGTGAAGCTTATGTATAATAAACTTTGAGAACCACTGCTCTACTAGTTGGAACAAACTAGTTGGAAGCCCTGATTATAAAGGACATATCTTGCCTTCTATGTTAGCGATGGACAGAGGAGATGATCCATCAATAACTCTTAATCTTTTTTTTTTTTAAATCTATTCCTCTCACCCCTCTGACTGATCTAAGTACATTTCCTAAGATGGGGATAAAAGCATAGCAAATAAAGGAAAAAAGGAAGTGAGCCTTTAGTAAACAGAATTTAATAAAAATATATGGGTATAATCCTATATATCACAAAATTAAGCCAAAAAATAGTATCTCTTTCATGGGAAAGATAGACCCTTAGATTGCTCCTACATGATTCTATCATTCCTGGATCTAAAGTGTGCTTCATTGTGCACCTAAAATGCGGCTGGAGAAATATTTGGGAAGCAATAGGTTAGAAAAGCAGGCTGAAAGGGGCAATTTAGTGGATACTTCTTGACTGTGCTCCCTTATGTTTTGGAAAATGCACTGGGTCCTCTCAAGAAGAAAAGTAGGTAGATGAAGAAGAGCAGATCCAAAATTAGCAGTATAGAGTCGAGTTAATATAACAGCATCAAGGCAGCTTTCATTAGACAGAACTCAAATCTGTTGCTTGCAAGCAACCCACAGGTAATTTTGGTTGAGGCTTACTTTTTTATTTCCATTTGAGAGATAAATATTTGGTTTTTTTCTATTTTAGAATATTATTATTATTATTTCATAACAGATGCTTAGCTAGATGGCCTCGTATACTACTTTGCTTTTGTATGTTTAGTGAGAAGATTTTCCTTGAGAAGAACTACCTTTCCACCGGCAACTGTGAAGAAGTTTTGTTAACTGCCAAATGCTATTTAAAAGTTTGCAATTATTATTATTGCTATCATTATTAGCATATGACATTAAATAAGGTGATTAGCATATGACTTAAAATATAATATCAGCATCTTCTTTTCAAAAAGACATTGAAAACTATCCACATAAATAAATTAAGGTCTCTACAGACATACGCAAAGAGAAGAGGAATGGTGTTGCATTCATTGTCAAAAAGAACATTGCAAGATCTATCCTGAAGTGCAACACTGTCAGTGATAGGATAACATCCATGCGCCTACAAGGAAGACTAGTTAATACGACTATTATTCAAACTTATGCACCAACCACTAAGGCCAAAGATGAAGAAACTGAAGATTTTTATCAGCTTCTGCAGTCTGAAATTAATCGAACAAGCAATCAGGATGCATTGATAATTACTGGTGATTGGAATGAGAAAGTTGGAAACAAAGAAGAAGTATCGGTAGTTGGAAAATATGGCCTTGGTGATAGAAACAATGCTAGAGATCGAATGATAATATTTTGCAAGACCAATGACTTCTTCATTGCAAATACCTTCTTTTACCAACATACATGGTGACTATACACATGGACCTCTCCAGATGGGACACACAGGAATCAAATTGACTACATCTGTGGAAAGGGACAATGGAAAAGCTCAGTATCATCAGTCAGTCAGAACAAGGCCAGGGGCTGACTGTGGAACAGACCATCAATTATTCAATGCAAGTTCAAGCTGAAAACTGACAAAAATCAGAGCAAGTACACCAGAACCAAAATACCACCTTGAGTATATCCTACCTGAATTTAGAAACCATCTCAAGAAGAGATTTGATGCATTGAACACTAATGACCAAAGACCAGATGAGTTGAGGAATGACATCAAGGACCTCATACATGAAGACAGCAAGAGGTCATTGAAAAGACAGGAAAGAAAGAAAAGACTAAGATGGATGTCAAAGGAGACTCTAAAACTTGCTTTTGGATGTCAAGCAGCTAAAGCAAAAGGAAGAAATGATAAAGTAAAAGACTTGAACAGAAGATTTCAAAAGACAGATCGAGAAGACAAAGTAAAGTATTATATTGACATGTGCAAAGAGCTGGAGATAGAAAACCAAATGGGAAGAACATGCTCAGCATTTCTCAAGCAGAAAGAACTAAAGAAAAAATTCAAGCCTTGAGTTGCAATAGTTAAGGATTCTACCAGGCAAATATTAAATGACGCAGAAAGCATCTAAAGAAGATGGAAGGAATACACAGAGATATTATACCAAAAAGAATTAGTCAACATTCAACCATTTCAAGAGGTAGCATATGATCAGGAACTGGTGGTACTGGAGGAAGATACCAACCTGTACTAAAAAAAAAAAAAAAAAAGCCATTGGCAAAAAACAAGGCTCCAGGAATTGATGGAATATCAGTTGACATGTTTCAACAAACAGATGCAGCACTGGAAGGGCTCAGTCATCTACGCCAAGAAATATGGAAGACAGATTCCTGGCCAACTGACTGGAACAGATCTGTATTTATGCCTATTCCCAAGAAAGGTGATCAAATGTGGAAATCATAAAACAATATCATTAATATCACACACAACCAAAATTTTGCTAAAGATCATTCAAAAGTGGCTGCAGCAGTATATCAACAGGGAACTAACAGAAATTCAGACCAGTTTCAGAAGAGGACACGGAACGAGGGATATCACTGCTGATGTCAGATGGATCCTGGCTGAAAGCAGAGAATACAAGAAAGATGTTTACCTGTGTTTTAGTGATTATGCAAAGGCACTGGACTGTGTGGATCATAACAAATTATGGATAACATCACGAAGAATGAGAATTCCAGAACAGTTAATTGTGCTCATGAGGAACCTGTTCATAGATCAAGAGGCAGTTGTTCAGACAGAACAAGGGGACACTGTGTGGTTTAAAGTCAGGAAAGGTGTGCGGCCTGACCGAGCAAATAATCCAAGAAACTGGACTATATGAAGAATGGGGCATCAGGATTGGAGGAAGATTCATTAACAACCTGAGTTATGCAGATGACACAACCTTGCTTGCTGAAAGTGATGAGGACTCAAAGGACTTACTAATGAAGATCAAAGACTGCAGCCTTCAGTATGGATTATACCTCAATATAAAGAAAACAAAAATCCTCACAACTTGACCAACAAGCAACATCATGATAAACAGAGAAAAGATTCAAGCTGTCTAGGATTTCATTTTACTTGGATCCAATATCAAAACCCACGGAAGCAGCAGTCAAGAAATCAAAAGACACATTGCATAGAGCAAATCTGCTGCAAAGAACCTCTTTAAAGTGTTGAAAAACAAAGATATCACCTTGAAGACTAAAGTGCGCCTAACCCAAGCCATGATATTTTAAACTGCATCATATGCATTTGAAAGCTGAACAATGAATAAGGAAGACAGAAAAAGAATTGAGGCCTTTGAATTGTGGTGTTGATGAAGAATATTGAATATACCATGGACTGCCAAAAGAACGAACAAATCTGTCTTGGAAGAAGCGCAACCAGAATGCTCCTTAGAAGCAAGGATGGCCAGACTGCGGCTCACATATTTTCGACATTTGTCAGAAGGGATTTGTCCATGGAGAAGGACATACTTGGTAAAGTACAGGGTCAGTGCAAAAAAGGAAGATCCTTAACAGGGTGGATTGACACAGTGGCTGCAACAATGGGGTCAACCATAACCACGTTTGTAAGGATGGCGCAGGACCGGGCAGTGTTTCGTTCTGTTGTGCACAGGGTCAATATGAGTCGGAACTGACTCGACAGCACCTAAGAACAACAACAACACAGACATACAGGAGTGACAGCCTCAACCATCATGACAGGAGAAGAGAGGTAAAGAAGGGAAATGCCATTTCACAGCTCACACATGCCATGATTTTACCTTTACACCACGGAATACATTAATTATTGTTCTTAATCTAAGATAGGTTGTTGCCTTAATTTTTTTTATTTTGATTACTAAAATATATATAACTTTTCATGTACAGGGGATCAGTCCCTGGAGAAGGACATCATGTTTGGCAAACTACAGGGTCAGCAGAAAAGAGGAAGGCCCTCAACGTGGTGGATTGACACAGTGGCCGCAACAAGAAGCTCAAGCATAACAACAATTGTAAGGATGGTGCAGGCCTGGGCAGTGTTTCATTCTGCTGTGCATAGGGTCACTATGAGTCGGAACCGACCTGATGGCACCTAACATGAAAATGGGAAAAAGTGAGGACAATAAAATTATCACTTAAGGATTAACACTGTTATGCCCAAACCAAAAAACCCATTGCCATCAAGTCATTTTCGACTCATAGCGACCCTACAGGACACTGTAAAACTGTCCCATATACTTTCCAAGGAGGTGATGGTGGTTTTGAACTGCCGACCTTTTGGTTAGCAGCCAAGCTCTTAGCCACTGCACCACCAAGGCACCTTTGGATGCCCAGCTAGGCTTATTCGTAAGAAAAAAAATCTATAGAGTATTCTTTGAATTGATGTATACACTTGTAGGAAAAACCATTGAAAAATATTTCTAATTTTTTGTAACTATAAATTTTCTACAGTGAATATCCTTATATATAAAACATTTTAAAATTGACATCACTGAAAGGGCATTTAGTCGATGACAATTGTGGTTTTCCAGGGATAACAGAAAGCAGTTATCAGAAAGACTTGTCTTGAAGTCAAGGGCCTAAATTACAAACCCCGATCATTAATTCCAGCTGGGTCTGTCTTAGAGAACCAGGTGGCTATTTTTTTCTTAGCTTAGTCGTGGGCTTATTTGTCTTGTTACACAATATAGGGACAGCAAGAAGTGTTTGTTATGGCTTAAATTTCCCCTCAGCCAGATAGGAGGAAATCAAGGACTATACGATTGTCTGTTAATAATGCTCGGTAATGAATTTAGACAAGTTTATTGGGCTTTCAGAGTCTCAGTTGTGGGCAAATGAAATTAGAATGAAAGACAAAGTGATTATCATAATATCAATAGCGACCAATTAATGAGTGCTGCTTTGTATTTATTTAATTTAATCCTCAGAAAAATTCTCTGAATTGTGTATTATTTATCCCTATTGCACCTTTTTTTTTTATTGCACCTTAGAGAAATCGAGGCAAGAAAAGTTACCTTGTCTCAGGTCTTACCACTAACAAGTAAAAGAAAGAAGATTCAACGTGAGGTTTGTCTGGCCCTAAAGTCTGCATCCTTAGCAATTACTCTTTATTATCCCCACGCTTTTGGAATCAATTCAAATAATGCATTCCTTGAGTAATATTCTTGGAAAAGCTTCTTTGTTTAAACCAATCTTCTTTCACTGCCACTCTCTGTACCTCCCTGCCTGTGGTACCACTGCTTTGAAGTTTCATGGGAAAAAATATATTAAAAGCGCCACATAATCAGACAACTTCATGGAATTTTGTGTAACGGACTGAGAGATGCCATGTGGGTACCCTCACTCCATAGCCGTCAGCTTGCCTCTCCACGAATTGATTTAATAAGTATTCATTTGATAGTGGTTGCATGTATCGGAAGCCCAAATTAAAATCAAAAACTCATAAGACAGACATTTGGCCTTAAGGATGCCTACAGAACTTTTGAACAGCTATTTGTTCCCCCCTTAAAAACTTCTATTTTTAAAGCTTTGTTTTGTTAAAATGTTTCCACTGAAATGTAATAGAGTAACCTGTCAACCACCCTACACCACACCATATCATTTAACTTAGCAAAGTGTGCTGATGGATGCCCCCTGGCTAATTATGAAGATGACTCCAAGACCATATCCCAATGACTCAGAAAATCTGCCTCAACTATTTTTTCCAAGTTAATTGTTGGTTTGAGAAACACGCATCCTATTTTAAGGGCTAAATTTCCCTTTCCTGGAATAAAAACCACAGAAATCTATATTGGTGTTAGATTTACGTGTGCATGGTTTTGATTAAACTTTACACATGTCGTGTCCTGAGCCCTATCAACCACATTTAAAACACAGAGTTCCAATAATGCCTCTCATCTACGTATTCTTTTGGCCCCGAAGCTTGGAACATCACGTAACTATTATAAAAACAATTTAAAGTAGAAAGCTGCTCTATGCATGTGTGTTCTTCATTTCACGTGATAGGTGGGACACTGAAAAGTTGTAGGTAAAAAGAGAAAAGTCGTAGAAATTAAGTCATATTGTGAATACCTTATTGCTTTCAAAAATGTTCCATTATAAAGTTGCTTTAAAGCCAAGTGTTGTTTTGGAGCTTTCAAGTATATCTCTACCAAAAGTTCATATGTTCCTATCTCAGGTTTTCCCAAAGTAGGCAGGCCTATCCTGTTGAACACATTGCAGTTCTGAAAAAAAAAAAAAAAATGTATTCTCACAATACAGCTTACATAAACACCAAGCACGGTGCTGCCTAACCCAGAAAAAATGTTATGCAGAGTAGTCATGAAAATGCACCGAAACTCAGGGGTTATTTTTATTCTCCAGAGCTTTTGAAGAATTGAATGACATTAAGTGTAACTTAGCAGAAAACAGTGGCCTATTTAGCTGAACACGAAGTTCTAACCAAATCCAGAGTGAATCTAATCTTTTGCCAAAATATTGTGGGTGATACGGAGTTATATTTTTATTCTGACTTTATTTTAAGAGAAATGTGCATTTCTGGGGAAATTAGATCCTGACCCATTCCAAATTAAATACGGCAATGAGTTTATTTTGTTTTATAAAATTTCATGTTGAGAAGCATTTAGAAGAGAGAGGAGAAAGAGAAGGAATAGGGAGAAGGAGAAAAAGATGAGGAGGAGTAAGAAAACAGAGGAGACTACAACGAAAATTCCCACTGATCTAACAAAAAGTAGAATAAAGGACCAAAAAGGTACCAAAATTTATTCTACATTCAGTAGTTCACGTGATTTCTAAATTCAGCAAACCTGGAAACATGTCTTCTTGATAGTGAAATCTCTTCACACTCTGAGTCTCCTAACAAAACCTTCTGGAAGGTAGGATTATTCATATTTTGCTCTCAGATGTTCTTGCAAGACATTTTGCAAATTTAATTAGACCTTCCTACTCACAAAGATAGGCACGGCTGAAGAACTTTTGAAATGCCACTTAAGAAATGAAGATGCTTAGGTCGTCTGAGTAAATGGCCTGATGTCATAGTTTAGGACAGTGTCTGTTTTATAAAAACCACTTCAAATCCTGTCTTCTCCACGAAGTGTCCCAGATCATCTGAGTCTGAAATAACTACTCTCTCCTCTCATAATCAACTCATTTATTCTTATAAATAAAGTTGCTTTTTATTTCAATGAGTAAAATTCCTTTTTATTCCTGGGTAACTTAACCACCCAGACCCTGGAGCATGATTGTTGTGTTCAAAACCTGGCCCTTCCAACAACTAGGCATTTGGTCTTCACCAAAACAGTTATCTGTACATCAGTTATATCAACTGTAAAATGGAGATTATAACAACTCTTATCTGATATGGTTATTGTGAGGAATATATGAGTTAACATATACAATACACTTAGAAGAGGGTCTTGCAGATAATAAGAAATAAATGAGTGTTACCTACTATTATTACCACTAGTACCATCATGATAATTATTTTTACCTGTCTAATGGAACTTGGAGCCCTGGTAGTGCAGTGGTTAAGAGCTTTGCTGCTAACCAAAAGGACAGCAGTTCAAATCCACCAGCTGCTCCTTGGAAACCCAATGGGGCAGTTCTACTCTGTCCTACAGGGTTGCTATGAGTTGGAATCAACTCGACGGCAACAGTTTTTTTTGTTTTGTTTTGTTTAACGGAGTTTATCATATACTAACGTGAAAATATTTTGATTCATTTTAATCAGGACTATAAGCTCTAGAAATAACAAGGATTACGCCCTATCTTTCTTTGTACCCCCTTACCCGCTCCCCCACCCCCAGGTCCTAGAAATTCAGAAGTGTTCAGCAAATACATGTGGAAGAAATGAAAGATGGATTTGTTTAATACTAACACTAATTCTTTAGTTTAAATTTTCCTGACATAGACAATATATAACCTACTGAAAGTCAGGAACTTCATCCGTTTTGCTCACCCAGCACGTGGTCTAGCATATAGTGAACAATACATATTGCTGAATGAATCGAATTAATGAACACATTACTATGTGCAAGGAGCCCTGGTGGCAGAAATGGTTAAGCACTTGACTGCTAACCAAAAGGTTGGTGGTTCAAACCTACCCAACAGCTCCATGGGAGAAAGACCTGGTGATGTACTTCTATAAAGATTACAGCCAATGAGGAAGTTCTACTTTTTCCTATGGAGTCGCTCTGAGTCAAAAGTGACTTGGCAGCACCGAACAACAACAAAATATATGCACTATAAGTGGAAATACTTCATTCTGTTTATCATCATATCCTTATCATTTCACATAGGCTTGAGACAAAGTAGGCGCTCAATCTGTCTTGATGAATGAATACTCTGTGGCTTTGAAGACTCCTCCAGGTAAATTCTGCAAATAGGCAAAACCCTGAAAAAAACTTAATGTACAAAATGCATATTACCCAATATCAAATGAGGTTGAATGCATGAGGTATGAAAGAATATTTACACAAAATGACTGACATGAGCATATAACAGACTTGTGAATGGCTTCAAGTAATATTTAATACCACTTCTTTTGGGGTAACCTATTCTACTTGCCGGAAACTACTGATGTTGTTTAAGTTCCTTTCCCTAGTTCTTTGCTTTTACAAAACCCAACCTTTACTCTGTTTTAGAATGATGGCCCATATAGATCTAAGATCTGGGGACAAACACAGCAGTAAGGGGAAGATGAACATCCTCCGTCTTCTTTCCTCTTCTTCAAAACGAACATGGGATTCAGTGGCAACAAATAGCAACCTCTGACTTCTCTTTCTGAGACTCCCAAATAAATAGGCTCCCAGTTCTCTCAAGCAGAAAATAACTTATTCTCTCTGTACTGTTATCTTTTTCTTTCATTTTGGTTTGCAATTTCTTGAGTAACATGCTGTAAAATTGACCACAAAAGAGAAGGAGGAAGGGAAGTATGTGCAGCCAAAATCTTTGGGGCTGAATTGGGCCAGCGTTTGCAAAGGGATAGTTTCCTGGGCAGCAGAGTGAGTCTCCTGGCCTTTGTGTAAGGAATTAAATTACCTGCCAAGCGATTTTCAGTTGTTATGAAAGAAGAAAAAATAGTTTACCACCAAAACATGTGTGGGGAATCATGAGAACAAAGATGCTTTGGCTTTATCTTACATCTTCCTCTACTTATAATAGCAATCTAAACCAAACAATCACAAAGAGTTGAGTAACTCAAGTGTACTCAGCACTGGGTTAGGTATATAAAACTATTACCTCTCAGTGAAAGATGGAGTTAAGATACAGACATGACCCCTGCCCAGCACCAGACGCTATGATAGAAACACATACACAGTGGTCTTCTGGTTGATAAACAGAAATAATTAGGTGTTATATTTGCATTCTCATAAATTGTATAATTATTCCTAATTATTTATTTTTCTTCTCCCTTTGATAGTACTAAATATTCCCCTCCCATTAGATTCAGACTTGGCCTGTGACTTGCTTTGGCCAATAAAATTTGAGCAGGAAGCAATGAATATTCCTATTGCATGTTCCACATCACTCTTTTCCTGGTGTCATGAGCCCACATAGGGATTGTGCCTTCACCCTGAATCTTCCTGATGTGAAAAGACATGGAGCAGCACCAAAGCTGACATGTAATATTCATTGCAAAATCTTCTTTTGAAAGGAACTGAGATTATACACATAACCCTGATAGATCAAAATACATCATCAAAAAAAAAATCAAAATATATCATAGGCCTCTTTATTTTGTTCCAGCTCCTACCTTACTTTAAATATTTCTAAGATTTGAGGTGGGGCCAAGATGGTGGAGTAATCAGATGCTTCCTGTGAACGCTCTTACAACAAAGACCTGAAAAAACAAGTGAAACAATTATATTTATGACAAGCTAGGAACCCTGAACATCAAACGTAAAGTTACAAAATGGACTGAATGGCAAGGGGAGGGAGAGACAGTTCAGAAGCAGAGAGGAGTTGCTGGACCTGAATCACTGAGAACCGTCAGCCTGTGGTTGGCTGGTGGTAGCATTTGGCCACAGTTTCCTCAAGTAGAAACAGCCAGCCACACAGCCTACTCACACCTCCGGAACCAGAGAAGAACAGCGCTCTTGGCAAAAGCTAAGTACTTACGTATATTTTACCACACCCCCAGCACCCAAGCCGGCTTCAGTGGTTGTTGATTTCCCTGGGGCTGAGATAGGTTCTGCTGCGCACCCTGAGCCATTCTCCCACCCTTGGAGAAGGAATAAATTCCCTACTGGGGAAAAGATAATCTGCCAGCTCCACTAACCTGGGGAGCTCAGGACAGAAGTATCTCCGGTCCAAGCATAAATGGTCCATGTACCGTGAATACCTTTCCCCCCTGCATGGACCTGCATGGGCCTATTTCAGGAGAATAGGCCCTTGTTGGCAGACTGCAACTGTTTCAGCTGTACAGTGGAGAGGAGGGTGTTTGATGTTTGACATTGCTTTGCCTATTAAACAGGGTTCTCACCTACCCACACTGGTGGCTCCACTCAGATCACCCAGCCACCCATGACAGAGGTCCCAGGATAACTGGTACCTCCCACTCCTTACAACCAAAAGCATTGGGTGCCCATGGTCCATCTTCAGAACCCACCCACCTGTGTGCTCTAGGGAATAGGGACATGCTTCCCTCACAGACACTTGGGGGATGGTTGTCAGCCCCTTGTATTGTTCAGAGCATGACCCCCCGTGTAACCAGATACCAGTACTTAGAACAATAACCCCTGCCCCCTAAGACTGTAGAACAGAGCCTGTACCACACACTTGATGACCAACTACCTGGACACCTGAGCTGAAACTGTACAAGAAAAGTGAATGGACTCCCAGGCTCATATACCTGGTAACAGCTCTAGCCATCTGTTGACTGGACAGTAGAGCTTCAAAGGTGAAAATAAGCTAGCTCACTCAAGCAACCTATGTGGACATAATAAAACAAAACAAAGCAAGAAGCTAGGACACAGTAAGAAAACATAAAATAAACTAATACAATAACTTATAGATGGCTCGGAGACAACGGTCAATACCAAATCACATAAAGAAGCAGACCATGATTGCTTCAGAAAGCTCTCAAAACAAAGAACCAAGGGATCTTCTGGATGAAGGTACCTTTCTGGAATTGCCAGATGCAGAATACAAAAGATTAATACACAAAACTCTTCAAGACATTAGAAATGAGATGCAGAAGGAGATCAGGCAATACATAGAACACACAAATAAAGCAGTTGAAGAAATTAAAAAGGTTATTCAAGAACATAATGAAAAATTTAATAAGCTGCAAGAATCCATAGAGAGACAGCAAATAGAAATTCAGAGGATTGATAATAAAATTACATAATTAGACAACTCAATAGAAAGTCAGAGGAGTAGAATTGAGCAAGTGGAAAACAGAATTGGTGAGATTGAAGATGAAGCACTCAGCACCAATATATTTGAAGAAAAATCAGATAAAAGAATTTTTAAAAACTGAAGAAACCCTAAGAATCATGAGGATTCTATCAAGAGAAATAACCGACGAGTGATTGGAATACCAGAACAGGGAGGGATAACAGAGAATACAGAAAGAATTGCTGAAGACCTGTTGACAGAAAACTTCCCTGATATCATCAAAGATAAGACAATATCTATACAAGATGCTCATTGAACTCCACATAAGGTAGATCTTAAAAGAAAGCCACCAAGACATATTATAATCAAACTTGCCAAAACCAAAGATAAAGAGAGAATTTTAAGAGCAGCTGGGGATAAAAGAAAAGTCACCTACAAAGAAGAGTCAATAAGAATAACCTCGGACTACTCAGAAGAAACCATGCAGGCAAGAAGGCAGTGGGATGACTTATATAAAGCATTGAAGGAAAAAAAATTCCCAGCCAAGAATCATATATCCAGCAAAGCTGTCTCTCAAATATGAAGGCAAAATTATGACATTTCCAGAGAAACAGAAGTTTAGGGAATTCATAAAAACCAAACCAAAACTACAAGAAATACTAAAGAGAGTTCTCTGGCTAGAAAATCAAAAATATCAGATATCAACCAAGACTAAAACACTGGACAGAGCAATCAGATGTCAACCCAGATAGGGAAATCACAAAAATAAATTAAAATTAAAAAAAAAAATCTCAAAACAGAGGAACAGCTATGTCATTATGTAAAAGAAGACAACATTAAAGCATTAAAGAGGGACTAAGAAATGTAGTCATAGATCTTTCCCATGGAAAGGAAGGCAAGGCAATATAAAGAAATAAAAATAAGCTTTAAACTTAGAAAAATAGGGTAAATATTAAGGTAACCCCAAAGGAGACTAACAATCCTACTCATCAAAATACAACACAAGAAAAAAAAATATTTCTAAGATTCATTCATGTTAATTATGTAAAGTCAAAACTCTTATGATGGAATTCAAAATTCCATGGGATATAGACCCTGACTCCTCTTTAGCCTCATCTACTGTCTTCCATTCCACCCAAAAGTCCTAAACTGATATATTTACAATTCTTCCATTTCCCCAATGTGTTTAACTTACATACTTTTCGCATAATGTTTCCTCTTCTCAAAATTTTATACCTCTCCATCCTATACCCTCACTTTATCTGCAGGGGCAGTTTCTACTTATTCTTCAAGGCCCAATCCCATTCCTCTCCTTTTTTCTTAAGCCACCCTGGACCCACCCAAGTAATTAACCTCTCCCTACTTTACTTCTTGTCACCACTTTACCATATCATACTTTATTGCAACTACTTTTTGACGTTTCTAACACTGCAAATTCCTTGAGAGAAAATTACTATGTTTTAGATATCAGCACCTAGTAGACAGCCTGGCATATAAAAAATATCTGGTAAATATTGTTTAACTTATACATAAATAAACGACTTAGTAGTTGTTCTATTTCTCTCACTCTGGCAATATGATCTTTTTTAAAAGTTCCTGATAAATGTCTCATAGGAAGGGAAACAGTAATTGATTTGAGTGTGTTGACTTTTGCTCTTAAAAAAAAAAAAATGTATTATCTCGTTACTCTTGTGTCATTTCATAATAAAAAGAATGTCAATACCCAAGGGATAAAAGTTAAGGTACATGCTAGATGTTATCATCTCAATTGGAGATCGTTCTTCTAACCTGACCTTTCTGTGTTAATAAGAGTATTCACTGTCTATGGAGGAAATGGTGGTTCAGTGGTAAAATTCTCACCTTTCTTGTAAGAGACCTGGGTTTGATTCCTGGCCAATGCACCTCACGCACAACCACCATCCATCTGTCAGTGAAGGACTGCATGTTGCTATGATGCTGAACAGGTTCCAAGGGAGCATCCAGGCTAAGGTAGACTAGGAAGAAAGGGCTGGTGATCTACTTCCAAAGATCTTTAGAAGTAAAGCCTTTGAAATCTGTTAATCTGGAGTCCAGCTTCACCACTTTCTATGTTATCCTGTACACCTTCTGAACCTCTCCAAGCTTGAGTTTCCTCACCTTCAAACGTGGAATTTTGGTTTTTTCATCGTATATTTGTTTGGTGCCACTGCAGTACCCATTGTTCCTTATCCATTCCTAGCAGTATCTCTAATTTCTAAGCTCCGTGTGTTAGGATGTATGGACTGAACTTTTAGACCCAGGTGTAGGCCAATATCGATAGGAGAGGACTACCACTACGAGACTGGTTGTAGCAGAGAAACACAACCGCTATCAACACTCAATCTAGCAGGTAGCAAGGTGGGAGAATAATTCCCTAAAATTTCACGTTTTTTCCCCTCTCTCCAATTTCCTGCTGAACTTAGCTGGAATCCAGTGGGCAATCTGTGAAGGTCAGCCTCCCCGGACAGAGCATGATAGGAAAGGATGAAGAGTAGGTCTGGAGGGAAAAATGGAAAAGGTCCAGCACTTCAACTGTTGATATAAAGACTGAATGTCTGAAACGCTAAACCTCATCCGGAAAGAAAGAGGTAAGGAGGAAACCCAAGGAATCCCTTCAAAACGAAAGTCTGGTATCAGGACACTATATATCAACACATTTCCTTTTGGCTTAATTAACAAAAGGAGGGAGTAGAAGTAGAAGTAAAAACTTCTTTGTGTTACAATGACAAAAAATTGTTTCAGTTTTATCACACTTCTATTTCGCAGCCTTGGCAATTTCATCCTGAATAGTCATCCCAGTTTTTCATTTGCCAGCTTGCCTCAGTCAGTCTTTATTCTTGTTTATTAAAACAGTCTTTTCCATCTTGACTAAATCTCATCTGGCCTGGCAGTTGCTGTTCACATAAAATCAGGGACTGAGCAAAGCCTGAACTGATAATAACTCCTCCTTGAAGAAAGTACCTGGAGTTTTCCATAATTGGTTTTCTTGATAAAAATAAGCCTCTTCAATTTTCCCCCTTCTACTTTTTTTTTTACTGTATACTGCTGCCTGCATTTTCAATCAAGTTACCATGTAATACTTTCTTCCACACCTACTCTTTAAAGTGTTTTCTGTCTGATACTATGATCACTCTTACTTTAGTTTATTTTATCAATAATTAAAAGTATTTCTAGCTTTTTGTCCAGCCAACCCTGCGAATTATTTTTTCTGGTTACAGAGAGGGAGTTTTTAGGTTTGCCTTTGCTTGAGTTTCGTGGAACAGAGAGGACATTTTTCTCTATATTAATCTTTTGCCACTAGACTAGAAATAAGTATGGTTCCAAATTTATTCTGAGATAACCTTTCTTCTGCCCAACTCAGATATCCCACAGATTCAAGTCAGTCTATACTTTATAGGAAGTGGCCTTCATGGGAAAATCTCTGCATAATTCCCTCCAAATACCTTTGGTAACAAAGTTGTCTTTAAATTTTAGAAGCTGAAATTTCAAGATCTGTATGTAACTTCTCTAAAAAAAGCATATAAAATTGTAGTTACTACATGGGGTAATGGAGCCCTGATGACACAATGGTTAAGAGCTCAGCCATGGGATAACAATTTAGTGCCTCCTAAGGAAAGGGAAAAAAGAGCCCTGGTGGCATAGTGGTTAAAGCTCTCAGCTGCTAACCAAAAGGTTGGTGGTTCGAACTCACCAAACGCTCTGCTTGAGAAAGATAGGGCAGTCTGCTTCCATAAAGATTTACAGCTTTGGAAACCCTAGAGGGCAGTTCTACTCTGTCCTATAAGGTTGCTATGAGTCAGAATTGACTCGATGGCAGTGGGTTTTGTTTGCTTTTTAAGGAAATGGAAAAGATGGAAATAAGGTTGCTATTTAAGAGTTAAACTATACAATCAGAACAAAAATACATCGAAGCAGATTTAGTCAGAGTCATCATTGAGAGACAAAACTGGCTCTCACTAGTAAAATTATAATGACAAAACAACAATAATATCAACAACAGGTAATAATAGCAAATTTCTGAATGAATGTATACTATGTGTCAGACACTATGTAAAGCACTTGCTATTATTATTTTATTTAATTCTAACAAAAGCTTATGAAGGAAGTAGCTTTATGGTTCTCTTTTACTATGGAGAAAATTGAGGCTTAGCATCATTAAATAATGTACTTGTTCAAGGTTCACACAGCTAGCAAGTGACAGAGCTGGGACTTGAAACTTTAGAAATGCTACAGTCTATGTATACAAAGAAGAAGCACCCAAAAAAAATCCAGTGCCGTCGAGTCGATTCCGACTCATAGCGACCCGATAGGACAGAGTAGAACTACGCCACCAGGGTTTCCAAGAAGAAGCACAGACAATGGAAATTCAGGAAGGTTGGTAGTACTCGCACAAGGTAGAACAACCCAGAAAAGGGGTTGTCATTCCTTCTGAAAAGTATCTCTCTGTTGTGGAAATAGACATCTCAGCCTGTCTTGGGCTGAGGTTATCAAATATTTCAATCATATAACTGACTCCCCCTAGTCTAAATTCCAGGCTTACCAGTGAACTTCGATAACTTGGTTTCTCCTGTAGCTTCCTACAGGGAAATAATAGGTTGAATCTATTGGCATTTTAACTATCTGCTCCATAAGAGTTATTAGTGTGGGTTGGCCGGCCTCCTTACACTCCTTCAGAAATGAGACACTAACAAGTTTGAATTCATGGACTCATGTAATGTAATTGTTTTTATCTTCCTGAATCATGAACTAACTTCTACCACATTTTTTTTTTTTTTTTTTTTAGCCTATGAAACATTTTTTTCGTCTTATTCATCGCATGTGTTTTGAATGGAAACTTCCAGATTCTTGCAGCTCCAACTTCCCTGGCCACAATCAGCATCTGGCCCATGATGGATCTATCATAGTACTCAATCTGCGGAGATGTGCACCTAATGCAAATGGAACCAATCAGATCTTGTTCCTAGGACTGTTTAATTTAGGATTACAGAGACAGTTCCATGTTCTAAAATCATGCTGTGTGACTTTAGAGCTATGGGTGGCCACAGTCATCATCCTATGGAAGAAGCCAATCCACAGGAATAAACAAAATTACATATACAGAAAAGCAGAGATGAAGACTGAGAAGACTGAGTTATCATGGATGACTGTTGTGCATTGTCCCACCTGCACTGTCATCCTGCCCACAGTTAAGTAACCTTTCTAATTACTCCCATTTTAGGTGAAAGCTGGTTCACATTTCTTTTCCACCAAAAAAGTACTGGTGGGAGTTCCTGAGTGTAAATGGTTAACATGCACCACTGCCAACCAACAGGTTACAGGTTCGAGTCTACTCTAAGGTGCTTTGAAAGAAAGGTCTGGTGATCTAGTTCCAAAAAATTGGCCATTGAAAAACCTATGGAGCACAGTTCTACACTGACACACATGAGGTGTGAATCAACTTGATGTTTGATATAACTGGTAATTATGAAAGCCGGAATATAGACTAGTAATTCTAAGACCACAACATGCAGTTGTGTACTTTGTGCACTGCCCAATTGTCCCAAGACAAGGTGAGCAACAGAGACCAAAATCTGGGCATACAACTTGGTGTGAGGCAGCATCCACCCAGTGGTGGTGATTTTATTGAAATTGTTAAAAAAAAAAAAAAAAAAAGGAAACTCTATTTCAGGACTCATTGGCTCTGAGTGGAGCCAATAAAGTCAATATCAACCTGTAAATCCTTTTGGAAACTGAGCAGATTTTTTTGAGGGCAACCAGACCTTACCTGACTTCATCTAGCTGAAACGTCTCTCCTCACGAATGTGCAATTGAGAGCTGTCAAAATTTTAGAGCGATAGTGTAGAACCCCCCTCATCCCAGCCACTCTGCTCCAATTTTAACAAATCCTGAGGCTGCTTTCTTGTTGATATATGAGAAAAACTAGCCAGTTTTCTTTCTCAGCAACCATGGAGAGTTTGTTTGAAGATAATGAAACTTCTTACTGCTGTGGAATATTTGACATATAGATTCAGCTGATAATTTCTGGGGGTAGATATAATTTTTTTTTCTTTTTTATAAATTTCAGGAGACAATATATCTGTGTAAGTACATGTACACACACATGCCAAACTCCCTAGCGCAAGCCACACCAACCATGCAAATGCTCAGTCACTTGCATGTGATAATAAACGTTTCCAGCTCCACAAACTATATGTATCCTGTTTCCTGCATATCTTAAAAGAGTTCCATTGGTATCATTGTGGTTAGTAAGCCACCTATGTTAAAACAACCTATGACCACCAGGCTTATACTCATCACAACCATCTTTCATATTTCTCTTCACTATCAGTGGGGAACATTAGAAGATGTTTCTGGTTTTCCATTTACCCAATAAGTTGCTTTACCTTCAAGCCATAAAGGAGTGTGTGAAAGGATGATGATTTAAACACTGACTGTATTAACAAGCAACCAAATGGGGAAAGAGGTTGTGATTCTTATTATGCAGGATTCTGAATGTCAGTCATGTTTCTAGCCAAACACCATCATAGCAATCCTATAGGACAGAGTAGGATTGCCCCATAGAGTTTCCAAGAAGTGCCTGGTGGATTTGAACTGCTGACCTTTTGGTTAGCAGCCGTAGCACTTATCCACTATGCCACCAGTGTTTCCACCATTACTGAAGTTCCTACAAATGATATACACTTATTCTTCCATCAGTTTGGATTAATCGCTGATGATTTATTCTTTTAGTTGAGAGCCAATATAGCATAATGTATTACAGTGCAGACTTTCCAATCAATATATGACCTTCGCCGAGTTACTGAAACTCTCTGAGCCTCAGTTTCCTCATCTGTAAAGTGATAAGAATAATGGTGCCTATGGAAACCCTGGTGGCGTAGTGGTTAAGTGCTACGGCTGCTAACCAAAGGGTTGGCAGTTCAAATCTGCCAGGCGCTCCCTGGAAACTCTACGGGGCAGTTCTACTCTATCCTACAGGTTCGCTATGAGTCAGGTTCGACTCGACGGCACTGGGTTTGTTTTTTTTTTTAATGTGAAAATTACAGTACATATTAAATGAGATAATACATATAAAGTGCTGAGAACTATTCCTAACGTATAACAAGGATTCAATAAATATTAGCTCATATTCATTTGTGTATATTTCTTAAATAGTTGTTAACCTTTACCAAATGCTAGGCATTATGTTAAGAACTGAAAAAACAAAATGTAAAAATGAGTAAGGCAGCCCCTGCTCCCAGAAGGATATATTATGTAGTGGGATAGAAAAATATGTAAGTATCATGGATTGAATTATGTCCCCCAAAAAATATGTGTATCAACTTGGTTAGGCCATGATTCCCAGTGCTGTGTGGCTGTCCACCATTTTGTGATTGTAACCTTATGTTGAGAGGATTAGGGTGGGATTGTAACACCACCCTTACTCAGGTCACCTCCCTGATCCAAGGTAAAGGGAGTTTCCCTGGAGTATGGCCTGCACCACTTTTTATCTCTCAAAAGAGAAAAGGAAAGGGAAGCAAGCAGGGTTGGGGACCTCATACCACCAAGAAAGCAGCACAAGGAGCAGAGCACATCCTTTGGACCCAGGGTCCCTGCGGCTGAGAAGCTCCTCAACCCTGGGAACACTGAGGACAAGGACCTTCTTCCAGAGCCAACAGAGACAGAAAACCTCCCATTGGAGCTGATGCCTTGAATTTGGACTTTTAGCCTACGTTACTGTGAAGAAATAAATTTCTCTTTAAAAAAAAAAAAAATTTTTTTTTTTTTTTTGTTAAAGCTATCCACTTGTGGTATTTCTATTACGGCAGCACTAGACGACTAAGACAGTAAGTAATTCCAACAAAAAGCAGAATCAAGTGTTAGACAGATTTAAGAAATCACATAGATGTTCAAAGTGGCTAATTCTAATCAGATGTTTGAGAAATCTGTCTCACCGAGACTTCTCTACTTACATATGTGAGAAATAGTAGTTAATTTAGTTAAATAAGATCAAACATGGAATAGGAGAAAGAATGAAAATTTCCACAGAAATCCTTGATTAATCCCTTCTTACAGAGCCTGGCCCATAATAGATGCTCAATAAGATTTGTTGAAAGAATAAAATAAATAATGTATGTCCTTCTATCCCTTACTATGGATGATATTCTGACACCAAGGCTACTCAATCATTCCTCATTTGGAGGTTCTTCAACCTGAGCCGTCACTGTGAACCCGCCTCAAAGAAGAGGCAGAAAGAATGTTGACCCAACCCTTGTGATATTATTAGCAGTCCTAAGTCTTCTTTTTCTTGTACAATATTATGCTCTCACACCAATAGAAGGCTCTTGGGCAATGAGACATCAAAAGGATAAAAAGAGAACTCTGGAAATTTATACGAATATGTCCTCACTCTTCTGACTTCCTTTCAGTTGTTCCTGGAACCATGGTGCTAAGAAAAGTTTTCTGTAAAAAGTAGGGTACCCACTGGAAGGGAAGTAAGCAAGCAGATAGGTAGGTAGGTACAGGCAGGTATAGGTAAGTAGGTAGATAGATCTGCCATGGAGTCTACTCTGACTCAGGGTGACCTTGTGTACAATAGAACAATAGGTTGCCTAGTCCCATGTCATACTCATGATGGACAGTATGTTTGAGTCCCCTGTTGTGACTACTGTGCCAATCCATTTCACCAAGAGTCTCCCATGCCCTTGTTGGCCCTCTACTTCACCAAACATGATGTCTTCTTCCAGCTATTGATTCCTCCTGATTATGTGTCCAAAGTAAGCAAGTTTGACAATGTTCTGTTGTGATCCATAAGGTTTTCACTGGATAATTTTCAGCAGTAGATTGCCAAGCCTTTCTTCCAAGTCTGTCTTAGTCTAGAAGTTCTGCTAAAACCTGTCCACCATGGGTGACCCTGCTGGTATTTGAAATACTGGTGGCATAGCTTCCAGCATCATGTAACACACAAGTCACCACAGTACGACAAATTCTCAGGGAAGAGAATTTAGAGAGAGCTTAACCTCCTTCTCACATTCTTCTCTAATTGTATAGATGATGAAACAAAAGAGTCAAGTTATTCACCCAAAGCCACACAAATACACAGATTGTGAGGACCACAGCCAGTTTTTAAACTCAGTTCTCCTGCCTTCAAGATTGGGCCCTTCACTATGTAGTACTGCATGTCTGAAAGATCCATTCCTTCAATCCTTAGGTCCATTTCTTCAATTTTGGGTTTCCTCCTGCATCTCAGAAGTGCTGATTTAACTGACTCAGGGATGCCCTAAAAGCTTATTTGATGAACTTTTCTTTAAGTACCAGCATTTACCATCTGGAAAAAGAGCTGAAAAGCTGGATCCGGGGAGCCAGCTGGAATGCTGCAGGCATCGTCCTTTGCATGGACACAGCAGATAAAAGCAGGGTAAGAACACTGGACACGTGAAGAGCCTTGTTTATAAAATGATTCTTGGAGGAGCAGGAAAAAGGAATTGGAATAAGGATTGTAAATGCTGCCTCTCTGCTGGTGTAAAAAAAAAAAAAGTCTATTTCTAGCCCCAAATGGCCCTCAGCTAAGTATATAAGCACTTACAGTGAGCCATTCAAAAACTTAGAATTGTGTTCACTGATTAGGTGGCTATCCTCTCTTTCCTCTCTCAAAAATCTCCTGAACCTAGTCTTAA
Organism: Elephas maximus indicus; assembly: GCF_024166365.1. Lineage (NCBI taxonomy): Eukaryota > Metazoa > Chordata > Mammalia > Proboscidea > Elephantidae > Elephas > Elephas maximus. The sequence goes on from NC_064825.1 coordinate 84,819,184, forward strand.
TTAACCTATTCAACCACATTTTAATTTAATAAATATTTTAATTATCACATATTTCTATTTAAATGCTTATAAATTACATGGCTAATCAGGCTTTTTAGTTCCCCAGTCCCCAAACTCAGAAATTCTGATCTTCCCTAGAAACCTATAAGCAAAGGGGACCTTGGGAAATTATCAGACACATCCATAGTCTTCTAGAATGAATACTGAAAGCACTCAGGATTGGCAACTATCAAATATTTTCATGCTGATTCTCAGGATTAGAGAGTCACCTTGAGTTATTATCGCCCTAATAGCTAGAACGGGCCTCCATATGTCCATTTGAAACCACACTTCTTTTTTTAAGTTCATTGCATTTTATTCTAGTTTTCATTCATAAGAAAAGCAATCAACTGCCAGATGTCTAGCTGGTCTCTAGGATTCCTTCCAAGTCTCAGATTTTATGCCCCTATTAAACTCAGGGAAACCCTGGTGGCGTAGTGGTTAAGTGCTAACAGCTGCTAACCAAAGGGCCGGCAGGTCAAATCCACCAGGCGCTCCTTAGAAACTCTAATGGGCAGTTCTACTCTGTCCTATAGGGTCGCTAGGAGTTGGAATCAACTCGACGGCACTGGGTTTGGTTTGGTTTTGGTATTAAACTCAGCATCTTCCATATGAACTTGAAAATAGTAATTAAGCCTGCCCTTAGCCTCTCCAAGCTAAACCACCACTTTTCTTTATATTGTATTCATTTGCTTAGGATATACCACGTGCCAGACATTGTGAATGACTCTAGGGACACAGAATTGAAGGAAAGTCTCTGACCTCTAGTTGCTCATGGTTAGAACACGGACTGTGTAGATTTTTTTTCACTGCAGCATACCTAGTGCCTGTCACAAGCATTGGCACATAAGAGTTACTTAATAAATAGTTAATTGCATCAGTGGATTAATTAGTTCCAATTTCCAACTGACCAAGTAGACTCATTTCTTTGAAAAGCATAGGAAAAAAAAAAAAAATACAAGAAACTAGAGTGGCTGAGATTCAACAGTGTGATGGTAGATGGGAGAATTCTCCCCACATTTGAGCTTGGTTGGTGGCAATCAAAATGGACTCAAAATATACCTGGATTAAAGTGAAGGGCCATGTCTCCCTATCTCTCCACACATAAACACAAGCATGAGAAGTTTAGCTGAGCTCAGAAAGGAAATAATCAGTTACACGTAGGCTCTAAACTAGACGTTCAAGTTATAAAAATAGCATTAATTGAAGATATACAATTTAATTTGAGAAAGGGAGTATGTATCAATTCTAGTAGCCAACAGCTATAGTATGAGGATACTTGGAAACTTGAAAAATAATCATTTAGTTCACTTTGGTGGAAGCAACTTTATTCCATGGTCCTGAATCGTCTGCCTCCAAATGCAAAGTTGGAGAGCTCACTTGCAATATAGATTTCTTAATATAACCATATTTGTTTTATCCACCTCATAAGGCAAAGTGAGATGGATACCATATACTACTAAAACACCAACAAATGAAGAATGGTTGAAAATGGGTTTAATAGAAGGTCAGGAGTGGACTGGGGCTACTCACCTTATTTACTGGTTATTTAGTACATCTCTTTCTGTATGTGTGCAGCCCCCATGGAAGATACAGTCACTAATTCTATGACATAATAAAAATAACAATATACATAATTCACAACCTGGAAAATTACAACTTATTTTATATTCTCTATTTAAAATTATACCTCAAGAGGACAAAAAAAAATCCAGTCAGAGCAACTATTAATGAGCATTAACATTTCCTTATTACCAACATCTTATTTTGTCTTGTATTTTTGTCTGCACAAATTTATTTCTACAGGCAAATCAGGAACCAGCATCAACAATCACTCCCTTTGCCATTGCATCTGGTGTATTCCAGTAGCCAAAAATGTCTGCTTCATAGGAAGGAGTTAAATATCCCTAATGCATGCAATGCTGGCGGCACAGTGGTTAAGTGCTCAGCTGCTAACCGAAAGGTTGGCGGTTGGAATCCACCAGCCGAGCCTGAGGAGAAAGACGTGGCAGGCTGTTTCTGTAAAGATTACACCTTAGAAACCCTACAGGGCAGTTCTATATTAGTACCTGAGTCGGACTCGACCTGATGGCAATGGGTTTAATGCATGTAATTACTTGACATAATCCTCAGCTATCAGAGGTAGAAGGAAATTTCTTCCTGACATGAACAAGTCATCAGCTTACCCTGGGCCTCAACTTCCTAAGACACCATCAGCCCATAGTTCAGGGGACAAAAAAGAACTAGGCTTGACCTAAAATAAAATTCGGCTGAGGGTTAAAGAAGATCAGTGAGAAGAATTCTATCTTGTACCCTGTTTCTGCTGTCGAGGTCCAATTGCTGAAGGCAGAGAGATCTTCCACAGAAGCAGCCAATTGCTCTGAGGTTTGGGAGCTGGTTTCACACATGTACCCTTTCTCTGACTGAATATTACAGCGAGATAACATCCTCTGAGGCTATGTAGGCAGTCACTGAACATTTGACCAGACCTATTACCAGAAAAGCTGGGTCAGCGGGCGCAGAGAAAGGAAAGCCCCCAGACTTGAACTGCGAGAGAGGGATGATGAGGGTTAGCTTCTCTCAGGGAAATGATACGGATTTATATTAGTGAATGCCCTTGATGAAGAAATGATCAGAAATAAAGGGTTTTCTTTTTTAAGAAGTAAACCATATCTATGATAAAAATTCAACAAAATCCAAAAATAGCGTCTTACCAAGTTTTCTTCAGGGTTGCATACCTAACAACTATCACCCTCAGAGACACACAAGTTACTAGCATCAGGCCAAAAATGCCTCTAAAAACATTCTCAAAAGAACCATCAGAAAAACTCTTGTCTATACTAAATGTGTAAAGGAATTTTGCTTTGTGCTTCGTACTAAGGGGATTCCCCCCCACCCCCTCAGGCCACTTTCTTTTGAAAGACATTTAGCTACTTAATAAATCGTGCCAATCCTCATTAATTTCCCTCCCACTTCTGTCTCGCTAAAACCTTAGGCTCTGACTCTTGCCTCCTACTGGGCAAATGTATCCAGTATTCACATTATTTTGTTGTTGCACAAAGGACATTTCTGCTCTGAAAATAAAATGCTCAGACAGCTTATGCTACTATAATACATGACCGTGAGCTGGGGACTCTTGTCTTATCTACTTAGCTACTTATATTCTTCTTAGTCGAATCATTATAATCATTCCTTTAATGGAATCCCTGGTGGTGTAGTGGTTAAGTGCTACAGCTGCTAACCAAAAGGTTGCCAGTTTGGATCTACCAGGTGCTCCTTGTAAACTCTAAGGGTCCAATTGGGTCACTATGAGTCAGAATCGACTTGATGGCAATGGGTTTGGTTTTGGTTTTATTCCTTTAATACCTAAGATGATTTACACAAATATGGGCAGAATTAAAAGTGATAACTTTTACCCTCATGGCCCAAAGTTTTATCACAGTAAGACGCTTGGGAAATCAGAATATGAACAAAATAATACCAGGAAAAACTGGTAAAGTCTGTTCCCAGACTTAAAATTCCTTGGACTCTTAGGCCACTCAGAATCCTCCATTTGAAGCCCCATCTTGGGATCAAGTCCTTAAGCATTCCTAAAAATGGAACAACCAATTTCAACATTTCATATGTGCTCATTTTTAAATGTGTGATGGTGAGATAATTTTAATTCCCCAAGCAATATATTTGTTGACCTCCGATGCTTTAATTTAGGAAAAAGACAAATGATGGAGACCCAAATTAGTTGGTCATCTAGTTCTTAATAATATCTCTTTCAAGCTTCCAGTTTTGAACCCTGGTACTGGAATGCAAGAGGAACAGATCTACTTATCTGAAGTCTTATCCATATGACTTGACAATGACCATAGTCATGCAGTAAAAAAAAAAAAAAAAATGGGTTGGGGAGGGGACTTTTGGAGGTGGTTGCTGTTCCAATTTTAAGGGCTATTACATCCTGGGATTGGTATCATTTTCAGTTACGTATTTTAAAGAAAGAAGTAAAGACATAGTTTTCCCAATAGCCTGTGATTATATAGCTGCTCAGTACAAGCCTCTCTTCTCAAGCCACCCCAGGGATGCAAAGACTGAAATCATTTCAGAGTCTTTCTAGTTAGGAAGAATCCATATCCCAATATTCCAGGGTCTTTTTCCTTACCATATTTCTCTTCTCTCAGTGAACAGTGCATTAAAGGACTGGCAGTCTCTGATGGCCTGAGATGTCAAGGCTAGAGACTTCTGGAATTGAATCACTATAGCTAGCATCATTATTTTTATCACAAGATCCTTTCAAAAAATACGGTTCTCTTAATTCACCAACTCCCAGTAAAATAGAAATATCTGCTGATTCCAATGATGGTGCCTATTAATGTGTAGTGCCAGGTTCTTCAGCAGCTCAAAGCAGCAAAGGTAGTCAGTTTCTGTCCATATTGGTCATTCCTAAATATACTGGTCATGGTCATCATCTTTGGTTTGCAGCACCTTTTACTCAGTGTGGTGGTTTCAGTGATTGGTAGCATCTAATGACAGCGAAGTGATTTCTGCTCTCAGCAATGGTGATAACTACCAGCCACGGTGGCTCTTAATATTGATTCCACTTTATGGTTTTGTAGGTTTGCACTGTCTCTTTGAGCTATCTCATTTCCTCAGACAGTGTCTACATTCTTTAATAACTGGACATCTCAACGGAACTCTCTCCATATCATTTCCAGAGGCTGTTCACTGCACGATCTCTGCCGAGGCCTCAGGGATGAAACTTACCATGCTGGACGTACATCAGAATCACTGTGAAAGCTTGTTAAAAGATAAGAGATTTCTAGGCTCCACTCCCACAGGTTTGCATTCAGGCGTTTTGTAGAGCGGCCTGATAACTGGGTTATTCTGATGCAATAGGATCATGGCCCAGAGTTTGGAAACTCTGGCTCTCACGGGCCCTAAAATGCTCTTCCAAGGAACATATTTTTACTTTGGGAAATGAGAGTCAATAACAGCTCCGAGTTCCACTTTCCTAGCTAGCCTCTTCACCAGCATTCTTTCAGTTCTTGGAACACACCAAACCCCCCATCAGGCCTTTGTACTTCTTATGTCCTTTTGCTGAAATAATTTTCCCTTCCATTATCATTGCATTGTATTCTCAATGATAGCAGGTCTTTGCCCATCTTGGTCACCGTAGTAAAGCCGGCACTTCAAAAAGTAACTGGGACAAAACAGAAATGTAAAAAATTACATGTGCATAAAATGAAAGTAGAATATTTTCCACATTTCTTGATGTCAACTTAGTGGAAGAACCCAGCACAACAAACGATGGTGGCCATGATTCTTGATAACCCCTTAGCTATCTTTTGTTAAACCTTCAAGAGACAAAAAATCCACCAATTCCTTTTTATATCCACTAAGAACCCCAATCACCACAACCAAAATGGTTTTAGTATACAGTTTACGTCTTGCCAGAGTCTGAACTCAAGTATCCAGAATACATGATAAAAATCCCAAATTCCTCTTTATATGCTTCCCACCCAGTTTCTCCACGTTTTGTCACAAATTAAAATTGTATCCCAGGAAAGTTTTTACACCCTTTTTTTTTTTTTTAATGCAGGTTGTAACTTGAGCCTGGAAGCACTTATTTCCTGGGGAGTAATTAATAAAATAACCAAATTACTTCCGTAACTACAATCTATCTAAATAGCCCGACTAAGGCTTCTCCAGCCCTTGTACATGTTAAATTAAATCTAGACTCTCCGTGGCACTGCCAGTAAGGTGCTTTATTTTCTTCCCAGAGGCAGTACCATAGCCAAGTTTGCTCTAGAGAACTAGTGCCTGTAGTACCCCACATCCAGCCCAAATAAGATGCCCCCAAAAAAGGTCAAGTGAGGCTCACCAAGCAAATATCAAAATCTTTGAAAAGTATGTACTTTAGTTATGGGTATGCTACAAGCATTCTGCAAACAGCAGATAAGGACATTTATTATGCTGTTCATGTAAATTTCACTATACAGTTGTACACAATGTGTTCTTTCAGAGTCTTTGACATGAAAATTGGCTGCTAAAAATGGACTTTATTGCAAGTAAAACTGAAGACTATATTAGCCAGGAGATAAAATTTTACCCATTGTTATTAGAAGGAAGAATTGGTATTTTTGTGTGTGTGTAGCTGCTGAACATCAGGTGTTTCACAAAGAACTTTTGCTGTAAATATTATTAGCTCCATTTTCAGAGGGGTAAATTGAGCCTCAGAAATGTCAGTAAGCTGATTAAGGAAGAGCATGGAAAATAACTACAGCTCTGAAATCCATGCTGGTTCCCTAATTTCATGTTCTCGCCAAGCTAAAGCAGAGAATATTGACATGACCTCAAACATTAAATCTACTGCAATGGCTTCATGGAGTCATTGCCCCACAGCAGTGTTACCAGTCATTGCAGCACTGTTTAGTAAATTCAAAGACTGTTTGACATGACCTTCCAAGGAGAAAATCCAACTTAAGTCAGAGAATTTTCTACCTACTTAATTGTTCAATGTAAAGTACTCCCCACGATGTACAATATGCCATATTATCCTTTTAATACTGCTCAAACCTTTTAAATATTTTTAATACACTGGTCACTATCTTTTTAAAATGTCTCAAAAACATGCGTATTTCCTTCTTTTGTCCAATTTGCTTTCTTCTTCCTTCCAACTAAAGCTGCTTTGGCTTACTGTTTCTTATTTGAACATTGTGTTTCTGAATCTACATTCCAACCTCATTCCTTCACCCAAAGGAAGGTTCGTGCTTCTTTCTTTTTTCCCTGAAATATGACTTTTTAAAGGGCCTTCGATTTGTTTCCTTCGCTTCTGCCCTAACTGAAGCAAGCTTCACACTTTGGAAGCAATAGTCTTTGATCTCAACTAGATTGGATGGGTTTGGGATGGAAACAGGAAGAAATAAAAAGCTGACGACTTGAATAGAAAAGTGAATGAATCAGAAAAAGGTTGTCTTGTCCCTAGCATAGTCATCAATTAATGTTTATTTAATAGCCGCTGGGTACAGGAGATAGAACTAGACAAAATAAAAAAGTGATGTTCAGCTAACTGGATAATTAGAACTCTGTTCAACTCTGCTTTCAGAATCACAGGACATTAAAGGTAGAGGAACTTTAGAGATCATTCACTCCAACCCTGACATCTTTTAAATGACCAGGGAGGTTAAATGACTGGTCCAGAATCAAACAGCTAGTTAATACCAGGACTGCCATGTGAAAGACAAATGTTGCTCAAGAGCTGAGCAGTCTGGGAAAATTCCAAGAGCTTTTTATAAAAACAGCAGATAGAATAAGCTGGGAGACAGACGCGTTTTTGTCTCTTAGGCCCACTGGGTGGGTTGGAACTACCAACCTTTCAATTAGCAGCCAAGGTCTTAACCCTGGAACCTTCCCAGGGCTCCTTAGGTAAGCCTAAAGAATGTGAGACAGAAAAGCCAGAGAAGGAACATTCTCATTTTATATTTTACTTGTTAAAACATGGATTCAAATGTCTGCTTCACTTACTAAATATATGGTTTGCGACTCTAAGCAGATGAACCTTTCTAAGTTTCAGTTTCCTTAAGGTAAAAGGAATTTGACAGTAATACTGCTTACGTAACATGGTTGATCAGAGTAATAAATTATATGCATATATATATATATATATTTTATTATTATTGTTTAGGGATTGCATTTCACTGTATGTATGTTGTGTTAGGTGCTAGTGAGTCTCTTCTGACTTACAGAAACCCTACATGCAATAGAACAAAACACTGCCCAGTCCAGTGCTACCCTCACAGTCGTTGCTATGTTTGAAACCATTTTTGCAGCCTCTGTGTCAATCCATCTCCTTGAGGGCCTTCTGACCCTCTACTTTACCAAGCACAATGTCCTTCTCCAGGGATTTGTCCCTACTGATAACATGTCCAAAGTACGTGAGATAAAGTCTCACCATCCCTCACTTCTAAGGAGCATTCTGGCTGTACTCCTTCTGAGACAGAAATGGTAGTTCTTCTGGCAGTTTATGGTATATTCAATATTCAATGCCCACACCATAATTTAAAAGCATTTAATTCTCCTATCTTTTTTATTCATTGTCCAGTTTTTGCATGCATATGAGGCTATTGAAAATACCACGGTTTGGGTCAGGAACACCTTATTCCTCAAAGTGATATCTTTGCTTTTCAACACTTTAAGGTGGTCTTTTGCAGCAGAATTGCCCAATGCATTTACATAAAACCCAATTATAAAGCCTTAAAGTCTAGAGGTAAGGATTCCAGGGTTGGTACAAAGCTACACAATTTCCCAGGCTGCTTCTATTTTTCTGCTCCATCATCCTTCTCATGAGGCTCATATCCTCACAGTTGCCTGGTAGAAGTAAGAGGAATGTAACCTTCTGTGCTCATATCTGCACTGTAGGTAAGAAGCAGAGAGAAGAGGTAGCAAGGGAAGAGTCAAACTTCTTCGTTTTGTCAACATTTTGGTTTTTTGTCATGAAGAGTGACATCATGGATACTGCTTCCTAAAGTGATCTCTTAGGGCTTGACTCAGCTGGATTGGTCATATAGAGCCTGGACCATTCTCAGCTGTGAGTATATGACTACAAGTTGTCAGAAAGGTACTTCAAAGCAATGTGAGATTTAAAACACAAGCAGCAGATTAAAAGGAACATTTCTAACAGATATGTGACTCATTTGGTGCCTGTTCCACAGCACGTGCAGCCCCCGCATACTCAGTACCTTAGAACTGAACAATGTACTCCCACACCTCATTCCTGAGATGGTGTACAGGGCTCTCTTGACAATAAGAGATCAGTAGGACCAATTATACTGCACAAATGAGTCATGCGGTGTCATTGTCTCCATGTCTATACCACAGAGCCACAAGTGCTTCTGGGCTTCTACAAGACCTTTGTGAAGTAGAATTTCTTACTTCATTCCTAGATAGGATGTGTACTTAGCCACACTTCTTTAATCTTCCTAAGACTCCCTCAGGTTTTTAACATTAAACAGGAAAGAACTGCGCTCAAACACTATATGATAATTTATCCCTGACTTTTACGAGATTTCAGACCAAGTTAAATCAGTATCCTTCACACCCACCACCATTTGCAAAGTATCTGAATGATATAAAAGGTGATGCATGATTTAAAAGCTATAATATCATTGCCGATGTCAGATGGATCCTGGCTGAAAGCACAGAATACCAGAAGGATGTTTACCTGTGTTTTATTGACTATGCAAAGGCATTCGACTATGTGGATCATAACAAATTACGGATAACACTGTGAAGAATGGGAATTCTGGAACACTTAATTGTGCTCATGAGGAAACTTTACATAGATCAAGAGGCAGTTGTTTGGACAGAACAAGGGGATACTGATCGGTTTAAAGTCAGGAAAGGTGTGCTTCAGGGTTGTATTCTTTCACCATACCTATTCAACCTATATGCTGAGCAAATAATCCGAGAAGGTGGACTGTATGAAGAAGAACAGGGCATCAGGATTGGAGCAAGACTCATTAACAACCTGTGTTATGCAGATGACACAACCTTGCTTGCTGAAAGTGAAGAGGATTTGAAGCACTTACTAATGAAGATCAAAGTCCACAGCCTTCAGTATGGATTGCACCTCAACAGAAAGAAAACAAAAATCCTCCCAACTGGACCAAAGAGCAACATCATGATAAATGGAGAAAAGATTGAAGTTGTCAAGGATTTCATTTTATTTGGATCCACAATCAACAGCCATGGAAGCAGCAGTCAAGAAATCAAGATGCATTACATTGGGTAAATCTGCTGCAAAAGACCTCTTTAAAGTGTTGAAGAGCAGAGATGTCACCTTGAAGACAAAGGTGCACCTGGCCCAAGCCATGGTATTTTCAATTGCATCGTATGCATGCGAAAGCTGGACAATGAATAAGGAAGCCTGAAGAAGAATTAACGCCTTTGAATTGTGGTGTTGGCAAAGAATACTGAATATACCATGGACTGCCAAAAGGACGAACAAATCTGTCTTGGAAGAAGTACAACCAGAATGCTCCTTAGAAGCAAGGATGGCGAGATTGCGTCTTATATGCTTTGGACATGTTGTCAGGAGGTATCAGTCCCTGGAGAAGGACATCATGCTTGGCAGAGTACAGGGTCAGCGGAAAAGAGGAAGACCCTCAATGAGATGGATTGACACAGTGGCTGCAACAATGAGCTCAAGCATAACAACGATTGTAAGGGTAGCTCAGGACAGGGCAGTGTTTCATTCTGTTGTGCATAGGGTCGCTACGAGTCAGAACCAACTCGACAGCACCTAACAACAATGACAACAATAATATGGAGGGATGTAGAAATATTCCCCAGTAGTCTACAGATGTGTAGAAAAATTTTTTAAAAAATTGATTTGAATAGATTGGAAATAAAAGCATAGAACAGACATAACTAACCAGAATGAAAATGAGATGTAGTGAACGTCTCCTTTTATAGAGTTCTGCCTTAATGATTGGTGGGAAATTGAAGAGGATGGCCTTAGGAGACCTTTAATTAATATGGACACCAGTAACACAGTCTTTGGGATCTAGTGCTGACTATCTTTTTTCTTTTTTTAATTTTTATTGTGCTTTAAGTGAAAGTTTACAAATCAAGTCAGTCTCTCACACAAAAACTTATATACACTTTGCTACATACTGCCAATTGCTCTCGCTCAAATAAGACAGTGTGCTCCCTCCAATAAGACAGTGTGCTCCCTCCCTCCACTCTTTTTTCTTGTCCATTTTGCCAGCTTCTAACCCCCTACCCTCTCATCTCCCCTCCAAATAGGAGATGTCAACATAGTCTCAAGAGTCCACCTGATCCAACAAGCTCACTCCTCACCAGCATCCATCTCCATCCCATTGTCCATTCCAATCCCTGTCTGAAGAGTTAGCTTCAGGAATGGTTTCTGTCCTGGGCCAACAGAAGGTCTGAGGGCCATGACCACCAGGGTCCTTCTAGTCTGAGTCAGACTATTAAGTCTGGTCTTTTAATGAGAATTTGGGGTCGACATCCCACACTCTCCTGCTCCTTCAGGGGTTCTCTGTTGTGTTCCCTATCAGGGTAGTCACTGGTTGTAGCTGGACACCATCTAGTTCTTCTGGTCTCAGGCTGATGTAGTCTCTGGTTTATACGGCCCTTTCCATCTCTTAGGCTCCTAATTACCTTATGCTCTTGGTGTTCTTCATTCTCATTTGCTCCAGGTGTGTTGAGGCCAATTGATGCATCTTAGACGGCCACTTGCTAGCATTTAAGACCCCAGTCGTTGGGCTGTATCTTAATCAGAAGTACTATGTTTTGAATAACCAAAAAACAAATACCAAACCAGTTGCCATGGAATCAATTCTGACTGGTAGAGATCCCATGTGTGTCAGTGTAGAACTGTGCTCCACAGGGTTTTTAATAGCTGATTTTTTGAAAGTGGATCACCAGGTCCTTCTTCTCAGGTGCTTCTGGCTAGACTCAAACTTCCAGTCTTTCAGTTAGCACCCAGGCATTAACTGTTTGTACCACCCAGGGACTCCTTGGAATAACAGGGACAGTTTATTAGAGTTTCTGTATTTTTATGCAATTAAGGTTCACCTTCTGTGTTTGCCAACCATGCCCTTCCCCCTTGAGGAACCCTCACAAGTACCACCAGGCTAATCCTCTTACGTGTGTTGCTGTAAAAAAAAATTAGCACAGCAAGCTTATGAAAATACCTCAAGGGGGAGGACACAGCTGGTAAACAAACATCAGAACCTCTGATGTAGAACCAGTGTTCTACAGTGTTGGGGAAAGATTGAGGAACCAAATAGACAAGGTACCTGGTGTTGTGGGTGTATTCTAGTAAAAGAGGCCTGATTGTAAAACAAACAAATAATTAAAGAGGAAAACTTAAAAAAACTTAAGATAGTGCTAAACCTTAAGAAGAAAATTAAAGAGTGACAAGGGATAAGGATCACGGCATACAGGAATTGTTAAGGAAAAAATTTTATGAGGAGGTTACGTTCAAGCTGAGACCAAAGTAACAAGCAGGAGTTAGTCACATTAAGACCTGGATCAGTGTTTATGAACTCAAGAGCAGAAGCGTAGATCCCAGAACCAGGAACTGCAAAGTCATCGGGCACCAAAACAGCCCTTCTTTCAAGGGCCACGCCATCCCTGTCTCTGTTTCCCTCTATTCTCATCCTTAATTTCTTTCTCTGTAAACCAGCTTCATCAGTCATGCTTGACCAAGAGTCATACAGATAATTGATAAGTCACTGTTTCACAAATCTAAGTTTCAAAAAGAATCTCTTTGATCCAATGGGGGCCAGCTAGCCACCGTTGGTTCAATAACCTGTGGCCAGGTAAGTAGGCTCCCAGCCTCTGTTTTTCACAAAGCAGGGTGAGAAGAGGGCAAAGTTGACCATCCACTCATTTATCTAAGTCCACGTATGATTTAAAAGTCTACTACATATCTGTAACTTTGCATCTGGGTGCCCGGAGTGGGGTAGGGAGATGAGTAGCACCAAATGCTTGGGATACCAAAATGGAAGCATAAGGCCTATTAGGAAAGATAAGTCATATACAGTAATATCTAGAATATAGAGATAAAGTGCCAGAAGCACACAAACACAGCATTAAGATATTTTAACAGAGAGAGAGAGACACATCCCTTTGTTCATAATTGACATATTTGGTCCCATTTTTCAGCGGGATGGTAGAATTTAAGTTTCAAGCAACTGGCAAGATTTTGAATTTACCACTGCCCTCTCTTTACATGCTTCAAAGTTAATCTCCACCAGAAAAGTAAACATAATGGGTCAGGTAATGGGTTTCTGCCAGGCAAAGTGTTGGAAGGCCAGAGGGCTAAGTGCTGTATCAATAATAAATGTTGTGTAAATATGGCTCGTGATTAAACCAGGCTTTCCCAAGAGCCAACAGGTCAGGCTCTTCAGAAAGGTGATTATCTTTGCCAGGACTACTATGTTGGTGAGAAGGAAGCTGAGATTTTTGACAGATTACACTGGTACAACACTTTATACTTCCCCAACCACATTCACATCCATGATCAAATTTTAGCGTAAAAATTAACAATTGCATCAGGAGATTTGGGATTACAGCTCCATTTCTCTTGACCATTGAAATCAAATATCTAGGCCCTGTTTTTAGGAGAAAAATTATCTGAGATGATTTGTAAGAGTCTAAAATACATGGGATTGTCAATCACTCTATATAGTTGTAATACAGTGTTAAATGTAAACCTTTTTTTCTGTTCTCTTAAAGTTCTAAAGGCCTCAATAGTGGAAACGAATACAATAGTCAGCAGGCCATATAATCAGGATATGTTAAAAGGTGGAAAAACAGATTTTCAACCTTTAGTTTCTCAATCAGCTTTGAGGTTGAAGGTTTAAGGTATGAGAGGTAAAGATTACCTGAAACAGTTTTGCTACTGTATTTGATGTAAGTACTCTCAACCACCAACCATCACCACCAGTGCAAAGGAGGGGAAGGGATTTTTTTTTTCTCTCTCAAGCTAAAGGACGGAAGTTTTAAGAGAACCACTCAGGAGTTTGGCCATAACTTGAAAGGTCTGTAATGGCAGAGTAAGAAGACTGAGACTAAGGAGAGAGTTGTAAGTGACCATACAGAGGAGGCTTCACTTCCATAGCTGGATCTGCAGTTGGATGGCCCCTACAAGAAAAGACCTCCAAGAAGCCCGAAAAGTGTGCTAAAAGAAAAATCCCCTGCTTTGGCACTACCAGTCACAGAAGTCAACAAAACCAGATTATACCTTCTAAATCTCCCTACGCCACACATCCATGCCTGACCCTGGATCCTCAAATAGCGGTAAACTTGCCGGAAAGAGATGCAGAAAGGGAAAAGGAAGTATATGATCAAATTCCCCCTTTCCTTTAGTAAACAAACTCAAGATGGGAGAAGTGAGAAGCTTTAAATTAAGTGTTTTTGTTAGATTGTGTTGGACATGTTTACTCTCTGAAAATGACCAAAGGGTTATCAGACGTGTCTGATATTTCATTCAAAGAAGAAGTGTACTGTGGTTTTAAAGTATGTGCGTAAATTCTTTGATCCTCATTCCTTCAGAATATGGAATTTAATCCCCCTACCCCTGAGTGTGTGGGCTAGACTTAGTGATTCTCTTCTAAATAACAGAATATGGTAGAAGTAACAGTGTGTGACTAGGCTGTACAAAGCATCACAGCTTCTTCATTGCTTTCTCTCTTAGATCAGTTATTCAGGGGAAGTGAACAGCCATGCCATGAGGAAACTCAAGCAGTCCTATGGGGTACAATACACAAGGAATTAAGGCCTTCTACCAAGAGACATACTAAGAAGTCACCTTGGAGTTGATTTATCCAGCCCCAGTCAAGATTTCAGACAGATACAGCCATGGCCAATATCTTTACTACAACCTCACGAGAACCCCTGAGCCAGAACCATCCAGCTAAGTGATTCCCAGATTCTTGGCCTCAGAAAATCTGTGAGAGAGTAAGCCTTGGTTGTTTTTTTAACTGCTTAATTTTGGGGTAATATTTTATGCATAAATCGATAAATAACCATTGTTGCTGTTAGGTGCCATTGAGTTGGTTCAGACTCACAGCGACCCCTCATACAAGAGACAACACACTGCCTACTTCTTCGTCATTCTCACAATTGTTGCTGTGTTTGAGTCCATTTTTGCAGCCAGTGTGTCAATCCACCTTGTTGAGGGTCTTTCTCTTTTTCATTGACACTCTACAAAGTATGATATTCTTCTCCAGAGACTGATCCTTCCAGGTAATATGCCCAAAGTACATGAGATGAAGTCTCGCCATCCTCACTTCCAAGAAATATTCTGGCTGCACTTCTCCCAAGACAGATTTGTTCCTGCTTCTGGAAGCCTGTGGTATATTATAAACCCGTTGCTGTTGAGTTGATTCCGACTCATAGTGACCTTGTAAGACAGAGTAGTACTGCCCCATAAGGTTTCCCAAGGCAACAATTCTTCAGCCTTCCTTACTCATTGTCCAACTTTTGCATGCATATGTGGCAATTGAAACCACCATGGCTTGGGTCAGGTGCAACTTAGTCCTCAAGGTGACATCTTTGCTTTTTAACATTTTAAAGAGATTTTTTTTTTGCAGCAGATTTGCACAATGCAACACATTGTTTATTTCTTGACTGCAGCTTCCATGGGTGTTGATTGTGGATCCAAGTAAAATGAAATCCTTCACAACTTGAATATTTTCTCTATTTATCATAATGATGCTTATTGGTCCAGTTGTAGGGATTTTTGTTTTCTTTATGTTAAGTTGTAATCCATACTAAAGGCTTGATAAATAATAGAGTGGTATTAAATTCAGAAATATAAAGATATGAAAAAGAATAAAGTTGCTTACTGCTTGTACCCTACCAAGCCTAGCTTATTTAATAAATCAGTTATAAAGAAAGCAGGTTTAATACCTGAAAATGCTGGCATGTGTTCATTCAATCTCTTCCTCAAATATTACAGTGAGGTTTGAGAAGTGGGAAGTAGTAACTTGTCACCGATTATTATGAGGGGTTATTTCTAAATAAAGACAAATATCCTCAGTAACCCCATACATCTGTCAGTTTGTTGTACTGTGGTGGCTTGTGTGTTGCTGTAATACAGGAAGCTATAACACCGTTATTTCAAATAACAGCAGGGTCACCCATGCTAGACTCAGCAGAGCTTCCAGACTAAGACAGACTAGGAAGAAACCTGGCAATCTACTTCTGAAAAAATAAGCCAGTGAAAACAATATGAATAACAGCAAAGCATTGTCTGATACAGTGCCAGAAGATGAGACCCTTGGGTTGAAAGGCACTCAAAATACAACTGAAGAAAAGCTGCCTCCTCTTCTTAAGGTCAAGTAGAGTTGACCTTAATGATGTGGGTGGAGTCAAGCTTTCGGGACCTTTATCCACAGGTGTGGCATAACTCAAAATAAGAAACAGCTGCAAACATCCACTAATAATAAGAACATGGGATATATGAAGTATGAATCTAGGAAAATTGGAAGTCATCAAAAATGAAATGGAATGCATAAACATCAATACCCTAGGCATTAGTGGGCTGAAATGGACTAGAATTGGCCGTTTTGAATCAGACAATCACATTATACTATGTCGGAAATGATAAATTAAAGACGAATGGCATTACATTCATCATCAAAAAGAATATTGAAAGATCTATCCTGAAATACAACCCTGTCAGTGATAGGATAACATTCAAATGCTTACAAGGAAGACCAGTTAATATGACTGTTATTCAAATTTACGCACCAATTACTAAGGCCAAAGATGAAGAAAATTAAGATTTTCCCCAAATTCTGCAGTCTGAAATTGATTGAACATCCAATCAGGATGCTTTGATAATTGCTGGTGTATGAAATACAGAAATTGGAAACAAAATAAGGAAGAGTAGTTAGAAAATATGGTCTCGGTGATAAAAACAACACTAGAGATCATATGATAGAATTTTGTAAAACGAATGACTTCTTCACTACAAATACCTTTTTTCACTAACATAAACAGTGACTATACACATGGAGCTTGCCAGACAGAATACACAGGAGTCAAATTAACTACATTTGTGGATAAACGACAATGGAAGAGCTCAAAATCTTCAGTCGGAACAAGGCCAGGGCCTGACTTTGGGACAGACCATCAATTGCTCATAAGCAACTTCAAGTTGAAGCTGAAGAAAATTAGAGTAAGTCCACAAGAACCAAAATACAACCTTGAGTATATCCCACCTGAATTTAGAGATCATCACAAAAATAGATTTGATTCATTAAACACAAATGAATGAAAGCCAGAGGAGTTGTTGAATAAAATCAAGGACATCATACATGAAGAAAGCAAAACATCATTAAAAAGACAGGAAAGAAAGACAAGAACAAAATGGATGTAAGAAGAGACTCTGAAACATGCTCTTGAATGTAGACTAGCTAAAGTGAAAGGAAGAAAAAATAAAGTAAAAGGGCTAAACAGAAGATTTCCAAGGGCGGCTGGAGAAGACAAAGTAAGATATTATAATGAAATATGCAAAGACACAAAGAGATAGAAAAAAGCAAAAGGGAAGAACACACTTGGCATTTCTCAAGTTGAAAGAACTGAAAAGAAAATTCAAGTCTTGAGTTGCAAAATCAAGGTATTCTACGGGGAAAATATTAATGCAGAAAGCATCAAAAGAAGATGGAAGGAATACCCAGAGTCATTTTACCAAAAAGAATTGGTTGGTGTTGGAGGTAGCATACGATCAAGAACTGATGGTAGTGAAGGAAGATGTACAAGCTGCACTGAAGGCACTGGTGAAAAACAAGGATCCAGGAATTGATGGAATACCAACTGAGATGTTTCAACAAAAGGATATAGTGCTGGAAATGCTTACTTGTTTATGCCAAGAAATTTGCAAGACAGCTACCTGGCCAACCATGGAAAAAGATCCATATTTGTGCCCATTCCAAAGAAAGGTGATCCAACAGAATGCAGAAATTATTGAACAATATCATTAATATCACACACAAGTAAAATTTTGCTGAAGATCATTCAAAAGTGATTGCAGCAGTACATTGACAGGGAACTGTCAGAAATTAAAGCCAGATTCAGAAGAGGACGTGGAACAAAGGATATCACTGCTGATGTCAGATATGGATCATGGCTGAAAGAAGAGAATACCAGAAAAATGTTTACCTGTGTTTTATTGACTATGCAAAGGCATTCAACCGTGTGGATAATAACAAATTTTACAGATAACGTTATGAAGGATGGGAATTCCAGAATACTTAATTGTGCTCAAGTGGAATTTATACATAGACAAAGAGGCAGTTGTTCAAATAGGCCAAGGGGTTTCAATCAGGAAATTTGTGCATCAGGATTGTATCCTTTCACCACACTTATTCAGTATGTACACTCAGCACATAATCAGAGAAGCTGGACTATCTGAAGAAGGACGAGGCAGCAGGATTGGAGGAAGATTCATTAACAACCTGTTATATGTAGATGACACAATCTTACTTGCTGAAAGTGAAGAGGACTTGAAGCATTTATTGATAAATATCAAAGACTACAGCCTACAGTATGGATTACACACTAACATAAAGAAAACAAAAATCCTCGCAACTGGACAAATAAGCACCATTATGATAAAGGGAGAAAAGATTGAAGTTGTCAAGGATTTCGTTTTACTTGGATCCACAATCAACGTCCGTGGAAGCAGCAGTCAAGAAATCAAAAGAATTCAAAAGCAAAGATGTCATTTTAAAGACTAAGGTACACCTGACCCAAGCCATGGTGTTTTTAATTGCCTCATACGCATGTGAAAGCTGGACAGTGAATAAGGAAGACCAAAGAAGAATTGATGCCTTTGAATAATGGTGTTCGCAAAGAATATTGAATATACCAGGGACTGCCAAAAGAATGAACAAACCAACCTTGGAAGAAGTACAGCCAGAATGCTCCTTAGAAGAAAGAATGGTGAGATTTTGTCTCATATAACTTTGGACATGTTATCTGGAGGGACCAGTCTCTGAAGAAGGACATCATATTTGATAAAATAGAGGGTCATCGAAAAAGTGAAAGACCCTCAAAGAGATGGGTTGACACAGTGGCTGCAACAATGGGCTGAAGCATAACAATTGTGAGGATGGTGCCCAGATCAGGTAGAACTTCTTTCACATAGAATCACTATGAGTCAAAAACCATCTTGAGGGTACCTAACAACAACATCCTCAGTGATGGGCTAGAAGGTGGCTTTGAACATAGTTAAGAGCAGTCTGTGGTGTTAGACTGAATTCTATCTGAATCTTATTCTTATCATTTACCAGAAGTGTGACTTAGAGAAGTAACTACTCTCTGCCTTAGTTTCCTCACCTACAAAACACACCAGAATAAGAAGGAAAAATAATCTTTCTCATGGTAAGATGACCTATTTTAGATACTCTATAGAATTATCAGAAACCCCAGTGGCATAGTGGTTAAGTGCTATGGATGCTAACTAAAGAGTCAGCAGTTTGAATCTGCCATGCGCTCCTTGGAAACTCTATGGGCCAGTTCTACTCTGTGTTATAGGGTTGCTATGAGTCAGAATCAACTTGATGGCACCCGTTTTTTTTTTGTTTGTTTTGTTTTAGAATTATCTGCAGGCCATAATGTAGGACACACAAATTATCCCCAAGCACCTAAGTAATGATGGGGTTCAAAGCCTGAGCATCCATCTCTCCTCTCTGTGTTCTGAAAGTATAGGCATGGAGAAGAGTCTTGATAATGAAAGTCAAGCAGGGCCAACTCTGAAATATCTAAAAAGGAAGAGAGAGAGCTTGTTGGGAATGGAGCCATTGTTGCTTGAAGCTGCTTTGACAAATCGCACTTTGCATATCTTTCAGACAATGCCTTTCAACTATGTCAAAAAAATGTGGTTTTGGGTTAACTGAGATGATGGGAAGATTAATCCCCACACCACCGCACTCCCCCCAAGCACATACATGCGAAGCTCTCCTTTGATCCTAGCACTAACTCCAAAAGGTATGGAATTTACATGATGTTAAACAGTAGTGAGAGTTCTGAGACAAGGTTATTTATGAAAGGAGAGGTAGCAGATTACAAGTACAGAGAAGAGACAGAAACACTATATGAGAAGAGCTTAATAGGAGGAAATTAGGAAAAGAGAAACAGCAAAGCATAATGGCCTAGTTTGAGTTAAAGCACCTCATAACGCCTCAGTCCTTCTCCCCAAATCACATACCACCAAATCTGAGCAGGTTTAAAAACATTACTACAGCTGTTTTAGTATGTACATGCTGATGTTTACCAGAATTCCATGAGTATTTGCTTTCAGGGAAAGGCATGTGAGGTGAACAACAGATAGACGAACTGGTCATCAAATAGAAAAATTGCATCCTTTTTGTAGATTAGAGGCCTTGAGAAACACGTATTTTTAGACCCATTAACCCAGATATAAATATACTCAGGACAATTTCCTCAACTTCCTTCTCCCTGTGGTTCAAGAAAAGAGAGCCACTGCATTGGAAATACTTATAAAGTGCTTAGTATTACACCTGGGGCAGAGTTTAAACTTATTATATAAATACCGGATGGAGAATGAGAATTTGAAAAATTTCTTTCTCCAGGAACTTTGAAATTAGACCACTAGCCCAGATACATGGAAACTCTAGGGCTCCTGCCTGGCCTGTACCCATTTGCAATTTTCATATGGAAGCCAAACCCATTGGAGCAAAGATCAGGAGTAGCTTTACACACAGCATTACTTCTGGGATGTCAAGGAGGCCTTCGGGACCCCTATAGGTTTCTAACCCAAGGTTTTATCACTAGTAAAATGATGAATCCTTCCCTGAAGAGGAAAAGTGAGAAAGACAATCTTGTTATCTATTAACAGGCTTCTATACCTCCATGGAGCAGCCCTGGTAGTGCAATTGTTACAAAGTCAGCCATGGAGCAGCCCTGGTAGTGCAATTGTTACAAAGTCAGCTGCTAACCCAGAGGTCAGCTATTCAAAACCACCCAGAGGCTGGCCAGAAGAAAGACCTGGAGATCTGTTCCTGAAAAGATTACAGCCTAGAAAATCATACCTGGGTTCACTTATGAGTCAAAATTGACTTGAAGGCACTAACGACAAAAACATCTTCATGTATGGTGTGGTTTGGCAACCTCAGCAGTATTGACATTTTGGGCTAGATTAGTCTTTGTTGTTCGAGAGCTGAGGGACGGCTACCCTGTGCATTGCCAATGTTTAACAGAGTCTCTGAAGTTTACCCTTTAGATCCGGTAACATCCCCTTCCCAGTTGTGACAACCAAAAATATTTTCAGACATTACCAAGTGTCCCCTGGCAGCAAAATCACTTCCAGTTGAAAAGCACTGTTTTAGGACATGTTATCAGGAGGGAACAGTCCCTGGAGATGGACATTATGCTTGGTAAAGTAGAGGGTCAGCGAAAAAGAGGAAGACCCTCAACAAGATGGATTGACACGGTGGCTGCAACAACAGGCGCAAACATAGCAACGATTGTGAGGATGGTGCAGGACCAGGCGGCGTTTTGTTCTGTCGTACATAGGGTAGCTATGAATCGGCGCTCACTCAACTGCACCTAACAAAAACAACAACAACATCATGGCAGAAAACCCAACCTGAACTGACCATACCACAAAAGGAGCTCATTGGTTCACATTATAATAAAGTTCAGATGTAGAATCTGCCTCAAGAACAGCCAGATCCAGGACTAACATCCTTTAGAGCCTCTTTCCATTTTCCTGAGTCCTTTATTGCTAACTTCATTTTCATTCAGATCCTCCCTATAAGATAGTTGCCAAAAATACCAAAATTGCATCTTCAACCTCCAAGATCAATGTAAAAAGAAAAAAAAAGGTATCTTCTTCAATAATTGAATTTTAAGTCATGGCCCTGGGCCTCATCGGTCTGAATTGAGTCTCTCAGGCCCGCCCTTGAACCAGCCATTGTAGCAGTTGGATGATATATACTGACTAGCTTCAATCTGGGTTATAATCTATCCCTAAGTGGGCACAGGGGTCAGTCCTACCCAAATCCACATATTAAGAGTAAGAGTGTAATGTTTTCCCTAAAACGAATTTGGATTTGGTACTACCAAAGTGGGGACAGGAGTGGACTTTGGATGCAAAAACTAACATTGACCACTATGGGTGACTTCACCCACAATACATCTGGCTTGCATCCCTTTCTTGGTGAAAATAAGCAAGGCTGGCTTCTCAGGTTTAACCCAGACCCCAAGCCTGTCATTAAGAGATATTAGTCACAAAGCCTTGGAGAATCGATAACACCATGGAATTGAAACAGTACATAAATCATCCCCTCGGAAACTTTTCCAAAATATCACCTCACTGATGCAGAGGAGCGTTTCTTTCCCTACTATAAATTAGAAAAAAAAAAGAAGAATAAAGGGAAAAAAATCTGAACTGCCTGACACTCCTGCTCAGCGTGCTTCAGTCACACTGCAATCACACCCACACCCCCGTGCCAACACTCTAGCAACCACGGGCCCACAAGCTCACAGCACCCTCACACACCCACCACCTCAGAGTCGGCCCACTAGGCTGACAATCACATAGGCAATTCAGTGCAACCAATTCCTTCTTCCCCCACACCTTGTCATATCATATGTTACTAGCTCCCCAACACTGGAGGGGCTGAGGAGCTGCAGGGAGAGGAAGGAAATGCCCCACATACACACAGAAAACTTAGCTGCACGTAAAATATGGTCTTGGTAGGCACGGAAACCCTTCTAGCAAACCTTCCCAGGGGGCTGGCTGCAGGTGAGGACCTTGCCTCTGGTAACTTATTCTGGTGCCACTTCCCAAAGCAGGAGATGCCAGAGGCATTGGCTAGATTTCAGTAACCGATTTGGGGCCCCTAAACCAAGGGCCATACTTGCATGTGCCTGAGCTAAAAGACAAACTGAACGCAGTCATTACTGGAAGAGATGAGCAGCGTATGAGGAGGAGGAGAATGGAGAACGATGCCAGGAATTCCAAAGAGCAGTCCTCCCCCAGGGAGCTGGGCGCCAGGCTCTGTGGGATGGGCAGAAGACAGAAATAGCCATCTCCTGGATCCCTGTGGGGCTGGTGGTGGGTGGGCAGCTGGAACCCTCTGTGACCCAGTTAGAAGAAAGCTTTCCGAGGGCTGGAGCTGGCCTTGTGCACAATAAATATAATGACAGTAGTGATAATATTATTCTCTCAACTGTAAAATGATGATAACAATATTTAATTTCTCCCTTGGTGTACTATTGTAAAAATAAAAGGATGTAAAATATACAAAGTGCATAGAGTAGTGCCTGGTTTATAGTAAAATTACGAGAAATATTAGCTAATAATAATAATGAGAGGAAGCATGGCATAACAGAAAGAACCTGGATCTGGGTTCAAACCCTCATTCTACCACTTACTTGTCCATTAATCTTGAACATCTCTGAGCTTCAATTTCCTCAGCTGTAAAATACTTATTTCATAGACTTTTTATGATAATATATCATATATGTGAAATCTCCTTAAATCTACACCTGATAAGATTTCAGTGGTAGTTAATATTATCATTATCAGCGTCAACATGTATAGTTTTTCTTTTAGCAAAACATTATTACACTTAGTATCTCATTTTCTTCATTCAGTCCTATATAGTAAGTAGATAATAGGACAGGCATTACCCTTATTTTTCCAGACTAGAAAATTAGGACCAGAAAGGACTTGTCCACAAAGAAAAATCAGGAGGAGGGAGTTGGGATACCTACCTACAGGTCTTTAGATTCTTAGGACGATGCTCATTATTCTTTGCCATACCACATCCAAAGTGGATTTGAGGCCACAAGTGACCAATGACCAAAATGGAAGCTGTTGTTTATTGAATTCCTATTAGGTTACAGATCTTGTTCAAGATACTTCTCAGGCTAGCAAAGGATGAACACAGATGGATGCTGGGAAATTCTGTCAGCCAGCCCTTGGGAGGCCCCTGTAATCTATTTTAGGTATTCACTCTCCAAAATCACTTATTACAAGAAGTGCTTCTTGGCAAGGCCCAGCCTCCACCTAATCCATACATATTTACCTTCATTAGCACTATTTTCAAGAGTCAAGTTCTGTATAGCCTTCTAGAGCTTTCCTCTCACCACCTCCGCTCCCCTATCGAGCTTAAAAAAGACTCCTTCAACTTCACAGTCAGCTGAGTGAGTCATGAGGGAGGAGGCCAGTCCCAGCTTTCCTTGTCTTTCTCCAGTACAAAGACCCATTTTATTTTGACTTTGTCATTCCATGCACCAGTGCATCAGCAGACTAGGGAGATAATTCTGGGATGAGCCCAGCAGCAGGAACATTTGCCCCTATCTGAGTATCAGGCAGGTTCCAAATCTTCCAAGGTCTGAGGTAACTTTTCACTTGGTGTGCAATCTGGATTATCTTGTCATTCAACAGAATTTCATTTTTCATGCTAAGTACACTGCTCATTAAATGGCCTCTTTTGATATTAATGTGGGTGTCGAAATGTGGGTTTGTTTGAAAAGTGCCCTAACACATTAGCAATTCCTAAAGCAAATGTTAAAAAAGAAAATAAAAATGGTTGCAAGTCAACTTGCAACACAGTTTGACTGTACAAGGCTGGAAGGAGAAGATCTATGTTTTAAAAAAAAAAAAATTAGTGTCAGATTTGACAAGATAAGGGAAATGTGGAGAGGGATTTCAATGGCACAGAAATGATACTAAGATTTGATGTTCCTCATCTGACACAGATATAAAATGAGTCATATTTATCACAGGCTTTTAGAGGAGAAATGAGAGGTGGATATATATCTCTACACCAGAATCAAGCAGAGAAAAATTGTTCTTTGCTTAAATGCTATGTTTCACAAATTGGAGAAGCAGTACTCATTTTGAATGGCATCCATTAGTCTCCTACCTAGCTTAAATTCTCTGACCAGAGCCTATAGTACGGATAAATCTTTTCAGTGGCCAGGAATTTTTCAAAGTGGCCTCAGGACCATTTCTGAACAGTTTCTTTTTTTTCTACTTGACCCACAAGTTGGCTTGGAAATTTCCTCAGCCTCCAAATCTCAAATTCATGCTCTGCATTTGTTTTCCTCATTTAGGGTTAATGTTAATCCGTTAGTGAACGTTTCTGCCGTCTTAAGAGTTTAAAGACATTAAGATCTGTATGTGGCACAGGGAGAAGCACTTGTGGTTCAAGTTCTACCAGAAACTAGCCAGGTAACCACAAGCAAATCACTTTCACCCTCTGGGATATACCTGTCTCATTCATAATAAAAGACTACTGACTCGACTAGATGCTGCCAGTTGAAATTTATGTAAGAGTATACGGAGTTAATAAGTACAGAAGTTTCAGACTTCAAGCCAACATGGCGCTATAGACAGAAGCACCAACCTGTCCCTCCACAGCAAAGACCAGAAAAACTAAGTAAAACAGAGACAAACATCATTCCTGGAACCTGAAGTGTCAAATGAAGAGATAAAGAGCTCAGCCAAGGAGGCAGGGCCAAGATGGCAGAATAGACAGAAGCTTCAGGCGAGCCCTCTCACAACAATGACCCAAAAAAATAAGTGAAATGAGTATATTTATGACAAGCTAGGAGCCCTGAACATTAAAGACAAGGTTAGAAAGTGAACTGAGGGGCAGGGGGAGGATGAGACAGTTGAGAAGCAGAGAGGAGTTACTGGACCTGAATTGTTGGGAGCCCTCAGGCACCATTCCTGGGAGCAGCGGCTGCAGGCTGGTACTAGCGTTTGGTTGCAGTTTCCACAGGGAGAAGCAGCCAGCCAGACAGCCAACTCACATCTCCAGAACCAGAGAAGAGGGGCACTCTTGGCAAAAGCTAAGTACTTGTATATATTTTACCATGCCCCCTGCCCCTAAGCTGGCTTCAGGGGCTATTCACTTCCCTGGGCCTGAGATAGGGTCTGTTGAGCACCTAGAGCCATCCTCCAGGTCCTCGAGAAAGAACAAATTCACAATTGGGGGAAAAGATAATTTGCCAGCTCCACTAACCAGGAGAGCTCAGGACAGAAGCAACTCCTGTCCAGGCATAAACAGTCCGTGGACTTTGAGTACCTTTCCCCGCTGCATGGACGTATGTGGGCCTATTTCAGGAGAATAGGCCCTTGTTGGCAGACTACAACTGCTTCAGCAGTGCTCTGGAGAGGTGGGAGTTTGATGTTTGACACCACTTTGCCTATTAAACAGGGTCCTCATCTACTCACATCAGGGGCCTAAGGACTAGTGGCTTCATTCAGGTCACCCAGCCACCCACAAGAGGGGTCCAAGGATAACTTGTACCTCCCAGTTCTTAGAACCAAAAACACTGGGCACCTGCAGAACCCATTCACCTGTACTCTTTATGGAACAGGGACACGCTTTCCTCAGAGACACATGGGAGGTGATTCTCAGCCCCCTGCCTTGTCCACAGCGTGACTCCCTGCTGCATTCACATAGCGGTACCTACACCAATCACCCCTGCCCCTCTGAGAGCCTGTACCACATAATTGATGATTAGCTACCTGGACAACTAAGCTGAATTCATACAAGAAAAGTGAATGGACTCCTAGACTGATATACCTGAAAACAGATCTAGTCATCTGGGGACAGGACCTCAGAGCTCCAAAGGTGAAAATCAAAAAGCTAGCTCACTCAAGCAACCCGTTTGGGCATACCAAAACAAGACAAAGCAAGAACCTACAACACGGTAAGCAAACACAAAATAAACTAATACAATAGCTTATAGATGTCTCAGAGACAACAGTCAATATCAAGTCACATAAAGAAACAGACCATGACCACCTCAACAAGCTCTCAGAACAAAGAATCAAGGGATCTTCTAGATGAAAGTACCTTCCTGGAATTACCGGAGGTAGAATACAAAAGGTTGGTATACAGAACCCTTTAAGACATCAGGAAGGAAATCAAGCAATATGCAGAACAAGCCAAGGAACACACAGATAAAGCAGTAGAAGAAATTAAAAAGGTTATTCAGGAACATAACGAAAAATTTAATAAGCTGGAAAAATCCATCAAATCCATAGACAGCAATCAGAAATTCAGAAGATTAACAATAAAGTCACAGAATTAGACAATTCAATAGAAAGTCAGAGGAGTAGAACTGAACAAGTGGAAGGCAGAATTTCTGAACTTGAAGATAAGGCACATGGTACCAATATATTTGAAGAAAAATCAGATAAAAGAACTTAAAAAAATGAAGAAACCCTAAGAATCATATGGGACTCTATCAAAAGAAATAACCTACGAATGATTGGAGTTCCAGAACAGGGAAGGATTACAGAAAATACAGAGAGAATTGTTGAAGATTTGTTCACAGACAACTTGCCTGATA
Organism: Elephas maximus indicus; assembly: GCF_024166365.1. Lineage (NCBI taxonomy): Eukaryota > Metazoa > Chordata > Mammalia > Proboscidea > Elephantidae > Elephas > Elephas maximus. Next base: position 84,846,100 of record NC_064825.1, read on the forward strand.
TGGTGAAATATGAGACGATATCTATCCAAGATGCTCATTGAACTCCACATAAGATAGATGTTAAAAGAAAGTGACCAAGACGTATTATAATCAAACTTGCCACAACCAAAGATAAAGAGAGAATTTCAAGAGCAGCAAGGGATAAAAGAAAACTCACCTACAAAGGAGACTCAATAAGAATAAACTTGGACTACTCGTCAGAACCCACACAGGCAAGAAGGTAATGGGATGACTTATGTAAAAAACTGAAGGAAAAAAATTGCCAGCCAAGAATCATACATCCAGCAAAAAGGTCTCTCAAATATGAAGGTGAAATTAGGACATTTCCAGATGAACAGAAGTTTAGGGAATTCGTAAAAACCAAACCAAAACTACATGAAATACTAAAGGGAGTCCTGTGGTTAGAAAATCAATAGTATCAGATATCAATCCAAGACTAGAATACTGGGCAGAGCAATCAGATGTCAACCCAGACAGGGAAATCACAAAAATAAATCAAGGTTAAAAAAAAACACTCAAACAGGGAAACAGCGATATTATTAGGTAAAAGATGACACCATTAAAACAATAAAGAGGGACTAAGAAATGTACTTATAGATCTTTCATATGAAGAGGAAGCAAAGGTGATACCAAGAAATAAAAGTTAGGTTTAAATCTAGAAAAATAGGAGTAAGTAATAAGGTAACCACAAAGGGACAAACTATCCTACACATCAAAATAAAATACAAGAAATAAAATAGACACTCACCAGAAACAAAATCAACAACAAATATGAGGAAAAGACAATATATGAAGATAATCTACTCAGCACAAAAAATTCAGTGGGAAAAAGAAACTACCAACAACACAGAAAAAAAGGCACTAAATTCATACCTATCCATAATTAGCTGAATTTAAATGGACAAAAAGCATCAATAGACACAGAGTGGCAGAATGGATTAAAAAACATGATCCATCTGTATGCTGCTTACAAGAGACACACCTCAGACTTAGAGACACAAACAAACTAAAACTCAAAGGCTGGAAAAAATATATATCAAGCAAACAACAACCAAAAAAGAGCAGAAGTGGCAATATTAATTTCTGACGAAACAGACTTTAAAGTTAAATCTATCATAAAGGATAAGGAAGGACACTATATAATGATTAAACAGACACTATACCAGGAGGATATAACCATATCAAATATTTCTACACCCAATGACAGGGCTGCAAGATACATAAAACAAACTCTATCAGCATTGAAAAGTGAGATAGACAGCTCCACAATAAGAGTAGAAGACTTAAACACATCGCTTTCGGTGAAGGACAGAACATCAAAAAAAAAAAAAAAAAGCGCAATAAAGACACAGAAGATCTAAATGCCACAATAAACCAATCTGACCTCACAGGCATATACAGAACACTCACTTAAAAACAGCCAAGTATACTTTTTTCTGGGGCACGTGGAACATTCTCCAGAAGAGACCACATATTAATTCATAAAGCTAGCCTTAGCAGAATCCAAAACATTGAAATATTACAAAGCATCTTCACTGACCATAAGTCCGTAAAAGTAGAAATCAATAACAGAAAAAGCACGGAAAACAAATCAAACACTTGGAAATGAAACAATATCCTGCTCAAAAAAAAGCTGGATTATAGAAGACATTAAGGATGGAATAAAGAAATTCATAGAATCCAATGAGAATGAAAACACTTCCTATCAGAACCTTTGGGACACAGCAAAAGCAGGGCTCAGAGGTCATTTTATATCAATAAATGCACACATCCAAAAAGAAGAAAGAGCCAAAATCAAAGAATTATCCCTACAACTTGGTCAAATAGAAAGAGAGAAACAAAAGAAACCCTCAGGCACCAGAAGAAAACAAATAATAAAAATTAGAGCAGAACTAAATGAAATGGAAAAGAGAAAAATGATTGAAAGAATTAACAAGACCAAAAGCTGGTTCTTTGAAAAAATCAACAAAATTGATAAACCATTGGCCAAATTGAAAAAAGAAAAACAAGAGAGGAAGGAAATTACCCAAATAAGAAATGAGACAGGTGATATTACAACAGACCCAACTGAAATTAAAAGAATCATATCAGATTACTATGAAAAACTACACTCAAACAAATTTGAAAACCTAGAAGAAGTGGATGAATTCCTAGAAACACACTACCTACCTAAACTAACACAAACAGAGGTAGAACAACTAAATAGACCCATAACAAAAGAAGAAATTGAAAACATAATAAAAAAACTCCCAACAAAAACAAATTCCTGGCCTGGACTGCTTCACTGCAGAGTTCTACCAAACTTTCAGAGAAGAGTTAAGAGCACTACTACTAAAGGTATTTCAGAGCATAGAAAAGGACGGAGTACTCCCAAACTCATTCTATGAAGCCAGCATATCACTGATACCAAAACCAGGTAAAGACACCACAAGAAAAGAAAATTAAGGCCTATATCCCTCATGAATGTAGATGCAAAAATCCTCAACAAAATTCTAGCCAATAGAATTCAACAATATATCAAAAAAATAATTCACCATGACCAAGTGGGATTCATACCTGGTATGCAGGGATGGTTCAACATTAGAAAAACAATGAATGTAATCCACCATAAAAATAAAACAAAAGACAAGATTCATATGATTTTATCAATTGATGCAGAAAAGGCATTTGACAAAGTTCAACACCCATTCATGATAAAAACTATCGGGAAAATAACAATAGAAGGAAAATTCCTCAACATAACAAAGAGCATTTATACAAAGCCAATGGCCAACATCATCCTAAATGGAGAGAGCCTGAAAACATTACCCTTGAGACCAGGAACCAGACAAGGATGCCTTTTATCACCACTCTTATTCAACATTGTGCTGGAGGTCCTAGCTAGAGAAATTAGGCTAAATAAAGAAATAAAGGGCATCCAGATTGGCAAGGAAGAATTAAAAGTACCTCTATTTGCAAATGACATGATCTTATACACAGAAAACCCTAAGGAATCCTCAAGAAAACTGAAACTAATAGAAGAGTTCAGCAGACTATCAGGATACAAGATAAACATACAAAAAATCTGTTGAATTCCTCTACACCAACAAAAAGAACATCGATGAGGAAATCACGAAATCAATACCATTTACAGAAGCCCCCAAGAAGATGAAATACTTAGGAATAAATCTTACCAGAGATGTAAAAGACTTATACAAAGAAAACTACAATACGTTTCTCCAAGAAACCGAGACCTACATAAGTGGAAAAACATACCTTGCTCATGGATAGGTACAGTTAACATTATAAAAATGTCTATTCTACCAAAAGCCATCTATAGATTCAATGCAATTTCGATCTAAATTGCAATGACATTTTTCAGTGAGATGGACAAACAAATCACCAACTTCATATGGAAGGGAAAGAGACTCCGAATAAGTAAAGCATTACTAACAAAGTGGGAGGCCTTACTCTACCTGATTTGATTTTAGATGCTATTATACCATCACAGTAGTCAAAACAGCCTGGTACTGATACAACAACAGATGCATAGACCAATGGAACAGAGCTGAGAATCCAGACATAAATCCATTCACATATGAGCAGTTCATATTTGACAAAGGCCCCAAATCAGTTAAATGGGGAAAAGACAGTCTTTTTAACAAATGATGCTAGCATAACTGGAATATCCATCTGCAAAAAAGTGAAACAAGACCCATACCTCACACCATGCACAAAAAACAACTCAAAAGAGATGAAAGACCTAAAAATAAAATTTAAAATGATAAAGATCATGGAAGAAAAAACTGGGGACAACGTTAGGAGCCCTAATACATGGCATAAACAGTATACAAAATATTACCAACAATGCACGAAAAAAAAGTAGATAACTGGGAGCTCTTAAAAATCAAACACCTATGCTCACTCAAAGATTTCACCAAAAGCATAAAAAGATTACCTATGGACTGGGAAAAAAAATTTAGCTATGACATATCTGATCAGCGCCTGATCACTAAAATCTACATGACACAGCAAAAACTCAATTGCAAAAAGACAAATAACCCAATTAAAAAATGGGCAAAAGATATGAAAAGACACTTCACTAAAGACGACATTCAGGTAGCTAACAGATACATGAGGAAATGCTCATGATCATTAGTCATTAGAGAAATGCAAATCAAAACTACAATGAAATTCCATCTCACTTCAGCAAGGCTGGCATTAATCCAAAAAACACAAAGTAATAAATGTTGGAGTTGCTGTGGAGAGAATGGAACACCTATACACTGCTGGTGGGAATGTCAAATGGTACAACCACTTTGGAAATCGATTTGGTGTTTCCTTAAAAAGCTAGAAATAGAACTGCTATATGATCCAGCCATCCCGCTCCTTAGAATACATCCTAGAGAAATAAGAGCCTTTACATGAACAGATATATGCATGCCATGTTCATCGTGGCACTGTTTACAATAGCAAAAGGATGGAAACAACCAATGTGCCCATCCACAGATGAATGGATAAATAAATTATGGTATATTCACACAATGGAATACTACGCATCCATGAAGAACAGTGATGAATCTGCGAAACATTTCATAAAATGGAGGAATCCGGAAGGCATTACGCTGAGTGAAATTGTTGCAAAAGGACAAATATATAAGACCACTAGTATAAGAACTCAAGAAATGGTTAAAACAGAGAAGAAAATATTCTTTGATGGTTATGATGGGGGGAGGGAGGAAGGGAGGGAGGGAGGCAGGAGGTTTTCACTAATTAGATAGTAGATAAGGACTACCCTAGGTGAAGGAAAAGACAACATGCAATACAGGCAAGGTCAGCACAAAGGTACTAGACTAAAAGCAAAGAAGTTTCCTGAATAAACTGAATGCTTCTAAGGCCAGGACAGCAGAGGCAGGTGTTTGGGGACCACGGTTTCAGGGGACATCTAAGTCAATTGGCATAAAAAAATCTATTAAGAAAACATTCTGCATCCCACTTTGAAGAGTGGCTTCTGGGGTCTTAAATGCTAGCAAGCGCCCGTCTAAGATGCAGAAATTGGTCTCAACTCACCTGGACAAAGGAGAATGAAGAGCACCAAGGACACAAGGTAATTAAAAGCCCGAGAGACAGAAAGGGCCATGTAAACCAGAGACTACATCAGCCTGAGACCCGAAGAACTAGATGGTGCCTGGCTACAACCAATGACAGCCCTGACAGAGAACACAACAAAGAGCCCCTGAGCAGGCAGGAGAGCAGTGGATGCAGATCCCAAATTTGCATAAAAAGACCAGACTTAATGGTCTGACTGAGACTAGGAGGGCCCCAGTGGTCATGGCCCACAGACCTTCTGTTAGCCCAGGACAGGAACCATTCCCAAAGCCAACCCTTCAGACAGGGATTGGACTGGACAATGGGATAGAAGAAGATGCTAGTGAAGAATGAGCTTCTTGGATCAAGTAGACACTTGAGACTATGTTGGCATCTCCTATTTGGAGGGGAGATGAGAGGGAAGATGGGGTTAGAAGCCAGCAGAATGGACACGAAAAGAGAGAGTGGAGGGAGGGAGCGGGCTGTCTCATTAGGGGGAAAGCAATTAGGAGTATATAAAAAAGGTGTATATAAGTTTTTGTATGAGAGACTGACTTGATTCGTAAACTTTCACTTACAGAGCAAAAAAATTTAAATAAATAAATAAAGAACTCGACCAAGCACGGACTGGAAGAAGAGCTGACAGACGACAGAGAGAGGAGAGATATGTGCTCAAGGCCCCACCAGCTTAAGCATCATAATCCGCCATTTTGGACCCCAGCTGGGAATCGGCAGACAGGGAGCACAGGAAAGCACCTTTGTGGAACTCCCAGCAGAAGACAGAGCACCCAGTAACCAGAGATACAGGCTTTACCATCCCCATTCTCTCTCCACTGCACTACCGTCAAGCTTCCTGGCTGGCTGTGGTGGGTTGGCCAGTCGGGAAGTGCAGGGTCTGAGCTGCTTGGATTCGCCCCACCTATGTCAGAGATTGGCAGACAGGGAGTACGAGAAAGCAGCTTCACGAAGTTCCCAGCAGCAGAGAGAGAACCTGGTAAGGAGTGATATATGCTTTCCTAACCTCCTTTCCCTACTCCTCGTCCTCCTCTGCTTCTTGCCAGAGGCAGTCTCTTGGCCAGGAGGCAACTACTTTGGCCTCAGGCTATTTGGATTCACCCTGCCCACACTGGCTGGGCCCCTGAGCTGTTGTTGATTCTTTCCTTCTCTTTTGGTTTCTTCTGTGCCTCCTACCACCTCCCCCCATTTTCTCTGGAATGCCTGGCTCCGTGTAGCCATCTTTGCTTCTTTCTGAAAGGCTGTAAAGCCTCGCTTAACTAAGGAGCCACTCCCCCCGGCCCGTGACGCCACAATGGCAGTATCCCTGGGGCTTTTTTTTTTTTTTTTTCCTTGTTTTGCTTTGTTCTGTTTCGGTTTGTTTTCTTTTTCTTTTCGTAGCTTGGGAGCCTCTTCTAGCCAGGCTGCACTGCATGGCTTAGGAGCCACTCCCCTAATCTGTGCAGCCGCGTAGGTGGGATCCCTGGGGCCGTTTCTTTTTTTCTTCTTTCTTTTTTTTTTTTTTCTTTTCTCTCTCTTTTTCCATTTCTCAGTTCTCATCTCTCTACACTTATCTTTTTTTCCTGTCTCCTGAATACCTGGTGCTGTGTTACATCTATACCCCTTGTAGCCAGGCTACACTGCACAGCCTAGGAGCTACTTCCCCAGTTTTAGCAGCCCAACCAGTGGGACTCTGGGACTTCTGGGGGCTTTTCTTTTCTTTTCCAAATTTTTATCTAGTTACTTTTTCTCCATTTCTCAGTTTCTCATCCACCCACTCCAATGGCAAGCTCCTTAGCACTCTATTTATTTATTTATTTATTTGTTTGTTTGCTCGCCTGTTTTTGGCTCCTGTTTCTCTCTCCTCTCTCTCTTCTTCCCATACCCCTATGAGCGCCACTCATCCCAACATTCCCCCTCTCTCCCGCCTACCTGCACCATGCACTGAGCAGCACACCCCCAAGCAGCACAGGCATGGCCTACTGGAACCTGCCCAGCACTTATTCCTGGCCTGCCCTTTTTGGCCCTAGTATGTGCCACAAACAACTTGTCCCAGCCCCTTCCCCTCAACTGGATCTGCCCTGCTGCACCATAGCTGAATGACTGGACCTGTTCCTTGGACAAGGATGTGAAAATATCATGACTACAGACAAGCAAACAACAAAGAACGCACACCTTGCCTGCCCAGGCATAACAAAATGAAACAAAAAAGCAGGACAAAACAAACAAATCTGCAAGCAAGAAATGAAGAAAATAACTACTGAATATCCCAAAGACAGCAGACAATATCAAAACATATTTAAAAAACCAGGACAGGATGGTTCCAGTAGGTGTCCAAAATAAAACACCAGATGACATTCCAGTAGAAGAAAGGCACTAGAACTACCTGATAGGGAATTCAAACCTCTAATATTCAGAGCAATCCAAGACTTGAAGCAAAAAGCATACAAAAATGAGGAAAAAATAGACAAATTTTTGGAAAAGGCAGACAAATTCATGGAAAATACGGACAAAAAAAATGGGACAATTCAGGAAAATAATACAGAAACAAAACACCAAAATAAATTCACGACTGGAAATCCTTCAAAAACAACAATTAGAAATCCAAAAGAGAAACAACAAGATTTCAGAAATGGACAATGTCGTAGAAGGGCTGAGGACCAGATTTGAAACAATGGAAGACAGAATCAGCAAAATTGAAGACAAACACTAGACTACAACACTGTTTGAGGGAAAATTAGAAAAAAGAACAAAGAAACCCTGAGAATTACGTGGGATACAATCAAAAGCAAAAATTATGAGTGATTGGAGTTCCAGAACAGGGGGAGAAAATGGAAAACACAGAGAGGATCATTGAAAAATTGCTAACAGAAAACTCCCCTAATGTCATAAATGATGAAAAGCTGACCATCCAAGATGTTCAATGGACTCCATATAGGATAGACCCCAAAAGAAAAACTCCAATGCATATCATAATCACACTCGTTAAAACCAAAGACAAAAAAAAAAATCCTGAGAGCAGTTCGAGAAAAACAAAAAGTCACATACAGAGGAGAAACAATAAGACTAAGCTTTGATTATTCAGCAGAAACCATGCAGGCAAGAACACAATGGGGTGACATATGTAAAACCTTGAAATAAAAAATTGCCAACTGAGAATAATATATCCTTCAAAACTTTTGTTCAAATATGATGGTGGAATTAGGACATTTCCAGATAAACAGAAATTAAGGGAATATGTACAAACCAAACCAAACTTAGAAGAATTATTAAAGGGAGTCCTTCAGCCTGACAACAAACAACATCAGACCGCAGACTTAATCTAGGATCCAATATTGTATCAGCCAGATACCAACCTAGGAAATGAACTTTCAAGGACTATCCAAAATCAAAAATATTGCAACAGAGAACCAGAGAGGTTAACCTGTAAATGACAATGCCAGAACAATAAAAGAGGGAATAAACGGTATAGGTATAGAACTTTCTAATGGAGAGGAAGGTAAGGCGATACCAAGTAATAATAGACTGGTTCAAACCCAGCAAGATTAGGGTAAATTTCAAGGTAACCACAAAGAAAGTTAACAAACCTACATATCAAAATAAAGAAGAAAAACATAAAGTCTCAATAAAAGCAAAAGCCACAAAAACAAAAGAAATCCACAAACAAAAGGAACTCAGCACAGGAGAGTAAGAGGAACAAAGAAAATGTTAGAACCATACCAAAAAAAAAAAAAAAAGCACTACAAAACGACAGCAATAAACTCACACCTATCAATAATTACACTGAATGTAAATGGACTAAATGTACCCATAAAGAGACACAGAGAGACAGAATGGGTTAAAAAATCAGGATCCATCAATATGCTGTCTACAAGAGACACACCTGAGAAACAAAGACATTAATTTATTAAAAATCAAAGGATGGACAAAAATATATCAAGCAAATAACTATCAAAAAGGAGCGTGAGTGACAATACTAATCTTAGATAAGATAGACTTTAAAACAAAATCCACCATAAAAGACAAAGGGCAATATCTAATGATTAAAAGGGTGAGTCATCATGAAGACTTTACCATAATAAACATCTATGCACCCAATGACAAGGCTCCAAAATACGTAAAACAAACTCTAACAGCACTGAAAACAGAAATTGACAATTTCACAATAATAGTAGGAGACTTCAACACACCACTGTCAGTAAAGGATAGGAAATCTAGAAAGAAACTCAGCAAAGATACAGAGGAGCTAAAGAGCACAATCAGCCAACTTGATCTCATAAACAAATATAGAACATTCCACTCAACAGCTGCAAAGTACACATTCTTTTCCAATGTACATGGAACATTCTCCAGAATAGACCACATCTCAGGCCACAGAGTAAATCTCAACAAAATCCAAAATGTTGAGATAATACAAAGTATCTTCTCTGACCACAATGCCATCAAAGTAGAAATTAACAAGAAGAGTAAGAAAAAAAATCAATTACATGGAAACTGCATAACACCCTGCTTAAAAACTACTGGGTAATAGAAGAAATCAAAGGCAGAATCAAAAAGTTCCTAGAATCAAATGACAATGAAAACACATCATACCAAAACCTTTGGGACACAGCAAAGGCAGTCTTCAGAGGTCAATTTATAGCACTAGACGCACACATCAAAAAAGAAAGGGAAAAAATCAAAACATTAGTTCTACGACTTGAACAAATAGAAAGAAAGCAGCAAAAGAAGCCCGCAGCCACCAGAAGAAAGGAAATAATAAAGATCAGAGCAGAAATAAATTAAATTGAGAATAAAAAAAAAATAGAATAAACAAAACCAAAAGTTGGTTCTTTGAAAAGATCAACAAAATCGACACACCACTGGCCAAATTGACAAAAGAAAAACAGGAGAGAATGCAAATAACTCAAAAAAGAAGTGAAATGGGGAACATTACAAGAGACCCAACTGAAACAAAAAGGACCAAAACAGAGTATTATGAAAAACTGTACTCCAACAAATTAGAAAACCTAGAGGAAATGAACAAATTTCTAGAAAAACATGACCTGCCCAAAGTAACACAAAATGGTGTTGAAAATCTGAACAGATACATAACAAGAGAAGACACTGACAGGTAATAATAAAAATTAAAAAAAACTCCCAGCAAAAGAAACCTGGCCCAGATGGCTTCACTGGAGAATTCTACCAAACATTCAGAGTTAGAGCTTACACCAGTACTACTCAAACTATTTCAGAACGTAGAAAAGGAAGCAATACTTCTGAATTCATTCTATGAAGCCAGCATAAGCCTGATACCTAAACCAGGCAAAAACACCACACACAAAAAAAATTACAGACCAATATCTCTCATGAATATAGATGCAAAAATTCTCAACAAAATTCTAGCCAATAGAATTCAGCATCATATCAAAAAAAAGTAATACACCACAACCAAGTAGGATTCATACCAGGTATGCAAGGATGGTTCAAAATTAGAAAATCAGAGTAATCCACCATATAAATAAAGGGAAAGAAAAGCATCACATGAACATCTCAATCGATGCAGAAAAGGCATTTGACAAAGTACAACACCCATTCCTGATAAAAACTCTCAATAAAGCAGGTATAGAAGGGAAATTTCTCAACATAATAAAGGGCATCTATGCAAAACCAATGACCAACGTCGTTCTCAATGGAAAGAGGCTGAAAACATTCCCCTTAAGAACAGGAACAAGACAAGGATGCCTCTTATCACTGCTCCTATTTAACATTGTGTTAGAAGTCTTAGCTAGAGCAATAAGAAAAAAAATCCTTGTCCTTTTGGAGTTTACATTCTGATTGAAGAGACATACAATAAACAAGTAAAATTTGAAAATAAAATTTTAGCAAGGGGTAAGTGCTATGAAAACAAAGACTTCTGTTGCCAACACTATAGGGGAAAAACTGTGAAAAAACAAAGCCAATCTATGAGTAAAAAACAAAAATTTTAAATGCAAAATCACTCCGTAATATATCCCAAAACTTAGAAAGCAAAATTTCAGAAGTACCGAGAAATAGACAAATGTACAATGATAAATGACTGTTCTACACATAACTCTCAACAACTGGCAGAGTAAGGTGACAAAATTATTGTAAGTATATAAAAAATTTGAGGAGCACCTTAAACTTTTTCCAATTTACATGTATGAGGTATACTTCAAGATTATAGAAAATACATTCTTATCAAATATACTTATAACCCTTGCTCAAATTTACTATATGCTGGGCTATGAAGAAAATCTCCACAAATTTAAAAGGATTGAAATCCCATGGAATATACTCTCTTCTCGTTAGGCAACTGACCTAAAAATCAATAACATAAACACAATTAGAATATCCAAATATTTGAAAATTAAGAGACATAGCCACAAATACTTCATGCAAGTAATAAGAGATTGCAATGGAAATCATAAAAATGTTTTGAAATTAATGATAATATGTTTTATATCAAAACTTGGAGTTGTAGCTTAAGTGATACTTAAAGGTTAAATCCATCTCAATAAGTTAAGGGGGAAAAAAACAGGATAGACCTAAAGATAACATAGGAGGGAAATAAAATACTAAATTACTCATATAGAAAAAGAAGACATTATAAAGGTGATTATCAAAGTGAAAAAAAAAAAAACTTCCCTGAAAAGCCTAACAAAATTAATAGACCTCTGATATGTTTGACCAAGTATGTCTAAATAATGAAAATCATGAAAAACAGAGGCAATATCTACAGATACTGAAGACATTAGAATAATATAATAGGATAGCATGAATAATTTTAGGCCAATACATTTGAAAACTTCAACAAAATAAAAAACTTTCTAGGTTCTGGCAATGGAATGAGCATGAATTTTGTAAAATAAAGTACGTAAGACACAAGTTTACTTTTCTCTCCTCACCCCATCTCCAAGGATCTTAAACAAAACTCATACTTCTGAATGGCTTCAATAAGATGAGGACAAGAGTGGTTAGAAGTTAGGTGACATGCTGCCTTAGTCATCTAATGCTGCTGTAACAGAAATACCGCAAGTGGATGGCTTTGACAAAGAGTTTATTTCCTCACAGTAAAATAGGCTAAAAGTCTAAATTCAGGGCATCAGCTTCAGGGAAAGCCTTTCTCTCTCTGTCAGCATTCTCATCAATGTTCCCCCAGACTAGGAACTTCTCCGCCCAGGGACCGGGGTTCAAAATGACACAGTCTGCTCCCCGCACTGCTATCTTGGTGGTATGAGGTCCCCCTGTCCCTCTGCTCACTTCACTCTTTTGTATCTCAAGAGATTGCCTCAAGACGCAATCCAATCTTGTAGATTGAGTCTTGTCTCACTAACACAACTGCTGCCCATCCCCCCTCATTAACATCATAGAGGCAGGATTTACAACATGTAGGAAATCATACAATACCAGAATCATGGCCCAGCTAAATTGATACACACGTTTTGGGGGGGACATAATTCAATCCATGACATATGCTAAATAATATTGCAGATGAGCTTGTTTGGGTCTTCATGTTTCTACCAATGAGATAGCTGTTTTCAGCCAGGATATAGAATAATAAACATAGATGTTTTGGTTACCTGTTGCTATATGACAAGCCATCCCAAAACTTAGTGGCTTAAAACAATATATTATTTCTATAGTACCATGAATTGAGTTGGGTGGGGCTCAACTGGGCAGTTTATCTGTTGGTCTTACTTGAGGTCTCTCATGCAGCTAGACTCTCTTACAGCATGGCAGCTTAAAGCTAATGGAGGATGTAGAAGCCACTAGTTCTCTAAAAACCTAGGCTCAGAGGTCCCAGAAGGTCACTCTGAGTGCATTCTATAGATAAAGCAAGTCACAAAGCAAGTCACAGACCAGCTCATATTCAGGTGGAGAGGAAATAGTTTCCATCTCTCTTTTTGTGTGTGTGTATGTTTGTTTTTATTCTAATACACATTGGGTTGCCATGAGTAAGAGTTGGCTTGATAGCAACTTTAAAAAAAAATTTTATTGTAGTTTAGATGAAGGTTTACAGAAAAAAAACTAGTTTCTCAATAAACAGTACACATATTGTCTTATGCCATTGTTAGCAGCACCATGGCATGTCAGCACTCTCCCAGCTTGACCTTGGGTTCCATGTTACCAGCTTTCCTGTATCCTCCTGCCTTCTTGTCCTTGCCCCTTAGTCTCATTTTGTTTTATGGGCATGTCTAATCTTTGGCTGAAGGGTAAACCTCAGGAGTGACTTTGTTACTGAACTAAAATGGTGTCCTGGGGCCATGCTCTCGGGGTTTTTTCTCTCTCTGTCAGGCCAGTTAAGTCTACTCTTTTTTTGTGAATTAGTATTTTGTTTTACATTTATCCCCAGCTCTGTCCAGGCCCTTTATTGTGATCCATGTCAGAGCAGTCAGTGGTGGTAGCCAGGAACCATCTAGTTGTACTGGACTCAGTCTGGTGGAGGCTGTGGTAGTTGTGGTCCATTAGTCCTGTGGACTAATCTTTCCCGTGTGTCTTTGGATTTCTTTATTCTCCCTTGCTCCGGACGGGATGAGACCAGTAGAGTACCTTAGATGGCCACTCACAAGCCTTTAAGACCCCAGATGCTACTTAACCAAAGTAGAATGTAGAACATTTTCTTTATAAACTATGTTATGCCAATTGAGCTAGATATTGCCCCAGATCACAGTCCCCACAGCCCTCAGCCCAGTAATTCAGTCCCTCAGGGAGTTTAGATGTGTCTGTGGAGCTTCCATGACCTTGCCTTGGACAAGTTGTGCTGGCTTCCCCAGTATCCTGTACCATCTTACCCTTCACCAAAGCTACCACTTATCTCTTGTCTACTTAGTGTTTTTCCATTCCCACCTCCTCACTCCCCCGTACCCACCAAAGACTTTTTCTTTTTGTGTGTAAACCTTTTCATGAGTTTTATAGTAGTGGTCTCATATGACATTTGTACTTTGTGATTGACTTATTTTGTCCTGCACAATGCCCTCCAGATTCATCCATGCTGTGAGATGCTTCAAAGATTCATTGTTGTTTTTTATCATTGCGTAGTACTACATTGTGTGTTTGTACCATACTTGGTTTATCCATTCATCTGTTGATGGGCATCTAGGTTGTTTCTATCTTTTTGCTATTGTGAACAATACTGCGGTGAACAGGGGTGTGCATATGTCTACTCCTGTGACAGCTCTTATTTCTCTAGGATATATTCCCAGGAGTGGGGTTGCTTGATCATACAGTATTTCTGTTTCTAGCTTTCTAAGGAAACACCATATCATTTTCCAAAAGGGCTGTACAATTTTGCATGCCCATCAACAGTGCATAAAACTTCCAATCTTCCCACAGCCTCTCCAACATTTGTTATTTTCTGCTTTTCTGATTCGTATCAGTAACACTGGGGTGAGAGGGTATCTCATTGTGGTTTTGATTTGCATTTCTCTAATGGCTAGTGATCTCGAGCATTTCCCCATGTGTCTGTTAGTCCCTTGAAAGTCTTCTTTGGTAATGTCTGTTCACTTCCTTTGCACATTTTTTAATAGATTATTTGTCTTTTTTGTTGTAGACGCATTGGATTTTCCTGCAGATTTTAGAGATTAGACTTTGTTGGATTTGCCATAGCCAAAAAAATTTTTCCCAGTCTGTAGGTTCTCTTTTTACTCTTCTGGTGAATGACGTTTTTGATGAGCTGTTATTATTGTTGTTGTTAGGTGCTGTCAAGTTGGTCCTGACTCATAGCAACTGTATGCACAACAGAACGAAACACTGCCCAGTCCTGAGCCATCCTTAACAATCGTTGTTATACTTGAGCTCATTGTTGCAGCCACTGTGACAATCCACCTCGTTGAAGATCTTCCTCTTTTCCGCTGACCCTGTACTCTGCCAAGCATGATGTCCTTCTCCAGGGACTGATCCCTCCTGACAACATGTCCAAAGTATGTAAGACACAGTCTTGCCATCCTTGCCTCTAAGGAGCATTCTGGCTGTACTTCTTCTAAGACAGATTTGTTCTTTTTTTTGGCTGTCCATGGTATATTCAATATTCTTCCCCAACACCACAATTCAAAGACATCAATTCTTCTTCTCTCTTCCTTATTCACTGTCCAACTTTCACATGCATATGATGCTATTGAAAATACCATGGCCTGGGTCAGGCACACCTTAGTCTTCAAGGTGACATCTTTGCTCTTCAATACTTTAAAGAGGTCTTTTACAGCAGATTTACCTAATCCAATGAGTCTTTTGATTTCTTGACTGCTGCTTCCATCGCTGTTGATTGTGGATCCAAGTACAATGAAATCCTTGACAAGTTCAATCTTTTCTCCATTTATCATGATGTTGCTCATTGGTCCAGTTGTGAGGATTTTTGTTTTCTTTACGTTGAGGTATAATCCGCACTGAAGGCTGTGGTCTTTGATCTTCATTAGTAAGTGCTTCAAGTCCTCTTCACTTTCAGCAAGCAAGGTTGTGTCATCTGCATAACGCAGGTTGTTAATGAGTCTTGCTCCAATCCTGATGCCCTGTTCTTCTTCATACAGTCCAGCTTCTCGGATTATTTGCTCAGCATACAGATTGAACAGGTATGGTGAAAGAATACAACCCTGATGCACATCTTTCCTGACTTTAAACCAATCGGTATCCCTTTGTTCTGTCTGAACAACTGCCTCTTGATCTGTGTAAAGGTTCCTCATGAGCATAATTAAGTGTTCTGGAATTCCCATTCTTCGCGATGTTATCCATAATTTGTTATGATCCACACAGTCCAATGCCTTTGCATAGTCAATAAAACACAGGTAAACATCCTTCTGGTATTCTGTGCTTTCAGCCAGGATCCATCTGACATCAGCAATGATATCCCTGGTTCCACGTTCTCTTCTGAAACCGGCCTGAATTTCGGCAGTTCCTTGTTGATATACTGCTGCAGCCATTTTTGAATGATCTTCAGCAAAATTTTCTTGCATGTGATATCAATGATATTGTTCTATAATTTCCACATTTGGTTGGATCACCTTTCTTGGGAATAGGCATAAATATGGATCTCTTCCAGTCAGTTGGCCAGGAAGCTGTCTTCCATATTTCTTGGCATGGATGAATGAGCACCTCCAGCGCTGCATCTGTTTGTTGTAACATCTAAGTTGATATTCCATCAATTCCTGGAGCCTTGTTTTTCACCAATGCCTTCAGAGCAGCTTGGACTTCTTCCTTCAGTACCATTGGTTCCTGATCATATGCCACCTCTTGAAATGGTTGAATATCAACTAATTCTTTTTGGTATAATGACTCCGTGTATTCCTTCCATCTTCTTTTGATGCTTCCTGCATCATTTAATATTTTCCCCATGGAATCCTTCACTATTGCAGCTCGAGGCTTTAATTTTTTCTTCAGTTCTTTCAGCTTGAGAAACGCCGAGGGTGTTCTTCCCTTTTGGTTTTCCATCTCCAGCTCTTTGCACGTGTCATTATAATACTTTACTTTGTCTTCTCGAGAGGCCCTTTGAAATCTTCTGTTCAGTTCTTTTACTTCATCTATTCTTCCTTTTGCTTTAGCTGCTCAACTCTCAAGAGCAAATTTCAGAGTCTCCTCTGACATCTATCTTGGTCTTTTCTTTCTTTCCTGTCTTTTCAGTGACCTCTTGCTTTCTTCATGGATGATGTCCTTGATGTCATTCCACAACTCATCTGGTCTTTGGTCACTAGTGTTCAATGGGTAAAATCTATCCTTCACATGGTTTCTAAATTCAGGTGGGATGTATGCAAGGTCATATTTTGGCTCTCGTGGACTTGCTCTGATTTTCTTCAATTTCAACTTGAATTTGCATATGAGCAACTGATGGTCTGTTCCACGGTCAGCCCCTGGCCTTGTTCTGACTGATGGGATTGAGCTTTTCCATCATCTCTTTCCACAGATGTAGTCAATTTTATTTCTGTGTGTTCCATCTGGCGAGGTCCATGTGTATAGTTGCTGTTTATGTTGGTGAAAGAAGGTATTTACAATGAAGAAGTCACTGGTCTTGCAAAATTCTATCATTCTATCTCTGGCCTTGTTCCTGTCAACCAAGGCCGTATTTTCCAACTACTGATCCTTCTTCTTTGATTCTAACTTTCACATTCCAATCGTCAGTAATTGTCAATCCATCTTGATTATGTGTTCGATCAATTTCAGGCTGTAGCACCTGATAAAAATCTTCTATTTCCTCATCGTTAGCCTTAGTGGTTGGTGCATAAGTTTGAATAATGGTCGTATTAACTGGTCTTCCTTGTAGGCATATGGATATTTTCCTATCACTGACAGTGTTGCACTTCACGATAGATCTTGAAATATTCCTTTTGATGATGAATGCAACACCATTCCTCTTCAAGGTGTCATTCCCAGCATAGCAGACTATATGATTGTCTGATTCAAAATGGTCAATACCAGTCCATTTCAGCCCACTAATGCCTAGGATATCGATGTTTATGCATTCCATTTCATTTTTGATGATTTCCAATTTTCCTAGTTTCATACTTCGTACATTCCAGGTTCCGGTTATTAATGTATGTTTGCAGCTGTTTCTTCTTATTTTGAATCATGCCACATCAGCAGTTGAAGGTCCCCAAAGCTTTACTCCATCCACATCATTAAGGTGAACTCTTCTTTGAGGAGGCAGCTTTTCCCCAATCATCTTTTGAATGCCTTCCAACCTGCGGGACTCATCTTCCAGCACTATATCAGACAATGTTCCGCTGCTATTCATAAGGTTTTCACTGGCTAATGCTTTTCAGAAGTAGACTGCCAGGTCCTTCTTCCAAGTCTGCCCTCGTCTGGAAGCTCAATGGAAACCTGTCCTCCATGGGTGACCCTGCTGGTATTTGAATACCAGTGGCATATCTTCCAGCATCACAGCATCACGCAAGCCCCCAGAATACGACAAACTGACAGACACATGATGAGCATAAGTGTTTAATTTTTAGAAGATCCTGGTTATCTAGTTATCTTCTGGAGTTTGTGTGCTGTTAGTTATGGTTTGTATCCTGTTAATGCTGTGTATTAGGACCTCTAGTATTGATCCTATTTTTTTCTTCTATGAACTTTATAGTTTTTGGTTTTATATTTAGGTCTTTGATCCATTTTGAATTAATTTTTGCATATGGTGTGAGATGTGGGTCCTGTTTCACTTTTTTGCAGATAGACATCTAGTTTTGCCAGTACCATTTGTTAAAAAAAAAAAAAATTTTTTTTTTTTTTTGTTGTTAAAAAGACGGTCTTTTCATGAGTGGATGGACTTTGGGCCCTTGTCAAAGATCAGGTGACCATAGGTGGATGGATTTACATCTGGATTCTCCATTCTGTTCCAATGGTTAGTGTATCTATCATTGTACCAGTACCAAGCTGTTTTGACTATTATAAGCTGTATAGTAGGTTCTGAGGTCAGGTAGTGCGAGTCGTCCTACTTTATTCTTCTTCAATAGTGCTTTACTTATCCAGGGCTTCTTCCCTTTCTATATAAAGTTAATGATTAGTTTTTCCATCTCCTCAAAGAATGTTGTTGGTATCTGAATCAGAATTGCATTGTATTTGTAGATTGCTTTGGGTAGAATTGACATTTCACAATGTTGAGTCTACTTATCCATGAGCAAGGGATGTTTTCCCATTTATGTAGATATCTTTTGGTCTCTTGCAGTAGTGTTTTGTAGTTTTCTTTGTACAGGTCCTTTACATCCTCAGTTAGATTTATTCCTGAGTATTTAATTTTTTTAGGGGCTATTATAAACAATACTGTTTTCTTGATTTCCTTTTATCATTCTCTTTATTGGTGTATAGGAATCCAATTGATTTTTGTACATTTATCTTGTAATCTGCTACTCTCTTGAATGTTTCTCTTAGTTTCAGTAGTTTTCTCATGCAGTCTTTTGGGTTTTCTATATGTTATATCATTCACAAGTAGGGACAGTTTTACTTCTTCATTACCAATTTGGACTCCTTTTATTTCTTTTTCTTGCATTATTGCTCTAGCTAAGACTTCCAGCACAATGTTAAATAGGAGTGGTGATAAAGGGCATCCTTGTTTTTTTTTTTTTCTTAAGGGGAATGTTTTCTGCCTCATTCCATTAAGAATGATGTTGACTGTTGGTTTTGTATAGACGCCCTTTGTTATGTCAAGGAATTTCCCTTCTATGTCTGTTTTACTGAGAATTTTTATCAGGAATGGGTGTTGGACTTTGTCAAATGCCTTTTCTATGTCGATTGAGATGATCATGTGATTCTTTTATTTATTTGGTGGACTACAGTGATTTTCTAATATTGAACCATCCTTGCATACCTGGTGTGAATCCCACTTGGTCGTGGAGTATTATTTTTTTGATATGATGCTGAATTCTATTGGCTAGAATTTTGTTGAGAATTTTTGCATCTATATTTATGAGACATATTGGTCTGTAACTCTCTTTTTTTATGGGGTCTTTGCCTGGTTTTGATATCAGGGTTATGCTGGCTTCATAGAATGAATTCAGAAGTATTGCTTCCTTTTCTATGTTCTGAAATAGTTTGAGGAGTACTGGTGTAAGCTCTTCTCTGAATGTTTGGTAGAATTCTCCAGTGAAGCCATCTGGGCCAGGCCTTTTTTTGCTTGGGAGGTTTTTTTTTGTTGTTGTTGTTACCTTTTCAATCTCTTCTCTTGGTATGGGTCTGTTCAAATTTTCAACATCATTTTATGTTAGTTTGGGTAGGTAGTGTGTGTCTAGAAATGTGTGCATTTCCTCTAGATTTTCAAATTTGTTGGAGTATAGTTTTTCATAGTACTCTGTTATAATCCTTTTTGAAATAGTGTCCATCTCTTGATGTGAGAAGTGACATGCACATACACTGATGGGATAAATTGTTGGTGCCCCTAATATGATACCAGCTACCACAACTGGAGACAGAGAGGTGGGATGCCCCAAAAGTATGCCCCCAGCACATAAAGTGCTCAGAGAGGAGCCAACTTGTAAGGGGCTTGGAACAAACAAGATTGTAATACAAAAGGCAGTTAATGGAGGGCACAGGAGGATCTGAATGGATCAGTGCATGGAGTAACAAATACATCTTATGTCCTGCCTTAAATTCACTCAATTACCTCAGCTTTACTTAATTTCAGAATCCCTGGGTGGTAAAAGCTTAACATGCTCAGCTGCTAACCAAAAGATTAGGGGTTTGAGTCCAGTGAGAGGTGGCTCTGAAGAAAGGCCTGGTGATCTAGTTCCAAAATAATCCGCCATTTAAAAGCCTATGGAGCACAGCACCGCTCTGATGCACATGGGTTCACCACGACTTGAGTGAACACAACAGCAACTGGTTTCACTCAACTTGTAGTCTCGGACACTTGATGCTCCTCAGTTATGACTGTCATGACCGACTCCTTGAGGGCCAGCCTGATTGCGCACCTAAGCCCTTATTCTCCCATTAGCATTAAGTCTTGCCTCAGGCTCTGTTTTTTAGGGACACCAGAATTTTAAAAAAAAAAAAAGATGGAAAATGTTCTATATATATTTTAAGATACAGTCAAGAAGATCTAATCTCAAATTGAACATGACCTATAGGGAACAGTAGAAACAAGTCCCAAGTCTGCTTTTAACCCAAGCAATTGCATGAAGAACGTGTAATTCACTGAGATAGGAAAGATCAGGGGATAGAACAGGTACAAAGGGGAAATAACAAGAGTTCAATTTTGATCATGTTAAGTTGGCGATATCTACTAGAAAATCCAATAGCACCATCAGGTAAATTGTTTGATAATAATGCTTGGGATGTATTAGGTTAGAGACAAGAATGTGGAAGTCACCAGTAACTTTTGGATATTAACTAGGCCATTTAAAACATTACTCCAATCCTATGACCACCGGATTACAACTTCTAAACTAGGTTCCCTTAAATTTTCTACCAGCTTAGTAGCTCAGTGAATCTGGGAAATATTCCTAGAAATGTTGAACCTGAGACTCAGTTGGAAGAGGACAGATTTATTTAGCAGACAAGTTATGTCCATGTTGTTAGAATGGTTTTAGCAAGTTCTAAAGAGGAAAGAGAATCTCATATACAACAAATTCTAAGGCCTGCATCTCATTTCTCTTTCTTTTTCTTTGTACCTTTGGATGGAGATGCTTACAAAAAGAAAAAAAAAAGACTAAAAATTACAGTATTTGAAAGAGGAGAGAACTAGAAAAGGGAATATTATAGAAAAGAAAGAAAAACCATAAAACAAAACTCTGGACAAATTCCCAATTATTTATGGAGTAGACTCTAGTGATGATGAAGAATTGATTACATCTTACTTTCCAATGAAGAAAGAGATAAAAGTTTTACTATTAATCATTTAATCTTTTTTTTGATATTTATTTACTTATTTTTTATATGGTTGCTGGAAATTTTGCTGTATCAATGCAGCTACAATGGAAGTTAGTCTAAAGAAAAATATTCTCTGTATTTTACTGTCAAACCTGAAATAGGCTTGGCATTAGCCTGATAAACAATCAGGTGGTTTCTTATAGGACTGTCACTTCCAGTGACCAAATTATTGTTCCCTTGGCCATTAACATAATGCATTACATTGGAATAAACTCAGAGAGATGCTTCCTACCAGAACTTGGTAAATATTTTTGGCAGCAGTTTTATTTGTATGGGAAGAAACAGCAAGTGAAAAGAATCAGCATCAACTGGGTGACTGTAAGTGTATCATGAAATCTCATTTCACAACACCAGAGTTATAACAGGAGGAGACTAATTCTGCAATCACAATTTAGGCAAAGCTCTGACAATGCAAGCTGCTCAATTTTGAGTAAACAGGAATAGGAAGCCCTGTGAGATATGGGAAAAGAAGAGAAAGGGTAGGCCAATTATTTCAATTTATTATAGAAGATAAAGAGTTCTTTCCTGAAAATCAGAAGCAGTCATTGAAATTTTAGTTACAGTTAAAACGAATGATTTCCCATAGGGAACCTCTTCTCTATATATTCACACAAGCAATTTATTACTCTCCTGAATTCCTTATTTCTGTTATTACTATCCAGATTAACTTGATCAAGAGCATGGACATTGAAATATGAGAAATCTAGATTTAAAGGCCACTTAGTTGTATTATCCTGGGCAACTTACTTAGCCTTTCTAATTCTCTATTTTCTCATTTGTAAAATTAGGGTAATAATCTTACCTGCTTCAGATTGTTGAAAGGTCTAAATAAACTCACGCATGTAAAACACATAGCATAGTATCTGGCACACTCTAAGGTTATGTAATTGCTGATATTATTAATAATATTCATATGGCTTACAAGTCTATTAAAAAAGTCATATCCTTCCCTCCCTCTTTCTCCCCATTTCTATGATTTGTTTACAAATCCCGGATACCCATCACTTGGCCAAGTCCTAACTAGTCTTTAATCTTTTCCTTCTGTATTTCATTTTACACACAAATGTCAAGTTAATCTCTCTGAAGCTTGCCCTCTTAAAAACCTTTACTGAGACCACAATGTCTACAGAAAAAAAAGTCTAAACTCTTTACTTTGGCAATCAAGTCCTCCAGAATCTGACCACAACCTTGTGTTCGAAACACTCTATCCCTGCCATGCGTTTATATGTCTGCCAGAAGGAAGGATGAAGCCAAACTTAGGCCTGATTGAGCTTCACAGCTTCCCAGAATGGTTAGGATGGAAAGGAGCCAGATGGGGAGTGTAAGCCTCATCCAGAAGAGAATGCCAAGGTTTAAAACTAGAGAAAAGAAGCAAGATCTGCTATCAAGACCAAGGGCTAATTTGGGGATCAGGATTGATAAAGCCAAGAAAATCTGAAGGTAGTAAAAAACTATCAGAGTGGAACTGAAGAACAAAGGCAGAGAAGAATGTTCAGGACTTTTTATGTGAATAGAGCTAAAACTGCCAAAATGTTTTTGTTTGGTTCTAATCCCATGGTATAAAGAGGGTCAGCATAGTTTAAACTAGAATTTAAATAGGCTGGGGTAGTAGTGTATTGCATAATGAATGACTGTAAAATTTATCAATGGCAATGTTCATCACAGTTCATATTTGTGAAATAAAAACATGTATATGTAAGTAAATTAATAAAATGAATATACTGAATGATTACTATTAGTTGGATTTTATATAGATCTATCCATTTACTTAGGGCTTCTGTAATTTCCCTTAAACTTGCTCTAGTCAAGTCTTTCCTGCTCCACTGAAGTAACTCTTGTCAATGTCACAGGGACCTTCCCATTGCTGAATCCAGTGGTTAAGTTTCATCTTCGCCTTCCTTTACCTCTCCGCAACACTTGACCCGTTCCTTCCTCCTTGGAACAACTTCCCCACTTAGTTTCCAGAACACCACACTCTCCTGGTTTTCTTCCCACCTCATTGTCGGCTCCTTCTCAGTCTCCTGTGCAGCTTCCTCCTTGTCACACTAAACTCTTAATAGTAAACTGCCCCAGAATGCAGATCTTGGTCCTCTATCTACATTCACCCCCTTGGCTTCCAGGCATGTGACTTTACAAAACCACCTACATGCCGATGTCTTCCAAGTGTGTACCTCCTGCCTTGACCTTTCCCTTACACTTCACAAAGCTATCTCCCAGACACCACTGCTTGGATGTTTAATAGGTGTTAAAATTTAGGTTCCATCATGTCTCTCTTTTGCTCAGAACCCTCCAGTGGCTCTCTTCTTCCCTAGAGTGAAAGACGAAGTTAGTCCTCACAGTGACATACAGACCCTTTGCTCCCTCCCTGATAAACGATTCCATTTATATAACATTCTTGAAATGACAACATTTAAAAATTGAGGACAGGTTAGTGGTTGCCAAGAGGGTGTGTGTTTTAAATATCTATAAAAAAATTTTTTGTATATAATATCTATCTATACATTTACATCTTTTATATATTATACACAAATATATATTTGTGTATATACATATACATTTATGTAAAAATGCGTATATCTATATATGTATATCCCCCACACATCTGTCAGTTTGCTGTACTGTGGGGGCTTGCATGTTGCTGTGATGCTGGAAGCTATGTCGTCGATATTCAAATACCAGCAGGGTTACCCATGGCAGACAGGATTCGGCTAAGCTTTCAGACTAAGACAAACTAGGAAGAAGGACCCAGCAGGCTACTTCTGAAAATAATTAGCCAGTGAAAACCTTATGAATAGCAAGCAGAACACT